>NC_090442.1:983390003-984871412 GCF_031143425.1 Pleurodeles waltl
GTGTAAATATCGTGGACACACAGGTATGTGAGTCCAGGGGTGAGGGAAAACAGAGAGGAGTCCTGCTCCAATAAATGGTAACAGTCACTCTGCTGGTCCAAGGTCAGGAAGTCAGAGAGATTGAAACCTTCCACTGACCCATCACTTTTCTGTGCAGAGAGGAGGTCAGGGAGAGGTTCATTCTCCTCCACAACCGCATCTGTTACTAGAAGCATCTGAATTCAGACCTTTCAGTCCGTTGACGTGGAGCACACACAGGGTGTTTCTAGGGGTCTGGAGGTCCACTAAGTAAGTTGCCTCCCCATTACGCTCCTTGATTTCATATGGACTGATCCAGCAATCCTGGAGAGCTCGGGGCTCCACGTTGAAACTCCACCAAAGTGGCCTTCTGGTCATACCAGCATTTCATAACCTCTTGACGGGCCTCAAGGTTGCTCTTGGCCTTTTTCCAGAAGTGGTGCATCTGGTAGCGGAATGCCAGCATGTAGCTGACCACATCCTGGGAGTTGTTTCCTGAGAGCTTTCTCCCACCCCTCCCTGACAATGCTTACGGGTCCCCTAACAGGGCACCGATAGAGAAACTCAAAGGGACTGAACCCTACTCTTTTCTGGGGTACCGCTCTATAAGCAAAGATAAGACATGTTAAGAGGATGTCCCACTTACACCTCATGGCCTCAGGCAGGCCTGTGATCATGCCCTTCAAGATCTTGTTAAATCTCTCAACAAGACCATTGGATTGAGGATGATAGGGTGTGGTGAACTTGTAGGTTACACTACACACATCCCATATGAACTTCATGTATGCAGACATAAAGTTAGTGCCTCTGTCAGACACTATCTTCTTGGGGAACCCCACACAGGAGGGCGTGGCCAAGCAAGATGGCCGGCAGGATGCGCTTCTAGGAAGCTCCCTGCCATCCTGGCCTAATCCTGCAAGAATCCTGATGTGCCTGGGACCTTAAGCGTTCCCACCGGAGGCAGAAAGTGCCCTGACCCTGTGGCAGCTTGAGCCCCCAGTCGGGGGGTTCGGGGATCCTTGACCCCGGTGGTGAGTGCTGCCCGGCTCAGGCCACGTTAGGTGCGGCTCAGCGGAGGTGTTGGGAGGTCTCTGCCTCCCCCAGCGGGCTTCCACCCTGATCGGGCCTCGCACAAGCGGCGAGGCTGGCCGCTAGGGTTGGTCCGGGGGCTGCCTGGACGCTCCTGACCCGCGCCTCGGGTTTGGAGAAGATTCAGGCCTGTGGAACAGATTGCAGGGCTTGGAGAGGAGGAGGGCCCTATCCCCGCATCCTTTTACCTGGCTGACAGAGTTGGCAGACGGAGCAGAGAGGGGACCCAGGAGGACAGCGGCAGGCCGGTTGGCTCTTAGCCACAACGGAGCTGCTGGGGTGTGGCCCAGCAGGGTGAATTGCGACCTGGTGGAGAGGAGCCTAAAGATTGCTGATTGGAGTGGTGGCATGAACACTTTTGAAAGCCAGCGGTACTAACAGAGGTGCTGTTAAGGTACCATTGTATGAAGGTGTACTGGTGTCAGAGTGATGACCCTATCCAATGTTGAAGTAGTGACTAAAGTCTGGAATGGGTGACATGAATGGACATAACAGCGGCCCACAGTTGGTATTTTACTGGGGACTGAACTCAGATCTGGACTGACTGAAGGGAGACACAGTTCACAGGAACTCTACACTTGATCCTACTGACCAGATACAGCAGCGACACATTTCATCATCCCACTCTTCCTTGGTTGATGGTGAGATGGGGCAGCACAGGCAAACGACCGTGTCACAGGTGATCATCATGGAACAATACATTACCCCTGCTCTGTTGCTTCAGCACCAGATGCAGATGGGTGGGCCGGTAGATGAACTGGGCACGCCAGCTACTGCAGAGGAACCGTCACAAGCTGAACTTCTTGCAGCAAATCAGGGCTCAGGGGTGGCCCTTGAGGGAAAGATAGAGACTGGCTGTGGAGGTGAACCTTCTCCGAGCGGACCTCCGGAAGGTGTCTGATAAGGTCAAAGTTGCAGAGGGGTCAATTTTGGAATTACAGATGGAGGTTGGTGCTCAACGGAAGCAGATGGCACTGGTCACTTCAAAAGCTGAGGCGATGGGAGGCAAGACTGGAGGATGCTGAGGGTAGGTCCCACTACAATAATGTGCGCCTTCTTAGGTTCCCGGAACGTGCAGAGGGTCCTACTGTGGAGGTCTTTGTGGAGCGATGGATCAAGGATGTACTGCAGCCTGTCGGACTGTCCGGTATGTTCGTGGTGGAGCGTGCTCATAGGGCCCTGGTCGCACCTCCTTGGCCTGGCGCCTCTCCAAGGGCTATCATTGCACGTCTTCTGAACTATAAGGAGACTGCATCCTACGGGCTGCACATGAAACAGACAAAGCTGTTTTTGAAAACCGCAACATTTCCATTTATCCTGACTATACAAACAAGGTTTCTGGAGGTGAAAGCCAAGCTTCATGCAATAAATATTCAATATATGTTACTGTACCCGGCGCACCTAAAGGTGCTTTTGAACACCAGGAGGAGGTCTGGAGTTGGCTGGAGATGTGAAACAAAGTCTCACCAGGTAGACCCGGGTGGGTTGGCTCGGTCGCTGGTCATGTCTCCGGCTTGGATGGCTCAGATTGGCGGAAATGCGGGGAGAACCAGATGGAGGGCTCCACTGGGCAGGGAGCCAGTTTTAACAGCAGAATTGAAATTCAACAGGATGGGTCAATGGCAGTGGTGTCCCCTGGCTTGTCTGCCGGACTGACTGTGGCACCTGATTTAGGAGCGGAGATGATTTCCATTGATAGTTGACTTTATTCTTTTTGATTGGATAGTGTTATAACGTTATAACGCTTGTCTCAGTGGGGCATGTTCTTATGTCAGATGTTCATTGCTTGTGCTCTAAGGGACACCAGGCTTATAGTGGATCTGAAACCAATGGGGCATTCCTTGATTCCGCATTATACAGCTGTGGTGGTATTGTCTTTATTGGAATATGATTTATTAGGCATATAGGCATGATGTATTTAGCATACAGGGTGGGGGTGGTTTCCTCCACTGCTGTGGTAGAATCTCGTAATTGGGGTGTTGGGGTTCTAGGTTGTTGTCCTGGCAGCATTTACAACTATAGATCTACAGTACACATTGATGTATTTGTTTTACTGTTCATCCGGGGTGTGAATGGGGTTTGGGAATTGCTTAGTTAGTGAATGTTTACATGTGTTTTTAGGTTACAACAACAGTGTATACTTGTATGTGCGATGTGAAATAAGTACTCAATTTGCCTTTCCCCTGCAGGGGTGGGGAGGCGGGAAGAGGTCAACGACGGATGGAAGATACAAAGTACTAACATAGGTCGACAAATTATTATGCTGGCATGAATCATTAGGGGGCTGTAAGACTACACAGTGCGCTATAGAGTTCATTCTTTCTTGCTGAGGCATAAGGTTCAAATAGTCTGTTAACAGGAAACTCATATGATGGAGGAGGAATCGCAAAAGCTTGCTAAGAAATGGCGGGGCCAAGTGTTCTCCTCATCCTTTTCCTCTTATGCAAGAGGAGTAGCGTTATGAGTTGCACCAGGGGTCCCATTTACACATGTTTACAGTGAAGCTGATGTGGAGGGGCATTATATACTTCTACAGGGTACATTAGATGGTGCGCCCCTTACTATTCTCAATACTTATGCTCCCAACGCAGATGATCAATGCTTCTACGATAATATAGCTGAGGTGCTGGGGGTAGGGGTGGGTTCTCCAAGTGTATGGGCTGGAGGCTACAATTGTATAATTGGATGGTGAGAAAGATCGTCACCCCTCTAAACAGGGTATTCAAACATTAATGGGGAGATCCCTCACAGCGGTCATGCATAATTTAGGATTATGGTACAGGTAGAGGGAACTGCACCTGGAGAATATGGAATATACCTGTAATTCTAAGACATATGATACGTATAGTTGTCTGGACCGATTCCTATTGGATGGCCTGAACTGCTCGCAGGTGTTGGATATCACTCATTTGGGAAGGTTTCTATCTGATCATGTACCAGTATTGATGCAGCTGCAGTGGGGTGCAGATGGCGGGGTGACACGTAGCTGGCGCATGCCCCCAGATTTTCTGACAGACGCTGTGTGTCATGAAAAAATGGCAGCAGCCATTAAGGACTACATAGCCATGAATTGGAGTACCACGGCCACCAGAGGGACGGAGTGGGAGGCAATGAAGGCTGTTCTGAGAGGGGTGTGTATAGGGACCACTTGTAGGGTGCTCAGACAATTGGAACAGGATCTCAAAGACTGGGAGAGGAAACTAGCGGATATGCAGCACCAGTCCTTGCCAACACGGAGGCGGAAAGAGAGCAGCTCTGATTGTATATGGAAGTCAGTAGATGTTGGGAGGCACTGGATAAGGTAACACTTAGATCATATAGACAGTGGCTACACAGGGAGGGGGACAAATTAGGATAAGTTTCTGGCGTGGATCCTAAAGCGTGCCAGATGAGTATATGGGAGAGTTTATGCAGCAGAGGCGGCTTCCACATTTGGACCCTGAGAGTATAATAAACTTGGAGGCTGAGACAACTGTGGAGGAAGTGAGTGCGGCGGTGGAGGCATTGTCTAAATTGAAGACCCTGGGGGGATGGGTTCCCGATCAAGCTTTATCAGACATTCTCCCCTCTGCCGCAATAGAAATTGTTGGCAGTGTTTGAGGAGGCCCAAGCGCTGGGCATACTGCAGGAGTCCCTGAGGCATAGCGTTGTTTGTCTGATGCTCAAGCCTTGTGGGGATCCGAGTGAACCCTCCTCCTATTGGCCGCTCGTTAAGATCCTTTGTAAGATATTGGCTACTAGGCTGCGGGGAGTGGTTCGGGGCTTGGTGCATGAAGACCAATGTGGTTTTATACATGGCCGTAGTACAATTTTTAACCTGCGTCGCTTGGCACATGTCTTGCAAGAAAACATGGGTGCGGAAGACGAGTTGGCGCTAGCATCGTTGGACCTTCAAAATGCCTTTGATACAGTCGAGTGGGGCTATCTCCTGGCGGTACTGCGGGGAATGGAGTATGTCCCCCAGTTCCGTGCTTGGGTTTGCTTTCTTTATACTGCACCCTCAGTAGGTTTTCAAGTGGGAGGGAAACTGTCGGAATCCTGGGTAGTTGGCAGGGGAATCAGACATGGGTGTCCACTTCCACCACTCCTTTTTGCCTTTGCGGTGGAACCACTAGCAGTGTGGCTGCGTGAGGAATTGGCCCCCTGGGGCATTCGGGTGGGAGATATCACCCACATCATTGCGTTATACGCAGATGATGCTTTGATATATCTTCCATCGCCGAGTATCTTGGTGCCTCTGTTGTTGCAGTTGTTGGAGGAGTTTGGGGCTGTATCAGGTCGTAAGATGAATAGGAATAAGTTGCTTCCATTTCCTCTAGGGCTACTTTGTGGTAAACATCTGGAGGACTTGCCGGTAGTGGGGCTCCGGTGGGAACTAGAGAGTTTCAGATACCTGGGAATCTAGGTTACCCACACTGTAGCAGTACATGAGACATATAGGCCCTCATTACAACATTGGCGGTAAATACCGCTTACCGCCGTGCAGAAGACTGCTAACACACCGCCGCGGCCGCAGAATTCCGCCACAGCTATTACGACCCACAGCTCAGAATCCGCCAAAATCTAGACACCCACACAAGTCCGCCACACCAAAGGTCAGTGATAAACTGGCGATAACAAAACCTCCACCGTCACGCCAACAGAAATACACCCACACTATCACGACCCACGAATCCACGTGGTGGTCTTTCAACCACGGTATTCCATTGACAGGACACACCGCCAAGCTCAAAATACACACACATTTACAAAACACAACCACATTGGACAATTTGAAATACACACACCTGACACACATACACACACCACTCCCACACACCCAATACAATCTAATACACACACCCACATTACCCACAAACCCTTACTACAAATTATTTTGAAGAAGGCCAGAGAGACAGCAAAGCAAAGACAACACCAGCATACAGAGGCACACAACACCATCACACATACACATCCACGCACAAAACACCACACTACCCTAAACATCACCCCACACATCACAACACACACCACCTCACACATCACCCACAGCACCCCATGGCACCGCAAAGACACCCCAGGTTCTCTGAGGAGGAGCTCAGGGTCATGGTGGAGGAAATCATCCAGGTAGAGCCATAGCTATTCGGATCACTGGTGCAGCACACCACCATAGCTAGCAAGATTGCGCTATGGTGCAGAATCGTGGACAGGGTCAACGCAGTGGGACAGCACCCAAGAACACGGGATGACATCAGGAAGAGGTGGAACAATCTACGGGGGAAGGTGCGTTCCGTGGTCTCCAGACACCATATTGCGGTTCAGAGGACTGGCGGTGGACCCCCACCTCCTCCCCCGCAACTAACAACATGGGAGGAGCAGGTCTTGGCTATACTGACTCCTGAGGGCCTCGCAGGAGTAGCTGGAGGAATGGACTTTGGTAAGTAAAATCTTTCACTAATTCATCCCCCACCCTAACTGCATGCTATCACATACTCCCATTCTCGCCCTCACCCCCATCACTCCAACTCCTCACATATGTCCCACTATCACAAGCCACACATCCCAACACCAAACCCTGCATGCAACAACAAAGCATGGACACCCATCACCAATTAATGTCCACTACACATACCCACACAGACCCCTAAACAATAATCACACAAGGTCCTACACAGGAATGGAAGCCCTGGGGTACAGGGTCACCCACCCATTGCACACCATGGCACACACAGATGCAATTATCATGCCTTTACAACCATGCAGGACCCCTACCCAACATCACCGGACAGGAGGTTCCAGACATGCCCACTCCACCCACAGAAGAGGCCCACAGTGATGACAGCAGCTCTGTCCAACTGGATCTAGATGACCAGCCCGGCCCATCTGGGACCTCGGGACAGTCGGTTCCCCTCACACAGTCACAGGCCGCCAGAGAGCCTCCCCCCTCAGGAAACACCAGCACAGCACCCACCCAGTGGGCCCATACCTCTGTCCCCAGGACACGTCAAGCAGCAGTGTGTCCACCACTACAGGGAACCCAGGCTAACCCACCACCCCAAGAACAGCAGGGACCTGGGGGCAGTGGTAGTGGGCACACGGTTAAGGCGACAGAGGCCCAGGAAAACCGGGGAACTGGGAGGGCTGCTGTGCGACAGGGGGAGGACAGGCCCAGGGAACCCACTCTCCACGAGGCCCTCTCCAACATCATAGGAGCCTACCACCATTCCCAGGAGATGTCGGCAACGGTACTGGACAAGTTTCAGGAGACCCAGCGGCTGCAGGAGGAACAGTATTTGGTGTTCAGGGAGGAACTCAAATCCATCAATACCACCCTGGGCACCATTGTAGGGGTGCTGAAGGACCAGGTGAACACCAGGAGGGACACTGTGGCACAACAAGGGGCCACTGACCCTAGCATGGACGATGAACTGCCCACCACCTCCGCCGGCGCTAGTGGACAGGAGGCACCGCCACAGGACCACCACACCAGCACCCCACCACCTGCAGATGGAGAACCACCCCGCAAGCGGTCCGTGAGATCCAGGACAAAGACAGAGAACAATGCCAAGACCCCGCCAAGAAATGAGACCACCCTGATTGTCATCCTTCTGTCCCACTTTGTCACCCGTCCATCCTTAAAATGCCCTAGCTCCACTTCCTATGCCCCTTTGGACAATGCACCTGTGAGACTAATAGACTAGACTCTGCCATGGACATTCCTCCACCATCACCCCTGACCATTTTACACCCCCCTCCACTATTTAGCACTTAAATAAACACCCTTAAATCACAAAACAATCTGGAGTCAGTCTGTTCTTTCACAATTGTGTATTTGCAATAACTGTGGGAAATAGCAATGTCCGTTGTATTGTCAACATACCTATGTCACACAGCTCTAGTCCATGAGGTAACATAGCAGAGGTCACACAGTGGGACCCACATCTGTGAAATGGAAAGGCAAAGTGACAAATCAGGGTCCATACACTGGGTGAAAGTGACAGACAGATGAGAGGTAGAACAATTTTATCAGTTGTAGGAGGCAGTGATGTCTTCTTACCTGTGTCTCACTGGAAGTATTGATGGATCACGGTGTTTCTTTTGTCTATGTCCTCTTCTTCTGCCTCCTCTTCTTCACTGTCCGCAGGCTCCACAGCTGCCACAACACCTCCTTCAGGACCATCCTCCTGCAGAAAAGGCACCTGTAGTCGCATATCCAAGTTGTGCAGCATACAGCAGGCCACGATGATATGGCACACCTTCTTTGATTTGTAGTATAGGGACCCACCTGTCATATGGAGGCACCTGAACCTGGCCTTCAGGAGGCCGAAGGTCCTCTCTATAACCCTCTTAGTTCACCCATGTGCCTCATTGTAGCGTTCCTCTGCCCTTGTCCTGGGATTACTCACTGGGGTCAGTAGCCATGACAGGTTGGGGTAGCCAGAGTCACCTGCAAATGTCGAGGGACAACTGTTAGACACACACTAACCCTTAGGGACAACCCCTGATGCAGACAACTATCCACACTGTATAGGATCCATGTCCTCACCTAATAGCCACACACGGTGCCTCTGGAGTTGCCCCATCACATAAGGGATGCTGCTATTCCTCAGAATGTAAGCGTCATGCACTGAGCCAGGAAACTTGGCATTCACATGGGAGATGTACTGGTCGGCCAAACACACCATCTGCACATTCATTGAATGGTAACTCTTCCGGTTTCTGTACACCTGTTCACTCCAGTGGGGGGGGGACCAAGGCCACAAGTGACCCATCAATGGCACCTGTGATGTTGGGGATATGTCCCAGGGCATAGAAGTCACCTTTCACTGTAGGCAAATCCTCCACCTGAGGGAAAACGATGTAGCTGCGCATGTGTTTCAGCAGGGCAGACAACACTCTGGACAACATGTTAGAGAACATTGGCTGGGACATGCCTGATGCAATGGCCACTGTTGTTTGAAAGGACCCACTTGCCAGGAAATGGAGTACTGACAGGACCTGCACTAAAGGGGGGATTCCTGTGGGATGGCGGATAGCTGACATCAGGTCTGGCTCCAACTGGGCACACTGTTCCTGGACTGTGGCACGATCAAGTCTGTAGGTGACTATTACATGTCACTCTTCCATTGTCGACAGGTCCACCAGCGGTCTGTACACCAGAGGATGCCGCCATCTCCTCACCTGCCCCAGAGGACGTGCTCTATGGATGAGAACAGCGATCAGAGGGTCAGCAAACACTGAGGTACGAAATAAACAACTTTATTGCACACATTTGTCAATCCGCTATGTGTCTGTCTTAGTGTGTATGCAGGGCCTAGATTGTGACACATTTAAAATGAATGCCATGTGGCCCCCTGAAATGGCGGCTACCTGACCTGTAATGTGGGACAAGGGGATATGAGGTAACTGCTCTGGCCTTGACCATCGCGGTAGACGGTCGAAGACCGCGGCGCAATCCTGCATTGGTTAACATTGGACCCTATGGGTCCTAGGAGCCAATGACAATGTACGCCGGCAGTGACAGTACGCACCGCTGCAGACGTGACTGCCATTTTCTCTCTGTGTACTCACTTGTTCCCTGATCTTCGACAGGAGAGGACCTACACTGCAAGTGCTGCTGTGACCGCAGTCTGGAAGCGACAATGGCTCAAGTGTCTGGGGAAAGGGCCCCTGCCTTCACTGCGGAGGAGTTGGAGAAACTAGTGGATGGGGTCCTCCCCCAGTCCACGCTACTCTACGGTCCTCCAGACAAAGAGGTGAGTACACTGTGAGCATGCTGTATGGGCAATGCCTGTTTGGAGTGGTGTGGATGGGAGATGGGGGGGGAATGAGACGTGCATGAAATGACGGTGAGTGTATGTGCGTCAGGGCAAGGGTGGGAACGTGGGCCAATGACTGTGACGGTCCATACAGTTATAGTTTTTCCTTTTCCCCTGTACTATTCCTGTAGGTCAGCGCTCACCAGAAGAAGGATATTTGGCGTGCCATCACCAAGGACGTCCGGGCCCTGTGGGTCCACCACAGACAGAGCACCCACTGCTGGAAAAGATGGGAGGACATTCGCCGCTGGAGCAAGAAGACAGCGGAGGCCCAGCTGGGGATGGCCTCCCAATGTGGGAGGGGTGCCCGTCGCACCATGACCCCCCTGATGTCCCGGATCCTGGCGGTGGCGTATCCGGAGTTGGATGGGCGCTTGAGGGCATCACAGCAGCCACAAGGGGGTGAGTACCGTCATATCCATCTGATTCAGCGCACATTGGAGGTGTCTGGGTGGGGGAGGTGGGCTGTGGGTTCCCCTAGGCTAGGGGAGGCCTTGTAGGCAAGGAGCCTTTGTGAGGCAAGCTCAGTGGCACCCCATCCCCACCAGTGGTAAGAGGCATCTACACCTAGTCAGGCTTCTATGACTTGCATGTGTGCAGCAATCGGGCATAGGCCTTGCACCCCATGTCCCTGTGATCAATTAGGGAACTCAAAGTGCATGGCGTAGTGCAGAGGGCTGCTGTGTCTGTAGTGTCCGCCAACGGTAGCGGTATTGCATGCACTGAACATGTCTTTCTACTTTCTTTCCCCCTCTCTTTGTGCTCTTCCTGTTATTGTGTTCATTAGCATTATCAGGCGGAGGAGCTGTGCCACTGGAGCAGGAGGGAGCTGCATCCCATGGCCCTGGAGGGCGAGACTATGGACTCAGAATTCATCAGTGGGACGGAGGGCGAGGGGAGCTCCACGGTGGGGACAGGAGCTGAGAACAGCAACACCGACTTCTCCTCTGATGGGAGCTCCTCTGTGCCCACCGCATCTACAGGTACAGCCGACACCCCCCCTACCAGCACCGCCCTCCCAGCAGCCCCTCAGCATGTGCCCAGGGGCCGCTCACCCAGGAGGGTGAGCATCTCCTTCGCCCCAGGCACCTCAGCCACTGCCCCAGTCAGCCCTGCTGTCCTCAGTGAGGAAGCCATTGACCTCCTCAGATCCCTCACTGTTGGGCAGTCTACCATTCTGAATGCAATCCAGGGTGTAGAGAGGCAGTTGCAACAGACAAATGCATACCTGGAGGGCATTCATTCTGGCCAGGCAGCCCAACAGAGAGCATTTCAGACTCTGGCCTCAGCACTGCTGGCAGCCATTGTCCCTGTGTCCAACCTCCCCCCTCCAACTTCCTCCACCCAGACCCAATCCCCAGTACCTCAGCCTATCCCAAGCACACCATCAGACCAGCATGCACACACCTCAACACACAAGGGTAGCTCTGGCAAACATAAGCCCCACACATCCCACAGGCACTCACACAAGCATCATACCCATGCACACATACTAGTATCCACTGCCTCCACTGTGTCCCCCCTCCTCCACGTCTCCCTCCTCCCTCCCTGTCACGTCTCCACTCACACCTGCATGCACTATATCCACAGCCACTACGTCCATCACCCGCACGCCCATCACCACACACCGCTCACGTGCACTCACCACCCCACTACCATTCATACATCCCCTGTGTCCTCTCCCAGTGTGTCTGTGAGCCCTCCTCCCAAAGTACACAAACGCAGTCACACACCCACCCAACAGCCATCCACCTCGCGACAGCCTCCAGCCCATGCACCTTCACCCAAAGTCAGCAAACAAACACCTCCTACAACCACTCCTCTTCCTCCGCTCCCAAACCCCCTCCATCTACCTGTCCCAGTGTGTCTAAAAACAAATTCCTGTCAAACCTTGACTTCTTCCCTTCCCTTCACCTCCCCCACCCCTTCCGTCCCCTAGGGCCCCCCTTTCCAGGTCCCAACCCAGCACCTCAGCCACCACATCACCGGGAACAGTGGTGCCAGCAGTAACCAGCTTCTGGAGTGCGCCAAGCAGCAGGGCAGCCAGTGTCCCAAGGAGCGAGGCCAAGGACATTCCTCCACCTCCAAAACAAAAGACGTTGCCCACAGCCCGGAGGGAGAAGGCCAAAACACCTGCCACCAAGGGCTCAGCCAGGACAACAGTTGGGAGTGGCAAGACAGCTGCGCCACCTTCCAAGGTGGGGAAGGGCCAGAGAAAGAAAGGGAAGTCGCCGCCAACCTGCACGGCAGACAAGACCGCCACCGGCACCGCCACATGCACCACCACATGCACCGCCACATGCACCACCGCTCAGGACACCGCTGTCAGCAGCATGCTCAGTGAGCCCTCCACCAGCACCGCTGCTCAGGACACCGCCGCCAGCAGCAAGCTCAGTGAGCCCCCCACCTGCACCGCTGCTCAGGACACCGCCGCCAGCAGCACGCTCAGTGAGCCCCCAACCAGCACCGCTGCTCAGGACACCGCCGCCAGCAGCACGCTAAGTGAGCCCCCCACCAGCACCGCAGCTCAGGACACTGCTGCCAGCAGCAAGCTCAGTGAGCCCCCCACCAGCACCGCTGCCCAATGAGCACCACAAGCACCGCCGCCACTGAGCCCACAACCAGCACCGCCAGAGGCCACGCCACATCCTGTGCCAGTGGCACCACCGCAGAAATGGCTGCCATCCCCAGTGGTCAGTCGTACGAGGCTGGTGGTCAGTTCCAGGGGCCTGGACAGCTTCCATGTTGCCCCACCGTCAGTGGAGTGTCAGATCCACTACCTCTGTCCTTGGCAGGATGAAGCACTCTGGGCTCAAAGCCCCCTCCAGAACCAGTGGAGTATCACATCCACTACCTCAGTCCTTGGCAGGATGAACCACTCTGGGCACAAAGCCCCCTCCAGAACCAGTGGAGACAGGCATCCACTACCTCAGGCCTTGGCAGGATGAAGCACTTTGGGCACAAAGCCCCCTCCAGAACCAGTGGAGAGAGGCATCCACTACCCCAGTCCTTGGCAGGATGAAGCACTTTGGGCACAAAGCCCCCTCCTGAACCAGTGGAGAAAGGCATCCACTACCCCAGTCCTTGGCAGGATGAAGCACTCTGGGCACAAAGCCCCCTCCAGAACCAGTGGAGTATCTCATCCACTACCTCAGTCCTTGGCAGGATGAAGCACTCTGGGCACAAAGCCCCCTCCAGAACCAGTGGACACTGTTATCCTCTTGAGAGACTGTGGCTTTGCCCTCCCCAGGATAAAGCATTGGGCAAACCACCCACTGGAGAGACTTGAGAGACTGTGGCTTTGCACTCCCCAGGATAAAGCAGTGGGGAAACCACCCACTGGAGAGACTTGAGAGACTGTGGCTTTGCACTCCCCAGGATACCTCAATGGGCATGGAGCCCCCTGGTGGAGCTGGCGTCGTGCACTCATCCGGCTGAGGTGCACCCCTTCCCTTCCCCCTGAGGTGCCTGTTTTATTTCGATCTGATGCCCCTGCAGTGTTCTCTCCATTTGGATCGGGTATTGAGTGTGGGCCTCGCCCATGCATTTTGGGCCCAGTGGTCCACGGACTATGTAGGTGCAGTACATGGACTTGAATTCTTGGTGTACATATTTGTTAATAGTGTATATATATTTTTGAGTAATGGATTTTTCCTGATTACAATCGTTCAACTCATTTCCTTTTGTCCTTGTGTTCTTCCAGAGGGGGGTGGGGGGGAGGGGAACTGTAATGTTTCAGCGTGTTGTGTGTTGCGTGTGTGTGTCACTCTCTTTTCCCTCCCCCCCTCCCCTGTGGCGTAGGTGCAGTACTCAGCGTGGTCGTCGCCGCCGTCGGTCGTGCTCCTGATAGAGGAGCAGGAAGACATTTGCAGGGAGAATTTGGAGTTCCGGCTCCATGGCATCCTGGTTCCTCGTGGGTTGTGTAGAGGGGAGTGTTTTCCCTTCCTGTGTTTTTGTTCGCGTTGAATCTGCCCCGAAAAGGTGGCGGATTGGCCTCTCATAATGGTATGGACAGTACATTGTCTTCCGCCTGTCTGTTGGCGGTGACCGCCATGTTGTTTGTTTGTACCGCCGTGGCGGTCGGAGTGTTAAAGTGGCTGTCTATGCTGGCGGTTTCCGCCGCGGTCATAATTCCTTTTTTTTTACCGCTGTCCTGTTGGCGGTCTTACCGCCGCTTTAACACTGACCGCCAGGGTTGTAATGAGGGCCATAATGTGGAGAGAGTAGTGACTGGCCTTGAGCGCTCGGTGTCGTTCTGGAACAGGGTGCTCCTTTCTGTGATGGGAAGAGCAGCCATAGCAAAGATGGTGTTTCTGCCACGGTGTCTATACCTGGTACAAAATTATTTATTTCCGTTAACCGCTCGGTTCTCTAATCGTTTGGACAGTCTACTGATCTCATTGGTGTGGCCTGGGTGCAGCAGCAGAGTAGCACTATCCCACTGCAGAGGGATCTAGAGGAATGGGTGTTGGCTATCCCACATATTAGGCTATATTACTACGCAGCACATTTATAACATGCTGCCAAGTGGCTGAGTCGGATAACTGGGAGAAGCGACTATTTGAAGTAATGATAGGCAATGACACGTTAGCGTACATACTTATGAAAGATGATCGGTCGGAAACAGCTGTCCCATATCTGGTTCGAAATACTGCATGGATCTGGGAGCAGGCCATTAAGAGAGTGATTCAACGTGCTCCCTTTGATAAGGAACTTAAGATATGGGACTTAGCTACCTGCCGGGATATGGATAACTTAATGTCTATGGAAAGCTGGAGAGTGGGGGATGTCTTGTAGCGGGAGACTTATACTCCAATGGGGCGTTTATATCCTTTCAGGAAGCCAAAACACATTTGGTTTGGGACTGGGTCAATTCCTGCAGTATGCCAAGGTGGAGAGTGTGGTGCAGGAGATCTGGTGCGCTTTACCAGCCGCCCCATCATCTTCAAAGGTGCTGAACGGGCTGATAGTTTGGGGTGATGGGAATCATTTAATTACCTTGTTTTATAGAGCTCTTTGTGGAGATCAACCAGGTGCGGTCTGTGTGGCGCGAAGGGCTTGGGAGCGGGAGATAAGGGTTCCAATCGAGGACACTGATTGGGCTACGGCTCTGTCACTGGTGCACAATTTCATGTAATAACAGATTTAAGCTCCTACATTTCAATTTTGTACACTGTACATATATGACACCTGATCGACTCAACAAAATTGACCCAACTAGAGAAGCTGGGTATCCTAGATGTGGCAAATTGGGTGCCTCCTTTCTACATCTGGCTTGGGCCTGTAGGGAGGTGAAGCAGTTTTGGCGTGAGGTGGCTGGGAAGGCTGAGGAGGTCCATGTTTGGGCCTTGAAGCAACGCCGTTGACATGCCTTTTAGGTGTGGTGAAGAGACCACGAGAAGGAGAATCCCATAGAGACTAGCGCAACTAGCTCTAGTGCTGGCTAGGAGCAGGGTGGCCATAAGCTGGATGAGCACTAGAAGCCCATCAATTCATTACTGGATGCGAGATATACTGGAATGGGGAGACGCAGAAGAACAACATGTGCGGATAACACAGAGGAAAGAAGGGGCAATAACTGACTTGATTGCATGGGAAAACTTATTGGAACATTTCACTGTTACTGATGATTTAAGCGCTGAATGGAGCACAGACGCTGATGATTAACTATATTTTGCATATGTCAGATATGATAGTGACAACCAACTGTGGTTATGTTGAAATTCTGGTACTTATAGTATACATATGAAGTGGTTTCATAAGGGTAGATTTAGCGACATAAAAGGATGATGGACGGAGTGCTGATTTGCATATGGCTGGGTCCAAACTGGAATGGCATGAGCAGCAAAAAAACGATGGATTAAACCCAGATCTGTGACTGGGGAGAGTGTCTGCATTGTCAGCACTCCATCCATCATTCTTGTGTTCATAAGGGTAGAAACCAGTGGGGGAGGCTGAGGGGACACATCACCGCTTTAGCTGCTGTAGATACACATTTCTGACTTTGTATGTACTTTATCATCAGAGAAAATATCTGTGAAATCTCACATTACTATGCACTGTATTGTTTTTGCTGTTTCTGCATTATAAAATCAATAAAAACAGAGTGTTACAATTAAAGATCCTCATCAGAGTTCTGGTCACCACCTATGCAGTCTCTGTCCTCAGAGGGATTGCCTCTGGGTAGCAGGTGGCATAGTCCACCAAAACCAGGTTAAACATGTTGCCTAGGGCAGTTTTGGGGTCCTGTGGACCAATGACGTTGATGCCCACCCTTTCAAAGGGGGTGCCAATAACAGGGCGTGGGATCAGGGGAGTCTTTAGCTTTTTCCCTGTCTTCCCATTGGCCTGATAGGTGGGACAGGACTTACATAATGTATCTAAGGCTGTATTCATTCTGGGCCAATAAAAGTGGGTGACAAGCCTGGCAAAGGTCTTGTCTTGCACTAAATGTCCTGCCAGACGTATGTCATAAGCCAGGCCCAGTAGGAAGGCCCGGTAACACTGAACCACCAGCAAACGTGCTGCCCCATTACCCAGAGCCTGAGGCTCACTATATGGGAGATCATTCTCCTAGTAAATTAGGTGATCCCTAGCGGGCTTCACCTGCTGCATGGGCTGAGGCCTGTTGCCTCAAGCCCTCAAGAGTGCGACATTTCTGCAGAATTCCTCCCTGGTGGGCCAACCCTCAACTTGCCAGCCAGCAAGTTCAGGTAGGTCACCTAGGGAGGCAATGTCCTCCCCGGTTGGCTCAGGGGCTTCTCCCTCAGGAACCCCGTCAACCTCCACTGTGGGAACTTCTGGGACCTGTTTCCCACGCCCTTGCCCCTCTCCTTGGCAGTTGTCTGGGCCATTCTTCCAGGCTCCAGACGTCGTTGACTTCCCTCCCAGACAGCCATGGACCGTGTGGTCGTGCAGACCCACTCAAGCAATCCCATAATCTCCGAGTGAGACCCGAGCTCTATCTCCCTCTAGGTAGTGTGTTCTATGTCACTGCCTAACAGACAATCTACAGGCACGGCAGGACTCACAGCTACTTTCAGAGTACCAGAGACCCCCCACTCCTAGGGAACCAGAGCCACTGGTAGATGTCTCTCTCGATTGTCAGTGACTATGACTTGGTGCAATGTGTTCAGGAGGATCTGCTCTGCTGACACCAGCTAATTCTTGATAGTAGTCATGCTGGCTCCTGTGTCACGCAGAGCCTCCACCAATTGCCCATTACTGGTGACCCACTACCTATACTTAGAATTATTGTCAGGCATGTGGACATTTGCCACAATTTCTGCACCCACCATGGACACTAGGGTTACCTCTGTCTGTTTATCAAAACTAACTGTGACTACCTCCTCCCCAAGCACTACACTAGCCAACCCAGGTGTCTGCCCACCAGTGGGAGGCTCGTCCCTCTCTTGACATACATTTGGAGTCACCCTTAGAGTGACTATACCTGAAGCACTCTGCACATTGGGGTGCAAACCTTCCTGTCTTATGGTCAAAGAAGCCTTTCTTTTTAGGATCAGACTGGGACTGGTTACCAATATTCCCTTGGGAATTATTTAAGGGGTCTTTAGAGAACTCCTTATCTTTAAGTTTCCTCCCCCCCCCCCTTTCTTCTGTTGGGAACCCTGACCACCTTTGTGGGTGTCCCCCACAGATATCTTTTTGGACTCTCTGGTGGTAGCCCAAAGGGCCGCCTCCTCAGCAACCTTCTGGGATCAGTCAGCTTACTATCAACTAGGTGCTGGCGCAACTCTGTAAAGCAAATATTGAGAATATGCTCTCCCAGGATCAAATTGTAGAACCCAACACATTCACTTAATTTACTGCCTCGCACCCAGCAATTCAGTGCCTTACTGAAAAAATAAATACAGTCTACCCAGGTTTGGTTGGGGAGTTTCCTACCGTCCCTGAATCTTTGGCAATACTTTCCAGGGGTCTGTCCAAATTTGGCAATCAAAATGGTTTTCATGGGAGTGTACTTGTTCTGGTCCCCAACCTCTAATGTCAGAAGTGTGTCCCTCTCAAGTGTAGGCACATGTTTCCACAGGCCCACCCCCCAGTGCTTTGCAAGAACCCCACGTGCCTTTGGTGCAACTTCATAAGCAGAAAAACACTTTTCATTGTTATCTCCCAACACATTACTGGGCACCAAATCTTTGGTATATGAATCTTCTTGTCTCCATCAGTTACTGTACGTGTGATGCCACCATCACTGCTTCACTCATACTTCCTAGACTTGAGCTCGAGCTCTTTCAAACTCAGTTCATGAGTCAATAGAAGTTTCTAGGCTCTTTCAGCCTCAGCTTGTTTGGCTTCTCCCTCCGCTTTCCCCTCCTCTGCCTCCCTGTTTAATCTTGCCAACTGCAGCCTGAATTCCCTCTCCTTTTCTCTGCGGTCAGGCCATGACTTGAGACACTGTTTCCTGGTCTAGCAGGGGGCACAAATCCAGGGGTGTCATCCACCACTGCTGTTGGCAGCTCCTCGGGAGAGCCATCCACTTGCTCCCCCAACTCATCATGCTCTTGTGAGCGGGCTTCAGCCCAGACCCTCAGCGCCTTTTGGTACTCTTCCTTCTTGGAGGCTCCAGGGGTAGGTACCCCCATCCCCTTGCAGAAGCTCTTCCGCTGGTTAACGGTGTATCGCTCCAGCTAAGCCAGGTCAAACTCTCCACTTGTGGACCCAGCCAAAGATATGTTTGTTAGACCTGACAGCCTTAGGGTGCTCATCCCCCAACTTTTTGCCTGCCTCCCTCCACTTTTCTGACACTGTTTTTGCTGGTTTTGGGAATTTACACAAATTTCCACTGCTAACCAGTGCTAAAGTTCATATGTGCTCTCCCTTAAACATGGTAACATTGGTTAATTCCCAATTGGCCTATTTATTTTACTCGTAGGTCCCTTGTAAAGTGTACTACATGTGCCTAGTGTCTGTAAATTGAATGCTACTAGAGGGCCTGCAACACTGGTTGTGCCACCCACATAAGTAGCCCTTTAACCATGTCTCAGGCCTGTCATTGCAAGGCCTGTGTGTACAGTTTCACTGCCACGTTTACTTGGCATTTAAAAGTACTTGCCAAGCCTTAAACTTCCCTTTTTCCACATATATGTCACCCCCAAGGTAGGCCCTAGGTAACCCATAGGGTAAGGTGCTATGTAGGTAGAAGACAGGACATGTACATGTGTGTTTTATATGTCCTGGTAATGGAAAACTCCTAAATTTGTTTTCCACTACTGTGAGGCCTGCTCCTTTTATAGGATAGCATTAAGACTACCCTCATATACTGTCTGAGTCGTAGATTCTGATCAGAAAGGGGTAGCCAGGTCATATTTAGTATGGCCAGAATGGTAATATGAAATCCTGCTTATTGGTGAGGTTGGATTTTTTATTACTATTTCAGAAATGCCACTTTCAGAAAGTGAGCATTTCTCTGCACTTAAAATCCATCTGCGCCTTACAGCCTGTTTCCAATCAATGTCTGGGCTGGGCTGGTTGACAGCTTCCTTGTGAATTTCACCCAGACAACCACAAACACAAGACACTCAGGGCCTGATTATGACCCTGGCGGACGGCGGAGGCCGTCCGCCAAGGTACCGCCGCTGAATGACCGCACCGCGGTGGCCATTTAGACATTTCCTCTGGGCCGGCGGGCGCTCTCCAAAAGAGCGCCCGCCGGCCCAGAGGAAATGCCCCTGCAACGAGGACGCCGGCTCAGAATTGAGCCGGCGGAGTTGCAGGGGTGCGACGGGTGCTGTTGCACCCGTCGCGTATTTCAGTGTCTGCTTAGCAGACACTGAAATACTTTGCGGGGCCCTCTTACGGGGGCCCCTGCCGTGCCCATGCCATTGGCATGGGCACGCCAGGGGCCCCCAGGGGCCCCGCGGCACCCCCTACCGCCATCCTGTTCCTGGCGGGCGAACCGCCAGGAACAGGATGGCGGTAGGGGGTGTCAGAATCCCCCATGGCGGCGCAGCAAGCTGCGCCGCCATGGGAGATTCTAAGGGCAGCGGTAAACCGGCGGGAGACCGCCGGTTTGCCTCTTCTGACCGCGGCCGAGCCGCCGCGGTCAGAATGCCCTGCGGGGCACCGCCGGCCTGTCGGCGGTGCTCCTGCCGACCCTGGCCCCGGCAGTCTTAGACCGCCGGGGTCAGAATGACCCCCTCAGTCACAACTGCACTCATCTGCATACTGAATAGGTCTTCCTGGGCTGGAAGGGTGGAGGGCCTGACATGTACATTTCAAAGGCTAGTGGCCTGTCCTCACACAATGGACAGCCAAATCCCGTACTGGGACCTTGGGAGACACACCTGTACTGAATGGGGAAATTGTGCACTTCAAAACTACTCTTTGAAGTCTCCCCCACTTCAAAGGCATTTTTGGGTACATAAACTGGGTCTCTGACCCCACCAACTCAGACATGCCTGAACCTGCAACCTGTCAAGAGGATCTGCCTGCCTGCCCAAAGGACTCACCTGGTCTGCTTTGCTGAGAAGGACTGCTGCCCTGCTGTTCCCCTGCTGCCCTCTGACTTTGCTGAGAAGTGCTCTCCAAGGGCTTGGATTGAGCTTGCCTCCTGTTTTCTGAAGTCTCAGGGCCAAAAAGACTTAGGCGGTCATTATGACCCCGGCGGTAGGTGGTAATGTGGCAGTAGTACCACCAACAGGCTGGCGGTGCATACCACCACATTATGATATTGGCGGGTTGGGTGCAGCCAACCCGCCAATTTACCATTCCTACCGCCATGGCGGTAGCAGCCGCCGGGCCAGAGATAACAATCTCCACCCAGTCGGCTGCTATAGTACAGCCACTGGCATTTTGAGCCTGCCTCTGCCATGGTTTTTGTGGTATTAGCAACGCTACGAAAACCATGGCGATAGGCCCTACTAGAGATAAGGAATTCCTTCCCTGTCCCTAGTAGGAGGCTCACCTACCCCCCCTAAACACTCCCAGGCGCCTCCCCCTCCATCCACGCTCCCCCCTTCCGGTCCCCCACCCCTATACATGCACACACTCGCAGACACGCACCACGCATACACCCACTCACTCAAACTAGCATACACGCATTCATTCACACATACATCCATTCATTCTCGCACACATCTGTACACACATTCACACTGACATGCAGACACGCATTCACATTTCCACACGCATTTCCACACATGCATACACCCACGCAAACAACAATACACACAGACGCATTCACACATTCATGCACACAAACCCACACATACACACACACAACACTTCCCACCCCTCTCCCCTATCGGAAGCCCAACTTACCTGCATCCAGGTGGTCTTCCGGCAGGGAACGGGACGGGGTGCTGCTACCGCCTGCAGCGCCCGCCAGAAGAACACCACCAGACCGTATCATGTGTCATGATACGGCTGTCAGTGGTCTACTGACCATCTTACCACCATCCACCAGTATGGCCACGGCCGGATTTCCACCCTTCTTGTGGCGGAAATCTGGCTGTGGTCATCATCTGGCGGACGGATGGTAGCCACGGTGACAGTCTTTTGGTGGCCATCACCGCGGCGGTAGGCGGCTTATACCGCCAATGCCTTAATGTGGGCCTTAATCTCTTTAGTAAACTCCTTGTGCGCCGAAAATCAACACACAGGCTGTCGGAATCAACACACAGAAGTCTTGCAACTGTGAAATCACTGCACAGCCGAACCGGAACAACATAGCCCGACTTCCCAAGTGAAGATTCGATGCATTGTCTGCCTTGCAATAGAAAAAGCGCTGCTGGATCGATGCACAGCCGAACCCGAATGACACAGCTGATTTCCAGAGTGGAAAATCGACGCAGCGCTTGCTGTGCAACAGAAAATTAAACGCATCGCCCTACCAGATCGACGCAACACCTGTGACTTCTTCCAGCATGCCCAGGATTTCCCCACATTGCCCCTAGGCATCAAAAAGATCCTCGCATCGCAGTGAGGAACCAAGACTGTGCGCCAGAAAATGACGCAAGACCCTTGCAGCGTGGAAAGAAATGAAGCATCGTCTGTGCTGCATTGGAAAATGCGGCACAGACAATGCTTCACCTATTTTTCCACGCATCTCCTCCTCTGCGGTCTCCGTGCGTGTTATTTTTGACGCAAACCAGGTACTTTGTGTAATCAAGAGAAAACTGTTGATTTCTAGAATTTAAGACTCTTTTTAAACCTGCAAAAGTGATATTTTAACTTGTGCTTATTGAAACTTTATCGTTTTGACCTTATTTTAACCAGATAAATATCCTATATTTTCTAAACCTGTGTGGTGTACTTTTGTGGTGTTTTCACTGTGTTTCTGTATGATTTATTGCACAAATACTTTACACATTGCCTTCTAAGTTAAGCCTGACTACTCAGTGCCAAGCTACCAGAGGCTGGGCACAGGATAATTTGGACTGTGTGTGACTTACCCTTACTAGGATTGTGGTCCCTACTTGAACAAGGGTGAATACCTCTTCCAGTAGTGTCTGATTTGGTGGGGTCAGATACCCAGTTTATATATCCCAAAATGCCTTTTAAGTGGGAGAAAGAGTAGGTTTGAAGTGCACAAGTTCCCCTTTCAGCCCAATCCTGTCTGCCAGGGACCCAATGGGGGTTATCAATCCTTTGTGTGAGGGCAGGCCACTGGTCATTAAAATGTGAGTGTCAGGCCCTCTACCCTTCCAGCCCAGGAAGACTCATTCAGTGTGCAGATGAATGCAGATGTGACTGAGTGTCCTGTGTTTCTCGTTGTCTGGGTGAATTGCACAAGGAGCTGTCAACCAGCACAGACCAGACGTTGATTGGAGACAGGCTGTAAGGCACAGATGGTTTTAAGTGCAGAGAAATGCTCACTTTCTAAAAGTGGCATTTCTAAAATAGTAATACAAAATCTATCCTCACCAATAAGCAGGACTTTACATTACCATAAAACACACATGTACATGTCCTGCCTTTTACCTACATAGCACCCTGCCCCATGAGTTACCTAGGGCCTTCCTTAGGGGTGACATATGTAGAAAAAGGGGCGTTTAAGGCTTGACAAGTACTTTTAAATGCCAAGTCAAAGTGGCAGTGAAACTGCACACACAGGCCTTGCAATGGCAGGCCTGAGACATGGTAAAAGGGCTACTTATGTGGTTGGCACAATCAGTGCTGCAGGCCCACTAGTAGTATTTAATGTACAGGCTCTGGGTACATGTAGTGCACTTTACTAAGGACCTAAAAGTAAATCAAATATGCCAATTAGGGAGGAACCAATGTTACCACGTTTAAGGGAGAGAGCATATGCACTTTAGCAGTGGTAAGGACCTATAAGTAAATCAAATGTGCAATTTAGGGATGAGCCAATGTTACCATTTTTAAGGGAGAGAGCATATGCATTTTAGAAGTGGTAAAGTGCGCAGAGTCCTAAAACCAGTAAAGACAGTGTCAAAAAGTAGAGGGAAGCAGGCAAAAAGTTGGCGGATGACCACCCTAAGTCTGTCAGGTCTAACACTGACAATACAGCATGATTACCAGAAACTTAAGGCCAGACTTACTAAGGTTTTGGGCGACATCAAAGGCACACAAATTGACACCAATCATTGCAAACTCTTGCAAGGCTATTTACCTTGCAGCACAATTTCTTTTTATGCTGGAAAGATGACCTTTTCTCAGAGCAAATAGTGCCTTCTGCTGCTATGCCCCATTTTGCGTCAAAGGGGCCTTATCTGGGTGCAACTTGGACAGATTATAGTTTTTGACAGAAAACCCAATTTACAAAGATGGGTAGACTGTCAGATGTTGAAGTTAAGTCCATAACTAGGATTTATTTACAGGAAGAGTATACTTCCCTATGCTAGACAGCTCCATGGTGCAAAAGTTGTGGTTGGTGACAGGCAGTGTGTTTGTGCACCAGGGTGGGGTAGTGCTCCTTAAGGTGCATTCTAGGACTGCTCAGCCTTCACGCTCATGCAGTTGTTAGCAATTACATTAATAAATAATATTGTTTGTAATTTCTGTCTTCTTACTTCACCTCACCTGTTCTACCTTAACCATCTCTCTTAAGCTCTCTTTCTAACCTTCTCTATGTACTTTCATCCTCTCTATCTCATCTCTATCTATCTCACCTTTTTCTACCTCACCCAATCTCAATATACCCACTCAACATCATCTCCCTCTCTCTCTTTTTCATGACCTTGCAATCTCTCTATTACTATTAGAGGTGGGCAAGCTGCTGAAAGTTTGAGCCAGGCTCACGCCTGGAACTAGGACCTGGCTCTGCTCAAGGTTTTGTTGGATCCTCAAACCTGTTGACAAGCCAAGCTGTCATGTGGCTTATGCCTGCCACCCTCATACTTTTACCCTCATGCTTAAAGACGCAAAAACAAAGCATTAACATTTGAGACAAAAAGGAGAATCTAATAGATACACATTTAGTGGCTGATTTGTACAAAATGAAATGAGAAAACCTTCATTGATTATGGCTTTCCCACTTAAACAAATTGTGTGATTTTAGGCAAATATATTATATTTTTTAAACAAAAATAGGGACTGGGAGATTACTGGTCCAGTGCACAGTCTCCCGAAGTGAACCTGTAGTATCAATATAAGTGCACTGTTCCAAAAAAGAGAGAGAAGACAAGAGAACTAATTAAGTTCTTATTCAGCAAAGGCGAGTCTACAGTATACTGGGTGTTTTAGGAGAGCCCTCAAGCACCCACTAGGGTGACAGGTATCATCACTGGGCTTACTCCTCGCCAGAGGACTAGGTAAACTACCTTCCCTAATTATAGAGTGTAGTGGTACATCATTTCCAGTAACACTCTTTACATTCTCGTTTTTAATCTTGGCCTGGACCTTGTTTCTAACACATTAAAATAATGGTTTTGGTTCAGAGCTAATTTTAAGAGTTTTGGGGGTCATTCTGACTTTGGCGGGCGGCTCAAAGTACCGCCGTCAGAATACCGCTGTGCGGTCAAAAGACCGCCGCGGTAATTCTGAGTTTCCCGCTGGGCGGGCAGGTGACCGCCAGAAGGCCGCCCGCCCACCCAGCGGGAAACCCCCTTCCACAAGGATGCCGGCTCCAAATGGAGCCGGCGGAGTGGAAAGGGTGCGACGGGTGCAGTTGCACCCATCGCGATTTTCAGTGTCTGCTTTGCAGACACTGAAAATCTTTGTGGGGCCCTGTTAGGGGGTCCCTGCAGTGCCCATGCCATTGGCATGGGCACTGCAGGGGCCCCCAGGGGCCCCACGACACCCGTTACCGCCAGCCAGGTTCTGGCGGTCAAAACCGCCAGAACCAGGCTGGCGGTAAGGGGGTCTGAATCCCCATGGCGGCGCTGCCTGCAGCGCCGCCATGGAGGATTCCTAAGGCCAGGGGAAAACCGGCGGGAAACCGCCGGTTTCCCTTTTCTGACCGCGGCTTTACCGCCGCAGTCAGAATTGGCCTGGATGCACCGCCAGCCTGTTGGCGGTGCATCCGCGGTCCCCGGCCCTGGCGGTCCATGACCGCCAGGGTCGGAATGACCCCCTTTGTCTCTTCTCTATACTCTCCGTTTCTTAGTCAGTCTCTATCCCAGACCTTCTTTGTTAGCAATTTAACAACGGTTGAGCGCCACCCAGAATGCTGGGTGGTCCGCCAGGCATTGCAGCACCGGTCTGGCGAGGAGTAAGCCCAGTGATGATACCTGTCACCCTAGTGGGTGCTTGAGGGCTCTCCTAAAACACCCAGTATAGACTCGCCTTTGCTGAATAAGAACTTAATTAGTTCTCTTGTCTTCTCTCTCTTTTTTGGAACAGTGCACTTATATTGATACTACAAATATATTATATTACCTATCCTCCTTGCTCTTCATCATCACACATGAAAGAACCTTCAAACACCCGAGTTCCAAACACACCAGGCCCAAGTGACAACTGTCTTGTCTCATAGTTCACTAATAGCACTATGGTCAGAGTGGGGACAGGGAGACAATGGTTATAGGTTCATGTTTAAAAACTGTCACTTTTAATAAGTAATTATCAGTGAAGTGCTACAATGGATGTATTAATTGCAAAGGTTCCACGTGTGAAAGAAATACACTTTTTTTTTAATCGTGATTTGACATAATTATATTTTATGTGTTATTTGTTGTATGATTTACATGGCAAACATTTTCAGGGCTCGGCTAGGCTCTGGCTGGGCTCTGCCAGTTCATTTTTTGGCTTACATCCATATCTATCTTTGTACATCCCATCTCTCTACCTCAACTCTCTCCATCCTATTCCTCTGTCTGAATCTCATTGATCTGACTGCTATTTTTCCATCTGACCCTCTTAGTATCTCTACTCCAGGTACTTCACCTTGTATACAACCTCTTTTCTATCTTTACCTCAACTCTTTATCTCTCTCTCCACGTCTCTACTTCCTTACATTTTTCTACTTTTTTCACCCTCTTCTCTTCCTCACCATTCCTCCTCACCTATCTTATTTCTCTTTACCGCTTTCTACCTCACCACTCTCTCCCTCTCTCTCTCACACTTACACTACTGAACCTCCGACAGTACCTTGCTATTTCTTTTGCTGCACCTCTGAACCCCTTCCTTCATCTCTCTAAATATCTAACTTTTTTCTGACTGCCTCTATTTCTCTACCTTGACCACTTTTTTTCTATCAACCTCTTTCTTTCTCTCCCAGACATCTCTGTTGACCTCCATGTCCATTTCAACTCACCAACTCAATTTTCACTACCTCTTTCTTTTTTTTATCTCTCTACCTCACTGTCTTTTCCTCTCACAACTCTTTACCTCTGCATGAACCTTATCTCTCTTTCTTTAATTCACATCTCTCAACTTACTCTTTCTACTCTGCACCACATTTCTTTCTACCTTTCACCCCTCTAAATTTCTCTCGTCCCTACTACTCTCTTTACCTGACCCGTTTTTCTGTACCACTTCTCATTTTTGTCTTTCTCTACCTTGCATCTCAAATCTTTCTGCTTACCTATAGTTGCCTTTACCTCTCTCTAATTCCCCTATTTTTCTACATTACTTTTCTCAGTACCTGTCCCTTTATAGCACTGTACTCCTCCACTTTTTCCGACACTTCCTTCTCCCTATCTCTATCCGTCTCTACCTCTCTACAGCACTCTATCTTTACCTACTTCTCTATTTCTCCTTATCTACATAATCCTCTTTCAAACTCTCTTTATCTTTCTTTCTTGTGACTAGTTCAACTTTCTCCATTTATTTTATTTCTTTTCCTAACTCACATATCTTTCTATATTATCTCTATCTCTGCCCCTTCTGCTTCTACTTCACGTCTCGCTATACTGTTTCCTTTATGAGTCTGTCCATCTCCTGTATCCTTTCCCATCCTATTTGTCTTACTCAGCAGGGTCATAGGTAACTGTCTGGCCAGAGAAGTGCACACATGTAAAATGGATACAACTGGCAATGCAGGGGAACAGAAATAAGGAGAAGTTTAGATTGTAATCAACAAAATGGTGAAA
Source organism: Pleurodeles waltl (assembly GCF_031143425.1). Taxonomy (NCBI): domain Eukaryota; kingdom Metazoa; phylum Chordata; class Amphibia; order Caudata; family Salamandridae; genus Pleurodeles; species Pleurodeles waltl. The sequence continues at coordinate 983,417,368 of NC_090442.1, forward strand.
ATTCTGTGGGCACAGTTTTGATTAATGCCAGTAATGAAGAGGATTATATTTGTGATTACCATTATTTGGCAACAAAAGCTACAATTTCACGCGATATGCACAAATGCCTTAGTTTTATATTATGCACCAGTCCACTAAACTTTTAACAAGTCACCCTAAGCATGCTTTTTAGGTCGAGTGCGCCAGCGCTTCCGACCTTCTGGGCTTTAACCACGTCCCCATCTCACAACCATCACTTTAATTTGTTTTTTGGGCTTGCGTTTCAAAATTCCCTTCATTTTATTTGTTAAAGGTATCCATACGTCATGCCTTTTCCAGTGTTTAGCCCTCCTCAAGAGCACCGTCCAACTACTGTTAACATACACAGCGTCCATGTTTTACAGACGGTTTGTGGACTACTTTTTTACTTTTAGCTTGACCTTCTCTCGATCCACAGTATTGGAGCAATTTGCATATCTACCAATTACTTGTTATTGTTACTTTTTTCAGTTGCGCTCATGGTGCTTACAATGTCAGTGCAAACCTTCTTTAACTTTAGTTAAGCACTTAAATTTTGTTCATCACGGTAATGAGCTGTGATAACTTATCCATCACAATTCTTGTTTCATTGTTTCTCATTAAATGTTCGCCTTTCTCACGCATGATCTTGTAGAGCTGCTTACTCAGTGGTATTATGTGGCAGGAAAGGACCAAATTATGAGGTAGGGTTGATCAATGTATGTGGCAGAAAAGTCTGCTTATCCATTTACAATGCCAATAGCTCTAACTCTTGCAAATGTCAGGCCAATTCCATTGTAAATGCTTGTCCTATAATGGAACTAATAAGATGCTGGTTAGACACTTAGTGGGTCATTACAACCCTGGCGGACGGTGTTAAAGGTGCGGTAATACCGCAAACAGGCCGGCAGACAAAAAAAGGGAATTATGACCGTGGCGGAAACCGCCAACAAAGACAGCCACTTTAACACTCCGACCGCCACGGCGGTACAGACAAGCAGCGCGGCGGTCACCGCCAACAGACAGGCGGAAGACAATGTACCGCCCATAGTATCACAACCCGCCAATCCGCCACCTTTTCCGTGGCGGATTCACCGTGGATAAAAACACGGAGGAAACAGTTTCTGCAATGGGAAAACGCTCACCTTAACACATCCCATGAGGAAGGAGGACACCATGGAGCCGGAATTACAAATCCTACCTGCCCTTCTCTTCCTACTCATCTACGAAGACCAGCGCCGGCGGCGGCCAAGACAGCAGTGAGTACTGCACCTACGACATAGGGGGGAGGTGTGGAGGCAAAAGTCAGGGGGACACACACGCAACATCCCCACCCTCGCATATTACAACACACACACCAATGCATTTACAAACATCACAGTAACAACCCACAACCCCCCCGGAAGAATGCAAAGACAAAACTAAATCAGTTCAAACATTGTAATGTATCAATATACATGTGTCAATTATATACAGATATATATAAACTCATACAAAGGTATATACAGTACGAGAAGTAGTGCAGATATGCACATCTCAATGTCCGTGCACCACTAGGCCAAAAATGCATGGGCGAGGCCCACACAAGATACCTGTCCACAAACGGAGAGAACACTGCCGGGGCATCAGAGAGAAAAACAACAGGCACCTCAGGGGGAAGGGAAGGGGGGCACCTCAGCCGGATTACAGCACCACGCCACATCCATGACAGGGCTCCATGCCCATTGATGTATACTGGGGAGTGCAAAGCCACAGTCTTACAAGTCTCTACAGTGGGTGGTTTGCCCACTGTTCCATCCTGGGGAGTGCAAAGCCACAGTCTCACAAGTCTCTACAGTGGGTGGTTTGCCCACTGTTCCATCCTGGGGAGTGCAAAGCCACAGTCTCACAAGTCTCTACAGTGGGTGGTTTGCCCACTGTTCCATCCTGGGGAGCGCAAAGCCACAGTCTCACAAGTCTCTACAGTGGGTGGTTTGACCACTGTTCCATCCTGGGGAGTGCAAAGCCACAGTCTCACAAGTCTCTACAGTGGGTGGTTTGCCCACTGTTCCATCCTGGGGAGTGCAAAGCCACAGTCTCACAAGTACATAACAGCCTCCACTGGTTCTGGAGGGGGACTGGTGCCCAGAGTTCTTCATCCTGTGAAGGACTGAGGTAGTGGATGCATGTCTCCACTGGTTCTGGAGGGGGACTGGTGCCCAGAGTGTTTCATCCTGTGAAGGACAGAGGTAGTGGATGGATCTCTCCACTGGTTCTGGAGGGGGAATGGTGCCCAGACTGGATTAATCTCCCTGTGACAGTTCCTGTCCCGTCACAGTCTCAGCTGCACATGGGATAACGATGCTTGATGTGGCGGTCTTTTCCTTCTTCTGTGGTGCATGCCCTGTTCAGCGGTGCTTGCCCTGTTCAGCGGTGCATGCCCTGTTCAGCGGTGCTTCGCCATGGCCGTCTCTGGACTGTTCAGCGGTGCTTTGCCATGGCGGTCTCTGGACTGTTCAGCAGTGCTTGCCCTGTTCAGCGGTGCATGCCCTGTTCAGCGGTGCTTTGCCATGGCGGTCTCTGGACTGTTCAGCGGTGCTTTGCCATGGCGGTCTCTGGACTGTTCAGCAGTGCTTGCCCTGTTCAGCGGTGCATGCCCTGTTCAGCGGTGCTTCGCCATGGCGGTCTCTGAACTGTTCAGCGGTGCTTTGCCATGGCGGTCTCTGGACTGTTCAGTGGTGCTTTGCCATGACGGTCTCTGGACTGGGCATTGGTGTGTGGCATGACGGTCCCTCATTGCCCAGCGGGGCTGTGGCTGCCGGGGCCCTCCTGGGCAATGCCTATGGCGGTGGTCTCCTGACCAGTGACGATACTTGTGCCCTCCTGGGCAATGACTCTGGCGGTGGTCTCATGACCAGTGATGATCGGGCTGCCCTCCTTGGCAATGACTCTGGCAGTGGTCTCATGACCAGTGACGATACTTGTGCCCTCCTGGGCAATGACTCTGGCGGTGGTCTCATGACCAGTGACGATCGGACTGTCCTCCTGGGCAATGACTCTGGCGGTGGTCTCATGACCAGTGACGATACTTGTGCCCTCCTGGGCAATGACTCTGGCGGTGGTCTCCTGACCAGTGACGATACTTGGGCCCTCCTGGGCAATGCCTATGGCGGTGGTCTCCTGACCAGTGACGATACTTGGGCCCTCCTGGGCAATGACTCTGGCGGTGGTCTCCTGACCAGTGACGATACTTGGGCCCTCCTGGGCAATGCCTATGGCGGTGGTCTCCTGACCAGTGACGATACTTGGGCCCTCCTGGGCAATGCCTATGGCGGTGGTCTCCTGACCAGTGACGACGGTGCTGGCGGTGGTGTCCCGGCCGCCTGGAATGATGCCGCCCTTCTCCGCCGTGATGCTCACACCAGGCTGTGCAGACTTCTTCTGGCCCTTCCCCACCTTTGGAGGAGTCACAGCTGACTCTGCAATCCCCCTGGGACCCCTATGAGTTGTTTTGCCTACAGGAGCTTCAGCCGGTCCCGTCGGCCACTTTCCAACTTCAGAGCCTTTACAGGGGGTGGACTGGCAGTGCCTTGGCTCCGTGTCACACTGCCTGCCCTGGTGGCCGGTGCACTCCACACACCTTGAACACGCACCACTGGTACTGGAGGCTTATTGGCTGAGGCGCTACGACGGGACTGATGAATTGGAGGGGGAGGGGCAAAAAGGTCAACTTTACAGAGGGACCAGTTTCTGACGAACACTGGGATGGGAAGCTGGAGGGGGTCTGGGAGTAGAGGAAGAGGAGGTGGTTGTAGGAGGTGTCACTTTAGGTGTTTTGGGTGCAGGTGCAGGTACTGGAGGCTGTCGTGAGGTGGATGGATGTTGGGTGTGTGGGTGCCCGCGTTTGTGTACTTTGGGAGGGGGCGTCACAGACACACTGGGAGAGGACACAAGGGACGTGTAAATGGGAGTGGAGGTGGTGAGTGCAGGTGAGCGGGGTGTGGTGCTGGGTGTTCTGGTGCGAGTCCTGTTGCCTGTAGATGTAGTGCATGCAGGTGAGAGTGTAGACGACACTGGGAGGGAGGAGGCAGACGACGAGGAGGGGGACACAGTGGAGGCAGTGGATGTTGCTGTGTCTGCATGTGTGTGATGCTTGTTTGTGTGTGCCTGTGGGTTGTGTGGTACCTATGTTTGCCTGAGCTACATTTGTGTGTTGAGGTGTATGCATGCTTGTCTGATGGTGTGCTTGCAACAGGCTGGGGTACAGGGGATTGGGTCTGGGTGGAGGAAGTTGGAAGGGGGAGGCTGGAGACAGGGACAATGGCTGCCATCAGTGCTGAGGCCAGAGATTGCAGGGTTCGATGATGGGCAGCCTGATCAGAATGAATGCCCTCCAGGAATGCATTAGTGTGTTGCAACTGCCTTTCTACACCCTGGATGGCATTCACAATGGTAGACTACCCAACAGTGAGTGACCTGAGGAGGTCAATGGCCTCCTCACTGAGGGCAGCAGGGGTGACTGGGGCAGGGCCTGAGGTGCCTGGGGCGAAGGTGATGCCCACCCTCCTGGGTGAGCGGGCACGGGGCGAACGCTGAGGGGCTGCTAGGAGGGCGGTGCTGGTAGGGGAGGTGGCGGCTGTACCTGTAGAAGTGGGGGCACAGATGGTGCCGCCACCACAAGGGAGCTCCCATCGGCGGACGAGTCCGTGTCGCTGGTTGGTGATCCGGTGCCCGACATGAAGCTCCCCTCGCCCTCCGTCCCACTGGTGCATTCTGAGTCCGTGGTGTGGCCCTCCATGGCCATGTGGGATGCAGCTCCCTCATGCTCCGGTGCCACTGTACCTCCGCCTGATGATGCTGATGCACAAAAAAACAGGGAGAGCACAAAAAGGGGGGGGGGGCGACAGAAGAAAGACAGGTTGAGTGCATGGCATACCGCTACCGTTGGCGGACAATACAGACACAGCAGCCCCCTGCACTACGCCGTGCTCCTGGCCTCTACAGATGCAATTCCTGGGATCTGGCCTACATGGCTATGGTGGACATCTGCACACATGGATGCCACAGGGGCATGTATACCTGTACTTGGCACTCTACTGCGGTGGGGTGGAGTGCCACATGGCCTGCATTACGGAGGGGCCTAGCCTATGGAAGTCGCCATGGCAAAGGGAAACCCACAGCCCTCCTCCCACACCTAGACCCCTCAACTGCGCGCATAGTCCCCAGAATTATAGTGTACTCACCCCCTTGTGTCTGCTGTGATGCCCTAAAGCGCCCATCCAACTCAGGGTAGGCCACCACCAGGATCCGGAACATCAGGGGGGTCATGGTGCGACGGGCACCCCTCCCACGTTGGGAGGCCATCCCCAGCTGAGCCTCCGCCGTCTTCTTGCTACAGCGGCGAATGTCCTCCCATCTTTTCCGGCAGTGGGTGCCCCGTCTCTGGTGGGCCCCCAGGGTCCGGACTTCCTTGGCGATGGCACGCCAAATGTCCTTCTTCTGGTGGGCGCTGACCTACATGACATGCACAAGGAAAGAAGAGAAGTCATTACCAACTGCATCGTCGATGTAAGTGTCCCCCCTCCCTACCCTTGCCATGTGGCACATGCATTCACATTCATTCATGTTCCCTGAACTCTGCCCCCTTCCCTCTTACAACCAGCCCTCTCCACCCAGGCCTAGCCCATACAACGTACTCCCTATGTACTTACCTGTTGGTCTGGAGAACCGTAGAGTAGCGTGTACTGGGGGAGGACCCCGTCTACTAGTTTCTCCAACTCCTGAGCAGTGAAGGCAGGGGCCCTTTCCCCAGACGCAGCAGCCATCGTTGCTTCCAGTCCGAGGTCACAGCAGCACTTGCAGTGTAGGTCCTCTCCTGTCGAAGGTCAGGTATCGAGTGATTGAATAGATAGAAAATGGCGGTGACGTCCGCGGCAGTGACGTCCGCAGCGGTGCGTATCATCAACGCCGGAGCACTTGTTCATTGGCTCCTGGGACCCATAGGGTCCAATGTTAACCAATGCTGCATTGCGCCGCGGTCTACCACAGCCTACCGCGACGGTGTGCAACGCCAGCGCAGTTACCTCACAATACCATTGTCCCAGTTTAGAGGTCAGGCAGCCGCCATTTCAGGGGCCGACATGGCTTCATTTACTTCTGCGTCACACATAGCTAGGCCTACACTCAACACACATACAGGAATGGTTATGTGTTTGGTGTCGTGTTCTGTGTATCTGTGGGTACATACCTGGAAATTTGTTGACTCTGTGGTCGCTGTTGTCCTTCCTAGGCACCGTCAGCTGGGATAATTGAGAAGATGGCGGAATCCTCCGGTGTACCAACCGCTGGTGGACCTGTTGACAATGGAGGAGCGACATTTAATCATCACCTACAGGTTTGACCGTGCCACTATCCAGGAACTATGTACCCAGTTGGAGCCAGACCTAATGTCACCAATCCGCCATCCCACTGGAATCCCCCCTGACGTTCAGGTGCTGTCAGTGCTCCATTTCCTTGCAAGTGGGTCTTTCCAGACAACAGTGGCCATGGCATCAGGGATGTCCCAGCCTATGTTTTCTAACGTGTTGTCCAGAGTGTTGGCTGCCCTGCTGAAACACGTAAGGAGATACATCATTTTCCCTGAGGTGGAGGATTTGGCTACAGTGTAAGGTGACTTCTATGCCCTTGGACATATCCCCAACATCATAGTTGCTATTGATGGGACCCATGGAGCTCTGGTCCCCCCCCACAGGAGTGAACAGGTGTACAGGAACCGGAAGAGTTATCATTCCATGAATGTACAGATGGTATGTTTGGCAGACCAGTACATCTCCCAGGTAAATGCTATGTTCCCTGGCTCAGTGCATGACGCCTACATCCTGCGGAATAGCAGCGTCCCTTATATGATGGGTCAACTCCAGAGGCACCGTGTGTGGCTATTAGGGGACTCTGGTTACCCCAACCTGTCCTGGCTACTGACCCCAGTGAGGAATCCTAGGACCATGGCAGAGGAACGCTACAATGAGGCCCATGGGCGGACTAGGAGGGTGATCGAATGCACCTTCGGCCTCCTGAAGGCCAGGTTCAGGTGCCTCCATATGACAGGTGGTTCCCTATTCTACTCACCGAAGAAGGTGTGCCAGATCATCATCGCCTGCTCGATGCTTCACAATCTTGCTTTGCGACGCCAGGTGCCTTTTCTGCAGGAGGATGGTCCAGATGACGGTGTTGTGGCAGCTGTGGAGCCTGTGGACAGTGATGAGGAGGAAGCTGAGGAAGAAGACAACGACAACAGGGAGTCAGTCATACAGCAATATTTCCAGTGACACACAGGTGAGAACATTTTCATTTTTACCATTTCATTCACTGTCACACGTCTTCCTCTATCCTGTGTGTAATTTCATAGCATTATTTGGTAACTGAGTTGTACCTTTCCATTATGGTTTCACAGGTGTAGTTACCAACGTGTGTTATCTGCTTGCATCCTTCAAGGACTTGTGATGTGTGACATAGGTATGTTGGCTTTACAACTAGAAATGCATTTTGACACTGTCATTGATAATACTTTTTACCAAATCACAGACTGACTCCAGATTTTTTTGTGATTCAAGGGTGTTTATTGAAGTGCTCAAAAATGGAGGGGGGTTGTAATATGGCGATGGGGGACGGTGGAGGAATGTCCATGGCAGAGTCCAGTCCATTGGTCACACAGGTGCACTGGCCATATGGGCAAAGGAAGTGGAGCTGGGGCAGTTAAAGTATGGACAGGGTAACAAAGTGGAACAGTGAGAGGACGATCAGGGTGGTGTCATTTCCTGGCGGGGATCTTGCCATCTTGCTCTGTCCTGTTCCTGGATCTCAGGGACCGCTTGCGTGGTGGTTGTCCATCTGCAGGGGATGGGGTGCTGGTGTGGTGGTCCTGTGGCGGGGCGTCCTGTCCACTAGCGCCGGCGGAGGTGGTTGGCAGTTCATCGTCCTGGCTAGTGTCAGGGGCCCCTTGGAGTGCCACGGTGTCCCTCAAGGTCTGCTGTATTTCCTTCAGCACCCCTACGATGGTGCCCAGGGCGGAGCTGATGGTCCTGAGCTCCTCCCTGAACCCCAAATACTGCTCCTCCTGCAGGTGCTGGGTGTCCTGAAACTTGGCCAAGACCGTCACCATGCTCCCATGATAGAGGATAGGGCCTCGTGGAGAGTGGGTTCCCTTGGCCTGTCCGCCCCCTGTCGCACAGCAGCCCTCCCAGTTTCCCTGTGTTCCTGTGCCTCCGTCCCCTGGACCGTGTGCCCACTACCACTGACCCCAGGTCCCTGTTGTTGTTGGGGTGGTGGGTTATCCTGGGTTCCCTGTAGTGGTGGACACACCGCTGATTGACGTGTCCTGAGTAGGGAGGTATGGGCCCGCTGGGTGGGTGCTGTGCTGGTGTTACCAGAGGGTGGAAGGTCAGTGTTGGGCTGTGCCTGTGCAAGGGGAACCGACTGTCCCGAGGCCCACGATGGTCTGGGCTGGTCATCAGGATCCAGTAGGGCAGAGCTGCTATTGTCACTGTGAGCCTCTTCTGTGGGTGGAGTGGAGTTGTCTGGACCCTCCGGTGTGGTGACGGTCCTTCGTGATCCTGCAGGGGCATAAGTGCATGATTATTGCATGTGTGTGTGTCATGGTGTGCAATGGGTGGCTCACCGTGTACACCAGTGCAAGCATTCCTGTGGGGGGGCTTGTGTGATGATGGTTGGGGGGGTGTTCTGGGTATGTGCAGTGAGCATGCTTTGGTGAGAGGTGACCATGCTTAGTTGTTTCATTGAGGGCTTGGTGTTGGGATGTGTGGTTTGTGTTATTAGTACATTAGTGAGGAGTTAGAGTGACAGGGGATGGTGTGAGGGTGGGGGTGTGTGATAGCATGCAGGTAGGGTGGGGGATATGATAGTTAAGATTTGACTTACCAGTGTCCATTCCTCCACCGACTCCTCCGAGGCACTCTGGATGCATGACGGTCAAGACTTGCTCCTCCCATGTTGTTAGTTGTGGGGGAGGAGGTGAGGGTCTGCCGCCAGTCCGCTGGACCGCGATGTTGTGCCTGGAGACCGCTGAACGCACCTTCCCCGTAGGTCGTTCCACCTCTTCCTGATGTCCTCCCGATTTCTTGGATCCTGTCCACGATTCTGCGCCATAGCTCCATCTTCCTGGCTATGGAAGTGTGCTGCACCTGTGAGCCAAATAGCTGTGGCTCTACCCTTAGGATTTCCTCCACCATGACCCTGAGCTCCTCCTCGGAAAACCGGGGGTGTCTTTGGCGTGACATGGGGTGGTGTAGGTGATGTGTGGGGTGGTGTATGTGGTGATGAGTGTGGTGATGTGTAGCGGTGTGTGGTGTTTTGTGCGTGGATGTTGTGTGGGTGATGGTGTTGTGTGCCTCTGTGTGGTGGGGTTGTCTATTCTGTGCTCTCTCTCTGGCCTTCGCCTCTATTTTTTGGTCGTAGGGGTTTGTGGGTGATGTGGGTGTGTGTTTTATATTGTGTTGGGTGTGTGGGAGTGTTGTTTGTATGTGTATCAGGTGTGTGTATTTAGAATTGTCCAATGTGGCGGTGTTTTGGAGATGTGTGTGTATTTTGAGCGCGGCGGTGTGTACCGCCAATGGAATACCGCGGCTGAAAGACCGCCGCGTGGATTCGTGGTTCGAAATAGCATGGGCGTGTTTCTGTTGGCGTGGAGGTGGAGGTTTTGTTTTCGCCAGTTTAACACTGACCTTTGTTGTGGCGGACTTGTGTGGGTGTCTGAATTTCGGCGGATTCCGAGATGTGGGTCATAATAGCTGTGACGGGATTCCGCGGTCGCGGCGGTGTATTGGCGGTCTTCTGCACGGCGGTAAGTGCCTTTTACCGCCAATGTTGTAATGAGGGCCTTAATACCCAATTTCACAACTGAATACTGTTGTTGCAAGTAAAGAAAATCTAGATGCAAATAAAAAAATGACTTTATCAGGGTTTGTTCAAGCTTTTGTTTGGGACTATTTGACTGGCGTACACCAGGCAGCTTGAGCTTTCAGCTGATTTGAGTATACACATTTCTGAATGTTGAATATATAATTCAGTACTGTTAGTAATCACTAAGGCTTGAATGAAGCAAAAGGGGGTAAACATTTTAGAGCTGTTCCAAATAGGGGCCCCCAATATATATATTGCCCAGCATCTTTAAGGTGTCACTGGAAGATACTTTTACAACCAGCAATTTTTCCATCCTGTATACACAATATCCTGCTGCATCAGCTGGTAACTTATTTCATACTCTTTAAGAGGGACAATAGTAATTGCCGTTTTTTACAACTTAAAAAAAAGCATAACGTCTTAGACTTTCATTGACCTAGTGCAGATTGCACTAAATTTACATTAACTTTGAGGTACAATACAGATAATTTAGTTGAATATAAGATTATCCAAACAACATAAAGGGGGTTATTCCAACTTTGGAGGAAGTGGTAATCCGTCCCAAAAGTGACGGTAAAGTGACGGATATACCACCAGCCGTATTACGAGTCCATTATATCCTATGGAACTCGTAATACGGCTGGTGGTAAATCCGTCACATTTGGGACGGATTACCACCGCCTCCAAAGTTGGAATAACCCCCAAAGTCCTTGTATTAGGTATGAAGTCTTCATAAATAATAATGGATTATAGATCTGACATCCTTGGTGTGCTATTCCCCCAATTTTATTGCCTTCATCCTTCTTGTTTGCTGAATTCATTTTTGTTGGCTTTAGCACTCAATGCATGTAACCACTGCTAATCAGTGCTAGAGTGCTTCCTTCAAAAATTAGACTACACTTAATTGGTGTAGGAAAGTGCCCTTTTGTGTATGGTCACCCCCACTTTTTGCCCCAAATGCTGATGGTTATGCCTCTGTTAGTGCACTGGAGCCTGCTAACCACGCCCCAGTGCTTGTGTTCACTCCCTAAATTGGTTTGTCGACTTGGTAATTTTCTGATTGGCAAAGGATTTACCCTCTTATAAATGGTACCCAAGGCATAGGTGGTAAAGGTGTCCCCAGGGCTGCAGCACAACTTTGTGCCACCTTGCGCGACCCATGCAAACTACTGATAGCAGGCCCGCCTTTGCAGACTGCAGGAGCAGTGCAAACTGCTCACGTTCAGCTGTGCCCTCACCATGAGAGGCACAGTCCAATACACTGCCTTACAAATAAGTCAGAAATCCCTAAGTAAGGCCTCTGCAGCGCAGGAGGCAAAGTGCATTATATATATGTTGCAGGCATGTAAGTATGAGTTAATATGTCTCTATAGTGTATTTTCCATTAAAGTGCACTGTAAGTGCTAGCCGGTCCATAGGATAACATGGGACTTGCACCAAGGCAGACCTTGATTGCTAGATCCATTTTGCTACTGCCTAGCTAAGTTGAGTTTAGTGACAAGCAACATGACTTCTCTTCCCTGACACAAATCTAGTGTCATGGAACGGCTGGCGTCTATCCAGATTGCCCCTTAGAGGTTACCCTAAGGTTGTCTTCTTTGTGCTCTGGCCGGTCAGCGTCAGCTTTACCGTTCCCTGCTGCTGCCAAGACAGGGCTCTGACCTCCTACCAGGTACTGTGGGCACTCCCAGGAGTCAGAGACAAAGGCTGAGGCAGGAAGGAGGTCACACCTCCTGTCCTTCAGCCGGGTTAGTGAATAGGCGCATCAGGGAAGTAAGCTTCAAAGGCTATACCACGCCTGATAGTCATCTGTGCTGTCCCCCAGAGGAGGAAACAGCCCTCCCCCTATTCCCAGACACATTTGCTCGTGGTCATGTGGGAAATTAGAAACACAGGACAGTGCACACCCCTAGAAGGCTGACCACATCTCTAGGGTGGGCAGCCCAGTCTGTGCACTATATTTTGATATCTGCCTTCTTAGGAGTGGCAGAATAAAGGGTTCTGGGTAGCAAAAGATAACCCACCCCATCGGATGTGGTTACGACGGGGTGAGTAGGATTAGCTGTAGGAGCTAGCTGCCCATTGGCTATTAGCCTCCATACCACTAACTCCCCTAAATTCAGGATTTAAGGGACACCCTTGACACCAGAACCCTAGATCCGATCGAGAAACATTCAAAGAAGGATCAAGAGGAGTCCTGTGTTACTGACAACTGTATTTGCCCACAGCAACAAAGCAAAAGAGGGATACTCTGTCCCTGAGGCAACAGACTGGGAACTGCATGAACAACCCTAGACCTTGGCTCAAACTTAGCACTTCAACCATAGGGAATCCTGTGTATGCCAGAAGCACCCTCTGCCTTCCCTGGACTAGTGGCACTAGTCCCCTGCAAACTGCAGGTAACAATGCTTGCAGGATCCAAAGACTCACCGGCCATCGGACCCTCTGTGGGATTACCCAAATCCAGGTGGTCCAGTGTCTTCTGGGAGTTGTAGTCTCACCTGCCTCAAAGATTCTGGCTGCTACATCACTCCCACGGGCCTTGTGAAGTTCCCAAAGCTTATCATCACTGTAATCGCTGCCAAGGCTTGCTGGGTGCCAGACCAGTAACTAACACCCCACACTCGACGCTGCAACTTCAGGGCACACCGTGTAGCCTGCATACGACATCACCAATCCAGCCCCAGCTGGGTTTTTGTATCTTCTTCACTGCACTGTCGTGTAAGTGGTAAAATCAGCACCAGCACGAGTCCCGCTCAGCACCATGGACAGCCAGGGTAACTCTGTACCCGGATGCCCTATAGGCCAGGTCAAACGGAAATGACTGCTGTGTTCTGGTCCTAGTACCCGCACAACCTTAACCCTGCAAGGGTTCCACGCACTTCGACCTCTAATGGTCTTTTGTCACTAGTAGTTTTTCTCCACTGACATCAATGCAATGTTTAAATGCCATTTTTGCTGTGATTTAATTTTGCTTTAAAAATTTGTAACTCCAATTATACTTGTGCAATTCTGTTTGTTTTGTTGTCTAAATTAAACCTCAGGGTGCCTGGGGTGAGCTGCTCTCGTCCTGGCACACAGTTCCCTTGTGCCCGGGATGAGACCAGCTCATCCTGCACCCAGCCCACGGGGGGAGCGCTAGCGCTCCCCCCGTGGGCCTCCCTCCCACACCCCCCAGTCGGGGGTGGAAAGGGAATCGCTTCGCGATGCGATCGGGCAGCAGAAATGCCCACTAGACACTAGGGATTTTTTTACTTTTTTTTATATTTCAATAAGGGGAGCGGGCCCTTGGGCAACGGCCGCTCCCCAGGGGGCCAAATAATTTGTAGGCCGTTTATGCCCCCCAGGGGCAGATCGGCCTAATATTATTGTGCCGATCTACCCCTGAGGGAGCAGAAAACCCCTAGACACAAGAGCTAATTTTTTATTTTTTTTTATCTGTGGGGAGCAACATCTTAGGCAAGGGTCACTCCCTGGGGGACCAAATTATTTTTAGGCCATTTCTGCCTCCCTGTGGGAAGATCAGCCTAATATAATTAGGCTGATCTGCCCCAGGGGGGCGGAAACCACTAGACACCAGGGAATTTTATTTTTTATCATGCTTATGGCTTGGGCAATGGCCGCTCACCAGGGGGCCAAATTATTTTTAGGCCACACCTCTAGACACCAGGGATATATATATAGATATATATATTTTTTTATTTACTTTATGTTTTTATGTATGGGTAGCCACCCCTTAGGCAAGGGTCGCTCCCCTGGGGGGCAAATTGTATTTAGGCCATTTCTGCCCCCCCGGGGGCAGATCAGTCTATTTTTGTTAGCCCAATCTGCCCCCAAGGGGGGCAGAAACCAGTAGATACCAGGGATTGGTGTGTGTGTGTATGTGGGTGTTTTGTTTGGGGCAGCCCCTTAGGCAAGGGTTGCTCCCCATGGGGGCACATTACTGTTGGCCATATCTGCCCCCCTTGGGGGCAGATCAGCCTATTTTTGGAAGGCCCAGCTGCCTCCAAGGGGGGCAGAAAGCCCACCAGAGACCAGGTAAGATTTTTTTTTTCAAAATAAGAAGGTGGGGGTATGGCCATACCCCCACCTCAAATAAATGGGGCCAAAGTTGTTCTGCCCACCAGTGGGCAGATTGGGCAATTACCTCCAATCCACACCCCGGGGGGGAGAATGTCTACTAGATGGCAGGGAATTAAGAAAAAAAAATAGTGGAGTGGTGGCTACCAACCAGTATGGGCCTGGTTATGCCCCCACCCCAACTGAAAGGGGTAACAGTCTTTCGGCTCTCCCCCGCACACTAAAACATCTTATCCACGGCAAGCAAGAGGATATTTGATTATTTTGGGTTTTTGTTTTACATTTGGGCCATGAGAGTTTGGTAACTCTCAAAATCGTCCCACTTGGAATGGTGAGGGCTGCACTTTTTTGACTTTGGGACGCTGCCATGTACAAAAATCCACAAGACCTAGACACATCTGAAAACTAAACATCTGGTTGATTCCAGGGTGGTGTGCTTCACATGCACCCTGCACCATTTTCTTACCCACAATGCCATGCAAACCTCCAACTTTGCTGGAAATCACACATTTTTCCCACATTTTAGTGATGGAACCTTTCGGAATCTGCAGGAATCCACGAAATTCCTACCACCCAACATTGTCTCATCCATACCAATAAAAATTCTGCTGCACTTATCAGCCTAAAAATGTTTTCTTTCAAACTGCCCTTTTGGACCCGCTTTGGTTCCCCCTCAATTTCAACATGTTTTTGGCTCTTCCCTATCACAGACACTTGGCCCACCTATACAAGTGAGGTATCATTTTTACCAGGAGACTGAGGGGAACGTTGGGTGGTAGGAAATTTGTCCCTGTGTGGTGATCCCACACTGAACCGTGGGAAAATTGAGATCTTTTTGCTAAATTTGAGGTTTACTTAGGATTCTGGTTAAGAAAACATTGGGGATCTACGCAACTCACACCACCCTAGACTCCCTTGGGTGTCTAGTTTTCATCTACGTTTCCCTAGATGGCTGCTGAGCCCAGGACCAAAAACGCAGGTTCCCCCCGCAAAAAGAAGTATTTTTGTCTTTGATAATCTTGATTTATCCAGATAGTGTTTTGGGGCATTTCCTGTCACGATCACTAGGCCTACCCATACATGTGAGGTACTATTTTTATCGGGAGACTTGGAGGAACACTGGGTGGAAGGAAATTTGTCGCTCCTCACAGATTCCAGAACTTTTTGTCACCGGAATGTGAGAAAAAAGTGTTTTTTTGGCCAAATTTAGAGGTTTGCAAAGGATTCTGGGTAACAGAACCTGGCAAGAGCTCAACAAATAACCCCATCTTGGATTCCCCTAGGTGTCTAGTTTTAAAAAATGCGCAGGTTTGGTGGCTTTCCCTAGATGCCAGCTGAGCTAGAGGCCAACATCCACAGCTAGGCACTTTGCAAAAAACAGCTCTGTTTTATTTGGGAAAATGTGATGTGCCCACGTTGTGTTTTGGGGCATTTTCTGTCACAGGCGCTAGGCCTGCCCACACAAGTGAGGTACCATTTTTTCCTGGAGACTTGGGGGAATGCTGGGTGAAGAAAATTTGTGGCTCTTCTCACATTACAGAACTTTCTGTCACCAAAATGAGAGGAAAAAGTGTTTCTTTTGGCGAGATTTTGAGGTTTGCAAAGGATTCTGGGTAACAGAATCTGGTGACAGCCCCACAAGCCACCCCATCATGGATTCCCCTAGGTGTCTAGTTTTCAGAAATGTGCAGGTTTGGTAGGTTTCCCTAGTTGCCAGCTGAGCTAGAGGCCAAAATCCACAGCTAGGCACTTTGCAAAAAACAGCTCTTATTTCTTTGGGAAAATGTGATGTGTCCACGTTGTGTTTTGGGGCATTTCCTGTCACGGGTGCTAGGCCTACCCACACAAGTGAGGTACTATTTTTATCAGGAGACATGGGGAAACGCTGGGTCGAAGGAAAGTTTTGGCTCCTCTCAGATTCTAGAACTTTCTGTCACCGAAATGTAAGGAACAAGTGTTTTTTTGGCCAAATATGAGGTTTGCAAAGGTTTCTGGGTAACAGAACCTATTGAGAGCCCCACAAATAACCCCATCTTGGATTCCCCTAGGTGTATAGTTTAAAAAAATTTGCAGGTTTGCTAGGTTTCCCTAGGTGTCGGCTGAGCTAGAGGCCGAAAATCCACACCTAGGCACTTTGCAAAAAAACACTTCTGTTTTCTTTGGGAAAATGTTCTGTGTCCACGTTGTGTTTTGGGGCATTTCCTGACGCGGGCGCTAGGCCTAACCACACAAGTGAGGTACCACTTTTATCAGGAGACTTGGGGGAACGCTGGGTGGAAGGGAATTTGTGACTCCTCTCAGATTCCAGAACTTTCTGTCACCGAAATGAGAGGAAAAAATGTTTTTTGGACAAATGTTGAGGTTTGCAAAGGATTCTGGCTAACAGAACCTGTGAGAGCCCCACAAATAATACCATCTTGGATTCCCCTAGGTGTCTGGTTACAAAAAATATACAGGTTTGCTAGTTTTCCCTAGGTGCCGGCTGAGCTAGAGGCCAAAAATCCACACCTAGGCACTTTGCAAAAAAACACTTCTGTTTTCTTTGGAAAAATGTTCTGTGTCCACGTTGTGTTTTGGGGCATTTCCTGACGCAGGCGCTAGGCCTACCCACACAAGTGAGGTACCACTTTTATCAGGAGACTTGGGGGAACGTTGGGTGGAAGGGAATTTGTGACTCCTCTCAGATTCCAGAACTTTCTGTCACCGAAATGAGAGGAATTTTTTTTTTTTTGGACACATTTTGAGCTTTGCACAAGATTCTGGGTAACAGAACCTGTGAGAGCCCCACAAGTCACCCCATCTTCGATTCCCATAGGTGTCTAGTTTTAAAAAATGTGCAGGTTTGCTAGGTTTCCCTAGATGCCGGCTGAGCTAGAGGCTAAAATCCACAGCTAGGTGCTTTGCAAGAAAACAGCTCTGTTTTCTTTGGGAAAATGTGATGTGTCCACGTTGTGTTTTGGAGCATTTCATGTTGCTGGCGATAGGCCTACCCACACAAGTGAGGTACCACTTTTATCGGGAGACTTGGGGGAACGCTGGGTGGAAGGAAATTTGTGGCTCCTCTCAGATTCCAGACTTTCTGTCACCGAAATGAGAGGAAAAAGTGTTTTTTTGGCCAAATTTTTAGGCTTGCAAAGGATTCTGGGTAAATGAACCTGGTGCTCCTACAGTCCCTCCTCTGATGACTAAATATATCATCACACCTTTCCCTTGTCAATCATTTTACAAATCACTTTCAGCTACATTTTGATTTATTCTCCTTATATTTTCCCTATAGATTCTTCTTCTGGGTTGTTCTTCCCTCCGTGGATCTTTTTTGGCCCTATTTAATTAAATTTTGTGCCATAATTTACATGCCCCCCATAATTCTAATATAGTAATGATCACTATTAATATTCCTTGGACAATTTTCCACAGTATCCCACCCCAAATTTGACTGAACCAATTTCCCACGGTAACAAATCCATTCCCAACCTTTTCCCAAACTCCTGTTTCCTTCAGTTCTTTCAAATCCTTACTTGCATTAGTTAATTTAGTAAGCAGACCTTTTATCTCTTTCTCGTTCTCAGGAATATATGAACAGCAATGCCTCCCATTAATCATTTTACAGACTCCTCTGTCCTTCGCTAATATTATGTCTAAAGCAAGCCTATTTTGAAGCGTCATAGCTTTATCCGCAGCTAATTCAGTGTTTAGTAAAAGTATGGCTCCTGTAAAATTGGTTAACATATTAACCACAACAGTAGATAGTTTTCTTATCTTATTTGCATTCATTATAACTCCTACAGAAGGAATTATTGCTCCAAAAATATCCACTACATAGGCTGTCTCTCTCCTTTGTCTCATCTGGTGTAACTCAGTCATTTTCAGTATCTTTTTCAAATCATCTATTTGATAAATCTTAGGTAAAACTGTTCCCAAATAACATGTCCCATACCATCCTCTAGGCAGACGGTAATAAGCATTAAATCCACAAATATAATAAATTCCAGGAGTCACAGGGTCTGCACCATTCAGCATAAATGTCCATTTACTCTGAAACAAAAACACATGCCTACATTCACTCGTTCCCACAAATAAAGTGTCAGTGCATGATTTTGGCGTATATATACAAAGCTTCCCTACATGCAATGCATCTAAAGCTAATTTCCCTTGTGTTTTAATAGCAGTGTAAGCATAATCATTCTTGTAAGTTCTTTTTCTAACCCCTTTTCTAGTTTCTCTTTTAGTGCTTTTCTCCTGTCGTCAGTATGCCCAATAAAGCTCTTTTCCATAGGTGTTAATAAGCAAGTTAAATTGTTACGATGCGCAAAAGCTGTTCCAAAGGTCAGTGTAGGCTCAAAGAATCCTCTAACTAATACTATATCATGATCCTTAGCCACCCTACTAAAATATCTAATTATAGGAACAAAAGAAAATACCATGTCATAATTTGAATAAAAGTATTGTATATACTCCTGATTATAGAATCGATTTAGTAGCAAACTACAAGTTATACAGTAAGTCAGAGGTAGACTATGGTAAGTGACCCCTTCTTCCACAGAGGAAGGTATTTGCGTGCACACAAGACAATCCTTTGCATTCATCGTTTCCACATATTCACTCAACAAACGATAAAAGACGTTAGAAGACAGCTCTCCCTTTGCGTTAGTATAATCATGCAAATATTGCTCATCTAACTTGAACCTCTCTAAAGCTGTTAGTGTAGTAGTCACAAGTACAGATGTAACTTCAGCCTCTCTCATCTCATGAATTGACATTCCCACAATCATTATTATAAACAATATGCCACACACAATTGCCATTCCTACACTCAAATATCTACAGTACCTAATGTTCCTATTGTTATTATCTAATCCAGCCATGATCTGTAAAGAATCAGAAAGCAGAATTAAATCTTAATTAATATGCAACAAGGAAAAAATCAAAAATAAACTTCTTTTTCACACTTCAGCTTCACACAACAAGACCCCTTTTTCTTCCTTTGTCAAAAAATCGGTTAGCAGCTGGTCATCTCCGGAATTCTATGTGTCATATCAGGTTATCAGTGTCTCTTCCGGTAAAGTTAATAATCTCCATTTCTTTTTCTTTTGCTCAACAACTCAGTCTATTGATTTCCTTCTTCAAGTTGCATCAAAATACTGATTCGGAACTTCTCTGTCAAAGCAAAAAGACATAAACTCGTTTTGCCAATCACTTGTTGCGGCATATGCCCACTCTGGTCCTGCGTATCCTCGACTTGCTACTCTCTTTCTTTTCAAGTTTCTTTCTCCTGCTAGTTCTCCATCACTCAATTCGTCTTTCTTTGTGGTGTCTATTTCTTCCTCTATTGTCTCATTTATAACCAAGTCCTTTTTCTTGCCTATTTGAGATTCAGGCCAGTGGTCTCCTTTTCTTGCTCCTTCTGTCAACAATCTCTTCAGGATTGGACTCTTCTCCTTCGCCTTAATTGTAGTGCCTTCTCTTGATGGACCTGCAACGGGTTCTGGAGGAGTCAGATCACTTTGGCTTAGATCTGTCTCAACTCTTTCCCCCTCAGGTTCTAGCACTTGGTCTCTTTCCGGTTCAGCACCCTTTGCTTCTGAGAGAACCTTTCCTGTGCATGGTTCTCTTGTCACTTCTGCTGGGTTTATCTCTCATTCTGTCTCCTGAATTTCCGCACCCTCATCTCTTACCCTCATCTCTTACTGGGGTGATCGATCCATCTTCTCCCAATTCTGGATCTACGACTGGCTCTACCTGCTCCGGTTCTGGTTCAGGTAGAACTATTTGATTTGCTGCTGTTGGTGTTCTCAACAACACTTCTTCATGATCCTGAGGACTCACCACTTTCTTGGTATGGCTCACATCTATCCAGTTAGGCAAACCTGCACACTTCACAGCTGTTGTAGTTGTCAACACCACTTGATACGGACCTCTCCAACGTGGGTCCAGGCAAGTCTTTCGCACATGCTTTTTGATCACGACCCAATCTCCTGCTCTTAGATTGTGACCTGGGTCATGGATAGGTGGCAGGGTAATGGCTTGTACCTGCTGAGAAAAAGATCGAACCACATCAGCTAGACCCTTGCAGTATTCCAACACCATATCATCTGTAATATTGACAAGAGCATTGGCTGGTATTGCTGGCAACCTCATTGTCTTTCTGTCAAATATATTTCTCATTGACATTAACACTAGAGTCAATGCATCAGGCCATTTCAGATTTGTGGCAGCGCACATTTTGGCAATTCTTGATTTCAGAGTACCATTCATTTGCTCTACGAGTCCTGAT
Source organism: Pleurodeles waltl (assembly GCF_031143425.1). Taxonomy (NCBI): domain Eukaryota; kingdom Metazoa; phylum Chordata; class Amphibia; order Caudata; family Salamandridae; genus Pleurodeles; species Pleurodeles waltl. Next base: position 983,437,613 of record NC_090442.1, read on the forward strand.
GCTTCTGGACGATAGCTGCAGTGGAGCTTCGGTTCAATGTTCAATGCTGCACATAAGAGCTTAATCACTTTGTAATTGAAGTGTGTTCCCCTATCTGATTCTAAAGAGATCGGGAATCCGAACTTTGGTATCAGCTCTCTGAGTAACAACTTTGCAACTGTGAGACTATCATTTCTACGTGTGGGGATGCTTCAATCCAATGACTAAACACACACACACTCACTAACGTACTTCAATCCACCACATGCAGGCATTTCAATTAAATCCAATTGCATTCTGCTGAATGGTCCACATGCTCTTCCAATGTGGCTTAGATTCACCACTGTCCATTTTCCCACATTTAACTGCTGACAAATCACACATCTGTGACACACTGCTTCAGCTGCTTGCCTAAATTTTGGATTGAACCAATCAACCTTGAACAACCTAATCATAGCATCTCTTCCAATGTGTGCCTGACTATGGTAATACCGAGCCATCTGAGTCAACAGACAATTTGGCAATACCATCTGACCCTCCTCAGATACCCAGATCTCATCTGGCCTCTGTACACACTTCAGCTTTACCCACAGATTTTTCTCTTCCTTGTCTGCATATTCTTGTAATGTTTTCAATTCTTCTAGAGTATCGATTATTTTCAATGCAAAACTTGCACAACTGGTCTATTCTTCTGGCATCAATTACCACTTGTCTTTGAACGATATACTGTTCAGGGCACAAAACCTTGCAACCTGATCTGCATACCCATTTCCCAAGGAAATGTAATCTTGCATTTTTTGATATGCATTGCATTTTACCACAACAATCTCCTCAGGCATTTGGATTGCATACAGTAATTCTTTTATCCTGTCACCATTTCATACTGGGGTTCCACTGGGGGTCATAAAACCTCTTTGTGACCACAATTGACCAAAATCATGAACAATTCCAAATCCGTACTGACTATCAGTGTATATTGTCACTCGTATCCTAGTAGAAACATAACAAGCTCTGGTAAGTGCCACCAGTTCTGCTACTTGTGCTGAATATACACCAGGAAGCCATGATGCTTCTAGGGTTCCTGTAATAGTACATACAGTATATCCTGCTCTCAAAGTGCCGGTTCCATCTCTAAGACTTGAACCATCAACAAAGACAATTTGGTCATTTTCTTCTAACCGAGTATCTCTGATATTAGGCCTAGGCTTTGTGCATAGCTCGGTTACGTCAAGACAATCATGCTCTATATCCTCCTCCTTTTCAATTTCAACAGTATCACTTGGCAATAATGTTGCTGGATTCAACACTGTACATCTTTTCAAAGTTACATTTGGAGCTCCCAATATGCTTGTCTCATACCTTGTCAGTCTGGCCCCGTCAAATGTTGTGTTTTCATCATTGTCAGTAAAATCTCAACAGAATTACCGTCACTGGGTATCCCATGACCACCCCTTCGCATTGGGAAAGACTTTGACCAACTGCGGCTACTGCTCGCAGACAACCTGGTAAAGCTGCTGCAACCGGGTCCAATGTAGCTGAGAAATAAGCTACTGGGCGATAAGCACCTCCATGGACCCGTGTCAAAACAGACAAAGAACAAGCATCACGTTCATGACAAAACAATGTGAAAGGCTTTGTGTAATCAGGCATTCCCAACGCTGGAGCTCTGCACAAACTCTCTCTCAATTCAGTGAAAGCCGTCATCTGATCCTCATCTAGGATAATGGGATCTGTAACTTCTTTGTGTGTCAACTGCTGGAGGGGTTTTGCTAATTCAGCTAAATTTGGAATCCACTGTCTACAGTACCTCTACCATTCCCAGAAACATGCGCAGATCCTTCTGGGAAGTCGGGGGACTTCTCTGCAAAATCATTGTTATCCTTTCTCTGGAAATTCTTCTCAGCCCTTTCTCAGTTTGATGACCCAAATATTTGACAGACTTCTGGCAATACGCCAAATTTCACAGGTGAGACCTTGTGTCCAAACTCTCCCAAATGATTCAATAGGGCAATCGAGTCGTGCTTACACTCGTCCCGTGTTCTGGATGCAATCAATAAGTCATCAATGTACTGCACAAGAGTCGATTGGCAGGGTAATTCCAATGACTCCAAAGTCTTCTTTAGAATCTGATTGAACAAAGTTGGTGACTCTGAATACCCTTGTGGAAGCCTGCACCAGCTATAAACTTTATCTAAGAATTTGAAACTGAAAAGAAACTGACTATCCTTATGAAGTGGCACCACTTCATGCTGGACTGGGTACAATCGGACAGCACTTAACCACAATGTCATTCACTTTTCGCAAGTCCTGCATAACCCGTACCTTCCCACATGGCTTTTTCTGTCCCATTATCGGTGAATTACATGGGCTGCTCAACACTTCCTTCAGAACTCCTTGTTTTAGAAAATCTCCAATTATCTGCGCCACTTTCATCATCACATCTTGTGCTATGTTATACTGTGGAAGTTTCGGAAATTCAACATTCGGCTTCAAAGTGATTTTTATAGGTTCCACTCCTTTGATCAATCCCACTTCCTTTCCTGTTAAATCCCAAACCTTCTCCTTTACGGTTCCCTGCAGATCTGCATGCAACTCCTTTATAGTGAACATCGGAAAAATTTCAATCAATGGGTATTCTTCATAAGCATCATTTAATACCACGGCTGACGCCTGCTCCTCCTCATCATCACTATTTGTTTGGACTTCTATCCCTGCATCTGTACAATTTATAGAACATTTGGTCTTGCACAATAAATCTCTGCCTAACAAGGACACAGGACTTGAGTCACACACCACGAATCTATGCAGTCCCAAATAATTTCCAATTTCAACTTGCACTGGTTCTGTGATGGGGTTCGTTAACTGCCTATTCTCCACTCCCACAACCTGAACTGTCCTGCCGGAAAGGGGTAAATTCGGTACTTCCACACTCCTCACTGTGGAGCGTGCTGCTCCAATGTCCACTAAGAATGAGACCTTATGTCCCATTACTTTTCCCTTCACAAAAGGCCCTCTCTGATCTACCTCTAGGAATGCAGCAAGAATACAAGCTCCTTCATCCGAACTGTCATTCATCCATTCATCGTTTATTTCATCCTCACTGTGAAATGGGAACTGGTGTACTGTATTGTTACTATTGTCTGGTCTCTGACATGTGACCTGCTGAGTAAGCATAACTTGTTGCTGTTCCATCGGTGCTTGGGGTATGTGCATTTGCTGTCTAGGCACCATAGAAACCTGCTGCTGTACTAGTGATAGAGAAGTAAATTGTGCTCGAGGCACCTGCAACTGTTGTACAGGCAAGAATTCGGACATCGATTTTGAGCATTCGGGACTATGCCCCTTATTCTTTGGACCCTTCCAGTTTGAGCTGCACCAACATCGCTTTGCTGAACCATTCCTTCCTGCACCATCAATGGGCACTCCCGCTTCCAGTGTCCCACGTTTCCGCACAAATGACATGGCAAATTTTTTTCATGCCCTGCATGTCATACTGAACAACCACAGTGCTTAGATCCGGACCACGCATCATATCCATTCCGCGTCCTCTACCCCTCACTTGAGGTTGAAACATGACAGCTCTTTGTTGCGGCGGCATCAGCGGCACTAAAGCTCCTTGTACTCCTGATTGTTCTGCCTTAATCTGAATCACCATTGCCTTCTCTTTCAACTTCTTTTGTTTCAACTCGATCTCATCACTACAATATTTAGCATACTGCAGCATCTCATCAATTGGCTTTGCTTGCCAGCAAATCAAATGATTCTTAATCATCTGCCCTACTTCAGGTCTCAACCCTTCGGCAAATCTAAATATGAAATGCAACATGTCTTTTGTTTCGACCGCTTCCTTGCCACTGTACTCCTGGAAAGGCTTTAACAACCTTTCATAGTAAGTATGTATTGACTCTTTAGTCTCTTGGTCTGTCCTGTGAATCCTCTGCCAATCAATGTTTTTAGGAGAAATCCTAGTCTTCAGGAACTCAATCACCTTATAATAATTCTTCATTACCTCAGGTGATGGTGCACCTCTAATCTTGTTCCTCTCAGGTTCACTCGTTGGCCAGTCTACTGCCCTCTTACACTCAACCCATAAGTCGGCTGGAACAACTATCTTGAATAAGGTATTCAAGTCTTCCCACAAACATTTAGAGAGCTTGATGAACGTCTCAGTCTGCTGATACTATTCAACTGGCTTCTCTCTCAATCTGGGATAATCATTTGTAAAAGACAGTGGCCCTCATTATGACCCTGGCAGACCGGGGAGAAGTAGCGGTGAAACCGCCAACAGGCCGGCGGGAAAAAAATTGAATTATGACCATGGCAGTTACCGCCCTGGTCATCCGCCACTTCTCTACTCCGACCGCTGGGCTGGAGACTTCGGTCTCCAGCCCAGCGGCTGTCACCAGACTGCTGGCGGTATCAGGACCCTGCATACCGCCATGGATTTCGGGTGGTTTGGAACCGCCAGGAAATCCATGGTGGTAGGCACTATCGTGCCAGGGAATTCCTTCCCTGGCACTGATAGGGGTCTCCCCCACCCCTGAGTCCTCCCTCCACACCCCCCACCCCCTTGCCACCCCCCAAAGGTGGCAGGACCCCCCTCCCCACCCCTACCCCCAACATGCACAGCCACACACCCCCTCCGCACCCCCACCCCCTACATGCACACATACACTACAACACATACCCGCACACATACAGACATGCACACAGACCGACCAGCACACATTTCCCATACACACAACACACCCCCTGCATGCATTCACGCACTTACACACCTCCTCTACATACTAACACGCACACCCCCATGCACGCACACAACGCCCCCCCACCCCCTTCCCCTCCCGGACGATCAACTTACTTTGTCCGTTGCTCCTCCGGGAGGGGATGGGATCCATTGGGGCTGCTCCGCCACCAGCTCCCGTCACCAGAACACTGCCACACCGAATCATGGAACGTGATTTGGTGGGCGGTGTTCTGATGACGGGGCGGTGGAGGTGGAGCAGCCTCCACTTCCCTGATGACCGCCAGTATGGCTGCTGGCGGCTCTCCGTCCGAAAAAGGACAGAGGGCTGCCAGCAGTCATAATACGCTGCGCGGAAAACCGCCTGCACTGGCGGTCTTCAGCACAGCGGTACCTCTGCGGTCTTTGAAAAAGACCGGCGAGGTCAAAATGAGGGCCAGTATGTCACTTCTGTGCCATGGGACATGAACAAATTGACCCCCTGGAATTTCTCTCATCGGAAGCATTTTAACTGATTCCCCTTTCTCACCTCCCTCTACTTCTTCTTGGGAATCTCGTTTTCATTTCTCTTTTTTCCTTGTCCATCTGCCTTCCCACTTCTCTAATGCTCCCCAGATTTGCGCACTCTGCAGTAAGTCCCTTAAGTGTGCCTTCATTCCAGCTGATCTCATGTGTTCAAAATCCTTTGCCTCGAAATCTAATCTGTAACTCCGTCTCAAATGCTTAATTGTTTTAAGATCAATGTCATGCTTCTCTGCTACTTCCGCTAATTTCTGATGTATTTTCCCTACCTCTTTTGTGATCCTTGGGCATAAATACCTCAGCTCTTCTTCAGTGTAGGATTCTAACCTATTCAGTCCCATTGTTCCCTCGACTAACTCATTTGCCTCAATATTTAATCCCACTCGGTTCAGCTGATCTTCCCCTTTTGATGCACCTTGTGAAGAATTTAGACTATCCAGCCAACTAGTTAACTGCTGAGCTGTTAACCCTTGCAATGGAATATTACTCGCATTCGGGACTGGCAGCTGCTGTGCCTTTGTGCCCGAGGCTTGCGGTGTCAGGTGTCTCAAGCTCTGTTTTGCATTAGAGCCATTTACTGCATCCGGCAATGTCACAAGAGGACTAAAACCCATAGGAGATCTAAGCTCACCAGGACCCTGTCCTGCAGATGATGTCCATTGTGTTGAATCTCCTGCTCCCCTTCTCACCAAACTCTGTGACATATCAGTTTGTTCCCCTGCTTCCGTTTTCTTCTGCGCATATAAAGGTACCGCTGGACCAACAGTAAACGTTAGCGATATTGCATATGGAGCTGCCCTAGCACCTGCACCTTGTGTGAGTGGTAATCCCATTGCCTGATTCATAACTGGTGTAAGATCAACTGGAGTCCCTGTCAACGGGGTAAACTTTGACAGTGCTGGGGGTAAAAACATTGGTGTCGGGTCTGTCTGACCCAATATTGGCTTCGGAAGCACCTGCTCCCTCAGCACCACGATATTTGAAACAGTCTCAAGAACTGGCACATCTGGATAAACTCTCTGTACTGAGGGTGTATGTACCTGCGCCTGAGCTACAGCACTGGTTCCTGCGACAGGTGTACTCTGTACTGCCCCTGGTAACTGTCCTCCTTCTGCTTGTACAGCTCCCGCAGCTCACTGGGATGTTCCAGGAGTAGCAGGAGGGGCTGTAGAACTAGTCCCTGGACCCCCTGCATAGGTCATCATAGGTGGAGGTCTATCTCTCAGCAACTGTGTAATGAGATCCTCAACATCAGAATCATCATCGTCCACATAAGACTTTTTCCTTTTCTCCTTTCCCTCACTCTCCTCTTCCTTGGCACTATCCCCTTTATCTGAGTCATCACCCTCTGTAATTGCTGGAAACATCTTAGGGTGTCATTACGACCTTGGCGGGCGGCTACCGCAGCCCGCCAGGCGGTAACCGCCGGAGCCGGCTCCTAATGGAGCCGGCGGTGTTGCGGCCGTGCGACGGGTGCAGTATGCACCCGTCGCGCTTTTCACTGTCTGCTAAGCAAACAGTGAAAAGCTGGCCAGGGCCCTGTTAGGGGGCCCCTGCACTGCCCATGCCAGTGGCATGGGCAGTGCAGGGGCCCCCAGGGGCCCCAGGACACCCCTTACCGCCAGCCTCTTCCTGGCGGTGCAAACTGCCAGAAACAGGTTGGCGGTAGGGATGTCATAATCCCCAGGGCAGCGCTGCTTGCAGCGCTGCCCTGGAGGATTATCACTGCCGGGGCTAAAATGGCGGGAAACCGCCGGCCCCGGCGGTGCGACCGCGGCGCTACCGCCGCGGTCGTAATGAGGGACTCCGTACCGCCAGCCTGTTGGCGGTACGGACGCTACATTACCCCTGGCGGTCGGAGACCGCCAGGGTCGTAATGACCACCTTAATCTCTTTCATAGTCGCCATCCTCCATCTCTTCTGCTCCCAATCTCATCTAGCTTCCGCTAGTGACTTTTCTACTTTCTTCATCCTTCTATTGAACTTCAGCTCTTGCTGCTGTCTGGCCACTAGCTCCCAAACTGCTAAAGCCTCAAACTGTGCTGGTCTCTGTAATGGCTTCATGTCATATAATGATAATCGCAACTGAAACAAAAATTCTCAAATTAAACGTCCCATGCTCTGGAAAAGCTAATGTCCCTTGATTCTTAGTCAATTTACTCCATTGCTTTAACCAAATATACAAAGCTATGCCTTTCTCTGTCATCATAAGATGTGCCAGAGTATCCTCTGGGGGGGGGGGGTCGGCTCCCCCACTGACACTTTAATGTAAGAATCACCTCTCATTGCACTCTTAAATGCCTTGAAAAACTTCATTTTACCTGTTTTTGTGTACTACTAATTCAATAAATGAAATTACTTTTACTCCCAAGATTCCCTTCACCAGTTTGCTCAACCAATTGCCTCTTATGGATAGCTGCCAATCCGGTCGCGGCTCTTCTCACTAACCAACCTATCCCCGCATGGCACACACTGACGTCACACTGACACACAGCGGCTGACAAGGTCTTGCGGCTTGTCTTCCTCAACTCAATTTCACTCGACTAATGCAATTTATTGCAAGCACCTTCACCAAATAATAACTAAACAAACCTGCTGGTTTACTACAGGAAGGGGCACAATCGCTTCAGGGACCTTACGGATTTTCACTAATGGCTCTTTCTGGATCTTTAGCTATTCCTCTTTCTCAGTCCCCCACATTCGCAAGTAAAATTTGACCCACAGATTTTACTCTCAACTGATCAATGGGTCTGTCCTGGTGCACATAGGACTCGCCAAATCTCAGTCGAAGCTTCTTTTACTCTATTAACATGCACTCCGACTTGTTGACCACGCCCGATCAACCTACTAAACCAGGCAGATTACAACATATAACCAAGTGTCTCCTACACTTGTCAATATACTCCGGAGTCTTAGACCATGCAGAGTCCGTACATCACCAATAACCACGTGGACACATGTTTGAGCACAAAGCGCCACACACATATGAAGTTCGATGACTTCCCTACTCTCACACTTAGGAGTACGCACACTCCTACTAACCCTTAACTGGAGTACGCAGACTCCCTACTTTTACCTCACATACATCACAATTTCACCTGCGATTTGCTCAAGCCTGTGCAAGCGCAACCTACTTCTCTCATACTATCTCAAAATACACCAAAAACATACTCAATCTTACCAACGGGATCCAGGATCTGGGAAAGTCATTTCTGGGTTTAAGGGAACATCATCTTTGCTACTAGTGCCATTTCAGAAAAACAAATTTTCAAACCTCATAAAAATACAAACAACTGTACCTAACTTAAACTACTACCATAACCACTAGTCACCACTTAACTAGTTCCCCAAGGAAACTAACCATCAAGCTGCTACCAAAAACTGCTAGCGCACCTAGCCCTTAGTAAGTAAACTTACAAGGGGACGCGTATAGGTCAAAGAACCATTTGGACCGCATGGAGTATCCTAGTAAAGCGGTAAACAATGGATCATCAATAAACATTTCAATCAACGAGAAACATCAAGAAAAACCCTGTCTAATAAGAAAATACCATCACTCTCAATCTGGTTAATCGTTTTTATTCCCTATTAGTTACAATTCTAATCAAAACCTTTATTCGACTTTATTATTAATCAAACTTTATTAGCATCATAAGCAACTATTCACCATCAACTGTTGATAAGCAAAAACGAACATCAACATGTCAGCAAATTCTTTAACATTTGAATGATTCAGCAATGCAAGTCAGTCAGTCTACTGTCACCGTTAAGTCACCCTTGTCAGCCTACCTAACTCAAATTAGCATCAGCATGTGGGTCTTCATGCGAAAACATTTTAAACCAAAAAATCATTAATTTGGAAAAATCGATCTAAAGAGCGAAAAACATTTAAAACAGCACAAATTGGTACCTAGAAGAAAAAGCACACGTTAGTCAGTCACATTGTTATAGCTACCTATCAAAGATAGATCAGCAACGAGTCAGTCATTGTCTCCAGGTCATCAGTCATAAGCACATATCAGGCTCACAGAGAGTAAGCCCAATTATCAGCACTTAGGACAGCCATGACTTTTTATTAGGGTCTCTCAGTACGTCCCACTAATTGCTAATAGGCCAACCTTATCAGGGGTTATGACTCTAACCTATAGTGTTTGTTTACCATTTGGTTGCGGGGGTTCAAGCATCAAGTTCCATTAGTTTGATTGGTCCTTCTGTCGATGAGAACATCATCCGGCTCTTCAGGTAACAAAATTGTTGCCCACAGTCTTTCAGTCAGTGCCTCCATTGTTCAAGTGCTTGGAAAGTACATTTAGCCTACTCTACACATAATTGTATCAATTTGTCCTCATCATCTCCTGTCCACTGGTACATTTGCAGAATTTCCTAGCAGAGCCCATCTGAACTCTGTGCAGTTCAAGGTCCTTTTCTCCAGTTCCAGTCTTCGGCAGCTCATCGCATCTCCACGTTTAAGCAAGCAAGGCCCAGCGCCGACCAGGCCTCTAGTTGGGCTAAGTTAAGAATATGAATCATCATAAAACATAGGTTGTACATTCAAATATGACATATTAGTACAACATTTTAATATCTTTTCATGATTTAGCATTTTTAACACACATGGTGACCACTCCCCGTGGGCACATTTTACTCATACACGTTATTTTCAATTATTAGTTTATTTTATCAATATTTCTCATTAGTATGTATACGCAAATCATTAGAAATTTCTCATATTAGCATTTCTGCTCCAACAAGAACAATGAACTGGATAATGGTGTGGAAGCCTGAGAGACACTTGCCGAAACGGAAGACTTGCACAAGAACAATGAATATAAAAACTGAAAAAGAGAACAAAAGAAAGAAAGTAATGAAAACATTCTAACAAACGGAAGAAATGTGGAAAGAAAGCATTGACACACGATTCACAAGATAGTGCAGTAAAAATCAAGGCTGATTGGATTTTTGGCTAATAGTTTATCTGTATTAATGTTCATTCCTGCACCTCCGGTGAATGGTTCCAACCTTGGCTCTAGTATGTACAAGAAGTTGTAAGCTTGTGAAACATAACACTATACACCTTTGCTAAATAAATTATGTCTATGTTCTCTAAATATTCATTGTTAATCATTGACTGTTTGTATTTCATGTATTCTGTTTCTGCAACACACACAGCAGTACAGACCACCAAACACTAAAGGTGTGGTGTGCTGCATGGACGTTATAGTTAGGAAATAAAATTAAAAACAACCTTAGAAATTCACCCAAAAAAACGAGGGTTATAGGGACATTATAGTTAGGCTCACATTCTTAATGTGCAAAACCTGAAAAATGTAATAGTTATAGTTATACCTATTTCTCGTGGGCGCAAGTTAATGTTACATTAGGGCAAAAGTCATAGTTTCTTGAAATAAGTATAACTAAAACTGGAGATTTTTTATGGTTAAGTGCATTTAAAATGTGATCCTAACTATAACGTCCCTATAACCATGTTAGATATGCCCCTATGATGTCACATTCACATGTACAAACCGGAGATGACATAAATCCCCTAAAGTCCGACTCGCCCACTCAATTTTAAGTAGGCCACATCGCCATCTTTAGGCAATGGAGGTCACCATCTTTATCAGTTTATGCAGAATCATTGTCATGTCAGTCATTTGACACAGATGCTATCTGACAGTATCTTTCTAGGAACTGTGAAAATGTCCGGTCATTGGCTAATGACACAAATATTACACCTGATGCAACATCAGTCTGGGACAAGTGTCTACTTATCACCATGTCAAGGTCAAATAAGAACAAGTACAGACATATAGTCAAAATAGTGTAGTCTGAATTGAGGTCCTCTCACCCTATATGTTCATAAGGAAACGTCTTGGACGCACACAATGATGCATATAATCTATGTCAGACAGTCCTAAACTTGTGTTAGAAATTCCAGTCTCTGATAAGATTTAGTACATAAAGATTGTCTTTTGACCACTTGTCAGGAGAGGTCCTTTGTCCAGATAACTACACGAGATTCTGCCACAAAACAGTCACACATACTACCAGTGAAGTTCAAATATACTACATCTTACCCAGTGCTGACAAAGCTGAGTCCCGGAGAATGCCACTACCGCAACACCAACTTGCTCTCCGCAGGGAATACTGCCTTCACACCTCCACTGATTTTGATAGCTCTTGCTATCAACAAGGTTGGCAGTGCATCACTTCTCTATAAGGACCTCTAGGCTGCAAGGCGCTTTGCATGCTCTCTCAGTGTAGAGGGATAGAAGCAGGCTTTAGAGTGTTAGGTTTTAGATGACGTTTTAAACATGTTAGAAATGTTCATTTTATTCTTGTTGAAAAAACATATTTTCTTGCTTTTTTATGATATCCTGCATAGTTGTTTTAATGTACTGAGAAACATGTTATTCCTGTCATAACGAATACTAGTATTTTCTATTGTGAAACTTGAAAAAGGCTTGTTTTTGTTACCAAGGTGCCCAAGACCTTTAAAAGGATTGTTTGTAACCCAAAAGCAATCACTCCACTTCAACAATGTATTGGGTAGGGTTCTGCTGGGCTACAATAACCTGTCTTTCACATTCAGAGCTGGTGCACTGAACCAAGTTCACTTGTGTCACACATGTGTGGGAATGCAAACCTTATAGAACTACGCCAAAGTTGCAGTTTATGCAACAGGGGAAGGAGAATCAATGGAGGGCAGTTTCAGAAAAGGGGTAGTGGCAGCACAATGGATCAGGGAGGAAGGTAGCGGCGCAAACACAGAAAAAAGGGAGGGTGCAGGGACATGTACACGGACAACTGGGGGCAGTGTGGAGGGGACAGGAAAAGCAACGGAGGGCTGTAACAGAAAAAGGGCAGTGGCAGTACAATAGATTAGGAATGGAGAGAGAGGGGAACACACAAAGAAAAAACATGGCAGGGGCAGCAACGAAGGACAATGGAAGCACAGGGGCAGTAGTACAGAAACACGATGCCCATTGGGCTTAAATTAAACAAAATATCTTCTACATCCATAAATTAGCCAGACAACGTGGGAATACTCCATCATTCAGTGTTTACAGAGTATACCAGTAGGGGAAAAAAAATGTGAAGGAGGAATAACAATATAAAAACGAGGGACAAGAGCATCTAAAAAAGATATTTTATTGTAACATGATCTGTACAAAAGTTATATGCACACCAGACCCCACCTCAATGCGGCCCGAGCAATACATATAACAATTTAGGTGGAGGCATTCAGAGACTCATAGGGTGGCAAGCAGAGGCAGCCAGGAAGGTCCAGTCCAGGTCCATTTGCCACTGGTCAGCTGGGCAGTTGCAGGAAAATGCTTCTTGCAGCTTGATGCGACAATGTAGCTTTAACAGGAGGTCCATCTTATGACACTTGGAGTGCACTTTTTTGTCCTATATACAAGCAGGAGAGCAGGTCCAGTATTCTAGGCCCTTCTCAGGTCTCAGACAGCATGCTCAGTCTCTTCTGATCTTCCCCTGGTTTCCACAGGAGTGTTTTGAAGTGGGTGCCTGAAGATGCCACATTTATGCGTAGCAAAAGCTAGTAAGTGGGAATGACCTCTGAGGATGCCCTAACCAATAGGGAAAATGTTTCTGGGGTTGACCGTACCCACTCTGGTGGATGAAGTCTTCAGCCACACTAAAGATGGGCTCTGAGGGCTGGGTATGTGTGTGTGGGGAGTGTACTAAGATAATCCTAGGGTCCCCCCACATCTAAAACTAAAAAACGGGTTTAAGCAGCCCCTTTGCCCCCAACAAACTCTGAGAAAGTAGTCTGGTAGGAAAAAGCTGAATTTTCAGCAACCAGGTAGTCGATGAACAAATGCACAAATTGTTTCCCTCCTTTGAAGTGTACCACAAATGTCATATTAAAACCTCCCAGCAGACCTGTTAAGCAGGGCTTGACCCTCCAGCACGATCTAACACTGTGATGTCAAAATGAACTTCCATGGTGGGGGAAGACAGTCTATTTAGGGGCTAGTAGAAGGGTGCAGGTCTGGGTGTTTTCTATAAATGCTTCTGACAGGATAGGCTTTTTTGAAGTTAATGAAGTACTTGGGCCCAGTCCACGGCTATCCTGCAATGACACAACACCTTCCCACAGACAATACCTTTAGTCCCTGTCCTGAGAGCAAGTTCTCACCTCATTCACGCCCACTGAAATGCTCATTATTGGCTGGCAGACAGTAGGGAGGGCAAAATACTGATTTAACTTCCAGGGACATCAGGCAGGGCAAAGGTGATTTTCCAAAAGTCCCTTTTCCAAAATATTTGATTACAAATCCATCTTCACCAGTGAATTGGGCTTGTGATAAAACATTCTGAAAATCCCAAAATTAAATTTGTAGCTGCTTCCTAGGCAGAGATAACATGTTAAACTTAATAGTGTATCCCAATGCTTACCTATGGAACAGCCAACCATGCTATAGTAAAATTAGCTGTGAGGACCTTTTTATTGCAAGCGCATGCTCATCAATCTTTCACATGCCCTACTTTTAAATACCATGCACTCTGTCCTATGGGCATTAAGGCCTACTTAGGGATCATTTATGAATATTTAAAAAGAAGGCTTAAGCCTGTCATAAAGGTGGTTATTCTGATAGGACAAATTTGCAGATAAACACTGCACAGCAAGGCTACAATGGTATGTCTGGGGACATGTTTTACAGTACCAATGCTGTGGGTGGCACAATGGAGCTGCAGTCTACTTTTAACATTCAATTTACAGGCCTTGGGTACATTTGAAACTATATACTAGGAACCTTTGGGCGAATTAAATAATCCAATCAGGTTATGTCAATTTAATCAGGGTGAAAGGAGGAGTACAAGCACTTTACTTCTGATTAGCAGGGGTAAGGTGCACAGAGTTGTAAAGCCAGCAAAAACAGGGTACAGCAAAAGGTGGCAAAAAATCCAGGGAGACACACCAGGAAGGGCAAATTTCCAACAAGGTGGAATGCTCACAAACAGCCTGCAACCCGACACTGCAGGCGCACCAATTATATATAAAGCTTCTGAAAGAGAACAATAATGTTTTTAAGGAATAAACGAGGACACAAAGCAATTATCACAAATATCCTAACGGTGATGTCAAAAGAGAACAGAGGATATGCATAACATTACCCCGGCATACCATAACTCATTATGTCCATATGTCTGAACTGAATCAAAAAGACCACAATAAAGTGTAACAGCCAGAGTGATTACAAGGAAATGCCATAACCATACAGTGGTCTGTAGAACTGGTAAAAGCAAAGAAACGCCACAAGTTAATGATATATCACTCAGAACCAGGGCACCTAGGCGTGCAAATTAATTATAGAAAACGCTTGTCACTAAAGACTGCAACAGAGTCTTTTGTGACAGAGGCAGTGGCAGCCTAATGGACCAGGGAGGGAAGAGCATGAGTCCGCACACAGAGGGTTGAAGGGAGGAGGCAGAAGGATGCAGATGGAGAATGGAAGGTAGAAGTGAAAGTGGCAGGGGCACCTCGCAGGGGTTGGGCCCACGCAAAATCCCTGCAGGGCATGGCCAGAGGCCATGCACAGTGAGAATATTGGCTCAGTATGAGAAAAAAAAAAAAATTCACTGAACAAAACAAAGATTAAAGAGACACTATAGTTAGATATACATTATGTTATTCACTTACATTAAAAAATAACAGAAAATCAATGATAAAACAAAGGTTGAAGTGCCATTATAGTTAGGTATGCAAATAAGATTTTAGCTTACGCTAAAAAGACCCCTCAAACCTCTTTGAAACCACCTAAGTTAAAGGAAAATTATAGTTAAGTGTTGAAATTAGTTAAGAACTAATAGATCGAGGCAAAAAAAACACTAGAATTCACCAGTTATATTTTAGTGAGCCAACTACAACTTGCGCCCTTGCCATGCACTGCTTGTGACCTCACATATTACATCACTCATGACAACACTGATGACATCTCATATAAATTACTTCTTGTCAAATTACTCAATAACTGCTAGATCATTTCAGAAAACAAAATATGTAGGAAAGGGTAGAAAACATACACAGCATAGACTGATTTATATACATTTGTATATGTATGAAATAGAAATAGTGTAGTCCTGGAGACAAGTCTGATTCAGTATGGTAATGGTCATATGGTGCACCAGCAAACATTTAAGTGGAAACAGTACTTCATTTAA
This sequence comes from Pleurodeles waltl, assembly GCF_031143425.1. Classification (NCBI taxonomy): domain Eukaryota; kingdom Metazoa; phylum Chordata; class Amphibia; order Caudata; family Salamandridae; genus Pleurodeles; species Pleurodeles waltl. The sequence goes on from NC_090442.1 coordinate 983,453,049, forward strand.
TCAAGGTACATGCTGAGCAACCAGTTACAAATAAGCTGCAGCTTAAATCGAAGTCCTGTCACTAAAACATGTGGGAAAAACTAAAGCATATCTATACAATACATTATTCAATGAATCACTCATTTGTAGAAGGTATCTGGGCCTTGATGTGCGATGTCTCTTGTTGAAGAGCCAGGTCTTGAGCCTTTTTCTGAAGTCTGCCAGTGACTGTGCAGTTTGGAGGGGAGAGGTAGGTCGTTCCAGGCCTTTGTGCCGATGTAGGAAAAAGAACGGCAGCCGCTTCAGCTGCGCAGGATTCTGGGTGTTTGTACGCGGGCCAGAGAGGAAGAGCGCAAGTGTCTGATGGGTGGTTGGATGTGAAGATGCAGTCCAGTTCTTGATCATGTAGGGATTTGTAGGTGTGCATAAAGTGCTTGAAATAAATCTCTTTCGGGGGGGGAGAAAGTGGAGGTTTCTGAGGCGGGGGTGATGTGGGTGCGCCTGGGAAGGTCCAGGATGAGTCTGGTGATGGTGATGTGTATTATCTGGAGTCTCTTAAGGACCTGGGAGGACATGCTGGCATAGAGAGCGTTGCTGAGGTGGCTGGTGACGGTTTTCCTGGTGTTGGCTGGGATCCATATGAAGATACTGCATAGCATGCAGAGGGTATGGAAGCAGGAGCAGGCGACTATGTTGATCTGCTGCTTCATGGTCAGCTCATTGTCGAGGAAGATGCTAAGATTGCGAGCGTGGTATTTAGGAGTGGGAGTGGATCCGAGTTCAGCTGACCACCAGCTACGGTCCCAAACTAAGTTGTTTTTTTCCCCAAGATCAGGACTTCCTTCTTGTCGGAGTTGAACTTCAGGCAGTTGGTTTTCATCCAGTCCGCCACGGTGGTCATGGCATTGCAGAAGTTGGTTCAGGTGGTGGAGAGGCCTTCATGAAGGGAGAGGATCATCTGAGTATTGTCTGCGTAGGAGAGGATGTTGAGTCCATGGAATCTAACAATGTCAACCAGGGGGGTTGTGTAGGTATTGAACAGAGTGGGACTAAGGGATGAACCTTGGGGTGCGCCGCAAATGATGCTCCTGGGTGCAGAGGTGAAAGGGGGTAGTTGGATGCTCTAGGTGAGTCCTATCTGAAAGGAGGCGATCCATTTGAGGGTGCCCTTTTGTATTCCAATGCTGTGGAGTCTGTTGATGAGGGTGTGGTGGGAGACGGTGTTGAATGCGGCTGATGGGTCGAGGAGGATCAGGGTGGCGGTTTCCCCACAGTCGAGGAGTGCTCTGATGTCATTTGTGACAGGAAGGAGTGTGATCTCGGCGCTATGGTTGGAAAATAAACCTGACTGGAGGTGTCTAGTAGGTTGTTTTCTTCCAGGTAGCTGGTGAGCTGCTGATTGTTGGCCTTCTCTAGTACTTTGGCTGGGTAGGGGAGTAGAGGGATGGGTTGGTAATTCTTGAGTTCGTTGGGGGTCAGCAGAGGGTTTTTTCAGGAAGGGTTTGCTTTCTGCATGTTTCCATTTGTCCGGAAAAACTGCAGAGGTGATGCAAGTGTTGATGATGCTGATGGGGTTGGTTCTGAGGTTGAACAGGTGGTTGGGGCATGGGTCGGTGGCCGCCCCGTAGTGAATGTGGATGACATGATGGCTGAGGTGGATTGAGAGGTAAGGGGTGACAGCATGAAGACTGTACTGTTGGTATTGGGTTGAGACAGCTGAGGTTGCAGATAGTGGGTTGGGGGTCAAAGTTGTTGTAGATGGTGGTGATCTTGCTCCAACAAATTCACCAGCAGATGTGCACATGTTGACATTAAAGAGTGTAATTTACTGTTATCGACAATTTCTATAAAAACTGGAGATTTATAAGGTGCAGATATTAACTTCTTGAAGTTTAGTGACAATTCTGAGGCATTATACATTGTTGAAGAATGTATAAGTAGACTTGACTCACAATTGGTTCAAGGTGCAGTATGATTATTTATTGTTCTAAAGGTGCATATTAGTCTGCTCATTTTAGGAATATGTGTAAGGTATTTCTTAGAAACTATGGAGGGTTGTAATTAGAACCTGGCATGCGTGCGAATTAGGGGATAATATCACATTGGGTTATCCCGTACTAAATAAAATAACACAATTTTGAGTCAGGGCGAGTCCATTTTGAGAATTTCCGTGATCAGAGCTAAACAGATGAGCAAAACATGCTACTAATTTGCTACGGGAATCAAGGCAACCACTGACTCCCAATACCGCAACCACTACCATTAAATACATCAGGGTGTAGGGCAGGGAATCCTGTGGAGGATATCACATTGAGATATACCATACCAAATAACACAATACCAGGTCAGGGACAGACTATTTTGAGAATTACCATGAAGACAGAAAGCCAGATGGGCGAGATACGCTTGGAACTCCAGAATTACAGGACCGGGGTAATCATGTACTCTTGCGGAGACTTCATTTCCCTGGTGCTCCGGCTTCCGTGAGAAGCACCTGATGGAGCGGGAGGAGCGTCACGGGGTAGGGAACCCTATGGAGACTACTTAATTAAAATATACCATATTATTATATAAGACAATACAGTGTCTGGGGTAGTCCAATTTGTGAATTCACCATGGCCATAGCCCACCAGTTGGGTGGGGTACATAGAGTTTATTAATTACTGAAACCAAGGTAATCACTAACTCACGCAGGGGGCCTGGGCTTCATTTCAAATTCCTCCATCTCACACATGCACGACGAATGCCTGATGGAGCAGGAGGCGCATCACTTGGGTGTGCATATCGTGATGATTGCTCCAGAGCCAGCTTAAAAACCGAGCACCTCCACAAACCAGCAACGTGCCGGGCTCAGAGGATACTCAATAGGTATCATGTAGAGGCATGGACTTTTGATTAAGTAATTCTCGGTGCCATATCTCATGGGGTGAACCTTGCCTTGTTGGCATTATGAAACATGTGTGAAAGTAAACCTTAATCTCTTTACAGTGCGTGACTATAGGGTCCTCCTTCCTCCCGAGACCTTAAGGAGCCTTAAAATATAATTGGGCAGGGCAGGCCTTGATACTTTGCCATCTTGTAAGCAAGTGTATTTACACTCCACAATGCATTGCATGTAAAGCTTTTATCATATGTAAATGATTCTCACTCGAGTGTGTTGACAGCAATGAGTGGTGGAGTGAAGGGAATTCAAGCGTGTGCATTACTTGCCGCAAGCATAGTGTACGATTACAAATATGAATTATGGTACACAACGACGTGGAAAAATGATAAATGTGTCCTTTTTCTCTCCATTTCAGACAAACATAGGGAAACTCCTGGTGATGGTTTGTACACATGTGCATGTTTCTGAAGTGTGATAATTTTGCACCACTATACTGCATTATAAATTGGTTAATTACCATTGTGCATAAGAGATTATAGAAAATGGTGGTCTTGAAGAAAGTCCAATGACCCAGACAGGGAGTGAGTAGGGCAGAAATATGTCAACCTGTGATATTTGGGTCATGATATACCCTAACAAAGTCACCTTTCAAACCTGTTTTAAATCTTGCCAAACATACTCATATTAAAGAATAGACTATAGGAACCCCTAGGCAATTTTAACTGTAGATCCCTCTAGAATAAGTGCGCCGCTTACAAATTGCATTGGACCCATCCACTAACACTAGGTGTAGTGGGGGAGGATCGATAATGAAGCATGCCACAGGTGGTACCTGTTGGTGAGGATCCTTATAAATAATCTAATAGATTCCTAGAGTCCCTCATTTAACCACACGTCAGGGGAGTGCAGGGTAAGATAACCCTCTCATTCTGAAGCTGAGGGCATCATTAGTTTTGTGCTTCTCGCTCCCCATTAATGTTAAGCTACACTAGCCACACAGCTATCTATATCTCACTGACCTTGGAGGAAACAATGTCAACTCTCTGCACAACTATGAGAAATGTGGTCAGTGGTCTCGGGGGGGGGATAAAGCCCTATTGAAGCAGAAATTACAATTCTTGTCACGGTGAAACATAAGCAAACCCCAAATTAACCAGTGCTTAAACCTTTGGTAGCTTTGCACAAAAGGAGTCAGGCTGAACTTAGAGGCAATGTGTAAAGTATTTATGCAGCACACAAACAGAAATAAAGTGAGAACACAACACAAGACAGATCTCACACCAATTTAGAAAAAGAGCACATTTTTTATAAATTATTGGACACCAAAATGTCAAAAATCCAAGGGGCTGCGGGGGTTGTGGTCTAGCCTCTAAACAGAGCAGCTGCCTTCTAACTCTCCTGCCGGCAGTCGCTACCTAATCCTTCAACTCACTGCATTAATAGTACTCCCTGAATTGGACTAGACACTGCTGGAGTGAAGGAGTGCAGCATGTTATTTCTGAATTAATTGTCCTGTCTTCTTACCTGCAAAATTAATCGGGACTGGGACTGCCCCTCTCTTCTTGCTGGGGGCCTCCCTTCCTTCCTCCCTTACCCCTGCGCCCACCATCGATGAGACAGGTGGGCTGCTGAGATGGCTGCGGGCAATCGTGCCCTGGGACCTCGCAGTGCCTGGCTGCCATGTGGGCAGTGCATTGTGGGCCCCATTGGGCCCTACTGACAAGGGTGTACCCCTCTCACCAGTATTGACTGCACAGCCCTCGGACTTGCTGGTTGTTGCCTGTGCCTCGAGGGAGAAGGCCGCATGAAAAGATTGGGGCAATGCTGATCTCTGCTTGCAAGTAGAGGGTAACCAAGGGTGCAGACGTGCCTGTTGTCAGGCAAGTCTGGGCGGGCACGCCCTCAGGGCGTACACTGCCCACATTGTACTGCCTTCTGCAGTGCGCACCCAGCCTCTAAGTAACAACTGACACTCCCGTGCACCCTTCTGCCCTGTATATTCTGTGATTGGATGTGATTGGGGAGGCCTGGGCGATTTATGAAAGAGATTGGGCCCCCTCTGCTATCTGCATGCCTACATTAAAGTTGGTCCCCGTGGCCGCAGGGGTGCATTATTGGCCCAATTTACAATGGCACAAACGCTAACTCACAACGGAACCCCAGGGCTATCACGTCTTAACAGTATCACACAACACACCAGTCACTGGTACCTGGGGCAAACACAGGCGGTGGATGTCACCAGAGTGCTCCTCTTGGGGGACTCCTGGTCAATTCTATTGCAATTACACTGCACCCCCTGTGACTCCATTCTTACATTTTCAGAGGCCTTGGGCAACAGTAGACAGTGTGGGCGCCCTGATCTCAAATGCAGTCCAATTGGACTGTGGGGTGACTGGGGTGCACAGTCTTAGCAAGGCCCTGGAGAGTTACATATGGTGAGCCTCAGCTACATCCTGGAAATCAACTGCTCATGCTGCCCCATTTGTCCACAGGAGGTGCTGGGGGGTCGCAACTTTCTTCAACGTGTATCTATATAGTGGCCCCCACTGCACAGTCGCTGCCGAGACTAAAGGCAAACTGACATCTACTATCAAGCAAAGCACTATGGACAAATTTGCACAGCCCGAGGGAGCTGCTCAGGGGTCGTGCAGCCAACAGCCTCGATACCAAACAATGCAGCACTATTGGAGGCCACAACATAATTGCATGACATGCTCGAAGCAAAAATTGGAGTTGTGAGTTCTGAAGTAGCACTCCTCTGTCAAGATCTTAAGCGAGCAGTGGAAAGGATAACAGAGCTCCGAGACAAGAGTCTCTGAAGTTGAAGACTCTGTAGTCATTCTCTAGAAAAAAGTAACTAAACTCGAAGCAGTGATGAAGGATGAAGGTTGAGGATGCAGAGGGCAGAGCCTGTCGAAACGATCTGCAATTTGTAGGCTTCCCTGAGGGCTTTGAGGGCCAGTCCATGGATGCTTTCTTGATGCAGTGGATCAGGTCAGTGGGGCCAAAGGAAGTCTTCTCTTCAAGTTTCATGGTGGAGTGCACCCACAGGCCATTGGCAAAGAGACCCCCTCCTGGGGTGCACATGCGACCTATGTCCACCCGGATACTGAACTTTATGGACGGGGACACAATACCTAAATATGCAAGCCGGCAAAACGGTGTCATGTTCCAATCCTGTCACATCATGACTTTGCCAGACTACACTAAACTGGTACAGCAGCAGCACCAGTCATTTGCTGCGGCCAAACAATGCCTTCAAGACTTGAAACTCCAATACATGCTCCGGTACCCCCTCACCTAAAACTTATCTCCAATGCCCAAACTTTCTTTTTTGAGTTTTCAGAAGACGTTTTCTGCTGGACGGATGACAGGATGATATTAAAACCCCACACCCAACCATGTATATATAGACTCTGACACATCACACAGGAAAAGAAGAGATCGCATCCTGAAACAGGCTACGAAACGGCACAACTGTTCTTGATCCTCTTGGTGAAGCATTAGACAGAATGGAGACCCCTAGAAAAGGGGATGGTGTCTCGCCAATTGCACTCTACACACCTGGAAGCTGCATTAGGCCTACAGGGGAACTGTATCTCTTAATTGTATTGTATGTTCACTCCGCAGTGAGGCCCTTAATTGGACAACCCCCTCCACCAGAGACAGCTTTAGGTTTCTCCAGGGCAAATTGACCTTATGGGGAATGAGGATCCATTGGAAGTGGTCACAGGAGTCCCCCATTGGGACTACCTATTTCCACAGTCCGCAATAAATACGTCTTGTTTTCTGAGGTATTGGGAGGGATGTAGTGTTAATGTTTACTGTTAAACCATGTTCGCAAGCACAGACCTTCTATGTGATTACATCTTCACCCATACTCAACAGCAGGATTTTATTCCTGCTTCCTTGGTATGAGTGCTGTGGAGTCGGGTAACCCGCTGGGCTATGTCCGAGTGATGTTGTGGAACATTAGAAGGGCATTAGACAAGATTAAACGTGGTGCAGTATTAAGGTAAGTCAAGAGGCAGGGAACTCATATCTTGATGTTGCAGGAAACCCACCTCCTCTGCAATAAAGTTCCTTGTCTTGCCAGATAGGGTTACACTCAGATATTCCATGCCGGTTTTACACAGGGATCCAGAGGTACATGTGCCCAGAAATAACGTGGCATCCCATTTCAGGTCACTGGGCTCTGGCTGGACTGTCTGGGCAGATACACAGCCGTTGCTAGCACCTTATATAGTGAGGACATCACATTTTGTCGTGCTTACGCCCCCATCTCCCCTTGGACAGTCATTTATAGATCAATTCTTTTGATGGGGGCCCTCCCAAGTGGTCTGACAGTGACTGCGGGGACTGGAATGACGTTATGGACCCTCGAGTGGATAGATGACATACACATGGGAGAGTGGCAGAGTGGAACAAGACTAAACTTGCCTCCCTGACATCCATGCTGGGGTTGACGGATGCTTGGAGGGTATACCATCTGTCCAACTTGCGGTACACCTATTTTTTGGCACTACACGGGTCCTTATCCTATTGGATTATTTTCATATACTCAGGACATACATTCACAGAATATCAGACGCTGACATTTTGGCATGGGATTGTATGATCACTCTCCAATAGCCACTACCCTCCGATTAGGGACACAGAGGCCGGCCTTTCGCTGGAGACTTTTACTGTGACAGTTGCAAATTCCCCCATATAGAGCACACATCATACAATTCATATAGGAATACTTTTTTACTTAATGAGGTACGGTGGCATCTGCAATGGCCCTTTGGGAGGCCTTTAAGCCAGCACTGTAGGGTGAATATACGTTATTGAGCAGGGGAACTCCAATATACGGCGCAAGGCCTAGCAGATCTTGAAGCACAGATGCAGGACTTGGAGGAGCATGGACACCAGGCCTATAGTTAGACAGTCTGGCGGCACCTAGGTCTGGCACAACAGCAACATCAGCAATTGCTGTTAGAAGAGGCAAGCAGATATGGCAAGCAGCACAGACTTGCAAATACAAATGGGGCGACAAATCCAGTAAACTGCTTCATGGACTGTGTCAGGCAGCCTACCAACCTATCACTAGCCCTCTACTCCGTGAACCAACGGGACTCCAACAGATGAGCTCTGCTAAACTGCTAACAGTTTTTTTTCTTATTTCGCAAAGGCATACGCCTGACAGGAGATTTAACCTCATGAATAGATAATTGAATTTGTGGATGCGTTACCTCTTAAAACCCTGCCCTGGCCCGGTGTGAGAAAGTAGCCTCTTTCTAGCATGGTTACCCCCACTTTTGGCCTGTTTGTGAGTGTGTGTCAATGTGTTTTTACTGTCTCACTGGGATCCTGCTAGCCAGGACCCAAGTGATCATAGTGAAAGTCCTATTTGTCAGTGTGTTTTGCCTGTCCCACTGGGATCCTGCTAGCCAGGACCCCAGTGTTGTCAGTAGTGCTTAACTGTGTCCCTGAAGTTCTGCTAACCAGAACTTCAGTGCTTATGCTCTCTCTGCTTCCAAATTAGTCACTATAGTTTAGTGATTTCATTTACCAATTCCAAGTGGCACACTGGACCCCCCCTTATAAGACCCTAGTATATGGTACCTAGGTACGCAGGGCATTGGGGTTTCGGGAGATCCTTATGGGCTGCAGCATTTCTTTTGCCACCCATTAGGAGCTCAGACAAAGCCTTTCACAGGACTGCCACTGCAGCCTGCGTGAAATAGTGCACCCACTATTTCACAGCCATTTTCACTGCACTTAAGTAACTTATAAGTCACCTATATGTCTAACCTTCATTTACGGAAGGCTCGGTGCAAAGTCACTAAGTGTGAGGGCACCCTTGCACTAGCAAAGGTGCCCCCACGCTCTCCAGGACCAATTCCCCGGACTTTGTGAGTGTGGGGACACCATTACACGTGTGCACTACATATAGGTCAATACCTATATGTAGCATCACAATGGTAACTCCGAAAATGGCTATGTAAGATGTCTAAGATCATGCAATTGTCCCCCATTCCAAATCTGGTATCGGGGGCCAATTCCGTGCATCCTGGGGGCTCCACCATGGACCCCCAGTACTGCCAAACCAGCTCTCTGAGGCTTGCACTGCAGCTACAACTGCTGCCACCTCACAGACAGGGTTCTGCCCTCCTGGGGTCTGAGCAGCTCAGTTCCAGGAAGGCAGAACAAAACATTTCCTTTGGGAGGAGGGTGTTACACCCTCTCCCTGTGGAAATAGGTGTTACAGGCTTGGGAGGGGTAGCCTCCCAGAGCCTCTGGAAATGCTTTGAAGGGCACAGATGGTGCCCTACTTGCATAAGCCAGTCTACACCGGTTCAGGGACCCCCAGTCCCTGCTCTGGCACAAAACTGGACAAAGGAAAGGGGAGTGACCACTCCCCTGTCCATCACCACCCCCGGGTGGTGCCCAGAGCTCCTCCAGTGTGTCCCTGGCGTTAGCCATCTTGTTTTCCAAGGTGTGGGGACACTCTGGAGCTCTCTGAGTGGCCAGTGCCAGCAGGTGACGTCAGAGACCCCTCCTGATAGGTGCATGCCTGGGTAGGTAGCCAATCCCCCTCTCAGGGCTATTTAGGGTCTCTCCTGCGGGATCCTCTTCAGATTCAGCTTGCAAGTTTCCATCAGGAATCCTCTGCAACTCTTGCTTCATCCTCTGACCTCGGATCAACCGCAGACTGCTCCAGGAACTGCTGTAACTGCAACAAAGTATCCAGAAAGGCTACTGCAACTCTGCAGCTTCAGCTCCAGCCAGCAACTGCAACAGTTTCCACGGTGTGCACACTCTGGGGACTACCTGACTTCACTCTGCATCAGAAGGACCGAAGAAATCTCCTGTGGAGTGACGGAGTCACTTCCCTGCACCAGCAGGCACCTTCTAAGATGACGACCAGTTCTCCTAGACTCCTCTCCTGGCGACGAGCGTGTTCCTTGGAACACAGGTGGTGGACCCCTTCAACACAGACTGTCCTAAGGTACAGCTGTCCAAATTTGGAGGAGGTTAGAGCTTGCCTTCACAGTTTGCAACAGTACCCCTGTGCACTGCGTCATCTTCACCTCCTGAGGCCTCTGTGCACTATTTGCAAGAATCATTCGTACACAGCCTGGCCCAGGTCCCCAGCACTCTATCCTGCGACGCTCAACTCGCTGAGCTGTTCTCCGGCGGTGTGGAACCTTCTTTTGTACTGCTGCAGCAACTGCAATTTGCACCTTCTTTGTCCCCGTGTCCTGGGACCTCCATGGGTGCTGTCTGGTCATCTGTGGGTTCCCCTCAGTGTTGGTAGCCCCCTCTGCCTCCTCAGTCAGAGTTGAGGCCCCCAGGTCCCTCCTGGGTCCAGACAGCACCATTTTGAGGCAATCTGCGACACTGCTTGAACCAAGATTTGTTGGACAAATCCAGTGCTGCAACTCGTCTACATCCAACATCTCCACATGGGAAATCCTTTGCATCACACAGGAACCCACAGCCATCTTCTTTGGTGCTCTTCTGCAGACTTCTTCCAACCGGAGAATCCTCTTTTGCACCATCTTCTAGGTTGGCAGGGTCTCCTGTCCTTTCTGGAATCTTCTTCGACTTCTGGACTTGGTCTCCTCTCTTTACAGGTCTTGTGTTGCTTGCAGTCTTGTTTGGTTCTTGCAATAACTCTCATCACGACTTGTAGTGTGTCCTGAGGAAATCTGCAGTACTTTACTCCTACTTTCCTGGGCTCTGGGGTGGGGTATTTTATTCACCTTTGTGGTTTTCTTACACTCCCAGCGACCCTCTACACATTACACTTGCCTAGGGGGGAATTTGTGATTCGCATTCCTCTTTCTTAGTATGTGGTTTATGTTTCCCTAGGCCTATTTCTTCCTATTGCATTCTATGGTATTTTCTATTGTTTGCACTATCCTATGACTATTTACTTACCTAATTTTGGTGTCTAATATACATATTGTGTATAGTACGTACCTCCAGAAGGAGTATTGTCTCTAAGATATTTTTGGCCTTGTGTCACTAAAATAAAGTACCTTTATTTTGGTGACACTGAGTATTGTCTTTTATTGTTTATAAGTACTGTGTAACTATAGTGGTATTGCAGGAGCTTTGCATGTCTCCTAGTTCAGCCTAAGTTGCTCTGCTACAGCTACCTCTATCAGCCTAAGCTGCTAGAACACTACTACATTTCACTAATAAGGGTTAACTGGACCTGGTATAAGGTACCCGCTACAAGCCAGGCCAGCTTCCTACACCTGGGTGATGGAGGAGTTATCCCCTGGTTGCTTTTACCATTGTCACTCACTGGTCAATCATCTATATTCAAAATAGTCTCTCTACCCAGACTATTTAATTAATTGCAAAACCATCCTCATTCCATCCTTGGGTCATGGTTCCAAAAGATGTATACAATCCTTACGGGATTTCTCTGGAATGGAGGGACCCTGTGGATTGTTCTGGACAAATGCTTTCAGTCTACCTATAACAGAGGCATAGCGGCTGCAGAGATATAATCCTATTACTCTGCTTCCCACTAGTTCATTGTCAATGAATGGTGGTTGTGGGGACCTGGCGTATGCGACTGAGAAGTGGGCGATGGGCACAGTTCCTATCCTTGTTTATCTCTACAGTGGTGGTGGGGTTGGGAATTGGGAATGGGAGAGGACTTGATGACCTTCCCGCGATGACTCAGGTTGTGCTGACCATATGGAAAGCATCTCTATGTAGAATGGGGTGGTGGGAAAAGCTTACGGACCAGACACCGTTGTGACAATGCTCTGTGCTGCAACAAGAAGGGTTTAGGAAATGGGACATTATAGGTACATCCACCATGAGTGATGTAATGACTGATACGGTCCTGAAATCCTTTCAAGAGTTCTAGCAGGAATTTTGCCTTCATCGTAGCCAATTCCATCGCTACCTGCAGCTCTGTCATGCTAAATACCGCCTACATTAAAAACCTTGACTCCCTCCCGGACTATAAACCTCTTGAAGGTAAGCTCCTCATGGGGATTTAGGGGATCGCAAAACAGCCAAATTATATTGCACCCTAGTTTTGCACAGCTCACACACTGTCTGCCCTTAGAATAGCCTGGAAGACAGACCTTGGGACCCTGGATGACGACGACTTGTCCAAGGCTCTGAGATCACCTTGCGAGGTGGCCATCTCAGCACGCCTGAGACTCATACTGCTCAAATACCTCCATAGGGCGTATTATCCAAGATATTGCCACAATTCCTACGCTGTTGATTGGCGAAAGGCACTTTCCTACATACAGTATGGGGATACACCATCTGAATGAGGTTCTGGGATGGAGTCCCTTCCTGCCTCGGCACAGTGCTCTCCTGGACACTGCCTTTGGAACCGAGGCTGACTCTCCTGCTTGTCGCTAACGGTCTTAGGGGGCAACAGGTACAGGAGGGCGCTCCTGACTTTGGGTCTTACCTTGGCGAAGAGAGACATTGCCAGACCATGGAAAGTTGAGGCCCGCCCCTCCCTGGCAGTGTGGAAGAGGGGATGGGACCAGTGAATGGGCTTGGAGGTTGTGGTGGATCTGGCGAGGGGATGCCCTCAGAAAACTAACATCATTTGGCAGAGATGGGCAGATTATCAGGGGATTAATTTGAAGCTGGCTTACATGAAGAGCTCCTTGATTGAAGAAGAGATCGGAATGTATGGACACAGGGATGGGAGAAATGGGACAACACTACGCAACATTCTTTGAAGTGTATTATTTGACATGCTGTTGGGTGGCACAGCGATGTGGGAAGGTATTTCTGTGTGCACTTTTTGCTACCCTAAACATTTATTTGAGATCTCCTTTTTCATTTATATTCACCTGCCACCTCGGCCTGTTCTCTTTGGTAAAACCTAATACAATTTGTTATGAAAAAAACGAAAACTATCCCATCAGTAAAACTGGAGATATGCAATTTTAAATACTTATGTAAAAACAGTGTTTAAAAGCACAAAGCACCAACTGTGATTATTTGGTCGCACCAGGCTGGGACAAAGTCACAAGTTCAGGCTGACTGTGATTGAGCGTGGGCTGCATAAGGGGACCAAGTTAGGACCACTGGACAAAGTACCTTAAATCCTTGTTGCAGAGCATTGCGAGGACCTGCGTTGAGGATGTGTTGCTCAGTGGCAGGTCCAAGGAGCAGCTAAGCTGCGACATGAGGTCCTGCTTTAAGGATCTGTCACGCTGCAGCGGTTCCAAGGAGCTGCAAGTGTGAGGTCCTGAGTAGAGGATGCACTGAGCGAGTTCTGAGGCATCATTGAAGCTGTGTCGTGCAGCTGCGATTCTGATGCAGAGTGCAAGATGATGTGTTGCGTTGGGTCTGTTCTGCTAAGACCCCAGTGGGACTAGCAGGGCAGCTTCAGGCCGACTTTCAAGGGTCCAGGACTGGGATGGCACCACTTGAGGGTCAGGCCTTACAGAACTAGTGTCCAGGTCCTGGGTTCAAGGTGGTTGGGTCCTTTTCTGTCCCTGAGGCTCTGATTAGGAGGCCAGCCAACTAACCATTGGAGTCACTCTGGTGGTCCAGCATTCAAGATGCAGGTCCAGTCCCCTCTCAGTCAGGCAGCAGAGTAGCAGTGTAGCAGTATTTCCTGAAGCAGAGCAGCACAGCAGTCCTTCAGAGTCTTCCACAAGTCTAGATGTATACTAAAGAGTTTGGTCTGAGGATCCACTATCTATCCTTGGTTCCAGTTTTGAAGTAGGAAAGGTTTCCAGGAGGTGTTTGGGATTTCCTTCCTCCCTTCCAGGGCCCCAGCTTGTTTGGGGACAAAAAAGACTAGTGTGAAACCCTTTGTGATTGTGCTGAGGCAGCGTCTTTGTGATGTGCAAGTGTGGTAGGAGACAGCTTCACCCCCTATCAAGTCAGATATGGCCCAATCTGCCAACACCTATTTCCCTTTTGTCTTTGTCTTACTGTCTGGGAGCAATACCGAAAGGCCAAATGCCAGCTTGTGATGTGACCCAGGATACAGGCTACAGGCACCATATGGTTAGGACAAGAAAATGCCAACTTTCTAAAAGTGGCATTTTCAGAATGGTGAAATAAAATCCAACTTTACCATTAAAGAGTGTGCAAAGTTACCCTAGGGGTGACAACTGTATTACTAAGGGGGTTTAGGTCTAGCAAAAGGATTATTTTGCCAGGTCGAAATGGCAGTTTAGACTGCACACACAGGCATGCAATGGCGAACCTGAGATATGTCTAAGGGGCTACCTACGTGAGTGACACAATGAGTGCTGCAGGTCCATTAGCAGCATTTAATTTACAGGCCTTTGGTACATGTAATGCTACTTTACTAGGGACTTACAAGTAAATGAAATGTACCAATTAGGTTTAAGCAAATTTCACCATGTTTAAAGGAGAGAGCACAAGTACCTTACCACTGGTTAGCAGTGGCAAACTGGGCAGAGTCTTAAAAGATAACAAAAAAGGTTCAGAAAACAGCAGGGTTAAAGCAAAAGGTTTGGGGTGACCCTGCAAAGAGGGCCAAGTCCAATAACAACAATCAATCTTCCATGGAAATCTCATCTTCGACATTCCAACAAGGCTGTAAAGACGCACTCAAGCATTCGCCCTTGGCCCAACTTGTTTGACCAAGTGAATGATTTCAGACAGAACCTTATCTTCTGACAATTTTTTAAACTACGCTAGTTAATAATGGCCCAGTCACATCCAAACGGGCTACAATGTAGTCCAGGCAGTTGTTATTCTTCCCACCTTCCACAAGTTCTAGCGGTAACCTTGACAGGCAATCACTGGATTTTTTTTGTCACCAGGAAAGTATTGCACTGCAAATCGGAACTCACTGACCGAAAGGCTAGTCTCATTAACCTAGCCTAGTCTTTCTGATCCCGGTACTTGTCAGGAGTGACACCATACCGAGTGCGAAGGGCCTCCTTCATGTCAGCGTAGGTGCGGTTGTACCCCTTACCCAAAGATAGCAAAGTGTCCCTCTCCTCCTCTGTGAAGTGGTTCCACAATCCTGCCCCCATTTCTTATCGGGGACCCTCATATCCTTGGATGGATGCCTCATATCCCTGAAACCACCTTTGTATGTCGTCTTCCTTCTTGCCTTCTCTCCCTATGTTCTTGGGAATGTGCACAATTCTGTCTGACTGCACTGAGGAATTGCTGCCACCATCCTGGCTGGATCTGCTTCTCACATCCAGCTCCTTTACTCTGAGCTCATGGTCCAAAGGCATCTTCTCCTCCATGGCTCACTGCTCCCTCTGAGCCTCCATTTTTAATCTTGCCAGCTCAATCTGGTGCCTCCTAGCTTTTCTCTGGTCCTCCAGCTCCTCTGGAGTCAGGTTTTTTGATCCACCACTGCTACTTGGCCCAGGGGGTACCTCCCCCTAGAGGCCTCAGCACATCTTCTCCTTGATTTGTGTCTGCAGAGTCCCCATTTAGATCCTCAGACTGCCCACTGGTAGTTCTGGCTGCTGCCCAGGCCTCTCAGCGCCTTTTGTAGCTCCTCCTTTTTGGTGCGGCCGCTGACCTTGACTTTGAGGTTTTTTAGTAACTGCCTTCAGTTCCTTCACGGTATAGGTTTCAACCTATCCTCCTCAAAAATCAAATCCTGGGATGCAACTGAAGGTGCTCTTGACTGAGACATGACGTTGTTGGAGTTCACTTGAACTTAAGATCAAAAATAGGTCAAGAGAAAAATTCAAAAAACTGAAATCTGTATGTGGCACGTAGTGGTCTGCGATATGGTAGTAGTGTACACCAATCACAGTGGGTCAAGTACAAATGCAAGTCCTATTCCACTGCTGCCACCAGTGTTAGAAATGGGATCTCCAGTTGGCAGTCAATTTGCACCCTGTCCAAGTAGGGACCCTCACTGTAGTCAGGATAAGGAAGATACCCGCTCAGATTACCCCTGCTCACCCCCTTGGTAGATTGGTACGAGCAGTCAGGCTTATCTCAGAAGCAATGTGTAAAGCATTTGCACATAACACACAGTAATAAATGAAGACACTACAAAAGGACACTTGAAAAGATTTAGAAAAATAGCCAATATTTACCTATATTAAGCAAGACCAAATACGATAAAAATCCACCATACAGTTATAAATATATGAATTTTGTAAGAGTTACTCAAAAATACAATTCCTTGAAGTCAATAGCTCCACCTGGGGCTATCACGGCATTGTGATCAACAAAACCAACAGTTCAGGCCAGCCATGGAGTCGCGGGCCAGCTACGGTGTCGAGAAGACCCGCAAACAGTATCTTTGGAATTGCAGGGTGTTGTGATCTTGGCGGTGAGCTCCGGAGAATGGCGTCGCTTCTGTCGTGGTGTCGGTTCCGGAGTCGGTGCGGGGTTTTCGTGCCCTTGAAGTCACACGCCTTGCGGATAGAACTCCAGGCTGATGAAGACAGGAGTGCTGGCGTGGATGGCGTCGGGGCTGCGGTGCGAAGCGGGACGATGCGATGCCCATAGGCCAGGGTGCAGGCAGCGGCTCAGTGACGGCGTCCAGCAGCACCAATGAGACCAGGGCTGTGGTGTGAAGTGGAGCGGTGCGGGCAGCGGCAGTGTCGTTGCGGAAATGCTGTTGTCGGTAGGCCCAAGCCAGTGATGCATGACGGAATGGTGCTTTGTGACCCTCATGAGCGGTGTTCACAGGCCACGGTGCAGGCAGCGGCACCAGTGTCAGCAGGAGCATCGGGATGCCCAGGCTGTGGTGTGAGCAGGTGATGCCGGAGTGCGGGCCACAGGGGGCAGTGCGAGTAGCGGCTCGGTGAAGTAATCAGAGGGCGGCATCAGTGGGACCAGGGTAGAGGTGCGAAGCAGAGCAATGCGACTTCGTGCGCCGTTGGCAGGCCACGGTGCAGGCCAGCGGCTTCGTTGGCCTTGTCGTGGTAGTTTCTCCTCTCTAACAGCACAAAACATACAGTTCCCAGTGCTGCAGGTGGAGGAAACTGAAGTCTTTGGTGTCCCTGAGACTTCCAACAGGAAGCAAGCTCTACTCAAAGCCCTTGGAGAACATTCTCAAGCAGGACACACGGCACAGTTCACCCTTTGCAATCTTTTCAGGCAGAAGCAGCAACTGCAGGCCAGTCCAGCAAAGCAGCACAGCAAAGAGACAGTACTTCTCCTCCAGTTCTTCAGCTCTTCTCCTTGGCAGAGGTTACTCTTGATTCCAGAAAGATTCTAAAAGTCTGGGGTTTTGGGTCCTCTTATACCCCGTTCTGCCTTTGAAGTTGGCAAACTTCAAAGCAAAGTCTCAAGTATTTGCAAGATCTTTCCTTGTCCAGATCAGGCCCCAGATGCACACCAGGGGGTTGGAGACTGCATTATGTGAGGGCAGCACAATGATTTCAGGTGTAAGCGATCACTCCCCCCTTCACTCTAGCTCAGATGGCCCATCAGGATATGCAGGTTGCACCCCAGACCCCTTTGCGTCACTGTCTAGAGCAGTGGTCTCCAAACTTTTTATTGCCACGCACCCCCAGTTGAAAAATAAAAATCCTTGGGCCCCCCTCAGAGTTTTTCACAATTATTTTATAAAGATAGCAATGTTTAAATATGTCTAGACCTATTTAAACATTGGAGTTAAGTACTGTTACCTTTAAAAAAATGCAATAACATACTTCTGCTT
Source organism: Pleurodeles waltl (assembly GCF_031143425.1). Classification (NCBI taxonomy): domain Eukaryota; kingdom Metazoa; phylum Chordata; class Amphibia; order Caudata; family Salamandridae; genus Pleurodeles; species Pleurodeles waltl. Next base: position 983,470,535 of record NC_090442.1, read on the forward strand.
AAAACAAAGGGCTGTTATCTGTATAATGCTTCTTTTGGCTAGAGTCTCACGCCCCCGTGGAATCACTTGAGTCCCCCCTAGGGGGGCCGGCCCCCCAGTTTGAAGACCTCTGGTCTAGAGGGAATTCACAACAGCCCAACTGTCAAACTAACCCAGACGGGCAATCCACAAACAGGCAGAGCCACGGAATGGTTTAAGCAAGAAAATGCCTACTTTCTAAAAGTGACATTTTCAAACTCACACTCTAAAAACCAACTTCACTAAAAGATGTATTTTTCAATTGTGGGTTCAGAGACCCCAAATTCCATATTTCTATGTGCCCTCAAAGGGAATCTGCGCTTTAAAGTTATTGAAAGGCAGCCCCCATGTTAACCTATGAGGGAGATAGGCCTTGCAACAGTGAAACCCGAGTTTGGCATGTCCTACCTTTAAAATACACTGCACACTGCCCATGGGGCTCCCTAGCGCCTACGTTAGGGGTGCCTTACATGTACCAAAAGGGAAGGTTTGGGCCTGGCACTTGCCAGGTCGAATTGGAAGTTTAAAATTGCACACACAGACACTGCAGTAGCAGGTCTGAGCCACGTTTACAGGGCTAGATATGTGGCTGGCACAATCAGGGCTGCAGGCCAACTAGTAGCATTTGATTTACAGGCCCTTGGCACCTCTGGTGCACTTTACCAGGGACTTACCAATAAATCAAAGATGCCAATTATGAATAAACCAATCAACAGTACAATTTACCTAGGGAGCACTTGCACTATGGCACTGATTGTCAGAGGTAAAGTGCACAGAGACAATAAACCAGCAAAAACAGACCTGAAAAAATAGGAGGAAGAAGGCAAAAGGTTAGGGGATAATCCTGCAAAAAGGGCCGTTTCCAACAATTTGCATGCCCCCATAAATGTTCATAAAGGGCTTGTGATCAGTTTGTAGGATAAAACATGTTCCTTATATAAATTGCCAAGACTTATCTGTGCTCCAGGAGCAGTCTAAAAGCTCCCTTTCTACGACTAAATAAATTGCTTTCTGCAGGTCTTATGTTTCTTAGTGAAAACCAATTACTCAGTGCATTCATCCATTTGAATAAGCATAACACCTATACCATAATGAACGGCATCAACAAATAATGATGCGCTGTGGCAAGGGATTAAAACACTGCAAAATCTTTTCAGAAGCAAAACTAGTTTGTATGTCATAAAAACAGCATTGGAGCTCATCTTTCCATTGGAACAAGGCACTTCAGTAAACTGTTTAAGTGCTTCTGACCTGTAAGCAAAATTGCAAATAAACCTGGCGTAGTACACACAAATACGGAGGAAAGACATCAGTGGTTCCTTGTTAGTGGGTGCAGGAGCATCCATGATAGTCTTCAAGGCAGGCTTGGGAGAAAAACCATTATCAGAGATGATGTGATAAAGTCATCTTAAACTCTTCAATCTATTTAAGGTGTGTAGGTCGGCACAGTCTTACAGACCCATTTTTTTCTGGTCACAACCACAAGCAAACTCCAGGAGGAAAGACTCAATTGGTTACATCACGCCATCAGAACACATTTTTTCAAGATGTCACCAGTGGAAATGGCAATATCCCACACCGTATGGCTCACAGGTACTGTACTTGGCTTAGTTCTAGCTATGTGATGGAAACTTTTTAACTTGCCCACACTGCCATCAAATACACGCATTACTTTTTTCTATCCACACAGCTGATTTAGTTACCTCAATGACAGAAACTCCGAACATGGGTCAAATCTCATATATAAGGCTTTAAAACGCTACCTTGCAATCTCCCCATCTCCTGCCACACAGACCTTACCATGTGTGCTTCTCCCCTTGAAAGCTATTTTGCTCTACAAAAAACATCTAAAATGATGTGATTTCTTTTAAATGCATTGATATGTCATTCTCCCTTAATTTTATGTTAGGCCACTCCTAAAACAAAGCTCTCTATAGCAGTAAAAGGAGAACCTGAGCCCAAAATGTATTCCTATTTTGAATGTTCAGCACACACATCAGTTTGTCATCCCCCTTGTACTTAAGCATGAGTAATAAACTACCAAAGTTCTCCTCAACATTTTCCACGTCAACCATGACCTACTCTCACTGCCCATGTTTGTTCCTGCACACACTTCTAAAATGTCCTGTTACCACATTCATTAGATTCTCAGCCCCTAGCAGGACGAGACTTTGGGGGTTATTACAACTTTGGAGGAGGTGTTAATCCGTCCCAAATGTGACGGATATACCACCAGCCGTATTACGAGTTCCATAGTTTATAATGGACTCGTAATACGGCTGGTGGTATATCCGTCACTTTACCATCACTTTTGGGACGGATTAACACCTCCTCCAAAGTTGTAATAACCCCCTTTGTGTCCAGCTGCGGATGCTCAGACTCACACTTTGTATGGTGTCACAAGGACAACCCTACATGCCTGCAGGGACCAGAGTCAGTAATAGCTATATAAAGGAGTCCACTGTGGGTCTCTTTCTATCACAAGGGTCAACCTCCTGCAAACAAGTCTAGGAAGACAAATAATAAATGTATTATTTCAACAATCCAGTAGTTAATCAACAAGTACATCGCATACAGAAAAATACATAAACTAACAGATTGTTGCTATTATACATTTTCCAACATATATGCAAATGACAGTACAACTTAATACCATAAAAGTGCAGATGACGCAGTGCTTAAGTGAGTCCATAAATACATATAGTACATCCAAAAGACACCATAGATGCTCTCTGGTTCAATATACAGTTGTGTTCTATCAAACATGTGCATCCCCAGTTGCACAATGTGGAACATAAATAAGAACCAAGAGAGACACTTGTCGATGTTTCGACCCTGAGCGAGATATTTGTTGCTAGCTTGTGAGATGGATGGGACGCATCGTTTGTGGGCTAGTTAACCTGAAATAGGACAGGTTTGGCTTGTTATGGAGTTACGGTGATTCAGTCACAGTACTCTATAGTTTTGTGATTAATGCAAACACCCTATAAGGGATATTGGCATGGACTAATTCCGTGAATACACAACGGAGTGTACGCCTTATTGATGCGGAGCCAGACAACTTGGTCCTGAGGAGACCCTTTCACTTACACACGGTCGAAACGTCGTATAAGTGAAAGACACGTCCATTCAGAGAGCTCCAAAGTCCATAAGGGACTACACCGCTCCCTGTCCAAGAAGTTGGCACACATTGGGTAAACAAATGAGAGAAGAATATGCACGCTGTCAAAAGCATACGTAAAAACAATCATGATTTAGGCGTGACTCTCAATATTTTAAACAAAAATGTTGTTTCAACGTTGTCCTGATTACAATTTACTCCACTGCGATATACATATACTTTTTAAGAGACCCTTGAATCTACATGTGACTACTGCTTGTAGTTTCTTTGACCTGTGAGATCAATCATAATGTGCAGTGCTATTTAAAAGACAAGCATTTGCAACATAATGGGTCTCGCGTTTGCTCGAGGTAGCGCTATTAGCGTTGTAAATTCCTAACTGGACTTTTCTTGCCACACAAACTGAAAATAAAAAATAAAACAGTTGACATAAGCGAGATGATTCAAAGCGCCGACGTGTGCACGAAGAGAGAGACAAAAGGAAAAAGAAGTTTGCGCGCAGTCAAAGTTATCGGAAAAAGTGCAATCATCTATGTAACAGGGTCAATGGCCAAGGCGGTAACAAAACTGCTCCAAGGAGAGACAAATCTAAAGCAATGTATTTCAGCTTGTTTGCAATATATTTTTAAAGTGTTGAAGTCTATTCCCATTGCCCCTTTTATGTCAATATGTGACAAAGAGAGGAATAAATCTACAACTAGAGAATTACATCTGAGTCCAAGTGTTGATATTCTACTTTCTGAAGTTCACAAATTCCTTATAGAATGCACATGGGAAGGTACACCGAGAGCAGGTTTCTGTGTGGAGGCTTTGGACAAAAAAATCATCTTTCCTTTCCTTCTCACCTTCGTATCTTTGTTTCATTTCTTCACTTTCCATTCATGATTCTTCCATTTGTTTCTACCCTTCCTTATATCATTCCTTCCTGCCATTGTTACTCATCTAGCCTTCCTTTACCTCATTTCTTGTTTCCATCCTCATCATCATCAACCATTCCTGCCTCTCTTCCTTTTCTTCCTCCCTCTTTCCCATCCATCATCCCTTTCTTCCCTCTTCTATGGTTCATTTGTGTTTTTCCCTTTGTAGGCTTTTCAGCTTTGTCACATTTTCTGTTTCTTTCATTCTTCCTCTTCTACTCTTTTTTCTATCCTTTATTTCTTTCCTCTTTTTCTCCTTTCTTTCTCCTTTTCTTCTTCTTCTTCCTTTATCTCCTTCTTATGTCTCTAGCTCCTTTTTTCTTGAAATGTTCCTTATTTCCTAATTTAATCTTCTCGTTCGTTATTTTTTCTTTCATCATTGGCTCATAGGTTTTCCCAAATGCATGAAGATGGAGGCAGAAGTATGTAGCTATGCCTTCTTGTAGAGCACTATGAAGTCTTCATTCATCTTCAGAATTCCACAAGGCCTATAAAACCCTTGTCTATGATACATATACTGTATCAGCCACCAGTAATTCTTAGTCTTGAGTTAATAAGGTTCGGTCTGTTTCGGGTTAACAACCAATAGACTCCAGGGTAATTAGCTACATGAGTGGTGTCTTTGAGGTCCTACCTTATATATTCAGAGCAAAGTCATCCAGTGTAATGCATGAGAGAAACCATAGCCTACAGGGATATAATTACCTCTAAGAAGCAAGAAGCAGTTCACAAGTGAGAACAAACGGGCAAAACAGTTTTGTGGAGATGCCACAAGTAAACTTTCCATACACGTTTCTTGTGGTGTTGGTGCTCTGTGCCAACTGCAATAGGCTTGAGTGCTCTAAAAAGGTAGAGGTTAAGTCACTTGTCCTGTATGTATCATTATCTAATCCACATAAGGTGTAGTCAGGATACTCACAGGGTGTAGACAGGATACTTTCCACTGATCAGAGGTACCTGTTACTGATGAAATGGTTGGAGACCTCTATTCTAGTCTATCCCACTATGTCTTTGCAGAACTCCTGCTACAGGCACTTTTTTGCTCAGAAAAAAGGCTGGGTGGTAGAGTCACGCAATGTATTAGTGACACCCTAACATACACCAGCCACATGAAGTCGAATCTCAGCTGTATTGTGGTGCAATCCATCTTCAGCATCTATGCCAGAGTCACTTGCTATTACACCTGTGGCAGCTAATTCTTCAGTGCCTACTTGGAGACTCCAGGGCATCATCGTAGCAGACTGTGAAGCATTTTTTGTGGGGTGCCTGTGCCCCCTTGATTCTTGACAATAATTATTCAGCATCTTGATTTCATTGTCTTCCTGCAGCGGCTTGTTTCTGGTGAAGTGGTCCTGTATGGCTGTTTATTGCTGAATTTTGCTGGAGGTTTCCCCCAAACTAAGGAAAAAATAACAATATGACACATATACTGAATCAACTTTCTTTCTGCTGCAACCCAGCAGACAGCAGTATGTTGACAACTCAAACTTTTTTCACACTATGATTAGTCTGATTTATCCATAGCTTTTTTCATTGTTTCTGTTTCAGCCCTATCTCTTCAGTTTTACATCAATTTGATATATTTACCATTCTTTCCGGAAATACTTTGCTATACTACGACTGTGCACTCCCCCGAAGAAGTCTTAATTTAGCATTCCTTTGCCTCACCCAAGAATGCTACTGCATATGTAAAACTTCTAAAGGGTTTAGGTTTTACATGTTAATCTTCATACATAATTGCCAAGTGTTAGAAATGGGGTTTTTGGTTGGCAGTCAGGTTGCCCTCTGTCCAAGCAAGAACCCTCACTCTAGTCAGGGTAAGTCACACACAATCCAAAATCAGCCTGTGCCCACCCTCTGGTAGCTTGGCACGAGCAGTCAGGCTTAACTTAGAAGGCAATGTGTAAAGGATTTGTGCAATAAATCATACAATACCATAATACCACAAAAATACACCACACAGTGTTTAGATAAATATATAGGTGGTCATTACAACCCTGGCGGACGGTGTTAAAGGTGCGGTAATACCGCAAACAGGCCGGCGGACAAAAAAAGGGAATCATGACCCTGGTGGAAACCACCAACAAAGACAGCCACTTTAACACACCGCCCGCCACGGCGGTACAGACAAGCAGCACGGCGGTTACCGCCAACAGACAGGCGGGAGACAATGTACCGCCCACACTATTACAACCTGCCAATCCGCCACCTTTTCCGGGGCGGATTCACCGCGGATAAAAACACGGCGGAAACAGCTTTTGCTATGGGAAAACGCTCACCTGAACACATCCCACGAGGAACGAGGATACCATGGAGCCGGAATTACAAATCCTACCTGCCCTTGTTTATCTGCTCCTTTACGACACGGGGGAGGGGGGAGGCAAAAGTTAGGGGGACACCCACCAAACACCCCCACCCTCGCATATCACAACATACACACCAATGCAGTCACAAAAATCACAGTAACAACCCACAATCCCCCCGGAAGAATGCAAAGACAATGCGAAATTCGGGCAAACATTGTAATGTGCCAATATACATGTCCTAAAAAAAATATACAGATATATATATCCCCAAATCACTCTTATTTACACATACAATCTGAGAAGTAGTGCAGATATGTACACAACAATGTCCGTGCACCAACAGTCCAAAAATGCATGGGCGAGGCCCACAATAGATACCTGACCAAAATCAGAGAGACCACTGCCGGGGCATCAGATAGAAACACTACAGGCACCTCAGGGGGAAGGGAAGGGGGGGCACCTCAGCCAGATGAATGCGAAGCCAGATCCACGACGGGGCTCCATGCCCATTGATGTATCCTGGGGAGAGCAAAGCCACAGTCTCTCAAGTCTCTACAGTGGGTGGCGTGCCCACTGTGCCATCCTGGGGAGTGCAAAGCCACAGTCTCTCAAGTCTCTACAGTGGGTGGCGTGCCCACTGTGCCATCCTGGGGAGTGCAAAGCCACAGTCTCTCAAGTCTCTACAGTGGGTGGCGTGCCCACTGTGCCATCCTGGGGAGTGCAAAGCCACAGTCTCTCAAGTAGATGCAGGTCTCCACTGGTTCTGGAGTGGGACTGGTGCCCAGACTAGATGAGTCTCCACGTGAAAGTACCTGTCCTGTCACTGTCACAGCTGCACATGGGATAAGGATGCCTGATGTGGTGGTCCATTCATTCCTACACGGTGCATGCCCTGTTCAGCGGTGCTTTGCCATAGCGGTCTTTGCCCTGTTCAGCAATGCTTTGCCATGGCGGTCTTTGCCCTGTTCAGCGGTGCTTTGCCATGGCGGTCTTTGCCCTGTTCAGCGGTGCTTTGCCATGGCGGTCTTTGCCCTGTTCAGCAGTGCTTTGCCATGGTGGTCTTTGCCCTGTTCAGCGGTGCTTTGCCATGGCGGTCTTTGCCCTGTTCAGCGGTGCTTTGACATGGCGATTCTGATACGGACATTGGTGTGTGGCATGACGATCTCTACACTAGGCATTGGTGTGTGGCATGACGATCTCTACAATGGGCATTGGTGTGTGGCATGACGTTCCATCATTGCCCAGCGGGGCTGTGGCATTCTGGCCCCTCATGGGCTGTGACTCCGGCGGTGGTCTCTGGACCAGTGACGATACTTGGGCCCTCCTGGGCTGTGACTCTGGCAGTGGTTTCTGGACCAGTGACGATACTTGGGCCAGGCCCTCCTGGGCTGTGACTCTGGCGGTGGTCTCTGGACCAGTGACGATACTTGTGCCCTCCTGGGCTGTGACTCCGGCGGTGGTCTCTGGACCAGTGACGATACTTGTGCCCTCCTGGGCTGTGACTCCGGCGGTGGTTTCTGGACCAGTGACGATACTTGTGCCCTCCTGGGCTGTGACTCCGGCGGTGGTTTCTGGACCAGTGACGATACTTGTGCCCTCCTGGGCTGTGACTCTGGCAGTGGTTTCTGGACCAGTGACAATACTTGTGCCCTCCTGGGCTGTGACTCTGGCGGTGGTTCCTGGGCTGTGACTCTGGCGGTGGTCTCTGGACCAGTGACGATACTTGGGCCCTCCTGGGCTGTGACTCCGGCGGTGGTTTCTGGACCAGTGACGACGGTGCTGGCGGTTGTGTCTGGACCGCCGGAAATGATGGCGCACTTCTCCGCCGCGACACTCACAACTGGCTGGGCAGACTTCCTCTGGACCTTCCCCACCTTACAGTTACAGCTGACTCACCAATCGCCTTCGATCCCATGTCACTTGTTGTCCCACCAGGAGTCTTAAGACAATCCCGTCGTCCACTCTCCATTTTCAGAGCCTTTACAGGGGGTGGGCTGCCAGTGCCTTGGCTCCGGGTCCTACTGCCTGCCCTGGTGGCCGGTGCACTCCAAAAACCTGGAACACGCACCACTGGTACTGGAGGCTTTTTGGCTGAGGCGCTACGACGGGACTGATGAATTGGAGGGGGGGGGCAAAAAGGTCAATTTGACAGAGGGACAGTTTCTGACGGACACTGGGATGGGTAGCTGGAGGGGGTCTGGGAGTGGAGGAAGAGGAGGTGGTTGTAGGAGGTGTCACTTTAGCTGTTTTCGGTGCAGGTGCAGGTACTGGAGGCTGTCGTGAGGTGGATGGATGTTGGGTGAGTGATTGGTGGCGTTTGTGTACTTTGGGAGGGGGCGTCACAGACACATTGGGAGAGGACACAGGGGACGTGTAAATGGCAGTGGAGGTGGTGAGTGCAGGTGAGCCGCTTGTGGTGCTGGGTGTCCTGGTGCGAGTCCTAGTGCCTGTAGATGTGGTGCATGCAGGTGTGTGTGTAGACGAGACTGGGAGGGAGGAGGGAGAAGAAGAGGAGGGGGACACAGTGGAGACAGTGGATGTTGTTGTGTCTGTATGTGGGTGAGGCTTGCGTGAGTGCCTGTGGTGTGTGTGGTGCCTATGTTTGCTTGAGCTACTTGTGTTTGTTGACTTGTGTGCATGCTGGTCTGTAGGTGTGCTTGGGATGGCCTGGGGTACAGGAGATTGGGTCTGGGTGGAGGAAGTTGGAGGGGGGAGGCTAGACACAGGGACAATGGCTGCCATCAGTGCTGAGGCCAGAGATTGCAGGGTTTGCTGAAGGACAGCCTGACCAGAATGAATGCCCTCCAGGAATGCATTACCGTGTTGCAACTCCCTTTCTACACCCTGGATGGCATTCTCAATGGTAGACTGCCCAACAGTGAGTGACCTGAGGAGGTCAATGGCCTCCTCACTGAGGGCAGCAGGGGTGACTGGGGCAGGGCCTTAGGTGCCTGGGGCGAAGGTGATGCCCACCCTCCTGGGTGAGCGGGCACGGGGCGAACGCTGAGGGGCTGCTGGGAGGGCGGTGCTGGTAGGGGGGGTGGCGGCTGTAGAAGTGGGGCGCACAGGTGGTGCCGCCACCACAGGGGAGCTCCCATCGGCGGACGAGTCCGTGTCGCTGGTTGGTGATCCGGTGGCTGACGTGAAGCTCCCCTCGCCCTCCGTCCCACTGGTGCATTCAGAGTCTGTGGTGTGGCCCTACATGGCCATGTGGGATGCAGCTCCCTCGTGCTCTGGTGCCACTGTACCTCCACCTCATGATGCTGATGTACAAAAGGACAGGGAGAGCAGGAAAAGGGGGGGAGACAGAACAAAGAGAGTTTTAGTGCATGGCATGCCGCTACCGTTGGCGGACAAGACAGACGCAGCAGCCCCCTGCATTACGCCGTGCTCCTGACCTCTGCACATGCAATTTCTGGGACATGGCCTACATGGCAATGGTGGAAATCTGCGCACATGGATGCCACGGGGGCAACTATAACTCAACTTGGCACTCTGCTGAGGTGGGGTTGAGTGCCACATGGCCTACATTACGGAGGGGCCTTGCCTACCTAACTCGCCCTGGCCTAGGAACACCCACAGCCCACCTCCCCCACCCAGCCCCCTCCACTGCACACAAAGTCCGCTGAATGAGGTTGTACTCACCCCCTTGTGTCTGCTGTGATGTCCTCAAGCGCCCATCCAACTCCGGGTAGGCCACCGCCAGGATCCGGAACATTAGGGGGGTCATGGTGCGACGGGCACCCCTCCCACGTTGGGAGGCCATCCCCAGCTGAGCCTCCGCCGTCTTCTTGCTGCAGCGGCGAATGTCCTCCCATCTCTTATGGCAGTGGGTGCCCCGTCTCTGGTGGGCCCTCAGGGTCTGGACCTCCTTGGCGATGGCACGCCAAATGTCCCTCTTCTGGTGGGCGCTGACCTACATGACATGCACAAGGAAAGAGGAACAGTCATTACCAACTGCACCGTCAATGTGAGTGGCCCCCTCCCTACTCTGGCCATGTGGCCCATTCATTTCCATGCATAACTGTTCTATGTACTCTGCCCCCTTCCCTCTTCCACCCAGCCCTCTCCACCCAGGCCTAGCCCATACAACGTGCTCCCTGTGTACTAACCTGTTGGTCTGGAGGACCGTAGAGTAGCGTGTACTGGGGGAGGACCCCATCCACAAGTTTCTCCAACTCCTGTGCAGTGAAGGCAGGGGCCATTTCCCCAGACGCAGCAGCCATCGTCGCTTCCAGACCGAGGTCACAGCAGCACTTGAAGTGTAGGTCCTCTCCTGTTGAAGGTCAGGTATCTAGTGATTGAAGAGATAGAAAATGGCAGTGACGTCCGCGGCGGTGACGTCCGCGGCGGTGCGCATCATCACCGCCGGCCCACCTGTTCATTGGCTCCTGGGACCCATAGGGTCCAATTTTAACCAATGCAGCATTGCACCACGGTCTACGACCGCCTACCGCGACGGTGTGCAATGCCAGCGCAGTTACCCCACAATCCCATTGTCCCAGTTTAGAGGTCAGGCAGCCGCCATTTCAGGGGCCCACAAGGCTTCATTTACTACTGCGTCACGCATAGCTAGGCCTATACTCAACACACATACAGGAAGGATATTTTGTCTGGTGTAGTCTTGTGTGTAACTGTGGGTACATACCTGGAGGAATAGTGACTGGTTCTTCGCTGTTGTCCTTCTTAGGCACCGTCAGCTGGGACATATGAGAAGATGGCGGAATCCTCCGGTGTACCGACCGCTGGTGGACCTGTTGACAATGGAAGAAAGACATTTAATCGTCACCTACCGGTTTGACCGTGCCACAATCCAGGAACTATGTACCCAGTTGGAGCCAGACCTGATGTCACCAATCCGCCATCCGACTGGAATCCCCCCCGACGTGCAGGTGCTGTCAGTGCTCCATTTCCTTGCAAGTGGGTCTTTTCAGACAACAGTGGCCATGGCATCAGGGATGTCCCAGCCTATGTTTTCCAACGTGCTGTCCAGAGTGTTGTCTGCCCTGCTGAAACACGTAAGGAGATACATCATTTTCCCTCAGGTGGAGGATTTGCCTACAGTGAAAGGTGACTTCTATGCCCTTGGACATATCCCGAACGTCATAGGTGCCATTGATGGGACCCATGTAGCTCTGGTCCCCCCCACAGGAGTGAACAGGTGTACAGGAACAGGAAGAATTATCATTCGATGAATGTCCAGATGGTCTGTTTGGCAGACCAGTACATCTTGCAGGTAAATGCAATGTTCCCTGGCGCTGTGCATGACGCCTACATCCTGCGGAATAGCAGCATCCCTGATATGATGGGTCAACTCCAGAGGCACTATGTATGGCTATTGGGGGACTCTGGTTACCCCAACCTTTCCTGGCTATTGACCCCAGTGAGGAATCCCAGGACCAGGGCAGAGGAACGGTACAATGATGCCCATGGGCGGACTAGGAGGGTAATCGAACGCACCTTCGGCCTTCTTAAGGCCAGGTTCAGGTGCCTCCATATGACAGGTGGATCCCTATTCTACTCACCGAAGAAGGTGTGCGACATAATCATCCCCTGCTCCATAATTTGGCATTGCGACACCAGGTGCCTTTTCTGCAGGAGGATGATCCAGATAACGGTGTTGTGGCAGCTGTAGAGCCTGCGGAGCCTGTGGAGCCAGTGGACAGTGATGAGGATGAAGCTGAGGATGAAGAAAACGACAACAGGGAGTCAGTCATACAGCAATATTTCCAGTGACACACAGGTGAGAACATTTTCTGGTTTAACATTACATTAACTTTCACACGTCTACCTCTATCCTGTACCTACATTTCACTCACTATTTGTTAATTGAGTTGTACCCTTCCATTTCAGTTTCACAAGTGTGGTAACTTACGTGTCAACTGCTTGCATCCTTGAAGGGCTTGTGATGTGTGACATTGGTATGTTAGCCTTACAATGGGTAACCCATTATGAGACTGTAATTGATAATACAAAGTTTCAAATCATAGACTGACTCCAGATTCTTTTTGGCTTTCAAGGGTGTTTATTTAAGTGCTAAAAAAATCAAGGAAGGTTGTAAAATGAGGATTGGTGATGGTGGAGGAATGTCCATGGCAGAGTCCAGTCTATTAGTCTCACAGGTGCACTGCCCATCTGGGCATTGGAAGTGGAGCTGGGGCAGTTCCAATCTGGACAGGGTGACAAAGTGGGACATTCGGGGGACAATCAGGGTGGTCTTATTTCCTGGCGGGGGTCTTTTCATCTTGCTCTGTCCTGTTCCTGGATCTCAGGGCCCGCTTGCGTGGTGGTTGTCTGTCTGCAGGGGATGGGGTGCTGGTGTGGTGGTCCTGTGGCGGGGCGTCCTGTCCACTAGCGCCGGCGGAGGTGGTGGGCAGTTCGTCGTCCTGGCTAGTGTCAGGGGCCCCGTGGAGTGCCACGGTGTCCCTCAAGGTCTTTTGAATGTCCGTCAGCACCCCTACGATGGTGCCCAGGGTGGAGCTGATGGTCCTGAGCTCCTCCCTGAACCCCAAATACAGTTCGTCCTGCAGACGCAGGGTCTCCTGCAACTTGTCCAGGACCGTCGCCATCGTCTCCTGGGAGTGGTGGTATGCTCCCATGATGGAGGATAGGGCCTCGTGGAGAGTTGGTTCCCTTGGCCTGTCCTCCCTCTGTCGCACAGCAGCCCTCCCAGTTCCCCGGTGTTCCTGTGCCTCCGTCCCCTGGACCGTGTGCCCACTGCCACTGCCCCCAGGTCCCTGTTGTTGTTGGGGTGGTGGTTTAGCCTGGGTGCCCTGTAGTGGTGGACACACCGCTGATTGACCTGTCCTGGGTAGGGAGGTTTGAGCCCGCAGGGTGGGTGCTGTGCTGGTGTTACCAGAGGGTGGCAGCTCGGTGTTGGGCTGTGGCTGGGCAAGGGGAACCGACTGTCCTGAGGCCCACGATGGTCCAGGCTGGTCATCAGGATCCAGTGGGGCAGAGCTGCTGTCGTCACTGTGGGCCTCTTCTGGGGGTGGAGTGGTGTTGTCTGGACCCTCTGGTGTGGTGACGTTCCTTCGGGTTCCTGCAGGGGTATAAGAACATGATTATTGCATCTGTGTGTGTAATGGTGTGCAATGGTTGGGTGTGCGTGATCCCCAGTGCAGGCATTCCTGTGTGGGGGCTTGTGTGGTGATGGTTAGGGGATGTTATGAGTATGTGCAGTGGGCATGCTTTAGTGAGGGGTGCCCATGCTTAGTTGTGTCATGCAGGGCTTGGTGTTGGGATGGGTGCTTGGTGTCATGGGTAGATTAGTGAGGATTTGGGGTGATAGGGGAGGGCGTGAGGGTGGGGGTGTGTGATAGCATGCAGGTAGGGTGGGGGATGTGATAGTTAAGATTTGACTTACCAGTGTCCCATCCTCCACCGACTCTTCCGAGGCCCTCAGGATGCAAGATGGTCAGGACTTGCTCCTCCCATGTTGTTAGTTGTGGGGGAGGAGGTGGGGGTCCGCCGCCAGTCCGCTGCACCGCGATGTTGTGCCTGGAGACCGCTGAACGCACCTTCCCCCGTAGGTCGTTCCACCTCTTCCTGATGTCCTCCCTATTTCTTGGGTGCTGTCCCACGGCGTTGACCCTGTCCACTATTCTGCGCATTAGCTCCATCATCCTGGCTATTGATGTGTGCTGTACCTGTGAGCCAAATAGCTGTGGCTCTACCCGTACGATTTCCTCCACCATGACCCTGAGCTCCTCCTCGGAGAAGCGGGGGTGTCTTTGGCGTGACATGGGGTGTTTTGTGTGATGTGTGGGGTGGTGTATATGTTGATGAGTGTGGTGAGTGTAGTGGTATGTGGTGTTTTGTGCGTGGATGTTGTGTGGGTGATGGTGTTGTGTGCCTCTGTGTGATGGGGTTGTCAATAGCTGTGCTCTCTCTCTGGCCTTCTCTCAGAATTTCTGGTTGTAGGGGTTTGTGGGTGATGTGGGTGTGTATTTTATATTTTGTTGGGTGTGTGGGAGTGGTGTGTGTATGTGTATCAGGTGTGTGTATTTGGAATTGTCCAATGTGGCGGTGTTTTGTAGATGTGTGTGTATTTTGAGCGCGGCGGTGTGTACCGCCAATGGAATACCGCGGTTGAAAGACCGCCGCGTGGATTCGTGGGTCGTAATAGCATGGGCGTGTTTCTGTTGGCGTGGAGGTAGAGGATTTGTTTCCGCCAGTTTATCGCTGACCTTTGGTGTGGCGGTGTTGTGTGGGTGTCTGATTTTCGGCGGATTCCGTGATGTGTGTCATAATAGCTGTGGCGGTCTACCACAGCCGCAGCGGTGTATTGGCAGTCTTCTGCACGGCGGTAAGCGCCTTATACCGCCAATGTTGTAATGACCCCCATAATATTTATCTGGGTATTTGCAGGTCAAAACGATCAAAGATGCAATATGAATTTGTAAAGATATCATTGAAAAGTGATATAAAGTGTTTTAAGTCTTTAAAAAGCAAACAAAGTCTCTTTCAAGCACAAAGTACCTGGTTTGGAGTGGAAAATCTCCGCAAAGGGCCGCAGAAGAAGAGATACGTGGAAAAATGGTGTGTGCGTCGATTTCTCCCCAGCACACACGGACTTGCGTCGTTATTTTTTACACGGGGAAGTCGTGCGTCGTTTACCAACGCGCGGACAGTCTCTTTCTGTGGGTCGCGGGGATGACCAGATGTCCCGGGGTCTGTGCGTGGATTCTCCTGCTTGTTTTCCGGCTGCGTGTCGTTCCACGGGGCTGTGCGTCGAAGTTTCACTCTCACGGCAGGCGTCGCGTCGATTTCCTCTCTGGAAGTCGGGCGGCATTGTCCTTGCGAGGCCGTGCGTTGAAGTTCCGGTCCGCCCGAAGGCGTCGCGTCGATCAGCGTCAGTGTGCGGCATTTTTCTTGCCGCGGAACAAGCTGTGCGCCAAAATTTTCGCCGCACGAAGAGTCCAAATGAAAAAGAGAAGTCTTTTTGGTCCTGAGACTTCAGGGAACAGGAGGCAAGCTCTATCCAAGCCCTTGGAGAGCACTTTCACAGCCAGACAAGAGTTCAGCAAGGCAGCAGGCCAACAGCAAGGCAGCAGTCCTTTGGAGAAAGCAGACAGGTGAGTCTATGAGCAGCCAGGCAGTTCTTCTTGGCAGGATGTAGTTTCTGGTTCAGGTTTCTTCTCCAGCAAGTGTCTGATGAGGTAGGGTAGAGGCCCTGTTTTATACTAAATTGTGCCTTTGAAGTGGGGGTGACTTCAAAGAGTGTCTAAGAAATCCACCAGGTCCCCTTTCAGTTCAATCCTGTCTGCCAGGGTCCCAGTAGGGGGTGTGGCAGTCGTTTGTGTGAGGGCAGGCCTCCACCCTCCCAGCCCAGGAAGACCCATTCAAAATGCAGATGTATGCAAGTGAGGCTGAGTACCCTGTGTTTGGGGTGTGTCTGAGTGAATGCACAAGGAGCTGTCAACTAAACCTAGCCAGACGTGGATTGAAGGGCACAGAAAGATTTAAGTGCAAAGAAATGCTCACTTTCTAAAAGTGGCATATCTAGAATAGTAATATTAAATCCGACTTCACCAGTCAGCAGGATTTTGTATTACCATTCTGGCCATACTAAATATGACCTTCCTGCTCCTTTCAGATCAGCAGCTGCCACTTCAACAATGTATGAGGGCAGCCCCAACGTTAGCCTATGAAGGGAGCAGGCCTCACAGTAGTGTAAAAACGATTTTAGGAGTTTTACACTACCAGGACATATAACTACACAGGAACATGTCCTGCCTTTTACCCACACAGCACCCTGCTCTAGGTGTTACCTAGGGCACACATTAGGGGTGACTTATATGTAGAAAAAGGGGAGTTCTAAGCTTGGCAAGTACCGTTAAATGCCAAGTCGAAGTGGCAGTGAAACTGCACACACAGGCCTTGCAATGGCAGGCCTGAGACAAGGCTTAAGGGGCTACTGAAGTGGGTGGCACAACCAGTGCTGCAGGCCCACTAGTAGCATATAATCTCCAGGCCCTAGGCACATATAGTGCACTCTACTAGGGACTTACAAGTAAATTAAATAGCCAATCATAGATAAACCAATCAATAGTACAGTTTACACAGAGAGCAAATGCACTTTAGCACTGGTTAGCAGTGGTAAAGTGCCCAGAGGTCAAAAGCCAACAACAACAGGTCAGAAGAAATAGGAGGAAGGAGGCAAAAAGTTTGGGGATGACCCTGTCAAAAAGCCAGGTCCAACACCAAGCTTTATTACAAAGGCTATTACTATTTAACAATATTCTGTTACTAGTGTTCAATCAATCAATCAAGAAATTTGTAAAGCGCACTACTCACCCGTGAGGGTCTTAAGGCGCTGGTTCAGGCAGTGTTCCGGATTATGATGCAAATTTGGGTGTTGGTTTGCTCTATACTTTAGTAAAATATCAACTAAACCATAAGTGACTTCATACCATTTGACTGGAAGTGACATCACACACCATGTGACCACTAATCTCATCATACAGTTGACCCCTTGGTTCATCCTTAACCATTCAAGCGCCTCCTAAGTAGTATACAGATGGTAGTTGGAGGCAACAAAGCCTAAATAAAGAAAACTGGACTTTTAGAGCTGTGTTTACTTTTCTATCCTAACAATGCCTTTGTGAACGCTAAGACCAGTGGTAGCAATTTTATAGCCAGAGGGACGAAATGTCATGGCAATTGTAGAGGCTTCTACTACTGGTTACCTCTGATCAATGCCAATGTTTGCTGTGAGGACACCTAGCCATTTTCTGTTATTCTTGTGTCACTGGTAGCCAAATCTTTCCAAATGTGTTGCATTTCAGGCTGAAGTAGAGACCAAGCAAGTCAAAACCACTGATATTTGATGGATGATTGAACTAAGGGTTGTCATGATGTACCATAGAGTATATCTTTAGCACTGTTATAGAGCATGTTCATGAAGGATCCTTCCTCCTGACAGCAACAGAGTAGTCTACTGTACTAACATCCTAAATACCTTATAAAAGTTGATTTTTGAAGTTAGGGATCTATGCAAATTGATCGGTGTATTTAAGAATGCACCAATGAGTGTACCTGACACAAGAATCTAAAATTTCAATCCCAGCTCAGTCTGCTGCCCCAATATGTATAAAATTAAACGTTTTCATTCCATTCATGTACAACTCTTTCAGGAAAATATTGAACCCCTGTAAAAAAAATGTACAGTTCACACTAATGTAAGTGGACCTTGGTCAATTACTTACAAAACACCACTGCCATGTGTCACTCATCAGGAGGTAAATTAATGCAAATATGTTCTTGTTACCATATTCCTGCAATTAAATATTTTGTTATGCATATCAAAGCTGCACCAGTTGCTGGAATTACTTTGCCCATACAAAATATTTGCCAGTTGCCATCTGAGTGCATAGACTGACTCAGTATTTCAGTATTTAGCTTCGCTGCAGCTCCCATGATCATGTTGAGTCCGAGGAGAGGTCATACATAAATCTCCCGGCACCTTGGGTCCTTCCGCTTGACTTAAGCGTCTAACAGGTTCTTGATTCCGTTACTTTGTTGCCACCTGGGCTGGAATTGCAGAACCACAGAACATGCACCTCAAGGCAACCAGACATCAGAGCCTGACACAGTGACTGTACCCTTGTTGTGTAGCCATTTTAGCTGTAGTTTTATACATGTTATTTTAGCAAAATTAGGCCTGCTGCAGTGCACTTTAACCTAGATATATTTTATTCAGTTTTGTTACTTTAACAATAACCATATTTGCGGTCTTGTTTTTATTTTCTCTATCTAGCTGTTCTTCGCCTACGCTAGCACTGCGTTCTTAAACAAGACAGTTCTTTCACTCTGTGCTTTCTAAAGGCTGTAGTGGGATAGGTTGCCAGCAAAAGTGGTACACTTTGGCCCTCATTCTGACCTTGGCGGGCGGCGGAGGCCGCCCGCCAAAGTCCCGCCGTCAGATTACCGTTCCGCGGTCGAAAGACCGCGGCGGTAATTCTGACTTTCCCGCTGGGCTGGCGGGCGGTCGCCTTCAGACCGCCCGCCAGCCCAGCGGGAAAGAGGCTTCCACGATGAAGCCGGCTCGGAATCGAGCCGGCGGAGTGGAAGCTGTGCGACGGGTGCAGTTGCACCCGTCGCGTATTTCACTGTCTGCGCAGCAGACAGTGAAATACATGTAGGGGCCCTCTTACGGGGGCCCCTGCAATGCCCATGCCAGTGGCATGGGCACTGCAGGGGCCCCCAGGGGCCCCGCGACCCCCCCTACCACCATCTGGATCCCGGCGGTCGGACCGCCGGGATCTGGATGGCGGTAGGGGGGGTCGGAATCCCCGCGGCGGTGCAGCAAGCTGCGCCGCCGTGGAGGATTCAATGGGGCGGCGGTACACTGGCGGGAGCCCGCCAGTGGTGCCGGTCCGACCGCGGCTTTACCGCCGCGGTCGGAATCCCCATTGGAGCACCGCCGGCCTGTCGGCGGTGCTCCCGCGGTCCTCCGCCCTGGCGGTCAAAGACCGCCAGGGTCAGAATGACCGCCTTTGTCTCCAATGTTCACAGAAACATACACACTATTACGAGGGGATCCTTTCTTGGAACATCTGCTGTTCTATTGTAAAAACATACTTTGACCCATGTACGTTAGAGGGAGATTCCAGCCAGATGACCACAATTGTATGCTGATTGCTAAGCTGCTTATGTAGACTTCAGGCCACTTGCTGAGGTATGAGGGATGATGTCTTCCCAGGGGAATCTGAAGAGTAGAATTAGAGCTTAACATGCTGTGCTACAACATAGCCTAGGTAGGAACTACTCCTAACGATCTTGGTGACAATATGGTAGGGTTATTTTTATGTTTTACTCTTCTTGTCACAATTTAAATCTTGTTGGGCTTCATTGTCCTAGTTATTTCAATACATGCTTTATTATCTAAGATGCAGTTACTTCAATATACCTTATTGAACTATACTATGCCTCTGATTGTCGTTACATAAGTGAGACTAATGTAACTGAGAGAAACGGATGAGATCCAAGTGACCACGATTTCCTTGAGGAGTCATCTGTGTCATGCGCCCGGTTGCCCAATCATCCCTGCTCTTGGGTAGAGATGGGGCACTGCTAGTTAGCCGGAACAAAACCCGGATTAGGCCAACAGGTGTCACCTGGTGTGAGTTCAGACTTAGTCCCCCGCAGTACAAGTGATTCTGCCGCCAAAATCCAGTAGCCTCAATAGGATAATGAGAACCTAAGCGACATGGCGGCGCCAACGTTTGATCAGGCACGAAATTTTCGGGTCCTCCTGAGTATCTCTGTCTCACTACATGCAAAGACACCTCAGTACTATATAGGGAGACGTCCGTGGAATTGAGGATTTTCCTCCTCAGCTAAGTAGGGAGTACCTAACTAATGTTGCAGGTTGTTCAAGCTTGAACCCTAAAAGGATAATCCCCATTTGGTGTGCTTATCTCTGAACAAAATTTACCATTCATCATGGCAAACCCGCAAGGGGTAGTAATTGCACTCAATATGCAACCACCCCTTACTGCACATTTATTGTCACCGGACCTAACGGCCCGGGGGGGGAGGGTCATATTACATTTGCCTATAGAACAGAAATTTTCTATCCGTGGGTCACATTTCCAGCAGCTGATGGGAACACAAATACATTTCATCACTATACACCTGCAAACATACCTGCAAAATATAAAGCATATGCATATCTAGAAATACCTCTATCTTATCAAGAACATAATAATTGGCTTGACGGCGCCCTACCACATACAATCATACACGTTAGGTTAGGTCCTCTAAGTAATGATGGTCCTACCTGGCCTTTATTGGTCACATAAACACCGCACCCTGATGCAGCAACCTTGACAGTAGCTGAAAACCGCTGCTTATATGCTGAGCTGACGGAAATATATAGACGATTAGTACAGTTTGTAATGCAAACATTAAATACAAAACCGGTACGTGCTGCCGCGGGGCAACCACATGGAGTAACGCCAGGCATTAATCCTGCGACTGTAAATTCGATCATGGGTAAAGTTCACCCCAAACGAGAAGAGATTCCGTTTTGGTTAGCTCAAACAATAAATGCACTAGAAGCAATATTTCCCCATATGGGACGTCGGGATAAGTATAGAATATTAACTATGTGCTTGCCATTTGGGATGGTTCCCACAGTAGATAGATAACTGCACTACTTGGGGCACGGTATTTGCCTCACCCTATACTACTGTACACAGTACACCGACACTTGAATGTTTACCAGAAGTGTAAAAGAAATTCAAGATGAATACTGGGCTACCCCGGCCCTGGACTTGGGGATGCAACTCATGGGCAATTTTGTCACTGTATCTTCAATTATACTAATTAACCTTAAAGGGGAAGCAGTTGCACTAGCAGTGCGCATGTGGCTTTGGGACGTTCCTCCATAGGATCTAGAACGTGAGGTGCCAAAGATTATCGCGGAGATCTACTCTAGTATTGGTCTAGAGCATGGGTACTCGCAAACATATTCCCGGGGGCCAAAAACTTTGGTCTGTGATGTGACCGAGGGCCGCACTTATGCTAGCAGGGTGATGGGAGAGGCGGGCCTTATGGGGTAGTAGGAAAATCTGTAAAGTCGGTCCGGGGGAGCGAAACATATACATATCTAGTGGCTCTACTGCACAATATGAAACCAGAAGACCTGGAATTAATCCCAGCTTCCTAGTTTACTACATTATGTTATCCTGGGCAATTGTTTTTCCCTTTCCATCCTTTTCCTTTATTATCACATATGGACCTCAAAAAACAAAGATTTAGGATGTGCACTGTGTAAAACCTCCTATTTTTTATTAAATAAACTAGAATGTTGTTCATGTATAATAGAAACCCGAGCCACCCTAACAGTGCACATAACAACTCACTTGTCCCTTGGTTCACCATTGTCATTGTGGTCAGGGTCGGGGGGAGGGAGGGGATGGGGGGATTAAGTAATGTTTCTAAATCCATGTTTAAAAACGATCACTTTCAAAACAAATCTTCTTAACTCACTGATATAATCTGATGTACTAAGGTGAAGAGGTGCAGCGTGTTAATGAAATAATTTTTTTTAATTTTGAAGAGACTTTACATATTTTACACTTTTTCTGCAAGATGCCTTTAAAAATGATGGGTTTCTTAAAAATAAGCGGTGTAAGACACCCTAGTTACTTCCATTTTTAACTTCAATAAACCTTAAAATAACTGCTTGATTATTATCTAACAGATTTTTTATGTTTGTGCTGAGTTGAGTAAAGAGCAGCCCAGTGCTGCTGTTGACCAGGGGGCCCCATGTAGAGGTCAGGAGGGCCGCATGTGGCCCCCGGGCCATACTTTGAGTCTCACTGGTCCAGACAGTCGGGGGGGCAGACCCACAAAACCACAGTTTCAGGGTACATCTAATAAAGATACTACCAAGCAAGCTCCTGAGGGTTCTAAAAAACGCTGGGATAAAAAAAAAAAAAACACCTATAAAAGAAAGGGGAGAATCTCCGCATATGGAGACCCCACAGAATAGATATAATCTCAGAAATAGAGATAATGTTAAAATGCCTGACAGATATCAATATACTGATACACGCCAATCTCGTTCCTTTCAGGACTCATCAGAAAAATGCAGTGAGAGAGGTGGGCAGTCAAAGCGAAGAACTGAGTATGTGAAACCGAGACAGGAATCACAACGCTCTACAGAAGCTTCTGTTAAAAAAAGAAGAGAAACTTCCCCAACACAAAACTCAATTTAAAAAGAAAAAAGTGGCAGAAGTTGCAATTTGTCATGCCATTCAAGAAGAGGGCTCTATTGAAGAATAAGACATGGGCGCTAGCTCTGCTAGAAAGCGCAGCAGAGGTCACAATAGTTCGCCTGAATCTTCAAGAGCATCTGAAGGTGAAAGCAACTGACGATTTCTTACAAGTTGAAACTGAAGACATGCATGTCTCCATGCCTGACGGTGTACAAAGTAACGTTACAGCTAGAAGGAGACATTGAACGTACAATCAATGCAATCTTTTGGTACCGCGTCACAAACACTTAGGATATTCTACTGGCCGAAAGGACCTGGCCACCTGAATTTGTCCATACTTGCCCATATGGGGAAGAGGTTATCAAACCATCTTTCTCGCCTCTTGTTCCCGATGAGCTCGTAGAATCCTACGCCATTGACAGGGCATTGGCACAGGCACCTGCGTTATATCGCATCCACATAGGGGGAATCCTTATCCCACCCTATCATATAATTCCAATTGAAAATCAACCCCAACCTCACCCTCAACCCCAATACCCAATAAAACATGATGCTAAAGCACCTGTGAGGAAAATCCTCACACAACTTGAGTACTAGGGCGTAATCGAACCCTGGTTCTCACCAATGAATAATACCTTATTCCCTGTAGCTAAACCGGACCATTCATACAGAATAGTATTAGATTACAGACACTTAAACAGCCACACACACACATATGCTATACAAAACTCTCACAGCACAGCACTTATGAACAACATAGTGCACAAAAAATACAAAACAACATTGGATATTTCATATGGTTTCATCTGCCAAAATATAGCGCCTGAGAGTAGAGACTTAACAAGTTTCAGTGCACTAGGCTCCCAGAAAAAAATCTGTACTTTACCACAGGTGTACAAGAACAGTCCAGGACTGTTCACGGCTCATGTAACTTCAATATTGCAAGACATTGACGCTGGGGCATTGTCCTATGTAGATGATATCTACCTCTTGGACGATTAATTACTGCAACATCTAAGACAGGTAACCCGCACTGTTGTGGGATTTGCCAAATTCGGCTATAAATTCAATTAAAAAAAAAAAAATAGCCTTCCTTTGCGTCCTGTTTCTGGGATACAAACTATCAAGTAAAGGAAAGAGCCTAGCGCCACAATTCGTAGAAAAATGTGCAAAGTTACAACCTCCAAATACCATTAAAAAAACTCCATCCACTATTGGGTTTTCTAAATTTGGCAGAACATACATTCCAGATTACACATCATGCATAAAACCTTTATTTGACTTAATACGTCCTGACTTTTCCAGTAAATTCTGGACAGTCGAACACACAAGCATTCTTAGAGCATTGCAACAAGACATGATCACAGCACAACATTTACACACCACGGACAATAAAAAACATCTAGTCATCAGAGTAATTGCTGGTGCCATTGGTTTCACCTATGTAACATTTAATGAGGGTGAGACCGTCCTGATTGCATACAAATCACATTTGTACTCTACAGCAGAACAACAAGTTACAAACTCAAGAATTTTTGCAATATGAACTAGAATACCCAGTTCCGGCAATTACATTGCCTATTGATTAAGATAGCTCCGCACAATCAGCAATAGGCACAAAGCATCAATACTCCGCTGCTTGAGCAGTCGTAAGTGGCTACATGGAGGGTAGTAAATTCTATCCACAACATACCTACAAGCAAACCCTAGGGGATTGCACGGCGCAACTAGCAGACCTAAAGCCTCTGGTGATGGCACTTGAACATACGGATCCTGCACAGCTAACACTGATTGTCTGTGATTCGTAGTACTGTGTCCAGTCCTTCAATTAATATCTGTATTACTTGCCCCAGAATGGGTTCAGAGATTCCAAAGGTAACACCATCAAACACAGACTTCTGTGGGGGAAGGGAGTGGATCTGAAGGAAACGCTACCTAATGTCCATGTTGTACATACACTTGGACACCAGCGCCTTGGAATACACGTTGCTGAGAATACACTGGCTGATGAAGCAGCCAAATCAGCTGTAGCTATGGCTTCTGTTGCTGCAGTAACTTGTTCTAGAACAAAACTGGACAATGACATATGGGCTGCCGTGAAAGCCACGGCTGAAGGCACGCCTTTACCAAAAACATTTCCTGCTAAATATTCCTACCAAATGGGAGGCTTCTTGGACGCAGAAGTAAAATACCAGGCGTGGGAGTTCGAGTAATTCCCAATAAAGACCTAGGACCAGAGTTGATTAAAGCAGAACATGAGGGAGTTGCCTCTACCCATGCTGGTGTGGCAGCTACAATATCATTATTGCAAGCTTGTTATTGGTGGCCAGGCCTATACAAACAGACCAAGCAGTATGTCCTTTGTTGTAACATCTGGCAACAAATTAAATGGTCCACCGTGAAACGTCCGCCGCAGACACCCCTCCTAATTTCTAACAAACCACTACAATGTGTGTACTTGGGCTATTGTGGTCCCCTAACTCCTGATAGTGCATACAAATACATCTTAGTCGCTATTGACTCCTGCTCCAGATTTCTATGGGTGTGGCCACAACACCCGGCTGACGCTCGGACTGTTATTAAAGATTTGCAAGGCTTTCTCTGCACATATGCAGTTGCAGCTTTCCACTCGGACCAGGGCCCTGCTTTCGCCTCAAGGGCATTCAGGGATGCCATGGCTTTGTTAGGGGTCCAACTCCATTGCTCGTCTCCATTTAATCCCGAGGGAAATAGTGTTGTGGAGCGACAAAACCGAATTTTAAAACAATCCTTAACCGCCAGAGTATTAGGTACGGGTCGTAGTAATCTTAATCACCTGGGTGGAGTCGAGAGAGCACTTAATAATCTGCCTGGAATGTCCCTCAGGGGGTAATACTTCAGATGAGTGCATGTTTGGAACTCAAATGTATGTTCCAGATCTTGATGGTCCTGGCGTGGAGGCAGCAGAAACACCTTTTGACATAAATGAACGTGTCACTGTCTTGCAGGAATTACAACAGTTCTGTGACGACAACGCCTCAGCCAGTGCTGCCTTCATAGGTATTAAGGATGTACCAATAAAATCTACAAGCTATTACAGCAAGCAAACCGGAAATTGATCATCATTTTGATTCAACCTATACACAAACGGATGGTGTCATTTACTGTGAACCACCGCTGGAGACCCCTACCAGTTCTCCTCCTTCAAAAACAACTTCAGTTTTTGCACAAACTGCCTCTGGATACTTTGCCGACATCAATGACACCTTTTTGGACTCTTCTATACCTGAACTGCCAAAAACATATAAACTGATAAATTGGCTTAAAATAAATTACTTTATTTTCCCATGGAATATCTGTGGCTTTCCTTGACTATATTAGCTTTCCTCCTTTAGATTGGCTTTGTTATTACTTTCTTTCTACTGATACATGATCATTACCTTCCTGAACGATCAACAGTTCAACTGGTGGATGAGGTCCTAAAACCCCATTTTGCTTCTCACAAGGTCCGCAGAGACCTGTCTTTCATGAACATTTCCGCTATACCAATTCCTGATGGGTCTGTTTGAGATAAAGTCACATTTGATATATACAGCCCCACGGAGGTCATTCAAATACCACATGTGTTTAAACTTTCTATGAATGATGTAATAATACCTGGAGTTCTTTCTGATGAATAGGATGTAAAAACAGTTGATTCTATGATGACTGAATTGCAGTATTTTACTGTATTTGAAAGTGAAGATGTTTATCAATCCAAAGAGAATTATGATGACATGTTTTGCTATAATTATTATGGACACCATTTCATTCACAGAGCAAGTACCCTAAATACTATTTTTAATTACACAATGGGATCATTGTCCTACTCCACCACAAGGGAGTTCTAAAACATATTCTTAAAAATGTGCATATTTCTCTGGGCACACTGTTAAAAATGCTGAGTCATATTATTTCAAATTGCCATTTAAGGGAAATGTACATATATTGTTAACAAATACAAAATCAATCTATACGGATTTCTTTGTTTCCCAGTTGGCTATAGAAGGCTATGAATATTGGTTGAAGTCGATTGACTTAAAAGGGTGTGGGAAACAAAAAATTGGCAAATAAGGGGAAAGGAAGCTTTATGTAGAGCATGCCTGATACCTGTTCAAATGATATTTTTAAATGAAACTGTACAACAGACAAGTTGTTTAGGCTTAGCACAAATTAAGGATATGAATGCACCCAGTATTCCTGCCCCTGCAAAATCTTACAAATGGCAAAAGTTGATCAATGCAACAGAAGAACAGTTCAATGAATGGGTCCAAAATGGCACGTTTAATGCTTCACTTTCATGCCCTGTGGGAAACATCCTGAACAACTAAGTCCTAAACAACTACTTGCCTAAACCACTACTGCTAAACAACTAAAAAGTCTCTACAACGAAGTACTGAACAACTACTGTCTAAACAACGGTTTTGCCTGAATAACGATTGTCTGAACAATGAATTTTAAGGTAAGTTTTCCTTTTTTTTCATGGTTTATTAGTTGTTTAGAATTGATATATATATATATATATATATATATATATATATATATATATATTATTTTGTTTTATACTTACATATCGTTAATTACGTTCCCATATATATATATATATATATACATATATATATATATATATATATATATATATATATATATATATATATATATATATATATATATATATATATGTGTGTGTGGTTTAGAATTGTAGTTGTTCAGTACTTTGTTGTAGAGACTTTTTAGTTGTTTAGCAGTAGTTGGATTAGGCGAGTAGTTGTTTAGGACCTAGTTGGTCTATCACATATTCGTCCTGGTGGGTGTTTATTGTGGCCAATAGATACCAATGGGTGTCATAAACGTTTTATAAACTCCACAGGGTTTTAAAACAAATAGGCCTGACACTTGCTGTGTGTCATCTGGACATGCAGGTATGGTAACAACATACAGTGTAGGGAAACTACGCCAGCAATAGTTGAAGAGTTCCTCACTAGATGCTGTTAGAGAACACCTCGGTCTCCTGTCTAATAACACAAACTTACAGGATTTCCTATTAGCCCCCAGAAAAAAATGCAGAAAGAGCTTCTTATATGCAGTCTATAATTAAATTTGGAAGCTTTCTCAACAAGAAGCTGCTGCCCGATTAAGGCAAATAGATCAGGAAAACTTTCAGAAGGCATTGGCTGTTGTAGATAATGGGATTAATACCCTGTCCGACTGAATATACACCTTAAACAACATTGTTTTTTCTGCAATAGACATAATACAAAGTGACATGCCCTCTTTAAATCATGGACAGAATCAACTAAGGTCTATTATGCAGTTAGGTTGGACATTAAAAACACTGAAGGCAGGTCGCATTCCCTGGCAACACGTTAGTGCAAGGGACATATTTTCCACATTTAATTTAACACGACAACAACAACTAATGGCAAAAAAAAAAAAGAAACTTATGTTATATTAAATATTGAGAAATTAGAAAAGCTGCCTTTTACTGCGGCTGCAATACCATCTGCTGAGTGGTTAATACACAGGGTCATCAATCTGCCTATTTCAACACTTCAATTCACATCCTGCTTAAAGCACATTCCAGTGGGGGGATATGAAAGGCTATGAGATAGTTCCATCCATGAGGTGTGGGAGCTGCCCTTCTCGTACAAATGTCTCAGTGGCATGAAAGAGGTCTTTCTTAGGTGTAGCGAATGAAAGACTTCTGTCAGCTATTCAATGGTTTATAAACAGCTATCCTTGCACGCTTGTAATGCTTCGGCAGCAAACCTGGCTTGTTATCTGAAGGGAGTCACAGTCCCCTTGATTAGACTTGCGTTCCAGGTGCTCTTGAATGGCAGCTATGTTCTCCTCAATAGTGAGAGCTGTTGTGGGATGCGAGCTAGAATAGTTTAAGTCGTTTCGGTCTCCAAAATTGTTACATGCTGCTGGAATGTACTCTTTCATCCTACACGACAGAGGGAAGTAGCTGAGATTTGGCCCCATATCGCTACTTCAAATGTGAATTTTGACAAGCTGAGCAGACTCAAGGCTTTATTGTTTCAAAAACATGTGGTGCTCACATCTGCACGCAAGACCTATGCACTTCAGGTTGCGAGGTCATCGGCAGAGATACAGTCCCTTTAAGTATTAACTTTCCGAGACACTTTGGGGAGCTCGTGGGATGGATATTTAATGCGTCCAGTACTAATGGAATCGCAAATTTCTTTAAGGCTGTTGGTTCTGGTTTCGTTCACACCTTCTACTCTATATTTGGCTTAATACCTTCAGCCACCCACTCAATATTCTCCAGTATTTTCGGGGGAGTTCCAATAACTTTGGCTATAATAGGTGGCATCTTGCTATTGCTACTTTTTCTGTGCAATGGCTGTCCCATTGCAACAATGAGGACTGAAAGCGGTTCCACCAGGCAGCTGTGTCATGAACGTATGATGCAGTACTTTGGAGCATCACTCCTGAAGCAATTGGAGTATGACTGGTCTCTGTCATTCAGACCGGTTTTGCATTGTGTGCAGCCTGTGTTTCAGTGCCTTTGATGCTTTTTTGAATGTGTACTGAAAGTTTGACTTTCTACGCAGTGCTTGCTTTCATTGGACGCTGATCTGTTGGTGTTCTTGCTGAGGGCTCATTACCAGACATGCACGCTGAGAGTGCGTTTGCTACGGGAAGCTGTTTATGAGTTGCCCTTTGTGGATCATGCAGCTCTAAACTCACTGTTAGGCACACCCTGCAATCCTGCTGCCTTAGCTGGGGCTGAGGCTTTGGAACAGAAATGCTCCTTGGTTTTCCTTGGCGAAGATCTTCATACTTTACCACCTGCCGAAGTGGAGGATTTTCTGTCTTCAATTATCCCGGATACGATTGGCGACTTTAAAAATGATTCTGACTTTTGAAATTCAACTTTTGCCACCACAATTAACATTTTAAATTGTCCTTTTAGTACATGCTCAAGTGTCCTTTAACTTGTCATTATTGACATTCCCATAAATATGCCTTAGGATGAATTTTTGTGGCTTTTGTATATATTTAGTCTTTGAACCACCCTTGAACTAGCAAGGGGAGGGTGTTGTGTAGCCATTTTAACTGTAGTTTTATACATGTTATTTTAGCATAACTAGGCCTGCTGCTGTGCACTTTAACCTAGATATATTTTTTTCAGCTTTGTTATATTACTTTAAAAATAGGCACATTTGCGGACTTGTTTTTATTTTCTCTATCTAGCTGTTCTTCGCCTAGGCCAGTACTGCGTTCTTAAACAAGACAGTTCTTTCACTGTCTGCCTTCGCAAGGCTGTAGTGAGATAGGTTGCCGACAAAAGTGGTAGGCTTTGTCTCCAATGTTTACAGAAACATACACACTCTTACGTGGGGATCCTTTGTTGGAACGTCAGCTGTTTTATTATAAAAACACTACTTTGACCCATGTACGTTAGAGGGAGATTCCAGCCAGATGACCACGACTGTAATCTGATTGCTTTGCCTCAGATGCTTATGTAGACTACAGGCCTCTTGCTCAGGTATGAGGGATGATGTCTTCCCAGGGGAGCCTGAAGGGCAGAATTAGAGCTTAACATGCTGTGCTCCAACATCGCCTAGGTAGGAACTACTTCTAACGATCTTAGTGACAATATGGTAGCGTTATTTTTATGTTTTTCTCTCCTTGTCACAATTTTAATCTTGTTGTGCCTCATTGTCCTAGTTATTGCAATACATGATTTATTATCTAAGATGCAGTTACTTCAATAAACGTTATTGAACTATACTCTTCTTCTGATTGTCCTTACATAAGTGAGACTAATGTAACTGAGAGGAACGGATGAGATCTGAGTGACCACGATTTCCTTGGGGTCATTTGTGTCATGCGCCCGGTTGTCCAATCATCCCTGCTCTTGGGTAGAGATGAGGCACTGCTAGTTAGCCGTAACAAAATCCGGATTAGGCCGACAGGTGAACCTACACGACACCCTCATCCCTGACTTAGAGCTAATTCTGCCCTATATAGCTGCCAGCCCTTTCAAAGGACCTGCCAATGTGCCCCTAGCCTGTAGCTCTACTCACTGCTTCCCCTCTACAGCCCCTGCACCTTCCACTGATAAGGTTAGAGCTGTATGTGCAAGCAAGCTGTCAAGCTCAGGGGCAGGAGGAGCACACTCTGAACATCAGTTCACGTAGCATGTAGCAGGGAACCAAGGTGCACTTGATCTTGCACACCGTCCACTGTATGCAGCCAACAGTTGTTTTATCTGTCTCCATTCCAACCTCCAGTTTTCTATAAGGCGAAGCATTCAGAAAGGAAAAGTGGCTTATATAAAGAATTCCTAAATGCACTTATAGAAATAAATGCATACACGTTACAATATGAAATATATGCACATTTGCCAACCTTTACAAAATCTGTTAAGATTATTGAAAAAGGTTGGACGGGTGGCATATATGAGGCTTTCGAAATATATTGCATTATAGTACATCTTTTTTGTAGGCAAGCTTGTGCTACAATTGTAAAGTGAACTGTGTTGATGTACTTCTTTACATGCAAAGTGCTGTACAAGTAATACACACTGTAAGGAAATGCCTCCTTGGCATGGTTACCCCCTGACTTTTTGCCTTTGCTGATGCTATGTTTTGAATTGAAAGTGTGCTGAGGCCTGCTAACCAGGCCCCAGCACCAGTGTTCTTTCCCTAACCTGTACTTTTGATTCCCCAATTGGCACACCCTGGCATCCAGATAAGTCCCTTGTAAGTGGTACCCCTGGTACCAAGGGCCCTGATGCCAAGGAAGGTCTCTAAGGGCTGCAGCATGTCTTATGCCACCCTGGAGACCCCTCACTCAGCACAGACACACTGCTTGCCAGCTTGTGTGTGCTGGTGAGAACAAAACGAGTAAGTCGACATGGCACTCCCCTCAGGGTGCCATGCCAGCCTCTCACTGCCTATGCAGATATAGATAAGTCACCCCTCTAGTAGGCCTTACAGCCCTAAGGCAGGGAGCACTATACCATAGGTGAGGGCACCAGTGCATGAGCACTGTGCCCCTACAGTGTGTAAGCAATACCTTAGACATTGTAAGTGCAGGGTAGCCATAAGAGTATATGGTCTGGGAGTCTGTTTTACACGAACTCCACAGCACCATAATGGCTACACTGAAAACTGGGAAGTTTGGTATCAAACTTCTCAGCACAATAAATGCACACTGATGCCAGTGTACATTTTATTGTAAACTACACCCCAGAGGGCACCTTAGAGGTGCCCCCTGAAACCTTAACCGACTATCTGTGTAGGCTGACTGGTTCCAGCAGCCTGCCACACTAGAGACATGTTGCTGGACCCATGGGGAGAGTGCCTTTGTCACTCTGAGGCCAGTAACAAAGCCTGCACTGGGTGGAGATGCTAACACCTCCCCCAGGCAGGAGCTGTAACACCTGGCGGTGAGCCTCAAAGGCTCACCCCTTTGTCACAGCACCGCAGGACACTCCAGCTAGTGGAGTTGCCCGCCCCCTCCGGCCACGGCCCCCACTTTTGGCAGCAAGGCCGGAAGTAACAAAGAAAACAACAAGGAGGAGTCACTGGCCAGTCAGGACAGCCCCTAAGGTGTCCTGAGCTGAGGTGACTCTAACTTTTAGAAATCCTCCATCTTGCAGATGGAGGATTCCCCCAATAGGATTAGGGATGTGACCTCCTCCCCTTGGGAGGAGGCACAAAGAGGGTGTACCTACCCTCAGGGCTAGTAGCCATTGGCTACTAACCCCCCAGACCTAAACACGCCCTTAAATTTAGTATTTAAGGGCTCCCCTGAACCTAAGAATTTAGATTCCTGAAACTACAAGAAGAAGAGGACTGTTGAGCTGAAAAACCCCTGCAGAGGAAGAACAGAAGACACCAACTGCTTTGGCCCCAGACTTACCGGCCTGTCTCCTGCCTTCCAAAGAAACCTGCTCCAGCGACGCTTTCCAAGGGACCAGCGACCTCTGAATCCTCTGAGGACTGCCCTGCTTCAAGAAAGACAAGAAACTCCCGAGGACAGCGGCACTGCTCCAAAAGAACTGCAACTTTGTTTCAAGGAGCAGATTTAAAGACCCCTGCAACTCCCCGCAAGAAGCGTGAGACTTGCAACACTGCACCCGGCGACCCCGACTCGACTGGTGGAGAACCAACACCTCAGGGAGGACCCTCCGGTGACTCCAAGACCGTGAGTAACCAAAGTTGTCCCCCCTGAGCCCCCACAGCGTCCCTGCAGAGGGAATCCCGAGGCTCCCCCTGACCGCGACTGCCTGAACTCCATTTCCCGACGGCTGGAAAAGACCCTGCACCCGCAGCCCCCAGCACCTAAAGGAACGGAACTCCTGTGCAGGAGTGACCCCCAGGAGGCCCTCTCCCTTGCCCAGGTGGTGGCTACCCCGAGGACCCCCCCCCTTGCCTGCCTGCAACGCTGAAGAGATCCCTTGATCTCTCATTGAAAACCATTGTAAACCCGACGCGTGTTTGCACACTGCACCCGGCCGCCCCCGCGCTGCTGAGGGTGTACTTTTTGTGCTGACTTGTGTCCCCCCCGGTGCCCTACAAAACCCCCCTGGTCTGCCCTCCGAAGACGCGGGTACCTACCTGCTGGCAGACTGGAACCGGGGCACCCCCTTCTCTCCATTATAGCCTATGTG
Source organism: Pleurodeles waltl (assembly GCF_031143425.1). NCBI lineage: Eukaryota > Metazoa > Chordata > Amphibia > Caudata > Salamandridae > Pleurodeles > Pleurodeles waltl. The sequence continues at coordinate 983,503,297 of NC_090442.1, forward strand.
GTTTGGGCACCTCTTTGACCTTTGCACCTGACCGGCCCTGAGCTGCTGGTGTGATAACTTTGGGGTTGCTCTGAACCCCCAACGGTGGGCTACCTTGGACCCAAAACTGAAACCTGTAAGTGACTTACTTACCTGTTAAAACTAACATTACTTTACCTCCCCCAGGAACTGTGAAAATTGCAGTGTCCACTTTTAAAACAGCTTATTGTGTTTTATGTAAAAAGTATACATGCTAATGTAATGATTCAAAGTTCCTAAAGTACTTACCTGCAATACCTTTCAAATGAGATATTACATGTAGAATTTGAACCTGTGGTTCTTAAAATAAACTAAGAAAAGATATTTTTCTATAAGAAAACCTATTGGCTGAATTTGTCTCTGAGTGTGTGTTCCTCATTTATTGCCTGTGTGTATGTACAACAAATGCTTAACACTACTCCTTTGATAAGCCTACTGCTCGACCACACTACCACAAAATAGAGCATTAGTATTATCTCTTTTTGCCACTATCTTACCTCTAAGGGGAACCCTTGGACTCTGTGCATGCTATTCCTTACTTTGAAATAGCACATACAGAGCCAACTTCCTACACACACCCTTAGCAGTCTCCAGTACTGTCAAATGTACTCCTTTAACTGTGGGCTTTGCACAGCTGACCTAACTTCTTTTGTGATGAAAGTGTAAAGGAGTTTCAAATGCTTAATGTGGGACACAAACCGGCAGATTTGGATTTCATGCCAGCACCACTTGCAAGTTGGAACAGAGAAGACTGTGTTATAAATGGGAAAAGAAAAACTACATATCCCAGAAAGCAAAGTGTTATGGCAAAACAAGCCCGGACTAGGAGTTATCAAACGTAAAAAGGAATTACTTGGCAACAGTTATTTGACTCAAAATCAAACCAGGAAGATTGATCTTGCTGAAACAGATATGCTAATTAGAAAGTATTAATGAATGTTTATGTGTTTTGATTAACAAGAAGTTGATAGAAAAACTAAACGTAGAGAAATTTATATGTACGTTTGAAAATGTGCCCACGGAGAGTGACAGCCAGTTTATTCGAACTTGTACTAAAATTATAAAAAATGCGTGAAATACTGAAAATGTGTAATAATAATGTAGTAGTATGTCATATTAAGATGTATAACTTATGTTTTGCATTATAATGTAGAAGTTAACTTAGCGGAAGTTGTGGCCTGGTTGCCAGGCCTCATGCAGAAGATGAATTATTAAAGCATACTGGAGGAAAGCAAACGTGTTGAACTAACCTTGACCACTTGCGTTAATAAAATCTGCTTTGCCTAGAGTTTTCTGCAATGTACTGACAAACATAAGATGATGGAACTGAAATTGTAACTAATTTGGTATAAGGCAGACTCGATGTACTTTCCCAGGACTTGAACAACAGAAGCACTGACAGGAGGAGAAGATGCAACATTTTTGATACCTGATGAGCCGGATGATGAGGACATCGTACAGTGAACCAATCAATGAATTGAAAATGATGAAAGATTAGAATTCATAGATTTGCAAAAATAATGTTATTGGATAGATTCATAACTGGTGTTTAATTGATCAATTAGGAATTAGGGGGATGGACTGAAAAACTATAATAAAAAGTCATGACAAAGGGCAAACTTTTTCAGATGCGATGATCAGATGTGAGGGGAGAATTGATGACGTCAAGAGACGCGGTTTGAGATTCTGTCATTGGGCACATGCTCTTGAGAGCTTGAAGCGTTGCTGATCGATTGATGACCTGAAGACGAAGGCTGACTTTGTTGCTGATCCATACTGTGGATAGGTATCTATGACGAGGTGACTGATTAACTTTGTACCTTTTTTTCTTGGTACCATCTGTGCTGTTTTATAGTTTATCTTCTAGCTAGATGTTTTCCGAATTCACTTTCTAAATTGTTTTCGCATGAAGTCCCACATGCTACATGCTAATCTGGGTTAGGTAAGGATTCTTTTGAGCGACATTGACAGCGACAAGTGATTGACAAACTGGTTGCTGAACTCTGCTATTAATGCTTTTATATTCATCTTTGTTGGCTTATGCTGAAGCATTCGAGCATATGTTTTCTCAAGTTCTGATTAGATTATGTTATTGGTGGTCATTAATTAACTAATCCTGAGCTAATTGAATAAAGATTGAATTAAATTTATGACTTAGTAGTGTAACTAATAGGGAAATAAAATTGATAATACGTTTAATTGAGTTGTGGTTATTCATAAAATGTTGACGTTAATGATTGATGATTAATGTTTTATTTATTGACTATTAATTTGTACATTGATTATTGATGTTCATCAATTACTACATAGCGATGATACTCCATGCCAAGTAAAAGGTTAATCGGCCTATACTCGTCCCCTTATAAATTTACTTACTCAGGACCAGGCGCACTAGCAATCTTCTCTTAGCTTTCAAAGTTTGTTCCATTTGTTGGATTGTTGCATAACCTCTTGAGCTGCCACTAAGTCTATTTGTGTATATTTCAAGGAGATTTAATTGACATGATATCCATTTATGAAAGGGTAGCTCAAAAGTTTTAGTACTTGCTGCGAATAGTTGTCCATACTTACAAAGTCTCAAGCTACAAACATGGCAGGGCCTACTCTGCTTTTCATTCATCCAAGATCAAGAAAATTATTGCTTTTGACAAAAAAATACATTTAAAATTGATTTTTGTGGAGGAGGAGCCCACTACAAAGCTACAGTTTGGCCCCATGACTAGTGTGAACTAGTGCCACCTTTATCGCAAAAGTCACTCTGCGTTCTGTATTTTTTTTGCCAACTATACATCATTACATTGCCAAAATTAGGGTTCTTTCTAATATTTATTTAATTCCCTAGGCATAGCATCTTTGTTCTACATGAAAATAAGGTTCACTCAAAGTGTAACACATGGCATTGAAAAGTCACACATAAGCACATGGTAAACATGAAAATGACACTCATGATCAAACTCAAAACTTAGCAGCTATGATCAAATATTGCACAGACAATTATCTCCCTAATTATGCCACGGGGCACAAGAGTGAAAAATGTCCCCAGTAGACATTTTCACTCTGGTTTTTACGATGGCTCAGCGCCCACAGTCCTCTCACCTCCCCCTCCCCTCAAAGTTTGGGTCTAGTTGCGCCCCTTGAATGTATGTTCCGGGCCATGCGAGGCAGACTAGCAACAGCACAGAAGCCAACATTTTAAGAGAGGAAAGTAGGAGATTTTTTTTTAATAATGGGGAGAATATATTTCTCCCATTAACCTAAATCGGGTCTATTCTCCAGTATGGGGCTTGCAAGTGAGCTGCTGCAGGCAGTGCATGAAATGGAAAAATAGAAACGCAGGTACTCTTTACCAAAGTAACTGCTTATTTCTGAGAAGTGGCAGTACTCTCCAATTACAAGTATTACCTTTTCTTGAGAAGTGCAGGTACTCTCCCTCTAAAAATAAAAAGTGCCGGTACTTAAAGCACTGGCTGCAGGATCACACAGCAGAAATGTAAATATACTTGTTACCCCGACTTGTCTGAAGCATGAAGAAAGGGCTTTGGCAGGCAAAGAGAGCGTGATAAAACGTGTTGTGCACTGGCCTGCAAGAGCAGGTTACTACTGGCAGTGTATTGAGAGAGCTTAGCTTATATAATCTATATTAACATGAAATGTTTATGAATTAATGTGTGATAATGCTGCATAGAAACTATAATAATAATTTTGCTTAAACGTGCACCTGAAATGTGACCACGGGGAGTGGCCGCCTATGTATACGTAGACTAATAATAATGACCAAAATGTTTATATTACGTTAAATAAGTTTATACTAATGACAGCGTTATTGAATCTGTGCTGAAATCCTCATAGGCCTAAAGTTAGCATGAGCCGAAGCTTAGTTGCTTGGCTCTTATATTAAATGTATTTTTCTATTTTGCAGTGTGCTGACTCATAAAAGGACATGACCCTGCATGTTCTTTTTCCTTCAAGTTAGAAGACGAATGTAACCATGTTAGATCCATTCTCATAGCCTTTTCTTGTTTGCAGAATAAATGTTAAGAACAAAATGAAACAGTGTAGATTAATGTAATGTACAAGGTCATTCAAACCGGTGAAGACAATGAAGCTGCTGACCAAAAGATGTGCAAAGAATTACAGAAAGATGAAATCATACCGGACGTGCCACCTCTGAAGACGTCAATTATGGAGACCAATCAAAGACTTGTAAAATAATATGGGGTGAAGAGTTAAGGTGACCTAATGCGTTCTCTGATAGGTTAAAGATAGTGGGGTATAACAAATGTCCAATAGAGTTTTGGGGGAATGTACAATGAAAAAGGGATAAAAACCCATGTCACAAGGGGTCAGAAAAAAATTAGGTAGGGAATGCTATTAATTTTATCCAGAAACTTTGTCACTCTGTTTGGTGACTTGTTGGTTTACTTAAAACCATCCTCGCCCTTAATTTGTCCTTTTACACTTTACCTCCATATGAAGGAAGTGCCCTTTTTGTCCCGGAGCTGAGTTCTGACTGATGGCGATTTGACTGATGTCCTGAAGACGAAGACTGAACCTGTGTGCTGACCTAAACCTTGGAGAGTAATTATGACAATGCATTTGTGATTTGTCTGTTTGCTTTTCCTTTCTAGGTACCAAGTGCTTATTTTGACAGAGACCTTAGTTAGATGTTTTCCAAATTAATGTTCTAAATTGCTTGCATGAAGCCCAACATGCTAATGCTAATCAGTGGTTAGGATAGGTGTTCCCCAAAACTGATGCAAATAGACAAACGACCGAGACTATGCTTTGTTGAATTTATGCGTTATTGACACTCTGCTAAATTAGATTTATGTTCACGCCGTGTTATGTTCTGATGTTTGTGATTCTCGCTTTAATGAAATCTTATCAAAGTTGCCATATAGTGACTATGCTATTATGTTTCTTGGTGTTGAGATTAACGCATCTGCTTTTAGATTGTAATTAATAGGGAATAAAACTTATAAAATTCTACTAAACTTGTGTGGTTATTCATGGCTGCAAGGTCATGGTAGAATCGTCGCAATAAATATTGATGACATTATTGACGTATTGATTGACATATTGATTAGCTATCTCGATGTAAGGTGTCTCTCAACTGGGTCAAAAGATTCATTGGCCTAAAGTCCTGATGTGTAAAAAATTATCATAAAGGGACGCCTTATCAGTTCATTCAAAGTCTCACAAGACCAGTTCCTGTCCGTTGAAACCCGCAGAGGAATCGGGCTTTTTTGCATGCAGGATCCAGGATACGGGGGAATAGTCATGAAATTGGTAGGCTTCCACTTGAATCGGAAGGATTATCATGTATGCAACAGACACCCGACAAATCCCGCGTCCCGTGGACAAACTTGCAACCAATCAATAATTTAATTTAGAGGGGGGTGGGTGGCAGTAAATAGGTGAGGGACAGCAATACCGTTTCGGGTTTACTCGGGGCTTCTCTTCAGCGAGTCCACCTACGCACTGCCTTCGGGAGAAATGAAAGCCCTTCGCATTTCGGCACGTCGCGCGAGTGTGCAATAATGTCCGCACCTCACTGTTCCGTCTCTGTTCCTGGCAGTAGTCTGCCGCGCGCTACAACCCCAGCATCCCACCCAGGGGCCTGCAGCGCGTGTTCACTCTTGGGCGAGTCCTCGCCCTTCGCATGTACCTGAACACGAGGCCAGGCCATCACGACGAAGCAGCTCCCAAAGCTTATGCATCATTACATTTTTTCTGGCAGTTATCGGACGCTGCCTCAGTCGGGCCCTCCGCCTCCGCAGCAGTAGCCCCTTCAGGCGACTCGGACCGGGTTTGCCTCACGCCCAGAAACAGCCCGAGTTCGCGGCCATTTTGTTTCCCTTCTGTAGCACATGACAGCGGAGTTGGAAAATGAATTGGGTTGGCGGAGCCCGGTAAGTCTACCAAAATGTACACTTTCGTATCTGAATGGGTTGGACCATATAGGTATAAGATTTGTCAGCAGTAAAATAAGCGAATATCTGATTGTCATGCTTTGAGAGCCCCTCTACATCATGACACCAAAATACGCATTACAATCAATCCATCTGCTACGATTAACTCAAGGTCTGGTCCTCCATTTGTACATTCAAGGGAGCGGGAAATGGCAGGACTGGGTTGTCGGCTGTGTCGGATGTAGACTGTCTCTATAAGCCTCTGGCCCACAATATTTACACCTACCCGAGCCAATATGTCACCTGATTGATCAAGTATTTGTTCGACGGCCATATACCCACGTAGAACACAAATAATAATGATTCCACCAATGCTTTAGTTAAATTTAACCCGTCTGCCAGTACAATCCTCCCAGACACAGTCCTGTCACTAACTCCTGTTACTAACATCAAAGCGTTAAGAACCCCTGTGAAACTTGTTATGGAATGTGGCTAGCCTGCAAGTCAAGCTGTGTGATCCTTAATGGGGGAATTTATAGGTGGCCACCAGGTTATCGTACTGCAAGAAAAATGGGCCACACAGCCGGTGTATAGGGCTGGTTACCTAACCTTTTATACTAAGGCTTCTCCAGCTACATCAGGCTAGGCTCCGAGGAGTTTAATCCTCTGGGTGAAAAATTTGAGTGACTTTAGGGTTAAGGTGACAAAAACAGCTTCGAAAGATGTAATAGGTGTGTCCACATTATTAATAACGGCCCCTGCTTACATAAACATATGGTGGTGTTGAACATCTACGTACGCTCCCTCCACAATGGTATGGAGTCACTGACTGTACACATACTAGGCCACCTGGTTGAGAATTCTTGGCACCATTCTTGGCCTATGATCATGGGGGGGGCGACTACAACATGATATTTTAACCACTTCATCCATTCTCAACATTAATGGTCGAGGAAGATGTTGAGTCGGCCATCCCTGAGCTCATGACCAAACCGGCCTTGAAGTGGCCATTGTTGGCGCTTCAAGTGTTCCAGCTTTGTCTGGATTATGGCCTAAGAGCAGCAAATGGACGAACCAAATCAGACTATTGCCTTCGTCCTACCTTCAGGAGAGGGTTGTATACCAACTTTATAGGCTACGTATTAATAGACCCAAGATATTGGTCTCCAATGGTCGATATGATAGTAGTCAACAGTACTGACAACAATCATAATGCACTTGTTGCTGAGTTTAGCACAGGCTTCCTTGGGAAGGCCCCTGAAGATAATACTGAAACTTTTGTAGTTCCCTTAGAACTGACAAACGACAGCAAGAACATTAAGTGGGCTATTATCAGAAAAAATTAATTCATTAAGGCTGATATTTACAAGGCACTAATCAATAAATTTGATTCTTTTGACCTAACTTTACATCATATGGGGAGTTTGCCCAATTTCATTACTAATCATGAGTAACTATTTGGAACCCTAAAAACTTCTATTCCCTAAGTAGATCGGTAAGCCACAAGCTAGACCCACATCTTACCCTTGGCTCTTATGTGATGGTAGGTCGGCTAAGGGAAACTTGGTAACAGCAATCAAAGCGGGCTCCAAACCTGAAATAATCTTGGCAAGAGAGACGTGTAAGCATTGTCTGGGTCGGGCACAAAAAGATTGGGAGGAATCCCAATGGTCCCAGATGCGAGAATCCTTGGGGTAACATGACTATTGAACTTTCTGAAGGTTGGTTGCGGTGGGCAAGGGGTGTGGTAACTATACCCCTGAAGTATTTGTCCCAGCAGAGCTCCGGGTTGAGCACTTTAAGACTTTATATAGTGAGGGTGCAGACGGCTGCCTTTATATAGTGAGGGTGCAAACGGTTGCCTGGCCCCCCTTCAAATAAGTCCCATATGTTTGCTATTTGTCAGGTTCCCTGCCTTTCAAATCGTAATATGGAGGATCATCCATTAACATTTAATATGGCTGATACTAGTAACGCCCTTTGTATGAAAAAAGAAAAAGCCCCAAGACTGGTTTGCATTCCCGTAGATTTATTTGACTCGGAGCCTAGTATCTGGGTCCTTAACTTGAACATGTGTAACAAATGCTGTCTCTCACTGGGAGGAAATCACAGAAAAAGTGTGAAGTCCAATAATAGTCCCTATCCACATAAAAGGACTGGAAGAAACCCCTTCAAATTATAGGCATATTAGCTGTATAAATTGCACTTAAAAGATCTTTTGTCACCAAGTCTTAACTAGGATTCATGAGTGGATGGCGTATCAGGATGTTCTCTCACATTTCCAGGTGGGCTTTAGGGAGGAGACTTGGACAGTGGACCAGATATTCCTCTTTATGATCCTGTGCTGGAAATACATCACTATCAGGAAAGAGCATCTGTACATGGCCTTTATATACATGAGGGCCGCATTCGATCTACTACTGAGACACACACACTTGGTAGGTGCTAGACCGGATGGGGCTGCCTCGTGCCCTTCTTTATCTTTTAATCCGGCTACATACAGACACGTATGCCCGGGTGAAGTGGAATGAGCTGGGTGACTTAACCCAGCAGATTCCAGTTGAGTGGATTGTTCGCCAAGGGTGTGTGCTGGCTCCCATCCTCTTTTCCTTTTTCATGGACAGAGTGGTGGAAGACCTATCCAACTGTCAGCACGAACCAGCAAAGATTGCTGGTGTACATGTCCCACTAGTGCTGTTTGTTAATCTCACGAACCCCAGTGCGCTTGCAACATATTGTTGAATCACTTTGTAGAATTCAGCAAGCGCAGAGGTCAAGAGATTAATGCAGGGAAGTCCATATTGATGGTGTTAAATCCCCATAGCTCGTTTAAAAATAACTGTCGTGATCTGCCTTAAACTATTGAACTATTAGGCCAGAATTTGGACAACTAAAGAGCTGATCCCATATAGAGCAGCCTTGCAGGAACACATTACCTTAGACAAGAACTGCATTATACACCTTGGTTGAGTTCTGTAGGTTCTTTGTGCAGCAACCTAAATTAAATGAGCATATGGGAAGACCCTTCCACCCTTGACAGGAACTCAGTCAGGCAAATAAAGAGGCTTTTTCTGGGACTAGAAAGGGTATAGTGTGATACAAGGTCTAAGGGCTGGTAGACAAATTCTTGAGCCAAAAGCTCAGTCCGCTCTGTGAAACATTCCTTGATAGGGTTACTCCAGCTGAGGCGAAATAGTTGTACATACGCTTTGGAACTGGCACACTGCCACTGAGGTCTTTTACTGTAAAGTGGGAATGTCGCAGATAAGGACTCAAGAGCTGCCCTTTCTGCACGAACACTGTTGAATCCAATGTTCACTTTTTATTGTTGTGTTGAAAGTAGAAATGCGGTCATTACAACATTGGTGGTAAAAGCCGCTTACCGCCGTGCTGAAGACCGCCAACACACCGCCGCGGCCACGGAATTCCGCCACAGCTATTATGACTCACATTTCGGAATCCGCCAAAATTCAGACACCCACACAAGTCCGCCATACCAAAGGTCAGTGATAAACTGGCAATAACAAAACCGACACCGTCACGCCAACAGAAATACGCCCACACTATCACAACACACGAATCCACGCGGCGGTCTTTCAGCCGCGGTATTCCATTGGTGGTACACACTGCCGCGCTCAAAATACACACACTCTTACAAAACACAGCCACATTGGACAAATCAAAATACACACAACTGATACATATACACACACCACTCCCACACACCCAATACAATATAAAACACACACTCACAACACCCACAAACCCCCACGACAAAAAATTCTGAAAGAAGGCCAGAGAGAGACACCACCAGCAAGAACAACAGCATCCACAGGCACACAACACCATCACCCACAGAACTTCCACGCACCTCACACAACACACCACTACATATCAGCACACATATCACCACACACTCCACCCCACACATCACCTACACCACCCCATGGCATGGCATAGACACCCCAGGTTCTCGGAGGAGGAGCTCCGGGTCATGGTGGAGGAAATCGTCCGGGTAGAGCCACAGCTATTCGGAGCACAGGTGCAGCACACCTCAATTGCAAGGAAGATGGAGCTATGGCGAAGAATAGTGGACAGGGTCAATGCAGTGGGACAGCACCCAAGAAATCGGGAGGACATCAGGAAGCGGTGGAACGACCTACGGGGAAGGTGCGTTCCGTGGTCTCAAGACACCACCAGGAGGTTCAGCGGACTGGCGGCGAACCCCCACCTCCTCCCCCACAACTAACAACATGGGAGGAGCAGGTCTTGGAGATTCTGCATCCTGAGGGCCTCGCAGGAGTAGGTGGAGGAATGGACTCTGGCAATTTAAATCTTAACTATTACAACCCCCACCCTACCTGCATGCTAACACATACCCCCACCGTCACCCTCACCCCCAGCACCCCAACTTCTCACATATGTCCCAACATCACAAGCCACCCATCCCAACACCAAGCCCCGCATGCAACAACAAAGCATGGATACCCATCTCTAAAGCATGCCCACTGCACATACCCATACAACCCCCTAAACCATCCTCACACAAGGTCTCACACAGGAATGCAGCACTGGGGTACACGGACACCCACCCATTGCACACCATGACACACAGATTTAATAACCATCCTTTTATACCCCTGCAGGACCCCTACCCAACGTCACCGGACAGGAGGGTCCACACATGTCCACACCACCAACAGAAGAGGCCCACAGTGATGACAGCACCTCTGTCCAACTGGATCTAGATGACCAGCCCGGCCCATCGGGGACCTCGGGACAGTCGGTTCCTGTCACCCAGTCACAGGCCACTACAGACCTTCCACCCTCTGGAAACACCAGCACAGCACCCACCCAGCGGGCCATACCTCCGTCTCCAGGACACGTCAATCAGCAGTGTGTCCACCACTACAGGGAACCCAGGCTAACCCACGACCCCAACAACAACAGGGACCTGGGGCCGTGGTAGTGGGCACACAGTCCAAGGGACGGAGGCCCAGGAACACAGGGGAACTGGGAGGGCTGCTGTGCGACAGGGGGCGGACAGGCCAAGGGAACCCACTCTCCACGAGGCCCTCTCCTCCATCATGGGAGCCTACCACCACTACCAGGAGATGATGGCAACGGTACTGGCCAAGTTTCAGGAGAACCAGCACCTGCAGGAGGGACAGTATATGGGCTTCAGGGAGGAACCCAGAACCATCAGCTCCACCCTGGGCACCATCGTAGGAGTGCTGAAGCAACTTGTGAACACCAGGAGGGACACTGTGGCACTACAAGGGGCCCCTGACACTATCATGGACGATGAACTGCCCACCACCTCCGCCGGCGCTAGTGGACAGGACGCCCTGCCACAGGACCACCACACCAGCACCCCGCCCCCTGCAGAGGGAGAACCACCCCGCAAACGGTCTCTGAGATCCAGGACAAAGACAGAGCACCATGCCAAGACCCCGCCAAGAAATTAGACCACCCTGATTGTCATCCTACTTTCCCACTTTGTCACCCTGTCCATACTGAAACTGCCCCAGCAATGCACCTGTGAGACTAATAGACTGGACTCTGCCATGGACATTCCTCCGCCATCACCCCTCACCATTTCACTACCCCCTCCAATATAGAGCACGTAAATAAACACACTTAAAGCACAAAACAATCTGGAGTCTGTCTGTGATTTCGAAATAGTGTATTAGCAATTACAGTGACAAAATGCTCTTTCAAGTTTAATGTCAACATACTTATGTCACACAGCTCTAGTCCATGAGGAATCTAAGCAGATGTCACACAGTGGGACCCACATCTGTGAAATCGTAAGGGGAAAGTGACAACTCAGTGACCATACACTGGGTGAAAACGACACACAGTAGAGAGGTAGTAGTGTTAAAGTACATGTAGTAGGCAGGTTTGTATTCTTACCTGTGTCTCACTGGAAATATTGCTGGATCACTGAGTCCCTGTTGTGCATGTCTTCTTCCTCTGCTTCCTCGTCTTCACTGTCCACAGGCTCCACAGCTGCAACAACACCGCCATTTGGACCATCCTCCTGCAGAATAGGCACCTGTCGTCGCAAAGCCAAGTTATGAAGCATACAGCAGGCCACGATGATCTGGCACACCATCTTTGGTGAGTAGAATAGGGATCCACCTGTCATATGGAGGCACCTGAACCTGGCCTTCAGGAGGCCGAAGGTCCGCTCGATCACCATCCTAGTTCGCCCATGGGCCTCATTGTAGCGTTCCTCTGCCCTTGTCCTGGGATTCCTCACTGGGGTCAGTAGCCATGACAGGTTGGGGTAACCAGAGTCACCTGCAAATGGCGAGGGACTACTGTTAGACACACACTAACCTGGAGGGATATCCCCAGACCCCGACAACCATTCCCACTGACTTGCTTCCAGGTGTTCACCTAATAACCACACACAGTGCCTCTGGAGTTGACCCATCACATAAGGGATGCTGCTATTCCGCAGGATGTAGGCGTCATGCACTGAGCCAGGGAACTTGGCATTCACATGGGAGATGTACTGGTCTGCCAAAAATACCATCTGTACATTCATCGAATGATAACTCTTCCGGTTTCTGTATACCTGTTCACTCCTGTGGGGGAGTACCAAAGCCACATGGGTCCCATCAATGGCACCTATGATGTTGGGGATGTGTCCCAGGGCATAGAAATCCCCTTTCACTGTAGGCAAATCCTCCACCTGAGGGAAAACGATGTAGCTCCGCATGTGTTTCAGAAGGGCAGACAACACTCTGGACAATACGCTGGAAAACATAGGCTGGGACATCCCTGATGCCATGGCCACTGTTGTCTGAAAGGAACCACTTGCAAGGAAATGGAGCACTGACAGCACCTGCACTTGAGGGGGGATTCCTGTGGGATGGCGGATTGCTGACATCAGGTCTGACTCCAACTGGGTACACAGTTCCTGGATTGTGGCACGGTCAAGCCTGTATGTGATAATCAAATGTCGCTCCTCCATTGTCGACAGGTCCACCAACGGTCGTTACACCGGAGGATGCCGCCATCTCCTCACATGTCCCAGCGGACGGTGCCTATGAAGGACAACAGTGAGCACAGAGTCAAACAACTCAGAGGTACGTACCCACAGTTTACACAGAACACCTATCATACACAAAAGGTGGCCTGTATGTGTGTTGAGTCTAGGCCTAGGTATGAGTGACGCAGTTGGAAATGAAGCCATGTGGGCCCCTGAAATGGCGTCCGTCTGACCTGTAAAGTGGGACAATGGGATGTGAGGTAATTACGCTGGCGTTGTACACCGTTGCGGTAGGCGGTCGAAGACCGCGGCGTAATGCTGCATTGGTTAACATTGGACCCTATGGGTCCCAGGAGCCAATGGCGATGTACGCCGGCGGTGACGGTACGCACGGCCGCGGACGTGACCGCCATTTTCTATCACTTCAATCACTCGATACCTGATCTTCGACAGGAGAGGACCTACACTGCAAGTGCTGCTGTGACCTCGGTCTGGAAGAGACAATGGCTCGAGTGTCTGGGGAAAGGGCCCCTGCCTTCACATCGGAGGAGTTGGAGAAACTCGTGGATGGGGTCCTCCCCCAGTACACGCTACTCTACGGTCCTCCAGACAAACAGGTAAGTACACAGGGAGCATGTTGTATGGGCTCTGCCTGCGTGGAGAGGGCTGTATGTTAAAGGAAGGGGGGAGAGTGCTTCGTGCATGAAAGACGGGGAATGCATGTGCCACATGGCAAGGGTAGGGATGGGGCCTAATCACTTCAACGTGCAATTGGTAATAACTTCTCTTTTTGCCCTGTACATTTCATGTAGGTCAGCGCCCACCAGAAAAAAGATATTTGGCGTGCCATCGCCAAGGATGTCCGGACCCTGGGGGTCTACCACAGACGGAGCACCCACTGCCGGAAAAGATGGGAGGACATTCGCCGCTGGAGCAAGAAGACGACGGAGGCTCAGCTGGGTATGGCCTCCTAACGTGGGAGGGGTGCCTGTCGCACCATGACCCTCCTGATGTGCAGGATCTGTCAAATGCACATATTTGCAGATACTTACAAATGCATTTACAAAGGAGTTTTTGACACGGAGAGCCGGAGTGAAAAATCAATGACCAAAGGTCTGTTTATTTTTGCTGCAGCAAAGAGGACAGGTTTACCACTGGCATCCCAGGCCCGAAGTAAAGTGTGCTAGCATAAAGCGTTTAACAGTGATATTTATACTCATACATCAAAGGATACATAAAATGTGTAAATAATGATATACGTCATACAGATATTTTAAGGAGTTAATCAGTTTCCACACACTGGTTCCATTCCCAGCTTTGTCCTTGCCTCCCTTCTGCAGCTGCCTGACTCCCCACATTCTTGAGACCCTTCAAAGGATTACGTGGTTCAAAGGTATAGATATCAGCCTTTCCCTCCCCAAAATACCACAGCCGAGGTCAGTTAGTTATTTGAACACACAATTATAATGAGTACAGTGCCCCAGTTAGGGAAAGAAACCAGCTGCAAGCCTATTGCGTGGAACCAGGCTTATTTTACCTAAACAAATATACATAAGATAACATATGTGATAGACAGTGCGTTCAGAGACAACAAAAGCTCAAACTTACACGTGTAAAGAAAACAAAGCAATTCAAAATGAATTCTAACAATCGACCCTTTTTGAGTTTTTTTTTCTTCTGAACATAATAAACGTTTGAATAGTTCTAAATTTCCTCATATATGTTGAATTTTACTCCTACTTCATTGAAATTTGCATTCATGGGGACATAAACAACCGATGGGTATGAGCAACCAGTATCTGTAGTGAGGATAGTGGGGTCAATAGCCATTAGGGAATTTATCTCTTCTCTCTGCATCATAGCTCGATTGGTTTCTAGTATTTTCACTGGCGGAAGTTTACACAATTTTAAACAGGAACAGAGAGCAGGTAAGCACTGTACTAATAAACAACTCAATACAATAGCTATTATTATAAAAAGTATGTCTTTAAACAACCAGCCCCACCCCCCAAACCAAGACCATAACCATGATAAACTCAAATCGCCTCCTTCATATTGGCCCCCCTTTTCAAATACCTGTACTGCTTCTTTTATTTTCCCAATATCCAATTCTATCTCTGATGACTTGTTGACAAAATAACAGCACTTTTGCTGGTACTGATGTTGGATTAAAACACATACTCCTCCTTGTTGTACTGTAATCAAGTCTAGGGCAAGCCGATTTTGTATCGCCAATTGGGCTGCAGAGTTTATCTCTATCTGTATACTTCCTATGGCCTCCCTGGTGGCATTAAATGCAATGGCTAATTCAGCTGACATATTCATCATTGCCAGTTGTAAATCGAAAATTCCAAATCCTGGAATAAGAACATGTAATACTTGAAATACCCAATTCTTTCGCTCCTCCAGTATGGGTGTCCCTCGTTTGTACCTATGTGCAAAACTCCCCATGTTAAGGGGCTGGGAAGATGATATATTTGATATCACAGTAATGTTGGGTGCCAAATATGCCAGTGAACATATCCCTTCCCAGTTTAGAGGTAGTACTTTATATGCAGTTCTTCCACATACGAAGTACATGCCTCCCTGGATTTGTGAATTTATAATACTGTATTTTATTCGGGGCAATCCTACACCCTCTGGGGTGTCATGCTCAGAATTATTGCAATACTTGTAATCTTCCCAGATTGTATTTAGCAATGATACATTTGCCCAGGGTGCAACATATGAACATCTAGCCGTCCAGAGGGGGCCAAGGAAAACCCGGGATAATATTACAGGTGAATTTTTCCCATTTCTATCTTGTTCTCTGGAGGGATCATATAACAATCCTTCTGGATCTACTAGAATCTCATTTTCTCCCACAGTCAGGTTCCAATAATTTACAATGTAATTTTGATGAGTCCCATTAATTAACGCTGTCCAATTTCTGTCTATTTTCTCCTCTCCTTCAAGATCCCAATTCCCTGTTTTTATATCAAATAACAAAGTGTAAACACACTGTTCAGGAGGGATCTTTCCCATGTATTTTGCCTCTGGGTTTTGCCCATAAAAATAGGTACCAAAACATATGGGAAACATTTTAAGTGTGGCATTCTCTCCAGGCATCGGGGAGAGCTTGTATTCTGCCTGGGTATTAGGGAGCACAGCACACCTAGGGTACCATTGATATTCTTGTTGGTCACATCTCCAAGTGGTATTTGGTACAAGACACACTTCCCCTCTTTCATATTCGCTTGGTGATACTGGTACTTCATAAAGGCCTATAGGATCCTCGGGGTGTCTAGACAAGTGCCGGCAAATCCAGCAGTCAGTGAGACTTAATGTCTCCGCTAATTTTCCATGAACCTTTATCAATGGATGTAAGGTAGGATTTTGCAACAATGATGCAACACCACTGGACATTATACATATTAACATAAGGGTCACTAGGTACTTCATTGTTGTTTTGTAGAAATAGTTATAAGGCCACTTTTCCCTATTCTCTAGAGGGATATTTGTCCTGCCAAATGGATATATTTTCATAATTTTATTGTGCTCTCCTCCTTGGTCCTACAACCTTTCTATGATACCGTTTTACTCGTCTCAACCGCCTACGCGTGTTCAAAAATATACCCACACAATTACCAAATATGTAAATGCAAAATATTGATATCACTATACTAATAATCATATACGTATAGATACAGATAAGTACATTTTCCTTCAATGTTCACACCCACTAGGGTTCAGCACCGCCGTGCTTTTCACTCTAGCAGTTAGGCTGCACTGGTTGGTCCATGAACAAGTTTTTTTTTTTTTTTTTTTCAAATACAGGACAATAGATGTTGGCTTGATCCTAGGTCCCTTATCTTCTCCTTTTCAAGTTTTAACTCCTGGTGAGTAAGTCGCGATACTTCAAAGTTCGTCTTCAGTATAGTTTGTCAGTTTCGTTCAGTGTCTCAGCAAAAATGAGGGCGGAGGCCAGCAATTTTCAACCAGATCAGTGATGTGCTTGGGTATTAAACAGAAAAAGGGCACCTTTTTTTACCGCTGGGACTACAAACCGCACCAACCCTAATGGCTGGCCGCTTCCGTAGAACTGGTACTTGGTTTTTTTCTTTCTCGCCAGTCACAGAACTGTTAACTCCATTTACCCACTGCTTGAATAGCGTTGCACAAGCTGCATCCCACTATACTTGTGTTCTCGTTGAGACAATTGTTCTGACCAATGTTCTGGTGTCGTTGCACAGGCTAGTCACCCGTGTTCCTGTTCATGCTGAAAATTTAGTCATCACAGTCATTTACAACCTCGTCGCCCAAAGTGTGCGTAACAACAGTGAGGATAGCTCGTTTTAATGCTGGTACATCAATGGCATCGGAAATGCCGGTGGCGGTGAAAGCGGGGAACTGTATTTCACGAAGGCAGGCGTGCCGTATTCTGCTGAGCAAAGGATTCCTTGGCCATTCAGAAGAGACCTCAGTTTGCACTTCCAAGCTAGGAGCTATCAGGGTGATGTAAATGTAGCTTTTCGTAGAGGTCACCACCTTACGCACCTTCAAAATTCTGTTCATTTGGATGGGCGAGGACGCAGGTTGTATCGATGAGTTTGTTGATCTTCAAACAGCAACTCTTCGTCACTGGGCTGCTGTGTCACCTCAGGAGCAGAAGTAGCACTTGAAACCTGTGGAGGTGTTTCCTGTCTCCCTACTTCGCTGTAATCAGGAGACAATGGTAATTCTGCTGTTAGAGTACTTTGTAGTGGAATTGGTGCACGCTTACAGTGGCTAGCATGTATCCAGTTTTTCCTTCCTTCCACTTTCACCGCTGTCTGTGTTGCAAGCAGTACCTGGGCTGGCCACCGCCACCTGGGCTGAAGACTGTTGGTTCTTTGAAAATTCTTTGTCATAAGCCAATCCCCTGGCCTAAAAGGGTGACCAGGGCCTTCAAGAGGAGTCGGTAGGCTGGCCTTGACCTGTTGGTGGATCAAACGCAAATCTTTAGTCAATTGTTTACAGTAATCTACAAACAAAGGATATTGCACTTCAGAAAGCTTCTTTGGTCGTGGTACCCCCCAGATATTGGCTGGCCTTCCCATGACAACTTCATATGGGGATAATCGTGACTTGCTACTGGCAGTCATCCTGATGGACATTAATGCTAGGGGTAAAGCATCTGGCCATTTTAAGTTGGTCTCAGCACAAATCTTAGCTATTTTGCTCTTCAAGGTGTAATTATACCTTTCTACAAGGCCCGCTGATTGTGGGTGATTTGCAGCATGAAATCGATGTTTGATGTTAAGGGCGGTACAGACCTTCTCCATTACCTCATTAGAAAAATGACTGCCATTGTCACTCCAGACTAATCGTGGCAAGGCGTATCTAGGAAAATATTCTTTTAGTAATATTTTGGCGGTAGAGAGGGCACCATTGTCTTTTAATGGGTAGGCCTCTATCCATTTTGAAAACATGCATACTACCACTAACACGTATTTCAGTTTGTTACACGGTTCCATGTGGATAAAATCCATCTGTATAGCTTCAAAGGGGAGATCAGGAGGGGCAAAGTGACCAGGGGGCGTAGGGGTCCCTTTTCCTGCATTGTGCACTGCACACACCATACAACTTTTAACCAGGTTATTAGCAGCTTTGGATATCAGAGGATTACTCCAAACATGGTCCAAAGTTGTCTTGATGCCTTGGGCACTGATGTGTGCAGGACTGTGGGCCATAGTAACCATAGCGTGTACATAACAATTAGGTAACATCCATCTTCTTTTGTCTGTGTCATCTGTGTAACAACCCTCACTGTCTAGTCTACCGTTCTTCTCCCACTGTTCCCTTTCCTCTGCTGTTGCTTCTGCTTGAATATCTCTCACACACTGCATGGTATTTTCTAATACTTCGTACTGGGGCTCTCCCTTTATGCTACTCTCAACATATGCATTGTCAAATGGTGCTCGTGCTGTTGCTTTCGCTGTAGCATCTGCAAAAGCATTTCCTCGTCCTATATCATCAGTAATTTTTTTGTGGGCACTACACTTAATGATTGCGACCTGACGGGGCAGGCTGAGAGCAGTCAAAAGTGTCACAATCAAGTTGCCATGCTGAATGGTAGTGCCATGTGACGTGATAAAGCCTCTATTCGCCCAGAGTCGCCCAAAATTATGAGCTACTCCAAATGCATATTGGCTATCAGTGTAGATGTTAACACTAAGATGTTCACTTATTTCACAAGCTCTGGTGAGGGCAATTAATTCTGCAGCCTGTGCCGAATTTTGCGGGATTCTATGAGATTCAACCACTGTTTTGACTGTGGTGACGGCATAGGCTGCAGTGGTCGTACCATCTGGTAACTTGAAGCAAGACCCATCTACAAACAGCTCTCCCTGTGGGTCAGATAGGGGAGTGTCTGTTAAGTCTACCCGTCCCTTGGTTTCTTCCTCAGTGGCAAAAATGCAATTATGATCAAATTCCACATTGTCCTGAGGGAGGGGTAGTAACGTAGCTGGGTTCAAGACATTGCACCGCTTCAAAGTAATATTTGGACTGAACAATGTTAATTCGTAACCCGTTAGACGAGCACTGGTGAGGTGCTGCGTCTGTGTCTTGTTTAACAAAATATCAACGGCATGAGGAACCATCACAGTGAGCGGATTGCCACCAACAAACCCTTCACTTTGTTTCACCGCAGCTGCTGCAGAAGCCACTCCTCTAAGACAAGTAGGCAAAGCTTGCGCCACAGTGTCCAAGGTGGAAGAGAAGTATGCACAAGGGCGTTGTCTCCCACCTTGATCCTGTGTCAAAACAGACAATGTACAGCCATGCTTTTCATGCACAAATAAAACAAATGGTTTGCTGTAATCCGGATTACCCAATACAGGAGCAGAGCACATCGCCTTTTTTAAATCTTGAAAAGCCTCCTCACATTTGTCAGTCCAAGGTACAGGAGAGGGCACATCTGAAAGTGTCAGAGCAGTCAATGGTTTTGCTATAAGTGAAAAATTTGGAATCCACTGTCTGCAAAAGGATGTAAATCCCAAAAATGCTCGGACTTCAGAAGGGGTGCGTGGTGCAGTCATTGTATGAACCAATTTAATTCTGTCTGGATGTAATCTCCTTCCCTCCTTAGAGAGGAGGTGTCCTAGATAGGTGACCTCCTCTCTACAATACTGCAATTTTGGAAGGGACACCTTATGGCCCAGAGGTGCTAAATGATGTAATAATGCAACAGTATCAGTCTTACATTGTGTCATGGAATCAGAGGCAATTAAAATATCATCAATGTACTGCAACAATGCAGAGCCTGAAGGTGGATTGAATTGGTCTAATTGACGTTTAAGACGTTGACTATATATGCTCGGGGACTCAACAAATCCCTGTGGAATTCTTGTCATCGCGAATGATCTACCAAAAATCGCGAAGCTAAACAAATATTGAGATTCTTCGGCAATTGGAATGCTAAAGAACGCATTCTTCAAATCGATTACGGTAAAAAAACACGCAGAGGGTGGGATCATGGTGAAAAGACTATTCATGTCTGGGACCACGGGAAACTGGGGAATTACTATTTTATTAATTTCTCGGAGATCAATAACTAATCGATATACTGTGTTATCAGTAAATGATTGCTCACCATCTAATCTATTAGCATCATTTCGTTTCTTTACAACAGGAAGGATTGGACTGTTACATGGGCTGCTCACTATTTCCTTTATGACACCTGCATGCACAAGATCAGATATGACTGCCTTGAGCCCTTTTTCGCTTGATTTAGGTAATTTGTATTGAGGAACACGAGGTAACCGGGCACCTGGTTTGATTTTTATTACAATAGGGTCGATATCCATAATGCCTACATCATTCTTGCCTTTGGCCCATAAGCGAGGGTCTATTTCCTTTAGCTCTGGGGGTAAGTCGTATTCCTGTGAAAACATGCACCGAGTTGGGGAAACACTATCCATAGTTACATAGACACCATCCATTGAACAGTGAATAACTGCATTTAATTTCTTTAACAAATCTAATGCAAACAAGTTTTCATTGCAACCTGATGTTAAAGAGAGTGGCGTGTGTACTGTAAATGGGCCTACAGTTACTCTCATAGGTGTTGAGATGGGGCTCACCACGGGGATTCCAGAAATCCCAATTGATGTGGTATGAAGCCCAGACAGGGGAGCCCCGGGGACTGCAGAATGTGCAATAGATGTTCTGGTGGCACCAGTATCTAGAAGAAACTTATGGCCCTCTCCTTCGATTTTTACATCAATGTAGGGACCATTTTGATCTACAGGAATACTTACTCGCCCCTGGCCCTGTCTGTGGCTGTCCTAATAATTGTAGGATTCAGAAAAGAAATCATCAGCATAATATTGTCGTTCAAATGCATTGTCAAAAATATTAGTGTTACGCGGGACCTGATTCTCATTCTGCGAATTCTGATCAGTTCTACCTCTTCCCCGTCCTCGTGCATTACCTGCCGCGTTCCCTCTATGAAGTGACATACTTTGTCTTCCTTCCAGTAATGGGCAAGTATCACGCCAATGTCCATCCTGCTTACAGTAGGCACATTGGTTGATATTTAATCGGCGGTCTTGGGGTGGTGCAGATGCACCTCGGCCTCGACCCCTTCCCCGTCCCCTTGGTGGGCCACCCTTTGCTGAGGGGTTGTATCCCGCTGAGGGTATGCCTGCTGTAATAATACCTTTTTCTTCAACTCTTTTACTGACTTCTCATTCT
Organism: Pleurodeles waltl; assembly: GCF_031143425.1. Classification (NCBI taxonomy): domain Eukaryota; kingdom Metazoa; phylum Chordata; class Amphibia; order Caudata; family Salamandridae; genus Pleurodeles; species Pleurodeles waltl. The sequence continues at coordinate 983,524,948 of NC_090442.1, forward strand.
TTTCTAATTCTTCCTTGTACCTGCTCTCATAGTATTGCGCCATCTGCAAAATCTCTGCCTGTCCCTTCGTCATCCACGAACTCTCTGTTGCTTTTAATTTTTGTGATATTTCAGGTAGAAGGCCATTAACAAAGCGTTCTACAAATAGTGTGACACCTGTTACGGTGGCGAGGTCTTGACCGCTAAAATCTATGAAAGCTTGTTCAATTCTAGTAAAATAATCTGGGACATCTTCACCTATTTTCTGTTTATAAGTGGCAAGTTTTCCCCAATCCACAGTCTGAAGAGGTATAACAGTTTCTAACTTAGTCAATATCCGGTTAGGTAAATCTAAAATATCCTGATGCGGCAGGGTTCCTGGTGCCCTTTGTGCTTCTCGTGCTTCTAAACCCCCCCATGTATTTCCCAAAGTAGGTGCATCATCTACTCTTCTAATTTTATGCCAAACTTCAGGACCCAATAAAACACCAAAAAAATAGTCAATGTCTTTGAGTGTCATGGTTGTGGCGGAAATGGCAATTCTAAGGTCCCGATAGAATCCAGCTGGATTCTTTCGAGGGTCTGGCAAGTCTTTCTTTATAGCCATTACCTCCTCCCTTTTCCATGGTATATGGACAAATTGGGCCACCGGCCCGGGAGCTGGTTGTCTGGCGGCAGCTGCTGCTGCAACTGCAGCTGCAGTGGGCATATCAGGGTGCACTTCCCTCATTGGGTACCCCTTGTCATATTTATTTAGAACATCTTCCCTGGCTATGACACAAATGCGTACTCCCTCATTTATGCTGTTACTATCAAGAATACAAGCCAGACTGTCCCGCCATAATTGGTTTAATTCTTGTTCATAAGGGAGAGGGGTAGAATCTGTAATACAAGACTTCCAATCCCTCTCCAATTTTTCAATCATATACAGCAGTGCTAATTGCTGTCCAAAATGTGACATCTGTTGTATTGTGTCCATAATATCGGTGTGGGTGTAAATAGGATGTGACATCCAGTTCTCTGACTGATTCTTGATAACCCGTTTTTCCCCATCCCCAATAGTGGAGCGGGTACTAGGGGGCGAAATCGACTTAATAGGTGTGCTCCATATGGGTGAAAGTGAGTGTATGGCTGTGCACTGTCGGCGTTGTCCATTTGGGGTATTAGGGGCAGGGAACATTATTTGTAACCTCGCAGTGCTGGCTGGTAGTGGTGGGGCAGGTGGTGGAGGGATTAGGACTTGGGCTATTGGGGTAGCTTGGGCTAGAGGCTGTGGTGGTTGTGGCACATGCTGCTGTAGTGGTGCACCTGGATTTCCCAAATTGTGTCCTTGCCCTTGCTGCTGTTGCTGTGCCCCCATGATAGGTTGGGCTACTGCAGGGGGTGTGTAAGGTGGAGGTGCAGTAGGGCTATTATCTAATAGCTGTAGCATTACCTCATCTTCCTCTAATGCATGTTTGGTTTCTGTTGGCTTTGATACATAACTTCCCTCCACCTGAGCCCTATGGACTCTATCTTCAGATTCAATCCCTTTCTGGGTTTGGGACTGGTGATAAAGGGCGGCCTTTTGCATAATGGTTCTCCTATTTTCCCTCTCTATCAGTTTATCTGATTTAATTTTTCTTTTATTGGCCTCCATTTCCCATTTTCTGTATACCTCAAACATATGTTGTCTAGCCTTTTTATGAAACAAACATTCCTGTAGGTAGGTTAGTTTCTTTAAATCAAAAGACCCATCCTCTGGCCACTGGAGGTCAGGACAATGTCTAGTATACCTGCGCCATATACTATTATACAAATTATTCTCTAAACCATAATCCTTTAACATGTCCCACCCTGGTGTTCCCTCTTTTGGGATCGGTTGCGTTTTATCTAAACGTGGCACATGATTTCGGCGAAAACAAAGACATAACCCTTGCCAACATTTCTTATTTCCCATATCTAACCTTTTAAATTTTCAAAAGACAACACACACCAAACTTTAAAATGTAACATGCACCAAAGAAACCCTTTTTCAAATGTGCACCAAAGAAGAAAAAAAACCTTTTTCAAATGTTTACCAACTTACAAATTGCTCCAGGCCTGGGCAAATTACTCAAACAAGAAAAACACGTGTAATACAAATTGTCAAATCGTACCTTGTACAAATGCAAATTTACCAAGAACTAATCATTCCCAAAAATGATAAGTTATCCAAAAACAATTATTCTCTCAAATGCAAGTTAAAGCAGACAAATAGCCAGCGAGGAACAGTCTTACCTGACTATCTGCTTTTTCCTGGATTTCTCTCCGGCCGCCCGTGTCAGACTAATCAGTCAAGATAAACACCGATGTTTCAGGGACTTCGCTGGGACATCATGAGAAAGCGGGGAGAGGCCTGCCCGGTGGATAAGATGCAGCTGCTTTTGAAACTAAGTCTTTGTGCAGGGGCCCCTGGAATCTACACCTCCGGAACGGCGTCCCCCCACTGGCAGCACGTCTCTTGACAGAGCCACTGAAGATATCCACTGGAAGGTCCCTGTTCGGGCGCCAAATTGTCAAATGCACATATTTGCAGATACTTACAAATGCATTTACAAAGGAGTTTTTGACACGGAGAGCCGGAGTGAAAAATCAATGACCAAAGGTCTGTTTATTTTTGCTGCAGCAAAGAGGACAGGTTTACCACTGGCATCCCAGGCCCGAAGTAAAGTGTGCTAGCATAAAGCGTTTAACAGTGATATTTATACTCATACATCAAAGGATACATAAAATGTGTAAATAATGATATACGTCATACAGATATTTTAAGGAGTTAATCAGTTTCCACACACTGGTTCCATTCCCAGCTTTGTCCTTGCCTCCCTTCTGCAGCTGCCTGACTCCCCACATTCTTGAGACCCTTCAAAGGATTACGTGGTTCAAAGGTATAGATATCAGCCTTTCCCTCCCCAAAATACCACAGCCGAGGTCAGTTAGTTATTTGAACACACAATTATAATGAGTACAGTGCCCCAGTTAGGGAAAGAAACCAGCTGCAAGCCTATTGCGTGGAACCAGGCTTATTTTACCTAAACAAATATACATAAGATAACATATGTGATAGACAGTGCGTTCAGAGACAACAAAAGCTCAAACTTACACGTGTAAAGAAAACGAAGCAATTCAAAATGAATTCTAACAGATCCTGGCGGTGGCCTACCCGGAGTTGGATGGGCGCTTGAGGGCATCACAGCAGCCACAAGGGGGTGAGTACACTCTCATTCTGCTGACCTTGCACGCAGTGGAGGTGTCTGGGTGGGGGAGGAGGGCTGTGGGTTTCCCTAGGCCAGGGCGAGTTCCGTAGGCAAGGCCCCTCTGTATGTCAGGCCATGTGGCACCCCAACCCACCTCTGTAGAGTGCCAAGTACAGCTAGTCATGCCCCTGTGTCATCTATGTGTGCAGATGTCATCCATAGCCTTGTAGGCCATTTCCCAGAAATTGAACAGTGGAGCCCAAGAGCGCGGCGTAGTGCAGGGGGCTTCTGTGTCTGTCGTGTCCGCCAACGGTAGCGGTAATGCATGCACTCAACATGTCTTCCCCCCCCTTTTTGTGGTCTCCCTGTTCTTGTGTGCATTAGCATCATCAGGTGGAGGAGCAGTGGCAACGGAGCATGAGGGAGCTGCATCCCACATGGCCCTGGAGGGCGACACTACAGAGTCTGAATTCACCAATGGGACGGAGGGCGAGGGGAGCTCCACGGCGGGGACGGGAGCTGACACCAGCGACACAGACTCGTCCTCTGATGGGAGCTCCCTTGTGGCGGCGGCAACATTTGTGCCCCGCATCTACAGGTACAGCCGCCACCGCCCCTACCAGCACCGCCCTCCCAGCAGCCCCTCAGCCTTTGCCCCTTGCCCGCTCACCCAGGAGGGTGGGCATCACCTTCGCCCCAGGCACCTCAGGCCCTGCCCCAGTCACCCCTGCTGCCCTTAGTGAGGAGGCCATTGACCTCCTCAGGTCCCTCACTGTTGGGCAGTCTACCATTTTGAATGCCATCCAGGGTGTAGAGAGGCAGTTGCAACAAACAGATGCATTCCTGGAGGGCATTCATTCTGTTCAGGTGGCCCTTCACTGAGCTTTTCAGACTCTGGCCTCAGCACTGATGGCAGCCATTGTCCCCGTCTCTAGCCTCCCCCTCCAACTTCCTCAACCCCGACCCAATCCCCTGTACCTCAGCCTATCCCAAGCACACCTACAGACCAACATGCACACATGTCAACACCCAAGGGAAGCTCAGGCAAACATAAGCACCACACATCCCACAGGCACTCATGCAAGCATCACACACATGCAGACACACCAACATCCACTGCCTCCACTGTGTCCCCCTCCTCCTCGTCTCCCTCCTCCCTCCCAGTGTCGTCTACACTCACACCTGCATGCACTACCTCTACAGCCACTACGTCCCTCTCCAGCACACCCACCACTACACCCCGCTCACGCGCAGTCACCACCCCCACTACCATTCACACGTCCCCTGTGTCCTCTCCCAGTGTGTCTGTGACGCCCCCTCCCAAGATACACAAACGCAGGCACACACCCACCCAACAGTCATGCACCTCACGACAGCCTCCAGCGCATGCACCTTCACCCAAAGTCACCAAACGTACACCTCCTACAACCACCATCTCTTCCTCCACTCCCAAACCCCCTCCAGCTACCCGTCCCAGTGTCTCCCAAAAACATTTCCTGTCCACCCTTGACCTCTTTCGAACACCTCCCCCACCCCGTCCATCTCATAGGTCCAGAACTAGCACCTCAGCCACATCTCCGGGACCAGTGGTGCCTGTAGTCACCGGAATGTGGAGTGCAGGGGCCACCAGGGCAGCCAGTGTGGCACGGAGCCATATCACAGACAGTCCCCCACCTGTTAAGCATCAGAATTTGGCCAGTGCCCGGCGGGAGAGGGGAAAGACTCCAGCCACCAAAGCTATTCCCAGGGGTCCCGTTGGGAGTGTGGAGTCAGCTGTGACACCTTCCAAGGTGGGGAAGGGCCACAAGAAACCCGGCAAGTCTGGGAAGAGCTGCACGGCGGAGAAGACTGCCATCATCCCCGCTGCCCAGGAGGCCACCGCCAGCACCAACCCAGCTGCCCAGGAGGCCACCGCCAGCACAAGCCCAGCTGCCCAGTAGGCCACCGCCAGCACAAGCCCAGCTGCCCAGGAGGCCACCGCCAGCACCAGCCCAGCTGCCCATGAGGCCAGCACAAGCACAGCTGCCCAGGAGGCCACCGCCAGCACAAGCCCAGCTGGGCCATGAAGGACCGCCAGCAAAAGGCCAATTGGGCCATGGAGGACCGCCAGCAGCTGAGACCCTGCAATGGAGACCGCCATCTGAAGCACCGCTGAACAGGGCACCGCTATCTCAAGCGCCTCAGAACAGGGCACCGCCATTTCAAGCTCCACTGAACACACTGAACAGGGCACCGCCATCTCAAGCACCGCTGAACAGGGCACCGCCATCTCGAGCACCGCTGAACAAGGCACCGCCATCTCAAGCACCGCTAGCTCATGAGCGTCAGGAGCACTGACGCAACTGAGTCCGTCACGGGGTGAATGACGCACTCTGGGCACCATGCCCCCTCCAGAACCAGTGGAGACTGTCATCCACTACCTCTGTCCTTAACAGGATGAAGCACTCTGGGCACCATGCCCCCTCCAGAACCAGTGGAGACTGTCATCCACTACCTCTGTCCTTAACAGGATGAAGCACTCTGGGCACCATGCCCCCTCCAGAACCAGTGGAGACTGTCATCCACTTGTGAGACTGTGGCTTTGCACTCCCCAGGATTGAACAGTGGGCAGACCACCCACTTGTGAGACTTGAGAGACTGTGGCTTTGCACTTCCCAGGATTGAACAGTGGGCAGACCACCCACTTGTGACACTTGAGAGACTGTGGCTTTGCACTCCCCAGGATTGAACAGTGGGCAGACCACCCACTTGTGAGACTTGAGAGACTGTGGCTTTGCACTCCCCAGGATTGAACAGTGGGCAGACCACCCACTTGTGAGACTTGAGAGGCTGTGGCTTTGCACTCCCCAGGATTGAACAGTGGGCAGACCACCCACTGTAGAGACTTGAGAGACTGTGGCTTTGCACTCCCCAGGATGGAACAGTGGGCATGTGGCCCCTTCGTGGATTTGGCGTTGTGCACTCAAGCGGCTGAGGTGCCCCCCCTTTCCCTCCCCCTGAGGTGCCTGTTTTCTTGGTATCTGATGCCCCTGCAGTGTTCTCTCCGTCATGGTCGGGGATCTTGTGTGGGCCTCGCCCATACCGTGTGGTCCCAGTGTTCCACGGACTATCTTAGTGCACTACCTGGACTACTATGCTTGGTATTTATTTTGTACACGGTGTATATATATATATATATATTTCTGCCTACTTGTTTTTAATATATTACAATGGTTACACTAATTTTCTATTGTCTTTGCATTCTTCCAGGGGGTTTGGGGGCTATAACTGTGATGTATTGATATGCATTTGTGTGTGTTGTAGTGGGTGAGGGTGGGGGTGTTGCGTGTGTGTGTCCCTGTTTTTTCCCTCCCCCCTCCCCTGTGTCGTAGGTGCAGTACTCACGTGGTCTTCGCCGCCGGCATTCGTGCTCCTGGTAGAGGAGCAGGAAGACTATTGCAGAGAGAATTTGGAGTTCCGGGTCCATGGTGTCCTCGTTCCTCGTGGGGTGTGTAGAGGTGAGCGTTTTCCCTTGGAAATTCCTGTTTCCGCCGTGTTTTTATCCGCAGTGAATCCGCCCCGGAAAAGGTGGCGGATTGGCCTGTCATAATAGTGTGAGCGGTCAATTGTCTCCCACCTGTCTGTTGGCGGTGACCGCCGCGCTGTTTGTTTGAACCGCCGTGGCGGTCGGAGTGTTAAAGTGGCTGTCTTTGTTGGCGGTTTCCGCCATGGTCGTAATTGCAACTTTTTTAGCGCCGGCCTGTTGGCGGTTTTACCGCCGCTTTAACACCGTCCGCCTGGGTTGTAATGACCACCAAAGTCCCTAGGGTCAAGTGGATCCTCCCCTCTGTTGAAACCTGGGAGTAAATCAATGTGAGGTAGGCTTATGCATTGTTAGACCTGGTATTCTTGGCGTAGTCTCTGCTGTCGTTTTTGTTTCAGGGTCCTATGTTTTGACTATGTGGTGGACTTTTTTTTTGTTGGTTTTGATACTCTGGGCACTTTACCACTGCTGATCAGTGGTAAAGTGTAAGTGATCCCTGTGTAAATTGTGTGTGTAATTGGCTTTTCCATGATTGACATATTTGATTTACTAGTAAGTCCCTAGTAAAGTGCACTAGAGGTGCCTAGGGCCTGTAAATCAAATGCTACTAATGGGCCTGCAGCACTAATTGTGCCACCCACATGAGTAGCCTTGTAAACATGGCTCAGACCTGCCACTCACTGCAGTGTGTGTATGTGCAATTTAAAACTGCCAATTCGACCTAGCAAGTGTACCTACTTGCCAGGCCCAAACCTTCCCTTTTTATACATGTAAGGCATCCCTAAGGTAGGCCCTAGGTAGCCCCATGGGCAGGGTGCAGTGTATGTTAAAAGTAGGACATGTATTGATGAGTTTTACACATACTGACAGTGAATACTGCCAAAATTGTTTTTCACTGTTGCAAGGCCTGTCTCTCTCATAGGTTAACATTGGGGCTGCCTTTAAATAACTTTTAAGTGCAGTTTCTCTTTGGGAGCAGATGGAGATGTGGGGTGTGGGGTCTCTGAACTCATAATTTAAAACTACTTTTGGTAAAGTTATTTTTTAAAATGTCTGTTTGAAAATTGCACTTTTAGAAAGTGGGCACTTTCTTGCTTAAACCATTCTGTGGTTCTACCTGTTTGTGTATTCCTTGTCTGGGTCGAACTGACAGTTGAGCTGGTTGTGAATCTCCATTAGACAGTGGCACAAAGGGAGCTGGGGTGTAGCCTGCATATCCTGATGGGTCATCTGGCCTAAAGTAGAGGGAGGAGCTGACACTTACACCGGAATGGGCTGTGCCTGCCCTAAAACAAAGCAGTCTCCAACCCCCTGGTGTGCTTCTGGAGCCAGGCCTGGGCAAGGAAGGATCTTGTGAACAGCAGAGACTTTCCTTTGAAGTTTGCCCATTTCAAAGGCAGAAAAGGGTATAAGTAGTGGACCCAAATCCCCAGATTTTCAGATTACTTCTGGAACCAAGCAGAACCTCTGCCTTGGAGAAGAGCTGGAGGAGGGTACACTTGCCAGTTCGAATTGGCAGTTTAAAACTGCACACACAGACACTGCAGGCAGGTCTGAGCCATGCCTCCAGGGCTACACTTGTGGGTGGCACTATCAGTGCTGCAGACCCACAAGTAGCATTTGATTTACAGCCCCAAGGCACCTCTAGTTCACTTTACTAGGGACGTACTAGTAAATCAAATATGCCAATCATGGAAAAGCCAATTACACATACTGTTCACACAGAGAGCACTTGCACTTTAGCACTGGTGAGCAGTGGTGAAGTGCCCAGAGTGCCAAAATCAGCAAAAACGAAGTCCAGCACACAGTCAAAAACACAGGAAGCAGAGGCCAAAAGATATAGGAAACCTTGCCAAGGATGCCAGGTCTAAGACGTGTCACCTGCTCGCTGAGCCTTATGGCGTCTTTTCATCTCCCCCTTCCAGGCCTGCTGACCCAATGGACGCCAGCCCTCAATCCAGTCCCTGGTTTCCGCTGGTGTGTTAAAGTACCATGATTTGCCCTCAGCTACCACTTGAAGCTTTGCAGGGAAACGCATCATATACTTGAGTTTTTTAGCACGCAGGGCTCTTTTGATTTCATCAAAGCTGCAACTTTTTTTTGTACTGTAAAGTCCGGGAGGAATCTTATCAGGGCTTTTTCGTACTGTGGGTTTCCATGTGTGTGAGCTGCCTGTAGCATCGCATCCCAAACGCTATGGTTTAAGATCTGCGCAATAATCGTTATTGGGGGGGCCCCAGGCTTTGGCGGTGGGAATCAGCGCTCTATGTGCCTGCTCCACCGAAAAAAGTTTGAGAGGCGTTTCAGGCAGAGGGTGTTGACTTTAAGGTCCTCCAGGAAGAGGTCTACACTGGATCCCTACGCTCCTTCCGGGACCCCCACCACACTAATGTTATTTCTCCTTGCCCTACCTTCCTGGTCTTCCAGCTTGGAAGCCAATGCTGTATGATGCTGTGTTAGGTATTGGACTTGCCCTTCCAGCCTTTTGGATGTGTACTGTTGTGCCAGAATGTAGGTCTCGGCCGTTGTCACCTTATCGGATATTTTCTGGAGGTCTGCCAACAGTAAGGAGACATCTGCCGTCACCTTATGTAACTTGGGCTCTAAGGTATTTTTGAGGTCTGAGATTGCTGCCATCATAGCGCCAAAGAAAGGCTTCATTGCCTCCGGTGTACCTGGTTCTGGTCCATTAAGCAGTGAGGAAAGTTTAGTAACAGCGTCCTTGTCCATCTTATTGGTTTACGTAGTGATCCTGCCTTTTGGTTTAACAATGTCCATCAGAGAGGGGATCACGGCCAGTAAGGAGTGAAAAAGAGGGGGCCCCCACCACAGGCCATCAACAGCCTGCCAGTAACTAAGGTGTGGATCGATTCCCTACGTCGGGATCGGTGCAAGCTCTCCTGGTCAGCCTCCTCTCTCCAGCCCGACCCGATCCCCTATTTCGGTCCCGCACAGGAGGTGGGGGAGATTGTAATTGTGGGTAACTGTAGTTTCTGGCAGCAGTCAAGCCAAGAGAACTGGGTTTGTTTCACTACTGTCTGCGCCCAAATTGAAAAAACCCCATCGCCATCCAAATGATGGCAGGGGTACTGCCCTTCTAATAGTGTCACTCCAGTACCTCCTATGAAATAGGCTGGGTAGCCTCTCTGGTAGTTGCGCCTCGTGCATTGGGCCCTCTGATCCGTGCGATGTAGTGCAGAGGGGACAGTAGACTTCAGACCCAAATTGGGCCCCCCAAAAAGGGCTGCTTTCCTGTGTGAAGGTCCCCTCCCTTTTATGGGTCGCTTATGTACTCACTTTTCCTCGGGGGGAGGCCCGTGCCTTCTTGGTCTGGTGTTGCGGCCCCCCGGCGGGCCTCAGTGTTTATTCCCAGGCCTGCCGTCTCTGCCGCTCACTCTCCCTTTTCTCCACTGTGAGGAAGAAAATACAGACCCTGACTGGGGTGTTCAGCTCCAGGCTGGCAAAGGAGTACAGGCCAAGACTCTGCAACAACACACTTGTTTCTGACAAAGGACCTAGAGATCATACACGCAGCTTGCGGAGCCAGAGGGGGCTTCTCTGTGGCCAATCAGCCATGCTGTTGATGCCCTCTAGCAACCAGATGGCCTCACTGTGGTACTGTGACCTCACTAAGCGAAAAGTAATTATAGGTGCTGTGTAAGGGATGCAGGCTGCAGTAAAGAGAAAGGTTTGTTATTAATCTAAAATCATTAGACAATTATACCGGCAACAATATCCTGAAAATTCACTCAATAAGCAAGAGAGGTGGCACTTATCTGATGGAGGCTAGAGCCGTGAAATAAAAGGGGGCATAGAGAGGAGTGATGGACTGTAAGGCACATTGTGCATTGTGACTGGCTACAGTTTTTTTTTCTGTTTCCTTTCCATTTGAGTTATGGGAAACATATTTCTTAATATTGTTTTGAAGGCTGCTGTTAACGATAAAATGAAGAGAGGGGGCATACTCCTTGCCTACTGTTCTGAAATAGAATTCATTCAAGTGAGTTATTTGTTTTCCTTTTCATCTTCGACATGCAAAATTGTGGAAATCCTCATCCACCTTTGTTGCAAAATCATGGTGACATTCCCATGAAATGGTCAAAGTGGATAGGCTTTTTTAACAACTATATTATAGCTATTGGTGGAGATAACCTACAGAAAGAAAGGGTTAATGCTGATCATCCTTGGATCAGAAGCACAGGAAATGTTCAATCATTTACCTCCTATTATACCACCACAAGCTATGTCACCAGATGATTTTGACACATTTACAGAGGCCTTGGCAAGACCCAAATTGCATTTTACGGAAGAGACTCATGGTGATGGAAAGGTACAATTTTTATCCTAGAAGTTAATTGACGAGTGAACCAATTGAATCTTATTTTGCTGCTTTACATATTTTAGCTGCTGCATTCCAATTTGGGCAGATTATCAAGTAATACTTTAGCGACCAGATTATAATGACCTGTTATAAAAAAGTGCAGGAATAGTTGTTGAGATTCAAAAATAAATCAGTCTTTAGCTGAGGTAACTGACTCTGTTAAAGAAATTGGATAATCCAATAGATCTTTTATAGTGCTTTATGAGGAAACATATATACTACATGAAGTTTCTCTGGTCAACAATTCTGACAGAATTAAACTTTTAAGCCCAGATTATCTGGGAGTAACCCTAGAATCAAATCGTCTAAGTGTTGGGGGTAAATCACATCCTAATAAAATCCACATGTCCTGACATGAACAAAACTTCTTTTAAATGTGTAAAACATGGTCATTTCTCAAATGTATACAGAGCTGGTTGCAGTGTCAGTAGAATTCAAAGGGGTAGTGATGAAACGAGAGAGGAACCTGTGGACAAATATAATATTATTTTGATGGTCCTCCAAGAACAAATTATACCTTCTAAAAAGAGATAAGAGGAAGGTGATGCATCTTTGTCTCATTGTGAATTGGGAATGATTTTCACAACAGAGGAAGTATAAATATTGTAGTTGACTTTGAGCCGTTTAAACCACTTTATTGTGTAATTAATTAGATAGAGTTGAAATATCACAGCTCATTGATTCAGGTTCTTCATTTACCCTCATTTCTGAATAATTTGTTTGCATCAAATTGAAAGGAAGGAAACTGTTTGACAATGACATTCAAGCTTGTGGGAACGGGGAAATAAACAAATGAATATTTTAGGGCATTTTCTTGTATTGATCTTTTGTTCTCGTTGCTCAGCTTTAGGAAAAGTCTATTGCGAAGGACAGATATCAAGTCCTTGGTTTGAGACACCAGAGAAATATAGTATTTGTTTTAGATCCCTCATCTAGTTCTCGTGTATACTGCATGATGGTGGGTAATGGAGTTAGTGAGATTATGAATTTACACAGGGATGTGTTTTTTTTAAAGAAATGGGTAAAGTTCAGGGTTTCACTCATAAAACAATTCTTAAACCTGATGCCATAGCAGTCAAGCACAAACATAGAAATGTTCCATAAGTGGCACAACAGAGTTATCTGAATTGCTTTTAGAATCTTCAAGAGGAAGGCGGTATTGAACTAGTTGAAAGTTTGCCCTTTTGTTTTAGTTTGTAAAAAAACAGGCTTGTTAAAGTTATGTGCCAACTTGAGATCTTTGAACAAGCAAATTTAGTCAATTGCCACCCTTTGCCATAAATAAAAGAACTTTTTTCTCAATTAGAAGGTGCACATTTTTTTTACCTCTCTTGAACTCAAGTCTGCATAGGCCTCGAAAAATCTTTAAAATGTTACTTGACCTGCAGGTCGAGTAACTTGAATAATCAACTCGACCTAACTGTAATGTACTTGAAAATAAGTCTCAAATTGTGTGATCGTAGGCAAATAGTTTACAGAGACACTTTTTACTTAATTTTGACATATGATTGCACCTTCAAATATGTGAGGTCAGCATTTCTGCAGCACAAAATAACCTCTTTTGTTTGATTAAGTAGATTAAAGTTTGCTGCATCTATCACAAGAATCTAGCCCACATATAGGGGACACATGACCCATGACGTGCTTTTAGTTTACTAGCAGCATTGCCATCAGGACAGCAGTGTTTCTCAGTTTCTTTAAACACTCCCTTGCAATAAATGTATTACTAAACCATGATATGGTAGCATATTGTCATCTACACACAGTCAATATTCCATGAAATGTCCAAACACCTTTCCACTAACTAGCAGCTTTACTGATAAAACTATATAGTGTATTAACAGTCTGTGAAAATTGGGTTTCAGAAAATATATCCTTTACACATCAACACATAAAGTATTCTGATTTATTTTCATCCTGTTAAAATACTTTTTTCATCACACAGAAATACAAAAAATTGTTTTTCACAACTACTGAAATATATTTGGAAGTCTTTGTACAGTTGACTTAGTCATAAAAATGTTGTGTGTTAGGAAAAACTTTACACACAATATCCTTTTATTTCACACTCCTAAACAGCAGGTCAGACAGTTCACCTTACAAAATTCTGAAACTCTGCAGTCAGAAGGAAACTAAATTATATCAGACTGACTCCTGAGCTCTGTCTGTAAACACAGAGCAAATGTGGCATGCAAGAACAAGATTTAAAGGCCTTTTATTTCTCTGCCACCTTCTGAATGAACAGAACACCTGTTCTTTGTCAACTTGAAAGAAAGGGCGAGTAAGTCCTAAAAATAGCTTGACCTCATCAAATATGACTCGCCATGGCGAATGGTTGAGTAGATTTTTCGAGCCCTGCTGCATATTACCAGGTGGAGCTTGACAGGAATTGCAGACATCTTATCACATTTTTAACACCCGATAGGGCCTTCAGGTACACTTACATTCCTTTTGGCCTTGCTTCTGCGGCTTCCTTATTTAAAAAATGAATGCATGTGTTAATTGGGAATGTGGAAGGTGCAGTAGCCTTCTCAGATGATTCCCACATGATATTCTTGTTTTTGTCACTACTCTTCATTTACATAATGAAAGACCAGATGCTGCTTTAGGGATATTGCAAGACAGAGGTATACCTCTCCAAACTAGTAAAATGCAAGTTTCTCACAGATGAGGTACAATATTTGGGTCATTCTATAACGGAAAAGGATATATTGCCTAAACAAAATCTTATGGAGTCTATTCAGTCTGTGCAGCCTCTAACTAATGAGGATCAAATCAGATCTTATCCAGGCTTGTGCAAATTTATTCTCAAATACTCTTCTCAAATAGCCACACTCTTAAGAATGTTGTTAACCAAAGTGCCATATTTATTTGGGAACATTCTTATCAGGTGGCATTTGATAATATTAAGAGAGGTATGATTTCTGCAGTCCCCTCTTTCTCTATTCTCTCACACCGGATACTGCATCCTTTATGCTTGTGGGCTGTGGAGCACTTCAAATATGTTTGTTGGGGGCGAGAATTTTCAAATCAAAACTGATCATAAACCTTTAGTTTCAGTGTGTGGAATGACTGGTAAAGCTTCAACTAGGCTTGTGAGTATTTCCCCAAAACTATGAGTATACTTTTGTTGTTTATTATGTACCTGGGAACTGCAATGTTGTTGCCGATTGCTCATCCAGATTGCCTTGTTACTTTGGAAGAAATTGTCAATTCAGAACTTGAGGAATGTGTTACACCATCTTTAGAAGATGCACTGAACTCCTGCGATCATAAGCGCTCTAAAAATAGGAAAGGGCTTTATCTTCTGATCTTACAATTAATAAAATTTTACAGTTTTGCAGGCAGAGTTGGCCATTTGAGAGAAACCTATCTCAAGAGCTTCAAGTTTTTCTTAAAGTAAGTTTAAAGTTCATGTGATAGGTCGAAATGGTAATTTCATCATAAAATACATTATAAAATAGAAACAGTTCCAATAGTAAATAATTAAAACTTCAAATTGCTTTTTATTTACAAATATTATAATCGAGAAAAAAAAACTTTAAAAAAAAAACTAAAATGTAAAGTACATCCATAACAGGACCCATTGCACATAATTTCATCAGTTTTTGATTAACAGCTTTTGCCTGGTAAACCAGGCTGCATGCAGAAACTTAGATACAGCAACTATATGACGAAGAGTCACTTTTGCAAATCCTAAATGCTTGCCTTCTTTCCATCAGGCTCAGGCACCAACAAAGGGCGACAATCCACTTACTTCTAGCTTTATCATACAAATGACGGAGGCACAACAAATGTTCCTCTGATTCATTAACATAGACAAAAAAAGCATTGTTGTAGCCGGGGGTCTGGGAGCATCCCATGATGAAGTAAGAGAATCTAAAATTTCCTGTGGTTTGTTAATAGCTTTGTTTACAAAATACATCTAGTAAGGCTACTTGTAGAATTTTGTAACTCATTGCGGGCAGCAGCTTTCTCATGAAAGTGCAGTTTCACCATTGGAGAAGCCTTAGCTTGGATAGGTGAGGGATCTTCCAAAAGTTTGTCAAACCAAGATCAAATCGAGCTTTTTTAGCAAAACCCAGCCATTTAATTTTTATAGATGGTTAAAAAATTGAAATCTGTGCAAGCCCTCTCTATATTAGTGCAAATCACTAGTAGCCCAAATGCGCACTAATAAAATAGTGGTCTCAGTGCAGCCGATTCTGAAATTGCAGTCATAACTAGGTCCAGTTGAAGTGGTACTAGTAGAGTGCCCCTCCCTACACGAATAAGGGCTCTAAGAAATTGTTTTCTGCAACACCCAACATGCCGATGTTACTCTGACCCCCATGGCTCAGCTACATTTCCATAGCAGGGAGGACTGGAAACCAAAAGGCCTTTAAGCATATCTGCATATGGCCCCAGTTTAATTGTGGATGAGCTTCTAAGGATCTGCGGGAACCAAGATCCAGATTCCACCAGTCGAATTCCTAAATAGTTGAACTCCCCAACCTTTTCTAGTGCTTCTTTTCCTATATTGATGACCCACTGTACCCCTTTTTCTTGGAATAGGCCATCTGCTTAGTTTTAGAGTTGTTAATTTTGAGGCCATACTCAGAAAAAAAACAGACTAAAGCTGTCAGTAAAATTTTGTAGAGCGCTCTTAGTTTTAGCCAATAAAAGAGTGTCATCCGCAAAGAAAAGGGGTGGGAATCCCGACCCCTTGTAGAACCTTCCATGATTTCTACCTGGGGACCAAATCGAACACTGCACCGGGGGGGTCAAAGAATGCTGCACAAAGATCTCCCCCTCCTTTATCTACAATCTTCCACTTGACCTGGAGGAAGTGGAAAGCCTGATGGATGGCAGTTATTTTGTACCTAAAACCTGCCTGTGGATTTGACAGGATTTGATTTTCTTCACACCAATCCAAGAGCTGCTCCAACACTTGTTTACAAAAAACCTTGTGAAAGTTATTTATAACGCTGATTGGACGGTAGTTTGAAGGGATGCAAGGATCCCCCTTGAAAATTGGGGCAATCTCAGTGCCCTTCCACGAGGCAGATATAGTTCCCCAGCTGTTATTGCATTGGTAGCCACCTTAACGTAAGGGACCCAGATGGAAGTGTCTGATTTGAAGAGGTCTAAAGGGGTCTTATCAACTCTGGTGCTTTCCCTTGTTTAAATGCCACTACTGCTGAAGCAGACTCCACATGGGAGAAAACTATTGGGGTCGGATGGGGGTTAGGCATAGGAGTAGCTTCCAGGTGACAATGGGCTCTGCTTAGTTCATGGGCACCAGAATACAGATTGCTGAAGTGGGCAGCCCATTCATGGGACAGGATTGAAGACTGTGCTGGTTTCCCAAGTTTTCTACCACCTTTGCTGACTAAATGCCAACATTTCCTATGATCATTGTTGGCCAAGGCTTCTAGGAGATTAGACCAGATTTCACTTTCACATATTGGCCACTAATTACTAACTCTTCACATTTCCCCTAACCACTGTGTAGATCAGGTCTCTCAGTCCTGATGAATCGCTATTGATCGATAGTGACTACATGGCAAGAAACATGTTGACTTATTGATACACCACATTTTGAGCTGGGGCAGACCATTTTTTCTGTTTTCAGCCATTGTTATTATAGTTTGCATCTAGGTAAGAGGCCCTGCATATTTAAATTGTTAGTGTATCACTGTCTATTTAACTCACTTACACCTATACCAATCTACACCTAGAGCACCTACACTTCCAACACTGCAAAAAGACAAAAGAACCCTGGCAAAGAGCCACTCTCACCCCCTGAGCAATCAGATAACCTAGCTGATCCCTCAGTTTATTACCGATCTTTTCATAATGACACTCTCTTTCCCAAAGGAACTGCATATTCCTTTTTTGTAGCCTTGATTTCTTGACACAGCCCAGAACACAAGAAAGTTTGGTGGTTGAGGTTTACACCAGTAGGTTGAACGACACCATGGTTGTGCCCTATTTACAATACAGTGCGCCATGGTGGTCATTAGGACAATAGCGTCAAAACTTTTGACGTTATTGTGGCGCTTTGCTGCACTAGCGTCAAACATTTTGATGCTAGTGCAGCAAAGCACAGGGAGGCCCATTCATTGAAATGCGTGCGTCATTTTAATGCCTGCTCTGAGGAGGCGCTAAAAATGACGGAAAAAACGGTGCAGTGAAATGTAAATAGTCCCTGCGTCTGAATGCTCCCCTTGTATACATTACACATGACGTAGGAATAGTGTGGCACAAGGGGTTGCAAAGTGGCGCAATGCCAGCATTGTGTCGCTTTGTAAATACGGTGCAGGGGAAGAGCCACCTTAGTTTTGCCTTAACGTAAAAACAAATTATGTTATGGCCGCACAAGGTGGCCCTAGGGCAGTGGTCTTTAAACATTTTAATGGCGCGCCCCCAGTAAAAAAAATATTGCGCCCCACCCTAAGATTTTTTTACAAATCGTCTATTAATTTGGCAGTGTTTAAATATGTGTAGAATTATTTAAACTTTGCAGTTGAGTTCTGTTACTGATTAAAAAATGCTATCAAATACATTGTACCAAACATACTATTCTGGTCAGGCAGGACTTACTAACGTTTAAGAGTATTCATAGTGTGATTATTAGATGTGGGGGTTTTGAAGAGTATTTGTAGTCCCTTCCCTTTTGACACATACTTCCAGCTAGGATATAAATGACAAAACATGTCAGTAATGGCCCATTACTGAGTGGTTTACTTCTGCTCATTGTATTCAGCTTAGAACAAAGCCCTTCTATCAGCATAATGCTTCTTTTAGTCAGAGCCTTGTGGCCCCGTGCTCTGGGATAACCTGAGGGCCCCCTAGGGGGGCCCGCCTCCCAGCTTGAAGACCCTTGCCCTAGGGGCTTCTAAACATGACCCTTGGTTTTTCCCCTTGACCCCTCCTGACAGTGTCAAAATGTATTTACGCATTCGGGCAGTGAATACTTGTCTTGGCCTGTCTAGCCCTCTGATCAGTCAGTGCCAGCTGCTTACTGGGGAGGTAGTCCCATGCTTTATGGAACACGGTTGGCGACACCTTGCCATCAACCCCTGAGGAATTTCAGGCCAGTTTGGATCACACCACCCAGAATAGTACAGGCATAGCAAAGTACATCATATGCCCTGGACTGGACACTAGCATCTGCTAGGGTAGAGCAGATGACACTAGTGTGGTGAGATTCACAGGCTTCACTGGGGAAGTGCAAGCCTCTTTGAACACAGCGTTCGAATGATCACTCTTCTTTTTGGTGAGTACACTGATTTGGCATTGAATCTTTTTAAAGAAAGCCAGGCAATGGCACATTCCATAGTACTTTTAACTCCTGCGAGACAGTGTCCTTAACAGAACCAGAACCCAATGTAACTAGGCCAGAATGTGTCAACAGTATTTAGAGGAGTCTACTACAGATTAAATTATGCGATCAAGTGGCGGAAAGACAAGGAGAAACAAATAGGGGGCATTGGGTTCTGATTCTCCTGATTGATTAACTCTGTGCTGGATTTTTGCATAAACTTAACTTTTGACAAGAGAATAAGGACTTGTCCTTGAATCATATGTACATACAATATGTGAGAATATGTGTTTTTTGTTTATTATAATGTTGAGTTTGACTCAGGGATTGCCGAGTCCTTCTGGTTATAATGTATGATGGCAACACAAAACTTTGTGTATTTAGATGCATTTGCCTGAGTAATTCATGTTTCAATAAGGATTGAGGCCCTCATTATGACTTTCGCTGTCTTTTTAAAAGACCCCTGAAGCCGCTGCAGCCAGCATACCGCCAATGCTGGGTCAGTGGGCGAAAACAGCATTTCTGCCCGCCGGCACAGTGGAAAACTCACCACAACATTGCCGGTGGTGGCAATGTTGTAGTGCGTCGGATGCGACAGCACCCGTTGGGCATTTCACTGCCTGTAATTTGGGCAGTGAAATGTGTGAAGAGGCTGTCTAGGGGGCTCCTGCACTGCCCATGCCAAGTGCAGGGGCTCCCGACGCTCCCTTTCCACCAGCCTTTGCATGGCGGTATGCAAAGCCTGGCAGAAAGGGGACTTGTAATCTCCAGGGCGGTGCCAGCGGTCGGACCGTGACCCATCTGCTACGGTCATAATAGGACAATCAGACTGCCCTGTCTGTGGTGGTCTGACTGCCATCGCAAGTGTGGCGGTCTTGAGGCTGCCACACTCGTAATAAGGGCCTGAGTGTCTCATTGGAGGGAATTTGATTGTGCTATAATTATTCATCATTTTTTGAATATTTCTTAATTTTAGTGGTGATATAACTGCTCAGAAGTGTTTTTGTAAAGTATCTAAACCCAATGAAGGTTTTTCCAAGATGGCTGTTGGTACCGAAGTTGAAACTGTTGCTTAAATGAGAATTTACCTTTTAAAAATGAGAAGACAAGAGGCGTTTGGCACAACAGGAATGATTTGCTTAATTAAACATTATGGCCAGGAGACCATTTACCGAACAATTGTCATGGAGACTGATAACTAATGCAGGTGGGCCTCGACCTTGTGTGGACATAATGTGGGCTAGCTGGCAATGTGTCCAGATGTCCGGGCTGAGGGGCACGTGGTCACTGGGTGTGCTGTGTTCTGATTGGATGTGTGTTCCTAACTACAGGTGGCATCTAACGTTTTGGGTGTTTTTAGGAATGCGCGCACCCCTCGGTCGTGTGTTTTATTGGCGCCAATCTCCTGGGACTATTGTGGTGTTACTGCGCCAGTCTGTGGGATCTGATCTAAGTTTCTTGTCTGTGCATTTGCCTATCGGCTACGTAGTACCCCACCACCTATGATCTATCAATCTGCATCCTCAGGCCTGGGCCTCAGCGCCTTCCTGACCACATACCTTTGTGCTGGGGTTGATGGAGAGTTCACGGCAGGGGGATCTAATAATTGTGATACGACTTCGGTCTTATATATGAATACATCAGTGTGTGCATCGTTTAACATTCGCTCCTCTAGTTGAATTTTCAACTACACTATCAAATCCACACATCATGATAGTCACATTGTTGGGGGTTAGCTGTCCCAGATACCTAGCTACTTGCATTCTACCCAATTTGAGGACTGCATTTTTACAGCAGAAATCCCCCACTTGCAGGAACCCACACAAAAACAGTAACACTGTCTCTGGGTGAAAATGGGCAACAGTGAAGTGCACAGACTGGTCTGCCACCAGGGGAACCAGGAGAACCAGATCATGAACCACTCCTGCTCAGGGGCAGGAGTCAGAGATCTACTGTCCATGTCATTGGCAGGTATGAAAGTAGAGCAGGATGCACCGATCTTCATGCAAATCCCACCCTCCATTGCAGTTAACATGTCCAACACATATCGAAGTTGCATCACCATGAGACTGATGGCTCTCAGTTCTTCCTTGATTGCATAAAAGTGGAGCTCAGTACTGTATATCATTTTGAGCATTTACCACCTGGTTGTTTCCAACCAGAGGGCATTTGCTTTTGTCTGCAAGATGAAGAAGAGTATGGACCCAAAACAGTCTGAGCTCCTCTGGAGTGTCCTTGTAGTGAGCCCAGCCAAAATAATTGGCAGTTCCTTTCTCTCAAGCATGATGAAACAGAGTAATCTTCTTCTTTAACAGGTGTTGGTAAAGTTCTTACAGATCTTCTCCAGGAATGACCAGGGTAGGGTATGTATGGTGATGAGGGAGCAGAGGCCACGCTGTCTGGGGATGAGCTAGATGTAAGCAAAATCGCTGCATCACTAGTAGGTTTCCGTCAGCATGGAGGTGCCCCATTGCATGTCTGTAATGTGCATGATTGTGCCACAGTTTTCATTCCTGCCCAGTGGAATTGTTCATTTACCTTTGAAACATAAGGAATACAGCTTGAGTTTCCGTACAATTAGGGGTTGCTCCTTCCCTTCTTACTACGTGTACCTGTCTGTCCCAGTGTAAGCTTCTGGTTGTGGTTCAACTTGGGCCAATACATCTTTTAGTTTGTCTTTTAGCCCTTGATAAAATACTGATGAACTTTTTTCCTCAGGCGAAGCAGTTTCCACTACTAACCGGTTGAAGTGTGACAAATATGTTATCAGGTCTTTGTTTCCTTGACGTAATTCTAGTAGCTCTTTGTCTGCAGACAGAGTTATTGCGCGTCTGTCAAAAACCTTTACAAATTCTTCTACAAAACGACGCCAGTTATATAAAAGAGGACTGTCTAATCGACTAATGGCACTGCCCAAGTAGCTGCATCACCAATCAGATATGATATAAGAAATGCGATTCTAGATTGTGCGTCCGGAAAGGCATTAGGCCGACACGTAAAATGTAGTTCCACCTGTGTGAGACATTTTTTAACCTTATTGGGATCCCCAGAAAATCTCTCTGGTGCAGCTAAAGAAATCTGTGTCGGCACATTCACAGCTATGTTAGTAGGTGCTGAAGGCGTAGGACGAGACTCAGATTCAGAACCATCCACCCTACTCTGTAACTGAGTTACTTTATTAACTAAATCAGCTGTAACATGTTTTGAGTCTGTCAAATCCCTTTGCATCTGAGTGACAACTTGCATTAGGGTATCTAGGGTGGCCATTTTGCGCAGCTCACGTACAGACCAAGAGGAAAGTATAAAACTTGTGGACTCACTATTCTGTCACGGTGTCCTTTCCTCGGGATCCGCACGTTGCTGAACGAAAGGCCCACCTTCTGGCGTCACCAACTCAGAAAGCTATTATAGCACAGAGTTACGATGAAGCCAGTTGGGGGGAAGGGAATTAGGGTAGGGAACAGCAGGGAGAGAGCTCTGAAAAGAAAAGGTTAGAACAAATATGCACTTACTTATTCATAGAAATATAACTTATCAATAGACTCTTGACTAAATGCGTCTCCGATATCAGATGGAGACCCCTTTTGAAATGAGGGCAAAGTCCCTTCTTTAAATCATGAAACAAGAATAAACTACGACCTCAGAACCAAGAGATGGCAAAAGCTTTGGACTATGATCATACTCAGAATATCAATCCTGTAACATCTATGCATTCATAACATAAACCTTGGATCATGACCTAGAAAATCTCAAAGAATTAAATATGCTTTTCACATATTATGCGTTCCAAAAAAAACAATGAAAACTATGATTTGCTTATCTCCAAAAATACTTTCACATTCACAACTATAAAGGCCGAAAAGTTTTACTCATTGAACTTGCAGCGCTTTACTTATAATACCAGGAAGCGCTTTTACTTGTCTTGCCCGAAGCGCTACGCTCATTATGCTAAAGGGGTGCTTTACTCATGTGGCCTGAATCACTTTGATTGTTGTGCCAAGAGGCTTTTACTCCTGTGGATTGAAGCAATTTGATTGCCGTGCCAAGAGGGCTTTATACTTGTAGACTGAAGTGCTTGAATTGCCGTGCCAAGAGCGCCTTACACCTGTGGACTGAAGCGATTGAATTACCGTGCCAAGAGCGCTTTACACCTGTGGACTGAGACGCTTGAATTGCCGTTCCAAGAGTGCTTTACATCTGTGGACTGAAGTGCTTGAATTGCCGTGCCAAGAGTGCTTTACATCTGTGGACTGAAGCGCCTGAATTGCCGTGCCAAGAGCGCTTTACACCTGTGGACTGAAGCGCTTGAATTGTCGTGCCAAGAGCGCTTTTCATCTGTCGAATTAAGCGCTTGAATTGCCGTGCAAAGAGCACTTTACACCTGTGGACTGAAGCGCATGAATTGCCGTGCCTAGAGCGCTTTACATCTGTGAACTGAAGCACTTGAATTGTCGTGCAAAGAGCGCTTTACACCTGTGCTCTGAAACGCCTTTGATTATCGCACCAAGGCCGCAGTACTCTGGAAACTGAAAACGCTTTGCTCGTTGTGCTAAGGGGCGCTTTACTTCTGGAAGTAATGACTTCCTTCAAAATTGGATTCATCAAGGCCTTACCGCTACGAGTACGACCTACTCGTTTTTTAATTCACCATGGAAAAAAGGATACTTCGATTGGATGTCACTCTGCCATGCAGGAACTCTGCTCTTCTTCAGAGAACCCCCAACGATGTCTGACTGCATGGAAGTCTTCAAAATAGTGAGCAATGTGCTTGGGTGTGGCTGGGCTTTATAGGCCTGCCACACCCCAAGATGGCTGCTGCCTCTAAAAACATAGGAATTGTAGTCCCTTCATGGAATAGCACTGATAAGTGCATCTTGTCCAACAGTGTCCTGAAACTGCAGCTCTATGAGCTTTGCCACAGGGCAGACGACGCTGATGGCCACCTTTGGAGCAAGAGGGGATGACAAGTGGTGTGCAGAAAGCGCCGGAGAGCCGTGCAGCGGAGTTTCGGGCGGGACCTGGACCGCACATGGCCTTATTCCTGACAAGGTGGTTATTCTCTAGGAGACCTATCTACTACAAGAAGAGTGGGGTGATATATAAAGCAATTGAAGTGGATGGGTCAGTGTGTGAGCACTACACAATCTTGTGGGGTTAAAGGAATCGCAATTTTATTTAAGAAATCTATAAGGGCAACTTTGGGTAATGTCATTATAGACCCTTAAGAGCGATGGTTGGTTGTCGAAGCGAATGTGCATGGGTCTTGGTTAATAAAAGTGGGTTATTATGGTCCTAAAATAGATGACCCGGCATCTTTTCATGCCCTATATAACCAAATATCAGTCTCAAAATATCCATTCTTGTTAGGGGGCAATTTTAACGTCCTACTGGACCCAGTCTTCGATAAGTCTCCCACAAAAGGTACTGTGAATTCACCTAAAAAAAGAGCTTTGGTGAAACAGGCGATGGAAGACCTGGGTCTGGTGGATTTTTGACGCTGGAAGGGCGGTATTGGTCCAAGATTTACCTTCCATAATAAGAAATATGGGCATCACTCTATGATTGATTTCTTTTTAGTGGATAGAAGTTTGTGTGGGAAAGTTAAGTATGTTGGGCATGCCCCCGAGCATTTATCTGATAACCATTCTGCTGTGAGACTCCATTTTAATCTTGATAAGCCGATCACTCATCCTAGGTGGATGGTAAGCCGTGTCTTGTTTCTGGATGATTTGGTCATTGAGGACTTAAGGTGGAACACCAAGGATTGTTTTGCTATAAACTATGGGTCAGCTATCTTAAAGGTGGTTTGGGATACTTACAAGCCTTATATAAGAGTGAGACTATTTAGGATGGCTGCCCATAGACATAGAGAAGAGAGGAAAGAGTTAAGGGAGCTTGAATCTGTTATACAAGAAATGCAAACCAAGGCCTGCATGATTTTGGATGAAAATCAATCACTTAATTTGGACAGTCAGATAAAGAGGGCTAGAGCAGGCCTTGATATTTTTCTAGTAACTAAGATTTGAAGATGGGAAAGCAGCAGGTTTGCGCATTATGAATATGGGGAAGGGTGTGGCAAGCTTTTGGCATCGAGCCTTAAATAATCTTGTCGCTATTGGCTTTGGGGTAAAGATAACAATTTATATGGGGAAAGAAAGGAATAACTTCAATTACTCTAGGCACTTCTTGGCCAAACACATGTTATGCCTAATTTCCTGGATCCCAGTCATTCTTATTCCTTAATGACCGAATTACACCCTGCGTCACACCCAAGGGTTATGCGTACCATCTGTGTCACGCCCAGTGGTCCAACAGAACACAGCTCTCACTTCTTCACTAGCAGTGTTAAGAAACCGGTAGCACTGAGAAAACCCCTTTAACCTAGTAAAATCGAGGTGGGGCCCTATATCACACTCAGACCCTATGCGTACCATCTGTGTAATGACCAGCAGTCGAAGCTAAAGGCTCCCCTTAAAGCAGAGGTGCTGGCCCTATGTTACACCTAGAGCCTTATGTCTACCATCTTTGTCTTGCCCAGAGGTCCATGTGATCAGCAACCCAAACAATATTTAAACAATATTCTCCTTTCCTGATGCTGACAATCCAAAAAAAGGGTGACTTCCAGGGGGGGTTACAGTTTTCCCAGTTGGCCATACGCCAAAAGCTAGGACAAAGGCTCTGATGTTGCCTCTTACCCTTCTGACCGCGGCTTCAAGATAAACCTCCATCCTGCGGATTCAGCGGAACTTTCAATCAATTGCGGCGTCTTCTCACCTTTCTTGTTGTGTAAATGTGAATCTGTCTGGGCGAGGTCCCCTTCCTAAAGTTGCAGTTAAATCTGAGAAACCAATCATCTCCTGGATGACTTGCCAAAATGTTGCTCAAATGAGAATTTATCTTTAAAAAAACAGAAGACAAGAGGTGTTTGCCAAAACAGGAATAGTTTGGTTAAATAAAGGAGAGCAATAACAGAACTGGGGTCATGCACATCAGTTTGTAGTAGGATTTTACAAATTTCTTTGAGTACCATAAAGTAATAAAAAACATTATTTTTTTGTTTAACAATGCAAACAGTTCTCATGGAGTCGTAAATAAAGTTCTGTTAACTAGTACAGGTGGGCTTCAACCTTGCGTGGACACAAAGTGTGCCAGCTGGTAATGTGTTCAGATTTCAGGCCTGAGGGGAGCGTGGTCACTGCATGTGCTGTGTTCTGATTGGATGTGTGTTCCTAACTACATGTGGCATCTAAATGATGGTGTTTTGGGGAATGCGCGCACCCTTCTGGCCATGTGTGTTTTATTGGGGCCAATCTCTGCACCTATCTGTGAGATCTGATCTAAGTTTCCTATTTGTGTGTTTGCCTGTCGGCTACATGTTACCCCACCTGTCGCATGTCAGTCAGCATTCTCAGGCTTAGGCCCTAGCACCTGCCTGTCCACGTACCTTCATGCCGGGGTTGATGGAGAGTTCACGACGGGGGAATATAATAATGGTGATGCAACTTTCTTCTTATATATGAACACATCTTTGTGTGCATTGACATCGAGTAATCCAATATTAACAAAACACAAAGATGTTTGTTGCTGTGAGTGCCATGAAATTGTGAAGCAGAGACTTCTCAGTAGTAGTGTGTGGTAGCTTGAGGCCGAGAATTACGATTATAGTGGTAAGCTTGGGAATAAAGTCAGCCAAGTTAGCTAAGAGCCGCTGCTGGGGTAGAGGAACAGAGAACCATGTGTCGGTTGCACATTCCGGTACTCATTACAGGTCATTTATAGTTACAGAAGTTTATTGGAACAGAAGCTGGAACTCCAGTGTCTCAGTAAGCTTTTGGCTCTGATCTTGTCTGGAGTCAGCAAGGTATCCATTGTTTGAATTTGGCTATGAGAAGACCTGTGAAAAATATCCTTTATAAGACTGTGTTCGACCTGCGTTTGGCAGCTCAGTCGCCGTGATTAGCAGTCCAGCCTGGGTCAAAGGTGAGATTTCCAGGCCACAGCTTGCAGCGGCCATATATAAACAAGATGAAGGCTACAGCAACTTCCCTGGTTACTTTCTGGATTGTATTGGCTTTCCCCTTGTCATTAGTTCGTTCACTGCCTCCCGCTTCCCCTCTTTGTTACTTTTCCCCATGTTTATCTGACCTCTTTGCCTCATGCTGACCTTGCTTGTCATATTGCTGTGTTTTTCTCTTTTCCTATCCTTGCTCAGAAGAGCCCTGACCAGTTACCTGATTCTAGCGATTACCGACTTCTCTCCTACTTTGCTTTGATTCACTATGTCCCACCTTTCAGAAGCCAGGGAGTATACCTGTATATTTGATTATTTTGAATTTCTGGTGTTTTTCTGTACTAAAACACTGCGTCTACTCTCCCTAATCAGTGAGCCATTATGTTACTGGAGAGTCTTATGCTCATAAGTCGTATACTCATTCTGCAACGAGAGATGTAACACCTGAACGAGGTGTGCTAAAGAAGACCTGAATGTTCCTGCACCCATTTTTCCTCTTACCTTTCTCTCTCCTCATTTTCCTACAATGTTTGACATTGT
This sequence comes from Pleurodeles waltl, assembly GCF_031143425.1. NCBI lineage: Eukaryota > Metazoa > Chordata > Amphibia > Caudata > Salamandridae > Pleurodeles > Pleurodeles waltl. The sequence continues at coordinate 983,551,903 of NC_090442.1, forward strand.
CTGAGACATCTTTCTTGTTACGTGTCAAAGCTGCATTCTTGGGAGAGAGGCAAATATCTGTCAGAACTTACTGGATAGCACTTGCAAAAATGACTGATAAAAGACACTGACCAGGTCTCTTCAGAAGTTATCCTCTGAAGTTGACACCCACCACTAGGCAGACTTCCTTTCTTATTTCTCCAGCAGCAGTGCACAAAGTATCTAGGCTGTGCTGTGGATATTTCACCAGCTGTGATGCCAGATGAGCTGTTGGTGTTGATGCCAAATACATCATAGGTGTTGATGATGATATTAAGTGGTGAAGCCATGGAGTGCAGGAAGCCTAGGCATGTGGCATGGCTACTTGGATTCCTAAGACACCGAGGCTTTGAGCGTGAACAAGCCTACAACCGGCTTTCGATTGTGAAACGCTCTGTTCCTCGATGCCCGAATGTCAGGACTGTTTATTTGAACAACGGGCCGGATTCCACGCAGATTGTATACGAGTGGTTACCTGAGGCTGTTAGAAAATCGACCCTTAAGAGATTTTCCAGGACAAAGATCCTGCTGATGTCAACCGATTATAGGTTAAGTTGTCCTATTGTAGTCCTGATGAGGCCCAGAATTGAAGGGGCCAAAACGCGTCAACACCATGTGGATTGTGGCAGGGTTGAGTAAAAAGCATAATTGACCCCCCCAGAAGTACATTCTACAGTGCAAGAAACCCCAGGAAGTAATAGATCTGGGTTCAGCATTTGTTGATAAAACGTACCACAATCGCTGCTTGAAAGTGGATTACGTCTTTAAGCTCTTTACATACCAGCACCTCCAAAGGAGGAGATTTAGGGGGTGATTCTAAGTCTGGCGGGCGGCGGAGGCCGCCCGCCTGACTTCCCCCTCCAAAATACCGCTCCGCGGTCGGAAGACCGCTGAGGGTATTCTGGGTTTTGCACTGGGCTGGCTGGCGACCGCCAAAAGGCCGCCCGCCAGGCCAGTGCAAAACTACCTTCCCACGAGGACGCCGGCTCCGAATGGAGCCGGCGGAGTGGGAAGGTGCGATGGGTGCAGTGGCACCCATCGCGAATTTCACTGTCTGCAATGCAGACAGTGAAATTCTTTGTGGGGCCCTCTTACGGGGGCCCCACGACAACCCATACCGCCATCCTGTTCCTGGCGGGCGAACCGCCAGGAACAGGATGGCGGTATGGGCTGTCAGAATCCCCATGGCGGCGCAGCTCGCTGCGCCGCCATGGAGGATTCAAATGGGCAGCGGAAAACCGGCGGGAGACCGCCGGTTTTCCACTTCTGACCGCGGTCAAACCGCCGCGGTCAGAATGCCCAGCGGGGCACCGCCAGCCTGTTGGCGGTGCCCCCGTCATTTTAGCCCTGCCGGTCTTGGACCGCCAGGATTAGAATGACCCCCTTAGTTGGGACAATTCTCAGATGTTTCAGTCGATTACATTCTTTGTTTTTTTGCGATTTGTTTATATTTTTATATGTGATATAAATAATATTGTTGTGCTAATGTGAGTACCGATTGTTTGGTTTAATTGGGACAGTTGGTCTCGATGATGATTCTCTTTCCCTATGTGATTGTATACAAATGAATATGATAAAGAAATAATTTTCCCAAGAAAGTATTCATCACTTTTCTTGTTAGAAAATTGAAGTAATCTATCCCAGCCCTTTGACCAGTATTTTGCGCATTTATGTTTCCTTACCCAGGTCAGGTTGGGTTTTTGGGTAAACCTCTTTCCATTATTTACTTGGATTCTGACAGCAGGCAGGGGGTAAGCTACCTCTGAGAGGGCTAATTAAACATTCACATTCACCAGATACAGTCCTTGACACATATCTGAACCTCTCCTGACCCATCAGTAGGAACTGATAAAACTCTTAGAGGGCCACCCTTAGGATGGTCTTCTTCCACCATACTTTTTGTCATCTCCTTCCTATTTTTCCGAATCAGTTTATGTTGGTCTTAGAACTCAGTGCACTTTACCACAGCTAAAAGTGCTTGTGCTCACTGCCTAAACACAATAAAATGTGTTTACACCTGATTGGCATATCTAATTTACTTATACGTTCCTAGTAAAGTGGTATACCATCTACACAGAGCCTGTATATTAAATGCTACTAGTGGGCCTGCAGCACTTTTTGTTCCACCGACTTAAGCAGCCCTTTAAAATGTGTCTCAGTCTGCCATTGCAGTTTGCCAGCAATTTTGAATTGCCAATATGACTTGGCAATATAAACTTGTTATTCAGTGTAAAACTCCCTTTTTATTACATATGTTACATCTAAGGTAAGCTCTAAACAGCCCGTAGCGCAGGGTGCTTTCAAGATTTACATGTCCTGATAGTAAAAAACTCCCAAATTCGTTTTCACAACTGTGAGTCTTACTTCTCCCATAGGATAACATTGGGTTACCTTATTACATTTCATAAGTGCTAACTTTTGATTGGGATCAGATAGCAAAGTCATGTTTGGTATCTGAGGAATTTTAATTTAAACCCCCTTTTGATACAAACAAGGGGTTTTAAGTCACAAATCTGAAAATTGCACTTTTGGAAGGTTAGTCAACATACTTAGGGGCAACCCAATATTCCCCTAGGAACTAGGTACAGACAGTGTCTCACTTAAAAATTTTCCTAGATGAACTGTTTAGATATAATTTGTCTACATAAGACCTATTCTACAATTAATGAATAAGACAATTCTGTACTGCTCAAATCCAATATATTAATCAATAGGATTCAGGAAGTTCAAAAAATGTACAACAAATGAAACAAATTTCCATCCCATAGACAACTACACTGTATATAACCCCCCTTAGATCACACAATTGTATCCCAACAGATCCAGGAAGGGGTTATAACCCTCCTCTTGACACAGTCCTGCACAATAATTGCTTGGTTTTCAGTCCCAGTTCAAGCAATAGAATGGTATTTCAATTCAGCTTGTCAAATGAGAAGGTAATGGTGACCTTTCGGTCTGTGGTGACAGTCAGAGGTCCGTCAGACCATCATCAGGACTCAGTGTTGTAAAATAATACCTACACATAAGGAAATTAATTATAAAACAGTACATGCAATCAGACAAATCAAACCATGTGTACCTCCTGTTAAACCCAAGAAAACACCACAAAAACAGATGTGGATACTAGTATAGGCCACCACCTACACAACAAAGAAAGTTAAAAGAATACCTTAAAAACATAGAAAGTGTGCATCACAGAGTACACTGTGTCAGGCTCCAAACCAAAATAACTACATTCTGGTACTTACAGCAGGTTGCAAAAATAGACTCCATAGCAACAGCACAAGGGGACTTCAGCCTACAAGCTCAAGTAGGCACGTCCAGAAACATAAAAAAATTAAAATCGCTTAACCGCCATACAACATAAACTGTAGAAGAATGCAGCCTCTACTGTAGCATAATCATACCTTCTAATATGGGACCGCTAGCATTTCTCTCCATCCGCATCTGCTCAACCCATGTGAGTCGGAATCAAACATTGCCGGTCTTTCGGGTGTGTTTAAATAAAGGAAGTGACAGGTCACAGACCTTCACACTGAGCATTGAGGGTTCGAGGCCAGCAGGACTCGTTTCCCTCTTTTTTTATTCTTTTTTTTTAACTACAAATGTTTAAGGCTTATACTGAAAGGTAATCTTACTCTTTTTAAATGACAAATACATTTTTTTCAGTTTGCCCAGAAACAGCTCATTCTGCTTATGTCATACATCAAAGCCTAAAAAAAACTCTATATCTCTCTCCGTCTCACTCTCTCTCTCTTTCAATCTTTCTCCCACTCACACACTCAGTCAAACACTTGCGCACCCACTCACAGACCCACTCAGACCCTCATGTACCCAGTCACAGCCCCAGTCAGATACTCACACAGCCATTCACAGACCTACTCAGACAGTTACGCACCCACTCACAGACCCATTGACGCCGTCATGCACCCATTCACAGACCTACGCACACACTGACGCATCCACTAAAACACTGATGTACGCACTCTTAACACCCAGGCAGACAATCTGACAGTCACTCTCCCCCCCAGATACACCCTCTCACACCTATTCTCACACCCAAAGATGATGTGGCCAACTCCCACCATGCACGGCCAAAGGGCCTTGCACAGCATGTGGTTGGTTGGTTGAGGGGGCTGGCCTCAGGCCAAGTTTTGCGGGCAACCTGCCCTGCACACGGGTGAAGGCCATGGACGGTGCAGGTTTGGGTCCTTATAGGGAGTTGGCCTCAGGTCCTGGCGGGAGACAAAGCTCTGTGGCCAACCTCATGCGCAGCGGTGGTTGAATTAACGTAGAGTAATGGAAATTACTATACGTTAACAAAACCACAGAAATTCACTGAAAAACCCAAAGGTCACAGGGACGTTATAGTTATGAAATAGAATTAAAAAAAAACATAGAAATTCACTCAACAAAACCACAAGCATGAGTTAGAGTTACCTCAAGTAACTATACCTCGTGCCGTAAGGTAACTATAACTCACGTCCTCGCCATGCACTCCTAATGACCCCACAAATTACAGCTCTCATGACATCTTTGATAACATAATTGATATATATATATATATATATGTGCTTTGGCTAACTCCAGATATAATTAAGGGCCCAAGTGCCAATAATTAAAGAAAGTCACAAAAGTGCACCCATGGTACATGACCTCAGATTATTGCATATTTACTACTTTAACAATGGAAATTTATAACTTTAACGAATTCACAAGTAGTTACAGAGGTAGGCCTTGAAACTTCTCATTTGTGACCTGCATTTCTGCAGCAGCAAATATGCATGTATGTGTTTGCTCATGCAAGAATCTTCTGAGCATTTGCAAGTTTATTTTCCCTACAGCCCTTTTCCCCCCACTTTGCAAAAAGTTTTACTTCTGTCCTTGTCACAAGTAAATTTCCAGTGTGTCACAGTGTGGGGAGAGATTAGAGAAGAGTTGGTATAAACCGTTAAACATGCAAATGTGTGACTGTGTTAGAGACTCAAAATAATATTACAACCCTTGAACTACCAGTTCTCTCAAATTCCAACTGGAGTATGTAGATTTGCAGAAAGGTGGAAACATCGGGACATTTGCAAGAATAAGAACTATGCTATGATATGAATCCTGGCATACTCAGAAGCTACTTTCAGAGCTCTGGTTCACTGAAAATGCTGCCATAATGTATCACCTCACTGCATGACACCAAGGAGAGGAGTGGATTTTTTTACAGGACAAATAGATTTAAGAAGCATCCCGTCCCATGGACAAGCAGATATTCCCTTGTTGACCTCATGGCTACATTGATCATGCCCAGTACAGGGTTGCGAGGCCTGTTTGTACAGCATACAGATGAGACATAACAAACGTATACGGTAAAACAAAAGGACGAGGCATATGCTTCGATTGTGTAGGCGTGGAGCTGGTGGCACTGAATCCCTGATGCATGAGGTTAGAACAAGTGAGTCTTGAATGTCGATCTCATGTCCATCAGTTAGTCTGGAAACATTGCTTCAGAGGAATGAGGCTGCTACTGAAAATTGCTTGTCTCCATTGTGTTTGCCACAGAATCAGTTTGTGAGTTCATCCTGAAAAGGGTTGTGATTATTCCTTGAGGTAGGTAGCCATCCACCCTAAACATTAGCCCAAAGTGTTACAACTACCACTTAACTGTTTTTAGCATACCATTACATTACTGCTATTATCTGTTGCACCCACTTAAACTGGTCTCTTTTTGATCTACTGTATTTGTGAAACTCTTTAATTTCATCCAATGTTTATTTGAATGCATCTCTTACTGAACATTTTTGCTAGAGTCTGCATCTCTTCTTTCACCTGCTTGTACAGTGTCCCCACCATCAGGCAGAGTTGCTTCATTCTAGAAGTTCACAACATCATGGCTATTTCCCAAAGCAGTGCTTATTGGTGAAGGATTTGCAGCATAATGTAATATTTCTAGTAATTTAAAATCACTGTTGACCTCCTTGTCCATGACATGCTTATATTTTCATGAAACTCTTCACTAGATGTAGACAGCTCAGAATGAGAGTACTTAGTGGACGAAGGCTTGAAATGAAAACTTTAAGAAAACATTAATAGCGCCATAGTTTTTTGTAAAATGTGTGTTATTATACTTGTGTGGTACTTTTATAGCCTGGACCTGGGCACAGGGCATCAGAGTGCTTTACAAAAAAGGAATTGGGGAATAGCATAGAATATTCTGATAAAGAGATAAGGGAAGCATGGAAAAACTGATGGAAGCATGAGTGAGGTTCAGTGTAGAGAGGTGCCAAATAATTGCACTAATATGCAAAGCTATGTATTGAAACTAGAAAGTAAAGTACTTATTTGTTTAATTCTTTGAAGGTTTGATGCTAGTATAAACTCCTGCCCTTCCTCCGTTTCCAGATTAACTTTTGCAGTTTTTTCACTTTGAATTTTCTGAGATCTACCTCCATGTCGTGGGTGGGGGGGGCTACTTCCTGTGAATTTTGTGTGTCCCTTAGCCTCACTGTTCACTAAATTTGTTCAGTATTGGGCACACTGGTATTCTTTTGCCTGGCTAAGGAGTTGATAGGCACTATGAATAGTAGGAGTGAGAGCAGACACCCTTGATGCACTTTCCGAAATTTTGGAAAGGCATCAGATGTGTGGCCATTTGTGGTGACCAAAGCAACCGGGTGGGTATATAAAAGCCGGTGGATGGTTAAAATGTTATTAGGGAGGCAATAGTGTCAGAAGGTCTCAAATAGGAAGTGCCATTTGAGGGTGTTGAATGTCTTTTTGACATCTGAAAGAGCGATGACAGCCCAGACCTCGGTGTTAAGCTGGTTATGAGCTGCAAAAACAGTACGGAGCTTCAGTGCTGTGGATCTGTGAGGCACGAACCCAGGCTCCACCAGGATAATCAAGCAGTCGACGAGTTGGGAAAGCCTGGTAGTGATTATATTAACTAGATTCTTGTTATCCCAGCTAAGCAATTAGAGAGGTTGTTAGAAGGTATGTTTAATTGGGTCCTTCCCAGGTTTAGAGAGGACAGAACTGAGTGCCTTGTGCATGGAGATGGGTAATTCTCCATCCTGTAGTGCCTTTGCAAAGGCCATGATGAGATGGGGCGCCAGATGTGTTTATAGGCTTTGTAGAATTTGCCTGTGAGGCCATCATTGCCTGGGGGCTTGGAGCCAACCAGCGAGTCTATTGCAGTGATGACCTCCTCCTGAGAGGTAGGTTGGAATAAAAACTGCTGACAGCTGACTTCCAGCCACACCAAAACCACTTCCTCCAAGTACTTGGAGGTCTCACTGAAGGTCTGACAATCACTGCAGTGTAAAGTCAGGAATAATAGTGTACAAACTCAGAGAGGATGTCATCGTCCACTAACAAGATTGTCCCATCTTGACTCTCCAAGCCGGTATTGTTGACCTTGACTTCTAATGCTAGAGGAGCCAGGCCAGCGTCTTGCCTGGTCTTTTCCCTTTGCCATGCCAGCTAGGTAGGGTATGCTTTCCTTGATTTTGCACCTCTGTATCAGCAAAAGTCCCTGGAATTTCTGAAGGAGTCGGTTCAACAGGGCCACATCAGATGTACATGCAAACTGCGCCTCAGTAATCCCCAGCTCTGTCTCCAATCAAGAGAGCTGCCTTTGTATATCTTGCAGCACTCTGACTTGTTTAGATATTATGTGTCCTTGAACGTATTCCTTAGGAGCCTCCCAGAGGGTGGTGGACGTAGTAACGGAATCAGTGTTAATCTGAAAGTATTCATGTACTGCCATCTGGATTTCAACCTTAAAGACATAATCAAAAAAGGAGGAGGGAGTAAAGCGCCAATATGGGCGGCAGAACAGGGAACATTAGAGGCACAAAACGAGGAGGACTGATGAGCGGTCTGATAGCGTGCACCCTAGGTGTTCCACATCTGTGACCTAGGAGAGGTGGCTCAGTAATAAGATCTAGAAAACAAGTTGTGTGGTGCAGAGTGAAAGGTGAATTCTTTGGTAGATGGGTGGGCCCTCTGCTCTAGGCCCAGCAGCCCAAATAGCTCAAGAATGTTGCAGAATATTCATGCTGCATAACCATGTTGGGAGAATTGTGGTCCCGTAGAGTCCAGTGACACATCTAGAAATAGGTTTAAATCGCCTCCCCACATGACAGTGTCAGAATGGGAATTGCACAATTTGGCAGTAATATCCAAGAAAAATTGGGGCTCATTGTTGGATGAGTAAGTGTTTACCAGGGCCAGAATACCCTCTAGTATGAGGAATATGCCAACCGAATCCTCCTGCAAATGATGCAGCTTAAAAGGCACCTGAGGATGCATGGAATGCACACTCACCTCCATTTAGTGCTGTAAGACGAGAAACAGTGTGGGGGCCATTTAGCGGCAAAGTAGCATAGGCATGCTGGGGCGATGTGCGTCTCCTGTAGAAATAGAATATCAACCCAGGGACAGTCTAGGTATGCCACAAGCCTACTCATTTTGCAACAATTGTTGAGCCTGCGGATATTTTAGGTAAGCTGTTTTAGAGCATGTAACAGGACCAACTGAGTGAACACTCAAGAGATCACTTGAGACGGATCTGGCCAGATCACAGGGACATGTCATCCAGCATGACCAATTAAACATAAACAGTCAAAACCCTGAACCCTTCGCCCACCCACACTGATAACACAAACAATCAATGCTGGAACCCCAAAGTGAAGTAGCCACAAAGAAGAGAGAAACACACTAGATGTGATACACACCATGACGTGTTATATTGCTCCTGGGAGAGGCACAGTAGAAAGGGTGGCACACAGGAGAAGTGCTGGTGGAAAGACCTCCCTCACTACATCCCACAGATTGGTAACAATCAACAGAGCACGAACAGGGTGGTGTAAATACCATGAGGAACTTGCACTACCTCCACAACCAGAGGTACAGTAGGAATCTATTGGCAAGCTGAACGGCAGAATCTTGCAGGTCTGACAGTTCAGTTCTCAGGAGTATCAGCTTGAGAACAGTCCAGAGAACAAATACTTCCGGTGGGGCTCATCTTGAACGCAGGTGTGGAGATAAGGGCGTAAAGCGACTTGTAAAACATGACAGCATATAGCGGTTTCTGGAAAAAGTGTGTTTTACCTTCAAATTCAACCTTCAGCCTTGCAGGATATAATATGGAGTACCTGATACCTCAGGCTTGTAGTAGTTGCCGGGGCTCTGTAAATTTGTGTTGAGCTTTCTGGACAATAGCAGTAAGGTCCAGAAAAATGGAGAGCATGGAGCAGCGGAACTTTCTCACAAGCCAGATGGAGGACAGTATCTCAATCCCATAAATTAGGAATTATGGGAAAAATGGGTCTTGGAGGAGTGCCTGGAAGGGTGCGGAGGGCCAAGCGACCTATGTGCGCTGTCCACTGCTGTATAGAAGGATTGGCATTTGAAAAGGGGGGGAAAGCAAGGGCTCCACGAAGGATGCCATACACCAGTATTAATGAACTCAGCAATACCCAGAATAAGGCTGTTATTGCACCAGAAGTAGCTTCTAGGTCCTCCTTTTTCATGGCGATGGGTAGCATATGCTTTTCAAGTTTGGCCACTTTCGACTAAGTGTCCGTGGTGTCGTCTTCAAGGTCGAAACCTGGCGCTCCAAACATCCATCCACACGACCTGTATATCCATGCACTCCATAGTGTGGTCTAAACAGGTAGCCATAGAGTTTTAGCGTCAATGGAGTGGAGTCAGGGACGTAACTCCATAAGGATAGCCGTAGTAGAGTTCAAGCACACGTCCCCACCTCATCCTGCACATGGTCAGCTGGTGTATCAAAAGGATTCACCTAGGGATGGGTCTTTTTGAAATAGAAGGGAAGCTTCCCTGGCTGCGGGACCCTCTTACCCATCAGGGGACTAGGAGCTGATGATGAGGCACAGTATCTAAATCCAGTGGGTCTACTCAGTTTGCGGTCAAGGAGTAGGAGTAGTGCTGAGAGCCTGCAAGTGGGCATTAGCCAAGTGTATAAAATAAATGTATATATATGATAAACTCACCAGCCCCTCCTTGGAGATGGAGCGGAGCTGTATGCTGCTGGAGGCCTTCCAGTAAGGCGGGAACATGGCAAGGGTCAGGTGTTCCTGGTTGAGGCGGGATGGGGCTCTCTCATGCAGCCAGATCATTGCTGGTTCAGTCCCACCACCACCCTGCAGCTCAGCACCGCCATGCGCCATCCCCAGCAGCAAGAGCATATTTCCCCTGTCTCAGGGGTGGACATGCGATGGGGTAAGGGAGGGATCGCTGGTACCACTGTGCCTCAATGAACACCCAGGCTGGTCAAGGGAGCTGGTCTAAGGCTTGCCAGCAGCCCCTATGTCTGCTGGTCCTCCAAGGTTGCTTGGTTTGGCCAGTGATCAGGCGGCCAAACCAAGCAGCACCAGGCGGCCCAAGGCTTCTTGAGCGCACCTTGTTGCAACTTGCACCAGGTGTGCGGATCAGGCTTCAAGGTAATATGATACTGTGCCTGTGTGATAAACTTAGATTTCATTTTCGCATCTTGGGAACTCAGCCTTGCCATGTTTTTGGATTCTGTCGTCTGAACCCTTCCTCTGTGTTCTTTGATCACCTATATTGTGGCCTGTTTTTTTGCTTTTAAAATGCTGCTCATGTGGGGCGTAGTTAAGATGGTGCCCGTGTAGGAGCGCCTTTCAGGAGCTCTGCTGCGTACGACTTAACTTGGAGTGGATCTGGTCACCCGAGACGTTCCCCAGGCCAAATTTACCATTGCGCTCCCCCCATATGTGGTACATTCCCTGAGAGAATCCCCACTCTGATGCTGGGGGTGGCGCGGCGATGCCTGGGGGCCGATGGACCCTAGCCGGTTTGAATTCACATTGCCTGGCAGCCTTGCTAAGAATAAGGAGTGGCAGCATCAGCTGGGGCCAATGGAGACACGACATTGGCAATTACGAACTGGCAGCTGTGCATCGGCATACCTGCAGCGGCCTACCTGTCCCGACTGAGAGAGCGCTGAAGAGGATAGGTGACCACACGGCCTGCAGCAAGCGATGGTGGGCCGTGGACGCCATATGGCATCGGGCCCTTGAATACCTGTCTGCCGGGATATCTGGGCTTTGAAACAGGTACACCAGAGAGCCGGCGGGGGACTGCCTGAAGTGGGGCCTGCCTGGGAGTCCGGCGCCGGCCAGGAGAGAAGGAGTGCACCACTGCTTGCTGAGAGACTTGTCAGGAACGGACTGGGCCCCTCTTGGATGCTGAGGCGGTGTGCTCGGGCCCCCACTTCTCCAGGATGTGCCTTTCTGTCTGTGCCCGCTGTGCGCGACCACATGCTGCTGTCAGAGCCCCCCGTTGCCCGGGAGCGGTGATGGGTGTACTCGGTGGATCCATCCCCCCCACTCATTTCGCTAAGTAGACTGTTGTGGTGATTTAAATGGCGGAGATCTCCTTACCTCCAGATCCAAATATTGCTCCTCGTACCGCCTCATATCACTCTTAAACATAGCCTCAAAGACATTTACGGGTATTTTGGCCAACAGACTAGCTCCCTTCATGCATAGTCTGATGGACCCTAACCAGACTGGGTTAATCACTAAAATGATCTGTAGCGATAATGCCAAGTGCCTATGCCACTTTCTGGACAAGAAACCCCGCTCTCGCAAATCTGCACTCCTTCTGTCCATTGATGCAGAGAAGGCATTTGACCGGGTCCACTGGCCATGCCTTCGAGCAGTGTTGACTCGTTGTGGGTTGGGGCCACGGTTCTGCAAGTGGATTCAATGCAGCTACTCCTCTCCCAAGGCGATGGTGCACGTTAATGGTCTCCTGTCTCAACACTTTTCCATTGCTAGGGGCACAAGACTGGGATGCTCCCTTTCCCCCTTGTTATTTGCCCTGTACATGGAGCCCTTAGCCGTACGCATCCGCAGACTTCCACAAATCTTTGGCATTATCATGGGCGGCAGGTCACATAAGATTGCTCTCTATGCGAATTATGTCCTGCCATTCTTATCATTGCCACAGGTTTCTCTGCCAGTGGTTCCTCAGGAACTAGCGAACTTCGGGGAAGTCTTGGAGTTCAAAACTAACCTTCAACAATCATCCATCTTGAATCTCACTGTGCCCGAGGTGGATAAGGCCTCACTAAGACTGACTTTCCATTCACCTGCACCACACAGGGGGTGAGATATTTAGATTTGCAGATCTATCCCACTCCAGCATTGACAGCAGATCACAATTACGCTGCGGTCATGGCAACTGCGCGATCTGATCTGTCCAGATGGAAGGGTTATGGCCTCTTATGGCTCAGTCGCCTAGCGGCTGTCAACATGACACTCTTGCCAAAAATACTATACGTCATGTAAACATTGCCGCTGCCACCTCCCCTCAGACCCTAGATTAGCTACAGCCTGATATGGGAATTCCTATGGGTTGGAAAGAAAGCAAGGATGGTGAAGGCACAGGCCTATTTGCCTCAGGCGGAGGGAGGGCTGGGGGTCACCCACTTAATGAGCTACTGTCGCACTACACAACTCTGCTTTAGGGTGGAAAGGTCCCGACCCAGCACTAAGAAGCATTGGTGCTTTATCGATCAGGCAGCGGCAGGCATCCATATTTGGAAAACACTGTGGTTGCCAAGGACACAGTGTCCACCGGAAGTATACATTTCCCCCATACTGCGAGCCACAATGGGGGTATGAGACAATGTACAAACGCAGAAACGTTTATCCACACCTCTCTCTCCCCAGACACCAATTATAGGGAATCCTGACTTCCCGCCTGCACTGAATGGCCCCTCCTATTATGTGTGGCAGGACGCTAATTGTAAAAGGATAGGTGATCTCTTTGATGCAGCCAGCCTTATGGAATTCTCCCCGCTTCAGTCAGATTGCATACTGCCATCAGCAGTCCATTGGCAGTTCCTAGCGGTCCGGCATTGGGTATCTCTACGCTCAGTTTATCCCCATGCTAGTAGACCTCTTACTATGTTTGAGAAGTGGCTTCTCACTTGCACCTCCGATAAGCATCTTCTCTCTAAATATGTGCATTCCTAGTCACACCAACAAAACTGGCCAAAACACCCGCTCAACATAAATGAGAGACCAAATTCGAATGCACTTTCACGGACAGGGAGTCGCATGATATATAACACGTGCCCATGCATTAGTGCGTAGTAAGGAGATATTCCTTATAATAGCTCACTGCTGGTACTACACTCCAGCAGGGGTTCCACACTGGAAACCTGGTGGAAACGGCATATGCTTGCGGCATTGTGAACAGACAGGTACACTTACACACATCTTGTGGGAATGTCCTAAAATGTGTGCTTTTTGGCCGGAAGTAGTAGCCGCGATAGACGACATATATGACACAGACATTCCCCGAATCCCCAGTCATGTGCTACTGGGACTTCCGAACTCATTAACATACCCTTTAAAATTAAACTCCACTAAAGGAAGTGCCATCACGCTGGTGCTGGGGGTGGCTAAGCAGCTCTAGATCCCGACCTTTACAGATTGGTTCCATTAGCTATGGTATCTACTGGGATTGGAGAAACTGACGATGGCTGTGACATCCTCACTGCCATTATTTGATAAAACATGGGGCCCTTGTATTCGGTACCTCTCGGATGAATTCCAAGAATTAACTTGCCCATTATACTTGCAAATCCTTTGCTTGACATGCACCGAGGGAGGTGAGACATGATCAGATGGCCGTTGATTGTCTGTGGCCGGGCGGTCGCCCCGCTGCCAGGTTTCCCTCCCTCTCTTTTTAATATTCGTTGTTGCCTTAACGACTTCAATAGTTGTCATTGAGTACTAACCCCATCCTCCCCATCCCTTATTCTTTGTTTGAAAAGTTCACTTTTTCCGCCTTGTTGCAATTGGTTAACATTTCCCCACCGGCCTTTGGATGTAGGTGGGCGGACTGCTGTATTTGTTGGTTGCATTTATAAAGACAATGAAAGAGATCTTAAACCTAAAATGCTGCTCACCCTCGTCTCCTCACATATTAGAGAATAACAAATGTGTTTTCTCTTCAAACTTGTGTTTGATATTGTGCTGAATGTACTGTAGAATAATGAGTTGGTAAAGCAGCGTGTTGCTGTGAGTGAGTGTATGAGGGATAGTTAAGGGTGAGTTGGTGTGAGTTTGTGTTTGATGAGACACTGAGTGCACGTATGAGTGTGTACATGACTAAGGGCCAGATGTATCATCACGGCCCTTTGCGAGTCAGAAATAGCGATTTTTAAGAAATCGCTATTTCCGACTCGCAAAGTGCCATGTATCACATTTGCGATTCGGTAATAGTGATTTCTTAAAAATCGCAAATGCTATTACCGAATCGCAAATTGCGATACCAGCCCCATTCGCAGCTATGGGCCTGTTGGCCCATAGCTGCGAATTTTTTTGCATTTCCAAAATTGCCATTTCTGAACCAGAAATCGCAATTTTGGAAATGCAAAAAGCCCAGGGTGCTGGGGGCCTAAGGCCCCTTCTGCTGCCAAAAGGGCATGTGTGCTTTACATGTTCAATTTAAAAATGCATTTCAAATGCATTTTTAAATTATGCACCAGGTTACCACCTGGTTTATTTTCATGGTATTTGCATGTGCAAAATGCCATTCTGCGAAAAATCGCAATTTGCGATTTTTTGCAGCATCTCTTTGCGATGTGGATTTTGCGAATCGCAAATTGCAAGTCGCAAAACAAGGTTGCAACACAAGAAATCAAATTTTTTGCGATTTCTTATTTGTGGTCTGCGAATGCCTTTCATGCATCGCAGACCACTTTTTTGCACTCGCAAACGGACGAATTTTGCGATTCGCACCGTTTGCAAGTGCAAAAAATGTTCATACATCTGGCCCCAAGGATCATGTGTGGATGTGCGAGTGAGTGTACAGTGAATGAATGCATGTGAGTTGATGTAGAATGAATGCACAAGAGAGGGTCTTGGGTGAGCTGCTGTGAAGACTGAGAACATGAACACGTGCTGTGAGTAGTAGTCTTGTGTGTGGGAGTTGGTGGGTACTTGGGGAAACGGTATATGAGCACATTGCCGTGATTGACGGTCTTTGGTGAGCTAATGTAAATAAGCGGATGCATGAGGCCTTCAGTGCAGAGCTTGTGAAAACACTTTGGGGCACATTTAGACTCTGGCGGGAAACCCGCTGGTCTGTTGGATCGTAGCTAATGCTACCCTTACAGTGGTCCACACTCTGTTTAGTAACCCCTCCTCCTTTAGGACTTTCGGCAGGTGGTGAGTTCTCTGCCTTCAGTAGAGACTCCAGTGATGTGGCGCCATGAAAGACCCTGATTGTTTGCAGAGTTGATGCCATGTGTGAAGTGCCCACTCTGCATAGCTTTTTGTGTTCTTGATAACAAACTACCAAAACAGGAGTTTGTTTTCAGAAAACAAGAAAAATGTATCCTGGTGCGTAGGGAATTTTCTCGCTGCATGTGTTGGCCATTGTGCGTTTCTCTACCTGTGATTACCAGGCCTGGCGTGGCATTTCTATGTAAGAAGAGCACATATTGGCCCTGAAAGGAAAATTGAGTGCCTGCAGGGGTACATGAGCACCACTGTGCCCTGACAACCCAGTGGCGGACGGACCACCTGATAAAGGATTTACAGCTATGGAGCCAGCTGATATCTCCCCTGGTGTAAACCCAGTATCCCCAGACTAAATATAGCAGGGGAACTGTGAGCTTGGCGAGGCAGGAGCCTTCCCGATTTACAGCAGTGCTCCTGTTCCACCAAACTGTAAAAGACCTTACACATACTAGTAGTGTGGTTGTTTATTATGTTACTAGTACATTGCTATTTAAAATGCAGTACTGTTACACAATATGTGTCCTTTGTTGTGTTGACAAATTCACGTTCATGTCTAACAAGCATTGACAAAGCTTGTAGCTTTGAATTTTATAAGTGAAATGTTAGCCACATTCTTCTACTTCCAACATGCACATGCAAGCCAATGAATGCTTGCATGGTATGGTGTGAAATACTTACAGTGGAGGAGTTCTATAACTTATTTTAGCAAGGAGTGGAAAATGAATGCTTGAGGGGGTTGTCCAATCAATACTGATTTAAAAGCAGCCACACATCGAACATTGTCACTGTGTAACTAGGGATGTGTGTTGATTTGATGTATTGGCCATAGCTTAAATCAAGCAATGAATGGCTTTATGTGTGTCTGAAGTTATACAGGAAATTTTTATAATTCCAATTGTTGTATTTGTTCTTGTATTTTGTTTAGATCACGGATCATATTGCAGCAAGAAAAAAGAAAGCAAAAGGTACGTTGTTTTGTAGCACATAATTGTGCCTTCTGTCACTCTAGCTTCAGACGTATGAGTTTTCTTGACCACAGGACTAGTTCTAAAAATGTCTGTGCAAAGCTAGTAGTTATTTAAAAAAGAAAGTCCACTGGTCCTTTTTGTACAGAACGTATGTCTTCATATGCCTGTGCTTCCCTTTAGAGTGCACAGGGCCCGTCTCCATCTGCATCCGCTGTCTTTCAGTATCGCAGTCCTTTTCTTCTGCTGCTAACAGCTAGACATTTTTTTCATAGCTTTTTATTGTTTCCACTAAATGTTTTTGCTGGTCCTCTGTTTCTTATTGAATGCGAGGTACTCAGATTTAAAGTAAAGATGAGTCTTATTGCTACCTTCCTATTTACAATGATCCGATTTCCAATGTTCTGCTTTCTAATCCTATTAAAAACATGTGAATCTTCAAAAGAGTCATGCTGAAGAAGATCAAATTACTTACCTGTAGCCACAGCTCTCACAAGCTTGTATGTATCAGAGGGGTACAGGCAACCCTCTGTTCTCCTCATTGTGGTATGTTAGTATTGATATATGCTGGTAAAAATCTGAAGATGGCCTTCAGAGAGTGAAGTTAGGCTTGTCCACCTCATTGGCAATTTTGTAGGCACACATTGAAAGAAATAAGTTACATACAGACCACCCCTGAAAGAAACCCAAGTAGTCTTGTCCCCCCCTTTGGGAAAACCAAAGTTTTGTTAATGTCATCTGTATTTGCTTTCTGAAACCCACCTTGCACAAACTAAAGTTTTC
This sequence comes from Pleurodeles waltl, assembly GCF_031143425.1. NCBI lineage: Eukaryota > Metazoa > Chordata > Amphibia > Caudata > Salamandridae > Pleurodeles > Pleurodeles waltl. The sequence continues at coordinate 983,568,974 of NC_090442.1, forward strand.
CCCTCGCGGCCAACTCTGCAGACTTTCATCAGTATTTCTCATTCTTTTCATCATCTGCACTGCCTTTACCAATATCAAACCTTATGTATTCAACAATTTTTCTTGCACCTTCTTGTCGTCCACTTTCAACACCAGTTGATCTCTCAACATCTCATCTAAAAAGTTTTTATAAACACATGTTGCTGCAGGAGACCTCAAACTGGCTGCATAGATCTCCACAGATTCTCGAGGCAGTTGACTCACTTTAAAAACTTAAATCTTTTCACGACCACATATTCCTTGTTGCTAAAGTTCTCAGTTAGCTGCTTTACAACAGTGTAATATTCATCCACCTCTTCATCTATTTCATTCTCATCTGGAATATGGTGGGAGAAGTTTCAAAACCCTTTCTCCCTCAGCACCCAAACAGTGTTTAAGAAATGATAATTTTCTTATTTTTTGTTGTCCTCATTCACCCTAGGCCATATGCAACCTCCTTTCCCTTTTCAACCGAAACGCAGGAGATTTTCCTCGGCCAGGGGTTGTTTATTACTCTCAAACAATCCTCAGACTGTTTCAATTCTGTGAGGATTTCGGAGCAGGGTGTAAAATCATTGGACAGATATCACAAATACAAATACAATTCTATTCCAACATTAAACACACAAACATCTATACATCAATCTCCTGATTTCCAATTCATTAATGCTACCCAGAAATTCCCTCGCATCCTTTCCATTCCCCCCATCTTTTGATCCAATTCTGCTATAGAAAAAACATCCCTAAGCCATTCTGAATGATCTGGGGGGGTCTTTGAAATCCATTTTCTACAAATTTCTCGCCTCCCCAACAGTATTGCATAAAATACAAACTTTTTATCTGCAATAATGTCCCGACCTAACCACCCCTGCTGGTCTTGAACTTGGCCAAATATTATTAACTGAAGAGAGGATTCAATTCCCCGATTTAATATACAAGAAATTGTTTCGCATACTCTTTCCCAGAAGAATCGAATATCAGGGCATTCCCAAAACATGTGAACATCAGTTGCTTGTAATAAACCACATTTTGGGCATTCCACCTCTTGCCCTCCTTTCATTTTTGATAGTTTCTCGGGGGAAATATACACTCTATGTAATGTGAAATAATGATTTTTCCTAAGAGTGGCTGGTTTCACAATATCAAAAAGCATTTTTAATGACTCTTCCCACCCCCTTTTAGCTACATCTTCTGAGAAAAATTTCCTCCACAAATCGGTAGGTAATACAAACTCACCATCTACCCCTTCCAGGATCCCCCAATACCAAGTACACACTCTGTGAGGGCCTCCTAGTGGGCTCGGGGTGATCTCACTCAATGGATTAAGCATACCAACACCTTCCTTTATCCCCTGAGCCCATTTTCTTATTTGTAAAAATTTCCATCTGGACAAAGCACCACCCATCTTTAACTGTAATTCCTCCCACGAGAGAAAAGCCCCTTCCGAGAACAACTCTCCCCAGTATTCTAATCCCGCTTCTCTTATCGGTAATGCCAAAACATCTTGAAAACATTCCGGGGTTCCCGGGGAGTCCCAGATAGGTGCGTCAATGTTATAGTAAGTACGTTTTGCAGATTGCCTAATAAGGTACCAACCTTCTGCCAGCCCTCGCATAATTTTCAACCTTATCTTTTTGAAAAACTTAGGGTCCCCAAATTTAAACAAAAAATTAGTTGAAGCACCGTTAATTCTAGAGGCCATTATCTTAAACATTAGACCCGTTGTTGTGGAATCTGACGCAAGAGACAAAAGTATATAATTTTTCAAAAGAAAGGCCCATGCATAATATTGCAACTCAGGTAATGCCAAACCTCCCTGAACCTTACGCCGGCGTAACTTCTTCTGAGAGATTCTAACACCCTTAGATCTCCAAATAAAATTGCTTATAACGCGCTGCATTTTTTCTATATAGACTTTCTGCATTGGGAGTGGAGAAGTAGAAAACAGAAAGTTCCATTTTGTAAGAATGGCCATTTTTACCAAGTTTACTCGACCTATTATCGTCAGGGGAAGATGCATCCAACCTTGCAATAAACTTTTACATTCTGCCAACAATTTTTCCTGGTTCCTCTCCGCTAACTGATTAATATCTTGAGGTACCAAAATTCCCAAATATCTAATTTCCTTTTTACGAAAAGCAGACTTATATTCCATATTCCAAGCCATAATCTCAGTTTTTTCAACATTCACTTGATAACCAGACACCCTCCCAAACTCTTCGGCCAGTTTAAAAATCTCGGAAGATGCAGTACCTAAATCGTCTGTATATAACAAAAGGTCATCAGCATACAGAGCGAGCTTTCTTTCCCAGCCCTGACAGCTAAAAGGAGTAATCATCTTATTCCACCGAATTTTCCTCGCGAATGGTTCGATGTATAAGTTAAATAGTGCAGGGGACAGCGGGCATCCCTGTCTGGTGCCTCTAGCTATAGCTATCGGCCCTGTAAGGTTCCCATTCACTAATATTCTAGCTATAGGAGCCCTATATATCTGGTTCACTACCCCACAGAAATTATCTCCCAGTTTAGCTTTTTTTAGCAGAGTTTTTAAATAGACCCAGTTTACCTGGTCAAAGGCTTTTGCAGCATCGACCGTTATAATCCCCAAAGGGGATTCCGATTCTACTGCCATATCTATGGCCCCTATTAATTCATATGTTAACTCATGCAAATACCTCCCCTTCGAGAAGCCCTTCTGATCAGGATGAATTAAGCTGTCTGCTACCTTATTTAACCTATCCACCACTATTTTCGTAAACAGCTTATAATCGGTGTTCAATAATGAAATAGGTCTATAGGAAGAGCAATAAGATGGGTTTTTCCCGGGTTTCGGTATTAATGTAATAATTGCTTCATTCCACGTAACTGGCATACTTATATCGTTAAAAAAAATCCTACCAAATAACTCAGTCAAGAACGGAACAATTACCTCACCTAATGCCTTATACAACTCCACCGTGATACCACCCGGACCCGGGGCTTTCCCTTCCTTACCCTTAGCTAAGGCTGCTCGCACTTCTTCCACCGTAATAGGACCATTAAGAAATTCCTGATTCTGTTGCGAAATTTCTGGTAATATATCCTGAGCTAACCAGTTCTCCACCATTCCCTCTCGCACCTCTGCCTGTTCCGTATATAAAAATGTAAAAAAATCTTGAAACCCTTGTTCAATGTCTTCTGCATGAGATAATTTAACACCCGTATCTTCAATCACTATTTCCTTAATATAATTTTAGCTTTCCAGGCAAGTAATTTTCCTGAGTTTTCCCCATATTCAAAATGTTTTAACTTGCTAGCCTCCCATTTCCTAACCATACGTGCCTGTAAAATGTTTGCTATTCGTGTTCTTAGCTCAGTCATTTCTGTTCTTCCTATTTCCTCCTGGGCTCCTTCTCCTTTACCAACCAGTTTCTTACATTTCACTGACATTTCTTGCTCTAACATATTTATTTAATCTCTGACTGTTTTATGTTTGTGACATGCAATACTCCTAAGTTCCCCTCGTATTACCGCCTTAAACGAGTCCCAAACCGTTGATAACGATGCTGAACCTGTGTTAATCTTGAAAAAAATTCCAGTCTCTCTACGCAGATGTACCAAAACATCCTCTTCCAATAATAGTGCACGCTCCAATGTCCACCTCTTAAAAACTATTCTCTGTGGGAGCATCAAATGCAGCTTTACTGCAGCATGATCTGATAAATGCGGGGGTAAATATTCAATCCTGTCAACATTTTCCAACAACCTATCATCCACAAAAAAATAATCAATACGTGAAGCATGACTATACTTCTTATTGAAGAATGAAAAGACCTTAGCCTCCCCTTCCCTCTTCCGTCATATATCACACAAGCCATACTCCTTCATCATCTTCCTTAAGTAATATTGTGTTTTTGGCGTACCTGAAGATCGACAAGTATCTGTTCTATCTAATCCATTGTCAAGCACCACATTAAAATCCCCTGTCATGATAACTGCATCCGAGAAATCGATTAACTGAGAAAAAACTATTTTAAGAGGTTCAATATCATCGCAATTCGGGCCGTAGAATCCGACCAAAACCAACCTTACTTCACCAATACGTATTTATTATTATGACCCAACGACCAGCGTGATCTGCCCTTGTCTCTAAAATCTCCAATCTAGGTTGTACTCCCTGTTTAACCACAATAGCTACTCCCCTTGTATGAAAATTGTTGGTAGTGCAGAAACACATTTGTACCCACTTTTGAGCCTTAAATAACTCCTTACATTCTTCTGCAACTAAATGAGTTTCCTGTAAGATAAAAATCTGCGCCGGAGAATCTTTTAAATATTGTAAGATTTTATTACGTCTTGCTTTCGTCCTTAGACCGTTAATATTCCAGGAGAGTAATTTAATCGTGGATTCCTCCAACCCCTGACCTTTATTTAATCTAGCCATTCCAAAGTGACCCGCCTTCCCTCTGCCTCGGTGAATGAGGAACTATTTCCACACAAAACTCAAAATCAAAAAATCCAAAAGTAAAAATCAAAACCCTCCTAATTAATAAACCCCCCTCCCAACACCCTCCCATAGGGGACCCCCCCACTATATCAGCCAACTTGGGCCCTATTTTAGAGCACCCCACCTGCCTGGGAGCTTCAAAAAATTCATTTTACGTGATCAGTCTGTTCCTTACTTATAAGTTCTAATAGCTCGTCCGCCCTGACTGTCTCTCTTATATTGTACATTTTATTATTATACATTACTCGCAAAAAAGCTGGGAACTTCAACTGTGCCGTAATCCCTAATTTTTTTAATTCGTCTAACCTTTTCCCCAACTCCGACAAATCGGACCTAATCTCAAATATTACATTTTCGACTTTTAATGATTTCTGTTTCAATGCACTGCTCAAGATTTTCTCCTTTAAACGATAAGTTAGGAAATTAACCAAGATTTTCCTTGGCCTAGTGCTGTTTGGTCGCTTCGTAAAAGGGTCGCGATGAACCCTCTGGATGTCTCTTTCAATCTCTTCTCGGCTCTCTTCCAATTCACAAACAGATTTAATAAGAGAAACCACATATGACTTCAGATTTGCTCCTTCTGCTCCTTCCGGAACCTTTAACAATTTTATGTTGTTTCTACGCGAATAATTCTCCAACTGTTCAATTTTTACTTGCAAGCCTTTTTCCTTTTCACTTAAATTTCGAATCTCCTCCTTCTGGTTGTTTAGCTCTTCCTTCATCCCTCCTACCGTCGCTTCTAATGACTGGATTCTCTCCGTTAAATTATCGAATTTTCTTTCCAGTACCTCACAAGCTTCTCTAATCTCTACTTGATTACTTTCCGAGCTAGCAAAGCCTTTTTTTATATCCTCCGAAATAGCAAGAATCATCTCCTCCATAGACTGACTAAGGGGGTCATTCTGACTCCCGCCGGCCGCGGTAAACGCAGGGCCGGCGGGAGCCGCCAGAATACCGCTGCGCGGTCAGAAGACCGCCGCGGTTATTCTGGGTTTCCCGCTGGGCTGGCGGGCGACCGCCAGAAGGCCGCCCGCCAGCCCAGCGGGAAATACCCTTCCATGAGGATGCCGGCTCCGAATGGAGCCGGCGGAGTGGAAGGGGTGCGACGGGTGCAGTTGCACCCGTCGCAATTTTCAGTGTCTGCATGGCAGACACTGAAAATCTTTGTGGGGCCCTGTTACGGGGGCCCCCGCAGTGCCCATGCCATTGGCATGGGCACTGCAGGGGCCCCCAGGGGCCCCACGACACCCCATACCGCCATCCTGTTCCTGGCGGCCAAAACCGCCAGGAACAGGATGGCGGTATGGGGGTCGGAATCCCCATGGCGGCGCAGCAAGCTGCGCCGCCATGGAGGATTCCCCAGGGCAGCGGAAAACCGGCGGTACACCGCTGGTTTTCCGTTTCTGACTGCGGCTGTACCGCCGCAGTCAGAATGCCCATGGGAGCACCGCCAGCCTGTTGCCGGTGCTCCTGCGGTCCCCAACCCTGGCGGTCTCGGACCGCCAGGGTTGGAATGACCGCCTAAATCTTGAATCGGGGACCGGGGTTTGAGAAGGGGGGGGCTGATGGGTATTTCTGCCACAACTCCTATCTCCTGTAAGTCACCATCTTGTCTCAATATAAGATCCGAACCAACTTGTTTATCCACTTGGTGAGCAGAAATATTAGTCGAAGGGGGAGGATCATTCATACCCTCACCGGAGTCTGTATCGTTTCTGGTATCCTTGATCATATAAGTATCCATTTTTCCTTGACCAGGTATCAACGCAATGTCTTCTAGCTTAGTCTTAAAATAAGCTCTTAACGAGGGCGCAGGTTTATTGTTATATTTCTTCCCTAGTTTTCCCTCACTTCCTCTTTTCTTGACTTTAGGTAAACAATTCGATAAATCAGAAGTTTTGCCTTGGATCTTATCCTGTCTATCAATAACCTCCTTATCTCTTTTCTCCTCTTCCAAACTCCGCCTCCTCCCCTGCAAAATGTTAACAGAAGGCAAGGATGGGGACAAACTTTTTTTTGCACTGTCTCTTACCCCCAAAGCCTCCGCCACTTTACTTATCCCTCCTGTATTTAAAAGTGAAAAAGAGCGTGCTACCGCACTATCCCGGGACACTTTCCCAGGGGCTTTAGTAATACTGAATTTTGTTATACTCCTGGCCTCCACCGCCCCCGCCACCTTACTTGTCTTTCCTTTTGTCGAGGGAGAAAACCAGCGTGTAGCTGCACTGTCTAGCTCCCGGGACTCCTTCCCGGGAGCCTTGCCGATACTGGCTCTGCCCGGATTCCCCCAAAGGGGAATCCTCGCTGAGCCCTTTCTTGCCCGGCGGAGCTCCAGTGCAGCTCGGCCCCAATGCCGGAGCCTCCCGCCGAGTACCTCGCCCGGAGCCTGATTTTGCCGGGAGTCTTGAGGGCTCCGAGAAGCCGAACGTGGAGTCGGGCGTCACATCCAGCCGATCCCTGCTGCTTACACGTGCCACGCCCCCAAGCACGGAGAGAGTGCGTCTAGCGGGTTACGCCGCTACGCAACCCGCCATGTCCCCCAATGATAATTTTCTTGATACAGTAACAATATCACCCCATTAGCTTCTATATAGGCTTCAAAACCTTCTCGCCAGTCTTCGCATGGCATTACAGGTTCACCTGTGCTATACAAAAACATGATAGGGGTTGGTAAGCCTTCCATAATGTTCACTTATACAAGGCTGAATTTAACAAAAAATCTGATGTAAACAAAGGAGTGTCTTGCCGCACAATTTTTCACCATTCACTGAATTGAAATTGTATTTTACATTTCTTTGTTTTTGTTTCTTTTGTTTTCTTTTTTAATGTTGCCAACCAACAGAAATGCTTTGATCCAACACAGCACAGAATCACCAAGTGCCTCTTCAGTAACTGCAAAGTGCTCAGCGCACACACTCTGAATCTGAATGTTCTTCCTCACAGCAGATGTTGCTAAGCAACCAAATGCTTGAAAGCAACATGGCCCGTAGCAGGATTTCTCCTGTGCACTTGCTGCCTTCATCACAATGCTTTTGCGTGCACAGTCCCATGCACATAGCAAGTTATGCTGCAGCCTTGCATATTACTCAAAGAAGCTCTTCCTCGCGCTCTGTCTTGTGCGTGCCTCGAAAGCACAGAAATTCAGCTTCTGTCATCATAACAGTATCCTTAGTACTGAAACCGTAAAAGAGACCCGAGGTACCTTCCACTGTTGGGCATGATTAGACAGTGGTGTTGCAGGTTCCCTTAAAGGAGCAGGTTACATTTTTAGCCTTTTGATGCTTCTGCCTATTAGCTTAATTACCTTAATTTTCTTACATTTTTCTATTACCAAAGGTTGTTGAAATGTGTTCAGTAATACTTAACTTTAGCTTGTGACATTTTCAGGTAACTTGACTTCTTATTTAATTAAAAAAAACAAAATTCGGTCAGTGTAGCCTGTAGATAGGTTGCAAAAACTAGCCTTGTCAAACGTTTGTTTGTTAACATCAGTAACTAGATCAGATTTGTTTAAATACTATTAGACCTGACAGCCTTAGGGTGGTCATCCCCCAACCTTTTGCCTGCCTCCCTCCATTTTTGTGACACTGTTTTTGTAGGTTTAAGGACTGCACACTTTACCATTGCTGTCCAGTTCTAAAGTGCATATGCTCTCTCCCCTAAACATGGTAACATTGGTTCCTACCCAACTGACATTTAATTTACCTGTAAGTCCCTAGTAAAGTGCACTACATGTGCCCAGGGCCTGTAAATTAAATGCTACTAGTGTGCCTGGAGAACTGATTGTGACATCCACATAAGTAGCCCCTTAACAGTGTCTCAGGCCTGCCATTGCAAGGCCTTTGTGTGCCATTTCACTGCCACTTCGACTTGGCATTTAAAACTACTTGCCAAGCCTTAACCTCTCCTTTTTCTACGTATAAGCCACCCCTGAGTTAGGACCTAGGTAAGCCATAGGGCAGGGCGCTATGTAGGCAAAAGGCAGGACATGTACTTATGTGATTTACATGTCCTGGTAGTGAAAAACTCGTAAATTCGTTTTCCACTACTGAGTCCTGCTCCGCTTATAGAACTGCCCACATATACTGTTAAGTGGTAAATTCTGATCTGGAAGGAGTAGCCATGTCTTGTTTGGTATTGCCAGAAAGGTAATAGAAAATCCTGCTAACTGTTGAAATTGGATTTAATATTACTATTTTAGAAATGCCGCTTTTAGAAAGTAGTCATTTCTCTGCATTTACTGCCATCTGTGCCTTACAGCCTGTCTCCAATCCACATCTGATCTGTGCTGGTTGACAGCTGCCATTGTGCATTCCACCCAGACAACCATAAACACAGAACACTCAGTCACATCTACACTCATTGCATACTGAATGGGTCTTCCTGGGCAGGAAAGGTGGAGAGGCTCACACTTACATTTCAAAGGCCAGATAACCCCCCACAGGGATCCTAGTAGACAGGACTGGGGACCCAGAACTGTGACCGGCGGTGAGTGTTTGCATTGTTCAGCACTCCGTCCATCATCCTTTTGGGTTGCTATTTTTGATATATAAACTGGGTCTCTGACCCCACCAGATCAGACAGTTCTGGACCTACACCTGTACTCTGTCAAAGGAACTGCCTGCCTGCCCTGCTGGTCCCTGACTCTGCTGGAAGGACTCTGGCTTCCCCCTGAAGTGCTCTCCAGGGGCTTGGATTGAGCTTGCCTCTTGTTTCTGAAGTCTCAGGTGAACAAAAACTTCACCTTTTCATTAAATTCCTTGTTCGTCAAAAATCAATGGAATCCCTACAGAAATCAATGCAGAGCCTGCATCGCAGCAGATAAATCACCGCACCACCGACCAGAACAATGCAGCACCAACTTCCTGACTGAAAATTCAATGCAGTGCCTGTCTTGCAATGGAAAATGTGATGCATTGCCTACCGGATCGACGCAGCACCTGCTCCTTCTACCAGTGCTCAAGGACACTCAGTCACATCTACACTCATCTGCATACTGAATGGGTCTTCCTGGGCAGGAAAGGTGGAGGGGCTCACACTTACATTTCAAAGGCCACATAACCCCCCACAGGGATCCTAGTAGACAGGACTGGGGACCCAGAACTTTGACCGGCGGTGAGTGCTTGCATTGTTCAGCACTCCGTCCATCATCCTTTTGGGTTGCTATTTTTGATATATAAACTGGGTCTCTGACCCCACCAGATCAGACAGTTCTGGACCTACACCTGTACTCTGTCAAAGGAACTGCCTGCCTGCCCTGCTGGTCCCTGACTCTGCTGGAAGGACTCTGGCTTCCCCCTGAAGTGCTCTCCAAGGGCTTGGATTGAGCTTGCCTCTTGTTTCTGAAGTCTCAGGTGAACAAAAACTTCACCTTTTTATTAAATTCCTTGTTCGTCAAAAATCAATGGAATGCCTACAGAAATCAATGCAGAGCCTGCATCGCAGCAGATAAATCACCGCACCACCGACCAGAACAATGCAGCACCAACTTCCGGACTGAAAATTCAATGCAGTGCCTGTCTTGCAACGGAAAATGTGATGCATTGCCTACCGGATCGACGCAGCACCTGCTCCTTCTACCAGTGCTCAAGGATTTTCAGTGCATCTTCCCTGAGCATCAAAATACCCCAGCATCGCATTGAGGAACCAAAACTGCACGCCGTAAAAAACAACACAAATCCTTGCAGAGTGGAAAGGAACAACGCATCATCTGTGCTGTGCCGGAAAATCTGACACAACACCTTATTTTTCCATGCATCTCCTCCTCTGCAGTCTCTGTGCATTGTTGTTTTTTACACATCCTAGGTACAGTGTGTAACAAAGAAACCACTATTGATTTCTAAGGATTGAGACTTTTAAACCTTTTAAAAGTGATATTTCAACTTGTGCTTATTGGATCTTAGTCGTTTTGACCTTATTTTAATCAGATACAAATTATCTATTTTTCTAAACCTGTGTGGTGTATTTGTGTGGTGTTGTCACTGTGTTACTGTATGATTTATTGCACAAATACTTTGCACATTGCCTTCTAAGTTAAGCCTGACTTTTCAGTGCCAAGCTACCAGAGGGTGGTACCTCATTGTGCTGTGACTTTTCCTGGCTCGGATTGTGGTCCCTATTTGGACAAGAGTGTATACCTCTGTCAACTAGAGACCCTATTTCTAACAAATGCTTTCTGTTTGTTTTAGTATTAATTGATATAATTTAATTGTCTCAAGAAATTTTAGCTGCTGTGTTAAAAATATACGTGACAAATTAACAAACTGAATAAAGGTGTTTTCTCTTAGTTTTATATGTAACTGTCTTAGATTGGTTTTGCACATGTAGATTACTATTATAATATTTTGCAGGAATATTTTGAAAAAAAGAAGCTAAAATCCAAGATGAAGCTTTTGGAAGTCTCACTGTCCCCATCCAGAAATTCGGCAATTAGTCTTGATCTCCTTAACCTTTATGTTGTTAATCAGATAGCGTCTAAAAAAGATAAATCTGGTAAGTCGGTTTGGTTTTTCTCACAGTTTTCAGTGCACACTAAGACAGTTTTGGACTCTTTAAACCAAGAATTTCATTTTTAAACAAATTTAATTTCAAAGTACGCACAGAAAGGTAGCCTAGATGTCTACCTTCAGCTATACGTCCAGATTGATTGCAAGTTGAAAAACTCAGATTGAAAAGAATACAATCTGGATTTTTAAAATGTGTTGTAGGTGCATGTTATCATATGATTGGTTATGACAGTGAATTTTGAGTACTGGACAGTATGTATCATCTAATCCATATATAACATTGGACATCAGTGAAGAACATTTCTCCGGCATTGGTTCTTTCATATATTCACCTACTTGAATCATTCCCTGTCATCAGGCTGGGAACCCCCACTAATCTTAAATAGCAGTAAACCGTGTTAAAATGGACATAGGCCTTCACAACAATGTTTGTTCAGTAGCACATCTATCTCATTTTAAGCAACCTGAGTTTCAGCCAATGGGGTGGAAGTCCTGGCTCTGCTACTCCCCTTGAAGGCCACTATAGCTCAGATTTCTATAGTGCACCTTATCTGAGGGAGTCCCCAAGGAGACCTTGCCCCTGTCCTCTCATAATCTTATCCGGTTACATTTTTCTGGTCTACCCTGGGACTGAACCAACCGTTTCTTCAGCTTTCAGAGTACTGTGAGTACGTTTTAGGACAAATTCCTTTTTCTGGGCCTGGGGAACCCTTTTCTCTGTCAGCAACTGTCATCATGACTTACAGACAGAAAAGTCTGTATTCAAATCTTGTTTTACCTGTGGAAAGAAAACTGTTTATACTGATTATCCACATTAACAATACATTTGCTGCCTTTATCCTACTCTCAAATATTTGTGCTGTGATATATGTAAGACTTTTCCTTCCAAGACTGTGAAGTACAGGGAGAGGAAGGAGGCTGGCACTATGGCCCTCATTTCAACCCTGGCGGTCAGTGACCGACTGGGGAAATGTGACGGGAGTACCGCCAACAGGCTAGCGGTACTACAATGCATATTTTGACCGCGGCGAAAGCGCCATGGTCATACAGCCGGGACCGGCGGAATACTGCCATGGTGGTCCTGGCCGTCGTAATCCGCCAGGGCAGCGCTTCCAGCAGCGCTGCCCTAGGGATTTCGACTCCCCTTACCTCCAGCCTTTCCATGGCGGTGAACACTGCCATGGAAAGGCTGGCGGTAAGGGGACTCGGGGTGCCCCTGGGGGCCCCTGCACTGTCCATGCACTAGCATGGGCAGTGCAGGGGCCCCCAGGCACAGCCCCATCGCGCAATCCACTGCTCGAATTACAGGCAGTGGATTGCGCGACGGGTGCTGCTGTCCCCGCCGCACGCCCACATTGACGGCTGCAATGTTACGGCCCAGCAGGGATGTCCAAATGCGGGCGGCTAGACGGCCGACTGGCGTTCAAATATTGGCGGTCGTTGTAATGAGGGCCTATATATGTTGATTAGTCAAAAGAAAAAAAATCCTTATCTGGGTAAGTTTCTGTGAAAAGTGCCCCATTGAGCACTTCCATGAAGGCAGCCCAAAAAAGTAAACCTGTAGTTTTCCGGGAGCCGGTGCTACCCCTGCCCAACTTAAGGAGTTCTATGAGGCCATGCGCCTCATATTTGGGCAGCCCGACCCATCCTTGACGCCTTCGGGCCCAGGGGAGTCGGTGAGGGCCTCCTCGGGTTCCAAGTCGGCGACTTTGGTCCTGACTCCGGAGGGCACCTCAGGTTCTCTTCCAGGGGATCCTCATCAATAGTCATAAACATTGAATATTCCCGCCCTTGTGCGGGGACCCCGGAGCATATATAAAATATATACACATTATACATGTGTAACAAACAGTCATGCAGGCTATCATGTTAAAAACAGGCTAAAATGCTTTATTTCTATGAAGTTTTTTTAATTTTTTTTTATTAAATACTACAATAGAGCCTAAATAAGTACCCAAGCTCCTAAAACTAGGCTTGGGGAAGTAAGCAGTAGCAAACTCTAGTGAAAAAATAGAGAAAACTGCATTGAAAAACAATGAAGCATTCTTAGCCAATAGGCTGCATGTAGGTTAACACAGGAGAACCATAAAAACTTTGGCACTGTGCCTTTAAGACCCTGAGCACCTCCAGTATCCCACCATGCCTCAGGGGTGAAGGAAAGGTGACAGTTGGTTCACAGTTAGGTCAGTTCTTTTTCCCGGCTTCTTCTGAGAGGATCCTGGAGCATTGAGCTCTCAGTTTTTCTGAGTTTTCCTCAGAAAAATTCTTTAAAAAAGCGTTTTTTCACTTTTCACTCGACAAGTAACATCTTTGTCTGAGCTAGGAAGGTTTTTTCTGACAGAAAAATGCCTTCTCTTTTTGTCAAATGCCCGGCTTGTGGGAAGAAGAAGGCCCAGTCAGATCCCCACTCTCTGTGCATAGTGTGCCTGCCTCAGAGTCACTGCCCTGACACTTGTAAGTACTGTAAGAACATGTCTAGGAGGACTCTGAAAGACAGAGAGAAGATCCGACTTCATGGGCTTCAGGAGAGGAAAAGAACATCGTCCTCCTCACTCCCCAGGCATCCAGAAGGCCATTCTCAGGAGAGAATGGCCCAGTCGACGTCGACAGGTAGGAAAATACCTGTTTGTTCACCGTCGACGTTGTCGCTACCACCGTCCCACCGGCATAGATCGCCGTCGACGGCGACACACCCGACGTCGAAGGGAACGGCGTCGAGGGAACATCAGAGCAGGGGCAGGTCTCCGTCGACGGCAGCCCGCCGATCGACGTCGAGCCATCGCCGGCATGCCCGGTCGCCGCCAAAGGCTGTGCGCCCCCCGACGTCAGGACACACGGCGTCGAGATCTCCACGACGGCACGAGAAACATCCGCCGTCAACCTCCCATCGCTCCACGTCGAGGCACACGACGGCGAGCAGGTCGAGGTCCAAGGAACGCCGTTCGACGTCAAGGCACTCAACGTCGAGGCACTCAACGTCGAGGCAGGACCAACCGACTGGGCGTCCTTCGACGTCGAAACAGCCATCGACGTCGACGCAGGTTTTACCTGTCCAACAGGGAGCAGAACATCGCCCCTCGCCAGACAAGGCTCCGTCTCCAGTGGTCTCCATACCGAGCGACTCTTCTCGGTCAAGAGCATCTCCTGGGCATGTCTCGCCCATCAACCTATCTCCGAGATGGCTGGAGAGCCTCAACAGACCAGCGGCCTCCCCAGATTCGCAATATTCGCGAATGTATTCACCCACTACCTCCCCGCCAAGAACGCCATCGCCGACAGCCGGGGCAGAACGGGCTCGTTCAGCTCCTCGACAGCTGACCGCGAGGCCTAGGCGCTCGGCTACAGCGTCCCGCAGCAGATCTCCCTCTAAACGGAGATCTAGGTCGCGCTCAAGATGATCACCCTCTTGGTCTTCATCAGGTTCTTCTGTCGGGCGTTACTCACCTACTCTTACAGATTCACCACCTGCTAGAGTCTCACCAGTGGATGACATAACCACTTTCAACGAGGTGTTGCTAAGAGGAGCGCAGAAACTCAATATAGAGGTTCCAGAACCGTCTACCTCCTCATCAATCATCTTTGAGACGCTACAACAGAGATCAGCGTCGAAAAAGTTGCTGCCTGTAGTGCCTGGTTTGTTGCAGCCAACCATGGACACTTTTCTGGCCCCAGCCTCGCTTAAGTCTGCCCCGGCTCGGATTCTTAAAAAGTACAAGGCTCCAGAGCAAGACCCTTTATTCCTTAGGAAGGATCCCCCACCAGACTCAGTGATCATAGCTGCCGCCCGAAAGACCCACTCGGTGGCATCTTCATCCACGGTACCCCCGGATAAAGAGAGCAGGCATTTAGACTCTCTGGGAAGAAAGATGTGCGGGACAGCGGCTTCAGCAATGAAGGTCTCTAGTGCGTCTGCGCTCCTGGGCAGGTACGATCGTTCTCTGTGGGATTCCCTCAGTAGATTTACAGAAAAACTGCCCAGAGAAGACAGGCAAGATTTCCAAGAGATTCTACAGGAAGGATGCCTGGTGTTAGACTTTTCATCCTTGGCGTGGTCTCCCTTAACTTTTTGCCTCTGTTCCCCAGGTTGTTGATGTGTGCTGGACTCTGATTTTGCTGTTTTTGTTACTCTGGGCACTTTACCACTGCTAACCAGTGCTAAAGTGCAAGTGCTCCTGTTTAAATTATATGTAAGTGGTTCATCCATGATTGGCATATTTGAATTACTAGTAAGTCCCTAGTAATGCGCACTAGAGGTGCCAGGGCCTGTAAATCAAATGCTACTAGTGGGCCTGCAGCACTGGTTGTGCCACCCACATAAGTAGCTCTGTAATCATGTCTCAGACCTGCCACTGCAGTGTCTGTGTGTGTATTTTTACACTGTAAAGTCGACTTGGCAAGTGTACCCACTTGCCAGGCCTAAACCTTCCCTTTCCTTACATGTAAGGCACCCCTAAGGTATGCCCTAGGTAGCCCCAAGGGCAGGGTGCAGTGTATGGATAAGGTAGGACATATAGTAATGTGGTTTATATGTCCTGACAGTGAAATACTGCCAATTTCGTTTTCACTGTTGCAAGGTCTGTCTCTCTCTCATAGGATAATATGGGGGCTACCTTTAAATATGATTAAAGTGTAGATTCCCCTAGAGAAGAGATGGACAGGTGGAGTTTGGGATCCCTGAACTCACAATTTAAAAATGCATCTTTTAGTAAAGTTGATTTTGAGATTGTGAGTTTGGAAATGCCACTTTTAGAAAGTGAGCATTTTCTTGCTTAAACCATTCTGTGACTCTGCCTTGTTTGTGGATTCCCTGTCTGGGTCAGTTGACAGTTGGGTTGTTTTTCACCTCACACCAGACAGTGACACAAAGGGAGCTGGGGTGTGATCTGCATTCCTGATTAGCCATCTCTGCTAGGAGGGAGGGGTGGAGTGGTCACTCTCATCTGAAAGGACTGTGCCTGCCTCTGACAATGCTGTCTCCAGCCCCCTGGTGTGTGTCTGAGGCCTTGCCTGGGCAAGGCAGGATTTCACAAGAAGGTGTGAGTCCCCTTTGAAGAAAGGTGACTTCAAAGACTAAAATGGGTATAAGAAGGGCACCCAAACTTACAAACTTTAGAAACACTTCTGGAATCAAGGGGAACCTCTGCCTGGAGAAGAGCTGATCGCTGAGGAACAAGTGCTGCCCTGCCTGTGACTGTGCTTTGTGGAGCTTTCCTGCAGTGCTGCTTCTGCCAGAGTAAGAGGGCAAAGACTGGACTTTGTGTGCCTTCCATCTTGAAGAAGAAATCTCCAAGGGCTTGATGTAGAGCTTGCCTCCTGTTATTGAAGTCTCAGGGATAGCAAAGACTTCTTCCTGCCAGCACCTGGAGTCTCTGGAGAGACCCCTACTCTGCTCTGTGGTGCCCTTCCAGTTCCTGGGACCCTGAAAGGAGAGGTTGGCAGCCTAAGGACAAAAATACACGCACCGAGCACCGTGCGGAGAAAAGATCGACGCGAATCCGATCGCGGCTGAGAAAACGACGCGACGCCGGCTCCGCAGCTGAGAAACGACGCCGCTGGAAACGCGACCGGAGAATCGACGCCCGGAGCAGGAGAAACGACGCGCAGCATCGCTGACGAAGGCTGAGAGATCGCAACCAGCGCCGCGGGACTTCGGACCGTCGCGTGGCTGGCTTTTTCGACGCGCCTCGCCGAGCCGAGCTGTTTTCGACGCATAAACCCGTGCCGGGTTATTTTCGACGCACACCGCCCGTGCGGGGTTATTTTTGCCGCAAACCAGGTACATTTTCACGCTAGCAGCGCTAGTGTGGTGTTACAACTACCTAAAGACTCTTTTTATTTTAAACCTTTAAAAAATCATAACTTGACTTGTGTATGTTGGATTTTTGTCGTTTTGGTCTTGTTTTGTCTAGATAAATATTTCCTATTTTTCTAAACTGGTGTTGTGTCATTTTGTAGTGTTTTCATTAAGTTACTGTGTGTGTTGGTACAAATACTTTACGCCCAGCACTCTGAGGTTAAGCCTACTGCTCTGCCAAGCTACCAAGGGGGTAAGCAGGGGTTAGCTGAGGGTGATTCTCTTTTATCCTAACTAGAGTGAGGGTCCTTGCTTGAACAGGGGGTAACCTGACTGTCAACCAAAGACCCCATTTCTAACATTGGTGGCAGCGGTGGGATTGGACTTGTATTTGTACTTGACATACAGTAATTAAGTGTACACTACTGTTTTGATCTCAGACCACTACGTGACCACATACTACTAGTCTTGTGATTTTTGTTTTTTTACTTGGACTGTTTTTCTCTGCATTCAGTTTCTTTTTTTCACTGATCCCGGGATTGACTTTGCTGAAACTTCATTTGAGAACTTGCTTTTCTGTTTTTGGAACTGTGCATATTTTTTTAACCTCTCATCATGTCTCAGTCTGGAGATGCCCTAGCTGAAACCGCTTTTGATTTGGAGAAATTGGAGAGCTACAAGGTGGCTCAGTTGAAGCAGTTTTGTAGGAATGTTGGCTGTCCCATTGAGAGCTCATCCAGGAAGGATGAGCTGCAAAAGGCGCTGAGGGCCTGGGTGACAGCCAAAGCAGCTGAGAGGCACACAGATGAGGAGCCAGAGGGGGAAGAGGAGTTGCAAGTCACTCACACTGATGTAGTGGGTGGGCCTGCTATGTCTCAGGGGAGAATCTCTAGGGCAAGTAGCAGTGTATCCTCCAAGGGTCTGACACCTGAAGAGCTACAGGACAGACAGGCAGAAAGGGAGTACCAATTGGAGCAGAGAAGGCTAGCCCTTGAGGAGAAGAAGATAACAATGGCTCATGAGCTTAGCTTGAAAGAGATAGATCATAGAAACCAGTCCAGTAGGGATGGTGGCAGCAATTCTACAGTGCAGCCTGAGAGAAGGGTACACATCCCAAAAGACCTTGTGAGGGATTATAAGAGAGAGGATGATATCTACTTGTGGTTCAAGGGTTATGAGTCAGCTCTCCACATGAACCTGGTCCCTGAAGCTCATTGGGGGGCGGCCTTGTGGAAGCATTTTGAGGCAGAGGGGAGGGACACACTGACGGCCTTAGGGGATGCTCAGAGTCTCACCTACCCTGCCATGAAGGAGGCCTTACTTACCAGGTATGGTCTCACCCCTGAGCAGTACAAAGAGAAGTTTAGATCCTACAAGAGAAAGGAATCCCAAACATGGTTGGAATGTGTTGATTCTTTTTGCAGGTCACTGGATGGTTGGGTGAAGGGCAGTAAGGTAAACACGTATGAGGGGCTTTACAATTTAATTGCTTGGGAGCACTTGTACAGTTTATGTTTTCCAGAGCTGCGCCAGCACCTCATTGACAGCAAGCTGACTGACCCCAGGAAGCTTGCACAGGAAGCGGACCGCTGGGAGAGCACCAGGGTCCAAAAGAGGTATGGGGGAGACCACGCCAAGGGTGGGCAGGGTCCCTCTCAGAAGAAAGGGGGGGGTAAGGGCAAACAGGATGAGTTCTCTAAAGGGCCCCAAACTGATTCCCAGGGTAAGGATTCCCAACCCCCCAGTGAAAAGAGGCCATGGTTCTCCAAAGGGAAGCCAATGGCAGGTGGTCCCCTACGTAAGTGCTATTCATGTGACCAGGTGGGTCATGTGAGGGGGGACCCCAAATGCCCCAAAAGTACACCGGCACCCACTGGTGCACCGTCCCAGGGTTTGGCCAGTGTAGCGCTTGGGGAGGAGTTGGTTTCAGGTGGGTGGGAACCAGCAGAAATGACCCTTGTCTCACTAGGGGACAGTGAGATGGTCCAGAGAAACCTAGTGCCTGATAACACTAAGAAGTACAGGCAATGGGTGACCATCAATGGACAGAGGGTGGAGGCTCTGAGAGACACAGGAGCCAGTGTGACTACAGTGAGGAGTCACCTGGTGTCTGAAGAGCAGATTGATCCCCGGGTACTTCACCAAGTAGTTGCAGTAGACAACTCTGAGCGCCTCTGCAGAGTGGCGCAGGTTCCCTTTGAATGGGGGGGGGTCTCAGGTTCCTGGAAAGTCGCTGTGAGTCCAACCATGCCTGTTGATTGTTTGCTAGGCAACGACCTGGAGGATTCCCCTTGGAAGGAGGTGGAACACAGGTCTCACTTGGAGATGTTGGGTCTGCCTGGGTGGGTATGCGTATCCACCCGGTCTATGGCAGCCAATCAGGGTAGTCAAGAGCCCCTGGAGCCTGAAACAGTGGCCCAGGGGACCGCCAAGAAGAGGAAAGGCAGGAGGCGCGGGAAACCCGCCCCAGAAGTTCCCACGGTCCGGGAGGAGGCAGAGCCTGAGGGTGATGCCCCGGAACCTACAGGGGAACAGGTGGCTGAACTGGGGGAGGTCCCTGAGCTGTCGCAGTGGCAGCAGGAAGGGGGACCCACCAGGGAAGTATTCTGCACAGCGCAGAAGGAATGCCCTACTCTTGAGGGACTGCGGCAGCAGGCTGCAGCCCAGGCGGCTGGCGGAGCGCCAGGTACTCACCTGATTTACTGGGAGGATGGCCTCCTGTATAGTGAGCCTAAGGTTCCTGAGCCGGGGTCAGCTCGTATGCTGGTGGTACCCCAGGGCTTCAGGGCCTTCCTACTGGGTTTGGCTCATGATGTGCCTTTGGCAGGACATCTAGGGCAGGACAAGACCTATAAGAGGCTTGTCTCCCACTTTTACTGGCCCTTGATGAACAAGCAGTCAGCTGCTTATTGTAGATCTTGTCAGACTTGTCAGGCAAGTGGCAAGAGTGGGGGGAAATGCAAAGCTCCCCTCCAACCTTTACCGGTAGTCAGTACTCCCTTTGAAAGGGTAGGAATTGACATTGTGGGGCCTCTGGATCCCAAGACAGCCCTGGGCAACAGGTTCATCCTGGTCTTGGTGGACCATGCCACACGGTACCCAGAAGCTATTCCTCTAAGGACGGTCACTGCCCCCGTGGTGGGACGTGCCTTGATGGGGGTTTTTACCCGCATGGGGTTCCCCAAGGAGGTAGTATCTGATAGGGGTACAAACTTCATATCCACTTATATGAAGTCTCTGTGGAAGGTGTGTGGGGTAACCTACAAGTTCACCACCCCTTACCACCCCCAAAGTAATGGTCTGGTTGAGAGATTCAACCGCACCTTGAAAGGCATGATTCAGGGCCTGTCAGAGCCCTTGAGGCGTAAGTGGGACGTCCTCTTGCCATGCCTTCTGTTCGCTTACAGGGAGGTGCCTCAAAAGGGACTTGGCTTTAGCCCCTTTGAGCTCATCTATGGCCACCCTGTGAGGGGACCGCTCAGTCTGGTGAAGGAGGCTTTGGAGAAAGCTCCTAGTAAACCACCCCAGGATGTATTTAGCTACATGCTGGCACTAAGAAACCAGACTGCCCGCTTCAGGCGTCTCGCTCAGGAGAACCTGGAAGCAAGCCAGGAGGACATGAAACGGTGGTACGACCAGAATGCCACTCTGGTTGAGTTTCAGCCTGGACAGAAAGTGTGGGTCATGGCACCAGTAGAGCCTAGGGCTCTCCAAGATAAGTGGACTGGGCCTTTTGAGGTGGTGGAAAGAAAGAGCGAGGTCACCTATCTGGTAGACTTGCAATCCCCCAGGAACCCCTTGAGGGTCCTACATGTCAACCGCCTCAAACCCCACTTTGAGCGAACTGAGCTATCCATGCTCCTAGCGACAGATGACGGGGTGGAGGAAGAGAGTGAGCCTCTTCCTGACCTCCTGTCTGCAGGAGAGAAAGATGGGTCTGTGGAGGGAGTGATCCTCTCCCCCTCCCTGACTGAGGAACAGCAGAGGGACTGTCGCCACGTGCTGGGACAGTTCGCCTCACTGTTTTCCCTGATCCCAGGAGTCACACACCTGTGCACACATGATGTGGACACTGGGGACAGTACACCTGTTAAACATAAGGTTTACAGGGTGACTGACAGGGTGAGGGCTTGCATTAAGGAGGAAGTCTCCAAAATGTTAGCCCTAAGGGTTATTGAGCACTCCAGCAGTCCTTGGGCCAGCCCAGTGGTCTTGGTCCCAAAGGCTACTGCTCCTGGTGCCACTCCAGAACTTAGGTTCTGTGTGGACTACCGGGGTCTCAATGCGGTCAGCAAGACTGACGCACACCCCATCCCCCGAGCTGATGAGCTCATTGATCGGTTAGGAGCTGCCAAGTACCTCAGTACGTTTGATTTAACATCTGGGTATTGGCAGATTGCCTTAACTGAAGGGGCAAAGGAGAGGTCAGCATTCTCTACCCCCGATGGGCACTTCCACTTCAATGTGATGCCCTTTGGGATGAAGAATGCCCCTGCCACCTTTCAGAGGTTGGTCAACCAGGTGTTGGCAGGACTGGATGAGTTCAGTGCCGCCTACCTGGATGACATTGCTGTGTTTAGTTCCACATGGGAGGAACACCTGCAACACCTCTGGAGAGTGTTAGAGGCCCTGCAGAAGGCAGGCCTCACTATTAAGGCGAGCAAGTGCCAAATAGGGCAGGGTTCTGTTGTGTACTTAGGACACCAGGTGGGGAGTGGCCAGGTGGCACCCCTACAGCCTAAGATTGACACGATTCTGGCTTGGGAGCCTCCCAAGACCCAGACTGAAGTGAGAGCCTTTTTAGGTCTCACAGGATACTATCGGAGGTTCGTTAAGGGATATGGTACCATTGTTACCCCCTTAACTGAGTTGACTTCTAAGAAGCAACCCAAGAAAGTGATCTGGACAGAGGCTTGCCAGAACGCTTTTGATGCCCTGAAGGCTGCCATGTGCACAGCACCGGTGCTGAAGGCACCTGACTACTCCACGGAGTTTGTTGTACAGACAGACGCCTCAGAGCATGGTATTGGAGCAGTACTCTCACAGCTGAATGAAGAGGGCCTAGATCAACCCGTAGCCTTCATTAGCAGGAGGTTACTACCCAGGGAACGTAGGTGGAGTGCCATAGAACGTGAAGCGTTTGCTGTGGTCTGGGCACTGAAGAAGCTAAGACCCTACTTGTTTGGGACTCACTTCCGAGTTCAGACCGACCACAGACCCCTCAGATGGTTAATGCAGATGAGGGGTGAGAACCCAAAACTGTTGAGGTGGTCCATTTCCCTACAGGGGATGGACTTTACGGTGGAACATCGACCCGGTACAGAACACGCCAATGCTGATGGTCTGTCCAGGTTCTTCCGCCTTAGTGATGAGAACTCCCATGAGGTTGGGTAGTTGCTCCCCACTTTTAGCTGGGGGGGACACGTGTTAGACTTTTCATCCTTGGCGTGGTCTCCCTTAACTTTTTGCCTCTGTTCCCCAGGTTGTTGATGTGTGCTGGACTCTGATTTTGCTGTTTTTGTTACTCTGGGCACTTTACCACTGCTAACCAGTGCTAAAGTGCAAGTGCTCCTGTTTAAATTATATGTAAGTGGTTCATCCATGATTGGCATATTTGAATTACTAGTAAGTCCCTAGTAATGCGCACTAGAGGTGCCAGGGCCTGTAAATCAAATGCTACTAGTGGGCCTGCAGCACTGGTTGTGCCACCCACATAAGTAGCTCTGTAATCATGTCTCAGACCTGCCACTGCAGTGTCTGTGTGTGTATTTTTACACTGTAAAGTCGACTTGGCAAGTGTACCCACTTGCCAGGCCTAAACCTTCCCTTTCCTTACATGTAAGGCACCCCTAAGGTATGCCCTAGGTAGCCCCAAGGGCAGGGTGCAGTGTATGGATAAGGTAGGACATATAGTAATGTGGTTTATATGTCCTGACAGTGAAATACTGCCAATTTCGTTTTCACTGTTGCAAGGTCTGTCTCTCTCTCATAGGATAATATGGGGGCTACCTTTAAATATGATTAAAGTGTAGATTCCCCTAGAGAAGAGATGGACAGGTGGAGTTTGGGATCCCTGAACTCACAATTTAAAAATGCATCTTTTAGTAAAGTTGATTTTGAGATTGTGAGTTTGGAAATGCCACTTTTAGAAAGTGATCATTTTCTTGCTTAAACCATTCTGTGACTCTGCCTTGTTTGTGGATTCCCTGTCTGGGTCAGTTGACAGTTGGGTTGTTTTTCACCTCACACCAGACAGTGACACAAAGGGAGCTGGGGTGTGATCTGCATTCCTGATTAGCCATCTCTGCTAGGAGGGAGGGGTGGAGTGGTCACTCTCATCTGAAAGGACTGTGCCTGCCTCTGACAATGCTGTCTCCAGCCCCCTGGTGTGTGTCTGAGGCCTTGCCTGGGCAAGGCAGGATTTCACAAGAAGGTGTGAGTCCCCTTTGAAGAAAGGTGACTTCAAAGACTAAAATGGGTATAAGAAGGGCACCCAAACTTACAAACTTTAGAAACACTTCTGGAATCAAGGGGAACCTCTGCCTGGAGAAGAGCTGATCGCTGAGGAACAAGTGCTGCCCTGCCTGTGACTGTGCTTTGTGGAGCTTTCCTGCAGTGCTGCTTCTGCCAGAGTAAGAGGGCAAAGACTGGACTTTGTGTGCCTTCCATCTTGAAGAAGAAATCTCCAAGGGCTTGATGTAGAGCTTGCCTCCTGTTATTGAAGTCTCAGGGATAGCAAAGACTTCTTCCTGCCAGCACCTGGAGTCTCTGGAGAGACCCCTACTCTGCTCTGTGGTGCCCTTCCAGTTCCTGGGACCCTGAAAGGAGAGGTTGGCAGCCTAAGGACAAAAATACACGCACCGAGCACCGTGCGGAGAAAAGATCGACGCGAATCCGATCGCGGCTGAGAAAACGACGCGACGCCGGCTCCGCAGCTGAGAAACGACGCCGCTGGAAACGCGACCGGAGAATCGACGCCCGGAGCAGGAGAAACGACGCGCAGCATCGCTGACGAAGGCTGAGAGATCGCAACCAGCGCCGCGGGACTTCGGACCGTCGCGTGGCTGGCTTTTTCGACGCGCCTCGCCGAGCCGAGCTGTTTTCGACGCATAAACCCGTGCCGGGTTATTTTCGACGCACACCGCCCGTGCGGGGTTATTTTTGCCGCAAACCAGGTACATTTTCACGCTAGCAGCGCTAGTGTGGTGTTACAACTACCTAAAGACTCTTTTTATTTTAAACCTTTAAAAAATCATAACTTGACTTGTGTATGTTGGATTTTTGTCGTTTTGGTCTTGTTTTGTCTAGATAAATATTTCCTATTTTTCTAAACTGGTGTTGTGTCATTTTGTAGTGTTTTCATTAAGTTACTGTGTGTGTTGGTACAAATACTTTACGCCCAGCACTCTGAGGTTAAGCCTACTGCTCTGCCAAGCTACCAAGGGGGTAAGCAGGGGTTAGCTGAGGGTGATTCTCTTTTATCCTAACTAGAGTGAGGGTCCTTGCTTGAACAGGGGGTAACCTGACTGTCAACCAAAGACCCCATTTCTAACACCTGGTATCTAACCAAGTTATCAGCGCAGCAGCGGATGGGGCGGATTTGGCGGCTCATGGGTACGCACATGGTATCTGTGCGAGGAGATCTTCCTGGCTGAGGCTCACTGGCTTGAAACAGGAGGCACAACAACGTATCCTGAATCTCCCATTTGCCGGGAATTCTCTATTCGGTGCCCATGCAGACGAAGAGATGGCCCGCATGAAGACCGAGGTGGATACCATGAAGGCGGTAGGCCTCGAAAGAAGGAAAGATTTCAGGCGGAGGTACAGACCGTACGATAGACGCCCTTTCCAACAGAGGGTTCAAACCCCTCATTGGTCGCAAAGGTCTCAGCAACGACAGGGACGCCCTCTGTTTCAGCGAAGAAACACAAGGGAGCGAGGGTCAAGCAGACCTCAACAGTCCACTCCAAAAGCACCCACTAAGCAATGAAGTCTCGCTTCCCTCGACACTGTACACCACTCCGGTGGGGGGGAAGTATTATTGCTCATCTTCACGAGTGGCACTCTATCACAAGAGACAAATGGGTGCTCAATATTGTCGAACATGGCTATTCTCTTCTTTTCAAACAGCCTCCACCACACTTGCCACCAACCAAACACAATCCGTCTCATCTCACCTTGCTACGCAAGGAGGCTCTCGCCCTCCTAAGAAAGAATGCCATAGAAAGGGTTCCACCTGCCCACAGAGGAAAGGGGGTCTACTCCCGTTACTTTCTAGTAGCAAAGAAGGGTCAAGAGGGCGTTTTCAGGCCAATCCTGGATCTAAGACTGCTGAACAAATACATAAGAAAGCAGAAGTTCAGAATGCTAGCGCTTCACCAAATATTCCCTCAACTGCATCAGGGAGACTGGATGTGCTCCATCGACCTGCAGGATGCGTATTTCCACATCCCAATAGCTCCAAAGCATCGAAAATTCCTGCGCTTTCGAGTAGCGTTACAGCATTACCAGTTCAGGGTTCTACCCTTTGGCCTGAAATCTGCTCCAAGAGTTTTCTCGAAATGTATGGCAGTGGTGGCTGCACATCTACGAAGACAAAGGATATACATATATCCATACCTAGACGACTGGCTACTAAAGGCTTCTTCTCCGGAGCAGGCGAGAAGCCATCGGGACATTGTACTAGGAGTTTGCGAAGCTCTAGGTCTTCAGGTCAATTACCAGAAGTCAACCTTGACTCCAACGCAGAGTCTTCACTACCTAGGAGCTATCATAAACACAGAACTACAAAAAGTGTATCCTTCGGAGGAACGACTGTCCTCAATAAACAAGAAGTGCCAGGACCTGTTGAGAGCCAGCGCACCTACGGCACGTCAGGTGACATCACTACTGGGCTCCATGGCATCGTGCATCTTTATTGTCCCAAATGCCAGACTCCACATGAGACCCCTCCAAGAGGCATTGGAGGCCAATTGGAGCCAAAGAACAGGTCGCTGGGAAGACACAATGCGGCTACCGGAGGTAGCACTTCAGTCATTGAGATGGTGGATGCACAGACCTCACCTGTCAGTGGGCGCTTCGTTTCACCAGGTACTTCCATCCGACACTCTGGTAACGGATGCGTCTCTTCAGGGATGGGGGGCTCATCTGGGTCCTTTTCAAGCGCAGGGTCTGTGGTCAGACAAGGAGAAGCAGTACCACATCAATCTGCTAGAACTCAGAGCGGTCCATCTGGCTCTCAAGTCTTTCACACCGCTAATTCAAGGGAAAACTCTATTGATACAGACGGACAATACAACCACGATGTATTACTTGAACAAACAAGGGGGAACGAGATCCCTACCCCTTTCACGAGAGTCCCAAGCGATATGGCATTGGCTCCTGGCCAGAGGAATGTCAATCACAGCAGTTCACCTGCCAGGTCAGCAGAACGTAGAAGCAGACTTTCTAAGCAGACACCTGGAGGACGTTCACGATTGGGTCCTGCACGACGAAGTCGCAGAATACATCTTCGCGCAATGGGGTCGGCCTCAACTGGACCTCTTCGCAGACGATGTAAACAGGAAATGCCCAGACTTCGCATCCAGGTTCTACCGTCCGGGATCTCGAGGGAATGCCCTGTTGATCGACTGGTCAGGGACATTTCTTTACGCTTTTCTGCCGATTCCCCTCATTCCGGCAGTGATCAGCAAACTTTACGGATCCAGGACCAGAATGATTCTTATAGCGCCACAATGGCCTCGACAATTCTGGTACACGGATCTCCTCAACCTGTCGGAAAAACCTCACAGGAGGCTGCCGTGCAGACCGGATCTTCTGAGCAGAATGGAGGGCAGGATTCTGCATCCCAACCTACCCTCTCTGAGCTTAACAGCATGGCTCCTGAATTCCTGTAGAATGGGCACCTAGGACTCTCGCAGGAGTGCATGAACATCTTGAAAGAGTCCAAACGGCCTTCCACGCGGCGTTCCTACGCTTTTAAGTGGAAGAGATTCTACATATGGTGCTGTCAGCAAGGCCATAATCCCATACGGGCGCAGGAGGACGTCATACTGTCCTATTTGCTTCACCTAGCGAAATCCGGTCTGCAGGTGTCATCTATTAAGGTACATTTGTCTGCTATTACTGCCTATCGCAAGTCACCTTCTCAGGAATCCTTCTTTACGAAACCTGTAGTCAAGGATTTCTTAGAAGGTTTGAAGAAAGTTTTTCCGCCAATTCGGAGGCCTTCTCCTCCGTGGGAACTGAACATAGTCCTAGCAAAACTTATGGGCCCTCCTTTCGAGCCTATCCATAAGGCCTCCTTACAACACCTTACGTGGAAAACGGCTTTTCTGGTGGCCATTACTTCAGCGAGGAGGGTCAGTGAGATCCAGGCCTTGTCTGCAAAAGAACCGTACACGGTTTTTCATGACAATAGAGTAGTTCTACGAACTCACCCATCTTTCCTTCCGAAGGTGGTGTCAGAATTCCATATTAATCAGACCATAACTTTACCGACGTTTTTTCCCAATCCGGAAACTCCGGCTGAGAAAGCATTGCACTCATTAGACTTGAAAAGAGTGCTGAAATTTTATCTGGACAAGACAAAATCGATTAGACACTCTAACCGCTTGTTTGTGAACTATGGTCATTTAAGGACAGGAGAAGCAGCATCTAAGCGAACAATATCAAGATGGATAGTTTCTTGTATTGTTAATACTTACCAGCTAGCTAATAGACAATTGCTAGCGCGGCCTAGAGCGCATTCCACAAGGGGAAAAGCGGCTACTGCTGCTCTCCTTAACAATGTTCCTATATCTGAGATTTGTAAGGCTGCTACATGGAAGTCTGTCCATACTTTTACAAGACATTATTGTTGAGACTCAGATGCAAGAGCGGATGCCCAAGTGGGGCAGGCCTCTCTAAGGAATTTATTTGCGTAAGACATGTCTATTCCTGCACTTCTATCGGACAGTCCGCTGGGTTTAGGGATGGGCTTGCTAATCTATTCAATGTTTATGACTATTGATGAGGATCCCCTGGAAGAGAAGGATAAGTTACTTACCTGTAAATCCTAGTTCTCTTCCAGGGGTATCCTCATCAAAGTCATAAACAACCCACCCTCCTCCCCGGACGCACGTCTACTGGAAGTGCAGGACAGACAGTATTTTGATTCAATTATACAAATTGTCACCGTAAAAAGAACTGACCTAACTGTGAACCAACTGTCACCTTTCCTTCACCCCTGAGGCATGGTGGGATACTGGAGGTGCTCAGGGTCTTAAAGGCACAGTGCCAAAGTTTTTATGGTTCTCCTGTGTTAACCTACATGGAGCCTATTGGCTAAGAATGCTTCATTGTTTTTCAATGCAGTTTTCTCTATTTTTTCACAAGAGTTTGCTACTGCTTACTTCCCCAAGCCTAGTTTTAGGAGCTTGGGTACTTATTTAGGCTCTATTGTAGTATTTAATAAAAAAAAAATTAAAAAAAACTTCATAGAAATAAAGCATTTTAGCCTGTTTTTAACATGATAGCCTGCATGACTGTTTGTTACACATGTATAATGTGTATATATTTTATATATGCTCCGGGGTCCCCGCACAAAGGCGGGAATATTCAATGTTTATGACTTTGATGAGGATACCCCTGGAAGAGAACTAGGGTTTACAGGTAAGTAACTTATCCATCCGCCCTGACATCGGTCGTACCAATGCCACCTTTCCCAGAGTCAGGTCAGACATCAACGCTCCCGGCGCCAATTGGGCCCACAATCAACGTTGAATCTATACTTATTTCCGACGACCCGGAACCGGAACGACGTTGTTCAACGCCGATTCCGTTTTCCATGGGCTCTGCTGTGCCCATGGTTGATCTTGAACCCTTTTCCTAATGGTATAGATTCGGGGATAGTGTAGCTGGGTTGCTGGACCCTTTAGAAGACCAGCTCGAGCCTGAACTCGACTGGGTACAGGATTTGGTTCATGCCAGCGGGTTGGACACCTCCCCTGACACTGGCATGATTTCTCCCCGTACAGCGACTACAGGGGAGGGAGCTTATTATTCTATGGTGGTGAGAAGGGCTGATGAGGTTTTGAACCTCAAGCTTCCTTCTGTTGAGGTCAGGTCTAACCTCCTGACCGAAGTGCTTCAGCCTGAGGCCTCCAACTCGGAACCCCTTCTTCCCTTTAACGATGCACTTATGGACGTCCTACTAGGGACCTGGTCCAAACCCAGCACAGGGTCTCCTGTGAATAGGACAATTGCCCACTGACATCGGCCTGCGCTGAATGACCCAGATTTCCTTACCCAACACCCCACGCCTGAGAGCCTTGTCATCCAGGCTTCATCATCCTCTGGCACATTCCCTACCTCTCCCTGGACAGTGAATCAAAAAAGACTGGACAATTTAGAGAAGAAAATGTTTTCTTCTGCCAGTCT
This sequence comes from Pleurodeles waltl, assembly GCF_031143425.1. Lineage (NCBI taxonomy): Eukaryota > Metazoa > Chordata > Amphibia > Caudata > Salamandridae > Pleurodeles > Pleurodeles waltl. Next base: position 983,598,198 of record NC_090442.1, read on the forward strand.
AGCGCTGCGGTCCATGGACACAGCGTGCCTTTTGGGGCGCTATTCCCATACTCTCTGAGATACGGTTGTGCAAGTACTGCCTCAAGTTCTGGAAAAGGCCCGGAACGTTCTCTCCCAAGCCATGACAGATGGGAGAGATGCAGCCAAGTTCATGATACGTTGTGGACTGGATACAATCGACTCACTAGGCAGATCAGTTGCATCGACGGTGGCACTGAGACGCCATGCCTGGTTGAGGACGTCTGGCTTTTCAGGGGATGTCCAGCAATCTTTGATGAAAATGCCCTTTGATGACACTCGTCTCTTCGGAGATAAGGTGGACTCAGCGCTCAAGCGTTTTAAAGATTCCCAGGCTACGGCTCGGTCCCTTGGCCTCGCAGCTGCTCCTCGCCCCCTTCACTTCGCCTCTCGCTCCTCTTGTGGCTATGGAAGGGGCACCCAACTGCATCCATTTCCACAGGGCCACCGACCCGAGCATGCTGTCTAGTCCCTGCAGGAACGCGGGATCCACCAAGCTCCTCGATCAGGCAGTCAGCAGGCTGCCCAGTCCACCCCGCCCCCCTTCTGCCTCAAAACTTTCCTAGTCCGTTGGGACATCCGGGACCAGTTGGCGGCAGGATTCGCCATCACCTACCCCACTGGGAATTCATTACCACGGACAGGTGGGTATTACAGATCGTCCGAAGGGGCTACTCCCTCCCCTTCAAGGCTTCCAGCCATCCCACCATCATTCGTTCATCTGTCGGAGAATCATTTGGCACTTCTCCATGAGGAAGCCAAGGCTCTCCTGGCCAAGGGAGCCAGAGAGAGGGTCCCTCTGCCAGAAGTAGGTCGTGGTTGCTATTCCCGCTACTTTCTGGTGCCCAAAAAGGACAAGGGCCTTCGCCCTATCCTAGAACTCCGGTCCCTCAATCTCTTCCTCAAGGAGAAGTGCAAGATGTTAACCCTAGCTCAGGTCCTTTCTACCCTGGAGACTGGATGGCAGCGTTGTACTTGTAGGACGCCTATTACCTTATTCTCGTCCTGCCGGCCCCTAGACGTTATCCTTTCAGTTCATCAGGCTCCCCTTTGGCCTTACCAGCGCCCCTAGGGAGTGTTCACGAAAGTGGTGGTAGTGGTCGCAGCTCATCTGCTCTGGTTAGGGGTTCCAGTCTTCCCCTACCTCGACAACTGGCTGTTGAAGGCGGACACGCCCCTGAAAGTCATCTCCCACCTCCAGACTATGGCGAACCTCCTGCATTCGCTGGGGTGCATTATCAACGCGCCAAAGTCACACCTGACTCCCTCTCAGACGTTCCCTTTCATTTGAGCTGTTCTGGACACAGTGCAGTTTTGGGCTATGATACCGATGTTTCAGTCTCTATCCTGGATTTCGGTGAGAATGGCTCTGAGGCTGCTGGACCTCATGGCCTCATGCATCCTGCATCTTGCTGGTCCACCATGCCAGATGGCATATGCAGGCTCTGCAGTGGGACCTGAAGTTCAAGTAGGCGCAGCATCAGGGGAATCTCTCCGACATGGTTCAGCTATCGGAGGGAACTGCGAAAGACCTGCAGTGGTTGTTGTGGAATCCAGATTGGGCCAGTGGCAGATCGCTCTCCCTTCCCCAACCAGATTTCACAGTAGTAACAGATGCGTCACTCCTGGGATGGGGCAGCCACATGGGAGAGGTGTAGATCAGAGGCCTCTGGTCTCTGGCGGAATCCAGGCTCCACATCAAGCCGTTTAGAGCTCCGGGTGATCCGACTTGCATTAAAATCATTCCTTCCCTCTGTCACAGAGAAAGTGGTGCAGGTGTTCATTGATAACACCACCGCCATGTGGTATTGCAACAAGCAGAGAGGAGTGGGGTCGTGGACCCTTTGTCAAGAGACTCTTCACCTCTGGACATGGCTAGAGCGCCAGGGCATTTACCTGGTGGTTCCACATCTGGAAGGCTCTCTGAAAGTCAGAACAGACAAACTCAGCCGTTGATGCATAGTCGATCACGAATGGCGTCTCCATGCGGAGGTGGTGCAAGGTCAGTTTCAGCAGTGAGGAGAGCCTTAGTTAGATCTGTTCGCCTCTGCAGAGAATGCGCAATGTCAGCTGTTTTGCGCGTTGGCGTTTCCAAGGCGGCACTTGCTCTGCGACGCTTTTCGTCACGAGTCGAACTCAGGTCTCCTGTACGCCTTCCTACCAATACCTCTTCTGCCCAGAGTTCTGAAGCAGATCAGGCAAGACCGGCCCAAATAATCTTGGTGGTTCCGGACTGGGCACGAAGAGTCTGGTATCCCGAGCTATTGAGCATGGACATCGATCCTTCAATCAGACTGCCCCTTCGGGAGGATCTTCTATTGCAGCAGCAGGGAAGGTTATCCACCCGAACCTGTCCAGTCTCCGCCTCCTTGTGTGGAGATTGAGCGGCGACAGTTGCCAGCTTTTGACCTTCCCCCCGAAGACTGTAATGTCATCTTGGCAGCCAGGCGTCCTTCCACCAAAAAGGTACATGCCTGTCATTGGAAGAAATATGTGGCATGGTGTATCAACAAATTCGTTGATCCCCTCTCTGCACCTCTCTCAGAGGTTCTCCTCTTTATTCTCTCTCTTGCCCAGCAGGGCTTTTCTCTGTGCACCCTCAAGAGATAGTTGTCTGCCATCTCTGCCTTCTTAAGGCTACCAAACCAAAACCTTCTCTTTTCACATCTCCCATTGTTGGGAGGTTTCTCAAAGGACTCACTCATATGTTTCCTCCCGTCCCGTTCATCATGCCCCAGTATGATTTGAACTTTGTCCTCACATACCTCATGTGTGCCCCTTTCAAGCCACTCCACAACTGTCCTCTACGGCTCTTAACTCTTAAAACAGCTTTCTTGATTGCCATCACCTCTGCTCGCAGAGTAAGTGAGCTTCAGGCTCTTTTTTCGAAGCCACCATTCCTAGCAGTGCATCCTTATAAAGTGATGCTTCGTACCAGGGCTTCCTTTCTTCCCAAAGTGGTAAGGCCCTTTCACGTAGGCCAATCTATCACCATGTCTACTTCTTACGCACCCCCATATGACTCTCATGAGGAGGAGAGACTCCACTGTCTGGATCCAGAAAGAGCTTTGGTGTTCTACCTAGATCGTTGAAGGATTTCTGGGTGGACGATCAACTCTTTGTGGAATATATGGGTGCAAAGAAAGGGAAGGCAGTGCAGAAGAGGACCATCTTGCGTTGGTTAGTCCTCTTCATCAAAATGTGCTACTCTTTGATGAACAAGCAACCCACTGAGGGTTTGTGTGCTCATTCAACCAGAGCAACTGCTGCCCCCATAGCGTTAGCATGTATATTTCCAGTCCTGGATATCTGCCGGGCCACAACGTGGGTGTCCTTACATACGTTCACCAAGCATTATTTCCTTGGACAGTCAGGTCTGCAAGGCTGGCTATTTTGGCCATTCAGTCCTGCAGGACTGTTTCGTGTGATCTTAGTTCGCAGCCCACAACCGGGGATGGTATTGCTCGGGTGTTGATTCTAAGGTAAGGAATCTGCAGCCAGAAGTCTATATCAGATGTACAAGTTTCTTACCTTCGGTAACGATATATCTGGTAGAGACATATTCTATTTGCATATTCCTTACCGACCTGCCCATCCTCCCCACACTGCGAACTGACTTCTAGGGACAGGTACTTCCCCCCCTAAGGGCCCTGGTTGTGGCGCACCATTCTCAGTGTTCTTCATGGTTCTGCACTACTGCCGTGGAAAGTCTTGAAAAGAAACTGACGTCAGCTGGCTGGGGTGGCGCCTATAGACGACCGCAACGTCATCACGGCAACCACAGCAACCACAACGCCAACAACACCCGTGCACAGTGGTACTGCTCAAAGAACAAATCTCCAGATCCAGTCTGACCCTGGGGAAATTCTAAGGTAAGGAATCTTCAACTAGAATATATCTCTACCAGATATATTGTTACCAAAGGTAAGTAACTTGTACCTCCCTGCAGACCTCAAGGAAGGTCTCCCTCTCTAGCGCATATCAGACAGTAGAACTGTCAACGGATGCATGCATGGAGTGTTGTGGATTGAATGCAGAAGGGATACTTCATATTAGTGTATTTGAGCACCAAGACATATGACTGGGCCTACAAGTGTTTCTCCCAAGATTATTAGATCAAGAAATCCTCATCAGGATGGATAAAACAATGTTAATGTTTTACATCACAGGGGAACGACGTCCCAACTTCTCTTTGAAGATATGCAACAGCTATGGGACTGGGATGTTTTTCACCAAGTCGATATCACTGTAGAACACCAGGCAGGGTGCCACAACAGTCAGGCGGACATGCTAAAACGGCAAGTCTCGGACTGCCATTAGTAGGAATTCCACCAGGAGCAGTCAACTTTATCTTCCAATGGTGGGGTCAGATCACACTGGATTTGTTTGCCACCCCCTACAACACAAAATGCATATTTTGGTAACCAGGAACCATGCGCATTGACCTTTCAATCGGTTGGTCCAACATCTTTGCACATTAACTATAGGTCAAGAACTGGGAAATCAAGGATTGTAAAAGCTCAGAAACTTGGGAAACAAGGGGTCAGTCAAACAGGAACATTGCTCAAGACTGGACTGATGGAAACTGGGGCTTAGAAGAGCTCACTGTGATCCCTTGCCTCAGGTGTGATCAGGCTAGCAACTGCCAGCCACAGGTGTGCTGAATTTCTCCACCTATCCTTGACCTGCAGGGGAGGAGGCAAAGCTGTGAGCAGGGAATTCTAGTTATAGGAGTTTTTAGCATAAACAAACTGGATTCCACAAAACTAGGCGTGGATCGGGAACGAACTGAAATGAAATTTCCAAATGGTGTCAAAGAGCTTGAAAATCAATATGTGGGTATAGCAGAAGGTCCAGAAATTTATTGAACACTCCAAAGTTTCATATGTGGCTCCCTGGTGGTGGGCACAAGAGCACATGGAGTAAATTGGGTAAACCTAAACTTCATCTTTTAAAAGACAGCCTTTCTCCTAGCGATTACATCAGCAAGGAGAGTAGGGAAGATGCAAGAATTCACTGCCAAAGAACCTTTTCTGTGGTTCACAAGTGACCAAACCATCTTGCGAACCAATACTAAATTTGTATCTAAAGTTGACTTTCACTTGAATGAACCAGTCTTACTACATTTCTTCATCCAACTCCAACAGTGTCACAGAATGGTCATTAATTTCATTGATGTACGTAGATACAGTACGTTCTATATTGAAAAAAAATAACAAAGGACATATGTTCATCTGACCAACTGTTTGTGTTTTCTGGCCAGCTACAAAGGGGTCAACACCTGTACAAGCAGTGGCTAACATGTTGGCTCTAATCCTACATCACTTGCTGCCACAGCAAAACCAGGCATTCACTCTAAGGAAGAGTGAGGTTGCATTCCTCAAGGAGCACAGCTATGATTTCTGCACTCTGTGGGTGTGCTCTTGCTAGACATCTGCCAAAACATTTATGTTCCAGTGGCCTTGTCCGTTTATATATGCCAAGAAGATCCCAGACCTGATATAACCAGCTTTCATCTTCAGAGATTTCATCAGCATCCCAGAGGAAGGTGATCACTTGGCTTTGCTGGCACATTGTTAAAGCTACAAGCCTACCCTTTAGTCAGTGTAATGGGAGTGATTTCTGTTAGGGGGATTAGGTCATTAGATTACATATATCATCTATAACACTCTCCCAATTTGTTGTGTGTTTTGGGATATTTCCATAGACTGTGGAGCAGGGTGCCCTTGTTACTGCAACCTCTCCAACTTGTCTCCAATCCCTCCAGGTACAATCTGTGTAGTCAGGCTGGGATGAAGAATCAGTAATTGCCTTACAGCATGTTCTCTGAAAGACATCTTCCTATTCTTTATCTTTAAGGTTTTGTTCCAATTCCTTCTCCCAACTTTTATGGTCATCTGACTCCTTTTGCGAAGTTCATTGTGTCAGTAGTGGACATATCTCTGATGGTAGATATCTGTCATGAATCTTTGAGGGAAGCCGTTTCGCAAATGCCTTTAGAGGCTACTAGTTTGAATTTTCATCACTCTGTTGGTCTTCCAGTGTCTGATCTGACCATCTTGCATATGTTCAATACGGACAATCCATCTTGTTTCTTTAGCTGGTCAAATGGAATAATGCCAGACAGAAAAAAATAGGTTTCCCAATCTTTTACATCGTGTTTTTGCCAATTGCAGAAGTGATCACATGTGAGAGCAGCCACCAAATTGGAATTAGGCATTAAAGGCGTGATCAGCAATGGGAATGTCACTAAGCCTTTTCACTCTGCAACCATGCCCAGGCTCAGAGCCTCAGAGTGGCTTTTCTGATTGGGGAAGAATATAGTCCAAGGTCCTATGTCTCTTCTGAAGCCAAGGACCTTTTACATATGTGTATTCCTGCCACCATTAGGTCTTTGAAGCATCAGTGTTTCGACGACCGCTCTCCATTTCACCATTTACCGTAACTGGGTGGCTTGGTAGTTTTGTTTGATTTTGTTAGATACCCAGCCCACCCTCCTGTGGGTGTGTGTAGAAAATGTTATGATGGCTTTTGACCTCCCCCAGCAACCTATGAAGAGAAGTCTCTTAGTATTATTTTCAGCAAAGGAAAAGGGAGGGTGATGACCTTGATGGCATCTACTCAACCAAGACAGATTGTTATGCGTTCAAGTGTCTGTACAGATAGCACCAGGTTGTGGTAGTTAAGACTGGTAGCTGTTGATAAGCTGTTAGTTATTTGCAGACCTAAGTACGGAATATATTGATTGGCCTGTTCAGTTGGGAACTGGGTGCAGAGTGCATCTCGTTGCTCCTGAGGGATGGAGAAGTGGAAGGATTGTGAGTTCTGAAGATTCATTCTGAACTCATCACTTCATCGAAGATATGCCTCTCCTCCACTAGATTGGATAGGGAAAGGGCAGGGTTTTTGAGCATGATGATCACATTACCTGCTTTTAGGCTTAATGTGTAATTCACGTCCAGTTCTAACCTGTGTAATATCAGCATTGATATGTCCCTCTGTGAATTAGGGAAAGGGCTTGAAGGAATACCCTATCTGAGGGGATACCTTACCCACAGAGGACCCATCGCTGAAATTATTCTCTAAAGCCAAAGCAATTAGAGTTTTTACCTGGTATAGCCCATACCAAATGCGTTCTCAGCATCAATAGATAGTAATAGTGCATTATTTATGCACCTAGTTACGTGTTGTTAAAAATATGAATTATTCTCTGGATTGCCTCCTCATCAGGTCTCTGGGATGAAGCCTGCCTGGTTGGGGTCCTTTGGTCCAGGCATGTAGGTATTTATTCTGGAGACCAAAATACTAGGAAAAGCTTGTCATCTATGTTGATGTGTGAGATAGGCCACATAGTGGTAGATGCTTGAGAATAACTGTCATTATAGCTTCTATAATTGTTGCTTTGAGTGTCAGCTTCAGTGAAATCGTTGAAGAGGAGAGTATTATTGGCATGAAAGTGTGGTAGAAGGTTTTGTAAAAGAATAGTATATACCAATCTTGGCGTGGGGATTTGTTATTTTTTAAATTTGTTTTTATTAATTTTTCAAGCATATGATCATAATCAATAATTACACATGGACAGTCAAGGAGCCAGGACACATGCATTGCAATACAGTTGTGTGTAAACCTTCTGTGCATAAACCTTTGACAAACATCTATGTCCCCCTGTCAACCTACAGGGTTTCAGCACAGCACGTCCAGTGTATCTTCTCATCTACAGGAGGTTAATGTATCATTAGGAAGCAGATTGCTCCAGATTATTAATTCCCTTCTAGCAATCTCCTGAAGTCAAATGTACTTTATGTGTTGCAAAACAGGTATGAGCCAGTCAGTGTTTCCTCAGCACCTGACATATGTATTGCCAACTTTCTGCTAACAACATACAGCACAAGTTAAAACCAAACAGCCAACTCCCCATGCACACATTAGGACCAGCCACTCCCAAGGCGAGTTGAGCCAATATCGGGGTGCTACTGAGGCACACCATCTTACCATCTCCGTCCCCTTCCCTTGTCAGAGCAGGGTATGTGCTATTTAGTCCAACATCCCTCAGCAAGAACCCCCTCCTGTACTTTCTGTCCTCCTCCGAGGACCAATCATCCTTAGTCAATTCTTTGTCCCCAGCCAGCATGTCCACCCAGTCCTTGAGGTCTTCCTCAAACTTCTCATCCATACGTATCTGTCTGAGGTGAAGTTCCTCTGCCAGTGCCCATTACAGCATGTCCCAAAGCTATCTGGCAGCCCAAAATATTGCAATAGGATGTTTTGCGAGCATAAGGTCCAGCTGTGCAAAGCTGTATTGAATCACCCGCCTTTTAGGTTTGGGTATCGCACCCAACAAACAGTGACAGATTAAAAGTTGGATGTCCAACCCAGTCTCTCAACCACTTCCTTCCAATATCCCATTAACATCTTACCTGTCCATATCATGTGGATGAATGTGGTGCCTTGCTTGTTAAATTTGGGGCACAATGATCCACTGTGGTAAATTGTATGTAATATGTTGTTTGACAGATATGTTTGGTAAATCTGCCATCGCTAGAGACTTTATGGACTTGGGCACAGGCCTCCGTCTGTTCCAAATCAGACAGGGGGCTTTTAAATATGTGTCCCATGCCTTCGCGCTTTAATCAGTGGTGACAGTCAATCCGCTGAAAGTGCCTGGTATAGACTGGCAAACAGTCGTCTTCCCTGCCTATCCTCCAGTAAAACCTTGAGCGTCTGGGACACCGGCATTGTTCTTGGGACGTCTGTCCAGATCTCTTGAGTTGTTTACACGAGCTTCACAGATTGCAAGAATTGATTGACAGTGATCCCAAATCTCTCCCTGGCCTCTTCAAATGTTATGAATTCCTCTGCAGGGTAAAGTCCCCCAAAAGTAGGCATCTGCCTGCTGTCCATTTGTTCAGTGTCATAAGGTCAGTGATTTTTCAGAATGGCTGAAGCCAATCCAGAGGTAGGAACCTTGCTGAATCACTCTGTCCCATATCATAGCAACCTTCACGTCCACCCCCGGTACCCCTGCAGATTGTCCTTGTCCTCACATTAGCCTGCATTCCCGTCTCTACCGTGCCGCGCAGGAGGCAGTTCTTCTAATTGGGCTCAGCCACATTACTTTACTGCGGGCTGCAGCTGCGATGCCACATAATAAATCACAAAATCTGGGAGACCCGATCCACCCTCCTCCCTGCTCAGCTTCAGTAGTTTCAGTCAGACCATATTTCTGCTCCCAGTCCAGACTAAGGAAGCTAAAAGACTCTCTAAGCTTTGGAAAATCGATTGTGGTATAGGGTGCAATGTGTTTTGGTTTAGGTAGAGACTCCTGGGCAGCAGGAGTACTTTGGCAAGCGCCGCTCATCCCAGTATTGAAAGAGGGAGTGTGTTTCACAAAGTGATGGAAGATCAGAGTCCCTGCATTATCTTTTCCATATTTAACTGATGATATTGGGCAGCTATATCCATCACTCAGACTCCTAGGTATCTGAATGCACTACGTTCCCGTGGAATCCCCACCTCAGGTAGGTCAGTACAGGGGGGACCAGTCATAGCCAAACATGGATAAAGCACCGGCTTCTGTTTGTTAACTCGGAGTCCTGATCACCCAAAGTGGCCATTTCCTAGAATAGAACTGGAATCTACTCCTCCGGTCATATACCATTGTGTTGTTTGCTCACCTAGAGACACCATGTGTTGTGTCACTCACCTGCATGCCTCAAGGTTGCAGTGGCAGTCACAATCTTATCTCCAAGGGCTCCATTGACAGGGATAAAAGCATCAGGGATAGAGGGCATTCCTGCCAAATGCTGCACTCTATTCTCCATTCCAGACAGAACTGTCTGCCAGTGCGAAGTCTTGCCATTAGGCCCATATAAAGGAGTCATAGCCATTTTAAGATTGGTGGGCCAAATCCCATCAGGGACAAGACCTCAAACATGTAGTCCTAGCTTAGAGAATCAAATGCCTTCTCAATGTCTAGAACCACTGGAGCTCCACCTTGAGCATCTCGCATGGAGGTCAGGACGTGTCTGAGATGCCACAGGTTCATCATGGTGTTCCGCCCTGGAATGAAACCGCATTGATCCTTATGGACAAGTACCACTACATTGGTCAAAATCCTATTGGCGATCAACCAAAAGAGGACCTTTGTGTCTCCATTTCGCTTGGAGAGGGGCAAAGTGAGGCCATTTCCGCAGGGTCCTTATTTGGCATGGGAACCATAATAATTATGGCTTCTAACATGGTTGCAGGGAGAATGCCACTGCTAAAAGGCTTCCAGGTATACTTCCAGGAGTTTGTCTGTGAGGATGTCAGCATAAGCCTTATAGAACTCAGATGAATAGCCATCTCCCCCTGGGGTCTTCCCCGTGACCAGGCCATTGATAGCAGCCAGCACCTCTTCACTGGTGAGCTCATTTTCCAGCACTGCCCTGTCTGCTGCCGAGAGAGTCTCATGTAAAGATTTGACAGATAGGCGGACAGGTTTGTGTTTATATCTGATTGCGTAACCGCTCTTGTCCCATCCATTTTATTTCAAGATAAAATAAGAGGGGTGGGTCCTCCTGTATCAGAAGGCAAGCAAGCGACTGCCCTGACTTGTCCCCGCTGTCTATGTTCTCAGAGGGTGTGTTTCTCTAAAGTATCTCACAGGGCTGCAATTTCACAACACAATGGCGGTCATTATGAACCATGCGGGAAAGACCACACCGCTGGCGGGGGCGGTAACTACCACAATCAGGCCGGTGGTGCAGACCTTCAAATAAAGAAGCATAGGAGAAACAGCCAGTGGCCAATCTACTCACAGCCATTTTGGTAGCACTACCTATGACGACGGAGGCCATCTTCAACCCGGCGGAAAGGCCCAACCCGACCCCCATATAATGAAACACCACACCGCCATCAGTTCCGGGGCGGGAATCACCGCCAAGCAAAGCCTGGCGGAAACGACCCATATAAAGGGAAACACTCGCAGGAGGCACACAGAACACGCCGACGAGCGAGAGTTTGAAATAATTCCAGTGCTCCTCCTTACCATATTTCGCCAGGACCGTGACCGCCGACGAAGACAACAACAGTAAGTTCCACAGCCTAGCACACATGGGAGGAAAGGGCACACCCACCCACCCCACCCACACTGCAACACACACCAAACCCCTTCCACCACCCCAAGCCATACGTACCCTAACAAAATGAACTTACCAAACACAAGGCAACAAATACCTGCACCAATGCACACCCCTGTGCACACCACAGTGAAATGCTGCATAAAGGGTCAGCAGAGCACCAACACATCTGCTGGCAACAGACTTTATTACCAACAAAATCCATTTTGTTCAAACAAGGCCATTGACCAGTCCATTTCAAAGTCCCGGAATGAGGACTAGGTTTGCTGTGCTTGGATGTAGGTGCCTGTACAGGATGCCCATGTTTGGTGGATGTGTGTGGAGTTGATGCCTGGGAGCGTTTCTGTGTCCTGGGAGGAGGGGGGTGGACACAGTGGGGGAGGTTGATGTTGCTGTGTCTGCCTTGGAATGTTGGGTGTGTGTCTGCATGTGGTGGGACGTGTGGTGCTTGTTTTTGTCTGCCTGCTTCTTGGGTGTTGATTTGGGTGCATGGCTGTCTGCATGTGTGCTTGGGATGGGATAAGTGAGTGGAGTGCTGAAAGGGGTAGAGTTGGTGGGAGTGGTTACAGAAAGGCCAGGGACACTGGCTGCTGTCAAAGAGGGGGCCAGAGCCTGAAAAGATCTCTGTAGGCCAGACATGGCACAGTGAATGCCTTCCAGGATCTCTGATGCCAGCCCCTGAATGGCATTCACAATGGCTTTCTGACCTACAGAGATGCTCCTCAGGAGGTCAATAACCTCTTTAGTGAGGGCACCAAGGCTAATGGGGGCAGGAGATGCGGTGCCTGGGGCGAAGGAGACTCCCACCCTCCTGGGTGAGCAGTCAGGGGATACTCGCTGGAGAGCTACTGGGAGGGCAGTGATGGTATGCGGGGTGGCGGAAGATGATAAAGAATGGGTGGGCCCAGTAGGGTCCAACACCACCAGGGAGCTGCAATCGGAGGAGGTGTCAGAGTCACTACCTCCAGTGGTAGTTGCCTACCCCCTGGTACTCGCCTCACCCTCCAACCCACTGGTCCCCTTGGCATTGGTGGACTCTGCCTCCTGGAAACCGTGGGCTGCAGCATCCCCCCTCACTGGTGACTCAGCTCCCTAGCCAGATGATGCTAAAGCACACAAGGACACAAGAGAGGTGGGGAGGACAAAACAAGAAAGAAATATGACAAATTAAGGTCAAACATACCTGGTTGCACACATACACCCCCACCCATCTCAGACACTAACCCCCAGCAGACACAATATTTGACATGAATGTGCCCCTGACTGGCAGGCGTGATCCCACAGTACACTACATCCTGGCCCTCTGCTCTGATACACTTTGCAATGGGATACAATGAGAGACGATGGCAAGACTTCAAATCTGCAAATTGATGAGGCTACATCTAAACCAATAGCCCAGACAGGGGACCCCTCACAGGCCTAAAGTCCCAGCCATATCAACCTAAGGATACAATCCCATGGACGTAGAGGGGGGCAGGACTGCAGGGACACACCCTCTCTATGTTCCTGGCTCTACACTGCATGCACCCCATGGCACCTAACTACACACAGCACATTTTCATTACAATAGTGTTGGTACTCACCCCCTTGTAGCTGCTGTGCTGCCTTCAAGCACCCATCCAAATCGGGATAGGCCACTGCCAGTATGCGGGCCATTAGGGGTGTCAGGGTCCGACGGCCACCTCTCCCACATTGGGAGGCCGTCCCCTGCTGGGCCTCTCCAGTCTTCCTGGTCCAACGCCACAGGTCCTCCCACTGCTTCCTGCAGTGGGTGCTCCTCCAGTTGTAGACCCCCAGGGTCTGCACTTCCTTGGCGATGGCTTGTCACAATCCTTTCTTCTGATGGGCGCTGACCTGCATGGGACACACAGAGTAAAGAAACAGATGTGTAGTGTGGGTGCCCCATACACAAATGCCAGGCCAGTTCTACCTGACATGGCCCATGGAGACACACATATTGAAAATAGCCAAGCAAACAACTGCCAGACATATTACGGGTAAGCATCCACACAGCCGACACAAACGCCTACATGCATCCGCCACATTCACACATTCATGGAGGTCAAATAGCAACTTCTCTTCCAGGGGATCCTCATCAATAGTCATAAACATTGAATATTCCCGCCCTTGTGCGGGGACCCCGGAGCATATATAAAATACACACATATAAAGTATAAAATATGCACGAAAAAAAATATATATAGCATTTTTAGTAGACATATTTTTCATACTAAACTCATATATACATGTGTAAAACAGCAATGCAGGCTATAATCATAAACAGGCTAAAATGCTTTATTTCTATGAAGTTTTTTTTTTTTTTTTTTGATCTTTATAAAATTACAATAGAGAATAAATATCTACCCAAGCCCCAAAACTGGGCTTAGGGAAATAAGCAGTAGTAATCACTAGAGAAAAAGAGAAAAAAAAACTACATTGAAAAACAATGGAGCATTCTTAGCCAATAGGCTGCATGCAGGTTAACACAGGAGAACCATAAAAACTTTGGCACCGTGCCTTTAAGACCCTGAGCACCTCCAGTATCCCACCATGCCTCAGGGGTGAAGGAGAGGTGACAGTTGGTTCACAGTTAGATCAGTTCTTTTTTCCGGCTTCTTCTGAGAGGATCCTGGAGCATTGAGCTCTGTTTTTCTGAGTTTTTCTCAGAAAAATACTTTAAAACAGCGTTTTTTCCTATTTTACTCGACATCTAACATCATTGTCTGAGTTTGGCAGTTTTTTCCTGACAGAAAAATGCCTTCCCTTTTTGTCAAATGCCCTTCCTGTGGGAAGAAGAAGGCCCAGTCAGATCCACACTCTCTTTGTATTGTGTGCCTGCCTCAGAGTCACTGCCCTGACACTTGCAAACACTGCAAGAACATGTCAAAGAGAGGACTCTGAAGGACAGAGAAAAGATCAGGCTTCATGGGCTTCACGAGAGGCAGAAAACATCATCCTCTTCGCTTCCCAGGCAGCAAACAAGCCACTCTCAGGAGAGAATGGCTAGGTCGACGTCAGCAGGTAGGAAAGTACCTGTTTGTTCCCCGTCGACGTCGTCGCTGCCACCATCTCACCGTCATAGATCGCCGTCGACGGCGACCCGCCCGACGTCGAAGGATACGGCGTCGAGAGAACATGGCCATCGCAGGGGCATATCTCTGTCGACGGCAGCCCGCCGATTGACGTCGAGCCATCACCGGCACGCCCGTTCGCCGCCAAAGGCCTCGCACCCCTCGACGTCAAGAGACACGACGTCGAAGTCGCCACGACGGCGAGAGCGACATCCGCCGTCGGCCGCCCACCGCTCCACGTCGAGGCACACGACGGCGAGCAGGTCGAGGTCCAGAGATCGCCGTTCGACGTCAAGACACTCAACGTATAGGCACTCAACGTCGAGGCAAGAACAACCAGTGGCGCTCCTTTCGACGTCAGTACAGCTGTCGACGTCGACACAGGTTTTACCTGTCTCGCAGGGACTAGAACATCGACTTCCGCCAGCAGATAAGGCCGCTCCATCTCCAGTGGTCTCCATAAGGAGTGATTCATCTTGTTCGAGAGCGGCATCATCGGGGCATGTTTCACCCATCAATTTGTCGCCAAGATGGTTGGAGAGCCTTAACAGACCAGCGGCCTCCCCGGATTCGCAGTATTCACGGATGTACTCTCCTACTGCCTCTCTCCCGAGAACACCATCACCGACAGCGCGGGCAGGACGGGCTCGTTCTGCTTCTCGCCAACCGACCACGAGGCCTGGGCGCTCTGTTACAGCGTCTCGCAGCAGGTCGCGTTCCCAGCGACGATCTAGGTCACGATCAGGACACAGAAGATCGCCCTCTTGGTCGTCGTCAGGGTCATTCGTCGGACGTTACTCCCCCACCTTAACAGATTCTCCACCAGCTAGAGTCTCACCGGTGGATGACATCACTACTTTTAATGAGGTACTTTTCAGGGGAGCACAGAAGTTAAATATAGAGGTTCCAGAACCATCAACCTCCTCATCGGTCATTTTTGAGACTCTACAGCATAGAGCAGTTTCGAAAAAGCTACTGCCGCTAGTGCCTGGTCTGTTGCAGCCAACCATGGACACTTTTTTGGCACCAGCCACTCTCAAATCTGCTCCGGCTAGGATTTTGAAAAAATATAAAGCGCCTGAACAAGATCCTTTATTCCTAAGAACGGATCCGCCACAGGACTCAGTAATATTGGCCGCAGCCCGAAAAACTCACTCAGTGGCATCATCCTCCACGGTCCCACCGGACAAAGAGAGCAGACATCTAGACTCTCTGGGGAGAAAAATGTGCGGCACGGCGGCATCTGTAATGAAGGTCTCCAGCGCGTCTGCACTCCTAGGCAGATATGACCGTTCTCTGTGGGACTCTCTCAACAGGTTCACAGAAAAATTACATAGGGAAGACAGACAGGACTTCCAAGAGATCCTGCAAGAGGGATGTCTGGTATCCAACCAAGTCATCAGCGCAGCGGCAGATGGGGCAGACTTAGCTGCACATGGGTACGCACATGGAATCTGTGCAAGAAGGTCTTCCTGGTTGAGATTGACTGGTTTAAAACAGGAAGCACAACAGCGCATCCTAAATCTCCCATTCAACGGGAACTCGCTGTTTGTTACCCATACGGACGAAGAAATGGCGCGCATGAAGACTGAAGTGGACACCATGAGGGCAGTAGGCCTGGAAAGGAAGAAGGACTTCAGGCGGAGGTATAGGCCTTATGACAGGCGCCCTTTCCAGCAGAGGGTTCAAACCCCTCACTGGTCCCAGAGGCCACAGCAAAGGCAGGGACGCCCTCTTTTTCAGGCTCGTAAGGCCACAAGGGAACGAGGGTCAAGTAGACCTCAACAGTCCACACCAAAAGCGCCGGCCAAGCAATGAGAACTCGCTTCCCTCGACACTGTGCACCACTCCGGTGGGGGGAAGTATCATAGATTTTCTTCACGAGTGGCACTCTATCACAAAAGACAAATGGGTGTTCAACATTGTCGAAAATGGCTACTCTCTTCTTTTCAGACAACCTCCACCGCACTTGCCACCAGCCAAATGCAATACATCTCATGTCAGCCTATTGCGCAAAGAGGCTCTCGCCCTCTTACGAAAGAAGGCAATAGAAAAAGTTCCGCTTGCACACAGAGGAAAGGGGGTTTACTCCCGTTATTTTCTGGTAGCGAAAAAAGGCCGAGAGGGCGTTTTCAGACCGATTCTGGACTTACGGCTTCTGAACAAGTACATAAGAAAGCAAAAGTTCAGGATGCTGGCCCTTCACCAGATTTTCCCTCAGCTACATCAGGGAGACTGGATGTGCTCCATCGACCTGCAGGATGCATATTTTCACATCCCGATAGTTCCCAAGCATCGGAAATTCCTGCGCTTCCAGATAGCCTCACAACACTATCAGTTCAAAGTGCTACCATTCGGCCTGAAATCTGCCCCCCGCGTCTTCTCGAAATGCGTGGCAGTGGTAGCAGCACATCTTCGAAAACAAAAAATCTTCATCTACCCATACCTAGACGACTGGCTACTGAAAGCCTCCTCTCCGGATCAGGCGAGAGCCCATCGGGACATTGTGCTCAAGGTTTTCGAGTCTCTAGGTCTTCAAGTCAACTACCAAAAGTCCACCTTGATTCCAACACAGAACCTCCACTACCTGGGAGCTATACTAAACACTGAGCTCCAAAGAGTGTATCCTTCGGAGGAACGACTATTATCAATAAAGAGAAAGTGTCAAGACCTGTTAAAATCCGACGCACCTACGGCCCGTCAGGTGACATCTCTACTGGGTTCCATAGCATCATGCATTTTCATTGTCCCAAATGCCAGGCTGCATATGAGGCCCCTCCAAGAGGCGTTGGAGAACAACTGGAGCCAAAGAACAGGTCGCTGGGAGGACAGAGTGCGGCTGCCGATAGCAGCACGTCAGTCATTGCAATGGTGGATGCACAGACCTCACCTGTCAGTAGGGGCTCCGTTTCACCAGGTAATTCCATCCGACACTCTGGTAACGGATGAGTCTCTTCAGGGTTGGGGGGCTCATCTAGGTTCCCTTCAAGCTCAGGGCCTGTGGTCCGACAACGAAAGGAAGTACCACATCAATCTGCTGGAGCTCAGAGCGGTCCATCTGGCTCTCAAGTCTTTTGCTCCATCGATTCAGGGGAAATCTCTCCTAATACAAACGGACAATACAACCACAATGTATTATTTGAACAGACAGGGGGGAACGAGATCCCTACCCCTATATCGGGAGTCCCAACCAATCTGGCATTGGCTCCTGGCCAGAGGAATGTCACTTACAGCGGTTCACCTACCAGGTCAACAAAACGTGGAAGAAGATTTCCTGAGCAGACACCTAGAGGACGCCCACGATTGGGTCCTACACGGCGAAGTCGTCGAAGACATCTTCGCTCAATGGGGTCGACCTCAATTGGATCTCTTCGCAGACGAGGTAAACAAGAAATGCCCAGACTTCGCATCCAGGTTCTACCGTCCGGGATCTCGAGGGAATGCCCTGTTGATCGACTGGTCAGGGATATTTCTCTACGCTTTTCCACCGATTCCCCTCATACCGGCAGTGATCAACAAACTTTACAGATCCAGCACCAGAATGATTCTCATAGCTCCGCAATGGCCCCGTCAATTCTGGTACACAGATCTCCTCGACCTATCGGAACAACCTCACAGGAGGCTGCTGTGCAGACCGGATCTTCTGAGCAGGATGGAGGGCAGGGTTCTGCATCCCAACCTACCCTCTCTGAGCTTGACAGCATGGCTGCTGAATTCCTGCAGTATGGGCACCTAGGGCTCTCGCAGGAGTGCATGAACATCTTGAAAGAGTCCAGACGACCTTCCACGCGGCGTTCTTACGCGTTTAAGTGGAAGAGGTTCTACATATGGTGCTGTCAGCAAGGTCAGAATCCCATACGGGCTCAGGAGGAGGTCATACTGTCGTACTTACTCAATTTGGCAAAGTCCGGTCTGCAGGTATCATCTATTAAGGTACATTTTTCTGCCATTACAGCCTATCGCAAGTCACCTTCTCAGGAATCCTTCTTTACGAAACCAGTAGTCAAGGATTTCTTGGAAGGTTTGAAAAAAGTTTTTCCGCCCATTCGGAGACCCTCCCCTCCATGGGAACTGAACATAGTACTGTCAAAACTTATGGGCCCTCCTTTCGAACCTATACACAAAGCCTCTTTGCAACACCTTACGTGGAAGACGGCTTTTTTGGTAGCCATTACTTCCGCGAGGAGCGTCAGTGAAATTCAGGCTTTGTCTTCCAAAGAACCGTACACAGTCTTTCACGACAATAGAATAGTTCTGCGAACTCACCCATCATTCCTACCGAAGGTGGTGTCAGAATTCCACATCAATCAGACTATTTCTCTACCGACTTTCTCCCCCAATCCGGAGACTCCGGCGGAGAAAGCGTTGCACTCCCTAGATCTGAAAAAAGTGCTAAAATTTTATTTGGATAAAACAAAATTGATTAGACATTCCAACCACTTGTTTGTAAATTATGGTCATTTGAGGACTGGAGAGGCAGCATCTAAACGAACAATATCAAGATGGATAGTTTCTTGTATTGTTAATGCTTACCAGTTGGCTAACAAACAACTACTTGCTAGACCTAAAGCGCATTCCACAAGGGGAAAAGCGGCTACTGCTGCCCTCCTTAACAATGTTCCAATATCTGAAATTTGTAAGGCTGCTACATGGAAGTCTGTACATACATTTACTAGACATTACTGTTTGGACTTAGATGCAAGAGCAGACGCCCAAGTGGGGCAAGCCTCTCTGAGAAATTTGTGTGCATGATACATATCTATTCCTGCATTTCTATTGGACAGTCCGCAGAGTTTAGGGAGCTTGCTAATCTATTCAATGTTTATGACTATTGATGAGGATCCCCTGGAAGAGAAGGATAAGTTACTTACCTGTAAATCCTAGTTCTCTTCCAGGGGTATCCTCATCAAAGTCATAAACAACCCACCCTCCTCCCTGGACGCACGTCTCCTAGAATTGCAGGACAGACTATCTTTCGAATCGGCTACACAGATTGTCACCGTAAAAAAGTACTGACCTAACTGTGAACCAACTGTCACCTCTCCTTCACCCCTGAGGCATGGTGGGATACTGGAGGTGCTCAGGGTCTTAAAGGCACGGTGCCAAAGTTTTTATGGTTCTCCTGTGTTAACCTGCATGCAGCCTATTGGCTAAGAATGCTCCATTGTTTTTCAATGTAGTTTTTTTTTCTCTTTTTCTCTAGTGATTACTACTGTTTATTTCCCTAAGCCCAGTTTTGGGGCTTGGGTAGATATTTATTCTCTATTGTAATTTTATAAAGATCAAAAAAAAAAAAAAAAAACTTCATAGAAATAAAGCATTTTAGCCTGTTTATGATTATAGCCTGCATTGCTGTTTTACACATGTATATATGAGTTTAGTATGAAAAATATGTCTACTAAAAATGCTATATATATTTTTTTTCGTGCATATTTCATACTTTAAATGTGTGTATTTTATATATGCTCCAGGGTCCCCGCACAAGGGCGGGAATATTCAATGTTTATGACTTTGATGAGGATACCCCTGGAAGAGAACTAGGATTTACAGGTAAGTAACTGATCCTTACCTGAGCCTCTGATCACCCATACAGCTTTGCATACAGGTGTAGGACCCTATCCACCAGCTTCTCCAGCTCGTCCGGGTGAAGGCCGGGACCCGTTCCCCTGCAGCACGTGCCATCTTGAGGACCAGAATTAGGACACAGCAGCTCACGCAGTGGAGTTCTGTCCCTCTCGAGGTGCAGGATTCAAGTGGCAAGGGCAAATCAAAATGACGGTATTTCCCGCGGTGGTGTGCACCGTCACCGCCGGCGGTGATCATGATTGGCCCTGCTTCACCTTAGATGCCAATGATATTCAATGAACAGGTGCACGGCGGTGATCACCACCTACCGCCATGACGACTAACGCCAGCGGAGTGAAGTCAGTTCCTGCACTACACTACCTGTAGGGCAGAGGGCTGCCATTTTGCATCTACCACGCCTTCATAGTCTGTCTGGGGTCCTAATCCATGGCTCCGATCCCTCTCTCATTCGTTGAGTACTGGTATGATCAGTGATCCTCCTCATAGAATCATAGTGAGATGTGTGCTGACACTGTGATGCATTGACACATACACACCTCACCAGAAATTACCCTGACAGGATTACCATGTTCTCAGCATCTGTGTGAGGGACAATAGTGTTGCATGTACAAGATGAATGGTGGAACAGTGTGATTGAAGTGTTTGTCGCAGCTCAATTTGTCTCTCTTCCACCCACACAGGTACAGACTCATGTGGTGAGGGAGGGCCCCATCTGTTTACAGACCCCTGGTTGATCTGGCCACCATGAAGGAACATTACATCATCATCACTTTCCGCCTGAATCGAGCCACAATCCTGGAACCCTGTGCACAAATGGAGCTGGTTCTGATGCCAGCTAAGTGGGAATCCCAATACAGCTGTGCAGGTACTATTTGTGCTACATTTTCTGGCCACAGGCTCATTCCAAGTTACAGTGGGCATGGGAGCTGGGGTATCTCAGCCAATGTTCAGCAACATCCTGTCTAATTTTCTCAATTTCTTCGTACAGCACCTGTAAAGTTATGTCCAGTTTCCCCAAAGGGCTCATTTCCCATCCATCAAATCTGGATTCTATGCTTTTGCAAATATCCCCATGTGATAGGTGCCATTGATGGTACCCACATAGCCCTCATACCCCCAAGAGTAAATGAACAAGTGTTCAGAAATCGTAAAAGCTTTCACTCCATGAATGTCTAATTGGTCGGTACTGCTGATCAGTCCATTACTCATGTCAATGCAAGGTTCCCAGGATCAGTCCATGACTCATTTGTCCTGCGAAACAGCAGTATGCCACATATGATGGGACAACTACAGGGGGACAGAGATTGGCTCTAAGGTGAGTGTGTATGATACTGGATCCGTTAGATAGCTAACAGGCAGGCTGTATGCAAGTGTGTATTTCAACTCTCTTTCACCCACTTTTCCATGGGATTCTGGTTACCCAAACATGCAATGGCTCCTGACACCTGTGAGGAATCCTAGGACAGATGCAGAAATCCATTATAATGAGGCACATGGTCACACTAGACCATAGAACTCCTGAAGGCAAGCTTTCGTTGCCTCCATCTCTCTGGAGGATACCTGTGTTATGTCCCTGACAAGGTGTGTCAGATAGTGGTGGCTTGCTGCATGCTGCACAACTTGGCTTTGAGGAAAGCTATCCCAATACTGAATGAGGAGGATGCTCTCCAGCCATCCCTGCCACCTCAGAGGATGGATGAAAGTGATGGGGAAGAGGCGGGTCAAGACATCAACTCCAAGAAGCAGCTAATCCGGCTATACTTCCAGTGACTGTCAGGTACTGTTCTATAATGCCCATGGGTCTACTGCATTGTTTCAGGGTGACTCATGTGCAAAGTGCTGTGGTGTCCCTTATCAGTGATGTGTAAACTTCATGAATAAAGGGTGAGATGTGTGTTACAGCAATGGAATGTACATTGTGACATACTTCAAACACTGCAGTCTGTTGGACCCCCCTCATGCAATGAAAACGGCATTATGATGGTAACTGGCTAATAGATTCACATTTCCATTAGAGTGGTCATGTTAATGAAGGACAGATATTTTGAATGTGGATTCATTCTCAGACAAGACATCCATGAGGGATGGGACAGTGGAAGGGAGTGAGCACATGGTAAACAATATCCCAGGTACATTTCCACAGCTGTTGGTAGCGCAGGGGCATAGTCAGTGGGGCCAGTGGAAGATGGTGATATGGCAATGGCATGTCGACAAGGTAGCTCAGTGGCACACAAGGGAGACAGTTCAGGGCAAAGTCACTTCCTGGCAGTGGCCTTGGTCTTGGCTGCTGTTTCACAGGGATGTCTGGGTCTGAGGCCACGTTTGCAAGGGGGAGGCTGGGCTGCAGGGGAAGGGGTGCTGGTGTCCTGTGTGTCCTCTGGCCGTGCCACCAGTCAACTAGAGCTGCAGATGTGGATGGCAGGGCATTGTCCTGGCTAGTGGAAAGGGCCTGCAGGTGGATGGTGGACTCAGGCTGGCTGTGGTACTGGCACTGCAGCACCCCTGCAATGGAGGCAGAGGTAGCATTGAGCTGTTTCCATTGCTCCATGGCCTCCTGATGGTGTGCTACATGCAGCCTCTGATTCTCCTCCAGCGTGGCCAGGATCTGGGTCATCCTGTCCTGGGAATGGTAGTATGTTCCCAGGACCTCAGCAATGGCATAGTGGGCAGCAGCATCCCTCCTTGGGCCACCCCCCCCGGACCCACTACTTGCCTCCCACTGGCCCTAACCCCCTGTACCTAGGTCCCCTGCAGTGGTCTGGCCGTCCCGCTTGCACTGGGCCCTTCATAATCCTGCCTGGTGGTGGTGGGTAGAGACTCGGGCCTCTGTACTTGTGGGCAGCCAGTCCGTGGCCTGGAAAAACTGGTGTGGGGACTTTGTGCCACAGCTGATGGTGGTGGCTGAGTGGTGGGGGGTGTCAGTGGTGTCCTGGGTGAGGTTTCTGGAGGATGAATGTCCAGGACTGTGGGATGGCCCAGGGATTTCCTCTGTGTCCAGGCATCCCTCTGCACTCTCCTGAGTGGGGCCTTCATCTTCAGATGTAGGACTGGCACTCCTTGACGTCTCCGTCCAGGTGGCATGGGTGGTGGTGCCTGTGTGTGAGAGAATAGAGATGTGGGTGTCCTGAACTTACTTGTCCCTTGCAGCACTGCTTAGGAGTTATTGGTGGTTCCATTCCCATGTGGTAACATGCTGGGTCCCCTCGTGTTCTTTTTGATGGATTTTGTGCGGGGTGTTGCATTCTGGGTGTAGTTGTGCTCCTGCCATTTCAATCAATCAATCAATCAATCAGGGATTTATAAATCGCACTACTCACCCGGTAAGGTCTCAAGGCGCAAGGGAGGGGGGAGAAGCTACTGGTCGGAGAGCCAAGTCTTGAGGTGTTTCCTGAAAGATAGAAGGTCCTCAGTCAGGCGGAGGTGGAGTGGTAGGGAGTTCCAGGTCTTTGCGGCAAGGTGAGAGAATGATCTTCCTGCGGCGGTCGTGCGGCGGATGCGAGGAACGTAGGCGAGGGCGTGGTTGGCGGAGCGAAGGTTGAGGGTGGGGGTGTGAAAGGTGAGTCTGTCGTTGAGGTAGTCAGGACCTGTGTTGTGGAGGGCCTTGTGTGCGTGGATGAGGATTTTGAAGGTGATCCTCTTTGATACTGGTAGCCAGTGTAGGTCTCTGAAGTGGGGTGAAATGTGGTCGCAGCGCGGGATGTCCAGAATGAGGCGGGCGGAGGTGTTCTGGATTCTTTGCAGTTTTGTTTTGAGTTTGTTTGTTATTCCTGCATATAGGGTGTTTCCGTAATCCAATCGGCTACTGACCAAGGCGTGGGTGACGGTTTTCCTGGTTTCGATGGGAATCCATTTGAAGATTCTGCGGAACAGGCGGAGGGTATTGTAGCAGGAAGAGGAGATGGCATTGACCTGCTGAGTCATGCTGAGTGTGGAATCCAGGATGAAGCCCAAGTTGCGTGCGTGAGAGGTGGGTGGGGGTGCGGGTCCTAGGGAGGTGGGCCACCAGGAGTCTTTCCAGGCTGAGGGGTTGGTGCCGAAGATGATTCATTCTGTCTTGTCTGTGTTTAACCTGAGGTAGCTTGATTCCATCCAACTGGCGATGGCGTGGAGTCCGTTGTGGAGGCTGACCTTTGCGGTAGTGGGATCTTTCGTGAGGGAGATGATGAGTTGAGTGTCGTCAGCGTAGGAGACTATGTTGATGTGGTGTGTTCGTGCGATGTTTCCCAGGGGGGCCATGTACACGTTGAAAAGTGTGGGCTGAGTGAAGATCCTTGAGGGTGATGTTGGAGGCTTCTGATAGGAACGGCGGAGGCGGACTCTTTAGGTCCTGTCCGTGAGAAATGATGAAATCCAGTCCAGGGCTTTGTCGCGGATTCCAGCTTTGTGGAGTCGTGTGCAGAGAGTGTGGTGGCATACCGTGTCGAAAGCTGCGGAGAGGTCCAGGAGGATGAGTGCTGCTGTTTCTCCTTTGTTCACGATTTTTTAGATGACCTTGGCTGGGAAGTGGAGGAGGGAGATAGGTCGGCAGGTCTTGGGGTCGTCGGGGTCTGTCTTGGGTTTCTTTAGCAAGGCGTTGATTTCTGCATGCTTCCATCTCTCTGGGAAGGTGGCTGATTCGAAGGAACTGCTGATGGTGTGGCAGAGATGGGGGGCGATGATGGTGTTGGCTTTGCTGAAAATGTGGTGTGGGCAGGGGTCCAATGGTGATCCGGAATGGATGGTGGCCATGGTGTTCGCGGTGTCTTCTGTGTTGACTGGGGTCCAGATGTGGAGGAGGTGGGAGTTGCTTGGCGCGTAGGGTTCGGGGGGTTTGTAGTTAGCTGGTGGGACTGGGAGTTGAAGCTGTTGTGGATTTCTTCTATTTTTCAATGGAAGTGAGATGCGAGTGAGTTGCAGAGCTCCTGTGATGGCAGGGGTTCGTTGGAGCAGGCCCTGGGGGTGGATAGCTCTTTGATGATGCCGAAGAGTTCTTTGCTGTTATGAGCGTTGGTGTCAATGCGGTTTTTGAAGTGGGTCCTTTTGGCGGTGCGTATCAATTGGTGATGTCTGCATAGGGCCTCCTTGAAGGCGATGCGATTGGAGGTGGTAGGGTCACGGCGCCAGCTTTTTTCCATTCTGCGGCATTGTTGTTTGGATTCCTTTAAATCTGGGGTGAACCAGCTGGCCTTGATTCTGTGCGGGGTGTTAGGGTGTTTTTTGAGCGGTGCGAGGGTGTTGGCGCAGTCTTCAATCTAGTGGTGCAGGTTGGTGGCGGCTGTGCTGGGGTCTGAGGTCCCGGTGGGGAGGTCTGGGCGAGGGTGGAGATCAGTTGGTTTGTGGATATTTTGCTCCAGTTGCATCAGGGCGGTTGTGTGCGATGGTTGTGAGTGACTGGTTTCTGGTAGGAGAAATGGATGCATCAGTGATCTGTCCAGTAGAGTTCGGTGGTGTGGCTGAAGGTGACATGGTTGCTGGTTGAGAAGATGGGATCGAGTGTGTGGCCTGCGGAGTGGGTCAGAGAAGTGACAAGTTGCTTGAGGCCGAGGTTGGCGAGGTTGTCGATTAGGTTGGTGGTGTTGGTATTGTTGTTATTTTCCAGGTGGAAGTTCAGGTCGCATAGGAGGATGTAGTCCGTTGAGGTGAGGGCTTGGGAGCTGATGGTGTCGGCGATATCGTCGCAGAACTGTGGTCTCGGGCCGGGAGGTCTGTAGACCAGTGTTCCTCTGAGTGTGTTGTTGCCATTTATGTAGATGGTGAAGTGGAGGTGCTCGGCGGACTTGATGATGTCGTCGGAGTTGGTGGAGATTCTTATGGTGTTTTTATGGACTATGGCGATACCTCCTCCTGGTTTGTTGTTGCGGTGTCTTGGGGTGATTTTGGAATTATCTGGTATAGCTATTGCTATGTCTGGTTCTGAGGCAGGGTTCATCCATGTTTTGGTAAGGAAAGCGATGTCCAGCAAGTGAGTGGTCAGTAAGTCCCAGAGTTCAATTGCATGTTTGTGGATGGAGCGGGTGTTCAGCAGGATGCATCTTAGATGGCAGTCTGTTGTTTTGGTGTGGTGTTCGGGGGTTGGCTTGCAGAATTTGCAGGCGTTGCAAGAGAAAGGTCCTCTGGTGCGCGTTGGTGTCGATTGGCAGCAGATGGAGGAACGACCTGGGTTTAAGGTGTGGAATTCGTCAGCGGTGTAATGGTTAAAGGTAGTGCGGGAGGCGTGTTGGCCAGGGGGTCTGGCGCTAGACTCGGTCTTGGCGCAGACGGGGTTGCCTTTGGCTCTCCAGCGGCGCGCCCGCGCTGCGGCTGGCATAAGAGGGGAGGAGGGAGGGTGTGTCAGCTGGGAGGAGGGTGGCGGTATCCAATGGCAGGGCGGGGGTGGGCGGGCCAGCAGGGAAACCGAGGCGGAAGGCAAGGACTCGAGGAGGGAGTGAGGCGGGGACTCAGCGGCTACAGGGAGCAGAAACAAGGAAAAAAGCGGGCTAAATCTGGCAAGAACTGGTGGCAGCTGGCGGCAGCGAAGGTTAGTGACTGTGAACAGGGGCTGGATAGTGATCTGTGAGGGGGTTGTGGGCATGCAGGGAACATGGGTAGGAGTATCTGGGTGTTGTGGGCTGGGTAGGGGATGGTGGTATGGTGGTAGTGAGAGGGATGGGGTGATACATGCATTCCAGGTGTAGTTGACTTACCCAAGTCCAGCCCTCCTGGGGATCCAGTGAGGCCCTCCGGGTTCAGGATTGCCAAGACCCTCTCCTCCCAGTCGGTGTTTTCCGGGGGAGGAGATGGGGGACCACCACCAGTCTTCTGTAAGGCGATGTTGTGCTGTGATCACATGGAATGCGCCTTCCCCTGCAGGTCGTTCCATCTCATCCTGATGTCCTCCCTTGTGCGTGGATGGATTCCCACAGCGTTTACCTTGTTGACCGTCCTCTGCCATAGCTCCATCTTCTTGGCCAAGGGCGCCTGCTGCACCTGTGCCCCAAATAGCTGCGGCTCCACCCTGAGTATTTCGTCCACCATTGTCCTCAGCTCCATGTCAGTGAAGCAGGGGGGTGCCGTGGTGTATGTTGTGGGTGTGTTGATGACGGTGCTGTTGTGTGGCTGTGTTTGTGGTCTGTGATGCTGTGTATGCTGTGTTTGATTTTTGGAGGTGGTTTTGTGTGTGTGAAGTGTGTGCTGGTTGTTTTAGTGTATGTGTGTTGTGGTGTCGATTTCTGTGATGCTATTGGCGTTGCAAAGGATTGTGGGTTGTGTATGTGTGTGATTTATGGTGGTGGGGATGTGTGCCAGGTGTGTGCTATACATATTTGTCAATGTGTGCTTCTGTTGTTGGCGGTCCCATTGAGTCTGTGAGTTTTAACGATGCTAGCCAAAGGTGTCATAAAAGTGTTGAAAAGGTTGGGGTTGAGCACTCCACAGATGATTTCCTTGGGTTCGGAGGTGAAAATGGCAAGGCAGACTTGTTGCGTTCTTCCGGTGAGGAAAGAGGTGATCCATTTGAGAGACACTCCTTGATTGCCTTTGTTGTGCAGCCTTGGGATGAGTGTGTGGTGGGAGACTGTATCGAAGGCTGCCAAGGGGTCTAGGAGGATCAGAGCCACAGTCTCTCCTCAGTCGAGTAGGGTTGGGATGTTGTCAGTAGCCGTAATGAGGGCTGTCTCGGTGCTCTGGTTGCTGCAAAATCCAGATTGGGAGACATCTAGTAGAAGGTTCTGTTCCAGAGGGAGGAGAGTTGTTGGTTGATGGCTTTTTCTAATACTTTGGTTGGGAATGGGAGCAGGGAGATCAGCCGGTAGCTGTTGAGTTTGCTGGGGTCGGCCAATGGTTTCTTTAGTAGTGCGTTGACTTCTGCATGTTTCCAGTCCTCAGTGAAGGTGGCCATGTAAATGGAGGTGTTGATTTTGGTGTATTAGTATGTGGCTGATTCTGGCTTCACCTAGGATGAAGATGTGTTGAGGGTCGGTTGGGGTCCCTGAGTGGACCGATGTCATGATGGAGGCGGTGTCCTGTGGGACGAGCTGGCACTATTCAGTTGATCGGATGTCTGTGTCTGAGAGTGGGTTATTGTGTAGTTTGAAGAAGTCAGTAGCCTTGGGCTGGATTTTGACGTTTTTGCAGATGTTAGCACTCTTGCCATGGAAGAAGTTTGCAAGGTTGCTGTAGAGTTCCTGTGAGGGGGTAATGTTGTTTGTTGCTTCTGAGGGGTTGGAGAATTATTTGACGATGTTGAAGAGTTGTTTGGTGTAATTGGAGCCTGATTTGATGCATGATGCTAAGGCCTTTTTCTTTCTTTGATTCTCTCAGCTGTCTGTGGTAGAGGTTGAGGGCCATCTTGAAGGCTGTCCTGTGGATCGTGTCCTTGCTGGTGTTCCATCTTCAGGATCCAAGCAGTGATCTCCCTAGGATGTCCTTCGGAATGTAGGGGCCAGGGCCTGATGGACTCTCTCTATGAAAAAGAACAGAGAGAGTTTCTCTGGTCAGATCAAAGCCTTGAGCCAACCATCTTGTAACTGTTTCAGTGCCGTCCCCTTTGCTCCTTCTCGGGAGCTCACAAACCAGAGTTTACCTCTCCACACCCTATCATCCACGTCCTCCATGCACGCGCTTCCAAGTATGCAGCTTTTTTGGTGAGTGTGCGGACCATCGTGCATAACTCTTTCAGCTCTGCAGTGAGCCCCACCACAGTACGCTCCGTCTCCAAAGCACGTTCATTCATCTTGCAGAAGTCCACTCTCAAGAGATTCACATCAATGGATACTGCATCAATTTTTTGCTCCAAAGTGTGTTGTACTTGTGTGATGGCTGTCAGAATCTGGGTGCTAGAGGCATTGTTTTGCATCTGGGATTGCTTTGTATCCTTGTATCTTTCCAGATGTGTCAGGGGCCTCCTTCAGGCTCCGGGTACCTGTCCATTTTGGTTTGCTGTCCCATGCATGAATCTCTGGCACAACCCATCACTGTGCCAGTCCAGCCACTCTTGGAGCCTCTAGTGAGCTAGGCGATGGGGCCCCTCTTAGTGGCACCCACGTCACATCAGTAACGCACAGAGCTGGGGAGGTGGGTGGGAGGTTGGGGGATGGTGCCTGATCCCTCCAAGGATCACTCGATGAGTAGATCATCCCTAGAGCTGCTCCACTCCCCCAGAGTCTAGGTGTCACCTTGGCAAAGCCAGCATAAATTTGTCCAGTTTCATCTTTCAGGATAAGAAGGTGGGGGGGGAGGGGTATATGCACAGGCAACCATCCTTTCCTCCCAGTATTGTATAGCCCAAAGTACAGTCACTCCTCCAGTCCTTCTCGCCAAACAAGGCCCAGGGCCTCCAATGCCCCTGTAACTACTTAATCACTGCACAGTGTTGTCACCCTCCAAGTCCAAGCCAAGCAGTGAGCTCAGCCTCCGTCGTCTCTCAGACTGGGCACCCTCCTCGACTCCCAGCATCAGTGTTGCTCTGAAGTAGGGGTTATGTTGGATCCCCGCTGCATCTTCCCTAATCATGACAACGGTTTGCCCTGCTGCATGCCACTCCTGTACAGCTCCTACCACGAGGAATGGTGGGGGAGGTGCTGTCTCGCCAGCCCATGCTGCAGGCCTCTGAGCAGGAGCCAACCAGTGCCAGCTACTCCCATACTGACAGGTAGGTCCTGTAGCTAACATATTGAGGCCTACCTTCAGCTGCATTCCCTCGCTGTTGCTATCACGCCGTGGCTGGAGCCCTGGGCCTAGGTCGCCACCCAACTCCTGCTGCCATTGGCTAGCCTGGGCCTCCAGGAGACATCAGGGGCCCAAGCAGGCGGCTCGCATCACATGAGAGCATTCTCTCTCTGAGGCTCCACTGGGGGGAGAGCAGGAAAATCTGCACCATCCCGCACTGCCTCAGTGCAGCTCCAGATGCACAAAAGAGAGGGGGGCAGCTGCCCCGCTGGTCCCACGTCTTGCACTCTGGGTTGGGATCTAGCCGCCGACAACTGGGGTCGATGTACCCACCAGGGCACTATATCCAGCACACAGAGGAGGGACTCTCAGGGTCACTTTTGCACAGCAGCCACCGCACCGTGGCTCAAATGTTGAAATACGCAGTAGCTCAACTTTGGATGTTTTTGCACCAAGCCAGCTCTCTACAGGGGTGTCGGTGGGATCAGGTGGCCGGTTCAGGTGTGGGGAAAGCCAACCAAGCATGAATAATCCTGGGGGAATCACAGGATTCCACAGGATCACACAGGGCATCTAGCGGAGCTTCCGCTTAGAGCATCCGATCGGCCCCAGTTTTTGGCCTCACACCTGGGCCTGAGGATTTCTTATATTTTAGTTTGGCAATAGATGAAGTTTCTTCTTCCACAGAGAGGGGGTTCTCAAGAGTATCAGCATGACATTGAGTCACTTTGACTGTGTGTGCCATTGTCGAGATAAGACCTAACATTGGCAGTGGTATGTTCTTGTGAAGTGCAGTGTTGTAGAATTCTCTAGCTATTTATTCATTGCCAGGGACCAAATTACCCAATGGGTTTACTACCCTCCAACAATTTTCCACTTTTATTACCCAAAGATAAAATGTATGTTTTATTTCCAGAACAGCATATTTGACTCTGTCCAGGTATGGTTTCTTTAGTTGAGCACCTGTTTGACACTGTACCAGCCCCTGTTCTTTATGTTTAGCTTCCTACCTTTGCACTGTCTTCACCAGTCTTTCTATTTTTTTCTTTCCTGTCCTTTTTATTCCAGACCAAGATATCTATGAACTCTCCCCTGATGACTGATTTTAGAGCATCCAGGGGGTGCCTGAAAACACATCTCCTGTGTCGTCCTTTGATCTATATTAAGAGATTGTGGTCTTTATGGTAGCTTTATTTTCATCTTGCTGCAATATGCTAAATTAGAGCCCCAAGGACTTACTGAGGCCCTTATTTCCTTTGAATTGTATCCTAATTGATAATGGGACATAGTCTGATACATACATGACCACTGTTTCTATCTTTTGGCTCATATCTTGTATGAGTGGCGTGCACAGGAAGTAGCCCAGTCTCTCTTACGTTCAGCATGTCAAAAAATATTTGTGGTCTCGTACAGATGGCTGGTTTAACTTTCAGATGTCCTCTGGACCAGCTCCTGAAAACGAGACCTCCCTTTATTACGAAATGCACAGCTTGCCCAAATCATTGACTAGATCCTTTTTTCTGTTTTCCATAACCACGTTAAATTGTGACTCTTTCAGGACTTGTTTATCCGGCATTTGTAAGATATCAGAAATCACTAGTTTCAGGAATTGTTCCTGCTCTTTGTTGTTGGTGGGGGGGATAGATATTAGACAGGGTAAAGGACCCAGACAGGACCCTTACTCGAAAGGCAAGCACGCTTCCTCTCAGCTACTTACTTTCCATATTCCCCCTCAAAACTATTAAAAAATAGTATAGACACCCCTTATTTTGCCTGGTCCTGGTAAAAGGCATTGCCTAGAAAACCAGCATAACTTTACCTGATTCCAGTCTCTGAAGAGGAGGTGGGCCTAATAGAAGAGACTAACATCTCATCCAGCCCTGCAAAATCAAAGAGAGCATTGCTAGGCATTTTGTTGGGCTATTTAGACCTCTGGTGTTCAAACTAATTATTATTACTTCAACAGTTAACGTGGAGGGTGGCCAGTAGGCTTCTGCTTGTACTCTGTTCCATACATGATCCACTGGGGGGCTTGAACTGTGAGTAAGATGTGCAGTCTCAAATTTCAGCTAACGTGTGATAAAGATGCAGAGGGGATCATTAAAATTACTTGTTCCATGAATGTGCAAACAAACATTAACCTCACTCAACAAAACATTTAAAACATTTCCCTTTGTGGATGCAGTCTTTGCAGGATCATTAGTATTTGGGTTATCCCGGAAATAAGGAAGACATGCCCATTTTGTGTCTCCATTGTGGTCCATCCATCCATCCTCCCCAGCCCCGCCCCCGCCGCAGAGCCCCAGCTCATTCTTCATGCTTACTTTGCTGAAGGCCAGGATTCCTAGGGGGGGCCATCATAGTTGCTGGTGTCTTCTATTGCTGGAGGGTCAGCTATTTGTCCTGTCGGTCATGTTCCATTAATTTGTCCAGAACCACCTGTTTCTCCTGTGCAATGACAGCTTGGTCCGGTCTCAGTTGTTTCTTAGGTCTGGAAACTCTCTGCCACAAGTAGTGCTTGTGAGAAGATGTTAGGCTGGTTTGTACAGGGGAGTGGATTTTTATAAAATATCGTCTTGTCCATGGGACAGGTTGCTTCATAAATCTACCTTTTCTGTAAAAAAACTACTGATCCCTTCGGTGCCATGTAGTGCAGCCACAAGTTATGGCAGCAATCTCATTATATAAGAGCTCTGATATTAGCCTCTTTGATTATGTCAGGGCTCATACTATTGTAGGGTTTGAATATTAGCAGTTCCTTTATTTTGGCACCTTTCAGCATATCTACACCTTGAGGCTGGAGATCGGGGTAAGCAATAGTTATAGGCTTGGAATGCCCCTTTGAGTCTGGTTTTCACCAGCTCTTATGCAATCTTTCCCATACAGAGAAAGGTTAAGAATTAACTCCTCACTAGGGCAGAAGTAAAACGACTTCCAGGGTTGGGAAAAAGTGGTTGGAGGGAAAGAGAACTCTTAAATGCTTAACAGATTTTCACATGAACAAATCTGCACATACATATTTGCTCATGCTAAAAAGCAAATCACAAATATTATCTATGGGTACATTTTCTTGGCCTACTTCTGTAAATACATGTGAATTTATGAGTGCCATAAATCTGCACTAATGCAGGTACACATATTGTGTGCACTTTTGTGATTTTCTTTAAGAACTGGACCCCTAATTGGTTATTCAAAACTTTTCGTTTTTATTAAAATGGTATTTCTCTCTCTATTTGTTGGCTGTCTTCACTCTGAGTGACATCATTCTACTCTTTCACAAGGAGCATATTGGCACATAAATAGATTTTTTCAGTGTCCTGAACTACGGTAGCAAGGTGTGCTTTTTGAGACCAAAAATATTTTTGCTTTTTTCCAATGTTTATTATGATGGTGTGGGCCCGGCAGATCCCACAACAATAAAGTTTTACAAAAACCAAGTAAAAACAAGACACACACTGAAAAAAACAAAATGCTAATCATCAGTGCCAGAGCTATTAATTTTGCCAATTTTTCTGGAAATACTAGCATGCATCAACATTTTACTGAATGATGCTTCAAAGAAATGGTACTTGAATTTCACAGTTGTTTTATCAAAACATTTTTTCCTAGTAGCTGTTTTAGTGAACATTTTATTTTGAAAGCAAAGAATCGCCAATCTGGCTTTCAAGCTCCTGCAAATGCTTGCATCAAACCAGATTGCATGGTGGGAGCATTATATATAGCCTCATATTATCAAACTTTGCATATGTGTGTATGCATTTTGTTTTTACTGCAACCACTTTCATTAGTCCAGTCCAATATGACGTTTTCTTAGAGTGCTCACTCTAATAATAAAGACCTTGCATTAGTGAACCATAAATACAAGTTTGAACATCATTAACATATGGACACAAATATTACCTTAATTGAGGACAGTGCTCTTTCCTGATCCCTGTAAATTAGCAGCCAAAGAGTTTGTGCTAGAGGGGGCTGGTCCTACTTGTCCCAAAGACAGAATAAACATATAAACGTGTTATCCTTGACCCCAAACTATATGTCCTGGTCATCGCGCTATAGAAATTGCACATCCCTTTTTACATTGCCTTGTTGTTGCACGTTGGTGTTTGAGAGGTCTAAGATTCAATGTGCCTCAGAACAGAATGCGATTGGAGGAGTTAGTCTTTCAATTAAAAGACAAGGGAGTTTGTTTGACCCCAATCATATTTGATGTCTTTCTTTCGCATGAAGTTGGTTATTGGTCTGAATTTCAACTGCTTTTGGGCAGTGATCATTGAGAGACCTTGGAATAAAGAGATCTTGGGGCCTTGAAAGAAAATTGATAATTTTGCGGTGGCTGCTTGGAGGATATCTTCTTTCAACCTTTGGTTCATGGTAGGCCCAGAGCAATTTCAGTTTGCCATGCTCCCCTTTGATCTGACCAGTGTCCCTTGGGTGCTCACCAAGGTGATGGTGGTGGTTGCAGCGCATCTCCAGAGGTTGGGGGTTCCTGTCTTCCCCTACCTCAGTGATTGGCTGTTGAAGAAGCGCTTGCCACAGACAGGCATATCCCACCTCCACATTACAGCAAGCCTTCTGCACTTGCTGGGGTTTATTATCAATATGCTGAAGTCACCCCTAACTCCTCAGATGCTCCCTTTCATCAGAGCTGTTCTGGACAGTTTCGGGCCTATCCTTCTGAGTGGCGAGTCCAGGATATTCAGGCTATGATACTGATGTTTCAGCCTCTGTCCTGGATTTTGGTGAGAATGACCCTGAGGTTGTTGGACCTCATGGCCTCCTGCATCCTCTTGGTAACACACCCTCTGGCATATGCAGGCTCTGCAGTGGGACCAGAAATCCCAGTGGGTGCAGCATCAGGGAAATCTCGCAGGCATGGTCCAGATCTTGGAGGGAATTGCAAAAGATCTGCATTGGTGGCCAACAAATTGTGGTTGAGTCAGTGACAGACACCTTTCTCTTCCTCAAGTGTTGCTGTCTGTAGTTATGGATGCATACTTGCTGGGCTGGGGCGGTCATCTAGGAGAGGTGGAGATCAGAGGACTCTGGTCTCCCACAGCCTCCATGTTCCACATCAATCTGTTGGCGCTTCTGGCGAGGCATTTGCCATTGAAAGCCTTGCTTACTTCAGTCAGGGGAAGGCTGGTACATGTGTCCACAGACAACACCACTGCCTTGTGGTATTGCAACAAAAAGGGTGGTGTGGGGTTGAGGACCCTTTGTCAAGAAGCCTTGCACACCAGGGCATATCCCTAGCGGTTAAACAATTGGTGGGCTCTCTGAACAAGTGGGCAAACTCAGCTGTCGATGCCTAGCAGATCAGGAATGGCATCTCCACCTGGAGGTGACACCAGCTCTATTTCAAGAATAGGGAGAACCTGGGTTAGATGTGTTCATCTGCGCTGAGATTGCACAATGTCAGCAGTTTTGCATGCTGAAGTTTACACAGTAGCTCTCATTTGGAGATGCTTTTTGTTTCGAGTGGCGCTCTGGCCTCCTGAATGCCTTTCCGTCTATACCACTCCTGCCAGAGTTCTCAAAAAGATCAAGAACAACCGGGCCCAAGTCATTCTTGTGGCTCCAAATTCGGCACCGAAAATGGTATTCCAAGTTGTTGAGCATGACTATCCGTCCTGGAAGGACAGTAGTATTTTCTCCCATAAATAGGTTGCCAGGTGTGAGAATACTCACCTCTTCCCATAGCTCCAGGTGGCAGCCAGTCATTGTGTCGTCCCCCAAGGGAAGCCTCTGGAGCGTGATCAGCTGGGTGTAGGGTCGCAGGGTACCGGTTCCCAGAAAACCCCTCCGTAAGCACTCATGGGCCATGCAAAGGAGGAGTGGATAGGGGCCCTTAGTCTGCCAGCCCAGGAGCATTAGCGGTGATGAAAGGCTTTTTGCGAACCCCCTCCCACGGAATCCCTGTCTCGTCCGTATAATATCCAGCTAACCAGTGGGCCATCATTGAAGTTGGCCAGCTGGATAGTAGTTTGTGAAGTTTGGGGCACCCATGCTTCCCCAGGAGGAGGGCTGTTGTAACGTACGCAGTGCCACTGTCCTAAGCCCCTGGTATTATATCAGGTCTATAAGCATTGAGTCTAGGCATCAGAGAGTGGTCCCAGACCTGGCAAGTTAGTAAAATAGTATAGCAGGTGGGGAAGCATCACCATTTTGGAGAGAGCCACTCATCCCACCACTGAGAGGGGTAGGATCATCCACAAGATCTGCCAGCGCAGGGACCCTATCAAGATTCCCCTCTAGAAAATCTGCTGCTGTATGATATATCTGAATCACCAAGTACTTAAAAGTTCATGTAGCCCACGTAAGATGTCCAGTTGTGCAGTAAAGTGTTCCTCTAGGGGAAAAACAAGCAATTTGGCATTGGTAATTTGAAGGCCCAACATCCTACCAATGGTAGACAGGATGGAGGAGATGTCAGGTAGGTCACCATAGAGATCTCTGATTTATAAAATCATATTGTCTGCTATAAAGGTACATGATGTGTGTTTGGGTGCCCAAAGGGATGTCCTAGTCATTGCCTCTTCCCTGCATGTGCGCAGCCAGTAGTTCCAGCACCAGGAGGAAGAGTAGAGGGTACAGGTGGCATCTTTGGCAGCTACTCCTGTGTATTCGGTAGGCGGTCTGAGTTGTGGTTGTCAGTTCTTGCCCTTCAAGCGGAATCTGAATATAAGAGACAAATCCAGCCCAACATCTGCAGGCCAAATCCGAAGTGCCTGAGGGCCCAGAACATGCAGTCCCAGTTCAGTGTGTCAAAGGCGCTGTTCCAGATCGAGGGACAGGCACACCGCTCTGAGCCACACCTGGGGGGGGCTGTTCCATAATTGCCTATAGGCACTGTATATTCAGCGAGGTGTTGCGGCGGGGGATAAAGCCATTCTGGTCGGCATAAACCAGGTTAGGGAGGAGGGAGAGAATGTGGTTCGCTAGAATGTTACTAGGGATCTTGTAGTCCGATGAGAGTAGGCCTAAATGAGGGAGGGACTGTGGAGTCCCGACCCGGCTTTGGTATTGGTACAACCGCTCTCTCCTTCATGGAGGTGGGAAGGGAGCCTGTCTTTCACCGACTAAAAATAGGTCCAGGAGATGAGGACTTGTATATTACATAGAACTCAAGGGGTAGGCCATGGAGCCCGGCGATCGGGCTCGGGAATGACCTTGATTGCCTCCTTGATCTTCTGCTATGTAAAGGCATCTTTGAGGGCGGTTTGGTGGGCTTGAGGTATCTGTGGCAGCCGGAGGTCTGCCTGGGGTGATAATGTGCCTCTGACGTCACTGTGCACCCCAATTTGTTAAACAAGAAGTAGTACAAGCAGAAGATTGTATTGATGCTACTCCGGGTGGCATGGGTTGCACCCATTTGGTCGCAGATCCCATGTATAGGAGTACCCTGAAAGCAGGAAGTGGCCAGCGGAGATAAGCGTCTGCCTGGCCAGTCTTCCTCAGCGTGGCAGTGTGCCAGGTGGGCCGCCCAGTCGAGGAAGCAGAGATGTTTGCATTGTCTAGGGCCATTGCGTATGCTGGATGCTTCTGGCTTACAGGAAAGTAAAGCCCTCTCCATCCCTGACAGATTGTACATCAGAAGCCCACAGAGTCCTGATTCACTCGCCTCTTAGCATGGCCTTAAAAGCCACCCACTCCATTAGCGGAGAGCAATCTGAGCTCTCGTTGTTTGAAAAAATATGGTGTGATCGTGTCATGGATAGTAGATTTGACAACTGGATCTTCCAGCCACAACAGCTGTAGGCTCAATGTTGAGACTGGGCTGGGCAACCTTCCCCAGTGAACGTCGACATAGAGCGAGTTATGATCTGAGGAAGTTTTACTGAGGTACGTTGTGTTCAAATCTGTGCGGCGAGGTCTGTGGAACAGACTATGGGGGTCATTACAACATTGGCGATAAAAGGCACTTACCGCTGTGCAGAAGACCGCCAATACACCGCCGCTGCCGCGGAACTCCGCCACAGCTATTATGACCCACATCTCGGAATCCGCCAAAATTCAGACACCAATAGAAGTCCGCCACACCAAAGGTCAGTGTTAAAGTGGCGAAAACAAATCCTCCACCTCCACGCCAACAGAAACCCGCCCATGCTATTACGACCCACAAATCCAAGCGGCGGTCTTTCAACTGCGGTATTCCATTGGCGGTACACACCGCCGCGCTCAAAATACACACACATCTCCAAAACACCGCCACATTGGACAATTCCAAATACACACACCTGATACACATACACACACCACTCCCACACACCCAACACAATATAAAACACACACCCACATCACCCACAAACCCCTACAACCAAAAATTATTCACGAAGGCCAGAGAGAGAGCACAGAATAGACAATCCCACCACACAGAGGCACACAACACCATCACCCACACAACATCCACGCACAAAACACCACACACCACTACACATCACCACACACATCAACACTGACATCGCCCCACACATCACCCACACCACCCCATGTCACGCCCGGTTTTCCGAGGAAGAGTCCAGGTCATGGTGGAGGAAATCCTACGGGTAGAGTCACAGCTATTTGGCTCACAGGTGCAGCACACATCCATAGCCAGGAAGATGGAGCTATGGCGCAGAATAGTGGACAGGGTCAATGCTGTGGAACAGCATCCAAGAAATCGGGAGGACATCAGGAAGAGGTGGAACGACCTACGGGGAAAGGTGCGTTCAGCGGTCTCCAGGCACAACATTGCGGTTCAGCCGACTGGCGGCAGACCCCCACCTCCTCCCCCACAACTAATAACATGGGAGGAGCAAGTCTTGACCATCATGAACCCAGAGGGCCTCGGAGGAGTCGGTGGAGGAATGGACACTGGTAAGTCAATTCTTAACTTTCATATCCCCCACCCTACCTGCATGCTATCACACATCCCCACCCTCACCCCCTCCCCTATCACTGCAACTCCTCACTAATATACTAATAACACAAACCACACATCCCAACACCAAGCCCTGCATGACACAACTAAGCATGGTCACCCCTCACTAAAGCATGCTCACTGCACATACCAAGAACACCCCCCACAACCATCATCACCCAACCCCCACACAGGAATGCTTGCATTGGGTTACACAGTGAGCCACCAATTGCACACCATGACACACACACATGCAATAATCATGCTCTTATGCCCCTGCAGGATCACGAAGGACCGTCACCATACCGGAGGGTCCAGACAACTTCACTCCACCCACAGAAGAGGCCCACAGTGACGATAGCAGCTCTGCCCTACTGGATCCTGATGACCAGCCCGGACCATCGTGGGCCTCAGGACAGTCGGTTCCCCTTGCACAGGCACAGCCCAACACTGATCTTCCACCCTCTGGTAACACCAGCACAGCACCCACCGGGCCCAAACCTCCGTACCCAGGACAGGTCAATCAGAGTAAGTCTGTGATTTGGTAAAATGTATTATCAATGACGGTGTCAAAATGCGTTTCTAGTTGTAAAGTCAACATACCTATGTCACACATCACAAGTCCTTGAAGGATGCATGCAGATGACACACGTTGGTAACCACACCTGTGAAACCGTAATGGAAAGGTACAACTCAGTTACCAAATAATGCTATGAAATTACACACAGGATAGAGGAAGACGTGTGACAGTGAATGTAATGGTAAAAATGAAAATGTTCTCACCTGTGTGTCACTGGAAATATTGCTGTATGACTGACTCCCTGTTGTCGATGTCTTCTTCCTCAGCTTCCTCCTCATCACTGTCCACAGGCTCCACAGCTGCCACAACACCGTCATCTGGACCATCCTCCTGCAGAAAAGGCACCTGGCGTCGCAATGCAAGATTGTGAAGCATCGAGCAGGCGATTATGATCTGGCACACCTTCTTCGGTGAGTAGAATGGGGAACCACCTGTCATATGGAGGCACCTGAACCTGGCCTTCAGGAGGCCGAAGGTCCGTTCAATCACCCTCCTAGTCCGCCCATGGGCCTCATTGTAGCGTTCCTCTGCCCTGGTCCTGGGATTCCTCACTGGGGTCAATAGCCAGGACAGGTTGGGGTAACCAGAGTCTCCTAATAGCCACACACGGTGCCTCTGGAGTTGACCCATCATATCAGGGATGCTGCTATTCCGCAGGATGTAGGCGTCATGCACTGAGCCAGGAAACATAGCATTTACCTGAGAGATGTACTGGTCTGCCAAACATACCATCTGTACATTCATAGAAGGATAACTCTTCCGGTTCCTGTACACCTGTTCACTCCTGTGGGGGGGACCAAAGCTACATGGGTCCCATCAATAGCACCTATGATGTTGGGGATATGTCCAAGGGCATAGAAGTCACCTTTTACCGTAGCCAAATCTTCCACTTCAGAGAAAATGATGTATCTCCTTACGTGTTTCAGCAGAGCAGCCAACACTCTGGACAACACGTTAGAAAACATAGGCTGGGACATCCCTGATGCCATGGCCACTGTTGTCTGAAAAGACCCACTTGCAAGGAAATGGAGCACTGACAGCACCAGCACGTCAGGGGGGATTCCAGTGGGATGGCGGATTGGTGACATCAGGTCTGGCTCCAACTGGGTACATAGTTCCTGGATAGTGGCACGGTCAAACCTGTAGGTGACGATTAAATGTCGCTCCTCCATTGTCAACAGGTCCACCAGCGGTCGGTACACCGGAGGATTCCGCCATCTTCTCAATTTTCCCAGCTGACTGTGCCTAGGAAGGACAACAGCGACCACAGAGTCAACTTTTTTCCAGGTATGTACCCA
This sequence comes from Pleurodeles waltl, assembly GCF_031143425.1. NCBI lineage: Eukaryota > Metazoa > Chordata > Amphibia > Caudata > Salamandridae > Pleurodeles > Pleurodeles waltl. The sequence goes on from NC_090442.1 coordinate 983,638,394, forward strand.
CAGATACAAAGAATACGACACCAAACACAAAACCCTTCCTGTATGTATGTTGAGTGTAGGCCTAGCTATGTGTGACGCCGAAGTAAATGAAGCCATGTGGGCCCCTGAAATGGCGGCTGCCTGACCTCTAAACTGGGACAATGGGATTGTGAGGTAACTGCGCTGGCGTTGCACACCGTCGCGGTAGGTGGTCGTAGACCCAGCCCAACCTCTGCCTTACCGCCCTGACTAGGAATCACTACTGAAGAATGAAGCACAGAGGCCTGGGAGGTCAAGGTAGGCCACCGGAACAGGAGCTCAGGAAGTTGCTGCTGCTCTGCACCGGGACCTCTGAATAGTGAGCACGTGGAGCTGGGCTGACTCCCTTTTATAGAGTTTTGGCCCAGCCCACAGCCACACCCAAGCATGCTGCAGCGGCAAGCTTCTAGAAGGCCCTGGAAAGGGGCCACACCATGACTCACTCTGAAAACCTGCAGCAATACATTGCAAATGTACAGTATTTATAAGCACCTTAAAAATGAATCTTTTGGATTGAATTCTGCAATGCAAAAGGTTAAACAATAACATATCATTAGAATGCATACATTCCATTATCTTGAGAGTGTTTGGTTTTTGCATTCTAGATGCCCGTAGAGCGCGCATTGTCCTGGTGTTGACATATTGTTGTGTTGTGTCGTTCTGGTTGTTGCAGCTCACACTTTGCTATCCAAAATGAAGTCGTTTTATTAAACCAATCTTTAAAACTTATACTGCTTTTATTGTCATTAATATATGAGACCGAATTGTGACTGTGAGAACTAGATGCGATCTGAGTGACCACGACTTCCCTGAGTAGTACGATATGTCATGCGCTCTGCTGCCCAATCATCCCTACCATTCGGGAGAGATGAGGCACTGCTAGTTAGCCGGAGCAAAGCCCGGATTTGGAGCGACAGGTGTCACCCACCGTGGGTCAGACTCATTCCCCCACAATGTGGATGATCTTGCTGCTCAAAATCCAGTAGTCTCATTAGAATAATGAGAGCCTACGTGACATGATGCCGCCAACGTTTGGTCAGGCTCTAATTTTCTGGTCCTCCGGAGTATCTCTGTCTCATTATATATAATGACACCTCAATACCGTATGCGGAGACGTCCGTGGTACTGAGGATTTCCAGCACAGCTGTGTAGGGAATCCAATTACAACTGGCGGTTGTTCAAGCTTGAACTTTAAAAGAAAAATCCATTTTGGCGTGCCTTCGCTGAACTCATAGTGTTACTATCAGGGCGAATCCCCAAAATGTACAAATAACTGTTAACATGAGACAATCTCTCACAGCACACTTATTAGCAAATGGCCTAACGGTCCAGGGAGGTCCAGTCACGTTCGTTGTAGACGCCCACGCAGCTTATAGAGCAGAACTTTTTTACTCTTGGGTCACATTTCTAGCAGTTGATGCGAACACAAATACATTTCACAAATATATAGTGGCGAACGCGTCTGGACAATGCAGAGCGTACGCATATTTAGAGATACCTCTATCTCATCAAGAACATAATAATTGGCTTGATGGCACCCTACCCCATACAATATTACCAGTTATGTTAGGTCCACTAAGTAATGACGGTCCTACCTGGCCTTTATTGGCCACTTATACACCACATCCTGCGGTTGGGAATTTAGCAGTAGCTGAGGTTTGTCGCTTATGCATTGAATTAATAGCAATATACAGACGATTAGTGCAATTCGTGATGCAAACATTAAATACAAACCCAGCACGTGCTGCTCCAGCACACCCACATGCAGTAACGGCAGGTATAAATCCTGCAACTGTACATTCGATTATAGGTAAAGTACCCGCCAAACGAGAAGAAACTCAGTTTTGGTTAGCACAAAAAATTAATACGCTGGAGGCAGTATTTCCCCATACAGGACCTCAGGATAAACATAGAATATTAACGATGTGCTTGCACTTTGGGATAGTCCCTACAGTAGAAAACTGAAATACTTGGGGTACGGTATTTGCCGCGCTCTACACAACCGCACACGGTACACCGAAACTAGCTAATTTACCGGAAGTGCTGAAACAAATTCAGGATGAATATGGGGCTTCCCCGGCCCTAGATTTGGGGCTGCAACTGATGGGCAACTTTGCCACAGTATCCTCAATAATTTTAAGTAACCTTAAAGGGGAAGCATGCGGCTCCGTGACGTTCCTCAACAAGACAAAGAACGAGAGCTGCCTAAAATAATAGCAGAAACATATTCAAGTATCGGTCAAGATAGCCTAGGGTCCTGACCACAAAAACCTAAATTCCAGGGTAAATCAAATAAAGATAACTCCAAACAACAACCTGAGGGTAATAAGAAACGCTGGGATAGAAAGCAACAGATGCCTAAAAAAGAAAGGGGAGAATCTCCACGTACGGAGACCCCACAGAATAGGTATAATCTCAGAAATGAAGATAATATCAAAACGCCTGATAGATATCAATATACTGATTCACGCCAATCTCATTCCTTTCAGGACTCATCGAAAAAGAGAAATGAGAGAGGTGGGCGATCAGAGCGAAGAACAAAGTACGTGAAACCGAGACAGGAATCACAACGCTCTTCTGAGGTTTCTGTTAAAAAGGAAGAGAAACCTGCCCAACAAAAACAACAATTTAAAAAGAAAAAGGTGGCAGCAGTCGCAGTTCGACATGCCACACAGGAAGAGGGTCCTCTTGAAGAACAAGAACTGGGCTCTAGCATTGCTAGACAGCACGGCAGAGGTCACAATAGTTCGCCGGAATCTTCTAGAGCATCTGGAAGTGAAAGCAACTGATGACTTTATACAAGTAGAAACAGCGGACATGCGTGTCTCCAAGCCTGATAGGGTGTACAAAGTAACGCTGCAATTAGAAGGAGACATTGAACGCAAAATAAACGCAATGTTTTGGGATCGCATAGTAAAAGTGTATGATGTCTTGTTGGCCGAACAAGATTGGCCACCTGACTTTGGGGGTCATTCTGACTTCGGCGGGCGGCGGAGGCCGCCCGCCAAAGTTCCCCCGACAGAATACCGCAGCGCTGTCAAAAGACCGCCGTGGTAATTCTGAGTTTCCCGCTGGGCCGGCGGGCGACCGCCAGAAGGCCGCCCGCCCGCCCAGCGGGAAATCCCCTTCCACGAGGATGCCGGCTCCGAATGGAGCCGGCGGAGTGGAAAGGGTGCGACGGGTGCAGTTGCACCCATCGCGATTTTCAGTGTCTGCTATGCAGCCACTGAAAATCTTTGTGGGGCCCTGTTAGGGGGCCCCTGCAGTGCCCATGCCATGGGCATGGGCACTGCAGGGGCCCCCAGGGGCCCCACGACATCCGTTCCCGCCAGCAAGGTTCTGGCAGTCAAAACCGCCAGAACCAGGCTGGCGGGAAGGGGGTCGGAATCCCCATGGCGGCGCTGCCTGCAGCGCCGCCTTGGAGGATTCCTCAGGCCAGGGGAAAACCGTCGGGAAACCGCTGGTTTCCCTTTTCTGACCGCGGCTTTACCGCCGCGGTCAGAATTGGCCTGGATGCACCGCCAGCCTGTTGGCGGTGCATCCGCGGTCCCTGGCCCTGGCGGTCTATGACCGCCAGGGTCGGAATGACCCCCTTTGTCCGTACCTGCCCATATGGAGAAGATGTCATTAAGCCTTCTTTCTCTCCCCTGGTTCCAGAGGAACTTGCTGAATCCTATTCCATTGAATGGGCTGTAGCACAAGCACCTGCATTATATAGAAATCACGTAGGGTGGGAAAAAGGCTCCCCCTACCATGTTATTCCCATTAAAAGTGAACCTCAGCCACAACCGCAGTATCCTACAAAATATGAAGCAAGAGCACCAGTGAGAGAAATACTCACGCAATTAGAGTACTGGGGTGTAATTGAACACTGTGTCTCGCCGATGAATAACCCTTTATTTCCTGTAGCTAAACCGGACCATTCATACAGAATAGTCTTAGACTACAGACATTTAAACAGTCATACACGCACCTATGCTATACAAAATTCACATAGCACTGCACTAATGAGCAACATAGCGCGTAAAAAATATAAAACAACATTAGACATTTCGAATGGGTTTTTCTGCCAGAATATAGCGCCTGAAAGCAGGGACATAACAAGCTTTAGCGCACTAGGCGCTCAGAAAAAATTCTGTAGTTCACCCCAGGGGTATAAGAACAGCCCAGGACTGTTAGCGGCTCGTGTTACTGCCATTTTACACGATATTGACCCTGAAGCATTGTCCTATGTAGATGATATATATCTCACTCATGATGAGTTACTACAACATTTAAGACTGGTAGCCTGCATTGTTGTAGGGTTTGCCGAATTTGGCTACAAATGTAACTTAAAAAAAAAAAAAATTGCCTTCCTCAGCGTCCTGTTTCTAGGATATGAGCTGTCAAGTGAAGGGAAGAGCCTAGCGCCACAATTTTTTTTTAAATGCACACAGTTACAACCACTGAATACAATAAAAAAACTCCAATCATTATTGGGCTTTTTGAACCTTGGCAGAGTTTACATTCCAGATTATGCTACGCGCATAAAACCTTTGTATGACTTAATACGTCCCGATTTTTCAAGTAAATTCTGGACAACTGAACATACACGCATTCTTAGAGAATTGCAGACAGACATGCTTGCAGCACAACATTTACACACTAGGGACAACAAAACACATTTGGTCATCAGGGTAATAGCTGGGGCCATCGGTTTCACCTATGTGGCATTTAATGAAGGTGAGACAGTCCCGATTGCATACAAATCACATTTGTATTCAGCAGCTGAACAACGCTTTGCTCCCACTGGGAAAATCCTCACTGCTGTGCAGATGGCTGTTATTAAAGAAAGACCTCTTGCCCAGGGAAAAAGCATTAATGTCGTTTCTCCAATCCCAGCCCTAGAGGCTGTTACAAAAGCCAGCGTTCCGAACGCAAAAGCACTACATCCACGTTGGATACAATGGGCTATGTCTTTATAAGCCACTGATGTAGACTACATTTTTGACCCAAAGTTACAAACTCAGGAATTCCTGCAATATGAAGTAGAATATCCAGTTCCAGCAAATACCTTGCCTATTGATCAGTATCATAGAGTCATGTACACCGATGGCTCTGCACAACCTGCAATTGGAACTAAACATCAATATTCTGCTGCTTGCACAATCGTAAGTGGCTATATGGAAGGGGATACATTTCGTCCTCTACATACCTTTACACAGACCCTAGGGGATTGTACAGCACAATTGGTTGAGCTAAAAGCTCTCCTGATGGAACTAGAACATATGGTTCCGGCACAGCCTATGCTGATTGTTTGTGATTCATATTATTGTGTTCAGTCCTTTAATGAATACCTGCATTATTGGCGTCAGAACGGGTTCAGAGACTCCAAAGGCAACACCATTAAACACAGACTGCTGTGGGGGAAAGTAGGGGATCTGAAAGAGACGCTACCGAATGTCCATGTTGTGCATACACTTGGACACCAGCGCGTTGGAATACACTTTGCTGGAAATACATTGGCTGATGAAGCCGCAAAGTCAGCAGTGGCAGTAGCCACTGTAGCTGCAGTGACTCGCTCGAGTTCCAAACCAGACGCAGACATTTGGGCTGCCGTAAAAGCTACGGCTGATGGTACGCCCCATCCTAAAGAATTTCCTAACAAATACCAATAGCATATGGGAAGTATGCTGAACGCTGAAGTTAAGATATCAGGCGTAGGCGTACGAGACGTCCCTAACAAAGATATAAGACCACAATTGATCAAAGCAGCACATGAGGGGGTGGCATCTGCACATGCTGGTGTGGCGGCTACAATTTAAATCTTACAGGCCCAATATTGGTGTCCAGGTCTCTATAAAGAGACTAAGCGGTATGTCCTTTGTTGTGACATCTGTCAACAAATTAAAGTTTCCACGGCCAAGCACCCGCCGCAGACACCCCACTTAATTTCAAACAAACCGTTGCAATGTGTGTACTTGGACCACTGTGGTCCCCTAACACCTGATAGTGCATACAAATACATATTAGTCGCTGTTGATTCATGCTCCAGATTTGTATGGGTGTGGCCACAACACTCGGCTGACGCTCGGACTGTTATTAAAGATTTGCGAGTCTTTATCGGTACATATGAGGTTGCGGCGTACCATTCGGACCAGGGCCCTGCTTTCGCCTCAAGGGCATTCAGGTACACCATGGCTTCCGAGGGAAATAGTGTTGTGGATCGATTAAACAGCGATTTAAAGCAATCCTTAACAGCCAGAGTCTTAGGTACGGGTCATAGTTGGCTTAATCACCTGTATGGAGTCCAGAGAGCACTAAATAACCTGCCTAGAAGGTCCCTGGGGGGTCGTACTTCATATGAGTGCCTGTTCGGAACTCAAATGTTTGTTCCGGATCTTGATGGTCCTGGCGTGGAGGCAGCAGAAACACCTTTTGACATAAATTAACGTGTCACTGTTTTACAGGAATTACAACAGTTCCGTGATGATAATTCTTCCCAAAGTGCTGCCTCCACAGGAACTAAGGATGTTCCAGTAACATCTACCGGCTAGATTCCCAGAGTTGGGGATCTTGTACGTGAAAAAGTCGCAGTGAAAAAGGAATTTGGCCCTTCTTATCGAGCACCAGTCCATGTACTGGGAATACACGGTACCAGAACTGTTATTATACCACTGTTGGCAGGTGCCAAAGAAAATCGTTTTGTTTCAATTGACAATGTGGCCGATCCTGCACAGCCGACCAAGAGGAACATCCAGTAGTTCCCAAATCCCTCTCACTACTGGCGAAGACGTTCCACTACAAGTTGTTTATACCAACACTGATACATCTCCGAGCTTGGGGAGGATGTATGATGATCTTGCATTAGTTCCACTAACATCAAATAATTTAGAAACATTTGACCAAGTCAACTCGACTACAAGCCAAATGGATGGTGTTGTCTATAGTGTGCCACCACAGGAAACACCAACTCCACTACTGACAATGGCTACACCATTTGCACGAACTACCTCTGGTTATTTTGCCGACTTCAACGACGGTTTATCAGACTCCTTAAGGATTCATAGAAGGTTATGAATATTGGTCCAAATCCATTGATTTGAAGAGTGTTTGGGGAACGAAAAATTGGCAGATCAAGGGAAAGGAAACATTGTTTAGAGCATGTCTCATCCCTGTTCAAATGATCTTTTTAAATGAAACAGTGCAACAAACAAGTTGTTTAGGCTTGGCAACAATCAGAGAATTAAACATGCCCAGTATACCTGCCCCTGCAAAATTCAATAACTGGCTAAAGTACACGAATGCAACTAAAGATGAGCTCAACGAGTGGGTCCAGAATGGTACGTTTAATGCTTCACTGACACGTCCAGGTAGGTGATTATTGTGGCCCATAGATACCAACGGGTGTCATCAACGTTTTATTAACTCCTCGGGGGTTTTAGGAAGAGTAGGCCAGACCCTCGCTATATATCACCAGAACATGCAGATATCATTACAACATACAGAGTAGGAAAATTGTGCCAACAGTGGCTAAAATCATACTTACTAAACGCAGTTAAAGCACACCTCAATCTCTTGTCCAACACCACTGACTTACAAGATTTCTTGTCAGGCCCCAGAATACCACGTAGGAAGCATTTCTTATATGCAGTATACAATGAAATATGGTAACATTCCCAACAAGATGCTGCAGCCCGGTTAAGGCAAATAGATCGGGAAAATCTGAAAAAGGCATTAGCTGTTGTAGATAATGGGATCAACCACACACTAAATAAGTATACTGTTCAAAAATAACTCGATCTAGGGGAACATGAATGTTCAGGAGCAAGAGCCCTCACACATCCTAATGGATGTCATGCTTCATCATCGGGTTGCTCCTCGTCAGACTGGCACTGCAATATCTGACGGGCTCCCCGTTAGGGGGCTCTTTGCCAGAGATCTTTGATTTAATAAAAAAAAAAAGAAAAAAAAAAAGGGATCAACACCTTGCCCACCCGGATATATACAATAAACAACATTGTATCTTCTGCTATAGACATTATACGATCTGATATGTCTTCTTTATTCCATGGACAGAGTCAGACCAGGTCCATTATGAAGTTGGGTTGGACGCTTCAAACATTGAAGGTGGGTCGCGTTCCATGGCAGCACGTCAGTGCAAGGGAAATATTTTTTTCCTTTAATCTAACGCGGCAACAACAACTAATGGCTAAGAAAGAAGCGACTTATCTCATGCTTAACATTGAGAAAATAGAAAGGTTGCCTTTCACCGTGGCCGAAATACCATCGGCAGAGTGGTTAATACACAGGGTTATTAATCTGCCTATTTCAACATTACAATTCACCTCCTGTTTGACACACATTCCAGTAGGCAGATATGAAAAGCTGGGAGATAGTTACATCCATGAGGTGTGGGAGCTTCCCTTCTCGTTCAAATGCTTCAATGGAATGAAAGATGTCTTTCTTAGTGGTAGTGAATGCGAGACTTCTGTCAGCCATTCGATGATTTATAAACAGCCTCGGCTGCAAATTTGGCTTGTTATCTTAAGGGAGTTCCAATCCCCTTGATTATACCTACGATCCACGTGCTTTCAAACCTGCAGCTACGTTCTTCTCAATAGTGAAGACTGTTGTGGCATGCAGGCTGGAATAGTTTACGTTGTGTCGGTCTCTAAGGTCGTTACATGCTTCGGGAACGTACTGCTTCCCCCCACTAAACTGAAGGAGGTAGCAGATATCTGGCCTCGCATTGCTACTTCTAATGTGAATTTTGACAAGTTAAGTAGACTCAAGACTTTATTGTTTCAAAAGCATGTGGCCCTTACATCTGCACGCGAGACCTATGCACTTCAAGTGGCAAGGTCATCAGCAGAAATACAGTCCCTGTTAAATACGAACTTTCCGAGACACTTTGGTGAACCCGTGGGGAGAATATTTAATGCGCCCAGCACGACTGGATTAGCAAATGTTTTCAAAGCTGTCGGTTCTGGTTTTGTTCACACCTTCTCCTCCATATTCGGTTTGATACCTTAAGCTATCCACTCAATTTTCTGTAGTATTTTTGGGGGATTTCCGATAACTTTGGCTTTATTAGCAGACATCCTGCTGTTGCTGTTGTTTATGCGCAATGGCTGTCCCGCCGCAACAAGGACAAAGGACGGCGCTCCCATCAGCGCAGCTGTGTCGTGAACATGTGATGCAGCATTTCGGAGCAACACTCCTGGAACATTTGGAGTGTGACTGGTCTTTGTCATTTAGACCGGTTTCGTATTGTGTGCAGCCCGTGTTCCGGTGCCTTTGGTGCTCTTTTGAACATGCACTGGAAGTTTGTCTTTCACAGGAGCACCCCCCAGCAATAGATGCTGATCTGTTGATGTTCTCGTTGAGGAGTCATCACCAGTCATGCGCACTGAGGCTGCTACGTGAAGCTAATTATGAGTTACCCTTCCTGGAGGAAGTTGCCATCGACTCATCAATGGGCACTGCACGGGATGCCACCTTGGTTGATACTGGGGCTCTGGAACACACCTGCTCCTCGATCATTTTTGGCGCTGACTTTCTGGTTTTGTCATTTGCCGAAGTGGAAGATCTCCTGCTTTCCATGACTTGTGCTTGATTTGGAAAAATTCTAGATTGACATTTTCATTGAATTCGGTTCTTAGCCATATGCTCATTTTTTAAATTGCCACGTAGTATGCTTGTGTGTCCCTTTAACTTGTCAAAATTGAGTAGGGTTTTAGGTATATCTTAGGTTGAGATATTTTAGTTTGGGCATGAACCACTTTCTACCGACAAGGGCAGGGTGTTGTGTAGCGCATTTTAGTTATAGCTCCATGCACGTTAGTTTAATACATTAGGAAGCTGTGCACCTTGAGCTAGATATATTTTATTCAGCTTCGCATTGTTATTTTTACAATAACCAGTTTTACGGTCTTGTTTTAATTTCTTCTATCTAACTGTTTTGCTTAGTTCAGCATTGTGTTCTCAAACAACACATTCTTGATCACTCTGTGCTTCAATCAAGGCTACAGTCTGGTACATTGTCGGTAAACGTGGTAGAAGTTTAGTCTCCAACATTCGTAGAAAATACACATCCTTACGTAGGGACATTTTCTTAGAACATCTGCTGTGTTAATTATAAAAATACTTTCTAGTCCCATTACACATCAAGAGGGAGATTCCAGCCAGGGAACCACAACTGTATGCTGAATGCTTCGCTGCAGATGCTGACGCAGATTACAAGCCTTTGCTCAGGTATGAGGGTTGATGTCCTCCCAAGGGAACCTGAAAGGCAGGATTAGAGCTTAACATGCTGTGCTCAAAATATGATTTAGATAGGAAATAGTCCATCGATTCTAGTGGCAATATGATAGCATTATTCTTATGCTTCACGCTCATTGTCACCATTTTAATATTGTTTTGTTGTGTCGTTCTGGTTGTTTCAGCTCACGCTTTGCTATCCAAAATGCAATCGTTTTATTAAAACCAATCTGTAAAACTTATACTGCTTTTATTGTCATTTATATATGAGACCGAATTGTGAATGAGAGAACAGGATGCGATCTGAGTGACCACGACATCCCTGAGAAGAACGATATGTCATGCCCTCGGCTGCCCAATCATCCCTACCATTCGGGAGGGATGAGACACTGCTAGTTAGCCAGAGCAAAGCCCGGATTTGGAGCGACAAGTGTCACCCACGTGGGTCAGACTCAGTCCCCCACACTGTGGATGATCTTGCTGCTCAAAATCCAGTAGTCTCATTAGAATAATGAGAGCCTACACGACACACTCACAAAGAAACTACACTTGACAAACGTAATATTGATACAGTCTGTAATGTAAAAGAAAACTTCATAATACATATTGTTGAAATATTTAATTGAATTTAATCCAAAATAGATTATTTAAACCTTTTTGGTTATGGTCTGTACATATAAGGTGGTAAATTTCCTGAATGGTTTCATAAATAGCGATGTCCGAGATTACAGAAAAGTAATTGCCTGCTACATTATTGTATTTCTAACAGGGCCTTGCAAGTGCAGTTATCATAAAAGTGCTTCAAAGCACTGTAACATAGAGGTTTCATAAAAATAAACACCAGAAAACAATGTCTTTCAAAGAGCGATATTCTAATTAATTGAATTTTTGAATAAGAAAATTCAAAAAGGAACTGAAATAAGAAACTGTCATTTATACTGCTGTCGGCTGAGAGCAGCATGTAGTACTCTTAGCAAGATTAATTTGATAGAAAAAAAAAAAACATTTTCTGTGCGCTTGAAAAATGATTGAGCTGAAAGTCCCAGGTAACGACGGGCATTGGTTATGACAGTGACAGTGAAAAAAGCTACCACCTCGAACACGAGCACACTTCTCTGCCAGTGCCATATTGTAAATCTGTGGCCCCATGCATGTGATTAGCAGGAAGGGCCATGCAGTTAAAAAAAGCATTGTTCTGTTACCTGTGGCGACTCCATACATCGGGAGTGCCAGGCAGAAATAACAAACTAGGACTCCTGCTGCTTGCTGTGCAGCAGGGCACTAGAAGTTAAAAAGAACAAACTAGTACTTAAATCACATCGGGAGCAGCGGACAGGCACTGGTTAAATTAAATCAATCAGTGCTTGATCCCTGCTCCACAGAGAGGAACGGAAATGATGATAGACATGCAGGTCATAAAGAAGAGTGCCAGGCAAACCAACAAATGGTGAGCGACAGGCGGGCTCAAAGCCCTTTACTGTATACAACAGAGTCTCACAAGCGAGACTCATGCGGTAGCCCATGCACTCTCAAGCTCTACCCTAAAAATAGTGTTCTTACACAAACCTACATGCACCAAAGGGCAAGCCTACTAGAAATAGGAGCATGCGCCATGGGAGGGGTTGACACACAAAAAGGAGGGACGTATAACCCACACTTAACACAGAGACAAGCCTTTGCGAAGGACATGCAAAGCAACCAATTAAAAGCGATAGGCGTTCTTTAGCGCACAGAATAGATAACAGCTTGAAGAGACAGCGCATGTGCTGCCTACGCAAGACCTAAAAACTGACAGGTGTAAACGTATACACTAACACTGACTTGCTTACTCCTCCATAGAAACACACCCAAGTGAACACCTGCTTCAACATAAATATTCTCATACGTAGACACACACAGCACCTGAACAGTGGCTTGCAGAAAAAAAAACATACATAAACACTGGTTAACAGACACAGATATAAAACATACACATGCTTAACCACCACTCAAACACACACGTGAACACTGACTTACATGTTCACACACTATAAAACACAAACATTAACATACATAAAAAACCACCAACTGACAGACACACACATAAGTGCGTACATGGTTATACACTCACAAAACATTCAAGAACAAGCACAGATAAACAGAGACTCACATAAAAATAAACACACATGCAGTGCGCATCCAGCACAGACCAGGGGCCTTCTGCTTCCATGAAACTGGCTGGCGCCACACACCAGACCTTACCTTGCAGGAAATGGATAAAGAACCCAAGTACCAGGTACCCAGCACTACTCCCATAATAGTAGCTATGTCCCCTCGCCTTTGTCAGTCTGCCTGGCCCCAGTGATGGCTACTTCTCAACAGGGTGGCGGGCAGGGGGTGTAAAAAAAACAACAAAAAAAACACCTTTTACGCTGCCAGGAGAGACGGGTCCGTCTCTCCTTCCTCCTCTTCTCTTCCCCGACTCCCGGAAGCACACAGGCTTCCAGACCCCCCTCGAATCACAGCGCTGCTGCCACCAGCATGACAGCAGCATTGTGAGTGATCTGAGTGGCCTGCTTCGCGCTCAGGCAGGGAGTGGAACCCTGTGCACTTTCTCCTCCCGGCTGTGCAGTGCAGCCGGCAGAGAAATGCTAAGTGTGTATGACTGTCTGGCTGGCCGTCTACGGCTGGCCAAACGGTCATGCACACTTATGGCTCTCTTACCACTCCTCCTCCAGCCCAGCCCAACCCCACCCTAACCTGGTTCCAGAGAAAAAATAAATGGTAATTTAAACATTGCGTTATTATCATTTTATTTTCATTTTTCTTCACTGCACAAAGCAGTGGGGTGAGGCTCCTCCGCCTTAGCGGAGAGGCTCCACCGCATGGCCCATGGTGGAGCCGGATGTGGACAGGAGGAGGAATGTGCTAGCTAGGCTGCATGGAAAAGAGTGTGCCATGTTTTGGGGTTGCATTTGGAGTTGCTGTTGCAACTTAAAAATAGATAAATAAATTATTCCATTCCACTAAAAAGGGATTAATTGAAAATGAAAAAAGGATTGGCAAAACCAATAGGTCTTGCCTTCTGAGATCTAATGGCTTTCCCAATGTTTCTTAGCCATGTTGCAACATGGCTAAAAGTAGAGAAAAAAAAGCTGTATGACACAGCCAGAGTAGACCGCGTCATAGCATTTTTTCTTTTTTTGACTTTCAGCAATGCTGCACTGAGACAATGCTGTTGTACAATATGGCTAAAAAACATTGACAAAGCCAATAGATCTCGCTTTGGCGAGACATATTGGCTGTGCCAGAGCTTGGTATACATTATCCCCTATCCATACAAAAGAGGCATCTTCAAAACAATTTGCAGCCACTCTGGATTATATCATGTATTATCCTATGTGAGCAGAAGGCAAGAAGGTAAATGAAGAGGAGATTACAGGGCTCATTCAACAGAGGAAAAGGCGGCTACTGCAGCCTTGCTTAGAAACATTCCAGTTGCAAGCAGCCACCTTGAGATCAGTAAATAGTTTTGTAAAACATTGTTGTCTAGAACCTGACTCAGGATAGATGCAAAACATAATCTGTCTAGATTAAACATTTAGGCCCTCATTACGAGCCTGGCGGTCTGTGACTGCCAGGCTCGCGGTTGGCGGGAGCACCGCCGACAGCCCGGCGGTGCCCCGCAGGGCATTCTGACCGCGGCACTTTGGCCGCGGTCAGTGCAGGAAAACCGGCGGTCTCCCGCCGGTTTTCCGCTGCCCGTTGGAATCATCCAAGGCGGCGCAGCTTGCTGCGCCGCCGAGGGGATTCCGACCCCCCCTACCGCCATCCAGTTCCCGGCGGTCCGCCCGCCGGGAACCGGATGGCGGTAGGGGGGGTCGCGGGGCCCCTGGGGGCCCCTGCAGTGCCCATGCCACTGGCATGGGCACTGCAGGGGCCCCCATAAGAGGGCCCCTAAATGTATTTCACTGTCTGCTGCGCAGACAGTGAAATACGCGACGGGTGCAACTGCACCCGTCGCACAGCTTCCACTCCGCCGGCTCGATTCCGAGCCGGCTTCATCGTGGAAGCCTCTTTCCCGCTGGGCTGGCGGGCGGCCTGAAGGCGGCCGCCCGCCAGCCCAGCGGGAATGTCAGAATTACCGCCGCGGTCTTTCGACCGCGGAACGGTAACCTGACGGCGGGACTTTGGCGGGCGGCCTCCGCCGCCCGCCAAGGTCAGAATGAGGGCCTTAATGCTTCCTGTCTTTTTGAGTCTCCTTAATCTGATTACTACAGATTGGAAAATGTTCTTGCTAATATTTCCATTGTTCATGAATATAGTGAAGATTCATATTCACGTAGGAATAGTTACTTGTGAAGTCAGTTCACCATCATGTAAACTGATTCTGTATTCATGAATAGCCATATACTTTTCTTATGAATCATGGAGAAACAGGGGTGGATATAAATGAGTATTCCTGTTGACTGGCTTCAAGAGGGACTGGCTATCAACTGTGGCATATTGTGGTCAGCCTGACGCAATTAAGAGTTCAGTGAGGTTCATTTTTCTGAACCTTGATGTTGGTATAACTATCTGCTCATTTTTTATAAATTTGTCTTGATTTAAAAAAAATATATTCAATTTCCCAAAAAATTTCTGTTGCATATAGTTATTTAATTGTACACTGTAGGAAGTTGGCTCTGTATATACTATCTCAAAGTGAGAGATAGTGTGCACAGAGTCCAAGGGTTCCCCTTAAAGGTTTATAGTGGCAAAATTAGATAATACTAATGCTCTATTTTGTGGTAGTGTGGTCGAGCAGTAGGCTTAATAGAGGGTAGTGATAAGCATTTGTTGTACACACCCAGGCAATAAATGAGAACACACACTCAAAGACTTAACTCCAGCCCAATGGGTTTTTATATAGAAAAATATTATTTTCTTAATTTATTTTAGAACCACAAGATTCAGAATTTAGGTAAGTACATAAATTGTAAGGTACTTCACACAGGTAAATATAGACCTTTGAATTAAAACAATAGTATACACAGTTTTGGCAAAAATGGCATTAAGCTATTTTAAAAGTGGACACTGTGCAAAAATCAACAGTTCCTGGGGAGGTAAGTAATAGTTAGTTTCCCAGGTAAGTAAAGCACTTACAAGTTCAGTCTCCTGGGCATAGGCAGCCCACTGTTGGGGGTTCAATGCAACCCCACACCCTCAGCACCTGCAACACAGGGCCGGTCAGGTGCATAGGTCAAAGGAGGGCCCAAATAACATTGGCGCCAATGAAGAACAGGGGTGCTCCGGTTCTAGTCTGCTAGCAGGTAAGTACCTGCATACTCGGGGGGAGGAGCTCAGGGGGATTTTGTAGAGCACTGGGAGGGACACACACAGGCACACAAAATACACCCTCAGCGGCACAGGGGCGGCCAGGTGCAGTGTGCAAAGTAGGTGTCGGGTTTTGCGTTGGAAGCAATGGAGGGACCCGGGGGTCACTCTGGCGATGCAGGCAGGGCACAGGGAGGCTTCTCGGGCCAGCCATGACTGGGCTAGGATGAGGGCCACCTGCTGGCCACTCCTGCACTGGTAGGTGGTTCCTCTCGGTCCTGGGGGCTGCGGGTGCAGTGTTTGGTCCAGGCGTCAGGTTCCTTTGTTACCTATCCTCTCTGCAGGCGTTGATGTAGGGGTGCAGGGAGGTCGACACAGGGTGTCCACATAGTTGGAGTCGCCTGGGGGTCCTCTCTGCGGTGTTGGTTCTCCTGAACTCGAGCCAGGGGCGTCAGGTTCAGAGTGTGAAGACTCACGCTTCTGGAGTGAGGCGAGAGTATCTTTAAAGTTGGTTTCTTTTTGCTGTTTTTGAACAGAGCCGCTGTTCTCAGGCGGTTCTTGGTCCTTTAGGTGCAGGGCAGTCCTCTGAGTCCTCAGAGGTCGCTGGTTCGGCTGGTTGTGTCGCTGCGCAGGTTCTTTGAGTCTGGAGACAGGCCGGTATGGCTGGGGCCAAGGCAGTTGTAGCACTAGCTGGAGTGCTCTGGGGCGCTGTAACACCAGGCTAGAGCCTTTGAGGCTCACCGCCAGGTGTTACAATTCCTGCAGGGGGAGGTGAGAAGCACCTCCACCCAGTGCAGGCTTTGTTCCAGGCCACAGAGTGACAAAGCCACTCACCCCGTGTGGCCAGAAACCTGTCTGGATGTGGCAGGTTGGCAGGAACTGGTCAGCCTAACACTAGCATCTGGACTGGCATACAGGGGGCGTCTCTAAGATGCCCTCTGTGTGTATTTTTCAATCAATCCCACACTGGAATCAGTGTGGATTTATTGTGCTGAGAAGTTTGATACCAAACTTCCCAGAATTCAGTGTAGCCATTATGGAACTGTGGAGTTCGAGTTTAACAAACTCCCAGACCATATACTCTTTATGGCTACCCTGCACTTACAATGTCTAAGATTTGGCTTAGACACTGTAGGGGCATAGTGCTCATGCAACTATGCCCTCCCTGTGGTATAGTGCACCCTGCCTTAGGGCTGTAAGGCCTGCTAGAGGGGTGACTTACCTATGCCACAGGCAGTGGGGTGAGGGCATGGTACTCTGAGAGTGCCATGTCGACTTAGTCATTTTCTCCCCACCAGCACACACATGCTGTGAGGCAGTGTGCATGTGCTGAGTGAGGAGGTCCCCAGGGTGGCATAATACATGCTGCAGCCCTTAGAGACCTTCCCTGGCCACAGGGCCCTTGGTACCAGGGATACCATTTACAAGGGACTTATCTGTGTGCCATGGCTGTGCCAATCGTGGAAACAAAGGTACAGTTTAGGGGAAGAACACTGGTGCTGGGGCCTGGTTAGCAGGGTCCCAGCACACTTTCAATCATAACTAGCATCAACAAAAGGCAAAAAGTTAGGGGTAACCATGCCATGAGAGGCATTTTCCTACACACACTATTGTTTTAAATAAGAATGTAGCATCTGTTTGTGCATGTACAAACATGTGTTTGGTTGCTTGTCGATGCAGATGCCTCTAAACACATTCTTAAGCACAAGCATAAAGGCATATCTGCATGTAATTGGGCTGCTTCCTGCCTCTGTATGCTTCCCGCCCCTTCCCAAACCCCCTCCTCCGCAATCGCCCCCATTTTTTTAAATTTTCTGATCCATCCATGATCAGTAAATAATAACTTCCTTTGCAGTGTGCAAGGAGAGCATGTCCCGACTAACATTACATGGTTTAGGCCTTGTAGGGACCTTTGCAAATGTATATCTGTGACAGATCCCCAAAAGTTATGTTTTTGTTGTGTGGATTCAAGAAATGACTACCAATCAAGTGAGGAGTGTGCTCTCATGCACTGTGACGAAATTCAATATTGCAAAGCCAAGCGGACGTCACTGAACACAGTAAGAAGTTGCGTAAGTTCTGTTCCCACTTAAAGTCAAGAGCATGGCCCCATTCTCGCACTCAGGGTCACTGCCACAACAGATCTTCTTCACGGTCCAAGTCTTAGGGTAAGTCAGAGTACATAAAGAAGCATAAGAAGTCCAAGCACGTCATGTACTAGCCTCATCACTCACAAGGACGTTAAGGTGCCTCTCTGTTTCGTTCCTGGTCTCCCGCTGAAGAGCAGATTCCACAGCTGTTCCCATTGCACACCGAATTTCCGGGGCTGTCTGAAACGCTTCGCCAGACTGAGGATTTAAAGGAAACTACGTTGCAAATCTTTGCAACCTGCCTGCTTTCTAGTGTATCTGAGGCCTCCAGTTCGATTACTGTTGACAGGTCAGTCCTCTGCTCTGTCTCCTAAAGCCCCTTCTTGTTAAGCTCTGACTCCAGAGCCAACTCTATCTGGCACTCCAGTCCGCCAGCACCAATGCTGCTGAAAGAGGGTTCTGATCCTATTGTCAAGTATGGCTCTGCACCAATGGAGATGAAGGGGATGAATTGCACTCAAAATATGATGATGACGATTTCTATCTGGACCTATAAAAGGCTAAGGGACCGAACATGTCCCCCAACATAGTGCTGGGTTCTTCCACTGTTCCCTTTCAAGGAAAAGATGGCCTTTTTTAGCTTTGGCCATTAAAGTGGCAGCTAAAGTCGTAGACTTACATTTGCTGTCTCTTGAAGTAAAAAAAGCAGTGTACTCACTGAATTTGTACAGCCTGAGCAAACCTCGTCTGAGCCTCTGCTCCCATTCAACAAAGTAACTGACACCCTCATAGGCACCAGGGTGATCTTTGTTCCTGCCGTATGTAAGTAGTCAGGGTGCCACAGACCTGCTCTGTGTGTCCCTGCTATTTTGACGCCCAGACCTATTCTGGAGAGCCTCGTTGTTCAGGCTTCCACTAGCATGATTGATCCAAACTCTTTTTTCACGACATTCCAGATTGGGTGTTGAAGAGAATGCATGAGTTTGGAAAGCAACTGTTTGTTGGATAGGTACTCGCCGTGCATTATGGGACTCTGTTCACTGAGATCTTGCCAGCAGTCCTAGAGGAATTATGCATCAACTTGTTACATTCCATTCAGGAGGACCAGGATGCTGCATGATATGTTATGTAGTCAGGCCTGTACAAGACCAACTATTTAGACAGAGCACTCGGGTCTAGTGTGGTGCTATGGCAGCACCCATGGATGAGATCCACAGGCCTCTCTGGTGATCATACATGACTCGTGGATAAGACGTGACTTCTGACTGGTCTCACGTCTTCGACGAGAAGGGTGCCTCTACCCTAGAGTGCTTTAAAGAAGTAGAGCCACAGAACACTCTTTCAGTCTTTCCTGAACCACAAGACAGTATCCCCAAAAGTTTCTCTCCTTTCAATGCATCGCAAGAGGTTTCACTAATAAGCAACTCCAAGGCCTGCCTGCCGAACTATAGGCACCCCACTACTTTTGGGGTTGGGTAAAGGATCCTGCAGACAGCGTTCAGGCTTGTAGGTACAGTGAACCTCCCAGTCTCCATGGCCTCTAACAGCAACCTCAAAACTGCTTTGATTTGCCCTTTGCGGCACTCGACCCACCAGTGGGAGGCAGAATCAGTCATCTATTCCATGAACATCAGTCCATAACATCCGACATGTGGTTCTTTCAAATTGTTCAACAGGAATATGCCCTGCCATTGCCCTCCACCCACTGCCTCTTCCACCTACATCAGAGTGGCTTTAGGTTGATCACTTGTCCATTTTACTACTGGCAGTTCAGGCTTTTTTGTTGAAATTAGTGATAGAGAGAGAGAGAGACCCAACCTTGGAAATCTGAAGTGGATGATAATCCCATCATTTCCTTTAGTCCAAAAAGGGTGCAGGCCTTTGTCCTAGTTTAGATCTTCGACCTCTTAATATTTTTGCATCAGAAGGACAAATTCAAAATGTTCACGCCTGCCTGTTTATATCGGTTCTGGATCCAGGAGAGTGGATGATAGCTTTTGACCTGCATGACCCCTATTTCCATATTCCCTTCTTGCAGGCCTACTGGCGCTACTTGCGGTTTAAGGTGGACCAAGAGTATTTTCAGTTTGCGTGCTCTCTTCTGACATCCCTTTGGCTGCGGAGAATGGGTGTACCAGTCTACCCTTCATTGACAACTGCCTGTTGAAGATGGGCTAGGCACAGTCAGTCGTGGACCACCTCAAAACGATGGCGAACTTCCTGACATCTTTGGATTTCACTGTCAGCATGCAGGAGTCATACGTGACTTCTTCATTGGAGCCATTCTTAATTCAGTGTGTTATTGGGTCTTTCTTCCTGATCAGAGAGACCAGAACATTTTGACTATGCCTCAGTCCTGGGTCTTAGTAAGCATTGCTCTGGGGCTACATGAGACTATAGTCCTCCTACATTCTGCTCATTGACCATCCCGTGACATATGCAGGCTTGCAGTGGGATCTGAAATCTCATTGGACCCAGCACCATCGGAAACTGTCAGATTCCACCTAGGTTTTGGAGAAGACTGCAGTGGTGGCTGCTCAACCGCAGTTGGACCAGCAGCCGACCCCTCATCCCACCCTTCCCAGAGATGTTAATCGTGATGGACGCATCACTCCTGATTGGTGGAGATCATCAAGGATAAACGGAGATTGGAGGGATCTGATCTCTTGTGGAGACCAGTCTCCACTTCAACCTCTATGTGCTGTGGTCCATTTGCTTGGCATAGAAACCCTTCCTACTGCCCATCAAAAAGTGGGTTGTCCAGGTTTTCATGGACATCACCACCATCACCACCAAACTACAGACACTTCAAAATGTGGCAGCCAGAGTCCTGTTGAATCTTCTCAAGTTCTGGTCAGTCTCCGAAACCATTAGGGAACCTCAGTGGCTTCCCATCAGGGCTTGAATACAGTTTAAGGCCCGTTGGGCCAGGGTTGGCGGGAGCACCGCCAACAGGCTGGCGGTGCCCCGCAGGGCATTCTAACCGCGGCGGTTTGGCTGCGGTCAGATGTGGAAAACCGGCGGTCTCCCGCCGGTTTTCCGCTGCCCAAATGAATCAACCATGGCGGCGCAGCTCGCTGCGCCGCAATGGAGGATTCTGACACCCCATACCGCCATCCTGTTCCTGGCGGTTCGCCCGCCAGGAACAGGATGGCGGTATGGGGTGTCGTGGGGCCCCTGGGGGCCCCTGCAGTGCCCATGCCAATGGTATGGGCACTGCAGGGGCCCCCGTAAGAGGGCCCCACTTTGTATTTCAGTGTCTGCTTTGCAGACACTGAAATACGCGACGGGTGCCACTGCACCCGTCGCACCTTCCCACTCCGCCGGCTCCATTCAGAGCCGGCCGCATCCTCGTGGGAAGGTTGTTTTCCACTGGGCTGGCGGGTGGCCTTTTGGCGGTCGCCCGCCAGCCCAGTGGAAAACCCAGATTCACTGCAGTGGTCTGACGACCGCGGTGCGGTGTTCTGGCGGGGGTACTTTGGCGGGCGGCCTCCGCCGCCCGCCAAGGTAAGAATCACCCCCTATATCTGGGTGTTCCAGCTTTTTTGCAGGACATCTTTAAATGGCACCCTCCCTCTCATGGTCTAGCACCGCTAAAAATGTACTTATCCCCAGAATAAAAAAATCTCATTGGGGAGTAGAAGTTTTTCCTATTCTGCCTCTACATGGTGGAATTCGGTACCAAATCATCTCCACTTCAAACTCAATCTCCTGAATTTCAGGAAGGACTTTTTAACTTGACAGCTTAAGCTTACTTTTACCTCTTCTGATTCCTTCTGATATTAAATTCCATGTTCATTTCGGTATTCACTGTGGTTCACTCTTTGGTTCTTTTTACACTAGTGCCAAGATGCCTTACGGTATTATTATAAATCCTTTTAACATTAACATTAAACATCATGGGTTACTGCAACAAGCAGTGCATAGTGGGGTCCTAGGTCCTGTGTTAGGAGACCGCTATGCCACTGTACCTGCTTGAACCACCATGGGCATTTCCCTGGTGGTGCACCACCTGGTGGGATCTTTAAATGCCAGAGTAGACAAATTCAATCCGCTGCATCTAACGTATCGTGAATGGCAGTTACACCTTGAAGTGGCACAGGGCATCTTCCAGCAGTGAGGATTATTGTGGCTCGATCTCATTGCCACAATTGAGAACGTGCAATATCAACACTTTTGTGTGCTGGTGTTCCCAAGAGGGCTCTCACAAAGATGAATTCTACCTGAAATGGCACATCGGATTCCTGTATACCTTCTCGCACCTTCCTCTTTTGCCCTGAGTTCTGAAGATGTTCAGGTCCAAATCATCCTAGTGGCTCTTGATTGGGCCATGAGTTTGTGTCACCCAGTACAACTGTGCATAAGCATCGGTTCTGCAATCAGGCCTCTGCTTCAAGTGGATCTTCAATTGCAGCCCCCAGATCATGTCTTCAACCCAAGTATGTGCAATCTACATCAACATGCGTGGAGATCAAGTGGCAGGTATTTGACCGCATTTGATCAGCATCCGAAAGCAGTGGATGTTATCATTGCAGCCAGCTTTTCTTCTCTAAAGTGTGTTTACACTAGACACTGGAACAAGTATGTGGCCTACTGAGGCACCAATAATATGGACCAATTGCAAGTCAAACTGTTGGGTGTCTTGTTAATTGTTTTATCTTTGGCCTAGTAGGGACCTTCAGTGGGTACTGTTAAAGGTCCTCTGTCTGCCCTTTCAACCTTTTGCATATATGAGACCTTCTGACCTTATTCAAACCACCCATTGTGATGAGAATTCACAAAGGTTTAATCCACTGGTTGCCTCCTAAAACCTTTGTGATACCAAAGTGGAACCTTCATTTGATTCCCAGTTTTCTTGTACACACCCCATTTGAGCTGCTGCACAGCTCTCCGTTGTGTCACTTGACTCTGAAAATATTAGTTCTCATCATGATAAAGCTTGTTGAGTGAGTGAGCTTCAAACTTTTTCAGTCCAGCCACCCTGTACTAACTCTTTTCTGAACCAGCTGGTGTTGAGAACTAGAGCAGTGTTTCTACCATCAGTTGTGACTTCCTTTCATATTGAAGAGTCCATCACATTTACAATGTTCTTTGCTGTGCCTCACCCGCAACAAGGAGAAGCTTCGTTGATTGTACCAAAACCACTGGGTTGACAATCAGGTTTTTGTTGGGTTTTCCGAGGGAAAGAAAGGCAAAGCAGTGCAGAAGAGGATTTTATCCATGTGGATAGTCCTCTGCATTAAAATGTGCTTTTCATTGTCCAAGAGGCAGCCTCAAGGATGATTACAGGCCCATTCTATTAGGGCCAAGACTTCTACCACTGAGTTAGCACGCAGATTGCTTATCCTAGATATTTACCTGAACGTGAGCATCAGTTTACGTATTTATGAAGCATTATTACTTCAACAGTCGGGTTGGACAGACAGCGTTTTGGCCTTCTGTGCTGCAGGCCTGTTTGCTTAGTCATTCCACAATTCCACCACCTGGGGAGGTACTGCTTTGGTATATTCTAGAGGTGAGTAATCTGCAGTTAGATGTAGCCACATCAGGAGAACAAGTTACTTTGCTTTGTTAACACTCTTTTTGATAGATTATCTGTCTAAATGCAGATTACTCACCACACTCCTGCCTCCCATTTCTGTGGAATAAACTCCTAAATCTCCAAACAGGTCCCACATTGGAGATCTGCACACTATCACAAATAATTGGTTCTACGAGCTCCGTGCCAAACATGCAGACAGTGTCAATAAAGAAACTGATGTGAGCAAGCTTGGCTGGCGCTTATACGCTGCTCCAGCTTTCACTTTTGGGGCAAAGCATGGTTGTCCCGAAACTGCATGGCTCAATACACCGGGGCACAGGATCAATGCTGAAAAATCTTCTGGATTCAGTCTGGTGCCTTGGATATTCTACAGGTGAGGATTCACCAGAAATAGGTTTAGCGAAGGGAAGTAACTTGCTCATTTAGTAGGGGGCACCTAATGGCTTTGCCAGTTCTTGTTCTCATTGAGTTGATCTTCCAGAATATTTGCTATGCACTTTCATATTCACAATATGTAAATGCATTCTTCAGTGGGATTCTTTTTTCTTATTTTTGATTCTTCTTTCTAAAATGAGCTCACAAATTTACCTTTTTTGATTTTTGTACTTGCAGACATAAGTGGAAAAGCTGTGCATGTGGATATGAAGACCGGGATTAAAATGCCTTTTCAAAGACAAAGGAACATAGAGCTTTCCTTGACTCCACCAAGGGTGCCCTCCAAAATCTGTATAGATGATAATCAGAATATGTAAGTATGTAACACAGCTGTTCTATAATGACATGAAATGCTGCAATTCAAACATACTTTTGTCAAGGTCATGCATGGATAATAACAAAAATGTGGTAGCCTGATGTCAGCTCTATCGCCCACCCCTGTAGACATTAAATGAAGTCTTTGAGAGTGGATAATGTTAAAGCATGCTACACTCTGGGTGATTACAAAGGCACACAAAGTGATAATGACATATTTTTACTGATAACAAAACTCTGATTTACTTCTGTGCTAATTTTGTGTTTGCTATAGTAACAATGTTTCATCTGTCAGGATAGTGGAGTTGCCTATCACACAATAACAAGTCCCTTGTGAAGACGATTATCTACCAAGGTTCTCTTTAACTGGGGATCGTCTGGAAATTCCACTTGCAGGGACTATTATCATATTTTAGTTATAGTCAACCCCAGACTTTAATTAGATGGTTGACAATTTATTTGTGAGAACAAATTGGGTGTAAGTTCCTCTGTCACAATCGTTATCTCGTTTAATTTAAGTTAGGCCTGGAGACTCAATAGATACCCATCCAGTGTCTAGATTCTTTGGGGGTGAAGAGGAAGCATATACATGCTTTTACCCTTGGGTTGACACATTTTTAGCATATAGGGGGTCATTCTAACTCTGGCGGGCGGCGGAGGCCGCCCACCAGAGTTCCCCCGCCAGAACACCGCTCCGCGGTCCGAAGACCGCCGCAGTGATTCTGTGTTTCCCGCTGGGCTGGCGGGCGACCGCCAGAAGGCCGCCCGCCAGCCCAGCGGGAAACCCCTTCCCACGAGGAAGCCGGCTCCGAATGGGAAGTGGGAAGGGTGCGAGGGGTGCAGTTGCACCCGTCGCGAATTTCAGTGTCTGCTAAGCAGACACTGAAATTCTTTGTGGGGCCCTCTTACGGGGGCCCCTGCAGTGCCCATGCCATTAGCATGGGCACTGCAGGGGCCCCAAGGGGCCCCACGACACCCCATACCGCCATCCTGTTCCTGGCAGCCGAACCGCCAGGAACAGGATGGCGGTATGGGGTGTCGGAATCCCCATGGAGGATTCCTTAGGGCAGCGGAAAACCGGCGGGAGACCGCCGGTTTTCCCTTTCTGACCGCGGCCAAACCGCCGCGGTCAGAATGCCCTTGAGAGCACCGCCAGCCTGTTGGCGGTGCTCTCGCGGTCGTTGACCCTGGCGGTCAATGACCGCCAGGGTCAGAATGACCCCCATTGTCTTTTGATTATTAAATGTTTGTTATTTCCCTTTGAGTACCTTAGGTAAACTAGGATATATCCCTTGCAGGTTTTGTCTTGAAGCACTAAAGTGGCAGGTTTCTTGTGTCTTGCAGGGCTGATGTTTTAAATATGTTTTAGTATGTTTAATACAGGGGTGTCTGACATATATACCCTGAAGGGGTGGGCCTATGCCTGATTTTCAGATAAGGCTATACTATATATGTAACAACTTGTGTAGATATGTCAGTCTGATGTGAATATATCCCTTGTTTACCACCTCTAGTTTACTAGATAACATCTCTTTGAATTCACAGTTTTTTGTCACTGTATCAAATAGCGTGTTTAGGATGTCACTTCCTAATAGCGAATGGGAAAGGTATCTATAAGTGTTTTGTGACCGAAATGTGGTTACAAAACATTAGCAATTTACCACCATCTCAAAGTTGGTGGTAACCTATTTGAAAATTGGAAGGGGTCCCTTTGGGACCAAGGTCCCTTTCACAGTGTTAAAAAATATATTTTTTAAGTTCAGGCAGTGGTTCCACTGGACCACCTCTTACTCTTGAAAAATAAAAATGAAACTTTATTATTAAAAGCATCCCGTTTTCCTTTAAGGGAAACAGGCTGAATTTGGGGGGGAAAAAAGATTGCCTTATTTAATAGCAACCACAGACATGGTGTTCTGCTGATTCCAGCAGTCCCATTCCCTGTAATGGCAGCGAATCATAGTGAGTCACAAATTGCGACCTACCTCATGAATATTGATGAGGTAGGTCTTTTTACGACCAACTGCAAATTGCTAGTTAGGGAATTGGGGTAAATAACCCCTTTGTACATTAGTAATGGTGATTTGCAAATAGCGATTCGCAAAAAAAAATCGCTATTGGGTAATCACTATTTCTCTTCTTCATGCATCTAGCCCTATGTCATTAACTGTTTCGCATAATTGAGTTAGTGCCCTTTGAATGCTTTAAGGAAATGCTAAATGGGTGACCAAAATTCACTTATTTAATATAAGATATAATTTTTACCTGTAAGATTAACAAAGCACCCAAAGAATGAGAGAAAGATTTATATCCCCTTAGACTTTCTTAAACAAAATTTGCTAGTGCATGTCACCTGAAAGGGTAATGCTTCAGAGCTTGACTGCTTTGAAGAAAAATATTTCCATCTGAATTTTGTGCCCAAGCTGCAGTAGAAATAAGAACTTTGAGCACAGAGACTGGTTTTCTGACACAAAACATCTAATGATTTCACATTGCAGAGTTCAGAGAGAGACAGTCTGCCCCACATGCAGAAATAGGTCCAGAGAAGCTGCATGTTAGCAAACTATTTTGTTAGTGAGTTTCCAGTGTTTTTCAGTTTTGTGTTGTAACCACTATTGTATTCCAGTCAACCTTGACAAAATTAAATGGCCTTAGTGACTGGAGCATGAATGGCTCCAGTCACTAATGCACTTTAATTGCCTCATGCATTAATGAGCTTTTGTTTGCAGGTGTTAATGAACCACAATTTGTGCAGGTGGTGATGACCAATCCATATTGGCCCATGGCGCTTATATTCATTAATGGCCTCTAGCAAGAAGGAACTTCAATGACCCAGGGAAGAAATTATCTTCTATAACTCCAGGCACTAATGAGCCACCGTTGATCCAGGCAGTAGTGAGTGCCAGTGTCCCAAGGAAGTAACGAGTATAAAAAATGGACAAAGGCTCAAACAGTGAAGGGCCTCCAAGACCACAAGTATAAGACAAATGAACTAAAAGATCTGTGTCCAGTTTAATGAAAAGAGGGAGAAATTAGGAAAAAGGCACTGTTAAAAGTGCAGAACTAAGGCAGTTCTAGAACCACCATTGCTTCAGTACCATCTCTCAATGTATGCAAATATTGAGAGAAATTAAACCAAGAAACATCTTATTTAATGTCTTTTCTCTTTGTGGTGTGGACACCCCGTCAAAGCAAATCATGAATTTTTAAACAGTTTATTTGGGGGTGACTGAGCAAGCGTTTTGCCAAAACCGAAGGCTATGCAGAGTTTTTGCAGCAACATCCCAACAATGTGCATTCTATCCAGCCCTGTTCAGTGAGTGTTTTTATGTCCTGGGACCCTCACACACAGAATCCCTTGACCTTTCCGAGTTTGAAGGATGTTCTGATGACTCAGTCCCCAGCCTTTCTCAAGGGCTGGAATGGAATTTACCCTTCTGAATAGTGATCAGTACAGACACATATATTAGTAGCCCTTGCCTTCTTTATCCCACAGGTTTAGGTTTATTTTGGAGCTTTTGTAGACTTCCTCCTTGGGGAACTTCTTAGCTAAAGTTGATGTTAAATTTACAATATTCTGTCTTTCACCCTTTTTCACCCTCCTATGTTTGAAGTTTTCTAGTGGGCATAAACAGTTTACTATTTTAAAGATAAAACTTGGAACCATAATACTTTTTAAATGCTTCTCTGATCTATACCAGCCACTTGTTTGCAGTATAGCACATATGCACCACTTTGCACCAAAACCTAGGATATGCTTGGATAAACCTGCTTCCTTCCTCACATGGTTGTATGACAGAGTAAAATTGACAGAAATACTGTTTAACAGTAATAGTGTGTCCGTGTTGTTTAAAAAAATATTGTGCCATTGGATTTCAATTTTCTTGTGTTGTCTCCAGCAAGGTAATATCTTTGTAAATTATGCCTAATACATAATATGTTTGTCAGGCAATATTTAGTCCATAATATTCTGGTACAATACCCTCAACATCTCTGTCCCCTTCACCGTTCAGTTTGGTCCGGTCTCCTTTAGCACTCTCAAAGCTAAACTCCAGGCAAAGTTGGCTCCTACACGCTCGCAGTCAGTGGACAATGTTACTTCTTTACCGATGGTTAGTGAAGCGCATGGAGCAATCAATGGGCGATCGTTTATTTATTGGTCTGCCCAAGATAACCCCTGAGACATCCGAACACTTGCAAGATCTGAAATTGTTGTGAGAGGTGTCTGAAGACCTCTTAGAACTGGAAGAGATGCACTCTATCATCTAACACTCCATCTAGCATGAGGTTATTTGTAAGGAAAAAGCGGAACTCATTAGGATAGAGAATCTGGAGCCACAAAAGATTCCAGGTAGATCTGGCATCATGCAAAATGTGATGGAACCGGTTCTTGGCTGCTGAAACAGGATAAAGCACTTGCTGCTGGGAAGCACTTCATGTTGCATTGGCTGTCCTACTGTGGTTTCTAGTTTGCCCCTGCTTTGTATTCAGAGCACTTTTGTTGTTTTTTTCCCTTCCTTGGCTCCCTGGATTATTTTGACTCCAGGTAGGGGATCTGTTTGTCTTATCTTTCATTTCTACTTTACAGGACTTTCTTTCTTGGAATATTTGGAAAAGCTTCTGTCTATCCTTGGCAAGCTTCACTGTTGTGACCTAGTCACCACTGTTCCTCAGCAGCTTGATAACACGCCATGTGCTAGGTTAGGTGGACTGAAGTTTCTTCTCCAGTGTGCTGCTACACATCTACTAGTATTCCTGTGAACCAATGTGTACCTTGTGCAAGTCTTTTGCCAGTTGCTTACTGCTTGGGATCAACACCCCATTTCCCTCTGACATCTTGCCAGACCTGAAAAGATAGGTTTGTATCCTAATGTGTAAGAAGCCATTGCTCAAGCCATATTGAGATCAGAAGGATCTAAATATGGCACATAACGAAGGGCCTATTATTGGATTCATAAAATCAGCTACTTCAAGCGCAGGGAGAGGGCAAGTGGTGCTTCTGTATCAGAAGCATCTCATTCAGATTCTAGCAATTCACTAATCCTAATCCCTTCTTGAGCAGGACCAACATTGGCACGTGCTGAAAAATTTACAGTGAAGCCTCAGGGTTTTCAACACTTGCTATAAGGCGCTTTACAGTTCCTCTGCCATGACTGACAAGACCTGTTTTATATTCCTCTCGAAAAACCCCAGAATGACCTATTGATGTACATGGTAAATAAATCCTGTCATCAGGGATAAACTTGGTTTGGCCTCTTGGGTGTGCAAAGTAAAAGATAGCAGAAAGATGCCATGTGATTAGTGCCCCTGAGGAAAAGAAAACCATTTAGGATGATCATACTTTTTTTTAATGTTTGAGGAATATAGAGTTTTTTTGTTTCCTCCTCTTTATATTGTTTGAAGTAAATAAAATAGATATGTTTCTCATCTGGTGAGGGGAAGATTACTGTAGTCACAAAGATAGAAGTTTACAAGCTCATGTTCCTCTCTGCCACCCCAAGGTGTTTCTGTATGATGCCTTTACGACTGCTGTTAATGGAATATCAGGGTAACGTGTTTGAAAAACATTCTGTCAGATAATTGAAGTACCGTACAAAACCTTTGGACCCTCATTAAGTCCAGAGGATGGTCCACAGAAACTACCAAAGTGGGACCGAAACGTTGACAGACTAGATGCCTTGTAGGACACTAGCATAAAGCAGATCACGCTCTTGAAATTATTGAGAAAGATACAGTTTTATATCGATATTGTCACTGAGGGCCCTCTGTCTTCCTTCCTCATTATTTGTTTTGGTTCTTTTTTTTTTTTTTTAATGCTGTCTTAATAAGTTTTGTGTTTAGATTTTTTAGCAGGAAGGAGTGACGGAGACTTGGTGTGCTTTATGTGTGGAATATGTATATATGTCATCATTTAAGATTTGTCTGATACTATATTCTTTCTATATAATATTGAACTAGATAAAGTTATATTTTTTTCGCTCCATGTTTTTATAATTGTCAGTGGTGAACAACATTTGACTATTAAAATTATTTTAAAATTAATGTCCAAGGTGGCATTGCTTACGTGTGGTAGGATGATCATGCGGCCATTGATCAAATAAATACCTACATTTTCTGGGAATGGTAGGCGGCAACCTTTTTGTGCAGCTTCTGCTATAAAAACTAGTTGCACCCAAGCCTCACTGTACTGAGATGTCTCTTGCAACGGAAGACAGGTCCTTGCCTTCAGCAGCATTTCAAGGTGTGCATGTGCACGCACTGACTCAGCAACTCCTGGGCCATCGGTGGTGTTTGAGTGTGTCTGGATTTCACCACCATCTTTCAGACATCGAATAATTCCAAGACCCAGTTTACCAAAGCCCTAGTCAAGGAAGGTAGGAGCTCTTAGGTCCACACTTCAGAAACTTAAACAGTGGACACAAATATAGAAAGAGCTAGAGTGACTATAGGGCTGAATAACATAGGTCTAAACTGGTTAGAAACTCGTAAGAAAGAAAATATTTTCAAGCTTCATTAGAAAGGATGTTAGATTGAACTGAAGGTGAAAAAGATAGTGTAATCCTTGATTTGAGAACTTCTCTCAAGAACATTATTTATCCCTAAACATAGTGACTTTTGAACTGTGTGCTTAAATGGGGGAATCCACCTCGCTTCTGATCACTACAGGTATTACTGATATTCTTTTTTGGGAGGGTTGAGGCGGGTAGTCTAGGAAATAGGTTTACTAAACTTTCTCTTTACCTTTTCAGGTCTCCCTTACCAACTTTTTTTTCCCTTTCCCATCCACCTGGCCTCTCCAACTCTCTGTTCCCTTTCTGGAATTATGAGGGAGCTAGCGCTTCCTAGAGGTGGGTCTATCTGAGCATCGAACACTCCTGAGGATCATTCTTGCTGTGACAGAATACTGAGCTCAGAGATAGATGATTCTCCAGAGGGTTGTGATCTTGTTATGGTTTCCCTCGATGATGTGCTAGCGGTACTTACAGGGGTGTGCAATTTAAACAAATATCTACTTGACCATGGGACAGGTTGCTGCTTAATTCTACTTGTCCTGTAAAAAAAATCTACTTTTCCCATGTAGTGCGGCGACAAATTATGTCAGCAATCTCATTATGTAAGAGCTCTGATAATAGCCTCTCCGATTATGCCAGGGCTACTACTATAGTAGGGCTTGAATACTTGCAATTTCAATCCCTACTATAGCAATTTCCTTATTTTGCCACCATTCCGCAGATCTACATACTAGTGCTGGAGGAAGCAGTAAGCAATAGTTATCCAGTATTGGATCTTTCATAAATTCACATGCTTGAATCATTCCCGTCGTCGAAGTGGGAGTCCCACAGTGTGAAGGACTGCAAGAAATGCCGTACTTTCTCCACAAAGACCCTCAGAGACCATGAGGGTAGACTTCTGACATGGTTACAGGTAAAATCCTGTACTTCAGGTGAGGAGAGTGGGTCAGGAAGGCCACACAGAAGGTCCAAATCTGAGGACCTGGGCCAGGCGGAAAGATCCAGAAAGCAGCAGAAATTACATCATAGAGAAGGTGCAAAAGGCTTTCAAGGCTCAATTTCTTCTGAGCCATCCTCTCCTCATTAAAAGAAGGAGTCGTCCCGCCGTTCTCCTTCCTCTGAGCCTTCTACCTCTAGAAAGGTATCCATAAAAATTAAGTCGATGACGACACCACCATTGACGACCGTGACAACGACGACGGTGTTTACATCTACCGTCTCCACCACCTCGCCGACGAGACCATCGTCAGCGACGACTACCTTGATGTCGATGGTAAAGGCTCCTATTTCCTCTATTAAACCTCCGTCGATGAGGATTCCAGAAAAAATTGCGTCGCTGACAACGTCGACGCCTTCGTCGACGCCACTATCGTCGTTGATGACATCGTCTACGAAAGCCCCGTCAACTGCAACACCACCGATGAGAGTTTCGTCGGCTGACACTGTTGATGAGGACGTCGTCGACGAGACCACCTTCGACGAAACCACCGTCGACGAGACCACCGTCGACGAGACCACTGTCGTCTACACTATCGTCGACGAGACCGCCGTTGATGGAAGGATCATCTGTTATAACAGTGCCGTCGACGGGACCATCGTCGTTGACACCATCGACGATGCCAATGGTGCCTGTGAGCCACATAGAGGCCATTCCTACCTCTTCCAGGTCTCCTGATCTTCAAACAATGGTTAAGATCGCATCTTTGCCCAGATTGGCGATCTATCCTACAGACACTTCACCAAGTAAGGTGTCAACCCAATTACCTAGTCATTTGCTGGACTGAGAGGAATCGGATGAGGTTCCATTTGGAGATGCACACAGCCCATCCCAGTTGCATGTTAAATACCAGGAAGAGGATGACGATGAGTATTATCAACATCAACCTTATTACTCTCATCAAGAGCGCTATTATCTACCGCCTCAACCAAGAGACTCTGTCCAGATGCCTGCCTCTTTGATCCAGGACTCACAATCAATGTTGCAGGATTATAGGAGGAGGTTCCCAGTTACAGCAGAAGATCAACCACCACCACCAACTTCTCCTGTTACACCAAGGAGTGTACCTCCACCTCCAGCTACTCCCAGGATGACTCCTCATTCCGTGTTAGCTGCTCCCCCTGGAGATGAAATTTCGACATCAGGGGAAGAAGAGGAAGAAGGGGAGATGTCAACGCCACAGCATCCTACTGAGGAAAAGGATGACTACTTAGCCCCCACTCCTTCTCCACCACCTCCTCTCCCTTCAGATTCTCCACCGGAGGATAGAAGTGGCTTTCACAATCTAATGGATAGGGCGGCCGCACGCTTCCACCTGCCAACATCTGTTTCGCAGTCTGAATGCTTCCTTCATGATTTTAAAGAACAAGCAATGAAGTCTGTAAGGGCCATTCCTATTATTGACTTTATATGGAGCGAGGGTATCAAGATCATGCACAACCCGGCAACAGTTCCACCAATGCCACAAAAGCTTGACAAAAAATACAAGGCAACTCAAGTGGCTCAAAGGCGTTCTAAGAACCCGTCGGCGCCTATCTCTACTCCTCCAGATAGAGAAGGAAGGAGATTAGATAACGTGGGCAAAATGTTCTCCTCCATGTCAGCAATTACTGTTAGAGCAGCAAATTCCTTAGTGATCTTGGGTCATTATGATCAACAAATGTGGTCTGATATGCAGGCTTTTATGGACCACATTCTTGAAAGCAAACAAGCAGAGGCACGAAAGATCCTCCAAGAAGGTGAGCGTACGTCTGAAGAGATAATTGACTGCGCTCTAGATATAGCCTCCACCGGTTTTCGTCAGTTGGATGGTGCTGCAGTATTACGCCGACAGGGTTAGCTCAAGGCCATATCTTTCAGACCGGAAGTGCAGTCCAGAATTCTTGACGTGCCTTACGACGGAGAATCTCTCTTCGGCAAGCATGTAGATGACGCACTGCAGGCCATCAAGACCGACACAGATACTGCTTAGTCCCTAGGTACCTTGCAGTACCTGAAACAGCCCTTTTGGGGTGCAAGAGGAAAAGGCTTTACCTCATTTCGAGGTTCCTTTCACAGGCAGTATCAGCAGCCCCAATATAGACCATCCTATCAGCAGCAGTATAGACAACCATCTACTGCCTCATATGCCAGACAGGGAGGAAAGAGAAGACAGGGTTCCCAAAACCAGGATCAACCCAGAAAACAATGATCATCACTAGGCACCTGTTATTTTTCCCCAATATTTACAGACTCAACAAGTAGGAGCGAACATGTCCAATTACATCCAGGAGTGGAAAAACATATCATTAGACAAACGGGTGCTGTATATAGTGACAAGAGGTCATACCTTGGAATTCATACAAAAACCACTGCATCATCCACTAGGAACATCCAGACCATTCCATCTTCGCCTGCTTCAGCACAAAGTATTCCTGATGCTTGCCAAGGGAGCAATAGAAAAGGTTCCGGTTCAGCAAAAAGGTCTTGGGTTCAATTCCCGGTTCTTTCTGATAAAGAAGAAGTCAGGCGACTGGAGACCGATACTAGATCTCAGGAAGCTCAACAAGTTCCTTCGGAAACAATCCTCTCGGATGATCACGCTGTCGGATATCCTACACCTTCTCAATCCTGGAGATTTTATGACAACAATGGATCTCCAGGATGCTTATTTCCACATACCAATACATCAAAAACATCGCAAGTATCTCTGCTTTACTGTGGCCGGTGCCCATTATCAATTCAAAGTTCTCCCATTCGGTCTGAAGCCAGCTCCACAAATTTTCACGAAATGCCTTGCCCCAGTCGCAGGTTTTCTCCGCAACAGGGGCTTTTCAGGTGTTTCCATACCTGGACGACTGGCTCATAAAAGCTCCTTCTTCACTACTAGCGTCCAAGGCTACAAACGCTTGCCTGAAATTATTTCGCAGTCTGGGGCTAACAATAAATCTACAGAAGTCAGCCATCCTTCCCTCACCCAGGAGAGTCTTCTTGGGTGCAGAACTAGACACCATCAAAAACAAGGCATACCTCACCCCGACACGGCAGCAGAAACTAACCAACTTGGCTGTCAGTATTTCCAGAAAAAAGTTTGTTTTCGTACGACTGTTCATGTCGCTTGTGGGCATTATTTCCTCAGCCATCTCCTAGTTCATCTAGCGAGATTGAGAATGAGACTGATACAAGAAGAGTAACAGCTCCAATGGACCCAGTCGCAAGGATCCTTCAACTACTTAATAAGTGTTACACCAAGAATTCGACAGGCTTTGCGGTGGTGGTCTCAGACCAACCATCTCTCCCAAGGACTTACTTTTCTAACACCAATAACAGATTTTATCATCACCACAGACGCTTCCTTGGAAGGCTGGGGAGGCCATTTACAAGACATGCGCATTCAGGGAAGATGGTCGGATGTTCAGAAAGGAATGCACATAAATCTGTTGGAATTAAAGGCGATCCACCTCACGCTCAAGGCTTTTCTTCCACCCATTGCAGGGTCATCAGTGTTGGTCCGGACGGACATCACAACAAGTATGTTTTATATCAACAAGCAGGGAGGGACAAGATCCCTCTCCCTTTCAAGGGAAGCTCAATCTCTTTGGGACTGGCTCCCACTGCGCAATATTCGCCTAAGGGTGGAGCACCTGCCATAGGTCAACAACGCCCTAGTGGATTCTCTCAGCAGGACGGACAACAACTGCCACGAGTGGGAAATCAACCAGAAGGTACTCGACAGCGTCTTCCAACGCTGGGGACAACCGATCCTAGACTTGTTTGCCACCAATCAGAATGCCAAATGCCAATTCTACGCCAGTCGATACCCACTCCCGTGGTCGTGGGGAAATGCTCTTTTGATGAGATGGTCCGGGATCTTTGCCTACGCTTTTCCCTCATCCCGTTGATCCCCAGGCTCCTCAGGAAGATGAAGTCGGAGTGCTGTAGGATCATTCTCATAGCTCCCAGATGGCCCAGGCAGTACTGGTACACGGAGCTTCTACTCCGGTCCGTGGCCAATCCTATGCGCCTTTCCTGCAACCACGACCTTCTCACAAAGAATCAGGGTCAGATTCTTCATCCCGATCCATCATCTCTTCAATTGCACGCTTGGCTCCTGAGTTCCGAGAGTTTCAGGGTATGAACATTGATCAGGAATCAGACGGATTTTATCTAGGGCATGATTGGACAGTACAAATAAGACGTACAAGCTCGAATGGAAGATATTTTGTGTTTGGTGTTCTCAGAACAAGTTCCATCCTTCACAGATTAAGCCGGAACAAATTCTCTCGTACCTTCTCACCCTCTCAAAGGCCGGTCTATGCCATACATCCGTTAAGATTCATTTGGCAGCTATAGTCTCCTATAGATGCCCTGCTGATATGCCCTCACTCGGCTCATCCAGAATTATTAATCAGTTCCTGAAAGGCCTCCTCCGCACTTTCCCTCCGGTGCGTCCACCTCCACCAGAGTGGCATTTGAATGAAGTCCTGTCCCAGCTAATGAAAGCTCCGTTCGAATCTATTAACAGAGCTGAACTCAAGTACATCACATGGAAGGTAGTAACTCTGCTTACCCTTACTTCCACCAGGAAAGTCAGCGATATACAGGCTTTTACTACTAAAGAACCTTTTCTGTTTTTTTTCGGATGACTTTGTTTTGCTCAGGACCAACCCCAGGTATATTCCTAAGGTGCCATCATCATTTCACCTGAATAAGCCCGTGATACTACGAACTTTTTTCCCAAATCCAACTATCAAGAGATGCCTCAAGTTTTACCTCCAAAGTACCAGACAAATCAGGACATCAGATCAGCTGTTGGTATCTTATTCTCATGGACGGCAAGGAGCAGGGGTCACTAAGGCCACCATAGCCCAGTGGATTGCTTCTACAATTCAGTTTCGCCACACCAAAGCAGGAAAACCGTTGACTAGGCGCCTGAGAGCGCACTCCACGAGAGCAGTCTCCACATCGGCTGCTCTGTTTCAGGACATTGCCCTGGATAAAATATGTCAGGCTGCGACATGGAAGACTACGCACTCCTTTACGCAGCACTACTGTTTGGAGTCATCGCAGAGAACTGACTCTCTAGTTGGACAAGCTGTCTTACGTCATCTCTTTCATTAAGGTGAGACCCTTCCGTTATTGTGTAGAAACTATTTTATATGCAATAGTCTATAATTGCTATGCAATATAGTTTGAGATACTGTTATATCTATATATATATTTAAGGTATATATGTGTGTGTATATATATATATGTATGTATATATATATATATATATATATATATATATATATATATATATATATATATATATATTTGTTTTAGGTTCATAATACAAGATTTATGAGCTGGTTATTTGATAACATGTTTTAGAGGATTTCGATGCTCACACCCTCCATCCACTGCGGGCATGACGTTTATCAAGAGTACTGCTGGCTATTCAGATTCAAGCATGTGAATTTATGAAAGATCCAATACTGGATAAGACAACAAGTTACTTACCTGTAACTACAGTTATCCAGTATTGGTATCTTTCATAAATTCACATGCGACCCACCCTCCTCCCCTTAGATGCTCGCATTTCCTCTCAGGTCATAATCTTTTTCACTCTAGTGCTAGAAAATCTGAGGGAAGGAGCTTCTCTGGAGAGTGTTCTAGAGGGTTCTGGTACCTGATTGCCCAGCAGACAGTTTTGAGTCCTTTTCACAAAAGGACTTAGATAGGCTATATGAGTGACTGGTGTTGCCATTATAGCCTATAGAAAAAGAAATATTTGTTAATTATTGCTTTTTATGTACCGTGGGACTCCCACTTTGACGACTGGGATGATTCAAGCATGTGAATTTATGAAAGATACCAATACTTGGATAACTGTAGTTACAGGTAAGTAACTTGTTTTCTTTCAGGGCGTGAATGCCTTTGAGTCTGCAAACATAGTAACTTGCATGTTTTAAGGATTTTCACCAGCTCTTCTCTAATTTCTTCCCATAATGAGAAAGGCTGGAAATGTACTCCTGACAATGGCAGAAGTAGACATTCATCCAGGGTTGCGAAAAAGGTGGTTGGAG
Source organism: Pleurodeles waltl (assembly GCF_031143425.1). Lineage (NCBI taxonomy): Eukaryota > Metazoa > Chordata > Amphibia > Caudata > Salamandridae > Pleurodeles > Pleurodeles waltl. The sequence goes on from NC_090442.1 coordinate 983,675,884, forward strand.
GGAAAGTGAACTTTTAAACGCTCAATAGATTTTTACATGAGCAAATCTACACATGCATATTTGCTCGTGCTAAAATACAGTTCACAAATATTTTCTAGCAGTATGATTTCCTGGTCTACTTCTGTAAATTCTTGTGAATTCATGAAAGCCACTAATTCAAAGACTTTTACCATGGGTGCACTTTTGTGACTTTATTTAAGAATTGGGTCACTAATTAGGTCTGGCATTAACAAAGGCATTTTGTTTTTATTAAACTTCTATTTCTCTCTCTGTCGGCTGGCTTTACTATGAGTAAACGCACTCTGCTCTTCCACAAAGAGCATATTGGCACACAAAGTAGTATTGTTCAGTGCGGGAACTACTGCATCAGTCAGTGGTGCAATGCAACTAGAGTGCAGCCCCTTCAAAGAACATGGAGGGGCCTCCCCTCCAGACTCACTCATGGCAGGTGCTGTGCTGAGGGGGGCCCCCTGGAGGGGGGCAGTGGGGCCTTTGTTACGCCACTGGTGCAAATGTGTGCTTTTTGAGACCAAAAATGTTGCCAGTGTTTGTTACAATGGTGAGGGCCTGGCAGCTCCCACAACTATAAAGTGTTACAAAAGCCATGTCAAAACAAGACACGCATTGACGAAACCAAAAGACTCTTAATTTTTTTTCGAATTGGTTGGCTTTGCCAGTGGCTGTTTATTTTCATGCTTCCCATAATCTTGTTGAAAATTGTTAATATGATTTTACATTAAGAATATTTTTGGGAAATACTAGCATGCATCAATATATTTCACTAACTGACGCTTCAAAGAAATAGCACCTAAAATTTCATAGTAGCAAAATGTATTTTTCCTACTTGCATTTTTTTCTGAACATTTTATTTTGAAAGCAAAGACTCCTCACTCTTGCATACAAGCTTCTGCAAACATTTGCATCTAATCAGAAAGCATTCTGGGAGCAGTATACTTAGCCGCATATTGTTAAACTTTTCAGACATGTGTACACTTTTAACATTTTTTTTTACTGGAACCACTGGTAGTAGTGCAGTGTGATCTTAAAACGTTTGTTTACAGTGTTTACCCTAATAGTGAAGGCTTTTCATTAATAAGCCATAACTACAAGTTCCAACAGCCATAACATATGGGCATTCCTTACCTCAACTTAAGACAGTTCCCTTCTTTGTAAACTGGCAGCCAAAGGGTATATGCCATAGTGGGTTGGGCCTGCTTGTCCCAAGGACAAAATAAAAATAAAAACATGTTGCCCTTGACCCCAAACAATATGTCTCAAGTGATAGTAATTCCACATCCCTGACTTAGTGCTTTACCACATGCCAATCAAGCTGTTTTGGTAACAAGGTAGGCCATTTACAGTCCAGGCCTGTCACTACCCCTTTACAACTGGTTGGGGTTTTAGGTGCTGAACACAGGGATCCCTACCCTGGTAGCTCAGGTGCTGATCTTCCAAATTAAACCCTCTGTCCATGCCACCATCACCTTGGATACCACAGAAAGGTTCACAGGAGACCCAGGTAAGGTTCAGATTTTCTTTACATGGTTGACATACTAATCATACATGTTGAATACAAAGAGGTCTCAAATGCTCTAGTGGCAGTTGACTGCTCTCCCCTTTCATCTGGTCCAATAACCTACAATACCATTGCAGTAAGGTTATGGTGTTCAGGAGTGAAAGGAAAAGACTCTGAAACCATTACGTTTGAACTACTTGATGCTGGAATACATCTTTATCTTGGAAATGCATTATCTAGTTCATCATAGTACAGTTATAGACTGAAAGAAACGCATGGTTACTTTTGGTTCTGCAATCCGTGCCAAAAATGATTCCATGGGGAACATTTGGACTCTCTCCCCAGTTCATGCCTCGGTTAACACTCATAAGTTAGCTACTGCAGTCGAAAAGGATGTTCAATTACCCTCTTGCTATCCGGAATTTCTGGGTGTATTCGGTGAGTGAAAACAAATACTCTGCCTCTCCATAGGCGATATGACTATCAAATAGATCTTGTTCCTGGGGTAGAAGAACCCATTTGTAAAATATTTGCCCTGACAGACAAGGAAAACACCCAATTGAGGGATTATTTGGCCAAACATTTGGCCAGCGGTTTCATTAGACACGTTTGGTCCCCAGCATCCTCCTCTTTGTTTTTTTTACCCAAAGCTAATGTATTTGTTGCCAGTCCTTTAACAATATCATAGTTAAAATACCCTCTTCCACTTCTCCCATTACTACTCAAGCAAGTTGAGTAAGCAACAATCTATATTAAATTAGACTTTAGAGAGGTTTATCACTTGGTCGGAGTAAGAAAGGGAGATGAGGGGAAGACTGCCTTCAATGCTCATTTTGGATTTTTTGAATACCAGGTTATGCTGCTTGGGCTGTGTAGTGCCCAGCAGCATTCTAGTATTTCATTACAGATGTCTTAAGGGAGCTTATTTGTAACAGTGTACATTCAGAACATTCAGATTTTTCCTATAGATGAAGGTAAACAATTTCAGCATGTATCTGCAGTTCTTTTAGCTTTATGTAAACACCAGCTGTTCTGCAAACTCTTCACATGTGATTTTCACATTGCCAATGTGGAATTTCTAGGATTCTAGGAGTCCTCATCTCTCCTGCTGGTTTAGTATGGCTGAATAAAAGATTGGCCAAGACTGTGAGAGGCGTGCAGTGCTTCCTGAGCGTTCCCAAATTTTATCAGTTTCATTGGGCATTTTTGTAATGGAATTGCACCACTTACCCACCTTTGAGAAAAGGCTTAGCTTATATTTGGTCACATGAAGCATACAAAGCTGCCTAATGTTTTAAAAAGGCCTTTTCATGAATCATATTTGTTAAATGCTGTAAAGTGTAACCCTGATAGCAGAAAGGCAGCTTTCTGGGAATGGCAACCACTTATTTCGTAGCCAAGCACACTGTGATTGTGTTAACCGATCACAGAAACCTTCAGTTCATGCGATCATTTTGTTTGCGTGTACCGCGATAGATGAGCTGGATGTTATTTTTTGCAGAATTTGACATTGCTGTAACTCTCAGCACGGGGGGCAAAAATAGAAAGGCTGATGTCCAGACTTGGCAAGAGGAAGACAAAAACAATGCTTTTAACAATTCTACAATTAGAATTCACCAAGTTATCTGAGCAATTAATCAGGACACCTTTCTAAAGCATATGAGACAAGGTTTTCGAAAATTCAAACACCAAGGTTGGTTAACACAACCCCAGCTTGAACAATTGTATCTGACCTACGCGTTCAAGAAAAAAGGCTCCTTATACGCACTCAAGAGCTACAAGCATTAGTTTTTCATTGGCACCATGTCGCTATAACAGGAGTATCTAAAAACCTAGAGGTGCTTCAAAGTAATTATGGTGGCTTACTGTTCGAAAGGATGTTTGTTACACAGTCTGTGGCCAATTATAGTGTATGTGCCCAAACCAAATTATATTGTTTCAAATCATGTGGCCTGTTCTTGTCCTTGGAAACTTCCACTTAACCATGGGAGCGCATATTCCTAGACTCTATGTCCACTACATCTAAAGATAAACAATTGGATGCAATCCCCGTAGTTATAGGTAGTTTAGCCAAAATTGCACACTTGATTCTCTGTAGTAGCATGGCCACAGTTTCACAGTTAGTACAACTATTGATGAAACATATGGTTAGACTCCATGGATTGCCAACCAAAATGACCAGGGAATCCAATTCACCTCTAACTTCTGGCAAGCATGATGTTAAACTCTTCGAATAAACACGCCCTTTCAGTAAGTTTCCATCTTCAGTCCCACAGGCAACAGGAAGGATGAATCAAATCCTAAAGCAGTATTTAAGGTGTTACCTTGCAGACACATCTGGCTCATGGGTTTATCTTTTATGGTTAGCAGAGAAAGCCTCTAATAGCACCATGCACACATCTACAGGTTTCTCTCCATTCTTAAGTTTATAAGGTAGACACCGAAGCTTTTTACGGTTTATTCAATCTCTAGAACAGTGTTTCCCAACCTGTGGGTCATGAGCTGAATTTTGGTTGGTCGCAAAAGTCAGAGCAATTAATAAAGATGCCCTTAAGTTCTGTGTTTAACTTGTCACATTTCCCATGATTTAAGAACAAAGGTCAAATATCAAGCTACTTTATCCTTTCAACATGGGGATTCCTGTTTACTTTTCTTTTTTCTGACTGCAAAGTGAATAGGAGTTTTTAAAGTGAATTATGTGACCATGTAGGATGTTGTTTTTCACAATACACAACAAAATATAAATACCTGTAAATTACCTGTATGCATCCAGCAGTTAAGAAAGCAACAATTATGAAGCACTTTTTTGTATTTCTGAAGTGTGCTGGAAAGAGATCTTAATAGGATCAAAACAAATCAAGACACTTTCTGATGCACAAGTGAAACATTTTCACAGAAACCCGGTTTCCAAACATTATCATTTGTGTGCTCTATAGTTTTATCAGTTCAGTTGAGTGTCTGTGCAACTGTAGTGACCATTTTAATGGAAAATGTTCTGTCTGTAAAGGACCGTGTGCTCCCACACAATGCTTTAATTACATTCAAAATGACCTTGCTTCATGTCCATTAAAGGAAGGTGGGTTGCTAAATTTTGTTCTAAAAAGAGGTTCATGGTTCTAAAAAGTTTGGGAACCGTTTTTTTAGAAGCTACCTCTACCTTGGCAGTAGCGGAACGGGTACAGAAAGTCTATTAAAAACAAAAGATAGCAAAAATAAACTACACACAAAAGGCTGACAAAAATGCTGACCTTGCCCGAAATATGCAGTTGGAGATAAAGAATGGTTATCAACACAAAACATTCCTTTCAACATCACACTAAGTATCACCTCTCAAAATTAAGAGAGAACCAGAATGTGAGGTGCAAGCCATCTTGGACTCTAAATTCGGAGGAAACAATTTTGGTTTCTTCTGCCTTGGAAGTGTTTTGGGCCTGAAAAAAATCTCATGGGAACCTGCAAAATTTCTCACTCAACTCCACAAAAGATACCCCACTAAAACAAGGCCTCATTAAATTGTGACACATTTCATTTTCCTCTTGAAAACCTCTGGAAAGACCTATTGCTGTACATGCCCCTGCAAATACTTATTGATGTACATGGTAACTAGATACCATGATCAGAGAATAACTCAGTTTGTTGTCTCTTGAATGCGCAAGGTGAGAGACCCGAAATATGCCACGTTATTAATATGCCTGGGCAGAGGAAATCCGCCTAGGATGATCATGCGGCCACTGATCAAATAAAGAACTCATTTCCTAGGAGCACTAGACAGCAGTCATTTTAGGCAGTTCCACTATAGAAGGGAGCTGCACCTAAGCCTCACAGCTCAGTATGAAGAGATCTCTTTCTTCAGGAGATGGTTCCTCGCCTCCGGCAGTATTTCAAGGTGCACATGTTCACACGCTGATTCAGCAACTCCCGGGCCTTTGCCGGGGATTTAGCATGCCTGGATTTCGACATCAACTTTTGTACATCAAACAGTTCCAAGTTGTAGGGAACCTTAAATCATGCACAGTGGTGGCAACTTGTGGAGGGCCCAAGGGCACAGCCTCTGCCTCCTGTGAGGCCACACATTCACCACTTTGCCTCTCGGAGTCCCGACATTGCACATGATTTAAGTTAGCAGTGGTCATGAAAAGACAACTTGCGTGTTTTTATTAATGCTACCAGTGCACAGGTCAGCTCTCTCTACCTAATCTCCAGGCTTCTGATTAAAGGATGGAGGGGGCTTAGGTTCAATCCCAGCTTCAGTCTGCTGTTAAAATACAGCACTCTGTAGGTGGTTGTCTGGATTGTGCATGTCCGAGGGGAGAAAGTCAACTACAGCACAATTAAGTATTGCAACTCCTCAAAAGAGGAGACTTCATGTTGTCCCTAGACCTTCAAGACACATATTTCCATGTCCCCATCCATCTAAAACACAGGAAATTTATCAAATTCACAGTAGCCAGCAGCTGCTATCAGTTTTGAGTGTGACCTTTCGATCTCAAGTTTGCCCTTGCACTTTTACGAAATGCCTAGCACCTGTCACGGCATTTCCCAGACAGCAACAACATCAAGTTTTCCCCTACTTTGAGGACTGGTTGGTCAAGGCTCTCTCCAGCCAGTCTGCAAGGGCATCCACCATGGCCTGCATATACCTATTCAATGAGTTAGGTCTCACTCTCAGTGTGGACAAATCAGTCCTTCAGATGTCGCAACAGATAACTTTTCTAGGAGCCATGCTGGACACAACGCTAAACAGAGCATACCTCACGACAGAGAGGCACTGGAAGTTGATGACTTTGGCATGACTAGTACAAAAAGAAAGTCACGTTCCATTCACCTGTACAAATCTCTCCTGCGTATGTCTTCCTGCATTCATCCAATCCCATACTGTCATCTGCACATGTATCTGCTTCAAGAAGCGTTGGACATTCAATGGGCACAGGCTACAGGAACCTTCAACAACATCATACAGGTCACACCATCTATGATCAAATCGCTCACCTGGTCGATACAACCAATAAAAATATCAGTCGGCCTGTCTCATAGGCTCTCATTATCTTAATGAGACTACTGGATTTGGGTGGCAGAATCACTTGCTGTGTGGGGGAGTGAGTCTGAACCAACTACAGGTGACACCTGTCAGCCTAATCCGGGTTTTGCTCCGGCTAACTAGCAGTGCCTCATCTCCACCCAAGAGCATGGATGATTGGGCAGCCGAGCCCATGACGCAATTGATTCCTCCGAGAAATGATGGTCACTCAGATGGCATCCGCTTCTCTCAGTTACATTAGTCTCACATATACAAGGACAATCAGAGGCAGAATGTATTTCAATAAGGTTTTATTGAAGCAACTGCATCTTAGATAATAAAGCATGTACTGCAATAACTAGAACGATAAAGCATGAAAGGATTAAAATTGTGACAAGAAGAGCGAAGCATAAAAATAACGCTACTGTATTGTCACCAGAATCGTTAAGAATAGCTCCTAACTAGGCTATTAGCACAGCTTGTTAAGCTCTAATTCTGCCCTTCAGTTTCCCCTGGGAAGACAGCATCCCTCATACCTGAGAAAGAGGCCTGTAGTCTACATAAGCAGATATAGCAAAGCATTCTTCAATCAGCATACAGTAGTGGTCATCTGGCTTGAATCTCCCTCTAACGTACATGGGTCAAAGTAGTGTTCTTATAATAAAACAGCTGATGTTCCAAGAAAGGGTCCCTACGTAAGAGTGTCTGTGTTTCTATGAACACTACAGACAAAGCATTACCACGTTTGCCGGCAACCTATCTTACTGCAGCCTTGACAAAAGCACAGAGTGAAAGCAATGTCTTGTTTAAGAACGCAGTGCTAGCCTAGGCAAAGAACAGCTAGAAAGAGAAAATAAAACAAGACCGCAAATGTGGCTATTGTTAAAATAATAGACAGAGCTGAATAAAATATATCTAGGTTAAAGTGCACAGTAGCAGGCTTAGTTTGCTAAAATAACATGTATGAAGCTGTAACTAAAATGGCTACACAACAGGCCTATCATTCTTGTTAGACCTGACATTCTTAGGGTGGTCATCCCCCAATTTTATGCCTGCCTCCCTCCACTTTTCTGACACTGTTTTTGCTGGTTTTAGGACTCTGCACACTTTACCACTGCTAACTAGTGTTAAAGTGCATATGTTGTCTACCTTAAACATGGTAACATTGGCTCATCCCCAACTGGCATATTTACTTATAAGTCCGTAGTAAAGTGCACTACATGTTCCTAGGCCCTGTAAATTAAATGCCACTAGTGGGCATGCAGCACTGATTGTGCCACCCACATAAGTAGCCCCTTAATCATGTCTCAGGCCTGCCATTGCAAGGCCTGTGTGTGCAGTTTCATAGCCACTTCTACATGGCATTTAAAAGTACTTGCCAAGCCTTAAACTCCCCCTTTTCTACATATAAGTCACCCCTAAGGAAGGCCCGAGGTAACCCTTAGGGCAGGGTGCTATGTAGGTAAAAGGCATGACATGTACATATGTGTTTTTTATGTCCTGGTAGTGAACAACTCCTAACTTTGTTTTCCACTACTGTGAGGCCTTCTCCTTTCATAGAATAGCATTAGGACTGCCCTCATATACTTTTTTGAGCATTGAGGCCATACAAAATAGGACCTGGTTACCCCTTTCAGATCAGATTCTGATCTGAAAGGGGTAACCAGGTCCTATTTAGTATGGCCAGAATAGTTATAGTAAATCCTGCTTATTGGTTAGGTTGGATTTTATATTACTATTTTAGAAATGCCACCTTTAGAAAGGGACAGTTTTACTGCACTTAAAACCGTCTGTGCCTTACAGCTTGTCTCCAATCATCGCCCTCACACAAAGGCCTGATAGTCCCCCACAGGGACCCTGGCAGACAGGACTGGGCTGAAAGGGGAACTTGTGCACTTCAAAACCACTCTTTGAAGTCTTTCTCACTTCAAAGGCATTTTTCGGTATATAAACTGGGTCTCTGATCCCACCAACTTCTGAACTTACACCCGCACCCTGTCAGAGGAGCTGCCTTGCTGCCCAAAGGACTCATCTGGACTGCTTTGCTGAGAATGACTGCTATCCTGCTTTTGCCCTGCTGCCCTGCTGACCTCTGACTTTGCTGGAAGGACTCTGCCTTCCCCTGAGGTGCTCTTCAAGGGCTTGGATTGAGCTAGCCTCCAGTTCTGAAGTCTGAGGGACAGCAAAGAATTCAGCTGCTAGCTTTTTGCTAGTACCTAACTCCAGCAACTCTGGAACGACTTAAACATGCAGCCTACTCCCGCTCGGTGGACCTCGCTGCACGCAACAGTAGTGGCCTGCAATGCAAGTCTTGCGTTGCCACAACTCTGCTGATGTCACCCAGGATCATTGTGACAGTGCTAAGTCGACACATAACGAGCGACCCCGCCGGGTCACAAGGAATCGACGCATCGCTGACGACGACACATCATCTCTCCTGCATCCTGACAGAACCGATGCCTCACCTGCTCCTGCTTCGCAGCACGGACCCGACGCCTCTTTCCTCAGAAGCCATAAGGGACTGACGAAGGACCGCCTCCAGCGATGCCTCTTTCTGACTCCATGCGACGTCCTTGTTCTTCATTTTCAAAAGGTAATGGGGGTCTGTGTGACTCTTTGACTGTCACCGGTGGTGTTGGATTGTTGGGAATGACTCCGTCAACGATGCCGTGATAGCCCCAATTGGAGCTATTGTGTTTTCTAGGAGCTTTATTTGGACATTCATAATGTGGCCTGTATATATTGGATTTTCATCGTTTCAACAGTATTTTAGTCAGACAAATATTCTCTATTTTTCTAAACCTGTGTAGTGTCTCTTTGTGGTGTCTTCACTGTGTTATTGTATAAAGTTCTATACAAACACTTTACACATTCCCTTCTAAGTTAAGCCTCACTGCTTAGTGCCAAGTTACCCGATGGTGAGCACAGGATAATTTGGATTGTGTTGTGACTTACCCTGACTAGTATTGTCCGTACTTGGACAAGGGTGTATACCTCTGCCAACTAGAGACCCCATTTCTAACAGTTCTTAACTCAAGCCTCACCTTTAGTGATTACAACAGATGCTTCCCTGGATGGGTGGGGAACTTATATCAAGGATCTCCAAATCGGCAACAAATGGCCACCTTCCGATCCGGGCCTTCACATCCATCTAGTCGGGTTAAGGGCCATACATTTTGCTCTACAAGCCTACCTTCCCAGAATCCAGAAGTCCTCAGTGATCGTACAAACAGACAATACAACAACGATGCTCAATATAAACAAGCAAGGTGGCACCAGATCTTACCTGGTATCCCAAGAAGCTCATCTAATCTAGAAGTGGTCCATCCATCACAAAATATATCAGACTGCAGACCATGTTCCTGAGAATCAGAACACTATAGCAGACACCTTGAGCAGGCTGAAAACATCAAGTGGGAACCGGATCAACACACGCCAGATCAAATCTTCCTCCAGTTAGACACCCCAAATCTGGACCTCTTTGCGACACCCCTCCCCCCCCACTCCCCCAAAGCTGGCAAGCTGGCATCCCCGTCCAGGGTTGTGGAGGAATGCATCTTAGATTGCATGGTCCAGTATATGCCTGTGCCTTTCCTTCCATTCCTCTCCTTCTAAAAGTCCTCAGCAAGATGAAGGGCGAGCCATGCAAGATGATACTCATAGCCCCAGCATGGCTGCGCTAGCACTGGTTCTAGGAGCTTTTCATCCTTTCAGTGCAGTGTCACATTATACTTTAAACGATCCCATTACTGCTGACGAGGAGCCAGGAACAAGTTCTACATCCCCAAGTCTCTTCTCTTATAAGTCTCACTTCTGAATTCTAATTTGGACATCTAAACATTCCTTCGTATTGCAGGGATATTCTAGCCAGAGGAAGGGCGGCAGTACTAACAAAACGTACCACTTAAAGTGGAAAAGGTTTTGCATATGATGTCAGAGAGCTAACATACATCCCATCTTTTCTTCACCTGAAGAGATGTTAACTTACCTATTACATCTTACTCGGTCAGGCTTAGCTCTCACCTCCATTGTGGTGCATCACAGTCATTTCTCGCTTTAAGAGATCACCCAAAACACTATCCCTATGGTCTGTCAGGCTCAGTAAGCAATTCCCTCAAAGGATTATTCTGAACATTTCCACCAGTGAGACCCCTTCTCCACTGTGGCAGATTAACACGATACTTTCACATTTAATGAAACATTCTTTCGAGCCTATCCACAAAGCGGATTTAAAATTTCCCTCCTGGAAGGTAGCCGTTCTCCTACCCCTCACATTTGCAAGAAGAGTTAGCGAAATTCAGTCCCATCGGACTTCCATCTCAATGAGCCTGTGATTCTGAAGTAGTTTTTTCCAAACCCTCAGACATCAGCTGAATGACCACTGCACTCTCTGGATGTCAAAAGGTGCTTAAAGTTTTATTTAGACCGAACTAAGACTCGCAAATCCAACCAACTCTTCATAGCCTACATCCCACCTAGAAAGGGTTTCCCCCTAACAAAACAAACCATATCTAGATGGATATCTAGAGCCATTCTATTCTGTCATCAGGAGGCAGTTCTGCCTTTGTACTTAAAAGTGCGTGCTCATTCCACAAGAGCCATGTCCACTTCCATGGCGTTGTTTGCGAGTGTGTCGCTGCCACATATCTGCAGAGCAGCAACCTAGAAGAGTGCCCATACATTCACAGAACATTACTGCTTGGATTCAAAAGTCCTGTGAGATGCAGCATTAGGACAAGCAGTTCTAAGGTATCTTTTTTCAATAAAGGTGAGCCATTTCTTTCCACGCGCCATCCACTTTCTTTACGCACATTTTACCTACTGCTTATATATTTATATGTGCTATCTTTTGCTCTAGATGATGATTTGTATTCATAGAAAATGCTCATTACTGCTCTCTACTCTGATTCAAGCATGTGAATCTATGAAAGTTTCAATACAGGAGTAAAAAAATAAGGGCCAGATGTATGAAAGCTTTTTGCATTCGTAAACTGTGCAGAATGTATGAAAGGCATTCTTAAAGCAATTTTAAGGAATCGCTAAAATATCGATTCCTTAAAATTGCGACCCTGTTTAGAGAGTAGCAAATTGCGATTCTCTAAATAAGAAATCGCAAATAAGGATTCCTTATTTGCGATTTCTAAGCACATGTAAGAAGCAGTTCCTTAATGCGAATTGGGCATTAAGGAATCGCTATTTACCACCAAGTTGAACTTGGTGGTAACCATGTGCAATTTTACAAATGCATTTAAAATGCATTTTTAAAATGTACATGTGCACCTTACATGTCCTAAAAAACTTTTTGGGGTGCAGCAGAGGGGGCCTTAGGCCCCCAGCACCCTGGGGTTTTGCATTTCCAAAATTGCGATTTCCAGTTAAGAAATTGCAATTTTGTAAATGCAAAAAATTTGCAAATATGGGCCTACTGGCCCATAGTTGTGAATGGGGCCAGTATCGCAATTTGCGATTCGGTAATAGCATTTGTGATTTTTAAGAAATCGCTATTACTGAATCGCAAATGTGATACATTGCATTTTGCGAATCAGAAATAGCGATTTCTTAAAAATCGCTATTTCCGACTCGCAAAAGGCCTTCTTGGTACATCTGGCCCAAAGGCTTTTGCATTTGCAAATGGTGCGAATCACAAAATTCCACCGTTTGCGAATGCAAAATCGCCTTTCACGATTTCTGAAAGGAATTCGCAGTGCAATTTTAAGGAATCGCAAAAACAGCGATTCCTCAAAATTGCAACTCCGATTGGGGAATCGCAATTTGCGAATCCCTAAATAGGTAATCGCAAATAGGGAATACCTATTTGCGATTACCTATTCACATGTATCATGCATTTCCTAAATGCAAATTTGGCATTTAGGAAATGCAATTACCACAAACTCAAGTTTGGTGGTAAGCATGTGCAATTTTTTAAAATGCATTTTTTAAAATGACATGTAGCGCACACATGCCCCTTGAGCATGTGTGCGCTTTACATGTCCACAAATATTTTTTTGGGGTGCATCAAAGGGGGTCTTAGGACCCCAGCACCCTGGGGTTTGCATTACCTAATTTGCGAATTCCTAACAGGAATTCGCAAATGAGGTAATGCAAAACCATTCTCACCTATGGGCCTACAGGCCCATAGGGATGAATGGAGTCCCATTCCCTAATTGCGATTCGGTAATAGCAATTGCTAATTTTAAGAAATCGCTATTACCGAATCACAATTTTCATACATCCCATTTTGCATTTCTTAAATAGCGATTTCTTAAAAATCGCTATTTAGGAAATGCAAACTGGGATGATGATACATCTGGCCCTAAATTACTTACTTGTAACTGCAGTTCTCCAATATTGGAATCTTTCATAGATATGACATGCAACCGACCCGCCTTCCCTGAGAAGATCAACTTTATTTCTTTCAGTACAGTACTACATATACGCGCTACTGCTTCTACAGGGTGGTTTAATCTAATTAATTGTCTCTTAAAGTTTAGTCCTTTTTTAAATCACGACTTGGACATGTTACTAAACCAAAAGGCCTAAGGCCTCTATGTTTTAAGTCTATGAAGACATTACTTCTCTTCCAGGGGATCCTCATCAATAGTTATAAACACTGAATATTCCCGCCCACGTGCGGGGACCCCGGATTATATACAAACACACATGCATATATATATATGTGAAACATGTGAAAAATAATACTCCATTACAGAGTTTCAATACCAATATAATATATACATGTGTAAACAGTAATGCAGTTTAAGTTGAGAAAAAACGGCTAAAAATGCTTTATTTTTGGAGTTTTTACAATTTTTTTTTAGTAAAACCTTCAATTAAAGGTACAAACTTTTTGTAATTCAAGCATAAGGCATAGAAAGTACAAGAAATCTATAATAAAACAGAAAAAACTACATTGAAAATAAAAGAGCATTATTAGCCAATAGGCTGCATGCAGGTTAACACAGCAGAATCAAAAAAACTGGCACCGTGCCTTTAAGACCCTGAACACCTCCAGTATCCCACCATGCCTCAGGGGTGAGAGTGAGGTGACAGTTGGTTCACTGTTAGGTCAGTTCTTTTTTTCTGGCTGCTTCTCTGAGGATCCTGGAGCATTGAGTTCTCATTTTTCTGGTTATTTGGCCAGAAAGATTGTATGAAATTATTTTTTCTCTGCTTTACTCGATGGCTCTCCATATTGCCTTAGTAGAGTGGCAACGTTTTCTTACAAATATGCCTTCACTTTTTTTTAAATGTCCTTCTTGTGGGAAGAAGAAGGCCCAGTCAGACCCACACTCTGTGTGCATAGTATGTTTGCCTCAGAGTCACTGCCCTGACACCTGTAGACATTGCAAGAATCTGTCTAAAAGAACTCTCAAGGACAGAGAAAGGATTCGTTTGCAGGGTCCGCATGAAAGAGAGAAGACTTCATCCTCCTCTCTACCTAGGAAGATTTCCAAAGACTCTTCTGAACAGCGGAGAGCCAGAACGACGTCAGCCGGTAGGAAAATTCCTGTCTGTTCACCGTCGACGTCATCCCTTCCATCATCGCATCACCACATGTCAGAGAATACACTGCCTTTGATGGCGATTCAAGCGACGTCGAGACATGACGTCGAAGAGTCAACTCCTTCATCGGGATAGATCTCCGTCGACTGTCACACACCGATCGACGTCGAACAGGCACATGAGTGCTCACACGCTGTCGAAGGTGAGTCGTCATCCTCCGACGTCGGGGCATCCGGAGTCAAAGTCGGCTTTGAGAACAAGGTCGAAGTCCCCTCATCATGCAGCATTGTGACACTCGTCGCCGTCGGCCCATCCCACGACGTCAGGACGATCAACGCCGAAGCATGTTCCTACAACGGGCCACCAGTCGTTGTTGAGGCATTCGATGTTGAGACCTGAGAAGTCGGGAAGTCTCGCTCGACGTTACGAACTTGCAGATCTCTGTCGATGACAGTGCAATGTTGATCTATGTCGAGACAACCATCACCTGTGACACCTGTCTCACAAAGAGCTGCTCTGCGTACCAGCTCCCCTCAGAAGTCATCAACAGGACTGCAACAGACTTCCAAGACTGCTCTACCTCACCAAGGTCCGGTGCTCACTATTCAGAGTGGGTCATCGGGGGCATCAAGAGCATCATCTCTGGGACACCTCTCACTCGTAAACTTGTCTCCGAGGTGGTTGGAAAGCCTTAACAAAACACCGGCTGCTCCAGACTCACAATATTCACGCCTTTATTCACCATTGGTGTTGTTGCCACGAACGCCTTCACCAACCACGCCCGCCGAGCAGGCAAGGGCAACATCGGATCAGCCCAGTCCTAGACACCAGCGCAGCCACTCAAGATCACCCACCAGGAGTAGGTCTCAATCCAGACGGCAGTCTAGATCTAGATCCTCTAGATCACGACAACAACGACGCAGGTCTCCTTCGTGGTCGAAGGCATCGGAGTCTTCCATCAGATATTATTCGCCAACCGTGACAAACTCCCCTCCGACAAGAGTATCGCCAGTGGACGATATTACAACCTTCAACGAGGTGTTGGTTAGAGGGGCCCAGAAACTTAATATAGACATTCCAGACCCTACATCATCGTACCTCGTCCAGACAGTTATTGCCACTGGTTCCTGGTCTTCTACAACCGGCTAGGGGCACATTTCTGACTCCTGCTAGCCTACGTTCAGCTCCGGCTAGGATACTTAAAAAGTATAAAGCCCCAGACCAGGATCCTTTGTTTCCCACCAGACTCTGTGATTTTAGCTGCTGCCCGTAAGACCCATTCAGTGGCATCATCATCAACGGTCCCTCCAGATAAGGAGAGCAAACATCTGGATTAATTGGGCAGAAAAATGTGTGGCACCTCAGCAACATTCATGAAGGTCTCTCGTGCCTCTGCACTGTTGGGGAGAGACAACCGTTCTTTGTGGGACTCTCTGAACAGGTTCATAGAAAAATTGCCTAGGGAAGACAGGCAAGATTTCCAAGAGATCCTTCAGGAGGGAAGTTTGGTGTCCAACCAGGTCAACAGTGCTGCTGGAGGTGGCGTAGACTTGCCGGCTCATGGCTACGCACATGGCATTTGTGCAAGGAGGTCCTTATGGCTACGCCTTACAGGGTTGAAACAGGAAACACAACACTGCATCGTGAACCTGCCTTTTAATGGGAACTCCTTATTTGGGTCGCATACTGATGATTAGATGGTGAAGATGAAATCAGAGGTTGACACAGTGAAAGTAGTGGGGCTAGATAGGCACAAAGAGTATATAGGAATATGATAGGCGCCCTTATCAACAGAGGGTTCAAACCCCTCATTGGTCCCAAAGACCTTAGCATAGGCAAGGACAACCATTTTTTCAGTCCTTCAAAATGACGAGAGATCGTGGACCAAGCAGACCACATCAGTCTAACCCCAAGGCATCAGGCAAACAATGAGAATTTGCTTACCCTAATCCTGTCCACCACTCCAGTGGTGGGAAGTATTACGAATTACGTACACAAGTGGCACGCTATAACAAACGACAAATGGGTGCTGAACATTGTAGGGAATGGATATTCTCTTCGTTTCAAGTCTCCGCCCCCTCCTCTGCTCCCACCGAGTTTAAATTCTGCTCACCAGTCATTACTACGAAAGGAGGTTCACATCCTGTTGCAAAAAAGAACGATAGAGAAGGTTCCATCTTCTCAAAGAGGAAAAGGAGTGTACTCCCAATATTTCCTTGTGAAAAAGACAGACCAAGAAGGGGTTTTCAGACCCATTTTAGATCTGAGACATCTGAACAAATACATTTGAAAAGGAAAATTCTGAATGCTGGCCTTTCACTAAATTTTTCCTCAAGTACATCGAGGGGACTGGATGTGCTCCATGGATCTACAGGATGCGTACTTTCACATCCCGGTCATAGCAAAGCACCGAAAATGTATTTGCTTCGTAGTGACATAACAACACTACAGTTCAAGGTGCTGCCCTTCGGACTAAAATCAGCCCCTCTGACATTTTCCAAATGTATAACAACAATAGCGGCGCACTTGAGAAAAAGGAATATCTTTATTTATCCATACCTAGACGATTGGCTGCTAAAAGCCATCACTGCAGAGCAGACCATAAATCATCTCAACATATATCTGAACACCTTCAGTTCTCTGGGTCTGCAGGTCAGTTTCCAAAAGTCCAATCTCACCCCAACTCAGACACTCCATTACCTGGGGGCAATGCTAAACACAAATCTAGTCGGAGGAACGACTATCATCAATAGCACAGAAGTCTCACACACTTCTCCACACTCTGAGACCTACAGTCCATCAAATAGCATCTCTGTTGGGCTCCATGGCCTCCTGCATTTTCATTGTCCCGAATGCCAGATTGCACATGAGACCTTTTCAAGAGAATCTAGAGAATCAGTGGAGTCAATGCACAGCCAAATGGAAAGACAGAATAACCATTTCAACTGCGGCACAGGCATCATTACAGTGGTGAACTCACCATCAACACCTGTAGGTGGGGGTTCCTTTTCACCAAAGCACTCCTTCTGAGATCCTTGTAACTGATGCATCACTAAAAGGGTGGAGAGCTCATCTGAGGCCCCTCCAAGCACAGGGCCTATGGTCCAAAAAGGAACAGAGTTACCACATCAATCTGCTGGAACTGAGAGCGGTCCATCTGGCTCTCAAGTTTTTTGCTCCATCTCTCAAGGGAAAGTCCATTCTGGTCCAAACAGACAATACAACCTCGATGTATTATCTGAACAGACAGGTGGGGAAAGAGATTGTCTTCTGTCTCGAGAGTCTCATACCATCTGGCACTGGCTAATAGCGAGGAGGATGTCTGTGAGAAGCGGTCCACCCTCCGGGAGAACAAAACTTAAAAGCAGATTTCCTAAGTCAAAGTCTAATAGACTCCCACGATTGGGTGCTTCACGGCGACGTCGTAGCAGGCATTTTCCAATGGTGGGGTCACCCTCAAATAGACCTGTTTGCAGACGACGTCAATAAAAAATGCCCAGACTTTGCATCCAGGTTCAAATGACCAGCGACGAAGGGGAATGCCCTGTGGATAGACCGGTCAGGGACATTTCTCTACACCTTTCCACCGATGCCCCTGATACCTGCGGTGATCAACAAGTTTTACAGGTCCAAAACAAGGATGACTCATAGCCCCAGAAGGGCCTTGGCAATTCTGGTACACAGATCTCCTCCAGTTGTCAGAACAACATCACAAGAGGCTGCCATGCAGACCGGATCTTCTCCACAAATTAGGGGGGAAAATTCTGCATCCCAACCTTCCCTCGCTGAGCTTGACAGCATGGCTCCTAAATTCCTGCAATATGGACATCTAGGACTCTCGCAGGAATGCATGGATATTTTAAAGGAGTCTAAAAAGACCATCAACACGACGCTCCTAATTGTTCAAATGGAAGAGGTTTTACATGTGGTGCCGGCAGCATGATTACAATCCTATTTTGGCCCATAAGGAGGTTATCTTACCTTACCTTTTACATCTTGCGAAGTCAGGGCTGCAGTTTTCCTTCATTAAGGTACATTTATCTGCCATTACAGCTTATCATGAGTCGCCCTCTCAAAAGTCTTTCTTTACTATGCAATTGGTTAAGGATTTCTTAGGGGGCTTGTGTAGGAAAGTACCATCTTGCCTGGCATGTTACCCCCATATTTCACTGTATATATGTTGTTTGTTGTATGTGTCACTGGGACCCTGCCAGCCAGGGCCCCAGTGCTCATAAGTGTGCCCTGTATGTGTTCCCTGTGTGATGACTAACTGTCTCACTGAGGCTCTGCTAACCAGAACCTCAGTGGTTATGCTCTCTCATTTCTTTCCAAATTGTCACTAACAGGCTAGTGACCAATTTCACCAATTTACATTGGCCTACTGGAACACCCTTATAATTCCCTAGTATATGGTACTGAGGTACCCAGGGTATTGGGGTTCCAGGAGATCGCTATGGGCTGCAGCATTTCTTTTGCCACCCATAGGGAGCTCTGGCAATACTTACACATGCCTGCCACTGCAGCCTGAGTGAAATAACATCCACGTTACTTCACAGCCATTTACCACTGCACTTAAGTAACTTATAAGTCACCTATATGTCTAACCTTTACCTGGTAAAGGTTGGGTGCTAAGTTACTTAGTGTGTGGGCACCCTGGCACTAGCCAAGGTGCCCCCACATTGTTCAGGGCAAGTTCCCCGGACTTTGTGAGTGCGGGGTCACCATTACATGCGTGCACTATACATATGTCACGACATATGTGTAGCGTCACAATGGTAACTCCATACATGGCCATGTAACATGTCTAAGATCATGGAATTGTCACCCCAATGCCATTCTGGCATTGGGGAGACAATTCCATGATCCCCCGAGTCTCTAGCACAGACCCGGGTACTGCCAAACTACCTTTCCCGGGGTTTCACTGCAGCTGCTGCTGCTGCCAACCCCTCAGACAGGTTTCTGCCCTCCTGGGGTCCAGCCAGGCTTGGCCCAGGAAGGCAGAACAAAGGACTTCCTCAGAGAGAGGGTGTTTCACCCTCTCCCTTTGGAATAAGGTGTCAGGGCTGGGGAGGAGTAGCCTCCCCCAGCCTCTGGAAATGCTTTGATGGGCACAGATGGTGCCCATCTCTGCATTAGCCAGTCTACACCGGTTCAGGGATCCCCCAGCCCTGCTCTGGTGCGAAACTGGACAAAGGAAAGGGGAGTGACCACTCCCCTGACCTGCACCTCCCCTGGGAGGTGCCCAGAGCTCCTCCAGTGTGCTCCAGACCTGTGCCATCTTGGAAACAGAGGTGCTGCTGGCCCACTGGACTGCTCTGAGTGGCCAGGGCCAGCAGGTGACGTCAGAGACTCCTTCTGATAGGCTCTTACCTGTGTTGCTAGCCTATCCTCCTTCCTAAGTAGCCAAACCTCCTTTTCTGGCTATTTAGGGTCTCTGCTTTGGGGAATTCTTTAGATAACGAATGCAAGAGCTCATCAGAGTTCCTCTGCATCTCTCTCTTCACCTTCTGCCAAGGAATCGACCGCTGACTGCTCTGGATGCCTGCAAAACTGCAACAAAGTAGCAAAGACGACTACTGCGACCTTGTAACGCTGATCCAGCCGCCTTCTCAACTGTTTTCCTGGTGGTGCATGCTGTGGGGGTAGTCTGCCTCCTCTCTGCACTAGAAGCTCCGAAGAAATCTCCTGTGGGTCCAAGGAATCTTCCCCCTGCAACCGCAGGCACCAAAAGACTGCATCAACTGTCCTTTGGGTCCCCTCTCAGCACGACGAGCGTGGTCCCTGGAACTCAGCAACTCTGTCCAAGTGACTCCCACAGTCCAGTGACTCTTCAGTCCAAGTTTGGTGGAGGTAAGTCCTTGCCTCCCCACGCTAGACTGCATTGCTGGGTACTGCGTGATTTGCAGCTGCTCCGGCTCCTGTGCACTCTTCCAGGATTTCCTTTGTGCACAGCCAAGCCTGGGTCCCCGACACTCTAACCTGCAGTGCACGACCTCCTGAGTTGTCCTCCGGCGTCGTGGGACCTTCCTTTGTGACTTCGGGTGAGCTCCGGTTCACTCTTCTTCGCAGTGCCTGTTCCGGCACCTCTGCGGGTGCTGCTTGCTTCTGAATGGGCTCCTTGCTTTGCTGGGCGCCCCCTCTGTCTCCTCACGCAATTGGCGACATCCTGGTCCCTCCTGGGCCACAGCAGCATCCAAAAACCCTAACCGCGACCCTTGCAGCTAGCAAGGATTGTTTGCGGTCTTTCTGCACGGAAACACCTCTGCAAGCAAGCTTCTTCACGACGTGGGACATCCATCCTCCAAAGGGGAAGTTCCTAGTCCTCTTCGTTCTTGCAGAATCCACAGCTTCTACCATCCGGTGGCAGATTCTTTGCACCCACAGCTGGCATTTCCTGGGCATGGTCCCCTTGTTCCACAGGTACTCTCGTCTGGAAATCCATTGTTGTTGCATTGCTGGTGTTGGTCTTCCTTGCAGAATTCCCCTATCACGACTTCTGTGCTCTCTGGGGAACTTAGGTGCACTTTGCACCCACTTTTCAGGGTCTTGGGGTGGGCTATTCTTCTAACCCTTACTGTTTTCTTACAGTCCCAGCGACCCTATACAAGCTCACATCGGTTTGGGGTCCATACGTTATTCGCATTCCACTTTTGGAGTATATGGTTTGTGTTGCCCCTATACCTATGTGCTCTCATTGCAATCTATTGTGACTGTACATTGCTTGCATTGCTTTCTATTGCTATTACTGCATAATTTTGGTATTGTGTACATATATCTTGTGTATATTTGCTATCCTCATACTGAGGGTACTCACTGAGATACTTTTGGCATATTGTCATAAAAATAAAGTACCTTTATTTTTAGTATATCTGTGTATTGTGTTTTCTTATGATATTGTGCATATGACACCAGTGGTATAGTAGGAGCTTCACACGTCTCCTAGTTCAGCCTAAGCTGCTCTGCTAAGCTACCCTTTTCTATCAGCCTAAGCTGCTAGACACCTCTTCTACACTAATAAGGGATAACTGGACCTGGTGCAGAGTGTAAGTACCCCTTGGTACCACTACAAACCAGGCCAGCCTCCTACAGCTTGAAAAAAGTTTTTCCACCAATTCGGAAACCCGCACCTCCATGGGAATTGAATATGGTCTTGTCTAGACTTATGGCCGCCACTTTTGAGCCCATCCACAAAGCTTCTTTGCAACCCCTTACGTGGAAGACAGCTTTTCTGGTAGCCATTACCTCGGCTAGAAGGGTCAGTGAGATTCAGGCTCTATTTTCAAGGGAACCCTTCATGATTTACCACGATAAAGGAGTAGTTCTAAGAACCCACCCCTTGTTTTTGCCTAAGGTGGTGTCGGACTTCCACATTAACCAAATAATATCACTTCCACCATTTTTTCCTAAACCTGTTACTCCGGCGGAGAAAGCCTTGCACTCCTTGGACCTGAGTACTCAAATTTTACCTTGACTAAGTCAATCAGACAATCTGATCGCTTGTTTGTTAATTATGGACATTTGAGAACAGGGAGAGCGGCCTCGAAACAGAATGTTTCCAGATGGATAGTTTCATGTATTGTGACTACATATCAATTGGCTAACAAGCAGTTGTCGGCTAAAGCTAAAGCCCACTTCACGAGAGGGAAAGCAGCAACTGTAGCCTTTCTTAAGAATGTACCCATCTCCAAAATTTGCAAAGCTTCCACATGGAGATCCGTATATACTTTTACCAGGCATTACTGTCTAGATTCAGATTCCAAGATAGACACCCAAGTGGGTCAGGCTCCTCTTAAGAAATGTATTTGCATAAGACAAGTACTTTGCCTGCACTTCTATCACTCCATCCGCAGGGTTGTGGGATGGGCTTGCTAATCTATTCAATGTTTATGACTATTGATGAGGATCACCTGGAAGAGTAGGATAAGTTACTTACCTGTAAATCCTAGTTCTCTTCCAGGGGTATCCTCATCAAAGTCATAAACAACCCACCCTCCTCCCCGAACGTGATTTTTAGAAGTGCAGCACTACCTATTTGTTTTCTTCAATGTCTCCTTGTCACCGGGGAAAAAAGTAATGACCTAACTGTGAACCAACTGTTACCTCACTCTCACCCCTGAGGCATGGTGGGATACTGGAGGTGCTCAGGGTCTTAAAGGCACAGTGCCAGTTTTTTTTGTGTTAACCTGCATGCAGCCTATTGGCTAATAATGTTCTTTTATTTTCAATGTAGTTTTTTCTGTTTTATTATAGATTTCTTGTACTTTCTATGCCTTATGCTTGAATTACAAACAGTTTGTACCTTTAATTGAAGGTGTTACTAAAAAAGAAAAACAAAAAAAAACCCACCAAAAATAAAGCATTTTAGCCGTTTGTTCTCAACTTAGACTGCATTACTGTTTACACATGTATATATTATATTATATTGGTATTGAAACTCTCTACTAGAGTAGTATTTTTTTATATGTTTCACATATATATGCATGTGTGTTTGTATATGCTCCGGGGTCCCCGCATGTGGGCGGGAATATTCAATGTTTATGACTTTGATGAGGATACCCATGGAAGAGAACTAGGATTTACTGGTAAGTAACTTATCCTTTTCCAAGGTACCCGGGCCGCCCATCTTGACGGCGGAGAATGATTCAAGCATGTGAATCAATACTGGAGAACTACAGTTACAGGTAAGTAACTAATTTTCCTATAGTGAGTGACTGGGAAGAGAGTATATGTGAGAGGGAGTGAGTATGAATGAGGGAATTTTTATAAACAATTAGGTGAACTCCTGGCAGGTATTACGCCCTACCACTTTCAGAGTTCACTAGTCACCTCTTCAGATTACCAGGGGTACAGTCAATGAAGTTAGGAGCACTTAGAGCCACTCTTTCTAAGCTTAAATAGCGTATGTAAATATTATTTACAGCTAGAGAGACTACAAGTCTGAACTTGTAAGAATCTGTCTATTCGCAGACTTAATGCAAAAGGACGTTAGACTTGAATTCAAGGGGAAAAGGAGAGTGAAATTCTTGATTGATGAACTCTCAAACATTTCTCTTCCCCACACATAGTGACTTGTGAACAGTATGCATAAATGGGGGAATCTGATTAATGAAAGAAGTGCAGTGCTCTCCTTGAGAACTCTCAGCACATAACACAACTCCTGCAAAATAGTACATGTTATCTCTAAATGTATTACTGTTATTTTTAGTTTGGGAAGGTGGAAGTCGGTAGTTTAGGAAATAAGATTACCAAAATATCTTTGTCTTTTCAGATCTCCATTCCATCTTTCCCTTTTCCAACACCCATCCCCTTGTCTGGTGTCTCCAGTGCTCTGTTCCCTTTCAAGAATAGTCAGGGAGTTGTCACTGCCTGGAGGTGGGTCCATTTGAGCATCAAGCATTCATTACCGCTGTGACATTCTCTCTCACTCATGGCAATCCAAGACAGATTCATCTGAAGTAGTGTTTATCCAACCTTATTTAACCAAGGATGTGCTTACTTGTGCCTCTCCACTGTTCTTGAAACAAAGCCTCTGGCTACAAATTACAACATATTTCAAAAATAATTTCAAGCTGTCCTTGGTATACAGCAAACTAGAAGCAGCTCATGTTGGATTACTAAGTTTACTCCAGGGATTTGACTTCATACATTGGCCATTTCATCAAGCTCAAACCTGAAGCCACATGAACTGCTAAAGCAGCAATTGCTGATTTTACCAAGGACTACTAGAAGAATTAAAAAATGCCCTTTCCATGGTAGTTTTACTGCACCAAACGCATAATTGAGACTGAGCTTCAGATAGACCATCAGCAAATATAGAGAAGATGGTAAAGATGCCTATTTGCCATTATACTTCCAGTGGCTGTTTCAGCTTCATGCAGATATAAACCTTGGCAAAGTTGGAGATTAAGAAAATCTAGAAGTTCTGAAGATGGATAAAGACATGGACAAAGTAAATTATGATTCAGTTGTGCAAAAGTAGGACATATTATCAGGCACTGTCCTCAGTTAGAAGGAACCTCCCTAAAATGTAAAATGTAGGGGGATGTGAAATATGTCTAATTATCTTTTGTGTAATTATGCAAACTTTGGGTTAAATTACAAATCTGTTATTTAGCACTATATTTTAGCAGCAAATGCATCATTGCTTTAATTTGACTCATTTCATGGTAAAAAAAAACAATGTGAAAAAAGCAAGTGGCACAAGGCAAAGCTGCTCATGTTTTGGCCATTTTCGAATTCATGTGCTCAGAGTAAAGTTAGCATAATTGTCTAGGTTTGGTAATTTCACACAACAAGTACAACACAATTCGGCAAAGTACACCTGTATAATTTAGATTTTGGCCAGGCCTAATAAAACCCAGAGCATATGGTTCCAGAGTGTATCCATTAAGTTATTCCCACTTACTTCTCAGTATCACCTCAGTCACTATGTTAGGTCCCTGATGGATAGTAGCTCTATTAAACTCAAATATGTTTACCAAATATTTTCTAGCAAACATTCCCTTAAAAGAAAATGTCTGGTAGTCTACCAGTGACATTTATGATACCCTGTTAACATTTGGAAAATTGTGTTGTGACACCAAACTTATTATTTTGACAACAGTGATAGAACACTGTGAGCCTGTAATTTGTTAACTAATAGATACCCCTAATTGTGTGTTAGTCATTGGAACCTTATGGCTACTTTAACGTATTCCTCATGTAGATTGGAAGAAAGATAGGATCTGTTTTATCAAAGTAATTGTTGGACCTGCCCCTTTTGACAGGGTCATCTCTAAACTTTTTGCCTTTCTCATCCTGTTTTTCTGACCCTCTTTTTGTTGGCTCTAGGACTCTGGACAACTTATCACCGCTGATCAGTGCTAAAGTGCACATGCTCTCCCTTCTAAAACTTGGTATTACACCTGACTAGCACATTTAATTTACCTGAAAGTCCCTTGTATAGGGGTATCCCTGATACCCATGGCCTGTAAATTAAATGCAACTAGTCTGCCTGCAGCGCAGCTTGCACCACCCACAGAAGTAGCCTTTCAAACCTGTCTCAGGCCTACCATTGCAGGGCCTGCATGTACGGTTTACTGCCACATTGGCTTGGCATCTAAATTTATTTGCTAGGCCTGGAATTCCCGTTTACTACATATAGGTCACCCCTTAGGTAGGCCCTAGGTAGGCCTGTGGCCAGGGTGCTATGTAGGTAAAAGGTAGGACATGTGCCTATTGTGTGGCCTGTCCTGGTAGTGACAAACAGCCTATTTGGTTTCTCACTGCTGTGAGTGCTGCCCCTCTCATATATTTGCATTAGAAATGCCCTTGCATATGTTTAAGTGGTATTTTCTGATCTATGAGGAGTAGCGTGGCCATGTTTGAAATGGTAGTGAGAAATCCTGCTTATTGGTATAGGTGGATTTTTTATCACCATTGTGGAAATGCCACGTTTAGAAAGTGGGCATTTCACTGTGCTTATAACTCTTGCGCTATGCAGCTTGACTCCAATCCATGTCTGGGATAGAGTGCCAGCTAGGCTTTGTGTATACTTTCCAGACAACCATTACACAGGGAGGGTGGAGCCGTAACAGAATTACATCTGTATACTGAGTGGTCTTCCTGGGCTGGGAGAGGGAGTGGCAGGGTGCGCTTACATTTAAATAGGCTGTGTCCTGCCCTCACACAAAGGGCTAGTTTGCCTTCTACTGATGTCTGGAACCATGGCTGAGATTGAAGGGGGTGTGCGCACTTCTAAAGTTCCTTTGAAGTGCCCCCTGAGATCAAAGACACAATGGGTATAAGTACACGGGTTGTTCTGCATGTAGTCATGACCCCTGATGCTGCTGGAAGGGACTGTTATGCCAGGATGAACCGCCATTAGGCTTGACCTTCTTGTTGTGCTGACCGGTTGCCTGCTAGGCTACTAGAAGGATTGCCACTCTGATCAAGGACCCTGATGTGATGGCCTGCTGCTAATCCCCTGCATCTGTAGATTTCCCAGTTGTTCTGCAGGGACTGGGCAGTATCCCCTCCCTGTTCTGCCATAAATTGACCTTGCCAGTGTGTGCTTTCCCCCCCCCCCCCGGTCATCAGTGCCTGGGAAATGCTGCATCATGCTCCAGTGCGACTTAAAGGGAGAGCTGTTTTATAGAGGAGAGCGCGTTGAACAGGTTTTGCCGATTTTGGCCAAATCGGAGTTGCCAGGAAACAACCAGCGCTGAGGATCCCCGTCTGGCTTCTGCGGTTTATGGTGAGTGTGTTGACCAAGGCAAGGCGTGAGCCTAGAAGATCAACATCAGCTGTGCGCATGTTGGCGGTCTGCCAGCCCCCAAGGACCAAGGCCATTGCGGTTCTGGTTGGACGGCGGATCCGCCAACATACTCCCAGGAGCCGACCCCCTGCCTTGAGAAGAACCAAAGGGGGAGTCGGGCCCTGTGGCAGTGCGGTAGCTGCAGCTTCGTGGGCGACCCCACCCACAGAAGAGGAGACGGGCCGTATTCCCCCTAAGAGAGGAGTGGCAGCCCGGCCGAGGTGAGCAGCTGCTCCTCCAGGACAGAGGACTCCACTTCAAGAACGACGGCCAACGAGTCCTGTTAGGTCTCCCTGTCGACACAGGCATGGGAAAAGCCTCACGGGGAGCGCAAGGAGGGATTTCCCCCCTCTCCCTGCATGGATGTGTCCCCCTTTGGGACGGCCTACTTTTGGGGCATCTATAATTTGGCTAGCAGAACGGGATGGGAATCCTCAACAGAGGTCCCGTTTCTGCTGAGTCCATCAGCACTGTAATTATGGTGAAATAAACACAGGAGCTCCTGGTCCCAACATGGTGGACGGTGGTCCACTATATAATTTATAAAAGGAGCACAGGTTCGCGATGGCATTTGCGTAGATGGCATTGTTGGCGAATACCACAAAAGCTACAGCTTATCACCGTATTCTTTTCATCCTCAGTGTTTCTATTGTATTTTCATACTTGACTTACGTAATATGTCATGCTTGCAATGTTGAGGTAACGTGCATATTTTCAGGATTATCCTTGTATGCAGGGGGAGGGTATGTTTATGACATGAGCAAAATCTGGAAATTATTTTTTGTATTTACCCTCATAATGATGATGGTTTAACAGTTGCCTGTTTGGCAAAGTACTAAAGATGTATGGTGTTTTGGTCTCTGTTTTTATGCAATACAATTTATTTTATATGCTTGTTGTGAAGTCTCTTTTGTGGTGTGTTTATTGTGTCACTGGGTTAGGTGTGTTGTGCAAATGCTTTACACATTGCCTCTGGATAAGCCTGAATGCTCATTCCAAGGGGGTGAGCAGGGGTTGTCTTAAGTATGAGGCTCCTTTGCCCTGACTAGAGTGGTGGTTACTGCCTGGCTTAGGTGCCTATTCTGCCCAACTAAGAACCCCATTTCTAACAGTAATGTTGCAATCTTTGGTATGTTACAGTAGGACATCTAAGAAATTGAAAAATTACCCTTTGCTTACACAGATTTTAGTGATGTTTTTTAGCAAAAACTAGGCAGAGATGTTACTGCCTAATAGGGAATATGATTTTAATGTTTTTAGAGAAAAACAAGCAGATATGTTACTGTCATATAGGGAATATGATTGTGTAATAGGTTTAACTCTAGAAGCAGCCAAGGTTCCCCATGGCAGAATATACCCTTTAACCGTTCAGGAAGACAAGGTATTACAACAATATTGTAAAGACAATTTAGGAAAAGGTTTTATGCAGCATTCCACTTACTGGAACAAGCCCTAATATTTTTTGTTCCAAGGTGCATTCTATAGCTCAGATCGTTTGTGGATTGCAGGGAATTAAACCATGTTTTACTTAATAACCAGCATCCATTATCCTTGATCTCAGTCCTATTCAAGCAAATTAAATTTGTGAAATGTTTTGCAAAATTAGCTTTAAGGAGAGCCTATAATCTAGTCCATATCAAGGAGGAGAATGAGAGGAAGATAACGTTTAATACCCTCTATCAACATTATGAATATCTTGTGATGCCTTATGAGTTGTGTAACATAGCTACTGCATTTCAATATTTTATTAATGACAGCTTTTGTGATATTTTACATATTTATGTAATCATTTGTTTAGATGAAATGAATTCTCCTACTCTTAAAGAATGTAAGGGGGTGGTCTTATAGTGAGTGAGGGCTCATTAGCTTTTTGCTAGACTGGAAAGCATTATATTTTAGTCTTTATTATGGATCCTAAAAAAGTAACAGCGGTTTGATTAGCCTCAACCCTGTACTGCAAAAGATGTACGATTATATTTGTGTTTTGCTGATTCATAGACATTTCCCTGATGGCTTCTTATTTGTTTTTGCACCCATTGTGTTACTTACAAAAGTTATAGTACTTTTCAAGTGTGAATGTAAACAAGCAAGGTTTGATAAACTAAAATATTACTTTGCATCAGCACCAATTTGAAAGCATTCTAATGTCCCTCATCTTGCAGTGTTGAGACTGACAACTCTTCATTTGCGCTAAGAACCATTTAATTACAAAGAGACCCAATAACTGCTGCATAAGACCTGACTTCTTTCCGTAGCCTTTGTATGTCTGAAAAAATATGCGCTATATATCCTGAATTATTGGCCATCGAGGGAGCATTTTCACTCTGGAGACACTATCGGGAAGGGTGTTAACATACCAGCAACAGTCTGGACAGAACACAATATTCCAAGATTTTTTTAATTAATGAAATGCAGTAATGCTAGTAGGTGGATGTTATTTTTTCACATTCTAAATGTGTAGTCGCTCATAGACCAAGGAAAAGGCATTGCAAGGCAGATACAGTATAGCAAAGAAATGATTGAGAGGAAAGTATTTCTAATAGACTACAAAGGATATGAATACTTAAAAAAATAAGACTTACACACTTATAAGACTTGCTAGATGAAAATCCTCAATAAAGAATTGAATGCGAGGGGTGAATATATCACTTTGCAATTGTTCAAGAGTGGATGTAGATGATCAGGACTGTGTTAAAAGATGTTTCTCTGCCTAGATGTAACTCTCTCACCAAATGCCTTCCAGGCTTATTACACTTTCTCTACTCCTGATAGACTTTTGAGTACTACTCCTATGTATTTTACAACATACTTGCCACCTTCTTATAATAATGCTTTTATTTTAGTGATGGTTGACTTCTGTTTTTTTAACTGGAATACTAATTTCATTCCCTTACATAAACCTCTTTGGCTCCACAGTTAGAAAATGTTTTTATGGGAAAATGTACGAATAACTGGGCTGCCTTCAGTGATTGCCTTGCCACAGGTTGGGGAGCTTAGTTTGTTTCAACATTAAAAAGAGACTTACTTAGCAGTTCGGAAAATATTAATTTTAAGTGATCTAGCGATTACTCTGAATCAGACGGGGAAACTAAACATTTGAATCACACTTTAGAACAATAGTTAAATTTCTTTGCAGTAAATTGGGAAATATGGGTTACTTGGCTACTTTTGGCAGAGTTTGCCTGTAATAATTCACTGCATGCATCTTTGCTGCGATCTTCTTTTTTGGTCTGATGGGGATAAGCCACACGCAGCTCCTAAGGAAATAGTATGTACATGAATCAGTTTGTGCAGTCTTGCCTCTTTTAGTGACTACTTCTTCAGTTTGAGCTACCACCTTGTTACATTTACAACAGGTTAATGCTTGTTACTAAAGATTTGGTGATCTCAAACGGAGGACAGTTCCATCTATAAAGTTGTGGGGGATAGTGTCTCGGTCACCAAACATTGTCTTTTTGTATATGCAGTTTTTACTAGTTTTTCTTAGTTGTTACATAACCAGTTCACAACATTAACATATGTCTATTTAGTTTGCGTTAAGAGGTGTGATGAGCTTACAGTATATATTAACCAATATCCTTATACAATACTTTTGGTATATATGTATACTATAATTTTCAAAGTGTTTAATCACTTTCCAGGTCAAAATGCTCCCACCAGGGATGCCAGATCTTTAGGTTTTCATTAGTGCACCCTGTTGGCTGATATATCCCTTTTTCATTATATGTACACCTGTCTATGCTTCAAAGCCATTTTGTAAATGTGGTTTGTCATTGCTAAGCCGCTGCTGTGTTGTTTCCCTTTTGACAGTTTGACAGCGTATCCCAACCAGTATTTGTGGGTGATATGTGCCCACACTGTTCTCCCATAATGTCAAAGTTGGTGTAGGTCTAATATTTTAATTACTGATATTACTGATAATTTCATTACTATGGGTCCACTTTTCCACATTCCTGTCTAGACTCTCTTGAGGTAGGGTGAGTTGTCACTGCTTCCTTTCTCTTACAAAGAAAACACTCTACTCCCCTCAAAAAACACTCTTTCCCCCATCAAACCATCTGTGGCCACTCACCCAGAAGAAAACATGTACTGTCTCTAAGCTTCCTGCCACTGAAAGCCCACAGTTGCCAATCAAATTGGCAGGAGAGTGGGTCCTAATGACTGGAATGAATGGACTCAAAGTAATGGATTTACCAAAACATTACTACATCGCCCACATCCTTTTTCTAGTCATTACTCCCTTGAGGAATATCGAAGCAAATACAGAGATATACTGGCCAAATCCACCATAGATATTTAACAGTAAACACCTATGATATATAATTGATGCAGCACCCAAGAAAACCTTAATTCGGCAATGTGCAGAAAGCTTATTTTACCATCATACCTTAGCTGACAGAACTCGGGAACTACAATATCCATAACCTTTATTTGCACAAGGAATATTGTAATAATTTACTAAAGAAGTGACTCTCTAAATGGCATCCTGGTGGAGGTGCACAAAGGAACCAACATGAGCCCCTTCCCAAGATGTAGACATTCTTCTAGCAGATCTTCCCTGCACCCACTAGGTCAAGGAATGTGACTTTCAGTTCCAGCTTTCAGAATTTTGGAATGCACACCCAACTCAAGGTAGATGTAAAAAGCTTTAGCCCTTTTCTAGCTGGACCAGGTTCATGAACAAATAATCTATTTTACGAAAATAAGTCAACCCCTCCTAATAAATCAAGAGGATTCTTTTCACATCCAGACAATGCACAGTAATCACTTCTGGAGTAGATGGGTTAATTATGAACTGGGTCAAAATCACCTCCTGCTACAAATGGAACAGATAGCTAGACTTTAGGAGCAAAAGGAGGTCCTATTGTTAAAACCACTTCGGCTAGGAAGATTCTCAAGAAAGGTAAGTCTGCAAGAAAGATAATTTAATCCTCCCAACTGCTTAATGGAACTAATTGCCACAAGTAAAACACTTCTGTTAACAAAATATGGAGGTAAACTCTCTGGAAAGGTTCTAAGGAAAAATTGTAAAAATCTGAGAAAGCCAACAACAAATCTCAACTACATACCATATTCCCATTAGATGCAAAGAAGTGAGAAGAGGAGAGGGGTTAAGTAACCTTTGGGCCTAAGGCACCAACTCCTTCCTTTCCCAGTTGACATAAATAGCTGCCCATTAAAGTGTCAGGGTATCCACTTGTAAACTTAAAGAAAATCCTTCCAGCAAAAATTCAGAATGTTAACTTCTTCCTGTATTAAGGTGTAAAAATGGGACTGCAAGGTCAGTGGTTCCCTGAATACGTAAACAGCAGTCTCTAACTTTCTAATCCTTTGCTCTGAAGACCTACCTTCCCAACGCCCAAGTTCTCAAGTGAAGTTGAGAAATTGGACTCATGCAGAATCGGGGATAAAGGAGAAGTAAAAGTTGGAAACACCCATTCAGAAGCACTCGCCAATAGCCATTGAAGAGGGGTGGTACCTAAGTGGATCAACCATGGTCACTAGAGATTTCCTCTTCTTAAATGTTTGATCTTTTCCCAGAACCCATTAAATTGGTGAAAACAGAATCTATTGCCAAATCCCACTCCTCTATGGACTTGGAACACAACATATGACTGAAGTATTTTCTCTGCCTGCAAAAATGTCTATCACTGGCTGACTTTATCTCCTGCAGATCGTCCTGAAAGTCAGTGTGCTCAAGAAATAGTATTGGCCATAGAACAACACTCTGTTGAGCTTGTCTGCTTGCTGCATTGTCTTCTCTCTTGATGTACATTGCAGTAAAAGAGAACAAATATTGTTTACTCCACTGAACAATTATAACTACTCTGACTTCCAGGCTGCTGGAAAGGGTCTCATCTCTGTCTATATAGGACTTAGGTATCATATTGTCTATTGTCTTTTCAGAACTGCAGCCACTTGGGGTGACATGTAGCAAACGTTTGCGAGTCGCAAATGGCCTGATTCCCAATTTGCGACCCCGCAAAATCGGAAATGGGATGCAAAAATCCCATTTCCGACTCGCAAAATGCGACGCGAGCCATTACCGACTCGAAAAATTTGCGACCCCATTTTGCGACCCGCAAATAGGAAGTCGCAATTTGCGAGTCGCAAACCATATGCAACAGCAACTCGCAAATTGCGACTAGTCGCAAAAAGCCCATTTTGCACTTCCAATTTACCACTAACTCAGAGCAGGTGGTAACCATTACCAAAGTATAAATGGAGACCCAGAAGGCATCTGGGTTACTCAAGATGGCGGAGATATATGTGATAGCAGTGAGGAGGAGAGCCCACGCCGCCCAGCAGAGGAGGAGGAGGAGCCAGAGACAGGAGAAGATATACAGAACAAGGCAGACACTTTTCCAACAAACTGAGGAGGAGATTTATGATAAATATAGACTCAGCAGCGCAGCTATACTAGATTTAATAGAATTACTCAAACCACAGCTACAACGCCAGACTGTGCGCGGCTGCGCCATCCCTACACATGTGCAAGTGCTATGCTCACTGCACCTCTTGGCCTTGGGTAGCTATCAGGGGGTCATTGCTGTGGCAGGTGGGGTATCCCAAAGTGCACATTCACGGTTCTTTAGGGCATTCCTAGACGCCTTACTCACACACATGTCCAGATACATATACCTACCCAGGAATGAGGCAGAAATCAACAGCACCAAGTTGGAATTCTACAGGATTGCCAACTTCCCCCATGTCATAGGGTGTGTAGACGGGACACATATACAAATATGCCCTCCTGCAAACGGGGAATATCTGTTCCGCAATCAGAAGTGTACCCACTCACTCAATATTCATGTGGTATGTGACACCCATTATGTCATCACTGACATGGTTGCTAAATTTCCAGGCAGTACTCATGACTCCTGCATTTTTAGGCACAGTGGGATACACCAACGCCTAGAATGTGGGGAGTTTGGAGACGGATACCTCCTAGGTAGAGCTGAAAACACCTTGCAGACATACACACAGGTCAATGTGGAAACCATCCATGCCCAGCTAACATAGTACTTTTTGTGCCAAACAGGTGACAGTGCATATGCACTACGACCATGGATACTTACCCCGTACTTAACACCCAGCAATGATTCAGAGAGGCGATACAACAGTGCACATAAGAGTACCAGGAATATCATCGAACGTACCTTTGGACTGCTGAAAGCAAGGTTCAGATGCCTCCACAGAAGTGGAGGTGCCCTCCAGTATACCCCAATAACAGCTTTCAAAATTGTTGTCGCATGCGCTATACTGCACAACATTGCCACCAGACGTGGGATACTTCTCACCCCTGAAGACCCTGATTCTGAGGATGAAGAGCAAGAGCTACCACATCGCCATCATGGGGATAGGAGCATCGCAAATCAAGGCAGACTGAGACGGGAACACATTGCAAACCAATACTTTGGAAGGTACGTGCTAACTTTTACCATACTCACCAATGTCACACACAAAGAGTCCATGTGTTAAGTGGAAAGAACAAGTGATTTAATAAGTGCAAACAAAAAAACTATATACATTTGGAACAGGTCAGGGGCTTTAATAGTCCACCTGGCATGGGACACATTGACGTCATGTGCCCCAACCCCAGGACTGTGTGGAGCTCAAACCCTACGGCGGGCTCGGCCAGCATGGCTGGTACTAGGGGGGGTCAGCAGTGCCCTGCCTTGTGCTTCCACTGCGAAGCACCCTGGTGTCACCGGCAGAGACACTGCTGACAGTGGAGCCCTCCTCACTATCCTGTGGCGTGTTGCCTGTGCCCCTGGCCACCTGCCGTGCCTCCATTAAGTCTACAGCGTGGCTGAGACGGCCCAGTCCACGTGCCACGTCACTGGCAAAGTGGCCCATGTCCACTTGGAGGCTGACCGTGTGCCTAGAAAGACCTGTTGTGTTCACGGCCAGCCTTACAATTGAGGATGACATCCTGTCTAGGCGGTTCAGCAGCTGCCGGTCCCGACGCCGTGCACTCTATGTCTGCGTTAGCAGTCCTGCCACTAGTTGACGCATGGAGAGTGCAAGGTCGCCCATGTGTGAACTTATCAGTTGCAACTCAGAATGTACAAGCTGCATGCTGTTTCCTTGATTGCTCTCCATGCGCCGCAATGCCCCAGTAATCCTCCTGATTTCCTGTGTCTGCAGGCGCTGACCCCGTAGGAGTGCGGCCTCAGTATGTGAAATGGAGGCATCCCCTGACTCTGCCTGCCGCTGTGAGGATGGAGTTCCACGTCGCCTGCGACGCGGTGGAGGCCCTGTGACGTCTCCTGTGGCACTTTGGCTGGTACCTGGTGCAGGCTCACACACCACTATTGCAACTGGTGTTTCGTGAGGGGACATGGTGTCGGTGGTGCAGGTCGCAGTGGTGGCAGGTCCTGTTCCCTTGTGTGTCTGCTGGCTGACCAGTGGCCCCTGGCTGCTTGAGCTGGTGGGGGTGTCTTGTGGGAGACCTGTGGGACATAGGGAACACACTGTCAGTATCTACTATCTGTTATCAACTTCCTAATAAACTGTTGCCTATCAACTGCCTACTTGACTACATTGCCCATAATGCACCATTCTGGTGTTTCCTACTCTGAAATGGAACTATTTTGGTTGTGCATGCTCCTGTGTACAAGGTGGGTGGGGGTATGGCATTAATGAGGGTACATGCATGTCACATGGCACTCACCGGTTGATGGTCCTGGCTCAGATGTGTCCAGCTCTCCCATCCCGCATACAGCCTCAGGCTCAAGGGTCTCCTATACCCTTTCCTCCAGGGGTGTGGGTGGTGGTACTGTTGATGGTCCCCCTCCTGTGCCTCTCATCTCCCGGAGCCGCTCTGCCACCCTCTCCTTGGTCCGGGAGCGCAGGTCGTACCACCTTTTCTTGAGTTCCTCAATACTCCGGTGGCTGACACCCAGGGAGTTTACTTTTTCCTGGATCTCCATCCATAGTCTCCTTTTCTCAGACTCTGGCACGGTGAGGGCTGCCCTGCCAAACAACTGGTCATGGTGCTGACAACACTCCTTGGTCAACACCTCCAACTCTTTTTCTGCAAACTTCAGTTTCCTCTTCCTTGGGGTCTCTGCCATGGTTGCTGGAGCTCTGTGTGTTTGCAGTTATTCAGTTGAAATGGGTGTGGTCCTCCCTCCTCCCAGGTGTATTTGTAAACTTCCTGGCTGTGATGTCATCATAATGTGCCAGGAAGTGTTTTCCAGAGTGTTCTGCAGCACCTGCATTCAATTTTCAGCACAGTCGCAATTTGCGACACCCACTCGCAAAATTGCGAGTCCGTTTTTTGTGCGGTCGCAAAAAGCGACCTCGCAAACAGCGGACTCGCTATCTGCGGTGCGACTACATTTGCGAGTCGCAAATTGTCCTCGCGTTTTCTTCCTGCATTGCAGTTAGAGAGTCGGAAATTGCGAGTCGCAAAGAGTCGCAATTTGCGAGTCGCTAATTTTTCCCTACCTACATCTGGCCCTTCGATCTGAGAGGCAAACCCCAACAGTACACGAATGACTGCCTCTTTCCAGTTCACAACATGTCTCCTGGATTTAGTAAACCATCTCACCTGTAAAGAACGTGTCTTCAAAGTGGCTTCCCACGCATTCCCACTAGCATCTTTTGACATTTTCTTTGGAAACAACATCAACAAAGGGATCCCTTTCTCCCAAACCACAAAATTCAACACTATTTAAGTTCTTTCTTGAATGAAATCATACTGATTTGAGACTCAAAATTTATAGGGTCTGGACTTGATGGTGCTATAAGATCACAGAAGAAGATTCCCACAAGATACCAGACTATCATTACTGTTGCTGGCATGTCCCCCAGTATTTCCAATAATAACCTGATTTAGTTAAAATCCTGCTTTTCAAGAGCAGACACATACTTCTGATCTGATCATTTAGGGTTCTGGAAGGGAAGAAAAAGGGAAGAAAAAGTATACATATGTCTTATCTAAAATCTGACGTTGTTGGAAATGACCATCATTTGGGTGGTGTACCCCCAGATTTTTCCCTTGACAGTGTATCCCTTTTAACCACAGGTATAGAGCCAGTGTTCCTTCTTTCAGCATTGATCAAATTAGCATACCTTCAGAGTAGTATATTTAGCTTACCTGTAAGTCCTTAGTATAGGGAACAGAGTGTCTCCTGGCTTATAAGCTGGATGTTACTAGTGGATTGCGGCACCCATAGTACCGCCCATTGCAGTGATAGTGCAAACATGACTGCAGGCCTACCATTTGAAGCCAAACTGTGCAGTTTTAAGTTGCACATTCAACCTGTCAAAATAACTGTTTTTGACAGGTCAAAATCTTCCTTTTAAGTTAATAAGTCTCAGTTAGTAGGCCTTGTGGGTCGTAACAAAACAACCAAAGTACACTGTTCCATGAAAAGAGAAAGAAAGAAACTATGGGGACCTGAGATATCAGGAGCAAGTACCCTCAAGCATCACAATGGATGACTGGCATCATCATTGGGTAATGCTCCTCGCCAAGCCGGCAGTGCAACGCCTGACGGGCTCCCCACATGGAGGAGCACTGAACCGTATTGTTCTGATAGTTACTGGTGAATACTAACTATCTAAGCGGGCATGCCTACATTCAAGCACCAGTACATAAAGGAGAGAACAAAAAGAAATAAGGATAAAATTGGTTAATCATCACTACATATATCATCATTTTAATCAATAGTCAGGGATGAAGCCAAGATTAAAAAACAGGAGAAAGTAATATATTGAGTATCAATGCTCAATTACTTTCAATGAGCAATAAACTCGGAGGAATAACCCTCTAGGAATCCTCCTCAACCAGGGTCAACATGTTTCGCGTCGTGTGGTCCCCACGGATCCAATGACGCTTCATCAGGACCAAAATGTTAATAAGCTCTACTCCAATTAAACAAATATGATAACACAATCAAGAACTACATAAGCCGGTCACTTACATTGAGGAATACTAGGCTAAGTCACAGTCAGGTCGCCCTAGAAAACAAAATTAGAAACAAAGCACCAAATTTTGACCAAAAGTGGTCATAGGTGTAATCATGCAAACATTGTGCAATAAATCACATAAGAAAGTATGATGACAATAAAGTGGGCTTACCACCCCCAAGTCGGGAACAGGCTCCTTGGTAAGCACGTCCCAAAGACTCGGCTATCAGCTAAACATAGTAAACATGAATCATCAGTAAGTTTCAATATAAATTGTCTGTTATAAGGGTATTAGTCAATGTCCTCATTTGGTAGTCAACATAGTAGTGAAGATGTGTAACAAATATCTCTTCAAACAATGTATATGGGAAAAGAGAAATATAGGGACCATTGTCCAGTATCAAAGTCATTAAAATGGTAAAAGAGTCAATAATAGAGAGAAAGGCACGTAATGACACTTAAGTGGTGATTTAACACAGTGCATAGTGCTGACTATAGCACTGGAATTGCTAGTGTGGCAATGTATATGGATAAAAAGGAAGTATGGAAACCATCGTCCAGTCACAAGGTCATTAAAATAGTAAAAACTTGACAATGAGATAAACACATAAAGGTACTAGAGTGGTGTTGAACACAGTGCCTAGTGCTGGCAAAGGCACTGAAAATACTGATATGGTGGGGTACAGATGGCTGATAAAATACACAAGACGCTCAATCGGGTTACCACGAGTGTCAATCTGCTCACAAACGTGATGTCGGTGCTGCCCGATAATTTGTTATCATTACGAGGGAAAGGTTTCCAGAATACTCACTGCGAAAAGCGCCGGTCCGGATTATGGACCTACCCTCCGGGACGTGAAACCGCATGTAAACGCGGTGAAACGATCCCGGAGCATTTAAGGACGTCAAGGACCCGGAAGTAAGCAATCGATCCGGGTCCAGGCACGTCTCAAAATAAGTGAAAGAGAAAAGGTGTTCCAGGGATGGTGGAGGTGTCATAAAGATAAAGGAAGGCCAAAAGGTGTCGGCCATCTTTGATGAGGAACCTAAAAATAGACCAAACAGTGAAAGTCAATGAACAGCACAGTCATAAAATTATAAACCATATGAACAATAGGTAAAGAGTATGTATACTGTTCAAAATCATAGGTAGAGCACTATTAACAAAAAGAATTGTCAAATCAGTACAAATAATTACTTAGAAATAGTGAATATTTTCCTAAGTATATGCGAATCCGTCACTCCAAAATACCATCATGGGGGACAAAAATAGTGTGCTAACAAGTGATATTCGAATATTACAAAAAATATCACACAACCTATGTGGTCCAGTCAGTGCATGGGTAAAGACCAGAGTGCGTGAATATATTTATGCATGGATATATTTATGCTAAAGAGGTCCAGGGAATGTCATCATTAAGACCCCGTATATTGGTGCCCAATTTGAACACCCATCTCTGTTCCCTCCTAAAAAGATATCCTGAATCATTGGGTCGTATTTTGGGTGCTTCCAGAACCACCCACCAGAGGTCGTCAGGGGAGTGTTTTACCATCAGGAAATGTGTACTAAGCTTAGTAGTGATCCTATTGCACCTAATGTTACTACGATGTTCATTGATACAGTTCTTAACCGGTCTGGATGTCATGCCAATATAACGTAAATCACAAGGACAAGTAATCATGTAGACACAGTTCCTAATGTTACAGTTGGTATGTTTCTTTAGATGCCTTGTACCTATCGGATCTAAATTTACTGACGATAAGTGTCTGGTGAACACACAGACACTGCAGTTACCACACGGATGATGTCCTATAACCGGGGGAAGACCCCACAATGTCTTCTGGGTGTAAGTATTGGGTGGTGGTCGTGGACGGGTATGAATTACCATATCCTTGATATTGGTTGAACGTTTGAACGCAAAAAGGGGTCGAGAGATCTCACAGCCACCACTGGTCAAAATAGACCATCTTTTATTAATCAATTTCTTGATTGAATTCGATAGGGGAGTAAAGGTAGAAACACACGTAATTCTCGACTGGGGTGTCTTATCAAAAGTTGTGAGTAGAGACTCCCTGTTGTTATTTCTTGCCCGTTTTCATGCCTGACTCACAATTCTGGAAAGATAATGGCGTTCCAGAAGTTTCTCTTGAAGAGCATCAGCTTGATGATCAAATTCATGGGAGGAACTACAGTTCCGTCTAAGTCGTAAAAATTGGCCAACCGGTAGATTGTCTCGTAGTGATTTTGGATGGTGACTTTCATATAGTAACAGAGAATTACGGTCAGTAGGCTTGTGATAAATGGAAGTAGACAATTTACCGTTATGAATGGTAATCATTAAATCAAGGAAAGGTAACTGTGTGGCAGATACAGTGGTCGTGAATCTCAGAAAAGGATCAAGAGTATTGATCCAAGTCGTGAAATGATCCGTAAGTGACAAAGGACCATTCCATATGATCAGGATATCATCGATGTAACGGCGCCATAGTGTGACATGATTTGAAAAGGGATTAAGCGGTGATAAAATAAATTTGTTTTCAAAATCATACATGTACAAGCAAGCCAGGCTTGGAGCAAAAGTACTGCCCATCGATGTTCCCCGGACTTGATGG
This sequence comes from Pleurodeles waltl, assembly GCF_031143425.1. Classification (NCBI taxonomy): domain Eukaryota; kingdom Metazoa; phylum Chordata; class Amphibia; order Caudata; family Salamandridae; genus Pleurodeles; species Pleurodeles waltl. The sequence continues at coordinate 983,715,751 of NC_090442.1, forward strand.
TAAAACTGGTCCTCAAATTGAAAGAAATTTTCAGTCAAAGCCAATCTAGCTAGGTGCATAATGAAGCAGACTGGAGTGGAAAGTGTACTTGATGACTCCTGAAGGGCTGACTCTATAACTTGTAGAGTAGCTTCCTGTGGGATGTTGGTATATAATGCTTCAACATCCATAGTGATTATGCCCTGTACAGTGCCAGAGTTGTTAACCGACTCAATCAGATTAAGGACATCTTTAGTGTCCTTCAAATAAGTCGAGGAATTCTTAACCAGTGTCTGAAGAAAATGATCACAAAACATTGATAATGGTTCTAAGACCGAACCTATCCCCGAGACAATGGGGCGTCCTGGGGGTGGTGTAATGCCTTTGTGAATCTTCGGTAAGCAATAAAAATAAGGAACACAGGGATGCGGTGTGTCAAGGAAATCAGCCTCCTTGGGTGAGATCAAAAGATTGTTCCTGGCTTCTTCAATAAGAATCCTAATCTGGGTCTGTAGTCTGGTAGTGGGATCATCCCTAATCTTAACATAATAGGTGAGATCACTTAACAGACGCAGACATTCTTGTTTGTAATCTGTGGAGTTCATGATAACAATGGCACCGCCTTTGTCAGCCTGTTTGATAGTGATCTGGGGGTCAGATGCTAGATCAAGAAGAGCCCTCTTCTCTTTGTTAGGGATGTTAATGAATGGATGTTTGGGGCATAATCTATTTAAATCAGTAAGTACTGCTTTCTCAAAAGTCACAACTTCACTGGGCATAACCGCTAGTGGTGGCACAAAAGTCAAAGTTTTTTTTAGACCTGAGTCACACTGTGTTAGTTCTGCTCTCTTATCCTTAAAGAAAAAATGTAACCGGATTTTCCGGAAAAATTGAGCCATTTCAATATGTAGTCGAAAGAAGTCCTCTTCAGGTGTGGGGACAAACCCCAAACCCTTATTGAGTACATCTGTTTCTGTACATGTTAGTGGTCTAGATGATAAATTAACAACTAGGTTCTCACTGAGGGGCTTTTTGTTTGGCTCCTGGTCACCATCTGGGGTTCCTCTTTGGACCACTGTACCCGTTTACTGATGACATTCCCTGGACCTCTTTAGCATAAATATATCCATGCATAAATATATTCACGCACTCTGGTCTTTACCCATGCACTGACTGGACCACATAGGTTGTGTGATATTTTTTGTAATATTCGAATATCACTTGTTAGCACACTATTTTTGTCCCCCATGATGGTATTTTGGAGTGACGGATTTGCATATACTTAGGAATATATTCACTATTTCTAAGTAATTATTTGTACTGATTTAACAATTCTTTTTGTTAATAGTGCTCTACCTATGATTTTGAACAGTATAGATACTCTTTACCTATTGTTCATATGGTTTATAATTTTATGACTGTGCTGTTCATTGACTTTCACTGTTTGGTCTATTTTTAGGTTCCTCATCAAAGATGGCCGACACCTTTTGGCCTTCCTTTATCTTTATGACACCTCCACCATCCCTGGAACACCTTTTCTCTTTCACTTATTTTGAGACGTGCCTGGACCCGGATCGATTGCTTACTTCCGGGTCCTTGATGTCCTTAAATGCTCCGGGATCGTTTCACCGCGTTTACATGCGGTTTCACGTCCCGGAGGGTAGGTCCATAATCCGGACCGGCGCTTTTCGCAGTGAGTATTCTGGAAACCTTTCCCTCGCAATGATAACAAATTATCGGGCAGTACCGACATCACGTTTGTGAGCAGATTGACGCTCTCGGTAACCCGATTGAGCGTCTCGTGTATTTTATCAGCCATCTGTACCCCGCCATATCAGTATTTTCAGTGCCTTTGCCAGCACTAGGCACTGTGTTCAACACCACTCTAGTACCTTTATGTGTTTATCTCATTGTCGAGTTTTTACTATTTTAATGACCTTGTGACTAGACGATGGTTTCCATACTTCCTTTTTATCCATATACATTGCCACACTAGCAATTCCAGTGCTATAGTCAGCACTATGCACTGTGTTAAATCACCACTTAAGTGTCATTACGTGCCTTTCTCCCTATTATTGACTCTTTTACCATTTTAATGACTTTGATACTGGACAATGGTCCCTATATTTCTCTTTTCCCATATACATTGTTTGAAGAGATATTTGTTACACATCTTCACTACTATGTTGACTACCAAATGAGGACATTGACTAATACCCTTATAACAGACAATTTATATTGAAACTTACTGATGATTCATGTTTACTATGTTTAGCTGATAGCCGAGTCTTTGGGACGTGCTTACCAAGGAGCCTGTTTCCGACTTGGGGGTGGTAAGCCCACTTTATTGTCAGCATACTTTCTTATGTGATTTATTGCACAATGTTTGCATGATTACACCTATGACCACTTTTGGGCAAAATTTGGTGCTTTGTTTCTAATTTTGTTTTCTAGGGCGACCTGACTGTGACTTAGCCTAGTATTCCTCAATGTAAGTGACCGGCTTATGTAGTTCTTGATTGTGTTATCATATTTGTTTAATTGGAGTAGAGCTTATTAACATTTTGGTCCTGATGAAGCGTCATTGGATCCGTGGGGACCACACGACGCGAAACATGTTGACCCTGGTTGAGGAGGATTCCTAGAGGGTTATTCCTCCGAGTTTATTGCTCATTGAAAGTAATTGAGCATTGATACTCAATATATTACTTTCTCCTGTTTTTTAATCTTGGCTTCATCCCTGACTATTGATTAAAATGATGATATATGTAGTGATGATTAACCAATTTTATCCTTATTTCTTTTTGTTCTCTCCTTTATGTACTGGTGCTTGAATGTAGGCATGCCCGTTTAGATAGTTAGTATTCACCAGTAACTATCAGAACAATACGGTTCAGTGCTCCTCCATGTGGGGAGCCCGTCAGGCGTTGCACTGCCGGCTTGGCGAGGAGCATTACCCAATGATGATGCCAGTCATCCATTGTGATGCTTGAGGGTCCTTGCTCCTGATATCTTAGGTCCCCCTAGTTTCTTTCTTTCTCTTTTCATGGAACAGTGTACTTTGGTTGTTTTGTACTATTGTAGGGAGAGTGTACACTGGACCAATCAATCTCCCGGTCCCTTCCCCCCCTTTATATTACACTTGTGGGTCGTAATGCAGAATGCATAGTATTTGAAAATAGGATATGTACAAGTTTGTTAAACATGTCCTTACAGTGAAATATTCCCAAAACCTATTGTCATTTTTGCAAAGCTGGCTGTTCCATAGGAATGCATTGGTCTGCAATATTAGATATAGGCCCTCATTATGACATTGGCTGTAAATACTGAATACCGCCGTGGTGACCGCCGCCAACATACCGCCGCAGAGGTGAACATTCGTCCGCCAGATTATGAAACATACACCCAAAACCGACAGAAACCAGCCACAACCACAAATCCGCCAGACCACTCAACGCGATGAACTGTCTGAACTACCACCCATACACCATCCCACAGCCAGTCCACCACAGAACCTCCCTCAGAATCTAACACCACAGCAGCCAGCTAACGCCCCCAGACCTCTGTCCCCAGGACACGTCAATAAGTAGTATGCCCACCTGTACAGGGACCAGAGTTCACACCACACAGGCAAGACAATGAGGGTCCTGGTGTCAGTGAGAGTGGGCACACCGTTCAGGGGACACAGGGGGCCAGAGACACTCGGAGGACAGCTGTGCACCAGCGGGCGGACAGGCCCAGGGAACCGACTGCCCAGGAGCTACTCATGTCCTGGGGGCATTCCAACAATCCCAGGACAGGATGGGTCAGGTGCTCATCATCATGCAGGAGAACCAGCGGCTGCAGCGGGAACACCACCATGAGGTCATGCAACAATTGCAGGCCTTGAATACCACCATGGCCTCTATTGCAGGGGTGCTGGGTGACATGGCCAACGTCATGCGGGAGTACACAGCACACCAGCGGGCCCCTACCACTAGCCAGTGTACTGACCAGCCCTCCACATCTGCTGCAGCTACTGGACAGGAGGCCCTGCTACAGGACCCACAGGCCACCAGCACCCCTCCCCCTGCAGAAGGTGAACCACCTTGCAAACGTTCCCTGCGACCCAGACAGACACCAGAGACAGTCGCCAAGACCAAGACCACCAAAAGGAAATGAGCTCCTCAAGAATGTCCCCCTTGTGTTCCACTATGTCACCTTGTCCACTTTGAATTGCCATTGCTCATCTTCCTATGGCCTCTTGTTGTAGTTGGACTCTTACTCTGGGCAAGACTGCAGGTTTAAGGATAACAGTACTTATGTTTGGAAGTGACTATGCCTATCCTACAACAAGTCGCAACTGTAATCCCAACCCTTCCGGCTCACTAGCAGCACCTCACCAATCCCCAAACAGTTAAAGGTGCTTTGTGGCAGCCTATACGCATGCACTCAGAAGTATAACATCTCAGGGAGTGTCGTGGTTAAACGGAGATTACCCCTTTCTCACAGATACATTATGTCTCAATCAAACACGGGCAATGACAAAGATGCAGTAAGGTTTTAATAGTTTTTATTTAACACAACTGCAATATGCGATAAGTTATATGGGCTGTAATGATTAGGATAGCGAACAGTGCAAGGAACAAAATGGTAAAGATAAGAGTCATTATCATAAAGACACCCACCATCTTGCAATACTACAAAAAGACATGAAGTTGTAATATATCCTAATACCCTATCATGATAGGCCTAGCCTCCTACCTAAAGGAGAGCTTGGTATGTTAAACCTAATCTGCCAATGCTGTGTCCCTGAAAGGAGCCCCCAACCCTTGTTACCTTGGAATGAGGTCTCTAGCTTAGACTTCGTAGGGACACGAAGTCCAGGTCAGCGTCAAGGCGATGTGCAGGATCAATAGCAGCAATGGTATCTGGTCGGAATCCCTCTGATTATCTTTCTCAAGTGTGATGTATTTATACAGATCTACTTGGACCCCTGACGTAGGTTGTTCCCAAACAATAGATAACACTGCATGCTTGGGACGGTAATTAACATAAAAAATTCCCTCGAAAGCATGAAGAGGGAAAGTACCTAATGTGAACACCTACTGTTTGTTTGTCTTTGTCGCTTGATCTGACGCCTTAGCACGGTGGCACTGATAACATAAAGCTAAACAAAATGGCCTAACTATAAACAAGGCAGCCATCTTAGAAGAATGAATTAAATGAATGGGCTAAGACAGAGCAAGCTCAGTAGGTTAAAAGTCACTAGGTGACAGGGGCAAGAGTCTGCAAGCCAAAGGCTAAGCTAACTCCTATTATCCCATTAAAACAAACTAGGATTCACTACACCTTGGACACAGGACCTGTGCTACAAAAAGACTGTGCCACTACACAGGACATTTCCCAACCATCACCCCACCCTATTGAACTTTCCATTGTATACCTAATTTATTAATACCACCCTTGGACACAACTTGAGTGATACTGCTTTATCTGAAGGAAATGTACAGTGTATTGAACTGCATGATCCTATGCAAATGTCCTGTAATGTTTTCATCCATCCTACATATGTGTCTCAGCAGTCTGTACACATCACAGCAATACACTATTTTAATCACACCAACGTCTGCAATAAGGGAAGGCATAGGTGACAGTCATTTGGGATGCAAAAGTAGTGACTGGCATTATACTGCAGCTACACAGCACAACACTTAAGTTTAGAAATGTATAGTTCAGCACTCTTACCTGAGTGTCAATTGAAGTGCTGCTGTATGATATGTGTCCTGTTGTCCACATCCACCTCCACTTCCTCCTCCGTGTCCACAACTGCCACTGGTGCGTTGTCACCCCCCACCCCCTGCTGCAGATAGGGCACATGGCGTCTGAGGTCCAAATGTTGCAGCGTGCAGCACACAACAACAATCGTGCAGACCTTCTCAGGAGAGTAGCATAGGGATCCACCTGTCAGATGAAGGCACCTGAACCTAGCCTTCAGGAAACGATGGTCAGTTCAACAATCCTCTTGGTATGCCCATGAGCATCATTGTACCTATTCTCAGCCCTTGTTCTCGGATTCCTAACATGGGTTAAGAGCCAGGACAGGTTTGGGTTGCCGGAGTCACCTGGAAGAAGTGAGGGACACACATTAGCCAGGCACAATGGTATGGGGTATGACTCCTGTAGGCCTATACTGACATACATTGGGTGGGGACTGAGGCTCACCTATAAGCAGCACTCTGTGCCTCTGTAGTCGTGCCATCAGCTGTGGGACACTGCTACTCCTCAGGACAAAGACATCATGCACAGACCTAGGATACTTGGCAGTAACGTGGGAGTTGTACTAGTCAGCAAGGGACACCGTCTGGACATTGAGTGAGTAGAAACTCTTCCTATTCCTGTACACCTGCTCATTGGCCCTGGAGGGGACCAAGACAATATGGGTGCCATCAGTGGCCCCAATCACATCTGGTATGTGTCCCATTGCATAGAATCCAGCCTTCACAGTGGGCAACTCATCAACCTGGGGGAATGCGATGTAGCTGCACATGTGTTTGAGCAAGGCAGCCAAAACCCTTGCAAGCACAGTCGAGAACATTGTCTGTGACATTCCTGGAGCCAAGCCCATGGTCACCTGGAAAGAGCCTGTTGCCAGGAAATGGAGCACTGATAGTACCTGCACAAGAGGGGGTATTACTGTGGTGCAACGGACAGCAGGTAGCAGATCAGGCTCCAATTGTGCACACGGCTCTGTGATTGTGGCCCTGTCCAGGCGACAGGTGAGTATGATGTGCCTGTCCTCCAGTGTAGCCAAGTCCAAAAGCGGTCTGTACACGGGTGCTTGCCTCCTCCTCCTATTCCTCCGCAGTGGTTGGTACCTAAGTGACCCAAAAGTAAGAAGGGAGTGACAAAAGGACATATGGACACACTACATCAGAGTACACGGAGCGTGTATGTATGTTGGACACTAGAATTGTCTAGGTGTGTACAGTTGACACCAATGACGCACTTTAAAATCATACATGAGTACTAGCAGTAGAAAATGGCAACTGCCTGTCCTGTATGCAGGGACAGGTGGAAGTGACCTCACTCTGCTGGCGTTTTGCGTCATGGCAGAAGGCGGTCTGCACCGCCATGCAATTCCTCATTGGCTAACATGGGTCTCTATGAAGTACAGGAACCAATGATGATCAACGCCGGTGGTGACGGTGTTCACCGCCATGCACTTGACTGCCATTTTCTTCCTACTACTTCACTTGATTCCTGACTTTCCACTGGACTACATCTCCGCTGCGTGTTCTGCTGTGACCTGTGTCTGGTACCTGCCATGGCCCATGCTACAGGGGAAAGGGCCCCAGCCTTCACGTCAGAGGAGTTGGAGAGACTCGTGGATGGGGTCCTACCCCTGTATGGGCAATTGTATGGGCCTCCAGACCAACAGGTCACTACATCATGGGCACGTTGCATGCAAAATGGCTGCATGTAGATGTATGTGTGTGCTGGCAGTGTGTCATTTGGGGGGTATGGGTGTAGGCAATATGAATGAAGAGGTACAGGTTGTGTGTGCTTGATGTGTGACAAATGCTGTATGTAGGCCATATGTATGACAGGCTGGATTGTATGGTTCATGGTGTCCACCTGTCTGTGTTTCCTCTGTAGGTCAGCACCCATCAGAAAAAGGGGTTGTGGCGTGCCATCGCCAAGGATGTGCTAACTATGGGGGTTCTTAGCTGGCGGAGCACCCACTGCAGGAAATGGTCAAAGGACCTGAGATGCTGGCTCAGAAGACCACGGAGACCCCGCTGGGGACGGCCTACCAATGAGGGAGGGGTGCCCGTCGGAGCCTGACCCATTAATGGCCCGCATACTGGCGTTGGCCTACCCAGAGCTGGATAGGCGCTTGAAGGCATCACAGCAGCCACAAGGGGGTGAATACAGTGTGTGTGACATTCATCGTTTGTTGCCTGGCATGGGCTTTGGGTGCAGGGTTCTAGTCAGTGGATTCCCCAGTATGGAAGTTTAGACATTGGTGCGTGGTCCAGCTTAGGTATGTTGGGTGGTATGCTTATTTCCAATTGCTAGCTAGCTGGCTTTTCATGACAGACAGGGCTTAGTTGGTCCCAGTAGGTGTGCAGATGGTAGTGTTTGGCTCCTACCTGCTGTAGTACCTAGCCAATGGTATGCCAGTGTCGTCCATACTTCCCATTCTTAGTCCCAGAGAGTGATAGTGATGTGTATGCCATCTGTGCTGTTTGTGCTGTGATTGACCCTGTACTCCCTTTCTTTCTCCCCCCCCTCTTTTTGTCATCCTGTCCATGTGTGCATTAGCATCATGTGGCAAAGGAGCAGGGGCACGGACGAGTGAGGGAGCTGCAGCACACTGGACCCAGGAGGTAGAGTTCACCAATGCCAAGGGGGGCGTGGGCGAAGGGAACACCATGGGGGGAAGGGGGCAGGAGCAGATTCTACTGATTCTGATTCCTCCTCCAATGGGAGTTCCCTGGTGGTAGCGGACCCCTCTGGGGCCAGCTCAGCTACTTCATCTTCTGCCACCCCCTGTACCAGCACCGCCCTCCCAGTAGCCTCAGGAAGGCATTGCATTGCTGCATCTGGGATGCCAGCCCGTGGATGGCATTCACTATGGTTGACTGCCCTACAGAGATAGATCTCATGCGCCCCAGGCACCTCAGGCCCTGCCCCAGTCAGCCCTGCTGCCCTCAGTGAAGATGCTATTGACCTCCTGAGATCTATCTCTGTAGGGCAGTCAACCATAGTGAATGCCATCCACGGGCTGGCATCCCAGATGCAGCAATGCAATGCCTTCCTGGAAGGCATTAATGGTGGCTTGGCAGACCTACAGAGATCATTTCAGGCTCTGGCCTCCTCTCTGATGGCAGCCAAATGTCCTTGTTTCTTCCATCCCCCCTCCAACTACCTCTTCCCAGTCCCTGTCTCCTCTCCCCCAACCCATCCCACGCACACGTTCTGACAAGCATGTACCCATAACAACAGACAAGACTTGCTCAGACAAACAGAGGCACCACACTTCAGTCCACAAGCACACACACAGCCAACACACAGATGCACACACAACATCAGCCACTGCCTCCACTGTCTCCCCCTCCTTCTCCTCCCTCACAGGCACATCATCACTCACACATGCATGCATAGCATCAACAGTCCCAGATCCTGACATCTGCACAGCCTGCCCTACAGTCACTACAATAGCCGACCAGCAGACATGGACCCCACACATCACATGCGCAGTCACCGCCACCACCATCACCACCTCATGCAGCACACCCACCTCACTTGCCGACAGCACAACATCCATCCACACGTCCTATTTGACCTACTCCACCTTGCCTGCCCCCTCCAAGGACACACAAAGGCTCCCACTGAGACCCCCCAACAGCCATCTTCCTCACACACGTACACTGTCCATGCACCCGCACCCAAGTCCAGCACACCTCCTCCTTCTAAAACAACTCCCTCTCCCTCCACTCCCATACCTCCTTCCACAACCCGTCCCATTGGTCCTAAGAAGCTTTTCCTTTCCTGCCTTGACCCCTTCCCTACCCCTCCCTCCTTGTCCTGCCCCTAAGAGGAAGGTCGCACCCCCCAGCCCAGTCCTTATAGCACCAAATCGAGCCCTGTCCCTCCACCTAAGACTTCAGCTGCGACTAAGGGGCACAAGAGTGGCACTCCAGCCAGTCTCCCCAAGCCCACTCCTCGGCCCCCTAAACGGAAGGGTAAAGAACCCCCCCTCCAAAACCCAAGCCCAAGGACCCCTCTCCCAAAAAGAAGAACCCCCATCAACCCATCGCCCACCCCCTGAGGTGCCTGCCTATTTCCGACATGATGTCCCTGCCCAGTGGAGTCACGTTGCTGTCAGGAGTCAATTTGGGCCTTGGACGTTGCCCAGTGGCTAATAGCTGACTTTGGACTGGCCAGTGCCCCTTTGTATATAGTTGCCTTAATTGTTCTGGGCGCATGTCCAGCTAAATACAGAGGTTGGACCCATATGTGTCCTGGCATTCTTTACTTCTGGATGATGGTGCTATTGTTTACTCCGCAGATTGTTCTGGGTGTGTGGTGTGTGTGTGTATGGTGTGTGTTGTGCGTGTGTGTGTGTGTGTGTCACTCTCTCTTCCCTCCCTCCCTTGTGTGCTAGGCAGCTGTACTCAGTGTTGTCATCTTTGTTGGCGCTGGTGCTCCTGGACAGCCATGGCATGGTACAGTATAGGGAAGACTTCCAGTTCTGGTTCCATGGCAGCCGCAGGCTCCTCTGTCTCCCTGGAGGTGAGTGTCTTCTTTTATATGATGTGTTTCAGCTATGCTTTTGGTGGCGTTGCTACCTCCCCGGATATCCTGGCAGGGTGTTATGTCATAATATGGTGGGCGGATCCTTGTCTTCCGCCTGCCTGGTGATTGCTAACGCTGTGTTCAGTAGTCGTATCACACTGGCAGTTGACGTGATACATTGGCTGTCTATGGGCGGGATCGCCGCCATGGTCATAATTTGGGGGTCATTAATGCCGGCCTGGCGGCAGTACTACCTCCATCACCGGCTGGGCGGTCACCTACCGCCAATGTCACAACGACCACCTTAATGTTATTTCCACTTAGTAAAAATGCTATAAAATTCATTCATTAACTTTTTAAAATATTTATTACAAGCCCAATTCACTAGTAAAGTCGGATTTTTTATATTTTGAAAAGGGTGCTTTAAAAAAATTAACTTTTCTCTCCATAAAACCTCCAGAGACCCATTTGCATGAGCTCAGACTGTCATCTGTCAGCTGGATAGCCGCCTTGATGAGGTTGAAATCAGTTCCCAGAGCAAGCCAAAGGCCTTGGGGAGGTGTGCCTGTTTCTCTGGCAAGATCATCATTAGGGCTGTGAAACTTGAGAAACTTCAAAGAGATCTACGCAGTCTCGGGAAATGTTAGCTGACACCTCAGCAGGGCCCTCCTTTGGTCTCCCAGCCAGGCATATACCAATCCCACTGGTAGAAGTGCTGCCCCAGAACTGGTTTAGAGAGACCATGGCTGAGGGGATGCTCATTTATATGGCCACCTCTCCAGGGTGGGCAGAAGGCCATGCACAGGGGAAGAAAGGTTCTGCCTTCTTGGTTTTAGGTAGAGAGGTGCACACAGGAAATGCTAAAAAGTGAGTTGGGTGGCCCCTTAAACCTTTACACCTTTAGTTAGGCATGGCCAGTAGTTTCCCCTACTCAAAGGCGACTACAAGGCATTAATGTGGCATCTCCAAGCACAACCAGATGGCTGTGGTTGGTGCTTAGCAGTTTCTGGCACTATTTTTTCTTAAAACTTTAATAATTCTTAACTCCAATCTCCTTTATTAGATTTTTGTTGTTTCGGTGTCATTTTATTTACATTTTTCTAAATTTGTTTGTTTTTTATCTTGTCTTGTGTTTTGACTTTATTACTGCTTTGGTGCTCCATAAATAATTTAGACATTGCATCTAAGATAAGACTATCTGCTGTGTGCCATAGTTACCAGGGGTTTGAGCTCAGGTTTATTAATGGTGTTTAGTAGTTTACCCTGACAACGGTTGTGGTTATTATTTAGGTATTTGAGGTGGATATTCATGCCCCTCATCATAATGCCCAATTTTCCTACACATGTTTATAAGTTGTATATTTTGACAGGAACCAACTTTGACTTCTCCCAGTTAATGAAAAAAATGTTTTTTTGAAGCAAAAAACAACCTTGTGGAAATGGAAACCCCAAAGTTTTTTTTCTGCTAGTACTAGTACAGTTTTGTTTAGTTGGGCTGTATAGTCTTTCAAATGTACATAGAACAACAAATGTAATTCATCTCGGTATGAAATGCAAATAAATATAAAAAATTCTATATTTAAAATAGATTTTAAAAAGCATTCCAGGGCACAAGGCACATTTAAGAAGGCATAGTGTTAAAAATAAATTGCTCAGTTTCTAATTGTGAAATTATACCATACTTAATAATAGTTGGTGTTGGATATCGAGCCATTATATGCGGTAGTAAAGGACAATCTATTAGTAAATGAAAGATATTACATTTTACACCTAAAGTACAACAATGCAACTAATTTCCATAACCTCCTGGTCATGGCCCGTGCACAAAAGGGTTGAGCTCAGTTTTAAACTCAAAGTAGTGTTTCTCATTTCTGAGTTAGGCAGTAAGGTGATATAAGGATACACACAATCCTGCCTAAAATGACATGCATGATATTATAGATTATTCATATCCAAGTACTTCAAAGCATGTCTTCCTGATTCGTATGCAACCATGGATTAAAATTGATTTTAAGACGAGATAGGCGAGGCAGCCAGGTCAAGAAGGTTAAGACATAACTCACAATTACATCAAATTGCTTCCTTATCTTCTAAGCCCATTTGAGCTCCAGGTGCAGCACTCTGCCCCCATCCTTCTTACATCCAGCCCTCTCCACACAGGCATAGCCCATACAACATGCTCCCTGTGTACTTACCTGTTTGTCTGGAGGACCGTAGAGTAGGGTGTACTGGGGGAGGACCCCATCAACGAGCTTCTCCAACTCCTCCGATGTGAAGGCAGGGGCCCTTTCCCCAGACGCACGAGCCATTGTCTCTTCCAGCTCACATCCCATTGTCCCACTTTAGAGGTCAGGCAGCCGCCATTTCAGGGGCCCACATGGCCTCATTTTTAACTGTGTCACACATACCTAGGCCTAGTCTTAACACACATACAGGCCACCTTTTGTGTATGATTGGTGTTCTGTGTAAACTGTGGATACGTACCTCTGAGTTGTTTGACTCTGTGCTCGCCGTCGTCCTTCATAGGCACCGTCCGCTGGGACATGTGAGGAGATGGCGGCATCCTCCAGTGTACCGACCGTTGGTGGACCTGTCGACAATGGAGGAGCGACATTTGTTAATCACCTACAGGCTTGACTGTGCCACAATCCAGGAACTGTGTACCCAGTTGGAGCCAGACCTGATGTCAGCAATCCGCCATCCCACAGGAATCCCCCCTCAAGTGCAGGTGCTGTCAGTGCTCCATTTCCTTGCAAGTGGCTCTTTTCAAACAACTGTGGCCATGGCATCAGGGATGTCCCAGCCTATGTTTTCCAACGTATTGTCCTGAGTGTTGTCTGCCCTTCTGATACAAATGCGGAGCCACTTCATTTTCCCTCAGGTGGAGGATTTGCCTACAGTGAAAGGTGATTTCTATGCCCTGGGACATATCCCCAACATCATAGGTGCCATTGATGGGACCCATGTGGCTTTGGTCCCCCTCCCACAGGAGTGAACAGGTGTACAGGAACCGGAAGAGTTATCATTCTATGAATGTGCAGATGGTATGTTTGGCAGACCAGTACATCTCCCATGTGAATGCCTTGTTCCCTGGCTCAGTGCATGACGCCTACATCCTGTGGAATAGCAGCATCCCTTATGTGATGGGTCAACTCCAGAGGCACCGTGTGTGGCTATTAGGTGAGCCCCTGGAAGCAAGACAGTGGGAATGGTTGTCTGGGGTTATCCCTACAGGTTAGTGTGTGTCTAACAGTTGCCCCTCACCATTTGCAGGAGACTCTGGGTACCCCAACCTGTCATGGCTACTGACCCCAGTGAGGAATCCCAGGACCAGGGCAGAGGAACACTTCAATGAGGCCCATGGGCGAACTAGGAGGGTGATCGAGCGGATCTTCGGCCTCCTGAAGGCCAGGTTCAGGTGCCTCCACATGACAGGTGGATCCCTATTCTACTCACCAAAGAAGGTGTGCCAGATCATCGTGGCCTGCTGTATGCTTCACAACTTGGCTTTGCGACAACAGGTGCCTTTTCTGCAGGAGGATGGTCCAGATGGCGGTGTTGTGGCAGTTGTGTAGCCTGTGGACAGTGATGAGGATGAAGCAGAGGAAGAAGACATGCAGAACAGGGACTCAGTGATCCAGCAATATTTCCAGTGAAACACAGGTGAGAATACAATCCTGCCTACTACATGTACTTTAACACTACTACCTCTATCCTGTCTGTCGTTTTCACCCAGAGTATGGTCACTGAGTTGTCACTTTCCCTTCACAGATGTGGGTCCCACTGTCTGGCATCTTCTTTAATTCCTCATGGACTAAAGCTGTGTGACATAGGTATGTTGACATTACTATTTCAAAAACATTTTGTCACTGTAATTGCAAATACACTATTTCGAAATCACCGACAGACTCCAGATCATTTTGTGCTTTTGGTGTGTTTATTTAAATGCAAAATATTGGAGGGGGAAGTTAAATGGTGAGGGGTGATGGCGGAGGAGTGTCCATGGCAGAGTCCAGTCTTTTAGTCTCACAGGTGCATTGCCCATATGGGCATAGGAAGTGGAGCTGGGGCAGTTTAATTATGGACAGGGTGACAAAGTGGTACAATAGGATGACAATCAGGGTGGTCTCATTTCTTGGCGGGGGTCTTGGCATTGTTCTCTGTCTTGTTCCTGGATCTCAGGGACCGTTTGCGGGGTGGTTCTCCGTCTGCAGGGGGTGGGGTGCTGGTGTGGTGGTCCTGTGGCAGGGCGTCCTGTCCACTAGCGCCAGCAGAGGTGGTGGGCAGTTCATCGTCCATGCTAGTGTCAGGGGCCCCTTGTAGTGCCACAGTGTCCCTCCTGGTGTTGAGTACTTCCTTCAGCACCCCTACGATGGTGCCCAGGGTGGAGCTGCTGGTTCTGAGTTCCTCCCTGAAGCCCAAATACTGTTCCTCCTGCATGCTGGGTCTCCTGAAACTTGGCCAGTACCGTTGCCATTGTCTCCTGGGAGTGGTGGTATGCTCCCAAGATGGAGGAGAGGGCCTCATGGAGAGTGGGTTCCCTTGGCCTGTCCGCCCCCTGTCGCACGGCAGCCCTCCCAGTTCCCCTGTGTTCCTGGGCCTCCGTCCCCTGGACTGTGTGCCCACTGCCACTGCCCCAAGGTCCCTGTTGTTGTTGGGGTGGTGGGTTACCCTGGGTTCCCTGTAGTGGTGGACACACAGCTGATTGACGTGTCCTGGGGACGGAGGTGTGGGCCCGCTGGGTGGGTGCTTTGCTGGGGTTTCCAGAGGGGGAAGGTCTGTGGTGGCCTGTGCCTGTGTGAGGGGAACCGGCTGTCCAGAGGTCCCCGATGGTCCGGGCTGGTCATCTAGATCCAGTTGGACAGAGCTGCTGTCATCACTGTGGGCCTCTTCTGTGGGTGGAGTGGACATGTCTGGACCCTCCTGTCTGGTGACGTTGGCTAGGGGTCCTGCAGGGGTGGAAAGGCATGATTATTGCATCTGTGTGTGCCATGGTGTGCAAGGGTGGGTGACCGTGTACCCCAGTGCTGGCATTCCTGTGTGGGAGCTTGTGTGATGATGGTTTAGGGGGGTGTATGGCTATGTGCAGTGTGCATGCTTTAGTGATGGGTGTCCATGCTTTGTTGTTGCATGCAGGGCTTGGTGTTGGGATGGGTAGTTTGTGATATTGGTACATTTGTGAGGAGTTGGTGTGATGAGGGTGAGGGCGAGGGTGGGGGTATGTGATAGCATGCAGGTAGGGTAGGGGATGTAGTAGTAAAGCTTTGACTTACCAGAGTCCATTCCTCCAGCTACTCCTGCAAGGCCCTCAGGATGCAGAATCGCCAAGACCTGCTCCTCCCATGTTGTTAGTTGTGGGGGATGAGGTGGGGGTCCGCCGCCAGTCCGCTGAACCGCCAGGTGGTATCTTGAGACCACGGAACGCACCTTCCCCCATAGGTCGTTCCACCTTTTCCTGATGTCCTCCCGATTTCTTGGGTGTTGTCCCACTGCGATGACCCTGTCCACTATTCTTCGACATAGCTCCATCTTCCTTGCAATTCAGGTGTGCTGCACCTGTGATCCGAATAGCTGTGGCTCTACCCGGACGATTTCCTCCACCATGACCCTGAGCTCCTCCTCCGAGAACCTGGGGTGTCTTTGCCGTGCCATGGGGTGGTGTAGGTGATGTGTGGGGTGGAGTGTGTGGTGATATGTAGTGGTGTGTTGTGTGAGGTGCGTGGAAGTTGTGTGGGTGATGGTGTTATGTGCCTGTGGATGCTGTTGTACTTGCTGGTGGTGTCTCTCTCTGGCCTTCATTCTGTATTTTTTTTCGTGGGGGTGTGTTTTATATTGTAATGGCTGTGTGGGAGTGGTGTGTGTATGTGTCTCAGGTGTGTGTATTTTAAATCGTCCAATGTGGCTGTGTTTTGTAAATGTGTGTGTATTTTTAGCACGGCGGTGTGTACCGCCAATGGAATACCGCGGTTGAAAGACCGCCACGTGGATTCGTGTGTCGTGATAGTGTGGGCGTATTTCTGTTGGCGTGACGGTGGAGGTTTTGTTATCGCCAGTTTATCACTGACCTTTGGTGTGGCAGACTTGTGTGGGTGTCTGACTTTTGGCGGATTCCGAGATGTGGGTCTTAATAGCTGTGGCGGAATTCCGCGGCCGCAGTGGTGTGTTGGCGGTCTTCTGCACGGCAGTAAGCGGCTTTTACCGCCAATGTTGGAATGAGGGCCTAAGTATCTTATCTGGAAGGTAGCGCTCCTCTTAGCATTAACATCTGCTTGTAGAGTAAGCGAGATCCACGCCTTTACCAACCAAGAACCTTTCATGAAGTTTACAGATGATAAAGTCATCCTACGAACAAACCCAAAATTTATTTCCAAGGTACCATTTGACTTCCACATCAACGAGCCAGCAGTGCTAAAGACTTTCTTTCCACGGCCTCAGACTAGGGCAGAAAGATCGCTGCATTCCATGGACGTCAAACAATGCCTTAAATTTTATTTGCAGCAAGCATCCTCAATCAGAAAGTCCAATCAACTGTTTGTAGCATTTAGTGCACCCAGAAGAGGGCTTCCTGTTTCTAAACAAACCATCTCTAGATGGATTTCAAGTGCCATAGCCTTTTGCCACCAGAAGGCTGGTCGACCCCTGGACACTAAGGTTCGTGCACTCTTCTCTGGGGTATCTCTTCCAGACATCTGTCGAGCAGCCACGTGGAGAACAACGCACGTCTTCACGAAGCATTACTGCCTGGATGCTGAGGCGCTCTGTGATGCTGCGGTGGGTCAAGCAGTTCTTGGACATTTGTTCAGATAAGGTGAGCTGTTTGTTTCCCACCATTCACTTCTGATGTAATATCACATTTTCTGTTCAGTTTTAACGTATCTTTCTTGCATATTCATGTATGTTTTAAAGGTTTACTTTTTATTGCTTTGCATTTAACTGTCTAATGATAATGTTCTCTGATGATTGGGATAGACAGTATTTGTTCATACTGAAAATGTGTTAGTTACTGCTTGCTACTCTTATTCAAGCATGTGAATCTATAAAAGCTCCAATACTGGAGTAAGAAATTAGTTACTTACCTGCAACTGCAGTTCTCCAGTATTGGAAGCTTTCATAGATTCACATGCGGCCCACCTGCCTCCCCTGAGGAGCTTATCTTCTCTCTTCTCAGTGTTCTGGGTTATTTCAGAACTTGTGCTCCGAAAATCTGAGGCAAGGCAGCTCTTCACAGGAGGTTCTAAAGGGGTGAGGCAATCTGATTGGTTCAAGTTTGAGTTTGGGTCTATTTTACAAAACGACTATGTTGGGTTATTATTTTGAGGCCTGGTCCATGTATTATGTGCATACATTTTCAGGCCTGGTTTTTATATTCCACCAGGGACTCCCATCTCGATGACGGGGAAGTATTCAAGCATGTGAATTTCTGAAAGCTTCCAATACTGGAGCTACAGTTACAGGTAAGTAACTTATTTCTTACTAGCCCCATCGTTGAAACAACGTCCATCCGGGATGGGAACTGTTTTGAGCCGCAGGTAGACTGAGAGGGGTTGGAGTGGGACTTGTGCATGTCTATAGGTAAAGATTTGTTATGCCAGTGATGCCACAGAATTTGCTTGTTGCTTGTGGTTATGCTCCATCTAGAATGCATTTGGATGTATATGATATGTTCTTGCCAAAGTGTTAATAAAAAGATAAATAAAATAAAAATATTTAAAATTATGTGAAATTACCGCTGAGAGACTCCCTTAGGTAATTTTGAGATCAAGCATGTGGAGGTCACTCAGACACAACACAAGTACTGTGGCTTGTGTTCTGTTATGTGTGGGGGTAGTCATGTGATCTAGCAAAGCCTTGAAATGGGAGGAATACTATTACTTAGCCTGTAGAAGAGGCTGTGTCCATCTACAAAGTACACAATTCTGACTTAGTATGCTGTGCATGGACGAAGGGACAATGTTAATGACAAAGATGGGCACTAAGGCTAATCACCAGAAATAATGCCAGCAATGTAGATTTAGTACCATACATGACAAGATGTGCCATCAATGTGTGTGAAGGAACACACATAGACTACGACTCAGTGTATAACACAACAATGTTTACTTGTAACATCAGACATATTTACAGAGAATGCGTAGGTCAATACATATTCGAGTCACATTGGCAACGGCCAGCACAAACAAGTGTGACAGAAGCTAGTGACAAATGACAGTATCTGTGCCCTGGGTCTACAGACACGACCCAGTTCCACAATCTATCAATGACCTAACCAAGCATCATAGGAATAATCTCACCTATTTATGTCAAGTCATGTAAAACCATGGCAAATGATGAGACATGTCCTACACAAACAAGCTGCCAGTCCCCAGTATGTGATAGGTCAAGCCTGACAACAAGAACCCCAAAGGTAACAAAGCATACTTGGCCATGGGATCACAGATGTGCAGGTGTATGTCTGCAGGGGACTGTGCATCTCAGTGCTGATGATCCGTCAAGACGATCACCACCCAACTCCCGCCTAATCCGTAGAGGAGGCTACATTGACTCTTGACAAAGCCAGGGGCTTGCTGATTGTGCACAGTGAACTGAGCTGTAGTGACCACAGTCAACCTGTGTCAATGCATGCAACAATGGGCCTGTGTGGGCATACAGAGTACCACAGGAGCACTGATCACTAGGGTTCCATCACTGCCTGAGAGCCGCCCTGCCATACAGATTGTATGCAATTTTGTAAATCTAGCAATAAAAGCAAAGTTTGAGCCATTGTACATTCCTAGTGTATGTTGTTAACACGTAACACCTAAATTGTTCCACACATGTCTCACCTAGGTGGACCTGGCTTTGTACCGTCTATTTGCATATGGACAAAAGGGTACAATTTACATGAGAAAATGTGTATATGTCTCATGAATACTTACAAAATTAGATGATCAGTACAAATGTTCCCTCATTGGGAAACATAGTTAACACAGATATAAGTACACAGCCTAGAGACAATGGCCTACATATATCACTGCTGGAATCGAGAATTGGTATGTGTCAAATCCCTAAACACACCACTGTATCATGCATCACTTATCATACATGAAACCTATATTTTCACACACACAAATGTCACATACATACCTACAATGACACGTCAGCACACCATCTCCAACATTTTGTATGCATGAGGAACTATGTTACATGTGTTGCTTTGCATCATGAAGTCTAGCCCTTACAACACACCAGAGTGTGGACATACGTGCAGTCACATTGTAATGGCTTACCGGATCTTATCACAGCCTTAGTCAACAGCATCCTATGCCAAAGATTTGTCAAGGGTACCATATGCATGAACATGTATTTCACATGGACCATCCTATGTTATGGTGTGTTTTGAAACGTACAGTCAGAATTACAGGGGTGGCTCCTCGGTTAAGGCAGAGGAGTGTCACCCTCCCGCCAGCAGCAGCAGCTGCAGCTGCAAACCTTTACAAGAAAACAATAATAAACTGTGTTTATTATTGTTTTCTTGTTAAGGGGCGGTGTTTTGGGGGTGATGAGCGTGAGGCGAGTGCACAGAGCACTCACCTCAGTGTTCATATATGTTTGGCCGGCAGTCTCAGGCCGGCCAAACACACATACTCACAGGGCTCTCTCCAGCCCGGCACTGTGCTGCCGGGCTGGAGAGAGCAGTCACAGGCTTCCAGTCTGCCTGGAGCACCTGGAGACTTCCAGTCTGCAAGGGCGCTCCAGCCAGTCAGTGTCAGGATTGGCCACAGGGCAGGCTGGGAGTCTGTGTCTGCAGCCTGGAGTGACGAGGGAAGGGGGAGCGGCGGTGAGGAGGCAACAGAGGAGGTAAGTTTTTATTTATTCATTTTTAACTAAATGTACCCCCCCACTTGTCCGCCGCACCCACCCTGCCCCTTCAGAAGGCAGCGAGCCGCGACTGTGGAATTTTGACATAACAATGTGGTAGACCCACAATAGGAGTAGCATCACATATGTACACCGGGTACACATGCGTAAATATGTATATGGAAAGGAGTCTTCATACAAATGCACATTTGCACACAGTATCAGTCCTCCCATGGATCACATACACCTACAAACATATGGTAACACATTCCTGTTACCGGTACACAGTGAAATACACATACATACACATGCTGCCATACCATACAAACTAGATAGATGCATAGCCCCTGTAACAGGATATGTGAATCTGGATGCACTGTCAGTCTTTCCTCCAAAATCCACGCATAGCTGTCATGTATGTATTGTGTTATGTCCTGTCTGTGTCTAGTCCATTTTGTACATTTTTGTACATTGTTGTCCTGTCATTGTATAAGTATTGTTGGATGTCTATCTTGGGGTAGTTTAGTTTGTTGGGGTATTTGGGGTTAGGTGGGTATAGTGTTATTATTGTTAGGGTTATTATTTTGCAGTGGAGAAAAACTACAAGATGTCGGGGAAGGGAAGAGCCCATCGGATGAGTGGTGATGAACTGAGAGGGTTCATCTGGTTAGTGTGCCACTACCTCCCGATTTTGGTGGCTATGGGTGGCCGGGTCATCATGGGCTACCCAATGGAGGCAAGATAGCTGCGTTTGGGCAAGGTGTTCTACCAGCTTTGTAGGATCTGCTTGGTGGATAACATGTACCACCAGCTAAAACACTGGTGGGCAGACCTTATTGCCCTTGAAGGAGGTCTCCTGGATCACCTGGTGATTCGGGTTGTCGGACCTGATGGTAAGTACCCCTTTTACATTGCAACATCCTCATTTGCATGTGCATGTCAGTGGGACATAAGGATAACTGCAGCATGTCATGACTTGGGTGAGGACAGCAAGTTTTGTGACTCAACCAACCTGCATTTATGAGAGGTCAGCAACGCACCGGTTGTAGACAATTTGCACATTCCTCTCTGTGTAACTTGTGTATCACATATACATATTGAAGTGCCGAAAATGGTACAGACATGTGCAGCGGTGCAAGGGTTCATGTTTCCCATGTCAAAAATGTACATGTCCATCATGGGCTTTACGACGGTAGAAATGTGCTAAGTAATGCTTAAGTGATGACAAACATGACACAGGAGTATTAGTATTCATGAGTGTGTATTTTTCTTGAGTCATGTTTGTGCAGAGTGACACGACAAGAACACAAATGTAAAAAAGGAGTAATTGGCTCCTAATGCAACATCACTGTCATAGTTTTTGAAGGTAATGTGACTGATGGAGGTTAAGTATTACCTAACCATATGTCCATAGTTTCACAATGCAAGCATTGTGGCAGGTTTAAAGCCTGGTGCCACATGATGGCAGCGCTAGGCCTGAAAAGTGCAAGGTGTGTATTCCTGCCGTAGGTGGCACACGAAAAAAGCGCCTTTAAATCAACTTGGTTCCACTGTGCAATTTTTAGAATCAACTAGTATTTGTGCCTAAGGCAGGTTGGTAAAATGACAATTCCATTGTTATCAAAAAGCCTAATTTCGCTTAGCAGGTTTAGCATCTTCATGTATGGTGCAAAGCATGCTAAGTGCCACAATAATGTCATAGTTTGCAACCTCAGTGTCCTGACTTGCCATGATGTACCATATGTTACATACAGTACACACATGATGGAGTTATGTGCTGGTAGTAGTATGGGGTTGAAAAGGGTCAAGCATTTGAGTGGTTGCTCTATCTTCACATAGATTAACTACAAAGTTCTAAGCTCCTGCCAATGGACAGTATCCTGTCGCCAAAACATTTGTAACCTATATATCTGAGACATGTATATATGTGTGCATCCGATATCTGTACATGTTTTTTGTGGGCTAACTATGTCTTTCTGACTGACATGTAATAGATGGCAGTTGTTCATTCCTAACACTAATTTGACTAGCTCACTCAGCTAAACAAGTGGAATGTGTAACAGTTGTCTATTCTTTTATTTTTTCAACAATCACAAAGCTATGTTTTTCTGTCATGTCTTGCAGGTGGACCTCCACTCTACACTATTGGAGAGGTTTCCTGGTTTGAAGACCCCAATGCAGCCAGTGTCTCTTTGAATGTCACATGTGTAGATCCAGGGTTGTGTGTGAGAGGGTATGATGCATGCAATGCCATGTTAAAATGGCATGTGTGTCAATTAAGAAACCATCTACTGTGCTTGGGTATCAACATCATGTCTGATGTTCTGCTGCAGATGTGGAGTGAGTTGAATGATGCACAGGTGCCAACGTGTGCTGCAATGGATTTATGGTTCTTAGGTAAAGGTAATTATGTCCACAAACACAGTGATGTCAGTCAAGATATGTGTCAGAGGTGCTGGCTTTCAGAATTGCATGGATGTTGCCAACATATTTGTCACAGCACATATTGCTGCACTGTGTGCCACATGTTGCACTAATTTACTCTGGACATGGTACAATTTATGTACATGTGTTGAGATCTCAAAGGGGCTTATCAATGAGACACTTGCTCAGTGAGCCACCTGTGCTTCACTACTCTTCAGAAATGAAGTGAGGCACTGACCATGCAAAGAGCTTTTTGTGTATGGCAACAGTCACTTGAGTACACATAGAGTTTCAGCTCTTTTCCAGATGGATGTGGGACATGTCTACGTATTGTTGCAAACAAGATATGTACAGATTAATCTACATGATCTACCCTCTATGATAATTGTTGAGCGAGCTTGTGTATGAGATGAGCATGGTAAGTGTTTACCTGGTACTTAGGAGATGTAACAAGCTTGTGCACAGATAGGGTAAGATTTAAGAAAAGTGGTGCTGCACCCAGTGCAGCGCCACTTTTCCTGCGCCCCTTAGCGCTCCCCTACCGCCACCATGTGTGCACCATATTTGAAATTCAGCACACCATGGCGCATGGTAGGGGGCAATAGCGTGATCATTTGTGACACTATTGATGTACTGTCCAGGATTAGTGTAAAATACTTATCACTAACCCTGAACTGATCATAGGGGCCCATTGTAACCAATGCCTGCTCTGAGCATGTGTTAAATATAGCCAAACTAAATAACGCTTTGGAATCTCTTCGATTCCCCAGCATCATTTTTGTGGCCCACCTACCGGGGAGCCCCCTTGCATACATTATGGGGGTCATTCTGACCTCGGCGGTAAAAGGCGCTTACCGCCGGTCAGAAGACCACCATAAAACCGCCGCGGTCGCGGTAAACCGCCACGGTCGTTCTGACCCGCAACTGGCAAACCGCCAAAAACCCGACATCCACAAAAGTCCGCCACACCAACGGCTAGCGCAAAACAGGCGATGACCAAACCTCCACCGTCACACCAACAGAAATACGCCCATGCCATTCCGACCCACAAATCCCCGCAGCGGTCTTTCAACCGCGGTATTCCATTGGCGGTATACACCGCCGCAGTCAAAATACACACACCTTTACAAAACACTACCACATTGGACAAATCAAAATACACACACCTGAGACACATACGCACACCACTCCCACACACCCAATTAAATATAAAACACACACCCACATCACCCACAAACCCTTACGACCACAATTGCGACTGAAGGACAGAGAGAGACAGCACAGCATAGAGTAGACCATCACACAGAGGCAAATCACAACATCACCCACACAATTTCCACGCACAAAACACCATACACCACCACACTCACCACACTCTACAACACATACACCACCCCTCACCTCATCCACACCACCCCATGGCACCCCAAAGACACCCCAGGTTCTCTGACGCAGAACTCAGGGTCATGGTGGAGGAAATAGTTCGTGTAGAGCCCCAGCTCTTCGGTGCACAGGTGCAGCACACCACCATTGCCAGGAAGATGGAGCTATGGAGCAGAATAGTGGACAGGGTCAACGCTGTGGGACAGCATCCACGCAATCGGGACGACATCAGGAAGCTGTGGAACGACCTACGGGGGAAGGTGCGTTCCATGGTATCAAGGCACAACATCGCGGTACAGCGGACTGGCGGCGGACCCCCACCTACTCCCCCAGAATTCACAGCATGGGAGGAGGAAGTCTTGCACATCCTGCATCCTGAGGGCCTTGCAGGAGTAGGCGGAGGAATGGACTCTGGTAAGTCAAATCTCCACTACTTCATTCCCCCCACCCCACCTGCATGCCAAATCATACCCCCACCCTCACCTCCATCACACCAACTCCTTGCAAATGGCTCACCCATCCCAAAACCTAGCCCTGCATGCATCCCCAAAGCATGGACACCCATCACCAAAGCATGCCCACTGCACACACCCATCACTCCCACAAGCCACCGTCACAAAAGCCCCCACAAGGGAATGCCAGCACTGGGGTACACGGCCACCCACCCATTACACGAAATGCCACACACAGAAGCAATAACCATACTCTTATACCCCTGCAGGACCCGAACGCAACCACACCGCCACGGAGGGTCCAGAGATGTCCATCCCACCCCCAGAAGAGGCCCCCAGTGATGACAGCAGCTCTGTCTCCCTGGACCCAGATGACCAGCCCGGCCCATCGGGGACCTCCGGACAGTCGGTTCCCCACAGACAGCCACAGGCTACACCAGACCTAACCCCCTCTGGGAACACCAGCACAGCTCCCACCTAGCGGGCCCATGCCTCTGTCTCCAGGACACGTCAATCAGCGGTGTGTCCACCACTACAGGGCACCCAGGTTGACCCACCACCCCAACAACAACAGGGACCTGGGGGCAGTGGTAGTGGGCACACCGTCCAGGGGACAGAGGCCCAGGGAAACAGGGGAACTGGGAGGGCTGCTGTGCGACAGGGGGGGGACAGGCCCAGGGAACCGACTCTCCAAGAGGCCCTCTCCTCCATCATGGGAGCATACCACCGCTCCCAGGAGACGATGGCTACGGTACTGGCCAGGTTCCAGGAGATCCAGTTACTGCAGGAGGAACAGTACATGGGGTTCAGAGAGGAACTGAGGAACATTAGTTCCGCAATGGGGACCATTGTCGTGGCCCTTAACCAGATAGTCACCACATTGCGGGACCATGTGGCACCACAAAGGGCCCCTGTCACTAGCCTGGACCAGGAACAGCCTACCACCTCCGCCGGCGCTAGTGGACAGGAGGCCCCCACACAACGACAGGCCACCAGAACCCCACCTCCTGCAGAAGAAGAACCACCCCGCAAGCGGCACCTGAGATCTCACAAGAAGACAGAGTAGGATGCCAAGACCCCCGCCAGCAAAGGATACCCCCTGATGTCATCTCACTGTCCCACATTGTCACCCTGTCCAACCTTGAACTGCCCCTGCTCCATCCTTCCACAGGCATATGGACAATGCACCTGTGCGACTGAAAACTGGACTCTGCCATGGACATTACTCCACCATCACCCATCACCGTTTTACAATCATGTTCCTAAATGTAGCACTTTAATAAAATCACTTATTGCACTTAAAAAATCTGTAGTCTGCTTGTATTTTGAACAAATGTATTAGACATAATGGTGCAATAATGTTCAGTCACATTGTGATGACAACATACCACTGTCACACAGCTGTAGTCCATGGGCAAACAAAGCAGAGGTCACGCAGTGGGGCCCACAGCTCTGAAAACAGAAGGGAAAGTCACAACTCAGTTAACAGGAACTGGGGGGAAACTCAGACAGTAGAGAGGCAGGAGACTTTAAGTAAATGTAAAATGGCATGGTTGATTCGTACCTGTGTGCTACTGAAAATACTGTTGTATCACTGTGTCCCTGTTGTCTGTGTCGTCCCCGTCGTCTTCCTCCTCTTCACTCTCCACAGGCTCCACAGCTGCTACAACACCACCATCTGGACCATCCTCCTGCAGGAAAGGCACCTGGCGTCGCAAAGCCAGGTTGTGAAGCATACAGCAGGCCACGATGATATGGCACACCTTCTTTGGTGAGTACATTAGGGATCCACCTGTCATATGCAGGCACCTAAACCTGGCCTTCAGGAGGCCGAAGGTTCTTTCTATAATCCTCCTAGTTCGCCCATGGGCCTCATTGTAGCGTTCCTCTGCCCTTGTCCTGGGATTCCTCACTGGGGTAAGTAGCCACGACAGGTTGGGGTAACCAGAGTCACCTATTAGCCACACACGGTGTCTCTGTAGCTGTTCCATCACATAAGGGATGCTGCTATTTCGCATGATGTACGCGTCATGCACTGACCCAGGGAACTTGGCATTTACATGGGAGATGTACTGGTCAGCCAAACAGACCACCTGGACATTCATCGAATGATAACTTTTTCTGTTCCTGTACACCTGCTCACTTTCACTGGGGGGAACCAAAGCCACATGAGTCCCATCAATGGCACCAATGATGTTGGGGATATGTCCAAGGGCATAGAAATCACCCTTCACTGTAGCCAAATCGTCCACCTCAGGGAAAACAATGTAGCTCCGCATGTATTTCATCAGGGCAGACAACACTCTGGACAAAACCTTAGAAAACATAGGCTGAGACATCCCTGATGATATGGCCACTGTTGTTTGGAATGATCCACTTGCCAAAAATTGGAGTACTGACAGAACCTGCACCAGAGGGGGAATCCCTGTGGGTTGGCGAATGGGGGACATCAGGTCTGGCTCCAGCTGGGCACACAGTTCCTGTATAGTGGCTCTGTCAAGCCTGTATGTCAGTATGACATGTCTTTCTTCCATTGTCGACAGGTCCACCAGCGGTCTGTACACGGGAGGATTCCTCCATCTCCTCGCAAGTCCCAGCGGACGGTGCCTAGGAAGGACAACATGGAGCACAGAGTCAAGCAACCCACAGGTACGTAACCACAGCTTGCACAGTACACGATTCGCTATGCATTGAATGGCTTGTATGATTGGCAATGCAAGGCCTAGGCCTGTGTGACGCTGTAGAAATTAAGCCATGTGGGCCCTTGAAATGGCGGCTGCCTGACCTGTGAAGTGTGACAATGGGATGGGATGTGAGGTCAAAGCGCTGGCGTGGCACACCGTGGCGGTAGGCGGTCGAAGACTGCGGCGCAAAGCAGCATTGGTTAACATTGAACCCTATGGGTCTCAGGAGCCAATGATGATGTGCGCCGGCGGACGCAGTACGCACCGCCGCGGGCGAGACCGCCATTTTCTATCTGCTTAATCACTCGAGACCTGATCATCCACAGGAGAGGACCTATACTGCAAGTGCTGCTGTGACCTCGGTCTGGAAGAGACAATGGCTGCTGCGACTGGGGAAAGGGCCCCTGCCTTCACATCTGAGGAATTGGAGAAACTTGTTGATGGGGTCCTCCCCCAGTATGCGCTACTCTACGGTCCTCCAGACCAACAGGTAAGTACACAGGGAGCACGTTGTATGGGCTATGCCTGTGTTGAGTGGGGTGGATGTAAGATGGTGGGGAGGGGAGCGAATGAGGAATGCAACGCACGACAGATGAGAGCATGTGCCACATGGCAAGGTTGGGGAGGGGGGGTCACTCACATCGACCATGCAGAAAAGTGATGATATTTCTGTTCCCACCCTGTCCATGTCACATAGGTCAGCGCCCATCAGAAGATCGACATTTGGCGTGCCATCGCCAAGGACGTCCGGGCCCTGGGGGTCCACAACAGACGGGGCACCCACTGCCGCAAGAGGTGGGAGGACATCCGCCGCGGGAGAAGAAAGGCCGCCGAGGCTCTGCTGGGGATGGCCTCCCAACCTAGGAGGGGTGCCACACGGCAATTGACCCCCCTGATGTCCCGGATCCTGGCGGTGGCCTATCCCGATTTGGATGGGCGCGTGAGGACATCACAGCAGACACAAGGGGGTGAGTCTCAGCACATTCTGCTATATTAGCGCACAGTGGAGGTGTCTGGGTGGTGGAGGAGGGCTGTGGCTATCTCTAGGCCAGGGCGGTTTCTGTAGGCTAGGCCCCTCCGTTAGGCATGGCCCTGTGCCCCCGCCCCCCACCTCTATAGGGTGCTAAGTACAGCTATCCATGGCCCGGGCTCACCTATGTGTGCAGTTGTCCTCCATAGACTTGTAGGCCAAGTCACAATAATTGAGTAGTGTACCCCGAGTGCGCGGCGTAGTGCAGGGGGCTTCTGTGTCTGTCCTCTCCGCCAACGGTGCCACCAATGCATGCACTCAACATGTCTTTCTTTCTTCTCCCCCCCTTTTTTTTGGTTTTCCTGTTCATGTGTGCATTAGCATCATCAGGCGGAGGAGAAGTGGCATCGGCGCACGAGGGAGCTGCATCTCACATGGCCCCGGAGGGCCCTGCAACCGACTCCGAGTTCACCAGTGAGACGGAGGGCGAGTGGAGCACCACAACGGGGACCCGTGGAGACGTCAGCGACACCGACACGTCCTCGGAAGGGAGCTCCCTTGTGGTGGCGGCAACATCCGTGCCAACCGCAACAACAGGTACAGCCGCCACCCAGCGCACCAACTCCGCCCTCCCAGCAGCCCCTCAGCGTTCACCCCGTGCCCGCTCGGTCAGGAAGCCGGGCATCTCCTTTGCCCCAGGCACCTCAGGCCCTGCCCCAGTTACCCCTGCTGCCCTCAGTGCGGAGATCATTGACCTCCTCCAGACGCTCATTGTTGGGCAGTCTACCCTTTTGAATGCCATCCAGGGGGTGGAAAGGGAGGTGCATCGGAGCAATGCATACCTGGAGGGCATTCATTCGGGTCAGGCTGCCCATCAGCGATCGTTCAACGCTCTGGCCTCAGCACTGACGGCAGCCATTGTCCCTGTCTCCAGCCTCCCTCCTCCAACTCCCTCCACCCAGTCCCACTCCCCTGTTCCTCTGCCTATCCCAGACACACCTACAGACCAGCCTGCACACACATCAACACCCAAGGGCAGCTCATCCAGACATAAGCACCACAGATTACACAAGCATTCACACAAGCAACATCCACATGCAGAGATGCCAACAGCCACTGCCTCCTCTGTGTCCCCCTCCTCCTCGTCTCCCTCCTCCCTGCCTGTGACGTCTCCACTCACACATGCATGCACACCACCATCAGCCAGTACGTCCATCACCAGCACACCCACCAGAACACTCCGCACACGTGCAGTCACCACCCCCACTGCCATTTACACGTCCCCTGTGTCCTCTCCCAGTGTGTCTGTCACCCCCTCTGCCAAACCACACAAACGCAGCCACCCACCCACCCAACAGCCATCCACCTCACGACAGCATCCGTCACAAGCACCTGCACCCAAAGACACCACACTTGACTCTCCTACAACCACATCCTCTTCCTCCACTCCCATACCCACTGCACCTACCCTTCCCATTGCTCCTAAAAAGTTTTTCCTCTCCAAAATTAACCGCTTTGCATCACCTGACCCACCCCCTCCATCTCGTAAGAGTCCAAACAGCACCTCAGCCACCACAAGCCCTGCACCTACTAGGACCATAGTTCAGGGCTATTGGAGTCCACCAGCTCCTAGGGCCGGAACATCTGCCAGCAGCAAGGGGACAGCCAGCCCACCCCCTGGGAAAAGAACCAAAAAAGGGAAGGGCCGGCGCGACAGGCCTGAGACGGCTGCCCCCAAGGACACTACCCTTGCACCGTCACCTGGTACATCCACCAAGGGAGGCAAGAGCCCCAGAGATTCGTCGAAGGAGGGCAAGGGCAGCAGGGCGGACAAGTCCGGCAGCAGGCGAGCTGCCCAGGAGGGCCCCACCAGCCCCATTTCGGGTGTGACGGAGGACACCCACGGGCCCAGGACTCCAGCACAGGAGGGCCCCGCTAGCGAAAGGTCGGATGGCGACTGAGCGGAAATTATTGGCCAGATCCGGTTCCCCAGGAACACAAGACAAGCACCGCTGAACAGGGCCCCACCGTGACAAGCACCGCTGAACAGGGCCCCGCCGTGACAAGCACCGCTGAACAGGGCCCTGCCGTGACAAGCACCGCTGAACAGGGCCCTTCCTTTCAAGCACTGCTCCGCTGGGCCCTTCATCTCAAGCACCGCTCCGCTGGGCACCGCCGTCTCTGAACTGCTCCGCTGGGCCCTTCCTGTCAAGCACCGCTCCGCTGGGCCCTTCATCTCAAGCACCGCTCCGCTGGGCCCTTCATCTCAAGCACCGCTCCGTTGGCCACCGCCGTCTCTGAACTGCTCCGCTGGGCCCTTCCTGTCAAGCACCGCTCCGCTGGGCCCTTCATCTCAAGCACCGCTCCGCTGGGCCCTTCCTGTCAAGCACCGCTCCGCTGGGCCTTTCATCTCAAGCACCGCTCCGCTGGGCCCTTCATCTCAAGCACCGCTCCGCTGGGCCCTTCATCTCAAGCACCGTTCCGATGGGCACCACCGTCTCTGAACTGCTCCGCTGGGCCCTTCCTGTCAAGCACCGCTCCGCTGGGCCCTTCATCTCAAGCACCGCTGGCCCATTGGCAGGGCCGGATCTGTGTCGGGCAGGGCTTCACGAAGCACTCTGGCCAATATGCCTCCTCCATAACCAGTGGAGTCTGTAATCCACCTGATGGACTGTGGCTTTGCACTTCCCAGGATGTGACAGTGGTCAACCCACCCACTGTAGAGACTTGAGAGACTGTGGCTTTGCACTCCCCAGGATGGTACAGTGGGCAATCCACCCACTGTTGAAACTTGAGAGACTGTGGCTTTGCACTCCCCAGGATGGTACAGTGGGCAATCCACCCACTGTATAGACTTGAGAGACTGTGGCTTTGCACTCCCCAGGATGGTACAGTGGGCATGGAGGCCCCTTGTGGATCTGGCGTCGTGGACTCATGTGGCTGAGGTGCCCCCCCTTCCCTTCCCCCTGAGGTGCCTGTAGTTTTATTATCTGATGCCCCAGCAGTGTTCTCTCCAATGGAATCGGGTCTCGTGTGTGGGCTTTGCCCATGTGTTTATGCACATTGGCCCACGAACAATGGAAGGTAGCCAATATGTGCCGGACTTTTGGGCTATGTATATATTGTTCATGTTGTAATATATTTTATTTAGATATTTCATATTTCACTTAACTTCAAATATGCTATAATATACTTCAATTTTAAGGATCAATTTATTTTGTCTTTGCATTCTTCCGGGGGGTTTGGGGGGTGTCACTCTGACTTGTTGCTCTGCATTGGTGTGTAGGGATTTGGGGGGGGGTGGGTGTGTCGCGTATGTGTGTGCCCGTAACCTTTTCTCCTCCCCCCTCCCCTGTGTCGTAGGTGCAGTACTCACCGTTGTCGTCTGCGCCGGCGTTCGTGCTCCTGGTAGAGGAGCAGGTAGACAATAGCTGGTAGGATGTTTAATTCGGGTTCCATGCTGTCCAGATTCCTCGTGGAGTGTATAGAGGTGAGCGTTTTCCCGTTCGTAGACTGTTTCCGCCGTGTTTTTATCGGCGGGGCTCCCGCACCGGAAAAGGTGGCGGATTGATGGGTCGTGATAGTGTGGGCGGTACATTGTCTGCCGCCTGTCTGTTGGCGGTGACCGCCGCGCTGTTTGCGCGGTCGGAGTGTTAAAGTGGCGGGCTGTGTTGGCGGTTCCCGCCAGGGTCAGAATTCCATTTTTTTTACCGCCTGCCTGTTGGCGGGTTGGCCGCCGCTTTAACACCGACCGCCAGGGTTGGAATGAACCCCTATGTCTGGCCAAGGCATAATGTGGCGCAAGGGGTGACAAAGTGGTGCAATGCATGCATTGCGCCACTTTGTTAATATGGCACAAGGAATTTGGCCTTGTTGGGCCACATCAGCATCACATTAATGATGACGCTAATGTGGTGGAAGGAGGCGCTAGTCCTTCTTAAATCTGGGGCCTACTGTGCATCGTTAGATATCCATTATCCCTGTGGCATGAACATGATACCGTAGATGCCTTGTAGGCAGATTTGTATGAACTTGGGTCTTGACATTGTTGTAATATGTCTGATGGACAACATGTATCATCTGAAGATGCTGTATACATTGCATGATTAATCTTTTCCTACCCAACGCAGTTTTTGATGACATATTCTCCTCATGTTTTAACAGCCACAGTGACCCCAGCACAGAAGTGTGCATTTGAGAAGAGGGTCAAGCTTTTCTCTCACGTCTGCAAAGTCCAGACAGGTTACCGCAAGACGGCTAAGAGGTACCATAGGGAAAAGGCATTGGGGTAGTAGCTGACGTTCCCACATTGTGGAACCAGCTAAACAGTCTGCAACCAGCGGCAAGAAAGGTATGCCCTCAATGCCAAGGGCCAGGGGTGCTTCAGGAGGCCCCACCCCTTCCACATCCACAGCACATACTACACCAGCCCAGCAACAGTCACCACCACCAGCCACAGGCTCCGTCTTTAAGGGAGATATGCGGAAGGACATGGCAGAGGTCAAGGCCAGGTTGGCAAAGCTTGAAGCGGACAATGCCCTTAATTACAAACTCAAAAACTATATCAAGAAGAAGCTCAAGAAACTATGAGTGTGGATAGAGACCGCTTCCCAGTTCCTTCCCTTCCCCTAGTTTTCATTGTTAATAGTTTTAGTGGGTTTTAGGGGGGTAGGCATAGGTTAGGTAGCATAGATTACGTTAGTTGCAGGACATTGTTAGTATAATCAGAAGGATGGGTTTTTGATATTTATTTTGTTTTGGTGTGGTGCTTGGGCTCTATGTTTAAAAAAAAAATATATATATATATATATATATATATATATATATATATATATTTGTTTAGGCAATAGGTTTAGTTGGTCTGTGTGTATATTTAGTTCATGTTATCCTACTTTTCTATTGTCTGTAAAGGTGGGGGGACAATGTTTTACTGTGTTGCGATACATGTATAATATAAGTTTAGATTACGATAGATAGCTGTAGGGATAAGTTAAGAAGTAGTTAAGTTAGCATAGGTTAGCTTAGTTTAGGTTAATGTGTAGTTAAGGTTTTTATTAGGTAGTGTTTTTTAATATCAATAAATCCTGTTAGTTTTAGACAATAAGGTGTCCATGATGATTGACTGTCTGGGTGTTATCATGTCAGCACTGGCCATGTTAGACAAATGCCATTGGGCATGCATTCAATATTGATTTACGTGTGACTATGTGTATCCCCTATGAACAAGGACCTGTCTGATTGGCAGCGGTATCACATCAGCTACTCAAGACACTTTTCAGTGCAGTTCCTGACACTCGGATTGTGTATGCACAAATTCTTAGACAGATAGTCATGCAATATCAATTGTTAGTGCTAAGTTCTGTAACAATCATTCTTGAATAGTTTAGCACATTAAACTCCACCTTATTTGGGGAATGGATACTGGTACACTAATGGCTTCCCCTCACAGTCTTACATCTGCCTATTTTGTTGCTCACATCAATGTTGTATTGGTACAATCATCAGGAAAATTTCCAGACACTTGTGATCTGAACCACACATGCCATATGTCAATTTGCATGGATACCTGTTTAGTATGTGTTTTGAAGACTCAGACAGTAGTCCACAATAATATCAGTCACCTTAATCATCTTGATGTTTGAGTCTTAGCGTGTGCCTTTGTGTCTGATAGAAAGCCACAGATTTCCTTTGGTTCTGTAGTCATTGACATAGCTTCACACAATGCATTAATTTGTAACAGTTGATGGAACACTGAAAAAAAAGCAGGTCATGTGAATATGGTGATTTATTTACATGTGCAAGTTTAGTTTCCAGTGATGTACAATGTACTGTTCACTGACTACATGAGAGATCCCAAACCATTGTATGTCCAGTCAGAGTCCAGGGGTGAGGGACATGTCATGAGACATGTGTAGGAGAGGAGAGCATTAGTGAGAAGGTCCCCAAATTGACAATAGTTAGGGACTGAGACAACGACAATCCATACATGATAAGTCAACAGTGGTAGAAAGAAGAGGGTACATTGCCAGCTGTCACTACACTGGCATGATCTTAAGCACAGAACTAAAGAGATACTATCCATGTGGCACAGACTGTAGCTACTGGGTGGTTTTTCGTGTGAAAGAAGTGCCTTACATATCGTCATCCTCTGATGTATGTGGTGCCCCCTGTGCCAATTGTTGGGTGGTGCTGTTGTTGAAGTTGAGGGGGGCACACGCACATCAGGGAAAAGACATGTGGAATCAAAGTTCCCGGCAGCTGCTATTTGGTCAAGCCTCCGCCTCATGACAGCATCTATGTTGGCCAGGGACTCCTAGAGACCACATAGTTGGGAGTGGGTGCCTCTGATGGCAGCACAGTTGTCCTTATTTGGACTGAGGCACCTCTGCATTCCCTTTTAGGCTGCCCGCCATGGTCTCCATTCCCACCCCCACCTGCTGTGCCACCTCCTGCTGGACTCCTACCGTTGTCCTCTGAAAGGTAATGTCTGGGTCCTCAGGGTCCAGGGCTGTGGCAGGACTGGTCAGTGATGTGTGTTGGTAGTTGGGTGGTCCATGTGCATACCCTGCAATGTTGTGAGTCCTCCCTGTGACTGGGGATGGTGTCTGGAAGGAACCCAGGCAATCCAGAAAAGTGTCAGCATTGATGGTTGGCAGCTGGTTACTCATCTCTTCAGTAAAATCCAGGACAGGCATGTCTGCAGGAGGTAAGGCATCATCCTCTGCAACTGGATAGTGAAAGGTCAGTCTATGACTGTAGTAGCTGTTGACATGGCTCATCATTTACTTGCTACTGGTGGCTCAGTGACATGGTACTGACCCCCATATCAAGGCACACATTTATGGACCCCTAGTAGCACACTGTGCCACCTGAGCATCATTTCTGTGGAGTCCCCATTAGCACCATCTGCCAGTCCACAGTTCCCAGTGTGTTACACCCACTTTGATTGTTTAATCATGGTCTTCGACATATGTACCCCTTTCATTGACTTGACTGTGTTAACTTTGCATGCCATGGGCGTTGTTCCGTATTTGTGCTCACACCACAAGTGGAGATGTACAGAAATACTTGGAATTTGGTTGTACAGTTATTTGAGTAAGTAACTGATTCATCTGCCCCCTATGTATGTTGTTGGAGTGATGGTAGGGAGAGAGATGTCCACATGTATGCTCCTAGCCACTTTGAGTGGTGTGTCCAGCATCCTGTACCACCCATTGTGAGATTCAACCACCTTATGTGTATGTGGGCCAACAGGTTTTTCTCCCTTCCTACATGGCAACACTGATCCGTACATTTCAGATTTCCTTGTTTTATAGGTTCAAGGATGGCCGCATTGCTTTGTTTTGGTGGAAGGTAGACCTTCCTGTTTGTACACATACACACAAGGTGGTTTATTGTTATGTTGTGTGGTGCAGAATGATGAACACATGACTCTTAAGTGGCTAGGGAGATGTGTCGTGGGAGGCGGATCTGATACATTTTGAGGCTTGTTGATGTGTGGATGCATCATTGTGGGACACCACATCAGGGGTGGTATTGTAGTTGTGGTACTAAGGACTGACATTGTGATGTGTTCCTTCCTGCAGATGTGCATTAGGACCGGTAAGAGGGACACCCCTACACCATGCAGATTGTGTGGCAAAGTTGGTATTGTACGTCATATATTTAGGCATTATCAACTTTAGTAGACGGATGCATTGACTCTCTGTGACAAGTACACATCCCTGCACATTGGAATTGATGCTGCACAGCGGAGCAAGCTGAGATATTGGTCTGTGTGTTTCTTCATAAATTGGTAATTATGTGCCAGCATCTCCAGCCACAGACATCATAGTGCTCTACCCAAGCATATTATTTTTTGACTTCTACTCAAGTGGTGGATAGTGATGGTAGGGAGAGAGATGTCCACATGTATGCTCCTAGCCACTTTGAGTGGTGTGTCCAGCATCCTGTACCACCCATTGTGAGATTCAACCACCTTATGTGTATGTGGGCCAACAGGTTTTTCTCCCTTCCTACATGGCAACACTGATCCGTACATTTCAGATTTCCTTGTTTTATAGCTTCAAGGATGGCCGCATTGCTTTGTTTTGGTGGAAGGTAGACCTTCCTGTTTGTACACATACACACAAGGTGGTTCATTGTTATGTTGTGTGGTGCAGAATGATGAACACATGACTCTTAAGTGGCTAGGGAGATGTGTCGTGGGAGGCAGATCTGATACATTTTGAGGCTTGTTGATGTGTGGATGCATCATTGTGGGACACCACATCAGGGGTGGTATTGTAGTTGTGGTACTAAGGACTGACATTGTGATGTGTTCCTTCCTGCAGATGTGCATTAGGACCGGTAAGAGGGACACCCCTACACCATGCAGATTGTGTGGCAAAGTTGGTATTGTACGTCATATATTTAGGCATTATCAACTTTAGTAGACGGATGCATTGACTCTCTGTGACAAGTACACATCCCTGCACATTGGAATTGATGCTGCACAGCGGAGCAAGCTGAGATATTGCTCTGTGTGTTTCTTCATAAATGGGTAATTATGTGCCAGCATCTCCAGCCACAGACATCATAGTGCTCTACCCAAGCATATTATTTTTTGACTTCTACTCAAGTGGTGGATAGTGATAGGTCATACTTAACATGCCAAGGCGGGGTACCATGCAAACCATATCCTGGTGTATTTTCCATGTGCCCCCTCACACCTGACACTGCATGAAGTAGGCATTTTATGTGTATATTTGTGATCTTCCCATACAACACAGGTGTGACCCACCCAGCTTCTGATGCCTTTGAAAAGGTCTGCACATCTGGATTTGGTTAAGTGTAGTCTAATAACTCAGGGTGTTTAAGAACTCAGGGTGGTGTGAGAGTGACAAGTGGGTGTGTTACAAGTTTGTAATTCTACAGATTGTAGTTGTTTATTGTGTGTTGCATTGTGCATCACTCATAGGGAAAACTTTCAATGTATTTGGTGCATTGATCCCACACCACCATTGTCCTTGCAGGCCCCTTGCCCCAGCCACCAATACAATGGAAGCATGTTATTTACATTACTGGTCACCATGGTGGACATTCCCACATTAGTGGTCACTTTGTCATCGGCCTGTGGCAGGCCTCACACATGAGGTTATCAGATAGCACAGTGCAACCTTTATGGATTGTCAGCCCCATTAGTTCCCCCCTCCCTGCGTAAGTGATATATCCTTGTATACATCATGTGGCAGGGCATATAGTGATGGAAGGATGAACAGAGTGGATCTATGCATGCGTTATGTGACTTAGTTAATGTAGCACAAGGGGAATGGGTAGATTCTATCCACATTGGCAACATTTGTTATGATGCTGATATTGCATAATGGGCTTGGAAAATTGGGCCCCTAGTGCGACAATGAGACCACTTGTAGCTGTTGTTATGCATGAAGGTGTCCCTTTGTGCCCGACACCAACCATTCCAACTACAAAGGCAACTTTGCTACATGGTGAAATGGATGCTACTTTTACAGCAGCTCAGATGGTGATCACAGACATGCCCCATATGTTGAATATGTACAGTTTTGTGCCCACTCCCAATAGTGCATGAAGGTGTGTGGCAGTTCTTGTTGGTCCACCCTGTGCAACAAGCATAGTTCATGTTTCCCACTGAGTGTTACACATGGGCAGGTAGATCAGTGACAACAGTGAAGCGATTGCTGTGAGGGTTGAGAAATGGTCTGTGCATTTGGGGGGGAGGGTGTGGGTGCATTTGAAGTCTTTGGCCATTAAGGCTCAGGTTTTAAAGAAGATGACGGAGCGCTAACGCTGCGCCACATTTTGCAGTGCCGTGCTCTGTCATCTTCTATGCGCAGGGATGCTCCGTTTGAAATCGTAAACTGCACACCCCTGTGTTGCCCCCTGTGCCAGTGCTATTTTTGCTGCAGAGCGCCAAAGCAGACATCCTAGCTCCATGGTGCAAGAATGGCTGCGCTGCAGGGGAGATTGTTTTTGTGCAGGAAGGGGCATCTTCCTGCAAAAAACAATCTTCTATGGCCATTTGCACTTTCTATGTGTGCTGCAGGATACAGCACACATAGGAAGAGCAAAACATGAGGAGGAATGAAAGCATGTCTCCTTGTTGCGCCATGCTGACGCCACCCCTTCGGTGGTGTTAGATTTTGTCTCAGTCTCAGGTTTGCAGAAACTTGTAAATCTAGGGCAGCGTCAAAATGCAGTGAGTGTTGCTGTGGCACGCCTACAGCAACACCCATTGCACGCCCCTTCCATGCAAAGTGCTGAGTGTGAAGGGGCCGTATTTACAAGGTGGTGTTAAGCCACAAAAAGTGGCTTAAAGCCACCTTGTAAATAAAGCACAGTGCATAGCGCCACTGGAGCATCACTAAAAGTGATGATCCAGTGGCAATAGGGCCTTCTGAATCTGGCCCTATGTGTCCCAATATGAACCTTTTGCATGAATTCACTGTGTCCTATGTGCCTCCCCCTTCTGCCATTTTGTAATTTCCAGATTGTCCCCCACTGTAGCTTACTGTGCATTTGTGGTAGGTCTTGGAAGTGTGCTGTCCTATGATCCCAGTGACCAGCTCCTCAGGGATGACCCCTGCCACCATCTCCTCCAGGTCACCAGGTCCTCCTGGGGTGCGGGACTCCCAATTCCAGTCTGAAGTGCTGCCTTTTGGTTCCTGGACAGTTTTTGTTTAGTTCTGCACTTGCAATCGTGCCAGCCCTTCTTACAATCGGTAACAGGCCTCTTTACCACTGCCACACTGTTGACTTTATCTACTATTGCCTGCCATATAGCCTCCTTCCTATGTATTGGCAATTTGGAGATGACAAAGAGCTGGTGTTGGTGCTCCATCGCCTCTCTGACCAAGATGTCCTTCTCCTCTTCCCTGAAGCAACACTTCCCTTTCCTTTTCTCCTTCACCTTGGATTTTTCGGGTCCATCCTGTCGAGACTGGGCCACTCACCTGAAAAGCAGGATGTCTGCAGGGGCGATGGTATGCCCCCGACATCCTGGAACACTTCTCAGCACTTCCTGGTGAACACAGAAACCCCAGTAGATGTCCCAAAAGGAAAGGGGGAGTGGAAGAGAAAGAGACAAAACACTGCCACGTCTTGCCGGTCCAGCCAGGCACCCTGTATCTTCGGAGGGCAGGTCGTTGTTGACAGAGTGATAGTAGAGTTAGTGCACTCAACTGCCTTGAAACTGAATCTCTCTTTCTGATATGGGCACGGGAGCGGTAGAAGAATACCGGGATGTTCCAGCACTTTTCTTGGATAATAATAACTGTTGGCACAATTACTAACACTGCATTACCAAAAACCCAAACTGAGTACCATAACAATAAGTACTGCAACACTAGGGCTGGCTTCACAGAGATTCCCTGTTGCACACTACAATTAGAACTGTGGTTGCACTTATCATGCACAAGAAAGACAAACAAGGGCATTAATTATATCACATATATAACTTTCCTGCATGTATAGGGTTAAACTAAAAGGAACAAAAACAATCCAAGAAATACAAATACCCACTCTGGGTTTAAACAGTTAGGGTGGCACAATTTGGTTTGATTTCACTGTGTGTGTGAGAAACCCTTCAGAAAAATTCCTCAAAGCATAGGCATGAATTACACAATTTAAATCCAAGCGTTATGCGATTAGAGAAAGAAAAGCCACATAAATGCTCTTTTAAAATCGCACTGTCACTTTTTGTAGTACTTGAGCTCAAGCAGATTTCCTGAAGCACATTTAGGCAAGTAACTACAATAATAATGTAGAATGTTCAGAAATGTATTTGTCACTTCAAGATAAGCACTTTGCCAAAATACGAGGTCTGAAATACACCAGCTGTTTTAGGAAAGCGCGCCGCTCAAAG
Source organism: Pleurodeles waltl (assembly GCF_031143425.1). NCBI lineage: Eukaryota > Metazoa > Chordata > Amphibia > Caudata > Salamandridae > Pleurodeles > Pleurodeles waltl. The sequence continues at coordinate 983,755,645 of NC_090442.1, forward strand.
AATAAACTCCCTGGAGAATACTAGTCACTTAGCTGCAATCTTTTCCGGAGTGCTGGAGGAACGCCTGGTGTCAGCTGGTACAGGAAGGAAGAAAAGAATTGCCTCAAAAGTCCTGAATACAAGGATGACAGCAGGGGCTGGACTGCCAAATCAGATGCTGAGATCAGGAAGCAAAACAAAGCCAAGCAGGGAGGCATGCTTCACTCTGCTATTTATAGCCAATCAAGAAAGCAGTTGAGTTTCCACATGTGGTGAGTCACCACACCCAATTAGAAGCACATGTCTACACCACACCCAATTAGAAGCACGTGTCTACACCTGCTCACATTAGGAAACAAGCATTGGTAAAACAAGCATTGATCAAACTAATTGTGTAACACAGCACATTATGTTTACTTAGAAACATGAAGGTTTAACCAAGAACAGAGATATGATTCAACCCTAATCCCTGGGGATGCTGACAGATAACGCAGGAGGCAACTTGGGGATTGCTGACACATCCTGGCTTGTACTGGGCTGATTGGAATCTCCTTGGGGTCTCTCCTTGCCTGCATTCTCCATCTTGGGTCCTTTGCTTGCAGGCTTTTTCAAAAATAGCGCTAACATGATTAGCGTAAAAAAAGTGCCGCTAATCGTTCTAACGCCTCTTTTGCAGCATTAGCGTAAATTTTCTTTACGGTGTATCACAATAGTTAGCATAATTTTTTTTTATGCTAACTTTGCCGTTGCGCCATGGTGTGTCATTTTATCAATACAGTGCACAGAAGGCGCAAGGTAATGTTGTTGTGAATAATATTTCTTAAATCTGGCCCTATGTGTTTTAACCAGATTTACATCCCAGTACAAGTGTTTTCATATGCGCACGTTGGACAGTTGATTTTATTTCAAGATGTGTTTAACAGACAAAATAATAATGTTTATATTTTTTTTAAACCTATTTGAGTAGAACGCAACATTTAATTTTTTAGTTATTTAAAAAAAAAAATTAAATTGTTCAATTCTCTATGAAGAATACAACAACGTTTTGGAAGAAAAAAATGGATTTCTTAATTGTTTTTTTTTCTTTTTTTTACTTAAAAATGTTTTTGGATTGTTTTGGATTTTTTTTTTTTTATTAAACATTTTTACCCATTATGGCTATTGAATTGTGAGATTTCTGAAGTTTTGAAGAAGGCAATGTGAAAAATAGATTGTGTTTTTTCGCGGGGAAGGGGTTGGATTAGTATAACTATGGATTGTTGGATTCTCAGTGCCTCTTGGTGAAAGGATCTTAAAATATTGCCAAGAGTAGAGGAAAGAAGAATACTGCAGGTAGGGGTTGAAAGATTAAAAATTTTTTTTTTTTTAAAGCAGATTGAATGTAGGTATTCAGCCAAAACATGAAAGTAGTCAGTTAGTTTTAGAAGTGTAAAATGTACGCAGTATTGTAAAGTTAGTCTAAAGTTTCCATCAATAGAAATTGTTGAATTTTAGCTAATAGTCTTTCCAACATGTCTTTACTTTTTTTAATATTGAAGGGCTATCGAACAATGATTGTGTCATACTCATTTCCTGGAAACTTTGGGCCAGATGTAGCAAGCAGTTTTGCCCATTCTGTGTCTATGGGAAAATGTGTTCGTACATAGGGCCCTTTGTTCTTGTTTTTAAATTTCCAGGAAATGACAGTGGTTAGGGTGACTTTTTCCAATGGAATTATTAAAAGAATTACACAAATACTTAATGGCATTATTGATTTTTGCACCTTCCTTTTAAGCAGGCGGAGTAACAGTTTTCAGCATTCAATAGGAAGCCTGTGTTTCCTTCTATGGCCCTGCCTGCTTAAATGGTCAATCCTTTTGTCTTCGGAATAATGTATAAGTGGGGCCAATTTTTCCAAATTTTGTGAAAAACTTCTGATTCTACAATTGAAGTGTAGAAGTCATTCATACACTTAGGTAGTACAAAACACAATGCAATGAGTTTTCTGAGTTCATATTGAAGTTTATTGTTTGACATATATTCCTCATCTAAGGTTGTTGTTTTTTTATTTTTCACCAGTAGGTATGAGAAAAGTTTAAAAAAAAAAAATCTTTGAATTTGGATGTTAGGGTGAATGTTAGTAGTTGTATTAATCATTTGTAATTTGAACTCAATTATGATTTTCCTAGGTCTTTTATTGTGTTAAAATTTACAACTGATTATACATCTGTGTAAGTAGAGAATTGGTTGTCAGGCAGTAAGCTGTAAATTAATGGGATAGTAGTGGTGTTAATGTTTGCATGAATAGCATAAATGTGGTTGAATGGATTCAGAGTGTATTTAAAAGTGCTATCCATCATCCTCAAGAGTTACAGTGATATGTAGTGTACCAAAAAATAGTATTATTTTAGGGTTCTGGTTATCATAGAGTAAAAAAAGTTCATGGTTAAAGGACTCTGTTAATTCAGGAGGTATATTAATATCAGAGTAGGTTTGAGGACTTACTTTGAGAATAAGGCACCTATTTTTCTCTTTGTACTATTGTTCTTAAACTTATGATTGTGGGCATACTTGTGGCTGCATGCTTGGGGATGTTCCAGGCTCCCTCCCTCACAACTGAGCCACAGGGTTTATTGGGCTGCAAGGGACCTAGGGCCTCATTACGATGCTTGCGGTCTTGAGGATGCCAGGCTCACGGTGGCGGTCAAGACCGCATCTGCTGTGGCCATCCGACTGCCACATGAAGACCCTGGTCCGCCAGGGTTCCGCCAGCACCGCCAGGATCCATGATCCTGATGGCCTGGCAGTGGCGGAGATCGTAATCCGCCAGAGCAGCGCTGTCCTGCGGATTACTACCTTGTTCTCTGCTAGCCTTTGAAAGGTGGTTTCACCACTATTAAAAGGCTGGCAGAGAATAGGTGCAGAGGGCCATAGGGGGGCCTCTGCACTGCCCATGAACTTAGCATGGGCAGTGCAGGGGTCCCCCTGCCCAGCACTGTCGCAGTGTTCACTGTCTGCTGTGCAGACAGTGAACATAGCCAGTGTGCTGGTGCACCCTGCGGGCTACAGCATTGCCGCCGGCTCGATTACGAATAGGAGACAATTCTGTAGCCTGTTTCCCGCTACGCCGACGGACGGAAACCAAGGTTTCCGCCCGCCTACCTAGCGGGAAATACCTAATACGTCCGGCGGGGTGGTTTCCACGGAGGCGTCAGCCACCCTGTCGGGAGTTTGTCGGACGGGCTTTCCCGTCCGTCAAACTCATAAGGAGGCCCTTAATTTGTTGAATATTTTCTCTAACTTCAGTCTCTGTTGCAGGGGCAGAGTGGTTATGCTCAGTGGCTCTTTCCACTGCGTCAACCAAGAGTAACGGCTCTGCCTTTGCAGTAGGGTGAGTAATAATCAACACACCTGCAATGACTCCTGGGGTCAGTTAATATCTCCTTACACTAAGTGCTCCTACCATACCTCAGAAGTCTATTTCTATATTTGGATTAAGCGTTAATTGCTTGTTTTGTATTTCCATTTTTTAAAAACCTAAACAAAATCAGAATAAATATACGTGTGTGAAGGAATGATAGTGTATATTTTTTCCTTTCTTGGGTTTGCCTACACAGAGAAAAAAGGAAAGTTATTTCTTGCAATCTGTGGAGAAGATGAAGTTATTTTATGCTGTTTGTTCTGTGGAAAAATAATTGAATGTTATTTTCCTGTTTAGGATACAAAATGTGATTGTTTAATTTACGTTTATACAAATATATCTACCTTTAGAAATGCTCCTTTTGCCGTCATGTTTTTGTGCCTTTTTTCAGGTGGTGTTGATATGTGTTGTTAATGTGTTTCTAACGATAAGAGACGTGTATATCACATTGTTGAGTTCATCATGAATTACTGTATTTATGTATTCATTGTTTACTTAAATGTTCTAGTGGTCTAAAAATAAGAGAAAACTGTTCTTAAATGTGCCCACAAGTCTTTGTCCAGCACCTTCTATGACTAGGCACTCTATGAGTTAGAATATGAAATATGCCCTTATTCACTGTACAACACCTTTCTCGATTAGGCACTTGGTGGAGTAGAATAGTAAATCTGCCCAGTCACTCACCATCCAGCACGTTTTCTGAGTTTGCACTTGGCAGAGTTAGAATAGTAAATCTGGGAGGGTGTGGCAGACAAGCTGGCCGACCTGAGGCACTGAGTGAGTGCTCCCGGCCCCGGTAATTGAATCCTGCACCATCCTGCCACCCTGAGTCGCCGACGATCTGATGGGCGAGAGGTGGGGGTCGGTGGCGAGAGCAGGGGGAGGAACAGAGACGCCATGGATGTGCAGCGGAGCAGCACACAATGAGTGCCTGACTCCAAAATGGCGGCCACGGCTGTGACTGTTGGCGCTTAGGGCCTGGCCCATGGTGGGGCATGTGACCCTGGGGGGGCCTGACTGGGGAGCTCTGAGGCAGGGGAGGCGTGTGGCTGGCTAGCGTGCGCTTTCTACCATCCCCCCCCCCCCACACACTCCCAGTGTGGCAACGTCATCGGGCTCCATGGAGGTCTGGGCCGGAGAAGCCTTTGAGCGCGGCCTGGTGGACTGGAGGAGTTGTGTTGTGAAGGCGAGGAGGTCCCGGAGACGAGAGCGGGATATGGAGAGCGGAGCAGCTGAGGCGATGCGGGGCGCCTGTCCGGGCGTTTTGGAACTTGCAGAGCATGCCAGAGTCTGGTGTGGGACTGTGCTGAGCCAAAGGAAGGGGTTGAGAAGCTCCAGAGGTGACCAGGACTGGGTTGATTGCTTTGGACGTGGTTGCCTACATTTCTTCCCCCCAGACAGCCTCTACGCTAGGAGGTAGATGCCCATACTCCCTGTTGGCCGCTCGAATGGGCAGATAATTAGATTGCTGGAGTGGAGACTAAAACTGCGACTAAACAGGTGGATTGGACTGGACGCGGTGACTGTTTGGTGCGCTTCAGGCGGAACTGCTACTGCTGGCTGCAGCAAGGTGGCTGCCCGGGCTCTGTCAGACATTTGGTGACTGAGGTCGTGAACTTAGTACACCATGGGCAAGGACAGATCAAACAAAGGTGCACAGCAGACCAGTATGGACCAAAATACTGCCCAGAATGCAGGAGGAAGCCTGCAGAAAGACACCCCTATGCCCATGGGTAAGGGGGACGAGCCCACCGGAACAGACGGGAGAGCAAGGAGATGCAATTTATACATAGTGGGCTTCCCGGAGGGGGTGGAGGGGAGTGCCTTTCTAGAAGAGTGGATTAAAAGAATTATGCCTCTGTCCCTCTGTCGCCTGTGTTCGTAGTTGAGCGAGCACATAGGGCGTTGGCTCCCCCTCCACCGCCGAGGGCTCCCCCTACAACGATTATTGCCAAGATTCTCAACTACAGAGATCGGAATATCATCCTACAGGAAGTGCGCAAACACGGTTATCCCACCTATGAGAATCCTACCATACAATTCTTCCCGGATTACACTAGAGTGGTGCAGCTCCAAAGACAATCGTATATAGGTGCTAAACAAAAACTGAAAGAACTGGGTTACACTTATATGCTCCTCTACCATGCCAAATTGAAGGTATTACATGTAGGCCACGCGCATTTCTTTCAGATACCTGAGGCAGTTTGGGACTGGCTGGAATTGAGAACCGGCAAGGGATCCCTGGGGACCCCGCACAGGGGGATCCGCGGGAGAGACCATAGGGCGAGTGACTCGCAGGCCACCACACGTAAAAATAACAGGCGCCGTTGCACCAGCCGAGGAGACAGACTAAAAATGCACCCGAATGATACCCTGAGTCTGGAACGACAGAGACAGGAACGTGGGGAGGCCAGATTATTGGTCGAATCCGTCACCTCAGAGACATCATCGCGCTCTGGATCACCAAATGGCGGTGTAGACCTGACACCAGACTTGGGCATTTCTGCTAGCTGAGGGTGCTGCTGCGACGCCATGAAGGACTACCAGTCTTGAACCCACATCAGGCCTGGAAATATTGACTTTATTTCTGCTCTCCTTTTTCTCGTTCTTTTTCTCCCCCCCCTCTTTCTATGCTACTACTGTTGATGGGGGGCGGCGACTTGGGATAGCTACAATAGAGGGGATGGGGGTGATCTAACAGGAACCCTCCTTTATTTTCTGCTGTGGCTGGCCGCACCCTGCACCTTGTAATGACTTGTAATTAGTTTTTTGTATTGCACCTGTAGGTTACTATAGCGGGTATAGAGTGTGTGAGGTTTGGATGGTTGTGTGAGGGATTGGACCGCACCATCTCGAACAGTTCCTTGCTATCGAGCAGGGGTAACGTTCTGCTCTCCCTCTCCTCTGGATTCTAGATTAGATAGCGGGGCGCACATACGTAGTGGGCAGACACTAGTTGGGGGTGGTGTTTACCTGGGGTGGGTTGGCGATGTTGAATGCAATTTTGAGTTGCAGTTGTTTTTCTGTTTTATACACTTGGGATACTGTATGCATTGTGAGGGAGAGGGGACATAGAGTTTCAGTACTGAGCGCACATTGGACCAGGCTACACAATTGGGGTGAACATGGATATGATGGAGGGGGGTTTGGGGCGGTGGGGATACATCTGTTGGTGGACTTAGCTCAAGATGTGTACCTTGATGCGAATTATCACATGGAATGTGAGGCCTCTGAATTATTTTGTAAAGCGTTATAGAGTACACACTTACCTTAGATGCATAGGCACCCAAATTGCTCTCATCCAAGTGACGCATTTGATAGATAGCGCGGCACAAAAGCTACAGAAAAAGTGGTGGGGACAATTGTACGCTAGGGGAGTCTCTGTCTGGGTTGCTCTGCGGTGCCTTTCCATTTCAAAAGCTTAACAGCAGATGTGCAAGGTCGCTATATATTCTTGCACAGTGATTTTGATGGGCGTGAACTCTGCATCCTGAATATATATGCTCCTAACTCAGATGATGCTGAGTTCTTTAAAACACTGCTACAGGAGTTAGTACCCTATGTGGGAATGCCTGTCATCTAGGCGGGAGACTTCAATTGTGTCCTGGATGGTGTTTTAGACAGCAGCCCACCAAAATTTGCCACTAAGCCACACATGACAGCTAAACTACCCGAGGTTATGAGTACCCTGCATTTCGTAGACATATGGAGAGAACTACCCCGCTTCCTCAGTATACTCCTGTTACACGCCTACGCATGGGGCATATAGCAGACTGGATAAATGTTTGCTCACTAACATGGGTATACTGGATGTCTGTTGTGTTGCCTAGCAGGTGAGGTTTCTGTCATATCCCGCCCCTTTCTTATTAGAGTTCAAGACCCATACACCTAGACCGACAATACGCATGTGGAAGTTGCGGCCTGAGTTATTAGGGGACCTAGAATATAAAAGTGACATGCGGACGGCCCTAGATGGATATTTTAGCGTGAACTCGTCTACAACTCGAACACTAGGCATAGAATGGGAGGCCCTAATGGTAGTCATTCGGGGAAAGAGGATTGGCAAATCCTATGGCATTAGGAAAGAAATAGAACAGGAACTTACACAATAGGAGCATATCCAGACTGCTTTTCAGTCCAGAGTGACCCGCGGAGATAACTTTGAGGCAGATTGTCGCACGACGTGCACAAAAATAGGAGATATTTGGAATAGGCTAGATAGTTATGTACGTAAGGATTACAGGCAGAGGTTGTACCGGGAGGGAGACCGTTCAGGGCTCATGCTGGTCTGGCTCCTTAAGCAGGAGCTGCCTGTACCAGTAATCCTATCATTGCAAGAACCGACCAGGGAGAGGTATTTGGGACAAGTGCGTGTGAACCACTTTTTGCAGGATTGTGAGGAAATGCCTTCCTTGGCATGGTTACCCCCTAACTTTTTGCCTTTTGTTGATGCCAGTTATGATTGAAAGTGTGCTGGGACCCTGCTAATCAGGCCCCAGCACCAGTGTTCTTTCCCTAAACTGTACCTTTGTTCCCACAATTGGTACAGCCCTGGCACACAGAAAAGTTCCTTGTCAGTGGTACCCCTGGTACCAAGGGCCCTGTGGCCAGGGAAGGTCTCTAAGGGCTGCAGCATGTCTTATGCCACCCTGGGGACCCCTCACTCAGCACATGCACACTGCCTCACAGCTTGTGTGTGCTGGTGGGGAGAAAATGACTAAGTCGACATGGCACTCCCCTCAGGGTGCCATGCCCACCTCTCACTGCCTGTGGCATAGGTAAGTCACCCCTCTAGCAGGCCTCACAGCCCTAAGGCAGGATGCACTATACCACAGGTGAGGGCATAAGTGCATGAGCACTATGCCCCTACAGTGTCTAAGCAAAACCTTAGACATTGTAGGTGCAGGGTAGCCATAAAGAGTATATGGTATGGGGGCGTGTCAATTATGAACTCCACAGTTCCATAATGGCTACACTGAAATCTGGGAAGTTGGTATCAAACTTCTCAGCACAATAAATGCACACTGATGCCAGTGTGGTATTAATTGTAAAATACACCCAGAGGGCATCTTAGAGATGCCCCCTGAATACCAGTCCGGCTCCTAGTGCTAGGCTGACCAGTTTCTGCCAGCCTGCCACAACCAGACGAGTTTCTGGCTACATGTGGTGAGTGCCTTTGTCACTCTGTGGCCAGGAACAAAGCCTGTACTGGGTGGAGGTGCTTCTGACCTCCTCCTACAGGAACTGTAACACCTGGCGGTGAGCCTCAAAGGCTTATGCCTTTTGTTACAGCACCCCAGGGCATCCCGGCCACTGCTCCCACTTTGGTGGCAAGGCTGGAGGAGATAATGAGAAAAACAAGGAGGAGTCACCCACCAGTCAGGACAGCCCCTAAGGTGTCCTGAGATGAGGTGACCCCTGCCTTTAGAAATCCTCCATCTTGAGTTTGGAGGATTCCCCCAATAGGAATAGAGATGTGCCCCCCTCCGCTCAGGGAGGAGGCACAAAGAGGTTGTAGCCACCCTCCAGGACAGTAACTATTGGCTACTGCCCTCCCAGACCTAAACACACCCCTAAATTTAGTATTTAGGGGTGACCCTGAACTCAGGAAATCAGATTCCTGCAACCTGAAGAAAGAAGAAGGACTGCTGACCTGAAAGCCCTACAGAGACGACGGAGACACCAACTGATTTGGCCACAGCCCTACCAGCCTGTCTCCAGACTCAAAGAACCTGTACAGCAACGCATCCGACAGGGACCAGCGACCACTGAGGACTCAGAGGACTGCCCTGACCCGAAGGACCAAGAAACTCCAGAGAACAGCGGCACTGTTCAAATCCTGCAACAACTTTGCAACAAAGAAGCAACTTTTAAAGAACTCTCTCTTCACGCTGGAAGCGTGAGACTTCACACTCTGCATCCGGCTCAAGTTCAGGAGACCCAACACCGCAGAGAGGACTCACAGGCGACTCCAACGATGTGGACACCCTGAGTCAACCTCCCTGCACCCCCACAGCAACGCCTGCAGAGAGGATCCAGAGGCTCCCCCTGATCATGGTAACAAAGGAACAGATGCTTGGACCAAGCACTGCACCCGCAGCCCCCAGGACTAAGAAGAACCACCTACTAGTGCAGGAGTGACCAGCAGGCGGCCCTCATCCTAGCCCAGTCAGTGGCTGGCAGAGAAGCCCCCCTGTGCCCTGCCTGCATCGCCTAAGTGACCCCAGGCCCCTCCATTGCTTTCAATAACAAACCCGACGCCTACTTTGCCTACTGCACCCGGTCGTCCCTGTACCGCAGAAGGTGTGTTTTGTGGGCTTGTGTGTGTCCCCCCAGTGCTCTACAAAAAAAACCCTGGTCTGCTCCCCGAGGATGCTGGTACTTACCTGTAAGGAGACTAGGACCGGAGCACCCCTGTTCTTCATAGGCGCCTGTGTGTTTTGGGCCCTCCTTTGACCTCTGCACCTGACTGGCTCTGTGTTGCTGATGCAGTGGCTTTGGGGTTGCCTTGAACCCTCAACTGTGGGCTGCCTATGCCCAGGAGACTGACGGTGTAAGTGCTTTACTTACCTGAGAAACTTAACCAAACTTACCTCCCCCAGGAACTATTGATTTTTGCAGTGTCCACTTTTAAAATAGCTTATTGCCATTTTAACCTAAGCTTTGTGTACTACTGTTTTAAATAAAAGTTCTATACTTACCTGTGTGAAGTACCTTGCATTTTATGTACTTACCTCATATCTTGAATCTTGTGGTTCTAAAATAAATTAAGAAAATATATTTTTCTACATAAAAAGTATTGGCCTGGAGTTACGTCTGTGAGTGTGTGTTCCTCATTTATTGCCTGTGTGTGTACAGCAAATGCTTAACACTACCTTCTGATAAGCCAACTGATCGACCATACTACCACAAACTAGAGCATTAGTATTATCTAATTTTGCCACTATCTGCCTCAAAGGGGAACCCTTGGACTCTGTACGCACTATCTCTCACTTTGAGATAGCATGTACAGAGCCAACTTCCTACATTGGTGGATCAGCGGTGGGGTCTAAGACTTTGCATTTGCTGGACTACTCAGCCAGAACCTGATCACACGACTAAATTCCAAAAATTGTAATTTGAAATTGATTTTTGCAATTTGACTATTTGTCAAAAAAATTAAAAGTCCTGCTAGGTCCTTGTGTAATTCCATGTTAGCATTTCTTTTAGAGTTTAAAAGTTTGGATTTAAGTTCCAGAAGTAGTTTTTATATTCTTAAAAAGTAATCCCAACTCGTAAAGTGATAATGTCAAATACAGATGAGATGGTGATGGAACTCCAGGAGCTTTTGGCAGAGTTCACATGGGACCACCCCTCTGAGGATACTCCTTCAGATGGGGAAGTTAGTGAACAGGAGGATGAATTCCCCCCTCCTGTCCTAACCAGGGAGAACAGGGTTCCTCAAACCCTGGCTCAACAAATCATAGGCAGAGAGATTGGTTCTTCCACAGGGGAGACCAGTACCTCTGGAAGCATTGAGGGCAGCCTCAATGAAGAGGACCTCCTGTTAGCAAGAGTGGCCAAAAGATTGGCTTTGGAGAAGCAGCTCCTAGCCATAGAAGGGGAAAGACAAGAGATGGGTTTAACTCCCATCAATGGTGGCAGCAACATAAATAGGGTCAGAGAGAATACTGACATCCTAAAAATCCCCAAAGGGATTGTAACAAAATATGAAGATGGTGATAACATCACCAAATGGTTCACAGCTTTTGAGAGGGCTTATGCAACCAGAAAAGTAAACAGGTTTCACTGGGGTGCTCTCCTTTGGGAAATGTTCACTGGAAAGTGTAGGGATAGACTCCTCACATTCTCTTGTAAAGATGCAGAATCATATGACCTCATAAAATCTACCTTGATTGAGGGCTTTGGATTCTCAACTGAGGAGTACAGGATTGGGTTCGGGGGGCTCAAAAATCCTCGAGCCAGACCTGGGCTTATTTTGTTGACTTCTCATTCAAAACACTAGATGGTTGGATAACTGGCAGTGGTGTAAATGATTATGATGGGCTGTATAACCTTTTTATGAAAGAACGTCTGTTAAGTAATTGTTTCAATGACAAACTGCATCAAGATGTGGTAGACCTGGGTCCAATTTCTCCCCAAGAATTGGGAAAGAAGACAGACTTCCACAGGAGTGAACAAAAGAAAGGGGTCACAAAGCCTCCCCAGGGGAAGAGTGGTGAGACATCCAAGAGCAAAAGTAAAGAGTCTTTTACAGAGCCCCAAAAACCTGCTCAGGAGGGTGGGCCCAGAGCCTCTTCACAGTCCACAAATGGGTATAAGGGTAAAAACTTTGATCCCAAGAAGGCCTGGTGTTGAAACTGTAGTCAGCATGGACACCAAACTGGAGACAAGGCCTGTCCAAAGAAAAGTCCTACAACAAATACTACTCCAGTTAGTACTGGAATAGCCAGTCTCCAGGTGGGATCTACAGTGTGCCCAGAGCAAATCAGGGTTCACACTGAAGCTACATTAGTTTCTGAGGCTGGGGGGGGGGGGGGTGATTTAGCCACACTTGCTGCCTGGACGCCTAACATGCAAAAATACAGGCAGCAGCTCTTAATCAATGAGACTAGAGAAGTAGCCCTGAGGGATACATGTGCCAGTGTCACAATGGTGACAGACAAACTGGTTTGCCCAGGACAGTACCTGGCTGGACAGACATATCCAGTCACTAATGCTGACAATCAAACTAAAGTTCGTCCCATGGCAATGGTAACTTTAGAATGGGGAGGGGTCACTGGCCTGAAACAGGTGGTAGTCTCCTCTGCAATTTCAGTAGAATGTCTGCTAGGGATTGATCTGGAGTCCTCTGCATGGGCTGAAGTAGAGCTCAAGACTCATGAAGCCATGCTGGTTATCCCTGAACTCGTGTGTGTGAAGACAAGGGCACAGAGCAGGGCTCAGGGTGGAAAAGAAGTGTTGGCGTCTGGAATAGTGGCCCAACCTTCCAACAGAAAAGGAAAGAAGACTGGGGAACGAGCTTCAACACAGCAAAAGAAACAGAACCTCTATTCCCAGGAAGATGTTCTATCCCCTGAGGGAACTGAGTCCATGGAGCTGGAACCTTACCAGGTTGAGCTCTTGGGCCCAGGGGGGCCCTCAAGGGAACAGCTGTGTAAGGGGCAAGAAACTTGTCCCTCTCTGAAGGCAAGCAGCTGAGCAAGAAAAAAGAAATGTCAATGGAAACCCTAGTGTCTATTGGGAAGATGGGCTCCTTCACACTGAGGCAAGAGACCCAAGACCTGGTGCCACTAGGAGTGTGGTAGTGCCTCAGGAGTTTAGGGAGTTCATTCTGACCTTAGCCCATGACATTCCCCTTTCTGGGCATTTGGGAGAAACCAAGACTTGGGAGAGATTAGTCAACCATTTCTGTTGGCACAATATGTCCCAGAAGGTAAAAGAGTTTTGCACCTTCTGTGTCACCTGTCAAGCCAGTGGTAAGACCGGTGGCCATCCAAAGGCCCCCCTCATTCCACTTCCAGTGGTGGGGGTCCCCTTTGAGAGAGTGGGAGTGGACATAGTGGGTCCACTGGAACCTCCCACAGCATCAGGTAACTAATATATTCTGGTAGTGGTGGATCATGCTACCAGGTACCCTGAAGCAATTCCTCTTAGGTCCCCTACCGCTCCTGCAGTAGCTAAAGCACTCATTGGTATTTTTACCGGAGTGGGATTTCCTAAGGAGGTGGTTTCTGACAGAGGTACCAACTTTATGTCAGCTTACGTAAAGCACATGTGGAATGAGTATGGGGTGACTTACAAATTCACCACACCATAACATCCACAAACCAATGGTCTTGTGGAGAGATTTAACAAGACATTGAAGGGCATGATCATGGGGCTCCCATAAAAATTCAAAAGGAGATGGGATGTCCTTTTGCCATGCCTGCTTTTCGCCTACAGAGAGGTGCCTTAGAAGGGAGTAGGGTTTTCCCCCTTTGAGGTTCTGTTTGGCCATCCTGTTAGGGGACCACTGGCACTTGTAAAAGAAGGCTGGGAGAGACCTCTCCATGAGCCTAAACAAGATGTGGCGGACTATGTACTAGGCGTACGTTCCAGGATGGCAGAGTACATGGAAAAGGGAAGCAAAAACCTTGAGGCCAGCCAACAACTCCAGAAGTTGTGGTATGACCAAAAGGCTGCTATAGTTAAGTTTCTGCCAGGGCAGAAAGTCTGGGTTCTGGAGCCTGTGGCTCCCAGGGTACTTCAGGACAAATGGAGTGGCCCTTACCCAGTGCTAGAGAAAAAGAGTCGGTCACCTACCTGGCTGGACCTGGGCACTAGCAGGATCCCCAAGAGGGTGATCCATGTTAATCGCCTTAAGCTCTATCATGACAGGGCAGATGTAAACATGTTAATGGTTACAGATGAGGACCAGGAAGCAGAGAGTGAACCTGATCTCCTCTCCACTGACTCTAAAGATTGCTCAGTAGATGGAGTGATCTATTCAGACACCCTCTCTGGCCAACAACAGGTGGACTGCAGGCAAGTCCTCTAGCAGTTTGCTGAGCCCCTGCCTTGACCCCTGGTCAGACACAACTGTGTACCCATGATGTGGACACAGGGACAGTATGCATGTCAAGAATAAAATATTCAGACAGTCTGACCAAGTCAAAGATAGCATCAAGGGGGAAGTCCACAGGATGCTGGAGTTGGGAGTTATTGAGCACTCTGACAGTCCCTGGGCTAGCCCAGTGGTCTTGGTCCCCAAACCTCACAACAAAGATGGCAAGAAAGAGACGAGGTTTTGTGTGGACTACAGCAGGCTCAACTCTGTCACCAAGACAGATGCTCACCCCATCCCAAGGGCAGATGAGCTCATAGACAAATTAGGTGCAGCCAAATACTTAAATACCTTTGACTTGACAGCAGGGTACTGGCAAATAAAAATGGCACCTGGAGCAAAAGAGAAAACAGCATTCTCTACACCTGATGGGCACTACCAGTTTACTGTGATGCCCTTTAGCTTAAAGAATGCCCCTGCCACCTTCCAAAGGTTGGTGAATCAAGTCCTTGCTGGCTTGGAGTCCTTTAGTGCAGCTTATCTTGATAATATTGCTATCTTTAGCTCCAACTGGCAGGATCACCTGGTCCACCTGAAGAAGGTTTTGCAGGCCCTGCAAGCAGCAGGCCTCTCTATCAAGGCATCTAAATTTCAGGTAGGGCAGGGAAATGTGGTTTACTTGGGACGCCTTGTAGGTGGAGGCCAAGTTCAGCCACTCCAACCCAAGATCCAGACTGTTCTGGACTGGGTAGCTCCAAAAACCCAGACTCAAGTTCGGGCATTCCTTGGCTTGACTGGGTACTATAGGAGGTTTGTGAAGGGATATGGATCAATAGTGACACCCCTCACAGAACTGACCTCCAAGAAAATGCCCAAGAAAGTTAACTGGACTGTGGACTGTCAAAAGGCCTTTGACACCCTGAAACAAGGTATGTGTACAACACCAATTTTGAAAGCTCCAGATTTCTCTAAGCAGTTCATTGTGCAGACTGATGCCTCCGAGCATGGGATAGAAGCAGTCCTGTCCCAAACAAATGATGATAGCCTTGACCAGCCTGTCGCTTTTACTAGCAGGAGGTTAATCCCCAGGGAGCAGCATTGGAATGCCATTGAGAGGGAGGCCTTTGCTGTGGTTTGGTCCCTGAAGAAGAGGAGACCATACCTTTTTGGTACTCACTTCACAGTTCAAACTGACCACAGACCTCTCAGATGGCTGATGCAAATGAAAGGAGAAAACCCTAAACTGTTGAGGTGGTCCATATCCCTACAGGGAATGGACTTTGTAGTGGAACACAGACCTGGGACTGCCCATGCCAATGCTGATGGCCTTTCCAGGTTCTTCCACTTCGAAAATGAAGACTCTCTTGGGAAAGGTTAGTCTCATCCTCTTTTGTTTGGGGAGGGGGGGTTGTATGAGAAAATGCCTTCCTTAGCATGGTTACCCCCTAACATTTTGCCTTTTGTTGATGCCAGTTGTAGGAAAGTACCATCTTGCCTGGCATGTTACCCCCAATTTTACTTGTATGTCAGTTTGTTTTTGCCTGTCTCACTGGGATCCTGCTAGCCAGGACCCCAGTGCTCATAGTTTGTGGCCTGAATGTGTTCCCTTTGTGGTGCCTAACTGTATCACTGAGGCTCTGCTAACCAGAACCTCAGTGCTTATGCTCTCTCTGCCTTTAAATTTGTCACTGCAGGCTTGTGACCATTTTTACCAATTCTGATTGGCACACTGGAACACCCTTATAATTCCCTAGTATATGGTACCTAGGTACCCAGGGTTTTGGGATTCCAGGAGATCCCTATGGGCTGCAGCATTTCTTTTGCCACTCATAGGGAGCTCAGACAATTCTTACACAGGACTGCCGCTGCAGCCTGAGTGAAATAACGTCCACGTTATTTCACAGCCATTTTACACGGCAATTAAGTAACTTTTAAGTCACCTATATGTCTAAACCTCAGTGAAGGTTAGGTGCAAATTTACTAAGTGTGAGGGCACCCTGGCACTAGCCAAGGTGCCCCCACATAGTTCAAGGCAATTTCCCCGGACTTTGTGAGTGTGGGGACACCATTACACTCGTGCACTACATATAGGTCAATACTTATATGTAGCTTCACAATGGTAACTTCGAATATGGCCATGTACCATGTCTAAGATCATGGAATTGTCCCCCATGCCAAATCTGGTATTGAGGTGCCAATCCCATGCATCCCCGGGGCTCCAACATGGACCCCGGGTACTGCCAAACTAGCTCTCTGGGGTTTTCACTGCAGGAACCGCTGCTGCCAACCCACAGACAGGCTTCTGCCCTCCTGGGGTCTGGGCAGCCCAGTCCCAGGAAGGCAGAACAAAGAATTTCCTCTGAGAGAGGGTGTTACACCCTCTCCCTTTGGAAATAGATGTTAAGGGCTGGGGAGGAGTAGCCCCCCCCAGCCTCTGGAAATGCTTTGAAGGGCACAGATGGTGCCCTCCTTGCATAAGTCAGTCTACACCAGTTCAGGGATCCCCCAGCCCCTGTTCTGGCGCGAAACTGGACAAAGGAAAGGGGAGTGACCACTCCCCTGTCCATCACCACCCCAGGGGTGGTGCCCAGAGCTCCTCCAGTGTGTCTCAGACCTCTGCCATCTTGAATGCAGAGGTGTGAGGGCACAATGGAGGTCTCTGAGTGGCCAGTGCCAGCAGGTGACGTCAGAGACCCTTCATGATAGATGCTTACCTGACTAGGTGGCCAATCCTCCTCTGAGGGCTATTTAGGGTCTCTCCTGTGGGCTTCTCTTCAGATAACGAATGCAAGAGCTCACCAGAGTTTCTCTGCATCTCCCTCTCCGACTTCTGCCAAGGATCGACCCCTGACTGCTCCAGGACGCCTTCAAAATTGCAACAAAGTAGCAAGAAGACTACCAGCAACATTGTAGCACCTAATCCTGCCGGCTTTCTCGACTGTTTCCTTGTGGTGCATGCTCCGGGGGCTGTCTGCCTTCACCCTGCACTGGAAGCCAAGAAGAAATCTCCCGTGGGTCGACGGAATCTTCCCCCTGCTAACGCAGGCACCAAACTTCTGCTTCACTGGTCCTCTGGGTCCCCTCTCAACATGACGAGCGTGGTCCCTGGAACACAGGAGTTGGATCCAAGTGACCCCAACAGTCCAGTGGTCCATCTGTCCAAATTTGGTGGAGATAAGTCCTTGCCTCCCCAAGCCAGACAGTAATCCTGTGTACTGCATGAACTGCAGCTGCTAGGGCTTCTGTGCACTTTTGCAAGGAATCCTACGTGCACAGCACAGCCCAGGTCCCCAGCACTCCATCCTGATTGCTCAACTCGCTGAGTTGACCACCGGCTTTGTGGGACCCCCCTTTGTAGTGTTGAGACGACCGCGTGCTTAGTTTTCTTGAACCTGTGTTCAAGTGCTTCTGCGGATGCTGCCTGCTTCTGCGTGGGCTCCTTGTGTTACTGAACGCCCCCTCTGTCTCCTCCTCCAAGGGGCAACCACCTGGTCCTTCCTGGGCCCGGGTGGCACCCATTTTCTTCAACCGCGACCTTTGCAGCTACCAAGGCTTGTTTGCAGTCTTTCTGTGTGGAAACAACTCTGCATCCCCCAGCACGCCGTGGGACATCTTCTGTGCAAAGGAAAAGTTCCTGGCATCTTCCGTTTTTGCAGAATCTTCAGCTTCTTCCACCCGGAGGCAGCCATTTTGCACCTTCATCTGGGGTTTAGTGGGCTCATGCCCCCCGGACACTTTCGTGACTCTTGGACTTGGTCCCCTTCCTTTGCAGGTCCTGAGGTCCAGGAATCCGTCTTCAGTGCTTTGGAGTCTGTTGTGATCTTTGCAGAATCCTCTTTAACCGGTTTAGTGTGTTTCTGGGGAAGTAGTAGCACTTTAGTCCTACTTTTCAGGGTCTTGGGGTGGGGTATCTTGGACACCATTAGTGTTTTCTTACACTCCCAGCGACCCTCTACACACTACACTAGCCTAGGGGTCCATTTGTGGTTCACATTCCACTTTCTTAGTGTATGGTTTGTGTTGCCCCTAGGCTTAGTGCATCCTATATATTCTACAGTGTTTGCCCTACTTTCTAACTGTTTTACTTACCTGATTTTGGTTTGTGTGCATATTTTTTGTATTTTACTTACCTCCTAAGGAAGTATATCCTCTGAGATATTTTTGGCACATTGTCACTAAAATAAAGTACCTTTATTTTTAGTATCTCTGAGCATTGTGATTCTTATGATATAGTGCTATATGATATAAGTGGTATAGTAGGAGCTTTGCATGTCTCCTAGTTCAGCCTAGGCTGCTCTGCTATAGCTACCTGTATCAGCCTAAGCTGCTAGAACACTACTAATCTACTAATAAGGGATAACTGGACCTGGCACAAGGTGTAAGTACCATCAGGTACCCTCTATAAGCCAAGCCAGCCTCCTACATTGGTGGTGCATTGGTGGGATAAGCACTTGTAACTGCTTTACCTCTTTGTCATTGGTGCTGTTCATAAGAAAAACATATACCAAATACTTAAAAATATACACAGTTAACCTAAACAGTTTAACTTTCTTTCTACAGACTTTCTTAAAAGTTTCTAAGACGTTTTCAAAAGTTTTGAAAGGTTTGAAAAGTTTTTTTTTATTTTCTTTAAAAAGTTTCTAAACTTTTTTCTCTCTGTCCTAAACCCTTTGTAACAACTGTGTTTGCAGTAGAACTTACTCCCACAGTTGTCCAGGCAACCTATGGTAGTTTAAACTTTAAAGGTTTGAGGGGTCTCTGCATAGAAAGAGGTTTAAGCATTGGTAAGAACCCTACCAAAGATCTTCTCCTTAGCCTTCTCCTAGAAAGTGACCAGAACCAATCTGGCCCATCCCAAGATCAGGAGGTAGAGGAGCAGGGTACCCAGCAAAAATCAGGTGAGGGCCCTGAGGACTCTGGGGAGGGTTCATCCAAAGACCTGCCAGCTAAAAGGCCACCTAGTGATACTGGTAGTGGGAGGGGGGTCACACACTAGTAGGGCACCTTTCACTCCAAAAGGCCAGGTAACTAGAGTCCAGCCAGTTAGAGACAGGTCCACTTCTGCCAATTCCCACATTTCCTCTGTGTCTCAGAATTCCCAAGCCTCCCACCCTGAGGATAACACCCTAGAGAGGGAACTCGGAAAGCTGAGGTTGGAAGAGGCCAGACTGAAGCTGAGACAGCAGTAGTTGGCCTTAGACAGGGAATCTCTAGATGTAGAGAGGAAAAAGGCAGAGGTTGGGGTTTGTTCCCCATGGTGGCAGCAGCAGTGTGCTTGATAGTAATCCTGTAAGAGAACAAGATTCTAGGAACCTGCATAACATAGTCCCCCCTTACAATGAGGGGGATTACATAATAAGTGGTTTGCTGCACTTGAGAGGGACTGTATGGTGCAGTTGGTCCCTCAAAGGCAGTGGGTTGATATCTTGTGGCGATCTTTCACTGGTAAGGGTAGGGATAGGCTCCTTACTGTCAGAGAAGGTGATACTAATAATTACACAATTTTGAAGGATGCTCTCTTAGATGGATTTGGCTTAACCACTGAACAATACAGGATAAAGTTCAGAGATACCAGAAAAGAGTCCTCTCAAGACTGGACAGACTTTGTAGACTGTTCAGTGAAGGCCTTGGAGGGATGGTTACATGGCAGTAGGGTGACTGACTATGAAAGCCTGTATAATCTAATCCTGAGAGAGCATATTTTGAATAATTGTGTATCTGACTTGTTGCATCAGTACTTGGTAGACTCAGATCTGACCTCTCCCCAAGAAGTGGGAAAGAAGGCAGATAAATGGGTCAGAACAAGAGTGAACAGAAAAGTTCATACAGGTGGTGACAAGGATGGCAAGAAGAAGGATGGTAAGTCTTCTAACAAGGGTGGGGACAAAGATAAAAAACATTCTGAGTCTTCATCAGGCCCAAAAAAATCCTCTGGGGGTGGTGGGTCCAAATCCTCTTCCAACAATCAAAAGAAGCCATGGTGTTATTTATGTAAAGTAAAGGCCATTTGGCAAGTGATTCCACCGGCCCAAAGAAAAACACAAAGATCCCACTACCATAACCCCAACTGCGTCATCTAGTGCCTCTAGTAATAGCAGTGGTGGTGGGACGTCTACTACAAATAGCCAATGAAAGGATGTAGCTGGGCTCACCATTGGTAATGTAGTTGGGGTTGGTCTTGTTAGGGAGACCACAGAGGCTACTTTAGACTCTGATGGTGGTATTGACTTTGCCACCTTGGTTGCTTGTCCCCTTAATATGGGTAAGTACAAGCAACTTCCCCTAATAAATGGTGTTGAGGCCCACAGGGATATAGGAGCCAGTGTCACTATGGTGATTGAGAAACTGGTTCACCCTGATCAATACCTACTTGGTCAGCAGTACCAAGTGACTGGGCGGGCTTACTGGTCCAAAGAAAGTTGTGGTAGCCACTGATTTACCTGTAGACCTCTTACTAGGCAATGATTTGGAGACATCAGCTTGGGCTGAATTGGAGTTGGAGGCTCATGCAGCAATGCTGGGCATTCCTGGGCATATCTTTGCTTTAATAAGGGCTCAGGCCAAGAAGCAAAGGGTACAGGGAAGCTTGGATCCTGGAACAATGGACCAAGTGCTCCCAAAAGCTAGGGGTAGAAAGGGTAAATCCTTGCCCATTATCACTCCCTCTCCAGAAGATTCCCCTTTTGAGGAAGAGGAATAATCTCCCAGTGCAGAACCTACACCAGATGAGCTGGCAGCAGACACTGCTGATCTTTTGGGGCCAGGGGGGTCTGCTAGGGAAGAGATGAGTGTGGCACAGCAAACCTGTCCCATACTAGAGGGTTTAAGACAGCAAGCTGTCAAACAGCAGAATGGGATGTCACTGATAGCCATAAGGTCTATTGGGAAGATAACCTCCTTTATACTGAGTCAAGGGACCCTAAACCTGGAGCTGCCAGGAGATTGGTTATCCCTTTGAGGTATAGGGAGTTTCTTCTGACCTTGACACATGAAATTTCTTTGGCTGGGCATTTGGGCCAGAGCAAAATTTGGGACAGACGTGTTCTGTTGTTTCACTGGCCTCACATGTCAGAAGACACTAAGGAGTTTTGTCGCTCCTGTGTTACCTGCCAAGCCAGTGGCAAGACTGGTGGCACACCTAAAGCCCCCTTAATTCCACCCCCAGTGGTTGGGGTGCCCTTTGAAAGGGTAGGGGTTGACATAGTTAGCCCCCTTGACCCTCCAGCAGCTTCAGGCAATAGGTTTATCCTTGTGGTAGTGGACCATGCCACTAGGTATCCTGAAGCAATTCCCTTAAGGACCACTACAGCTCCTGCAGTGGCAAAAGCCCTCCTGGGAATCTTTTCCAGAGTGGGCTTCCCCAAGGAAGTGGTGTCAGACAGAGGTAGTAACTTCATGTCTGCATACCTCAAAGCTATGTGGAAGGAGTTTGGTGTAACTTTTAAGTTCACTACTCCTTATCATCCACAGACAAATGGTCTGGTTGAGAGGTTTAACAAAACTCTCAAAAGTATGATCATGCGGCTCCCTGAGAACTCAGAAGGAGCTGGGATGTCCTGTTGCCATGTAATGGGACCCTGCTAACCAGGCCCCAGCACCAGTGTTCTTTCCGTAAACTGTACCTTTGTTCTCACAATTGGCACAGCCCTGGCACACAATTAAGTTCCTTGTAAATAGTACCCCTGGTACCAAGGGCCCAGGGGCCAGGGAAGGTCTCTGAGGGCTGCAGCATGTCTTATGCCACCCTGGGGACCCCTCACTCAGCACATGCACACTACCTCACAGCTTGTGTGTGCTGGTGGGGAGAAAATGTCTGTGCCAATATGGCACTCTCCTCAGGGTGCCACACCCACCTCTCACTGCCTGTGGCATAGGTAAGTCACCCCTCTAGCAGGCCTTACAGCCCTAAGGCAGGGTGCACTATGCCACAGGTGAGGGCATAATGCATGAGCATACGCCCCTACAGTGTCGAAGCAAAACCTTAGACATTGTAGGTGCAGGGTAGCCATGAAGAGTATATAGTCTGGGAGTCTGTCAATTACGAACTCCACAGTTCCATAATGGCTACACTAAAATCTGGGAAGTTTGGTATCAAACTTCTCAGCACAATAAATGCACACTGATGCCAGTGTGGGATTCACTGTAAAATATACCCAGAGAGCATCTTAGAGATGCCTGCTAAATACCAGTCTGATTCCTAGGGCTAGGCTGACCAGTTTCTGCCAGCCTGCCACAACCAGACGAGTTTCTGGCCACATGGGGTGAGTGCTTTTGTCACTCTGTGGCCAGGAACAAAGCCTGTACTGGGTGGAGGTGCTTCTCACGTCCCTCTCATGAACTGTAACACCTGGCGCTGAGCCTCAAAGGCTAGTGGAGATGCCCGCCCCTCCGGCCACTGCCCCCACTTTTGGCGGCAAGGCTGGAGGAGATATTGAGAAAAACGAGGAGTCACCCACCAGTCAGCCCCTAAGGTGTCCTGAGCTGAGGTGACCCCTGCCTTTAGAAATCCTCCATCTTGAGTTTGAAGGATTCCCCCAATAGGAATTGAGATGTGCCACCCTCCAGGACAGTAGCCATTGGCTACTGACCCCAGACCTAAATACACCCCTGAATTTAGTATTTAGGGGTGACCCTGAACCCAGGAAATCAGATTCCTGCAACCTGAAGAAAGAAGAAGGACTGCTGACCTGAAAGCCCCGCAGGGACGGCGGAGACACCATCTGACTTTGCCCCAGACCTACCGGCCTGTCTCCAGACTCAAAGAACCTGCACAGCGACGCATCCGACAGGGACTAGCGACCTCTGAGGATTCAGAGGACTGCCCTGAGCCCGAAGGACCAAGAAACTCCCAAGAACAGTGGCACTGTTCAAATCCTGCAACAACTTTGCAACAAAGAAGCAACTTTTTAAGAACTCTCTCTTCCCGTCAGAAGCGTGAGACTTCACACTCTGCACCCAACGCCCCCGGCTTGAGTTCAGGAGAACCAACACCACAGAGAGGACACCCTGAGTCCACCTCCCTGCACCCCCACAGCGACGCCTGCAGAGAGGATCCAGAGGCTCCCCCTAACCGCGACTGCCTGGACCAAGCACTGCACCCGCAGCCCCCAGGACCAAGAGGAACCACCGGCCAGTGCAGGAGTGACCAACAGGTGACCCTCATCCTAGCCCAGTCCGTGGCTGGCCCGAAAAGCCCCCCTCTGCCCTGCCTGCATCGCCTAAGTGACCCGAGTCCCTCCATTGCTTTCAATAGCAAACCTGATGCCTACTTTGCCTACTGCACCCGGCTGCCCCGTGCTGCTGAGGGTGTGTTTTGTGGGCTTGTGTGTGTGTCCCCCCAGTGCTCTACAAAACCCCCCTAGTCTGCTCCCCGAGGACGCAGGTACTTACCTGTAAGCAGACTAGGACCGGAGCACCCCTGTTCTTCATAGGAGTCTATGGCCCTCATTCTGACCCTGGCGGTCGGTGATAAAGCGGCGGCCAAGCCGCCAACAGGCCGGCGGTCTAAAATATGCAATTCTGACCCTGGCGGGAACCGCCAACACAGCCCGCCAACTTAACACTCCGCCCGCCACGGCGGTACAAACAAACAGCGCAGCGGTTCCCGCCAACAGCCAGGCGGCAGACAATGTACCGCCCACCCTATTACGACCCACCAATCCACCACCTTTTCCGGGGCGGGAGCACCGCCGATAAGAACACGGCGGAAACAGACTACGAACGGGAAAACGCTCACCTCTACGCACTCCACGCGAGATTCCGGCAGTATGGAACCAGAGTTGCAGGTCATCCCCGCACTCCTATACCTGCTCATATACCAGGAGCACGCCCGGCGGCGCGGAAGACATCGGTGAGTACTGCACCTACGACACAGGGGAGGGAAAAGATTACCGGCACACACCCACCCACCCACACCCACTACAACACACACATCAATGCATTCCCACAGATCACTGTCACAACCCACAAACCACCCCCCACCGAAATAATGCAAAGACCAAAAGAAGAGATCATAAACGGGCAGATATATTGAAATATGGACACCAGTAATCCCAATAAATAAATAAACTATGTACAAAATATATACAGCTACTAAATGTAGTCCAACCACTGTCCGTGGATCACAGGGGTCCTGTGCAAAGGGGCAAGGCCCAGTCCCACGACAAGAACTCCACGGAGAGAACACTGCAGGGGCATCAGAAAGAAAATAGGACAGGCACCTCAGGGGGAAGGGAAGGGGGGGCACCTCAGCCACTTGAGTACACGACGCCAGATCCACGAGGGGACTCCATGACCACTGGGCCATCCTGGGGAGAGCAAAGCCACAGTCCAAACAGTCCATACAGTGGGTGGCCTGCCCACTGGGCCATCCTGGGGAGAGCAAAGCCACAGTCCATACAGTCCATACAGTGGGTGGCCTGCCCACTGGGCCATCCTGGGGAGAGCAAAGCCACAGTCCAAACAGTCCATACAGTGGGTGGCCTGCCCACTGGGCCATCCTGGGGAGAGCAAAGCCACAGTCCAAACAGTCCATACAGTGGGTGGCCTGCCCACTGGGCCATCCTGGGGAGAGCAAAGCCACAGTCCATACAGTCCATACAGTGGGTGGCCTGCCCACTGGGCCATCCTGGGGAGAGCAAAGCCACAGTCCAAACAGTCCATACAGTGGGTGGCCTGCCCACTGGGCCATCCTGGGGAGAGCAAAGCCACAGTCCATACAGTCCATACAGTGGGTGGCCTGCCCACTGGGCCATCCTGGGGAGAGCAAAGCCACAGTCCAAACAGTCCATACAGTGGGTGGCCTGCCCACTGGGCCATCCTGGGGAGAGCAAAGCCACAGTCCATACAGTCCATACAGTGGGTGGCCTGCCCACTGGGCCATCCTGGGGAGAGCAAAGCCACAGTCCAAACAGTCCATACAGTGGGTGGCCTGCCCACTGGGCCATCCTGGGGAGAGCAAAGCCACAGTCCATACAGTCCATAACAGACCCAACTGCCACTGGAGGAGGCAAGTTGGCCAGAGGACATCCTGCAGCCCTGCCCGAGATAGATCCTGCCCTGCCACGTCTGCCAAAGGGCCAGCGGTTCTTGCCTTGAAGGGCCCAGTTCAGCGGTTCCTGAGACGGCGGGGCCCAGTTCAGCGCTCCTTGCCTTGAAGGGCCCAGTTCAGCGGTTCTTGAGACGGCGGGGCCCAGCGGAGCGGTGCTTGAGACGGCGGGGCCCAGTTCAGCGGTCCTTGCCTTGAAGGGCCCAGTTCAGCGGTTCTTGAGACGGTGGGGCCCAGCGGAGCGGTGCTTGAGACGGCGGGGCCCAGTTCAGCGGTCCTTGCCTTGAAGGGCCCAGTTCAGCGGTTCTTGAGACGGCGGGGCCCAGCGGAGCGGTGCTTGAGACGGCGGGGCCCAGTTCAGCGGTTCTTGCCTTGAAGGGCCCAGTTCAGCGGTTCCTGAGACGGCGGGGCCCAGTTCAGCGCTCCTTGCCTTGAAGGGCCCAGTTCAGCGGTTCTTGAGACGGCGGGGCCCAGCGGAGCGGTGCTTGAGACGGCGGGCCCAGTTCAGCGGTCCTTGCCTTGAAGGGCCCAGTTCAGCGGTTCTTGAGACGGCGGGGCCCAGCGGAGCGGTGCTTGAGACGGCGGGGCCCAGTTCAGCGGTTCTTGAGACGGCGGGGCCCAGCGGAGCGGTGCGTGAGACGGCGGGGCCCAGTTCAGCGGTTCTGGAGACGGCGGGGCCCAGTTCAGCGGTCCTTGCCTTGAAGGGCCCAGTTCAGCGGTGCTTGAGACGGCGGGGCCCAGTTCAGCGGTCCTTGCCTTGAAGGGCCCAGTTCAGCGGTTCTTGAGACGGCGGGGCCCAGCGGAGCGGTGCTTGAGACGGCGGGGCCCAGTTCAGCGGTCCTTGCCTTGAAGGGCCCAGTTCAGCGGTTCTTGAGACGGCGGGGCCCAGCGGAGCGGTGCTTGAGACGGCGGGGCCCAGTTCAGCGGTTCTTGAGACGGCGGCCGGTCTATGGCCAACTGCTAATTGCCTGGTGGTGCCCTCCTGGGCAGCGGGGATGGTGCTCCTTCAATGCCCACCTGGGCTGTGGGTGGTGGGGCCCTCCTGGCCAGCTGGGCTGGGTCCTCCCTGGGCAGCGGCTATGGGGGTGGTGGGCTCTCCCGGGGCAGCTGTGCCGGTTCCTCCCGGGGCAGCGGCTATGGGGGTTGTGGGCTCCTCCTGGGCAGCAGGCCTGCTGCCTGACCTCTCCGACTTGCTGCCCTTGCCCTCCTTAGTCGTGGCCCTGTGGCCCTTTCCTCCCTTTGGAGCTGTGGCTGGTGACTGTCTCTGGGTGGTGTCCGGGGGGGATGTAGAAGGCGGGCTCCTGCGGCGGCCCTTCCGCCTTCTGCTCCTCTTCCCAGGGGGTGGGCTGGCTGTCCCCTTGCTGCTGGGCGAAGATCCAGACATGCGGGCTGGCGGGCTCCAATACCCCTGCACCCTTGTCAAGGGGGCTGCAGGGCTGGTGGTGGCTGAGGTGCTCTTCTTACCCCGACGAGAAGGAGGGGGGGGCTCAGGGTCAGGAAAGAAGTTAGTAGTGGCGAGGAAGAGCTTCTTGGGACAATGGAGAGTGGTAGGTACAGTGGGAATGGGAGTGGAGGGAGAGGATGTGGTTGTAGGTGAGTCACGTTTGCTGTCTTTGGGTGCAGGTGCAGGAGGGATAGGCTGTCGTGAGGTGGATGGCTGTTGGGTGGGTGGGTGGCTGCGTTTGTGTGGTGTGGAAGAGGGGGTGACAGACACAGTGGGAGAGGACACAGGGGATGTGTAAATGGCAGTGGGGGTGGTGACTGCACGTGTGCGGACTGGAGTGGAGGGTGTGCTGGTGATGGAAACACTGGCTGATGGTGAGGTGAATGGAGGTGTGAGTGTAGACGTCACAGGGAGGGAGGAGGGAGACGAGGAGGTGGGGGTCACAGAGGTGGTAGTGACTGTTGGCATGTCTGCATCGGAATGTTGCGTGTGTGAATGTCTGCGTGATCTGTGGTGCTTATGTTTGGATGAGCTTCTCTTGGGTGTTGAGGTGTGTGCAGGCTGGTCTGATGGTGTGGGTGGGACAGGCAGAGGAACAGGAGACTGGGAGGAGGGAGTTAGTAGAGGCAGGCAGGAGACAGGGACAATGGCTGCCGTCAGTGCTGAGGCCAGAGCCTGGAACGATCGCTGATGGGCAGCCTGACCCGAATGAATGCCCTCCAGGTACGCATTGCTGCGATGAACCTCCCTCTCCACCCCCTGGATGGCATTCAAAAGGGTAGTCTGCCCAACAATGAGCGTTCGGAGGAGGTCAATGACCTCCTCACTGAGGGCAGCGGGGGTAACAGGGGCAGGGCCTGAGGTGCCTGGGGAGAAGGAGATGCCCGGCTTCCTGGCAGAGCGGGCACGGGGCGAACGCTGAGGGGCTGCTGGGAGGGCGGAGATGGTGCGCTGGGTGGCGGCTGTACCTGTAATGGCGGGGGGCACGGATGGTGCCACCCCCGCAAGGGAGCCCCCTTCCGGGGACGTGTCCGTGTCGCTGCAGGGTCCAGTCGTCCCCGTCGTGGAGCTCCCCTCGCCCTCCGTCTCACTGGTCCAGTCTGACTCTGTGGCATGGCCCTCCTGGGCCATGTGAGATGCAGCTCCCTCCTGCCCCGATGCCACTTCTCCTCCGCCTGATGATGCTGATGCACACAAGCACAGAAAGACAAACAAAAAGGGGGGGGGAGAGAGAAATAAAGGGATATTGATTACATGGATCTCCGGTACAGTTAGCGGACATGACAGACACAGATGCCCCCTGCACTAAGTTGCGCACTTGGGGTCCGCTACGCATTCCGTGGAACATGCCCTACACGCCTAGAGTTGACAACTGCACCCATGGATGACACGGCCCAGGGATGGCTGTACTGAGGGTGGTGGCTGGGGACACAGGGGCTTACGGGGGTGCCCAGCCTACAGATATCGCCCTGGCCTAGGGGGACCCCCAGCCCTCCTCCCCCACCCAGACACCTCCACTGCGCGACAACAGAGTAGATAATGCTTGTACTCACCCCCTTGTGTCTGCTGTGCTGCCCTCACGCGCCCATCCAAATCAGGGTAGGCCACCGCCAGGATCCGGAACATCAGGGGGCTCAGTTGACGGCAGGCACCCCGCCTACGTTGGGAGGCCATCCCCAGCAGAGACTCGGCGGTCTTCTTGGTCCCGCGGCGGATGTCCTCCCACCTCTTGCGGCAGTGGGTGCCCCGTCGATGGTGGACCCCCAGGGTCCGGACTTCCTTGGCGATGGCACGCCAAATCCCGATCTTCTCATGGGCGCGGACCTATGTGACACGTACAGGGAGGGAGAAATACCACGTTCAAGTTTGTCAGCATTTTCCTTGCCAGTGGCCCAACGCCCCCCATCCCCGCCAGGCCCCCCGCCATGCCCCCCGCCAGGCCCAACATGCCCCCCATCCCCGCCATGCCCCCCGCCAGGCCCAACATGCCCCCCATCCCCGCCAGGCCCCCCGCCATGCCCCCCGCCAGGCCCAACATGCCCCCCATCCCCGCCAGGCCCCCCGCCATGCCCCCCGCCAGGCCCAACATGCCCCCATCCCCGCCATGCCCCCCGCCAGGCCCAACATGCCCCCCATCCCCGCCATGCCCCCCGCCAGGCCCAACATGCCCCCCATCCCCGCCAGGCCCCCCGCCATGCCCCCCGCCAGGCCCCCCGCCAGGCCCAACATGCCCCCCATCCCCGCCATGCCCCCCGCCAGGCCCAACATGCCCCCCACCCCCGCCAGGCCCCCCGCCATGCCCCCCGCCAGGCCCAACATGCCCCCCATCCCCGCCAGGCCCCCCGCCATGCCCCCCGCCAGGCCCAACATGCCCCCCATCCCCGCCAGGCCCCCCGCCAGGCCCCCAAGCCAGCCAGTGGCCCCAAATCCAGATTGAATTAAACTCACTTGTTGGTCTGGAGGACCGTAGAGTAGCGCATACTGGGGGAGGACCCCATCCACAAGTTTCTCCAACTCCTCTCCAGTGAAGGCAGGGGCCCTTTCCCCAGGCGCAGCAGCCATTTTCCCTTCCAGACCGAGGTCACAGCAACACTTGCAGTATAGGTCCTCTCCTGTGAAAGTTCA
Organism: Pleurodeles waltl; assembly: GCF_031143425.1. NCBI lineage: Eukaryota > Metazoa > Chordata > Amphibia > Caudata > Salamandridae > Pleurodeles > Pleurodeles waltl. Next base: position 983,784,686 of record NC_090442.1, read on the forward strand.
AGTCGCAAGTGGATAAGTAGATAGAAAATGGCGGTCACGTCCGCGGCGGTGCGTACCGCGGCGGTGCGTCCCGCCACCGCCGGCGCCCTTCGCCATTGGCTCCTGAAACCCATAGGCTTCAATGTTAACCAATGCGGCTTCGCGCCGCGGTCTTCGCCCGCCGCGGTGTGCCACGCCAGCGCATTGACCTCACATCCCATTGTCACACTTCACAGGTCAGGCAGCCGCCATTTCCAGGGCCCACATGGCTCAATTTCAACTGCGTCACATAGGCCTAGGCCTTGCATAGCCACTCAGACACGCCATTCACTGCATAGAGAATCGTTTACTGTGCTAGCTGTGAGTACGTACCTGTGGGTTGCTTGACTGTGTGCTCCATGTTGTCCTTCCTAGGCACCGTCCGCTGGGTTGGGCGAGGAGACGGATGAATCCTCCCGTGTACCGACCGCTGGTGGACCTGTCGACAATGGAAGAACGCCACATTATCCTGACCTACCGTCTTAACCGTGCCACTATCCATGAACTGTGTGCCCAGCTGGAGCCCGACCTGATGTCCCCCATCCGCCAACCCACAGGGATTCCCCCTCTGGTGCAGGTCATGTCAGTACTCCATTTCTTGGCAAGTGGGTCATTTCAGACAACCGTGGGAATTGCTTCTGGGATGTCTCAGCCCATGTTTTCGAAGGTGTTATCCAGAGTGTTGTCTGCCCTGATGAAATCCGTGAGGAGCTACATCATTTTCCCTGAGGTGGGCGAATTGGCTACAGTGAAGGGTGATTTCTACGCCCTAGGACATATTCCCAACGTAATTGGTGCCATTGATGGGACCCATGTGGCTTTGGTTCCCCCAAGAGACAGGGAGCAGGTGTACAGGAACAGAAAAAGTTACCATTCAATGAACATCCAGGTGGTGTGTTTGGCTGACCAGTACATCTCGCATGTAAATGCCAAATTCCCAGGGTCAGTGCATGACGCCTACATCCTCAGGAATAGCAGCATCCCTTACGTGATGGAACAGCTACAGAGACACCGTGTATGGCTAGTGGGGGACTCTGGGTACCCCAACCTGTCGTGGCTACTGACCCCAGTAAGGAATCCCCGGACCAGGGCAGAGGAACGGTACAATGAGGCCCATGGGCGTACTAGGAGGGTGATCGAACGCACCTTTGGCCTCCTAAAGGCCAGGTTTAGGTGCCTGCATATGACAGGTGGATCCCTAATGTACTCACCTAAGAAGGTGTGTCACATCATCGTGGCCTGCTGCATGCTTCACAACCTGGCTTTGCGCCGCCAGGTGCCTTTCCTGCAGGAGGATGGTCGAGACGGTGGTGTTGTGGCAGCGGTGGAACCTGAGGAGAGTGACGAGGAGGAAGACGACGGGGCTGAAACAGACAACAGGGACAGAATCATTGAACAGTACTTCCAATAGGACACAGGTAACATTTCAAAGATAATGTAGTAAATGTTAACTACTCTCCTGCATCTCTGCTGCCTGTCTATTTGCCCCAGTGTATGATGACTGAGTTTTGGCTTTTCCCTCCCTATTTCAGATCTGGGGTCCCCACTACGAGTCCTGTGCTTCGTTTCCCCATGGACTACAGCTTTGTGGCAGCTGTTTGTTGACTTCACCATGTACAAGGACATATTTGCACTGTCATGTCAATTACAATATATTGAAATCACAGCCAGACTCCAGATATTTTGGTGCAAAATAGGTGTTTATTTAAGTGCTCAAAATGGGATGGGTGGTTTCAAGTGGGTGGGGGCTATGGTGAAGGAATGTCCATGGCAGAGTCCAGAGTAACAGTCACACAGGTGCATTGTCCAGAGGCCTGTGGAGAGATGGAGCATGGGCAGTTCAAGGATGGACAGGGTGACAATGTGGGACAGTGGGATGACATCAGGTGGTATCCATTGCTGGCGGGGGTCTTGACATCCTACTCTGTCTTCTTGCGAGATCTCAGGGCCCTCTTGCGGGGTGGTTCTTCTCCTGCAGGAGGTGGGGGTCTGGTGGGCTGCTGCTGTGCGGGGGCCTCCTGTCCACTAGCGCCGGCGGAGGTGGTTGGCTGTTCTTGGTCCAGGCTAGTGGCAGGGGCCCTTGGGTGTTGTTCAGTGTCCGCCCTGGTGTTGACGAGGTCCTGCAGCAGCCCTACCATGGTAACCAGGGTGGTGTTGATGGCTCTGATGTCCTCCCTGTACCCCCGATAGTGTTCCTCCTGCAGTACCTGGATCTCCTGGAACCGGGCCAGTACCGTCGCCATCGTCTCCTGGGAGCGGTTGTATGCTCCCATGATGGTGGTGAGGACCTCGTGGAGAGTGGGTTCCCTGGGCCTCTCCTCCCCCCTCTGTCGCACAGCTGCCCTCCGAGTTCCCCTGTTTCCCTGGGCCTCTGCCCCCTGGCCGGTGTGCCCACTACCACTGCCCCCAGGTCCCTGTTGTTGTTGGGGTGGTGGGTTATCCTGGGTGCCCTGTAGTGGTAGACACACCGCAGATTGACGCGCCCTGGAGACAGAGGCATGGGCCCGCTGGGTGGGAGCTGTGCTGGTGTTCCCAGAGGGGTTTGGGTCTGTAGTGGCCTGTGCCTGTATGAGGGGAACCGACTGTCCAGAGGTCCCCGATGGTCCGGGCTGGTCATCGGTGTCCAGGTCGACAGAGCTGCTGTCATCGCTGACGGCCTCTTGGGTGGGGGGTGTGGAGATTTCTGGCCCCTCCGCCGTGGTGTGTTGACGGTCGGGTCCTGCAGGGGTATAGAGGTATGGTTATAGTTTCAATGAGTGGCATATGGGTGTATCTATGGGTTCTCGTGTCCCCAAGTGCTGGCATTCGTGTGTGGGGGCTTTGGTGAGGGTGGCTTGTGGGGGGGATGTGTATATGCATTGGGCATGCTTTGGTGATGGGTGTCCATGCTTAGTGGACGCATGCAGGCCTAGGTTTTGGGATGTGTGGGTTGTGATGGTGAGACATTGGCGGGGAATAGGTGTGCTGGGGGTGGGGGTGAGGATGGTGGTGGGGGTGAGGATGGTGGTGGGGGTGAGGGTGGGGGTGAGGATGGGGGTGGGGGTGAGGGTGGGGTTCGAGGATGGGGGTGAGGGTTGGGGTCTGATTTGGCATGCAGGTGGGGGGGAAGCAGTATTGAAGCTTCAACTTACCAGTATCCATTCCTCCGCCGACTCCTGCGAGGCCGTCAGGATGCAGGATGTTCAAGACTTCCTCCTCCCATGATGTGAATTGTGGGGGTTGAGGTGGGGGTCCTCCGCCAGTCTTCTGCACGGCGATGTTGTGCCTGGATACCATGGAACGCACCTTCCCCCGTAGGTCGTTCCATCGCTTCCTGATGTCTTCCCGATTTCTGGGGTGCTGTCCCACTGCGTTGACCCTGTCGACAATCCTCTGCCATAGCTCCGTCCTCCGGGCAATGCTGGTGTATTGTATCTGTGTGCCGAACAGCTGGGGCTCTACACGAACGATTTCCTCCACCATGACCCTGAGTTCTTCGTCTGTGAAGCGGGGTTGTCTTTGGGGTGCCATGGGGTGGTGTGTATGATGTGTGGGGTGGAGTATGTGTATTTAAGTGAGTTGAGTGTGGTGGTGTGTGTTGTTTTGTGTGTGGATAGTGTGTGGGTGATGGTGTTGAGTGGCTGTGGCTGGTAGTTTGTGGATGCTGGTGTCTCGCTCTGGCCTTCTTTCAGAATTTTTTAGCGTAGGGGTTTGTGGGTGATGTGGGTGTGTGTTTTATATTGTATTGTGTGTGTGGGAGTGGTGTGTGTATGTGTATCAGGTGTGTGGGATTCAAATCGTCCAATGTGGCTGAGTTTTGTTCGTTTGTGTGTATTCTGACCGCGGCGGTGTGTCCCGCCAATGGAATACCGCGTTTGAAAGACCGCCGCGTGGATTCGTGGGTCGTAATGGCATGGGCGTATTTCTGTTGGCGTGACGGTGGAGGTTTTGTCACCTCCACTTTTCCGCCGACCGCTGGTCTGGCGGTCTGTTGTGGCGGTCGGATTTTCGGAGGTTTGCCTTCTGCGGGTCAGAATGACCGTGGCGGGTTTCCGCGACCGCGGCGGGATTATGGAGGATTTCTGACCGGCGGTAGGCGCCTTTTACCGCCGAGGTCAGAATGACCACCTATGTGTTTTGGGCCCTCCTTTGACCTCTGCACCTGACTGGCCCTGTGTTTCTGGTGCAGTGACTTTGGGGTTGCCTTGAACCCTCAACGGTGGGCTGCCTATGCCCAGGAGACTGACTGTGTAAGTGGTTTACTTACCTGAGAAACTTAACCAAACTTACCTCCCCCATGAACTGTTGATATTTGCACAGTGTCCACTTTTAAAATAGCTTATTGCCATTTTAACCTAAACTGTGTGTACTGGTGTTTTAAATCAAAGTTCTATACTTACTTGTGGTTCTAAAATAAATTGAGAAAAGATACTTTTCTATATAAAAACTATTGGCCTGGAGTTAAGTCTTTGAGTGTGTGTTCCTCATTTATTGCCTGTGTATGTACAGCAAATGCTTAACACTACCCTCTGATAAGCCTACTGCTCGACCACACTACCACAAAATAGAGCATTAGTATTATCTAATTTTGCCACTAGCAACCTCTAAGGGGAACCCTTGGACTCTGTGCACACTATCTCTCACTTTAATATAGTATATACAGAGCCAACTTCCCACAGGGATCATCTGAAATACATATACACTTTCCCGAAGACGAAAGACGTAGGCCAGATGTACAGGTATTTGGACAAACACCACATTCCCCGACTTACTGAGGATCAGACGGGGGAGCTGGATGGGGAGGTGTTGTTAGAGGAGCTACAGGAAGCTTTGAACGCCATGGCGCACGGTAGGACGCCAGGTCTGGATGGCTCCCAGTTGAGTTTTACCAGGCGTACGCTGCAAACACTTCTCCCCGATTATTAGAAACGTTCTGCGAAGCCTGCTATGTAGGCACGCTCCCAACACACACGAGGAAAGCACTGATTGTTTATGATTTCGAAAATAAGGGAATATTCCGGTGGATCCTGGCTCTTACAAACCATTAACTATGCTCAATGATGCAGGAATTTGACACAAGGCCCTGGTCTGGCTCGCATCCTTCCTCACCGAAAGATCCCAGAAAGTCTGCCTCCCTCCTTTCCACTCCCCAGCCACCAAGATCATCTGCGGAGTCCCCCAAGGGTCCTCCCTCAGCCCTCCCCTTTTCAACATTTACACGGCTCCGCTCGCCAACATTCTCCGGCCACACAGAATCCCCATCATATCCTACGCAGGCGACACCTAGCTCGTCATCTCCCTCACCAGAAACCCTACCACCGCCAAAACCAACCCCCACGCCGGACTTCTTGACACCGCCAAATGGATGACAGCAAGCCACCTCAAACTAAACTCCAACAAAACCGAAATAATCATCTTCGGCCCCAACAAAAAGATATGGGACGACTCATGGTGGCCACCGCCCTAGGATTATCCCCAACACCCGCCACCCTCGAACGCAACCTCGGCATCATCTTAGATTCTTCTCTCTCCATGACCCAGCAAGCCAACGCCATCACCTCCTGTTTCAACACCATCCGCATGCTGCGAAAAACCTTCAAATGGATTCCCATAGAGACCAGAAAGACCGTCAGCCATGCACTCATCAGCAGCAGGCTAGACTACGGAAACGCCCTCTACGCTGGCACCACAGTCAAGCTCAAGCGAAAACTCCAGAGGATCCAGAACGCAGCCTCCCGCCTCATCCTGGACCTCGAACGCCATGAACACATCTCCTCCCACCTCAGATCCCTTCACTGGCTCCCGATCGACAAAAGGATCATCTTCAAAGTCCTCATCCAAGCACACAAATCCCTCCACAACACTAGGCCAGCCTACCTCAACAAAAGAATGAACTTCCACACTCCCACTCGCCACCTCCGCTCCGCCGACCTCTCCTTCGCCACAGTCCCCCGCATCCAACGCGTCACCACCGGAGGCAGATCCTTCTCCTACCTCTCCCCAAAACCTGGAATTCCCTCCCCATCAACCTCCGCAAGACTCAGGACCTTCTGTCTTCCAGAAAACACCTCAAGACATGGCTTTTCGAACAGTAATCGGCAGCCCCCACACCTCCTTTTCTCCCCCCCAGCGCCTTGAGACCCTTGTGGGTGAGTAGCACGCTCTATAAATTTTTTGATTGATTGATTGATTGAATGTCGATGTGAAGTTGCTTGCTAAAGTGCTGGCAACCCGACTGCAGCAAGTTGTGGCCCATCTGGTTAGAGACGATCAATGCAGACGGATTTATATCGGGGAGGGGAACCCTTATGAATCTGCTGAGGTTATTGCATGTAATACATAAGCTGTCCGACTCTGCAGCTCTTGCCGCATTAGTGGCCCTAAGCACAGAAAAGGCGTTTGATACCTTGTCCTGGGATTACCTATGGGAGGTGCTATGCAGAATGGGCATTGGACCAAACGTCCTGGCATGGGCAAGCCTGCTGTATACAGCGCCACAAGCAAGGATGCGCACGGGGATGATGGTGTCGGACCCTTTTGATATTGAATGATGTACACGTCAGGGCTGCCCGTTGTCACTACTACTACTTGCGTTGGCTATGGAGCCTCTAGCTATACAACTGAGGGCAGGCTTAGAAAGGTGGAGCATCAGAGTGGGGACCAGAACGCATGTCATATCGCTGTATGCAGACTACACTTTGGTGTATGTTACTTATCCGGAGAGATCGATCCTGCTGTTGTTACAAATGATGGCGGACTTTGGAGAGATATCTGGTCTCCATGTCAATCGCCGAAAGACGGTATTGTACCCTATGTTGAGGCTTGCGACAGTTGAGGCAGCGGCGTTGCGGCAGGTGGTGCTGACATGGGAGACCAAGTCCTTTCAGTACTTGGGCATGCAAATAGCCCATGCTCCTCAGCTTCAATACTAATTGAACATGGGAAGAAAAATGGATGGTCTCTGTTTAGTTCTGGATCACCCTCCCATTATTGGTAGTGGGTAGAATAGCACTCAGTAAAATGGTATTACTCCCACGGTGTCCATACGTCATGCAAAATTCCTTTTGTGAATTGCCTTCTTCACTTTTTCGGCAGATTGATAAACTACTGCGATCTTTCATTTGGGCAGGTAAGAGAGGCAGAGTCTGCAATGAGGTTTTGAAGTTAGACTTAGCTGACGGGGGAGTGGGGCGACCAGACCTCCATTTATATTGTATGGCGAGTTTACTACAATATGCGACCATGTGGTGTAGTGATACCCCCAATTGGGAAAAAGAGTTATTATACGGTTCTGTATGTATATCCCGATTGCCAGGCCTGCTCATGAGTGGAGCTAGACTACCACGAGATAGCCCCTTCTTGGTGTTACAGATGGCGAAGATGTGGAAGAGAGCTGCCACACGGGTGTTGCAGGGAACGCCATATGCGTGCCTTCTTCTGCTCTTGTGGATTCTCCCTTTATTTACACCTCTCATGAGAATAAAACAATGCAGGGCAGTGTAGCCCATAGGCTGCCATTATACAGAATGTAAATAGAGCTGTGCCTTTAACCCCTTCTGTGCCGCGGACGTAGTGGTTACGTCCTGCGGCACAGTGCTGCTGTGCCGAGGACGTAACCACTATGTCCTCGGCACACAGCCCAGAGGGAGCGCTCTCGCTCCATCTGTGTGCTTCCCCCCACCCCCCAAAGTCAGGGATGGAAGGGGAAGCCCTTCCCCTCCCACCCCCGACCCCCCCAACCCCCCCTGTGACGTCGGCGCGCGAGCGCCCGCTGATTAGTCACAGGGTCTCCCCCATCGCGCTGGAAGCAGAGCTTCCAGCGCGATTGAAAGAGAAATGCTTTTGCATTTCTCTTTCAATCCCATGGGGGAGGCCCGAGAGGCTTCAAAGGGAAGGAAATGTATTTCCTTCCCTTTGAAGTCTCTCACAGGGTTTCAAAAGCCGGATTGCTTGCAATCCGGCTTTTGAAACCCCACTAGACACCAGGGATTTTTTTTTTTTTAATGAAACTGTCAAAAGGGAGCGACCCCTTGGGCAAGGGTCGCTCCCAGGGGGGGCATTTTTTTAGGAAGGCCTTTTCTGCCCCCCCTGGGGGCAGATTGGCCTATTATTAGGCCGATCTGCCCCCAGAGGGGGCAGAAATCTCTAGGCACCAGGGAGCTTTTTTTTTTTTTCTTTTTTTTTTTGTGATGTTTTCTTTTTTTTTAGGTGGGGAGCGACCCCTTAGGCAAGGGTCGCTCCCCTAGGGGGCAATATATATTTAGACCATTTCTGCCCCCCTTGGGGGCAGATTGGCCTATTTTGATGAGACACCAGGGAGTTTTTTTTTTCTCGCAAATTTTACGCAACGGGAGCGACCCCTTGGGCAAGGGTCGCTCCCAGGGGGGCATTTTTTTGAGAAGGCCTTTTCTGCCCCCCCTGGGGGCAGATCGGCCTATTATTAGGCTGATCTGCCCCCAGGGGGGGCAGAAACCTCTAGGCACCAGGGATCATTTCTTTTTTTTTTCTTTTTGTTATGTTTTCTTTTTTTTTTAGGTAGGGAGCGACCCCTTAGGCAAGGGTCGCTCCCCTAGGGGGCAAATTATATTTAGGCCATTTCTGCCCCCCTTGGGGGCAGATTGGCCTATTTTGATGAGGCCAATCTGCCCCCAAGGGGGGCAGAAACCATTAGACGCCAGGGAGTTTTTTTTTTTGCGTGAATTTCACGCAAGGGGATCGACCCCTTAGGCAAGGGTCGCTCCCTGGGGGGGGGATTATTTTAGGACATTTCTGCCCCCCTGGGGGTAGATCAGCCTATTTTGATTCGGCTGATGACCACTAGGCACCAGTGATTTTTTTGTTTTTTTGTTTTTACAGATGGGGAGCGACCCCTTGGACAAGGGTCGCTCCCCTGTAGGGGCAAAATGTACTTAGGCCATTTCTGCCCGCTTTGGGGGCAGATCGGCCGATTTTAGGTTGTGGGCAGAAACCACTAGGCACCAGGGATCTTTTTTTGCGCCGTCACGCAAGGGGAGCGACCTTGTAGGCAAGGGTCGCTCCCTGGGGGGGGAGGGGGGGAGGTAGGGGGGGCAAAATTATTTTAGGCCATCTCTGCCCCCCCTGGGGGCAGATCGTCCTATTGGTATTAGGCCGATCTACCCCCAGGGGGGGCAGAAACCTCTAGGCGCCAGGGCAATTTTTTTTTGTGTGTTTTTGTTTTTGTTTGTTTGTTTTTTTAGAGATGGGGAGCGACCCATCAGACAAGGGTCGCTCCCCTGGGGGGCAAACTGTGTTTAGACCATTTCTGCCCCCCTTGGGGGCAGATTGGTCGATTTTAGGTCAATCTGCCCCCAAGGGGGCAGAAACCACTAGGCACGGGGATTTGTTTTTTGGCGTCAATGTCACGCAGGGGGAGCGACCCCGTAGGCAAGGGTCGCTCCCGGGGGGGGGAGGGTTGGGGGGGCAAATTTATTTTAGGCCATTTCTGCCCCCCCTGGGATCGGCCTATTATTAGGCCGATCTGCCCCCAGGGGGGGCAGAAACCTCTTGTTGCCTGGTCAAATTTTTTTTTGTGTTTTTTTTTTTTGGTTTGTTTGTTTTTTTAGAGATGGGGAGCGACCCATCAGACAAGGGTCGCTACCCTGGAGGGCAAACTGTATTTAGACCATTTCTGCCCCCCCTTGGGGGCAGATTGGTCGATTTTAGGTCAATCTGCCCCAAGGGGGCAGAAACCACTAGGCACCGGGGATTTGTTTTTTGGCGCCAATGTCACGCAGGGGGAGCGACCCCGTAGGCGAGGGTCGCTCCTGGTGGGGGGGTGGGGGTTGGGGATGCAAATTTATTTTAGGCCATTTCTGCCTCCCCTGGGGGCAGATCGGCCTATTATTAGGCTGATCTGCCACCAGGGGGGGGCAGAAACCTCTAGGCGCCAGGGCATATTTTTTTTGTGTGTGTTTTTTTTTTGTATGTTTGTTTTTTTAGAGATGGGGAGCGACCCATCAGGCAAGGGTCGCTCCCCTGGGGGCAAACTGTATTTAGACCATTTCAGATTGGTCGATTTTAGGTCAATCTGCCCCAAGGGGGCAGAAACCACTAGGCACCGGGGATTTGTTTTTTGGCGCCAATGTCACACAGGGGGAGCGACCCCGTAGGCAAGGGTCGCTCCTGGGCAGGGGGGTTTTGGGGGGGTGGGTCAAATTTATTTTAGGGCATTTCCCCCCCCCCCCTGGGGCCGGCTGAGCTAGAGGCCAAAATCCACAGGTAGGCACTTTGCAAAAAACACCTCTGTTTTCTGTGAAAAAATATGTTGTGTCCACGTTGTGTTTTGGGCCATTTCCTTTCGTGGGCGCTAGGCCTACCCACACAAGTGAGGTACCATTTTTATGGAGAGACTTAGGGGAATGCTGGGTGGAAGGAAATTTGTGGCTCCTCCCAGATTCCAGAACTTTCTGTCACCGAAATGAGAGGAAAAAGTGTTTTTGGGCCAAATTTTTATGTTTGCAAAGGATTCTGGGTAACAGAACCTGGTCAGAGCCCCGCAAATCACCCCATCTTGGATTTCCCTAGGTCTCTAGTTTTCAAAAATGCGCTGGTTTGCTAGGTTTCCCCAGGTGCCGGCTGAGCTAGAGGCCAAAATCCACAGGTAGGCACTGTTTTCTATGAAAAAATGTGATGAGTCCACGTTGTGTTTTGGGCCATTTCCTGTCGCGAACGCTAGGCCTACCCACACAAGTGAGGTATCATTTTTATCGGGAGACGTGGGGGAACGCTGGGTGGAAGGAAATTTGTGGCTCCTCTCAAATTCCAGAACTTTCTGCCACAGAAATGTGAGGAACATGTGTTTTTTTAGCCAAATTTTGAGGTTTGCAAAGGATTCTGGGTAACAGAACCTGGTCCGAGCCACACAAGTCACCCCAATTTGGATTCCCCTAGGTCTCTAGTTTTCAGAAATGCACAGGTTTGGTAGGTTTCCCTAGGTGGCGGCTGAGCTACAGGCCAAAATCTACAGGTAGACACTTTGCAAAAAACACCTCTGTTTTCCTTCAAAAATTTGGCTGTGTCCACGTTGCGCTTTGGGGCGTTTCCTGTCACGGGCGCTATGCCTACCCACACAAGTGAGGTATCATTTTTATCGGGAGACGTGGGGGAACGCTGGGTGGAAGGAAATTTGTGGCTCCTCTCAGGTTCCAGAACTTTCTGCCACAGAAATGTGAGGAACATGTGTTTTTTTAGCCAAATTTTGAGGTTTGCAAAGGATTCTGGGTAACAGAACCTGGTCCGAGCCACACAAGTCACCCCATCTTGGATTCCCCTAGGTCTCTAGTTTTCAGAAATGCACAGGTTTGGTAGGTTTCCCTAGGTGGCGGCTGAGCTACAGGCCAAAATCTACAGGTAGGCACTTTGCAAAAAACACCTCTGTTTTCCTTCAAAAATTTGGCTGTGTCCACGTTGCGCTTTGGGGCGTTTCCTGTCGCGGGCGCTAGGCCTACCCACACAAGTGAGGTATCATTTTTATCGGGAGACGTGGGGGAACGCTGGGTGGAAGGAAATTTGTGGCTCCTCTCAGATTCCAGAACTTTCTGCCACAGAAATGTGAGGAACATGTGTTTTTTTAGCCAAATTTTGAGGTTTGCAAAGGATTCTGGGTAACAGAACCTGGTCCGAGCCACACAAGTCACCCCATCTTGGATTCCCCTAGGTCTCTAGTTTTCAGAAATGCACAGGTTTGGTAGGTTTCCCTAGGTGGCGGCTGAGCTACAGGCCAAAATCTACAGGTAGGCACTTTGCAAAAAACACCTCTGTTTTCCTTCAAAAATTTGGCTGTGTCCACGTTGCGCTTTGGGGCGTTTCCTGTCGCGGGCGCTAGGCCTACCCACACAAGTGAGGTATCATTTTTATCGGGAGACGTGGGGGAACGCTGGGTGGAAGGAAATTTGTGGCTCCTCTCAGATTCCAGAACTTTCTGCCACAGAAATGTGAGGAACATGTGCTTTTTTAGCCAAATTTTGAGGTTTGCAAAGGATTCTGGGTAACAGAACCTGGTCCGAGCCACACGAGTCACCCCATCTTGGATTCCCCTAGGTCTCTAGTTTTCAGAAATGCACAGGTTTGGTAGGTTTCCCTAGGTGGCGGCTGAGCTACAGGCCAAAATCTACAGGTAGGCACTTTGCAAAAAACACCTCTGTTTTCCTTCAAAAATTTGGCTGTGTCCACGTTGCGCTTTGGGGCGTTTCCTGTCGCGGGCGCTAGGCCTACCCACACAAGTGAGGTATCATTTTTATCGGGAGACGTGGGGGAACGCTGGGTGGAAGGAAATTTGTGGCTCCTCTCAGATTCCAGAACTTTCTGCCACAGAAATGTGAGGAACATGTGTTTTTTTAGCCAAATTTTGAGGTTTGCAAAGGATTCTGGGTAACAGAACCTGGTCCCAGCCACACAAGTCACCCCATCTTGGATTCCCCTAGGTCTCTAGTTTTCAGAAATGCACAGGTTTGGTAGGTTTCCCTAGGTGGCCGCTGAGCTACAGGCCAAAATCTACAGGTAGGCACTTTGCAAAAAACACCTCTGTTTTCCTTCAAAAATTTGGCTGTGTCCACGTTGCGCTTTGGGGCGTTTCCTGTCGCGGGCGCTAGGCCTACCCACACAAGTGAGGTATCATTTTTATCGGGAGACGTGGGGGAACGCTGGGTGGAAGGAAATTTGTGGCTCCTCTCAGATTCCAGAACTTTCTGCCACAGAAATGTGAGGAACATGTGTTTTTTTAGCCAAATTTTGAGGTTTGCAAAGGATTCTGGGTAACAGAACCTGGTCCGAGCCACACAAGTCACCCCATCTTGGATTCCCCTAGGTCTCTAGTTTTCAGAAATGCACAGGTTTGGTAGGTTTCCCTAGGTGGCGGCTGAGCTACAGGCCAAAATCTACAGGTAGGCACTTTGCAAAAAACACCTCTGTTTTCCTTCAAAAATTTGGCTGTGTCCACGTTGCGCTTTGGGGCGTTTCCTGTCACGGGCGCTATGCCTACCCACACAAGTGAGGTATCATTTTTATCGGGAGACGTGGGGGAGCGCTGGGTGGAAGGAAATTTGTGGCTCCTCTCAGATTCCAGAACTTTCTGCCACAGAAATGTGAGGAACATGTGTTTTTTTAGCCAAATTTTGAGGTTTGCAAAGGATTCTGGGTAACAGAACCTGGTCTGAGCCACACAAGTCACCCCATCTTGGATTCCCCTAGGTCTCTAGTTTTCAGAAATGCACAGGTTTGGTAGGTTTCCCTAGGTGGCGGCTGAGCTACAGGCCAAAATCTACAGGTAGGCACTTTGCAAAAAACACCTCTGTTTTCCTTCAAAAATTTGACTGTGTCCACGTTGCGCTTTGGGGCGTTTCCTGTCGCGGGCGCTAGGCCTACCCACACAAGTGAGGTATCATTTTTATCGGGAGACGTGGTGGAACGCTGGGTGGAAGGAAATCTGTGGCTCCTCTCAGATTCCAGAACTTTCTGCCACAGAAATGTGAGGAACATGTGTTTTTTTAGCCAAATTTTGAGGTTTGCAAAGGATTCTGGGTAACAGAACCTGGTCCGAGCCACACGAGTCACCCCATCTTGGATTCCCCTAGGTCTCTAGTTTTCAGAAATGCACAGGTTTGGTAGGTTTCCCTAGGTGGCGGCTGAGCTACAGGCCAAAACCTACAGGTAGGCACTTTGCAAAAAACACCTCTGTTTTCCTTCAAAAATTTGGCTGTGTCCACGTTGCGCTTTGGGGCGTTTCCTGTCGCGGGCGCTAGGCCTACCCACACAAGTGATGTATCATTTTTATCGGGAGACGTGGGGGAACGCTGGGTGGAAGGAAATTTGTGGCTCCTCTCAGATTCCAGAACTTTTTGCCACAGAAATGTGAGGAACATGTGTTTTTTTAGCCAAATTTTGAGGTTTGCAAAGGATTCTGGGTAACAGAACCTGGTCCCAGCCACACAAGTCACCCCATCTTGGATTCCCCTAGGTCTCTAGTTTTCAGAAATGCACAGGTTTGGTAGGTTTCCCTAGGTGGCGGCTGAGCTAGAGGCCAAAATCTACAGGTAGGCACTTTGCTAAAAACAGGTCTGTTTTCTGTGATGTGTCCACGTTGTGTTTTGGGGCATATCCTGTCGCGGCAGCTAGGCCTACCCACACAAGTGAGGTATCATTTTTATCGGGAGACGTGGTGGAACGCTGGGTGGAAGGAAATCTGTGGCTCCTCTCAGATTCCAGAACTTTCTGCCACAGAAATGTGAGGAACATGTGTTTTTTTAGCCAAATTTTGAGGTTTGCAAAGGATTCTGGGTAACAGAACCTGGTCCGAGCCACACGAGTCACCCCATCTTGGATTCCCCTAGGTCTCTAGTTTTCAGAAATGCACAGGTTTGGTAGGTTTCCCTAGGTGGCGGCTGAGCTACAGGCCAAAATCTACAGGTAGGCACTTTGCAAAAAACACCTCTGTTTTCCTTCAAAAATTTGGCTGTGTCCACGTTGCGCTTTGGGGCGTTTCCTGTCGCGGGCGCTAGGCCTACCCACACAAGTGAGGTATCATTTTTATCGGGAGACGTGGGGGAACGCTGGGTGGAAGGAAATTTGTGGCTCCTCTCAGATTCCAGAACTTTCTGCCACAGAAATGTGAGGAACATGTGTTTTTTTAGCCAAATTTTGAGGTTTGCAAAGGATTCTGGGTAACAGAACCTGGTCCGAGCCACACAAGTCACCCCATCTTGGATTCCCCTAGGTCTCTAGTTTTCAGAAATGCACAGGTTTGGTAGGTTTCCCTAGGTGGCGGCTGAGCTACAGGCCAAAATCTACAGGTAGGCACTTTGCAAAAAACACCTCTGTTTTCCTTCAAAAATTTGTCTGTGTCCACGTTGCGCTTTGGGGCGTTTCCTGTCGCGGGCGCTATGCCTACCCACACAAGTGAGGTATCATTTTTATCGGGAGACGTGGGGGAACGCTGGGTGGAAGGAAATTTGTGGCTCCTCTCAGATTCCAGAACTTTCTGCCACAGAAATGTGAGGAACATGTGTTTTTTTAGCCAAATTTTGAGGTTTGCAAAGGATTCTGGGTAACAGAACCTGGTCCGAGCCACACAAGTCACCCCATCTTGGATTCCCCTAGGTCTCTAGTTTTCAGAAATGCACAGGTTTGGTAGGTTTCCCTAGGTGGCGGCTGAGCTACAGGCCAAAATCTACAGGTAGGCACTTTGCAAAAAACACCTCTGTTTTCCTTCAAAAATTTGACTGTGTCCACGTTGCGCTTTGGGGCGTTTCCTGTCGCGGGCGCTAGGCCTACCCACACAAGTGAGGTATCATTTTTATCGGGAGACGTGGTGGAACGCTGGGTGGAAGGAAATCTGTGGCTCCTCTCAGATTCCAGAACTTTCTGCCACAGAAATGTGAGGAACATGTGTTTTTTTAGCCAAATTTTGAGGTTTGCAAAGGATTCTGGGTAACAGAACCTGGTCCGAGCCACACGAGTCACCCCATCTTGGATTCCCCTAGGTCTCTAGTTTTCAGAAATGCACAGGTTTGGTAGGTTTCCCTAGGTGGCGGCTGAGCTACAGGCCAAAACCTACAGGTAGGCACTTTGCAAAAAACACCTCTGTTTTCCTTCAAAAATTTGGCTGTGTCCACGTTGCGCTTTGGGGCGTTTCCTGTCGCGGGCGCTAGGCCTACCCACACAAGTGATGTATCATTTTTATCGGGAGACGTGGGGGAACGCTGGGTGGAAGGAAATTTGTGGCTCCTCTCAGATTCCAGAACTTTTTGTCACAGAAATGTGAGGAACATGTGTTTTTTTAGCCAAATTTTGAGGTTTGCAAAGGATTCTGGGTAACAGAACCTGGTCCCAGCCACACAAGTCACCCCATCTTGGATTCCCCTAGGTCTCTAGTTTTCAGAAATGCACAGGTTTGGTAGGTTTCCCTAGGTGGCGGCTGAGCTAGAGGCCAAAATCTACAGGTAGGCACTTTGCTAAAAACAGGTCTGTTTTCTGTGATGTGTCCACGTTGTGTTTTGGGGCATATCCTGTCGCGGCAGCTAGGCCTACCCACACAAGTGAGGTATCATTTTTATCGGGAGACTTGGGGGAACATAGAATAGCAAAACAAGTGTTATTGCCCCTTGTCTTTCTCTACATTTTTCCCTTCTAAATGTAAGACAGTGTGTAAAAAAGACGTCTATTTGAGAAATGCCCTGTAATTCACATGCTAGTATGGGCACCCCGGAATTCAGAGATGTGCAAATAACCACTGCTTCTCAACACCTTATCTTGTGCCCATTTTGGAAATACAAAGGTTTTCTTGATAGCTATTTTTTACTCTTTATATTTCAGCAAATGAATTGCTGTATACCCGGCATAGAATGAAAACCCACTGCAGGGTGCAGGTCATTTATTGGCTCTGGGTACCTAGAGTTCTTGATGAACCTACAAGCCCTATATATCCCCGCAACCAGAAGAGCCCAGCAGACGTAACGGTATATTGCTTTCGAAAATCTGACATTGCAGGAAAAGGTTACATAGTAAAACTTAGAGAAAAATTGATGTTTTTTTCACCTCAATTTCAATATTTTTCTTTTTCAGTTGTTATTTTCTGTAGGAAACCCTTGTAGGATCTACACAAATTACCCCTTGCTGAATTCAGAATTGTGTCTACTTTTCAGAAATGTTGCGGTTTCTGGGATCCAACGTTGGTTTCATGCCCATTTCTGTCACTGACTGGAAGGAGGCTGAAAGCACAAAAAATCGTCAAAATGGGGTATGTCCCAGTAAAATGCCAAAATTGTGTTTAAAAATTGGGTTTTCTGATTCAAGTCTGCCTGTTCCTGAAAGCTGGGAAGCTGGTGATTTTATCACCGCAAACCCTTTGTTGATGCCCTTTTCAGGGAAAAAACCACAAGCCTTCTTCTGCAGCCCATTTTTCCAATTTTTTTAAAAAAAACGAAATTTTCACTGTTTTTTGGCTAATTTCTTGGCTGGGTAACTCTAGAATCCCTAGGATGTTGGAAAAAAAGGACGTAAATTTGGCGTGGGTAGCTTACGTGAACAAAAAGTTATGAGGGCCTAAGCGCGAACTGCTCCAAATAGCCAAAAAAAGGCTCGGCACAGGAGGGGGAAAAGGCCTGGCAGCGAAGGGGTTAAGAAAGTAAAGTCTTCCTGTATCCCATCATGCACAGCAAAAGGCAGTTGCCTCAGTTCTTTTTTCCAGCTCCTTCTGACAGGACCCTGAAGCATTGAACTCTACCTCACAAAGCCTTTTTTTGACAGAAATTCAATTAAAACCTTTTGAATTTCAATTTCATTCGACGTTTTTATTATTGAGTGAACATTTGCTAATCTTTTCTGTCAAATTCTGACAGAAATTTAAGGTTTTTCTATTTTAGAAATGCCTTCACTTTTTGATAAATGTCCTTCTTGTGGCAGAAAAAAGGCTAAAACAGACCCACACCGGGTCTGTATAATTTGCCTTCCATCCAGCCACAAACCTGACTCCTGTGACATCTGTAGAACTTTCTCCAGAAGGACTCTTCGTGATAGGGAGAAAATTCGACTTCAGGCAAGAGAGGACAGGAGAAGAAGTGGTCAATCTGCCACAGAGCGAGGAGAAGGTCAGTCTTCTACCAGGGCTCACCCTGTTTCCTCTGCAACTTCTGCCAGACCTGCTCAGAAACGGCATAGGTATCCGAAGACGTCTAGGGCATCGACGTCGAGACCAGGAACGGCGCCAACATGCTCGCCGTCGAGGACCGGTTCACCGGCAAGAAAGAAACATCGTTCGACGTCGGCAGCCGTTTCGCCGTCGAGACGGCGTGGACGCTCGCCGTCGAGAGGGTCTGAGTCGCCGTTGACGCGATGAGGGCGGTCAGCGTCGAGAAGATTTGGGTCCGGTTCGCCGTCAACGCGGCGAGGGCGATCGACGTCAAGAGAGAGTGCTCGCCGTCGGAGACGGTCACCGTCATCACATCGACGTCGAGGGAGGTAGTCGTCGAGAGGATCTCAGCGACGAGGGGAATCGACGTCAAGAGGCACCCGCCGTCACCGTACTTCGACGTCGAGGAGTGTGTCGACGTCGAGGCGACAGTCAAAGAGATCTAGAAGGGTTTATACCACTTTAGAATCCTCGGCCTCACTCATCCTACTTCCAGCTTCGCCGCAGCTCTCTCCTCAACAGCCGACGTTGCCGCTGACACCAGTAACACCTCCGGCTCCCCCTTCAGAGTCTGTTCCGAGGACTCCAGTGGAATCCATAAGACATTCCAGACATTCCTCTAGACGTTCGTCTTCCTCTCAGCACCATCGTCATGAGTCACTTCAGAGATCTCCACATTCGCCTCATAGACATTCTTCTTCGTCTACACGGGACTACTCTCCAACCCTATCGGACTCACCGTCCCCGAGAGTGTCCCCCATAGATGACGTGAATACATTCCAAGAGGTCCTAGTGCGCGGGGCGACCAAACTCAATATCCCGCTGGCCGTACCCGCCCCATCGACCTTAGTGATTTTCGAGACTTTACACCAGAGGACATCTTCAAGACCTTTACTTCCACTGGTCCCGGGTCTTATTGAACCGGCAATGGATATTTTTCTGACACCGGCCACAACAAAATCTGCTCCTTTCAGACTTATTAAAAAGTATTGCCCACCGGAGAAAGATCCTCTATTCCTAAGGTCGGACCCGGTGCCGGACTCGGTGGTTATAGTAGAGGCAAAGAAATTACATTCGACATCACCGTCTTCCTCCTCACCTCCGGATAAGGAGAGCAGAAAGATCGATGCTGCAGGCCGAAAAGTATGCTCTACTGCAGCCATCACAATGAAAGCAGCCAGTGCCACTGCTTTATTAGGAAGATATGATCGGGCCCTTTGGGACTCTATGCTGCAGTTTGCGGAGCACCTACCCAAGGACAAAAGGGAAGATTTCTTGGAGGTCGTGGGTGAGGGAGCCATGGTTTCCAACCAGGTAATAAGCGCTGCTGCTGATTCTTCGGTGCTGTCGGCACATAACTACGCTCATGGAGTAGCGTTAAGACGACACGCATGGTTGCGATTGACATCTCTCAAACCAGAGGCACAGCAGAGAATCCAGAATTTACCATTCTCAGGCTCCACTTTGTTCGGCTCTCATGCTGATGACGAGATGTCAAGAATGAAGTCTGAGCTAGACACTTTAAAAGCGATAGGCATCGAACGCCCAAAAGAACAACGAAAAGTATTCCGTCCCTATCAGCGAAGGCTTTTCACCCACAGGTATCAGACACCACACTGGATGTCCTCACGTCCCCAGCAGCAACAGCAGCATCAAAGGGCCTTCTCGACACAGCGACAGTCCACAAGGGGTCGTTCCACGCCGCAAACTCAGGCGACTCGCCAGGCTCCTGCGTCTAAGCCCTGAATCTTCGCTTCCCCCTCCACCGTTATCCACTCCGGTAGGGGGAAGTATCTCAAATCATCTGGACGAGTGGCTACGCATCACATCAGACGCCTGGGTATTGAATATTGTGCGAAATGGTTACGCTCTCAGATTCACCAGTCCTCCTCCATCTGTTCCACCCAAACCAGCCAGCCACCACCTCGAAGCTCTTCAGTTAGAAGTCGCTATTCTATTACAAAAAAGAGCTATAGAACCCGTCCCGATCAGCCAACGCGGGAAAGGGATTTATTTGAGGTATTTTCTAGTGCCAAAGAAGGACAAACAAGAGTTTCGTCCTATTCTAGACCTAAGGACAGCAAACAAGTGGATTCGCAAAGAGAAATTCAGGATGCTATCCTTGCACCAAATTTACCCGCATCTTCATCAGGGCGACTGGCTCTGCGCGATAGACCTTTGCGACGCTTATTTTCACATTCCGGTGAGCAAGAAACATCGAAAATTCCTAAGGTTCACCGTCGGCAAAAGTCATTACCAATTTGCGGTTCTAACCTTCGGCCTCAAATCAGCGCCGAGAACTTTTTCCAAATGCATGGCGGTGGTAGCCGCCCATTTGAGGAAACATCAAATATTTGTCTACCCCTATCTAGACGACTGGCTCATAAAGGCCTCCAACTATCTAGAGGCCCAACAACATTTGAAATGGGCTCAACAGCTGCTACAGAATATCAGTCTTCAAGTCAATCTTCTGAAGTCCACAGCAACGCCTGTTCAGAGGCTGCATTACTTAGGGGCCATTATAGATACCAATCAAGGAAAGGTGTTTCCTTCGGAGGAACGACGATTATCGATTCTCCAAAAGTGCAAACAACTAGAGAGAACTCCACAGACCACTGCAAGAGTAATAGCCTCTCTACTGGGCTCGATGGCGTCTTGTATCCACCTCGTTCCCAATGCTCGCCTCCATATGAGACCCTTACAGGAATGCCTGGAGGATCAATGGTGTCAATTGATTGACGATTGGGAGAGCAGAGTCCTTCTTTCTCCCCACGCCCTACAGACCCTCAAGTGGTGGTGTTCACCCAACAATCTCTTGGTGGGGATTCCTTTCCATCAACAGTCTCCAGCTCAAACCATCGTAACAGACGCATCACTGCTCGGATGGGGAGCGCACATGGATCATCTTCGAGTCCAAGGCAAGTGGTCACAGAGAGAGAGTCTCTATCATATCAACCTGCTGGAGCTTCGCACAGTCCATCTTGCGCTCAAGGCCTTCCTACCTTCTCTGAAAACGGAAACTCTCCTCCTCCAGACGGACAACGTGGCCACCATGTATTACGTAAACAAACAAGGAGGCACCTGGTCCAGGATATTATCCAGAGAGGCTTAGACAATCTGGCATTGGCTTCTAGCCAGGAACCTGTCGCTAGTGGCAACTCACCTGCCGGGCAGCCAGAATGTTCAAGCGGATGCTCTCAGCCGCGTAATGGACGAGAATCACGAATGGGTATTACATGAGGACGCCGTTTGTTCCATTTTCGCACTATGGGGTACCCCCTCTATAGACCTATTCGCAACCCCAGAAAACAAAAAATGCCAAAACTTTGCCTCCAGATATTACCATCCAGGGACACTGGGGAATGCCCTGTGGATAAACTGGTCAGGAGCATTTCTTTACGCCTTTCCACCGCTTCCCCTGATACCGGCAGTCCTCCAGAAGCTATCCAATGCCCAGTCCAAAATGATTCTAATTGCTCCAGAATGGCCACGCCAATGGTGGTTTCCAGACCTTCTTCACCGGTCACTCAAGCCACACATCAGACTGCCTCATCGTCTGGACCTGCTCACGAAGTTCAGAGGGCAGATATCTCATCCCAACCTCTCATCGTTGAGTTTGGCAGCATGGCTCCTGAGCTAATGCAATATGGACACTTGAACCTACCTCAGGACTGTATGGAAATCCTGAGAGAAGCAAAGCGCCCTTCCACACGATCGGCTTATGCATGCAAGTGGAAAAGATTCTGTGTGTGGTGTTTGGACAACAACGTTGACCCGGTATCCTGTGGAGAGGAAACTATCCTGCCATACTTGCTAAGTTTGGCAAAATCGGGTTTACAATTGACATCAATAAAAGTGCACTTGGCGGCTCTAACGGCATATAGAAAGAGCCCCTCTCAAACCTCCTTTTTTAGGATCCCAATTATCAAGGACTTCCTGGAGGGCTTAAAAAAGGTCTTTCCTCCCATTAGGAGGCCATCTCCTCCATGGGAACTGAATATTGTCCTATCACATCTGATGCTACCTCCGTTCGAGCCAATACATAAAGCATCACTTCAACATCTCACGTGGAAAACTGCCTTTCTGGTTGCAATCACATCAGCGCGTAGGGTCAGCGAAATCCAGGCCCTTTGCGCTCAAGAACCCTACACGGTCTTTCATTCTGCAAAAGTAGTGATGAGGACTCATCCAAAATTTTTACCAAAAGTTGTTTCCGACTTTCATGTGAACCAAACCATTTAATTACCAACTTTCTTTCAAAATCCAACTACCCCTGCCGAGAGAACTCTGCATTCTCTGGATGTAAAGAGGGTTTTGAAATTTTACTTGGACAGGACAAAATGCTTACATAAATCACAGCAGCTCTTTGTTAACTATGGCCCAGTTAGAACAGGGTTGGGCACGTCTAAGCAATCATTATCCAGGTGGATTGTTTCATGTATACTGTTATGTTATCAGTTAGCGAACAAATCTCTTGGTGGTAGGCCAAAAGCCCATTCTACTAGAGGGAAGGCAGCTACTGTGGCCTTAATGAGAAATATCCCTTTGGCAGAGATATGCAAGGCAGCCACTTGGAAATTGGACCATACCTTTACACAGCATTACTGCCTTGATACAGACGCTAGGGCAGATGCGCAGGTTGGACAGGCCTTGCTTAAGAATTTATTTGCATGACTCATGTTTTTTATCAGTATTATTCTGTCTACTCCACCGCGGTTATGGGGATGGGCTTGCTAGTCTATTCAGTGCTTATGACAATACATGGAAATCCCCTACGAGAGAAGGAATGGTTTCTTACCTGTAACTCCAGTTCTCTCGTAGGGGTATTTCCATGACAGTCATAAGCAACCCTCACTCCTCCCCGGTGGAGTTGACATAGAAAAGGTTGCCATAATAGTATCGATGTTGGTACTCCAACAAATGTTTTGTTCCTTCATGTCAGGTTACAAGCCTTCAAAAAGAACTGAGGCAACTGCCTTTTGCTGTGCATGATGGGATACAGGACAACTTTACTTTCTTAAAGGCACAGCTCTATTTACATTCTGTATAATGGCAGCCTATGGGCTACACTGCCCTGCATTGTTTTATTCTCATGAGAGGTGTAAATAAAGTATGAGAATGTATTTTTTATTACATTTCTAGAATAAATAGGTATTTGAACGTGAATTTACACTACAGGTGTTTTCTTTTCAACAATTTGGCCTGTGTAGCTGTTCACATAGGCTGCACAGTGTTATTCTTAAGTGGTTTTTTGACAGACCTTTTTCAAAGGGCTGGTACGTGCACTTAAGAATATACTTCACATCAGTGCTCCAGGGTCCCCGCAGGCGCGCGGAACTATTCAGTGCGTATGACTATCATGGAAATACCCCTACGAGAGAACTGGAGTTACAGGTAAGAAACCATTCCTTACTAAACATATTTTAATTGGCAGTTTTTTCTATTGTGGTTTTGACCTTCAGAATGTGTGCCTGCCATCTTGCTTGGAGGCCGAGATTCAGGTTTCACAAGGATAACTTATATAAAGATGTAAAGGGTCATAGTCTGACACAAGTTGTTTTACAGAATCTTTTAAAAGAAATGCGTTGTGTTACAGAATGTCGCATTGTATTGAATGACAAATTTTTTTTTTTTTTTCTTTGCATGGCTTTATATTTTTAGCACATTTGCGTACTGTTGCGTCGCCCTCCGTAGTGATGCATAGCACATTGTAATTTTTCAGTATGTGCGCTATGCAAATACATTTGTTATGTATATTAAATGTTTTTATTTTTAGGTATAATGGGTCTAATTTGTAAATTAATAATGTTTTTTCTTTAAAAATAAAAGCATTGCAGAGGCTTGTGTGGTACAGGTATGTGCAATAAATGTTCTCCCTATGTTACCCTATGAGTTTGAGTGTTAAAGGCATGCATCGTAAAGACTAATACATAGGTAAGGTTAAAGCATAGTTAAGACTAATGCATGGTAAAATTAGATTTTGGTAAAGACTAATGCGTGGCAAAGACTAATGTGGAGTAAGGAATAATATGTGGCAAAGGCATGCATGTTAAAAACTATGTGGTAAAGCAATGTGTTGTTGTGTCACACAACCATCCAGGTACTACCTAAAACTGGAATTTTGTGCTAGATGTGGTAGGACACTAGGACCCACCTCTCCTTTTTGTAGCCAGTACAAAGAAGTGGACTCCAAGGGTCATAGGACTGATCTCTTGTTAAAGCTACAGGGACACAACAAATTACAAGAGGCCTTTTCCTGCACCTGCCCAGCTGACCAATGACAATTGGACCTCAACTGGACTCTTGTGAAGGCCTCTGCCTGCCACCCTGGAATTCTCTAAGTGCCTCCCCCTGAGGTTCTGTGAGGGGAGAGGGTGCATATGTAGTGTGCTCTTCTGGTGGCTTTGAACATAAAGGACTAAAGTCAGAAGGTAAAATCATTTTTGCTGAGGATGAACCAGGTTGGTGTGTCTAATCTGCATTCCATCGCAGTCATTACCAAAAAGTGCCTAGGTTCTGTTATACCTGTTCAACCATTGACTCTCATAGGCACTTTGGGCCAGATGTACGACCCTCAGTGTTTGCAAAACTCGCAATTTGCATTTTTTTGCAAGTCACAAACACTTATGTACATCAGTGTCTGAAACACTGTTTGCAATTCCCAAATGGTTCGCAAGGGACCTGCCTCATTAATATTCATGAGACAGGTCGCATTTTGTGACCCATTGGGAATGGCTGGCACTCACAGGGATAGTGGCCTGCTGAGGTCAGTAAACCACCATGTCTGTGACTGCTTTTAAACGAAGCAGTTTTAAAAATAAATGCAGCCTGTTTTCCTGAAAGGAAAATGGGGTGCATTTCAAAAATAAAAATGAAAAGTTTCCTTTTCATTTTTTAGAGTGGGCAGTGATCCATGGGACCACTGCCTTCGCTAAAAAAATGTTGGTGTCTCCATTCATAAAGGGGAAGGGATCCCTATAGGACCCCTTCCCATTTGCGAATGGGTTACTGTCGCCTTCAAGATATATTTTTTGCAGCTGCATTACCGGTCACAAAACATTCATACGTACCAGTGCAACTCGCTATTAGAAAGAGACGCCCTTTACACGCCCATTCTTAATACCAAATTGCAAAAGCAAAATGTGAGACAGTAACAAGTTACCAACCCACATTTTGCCTTTGGTGCATGCCAAAATGCATTTTACCGATTGAAGACAACCCAGTGGGCCGTTTGCCACCGGTAAAATTAGTTGCACATCTGGCCTTTTGTGCTCTTTTGCGCGATTTGTGCTTAAAACTTTAAAAAATCATATTGTCATTTTGGAAATTTTATTGTTTTTCATTTTCAGCCTTATTACTTTTTTTTGTACTGGATTAATACTTTAAATATTGTCTTTTAAGTTAAGCCACCAATCTGCTCTGTGCTATAGCTACTGATGGCTTGACCTCAGGTTAACTTAATTACTTTAGTCGTTCACCCTGACAAAGATTGGAATTATTACTTGAGGTGGGTGGCTATCTCAGCTAATAGCTCAGATTCTAACAGTTCCTATTGTGTATATATTTTTGAATTCCTTATTTATTCAAAGTCCAGCACAGCCAATAACAAGCATATTGCACACATTTTCCATTTCCTGGTGTTATTCTGTCATTACACAGCTAGGTAATACAGTATAACACAGGGTTCCATGTCTCCCCGCTACCTCCCCTCCCCACTTCATCCCCAACCATCCTTTACAACGTACAGATGGCCTCAATTAATAATAGACATCAGCCATAAGTGGTGCACATATAGTAGTTGTTTAGAGTTAGTCAAGGGTTATGAATGTACACATCACTGATTCCCCACCCCTTGAGCGCGTTCAAGGAGTGGTGTTTTGAGTGTTCTTGTGCCCCTCAGTGCCCTCTTTTTCAGCAAAATCTGCCAGGAGGGCGCCCAAAGTTATTAAGTTTTCCTGCACCTTTTCATCCCTCACTAGTCAGTTCTATACGTATATCCTCTGACAGGGATCACTGCAGTGTGTCCTGAATCCACAACTGCACACTGGGTTACAGTATCCCCAGCCATCATATGTAATATGCCATTTCACCAAGAGCAGGGCTAGCTGTAAGAGTTTATATTGCATTTTTGCTGCCTTTGGCCATTCCATGAGGCCCAAAAGCAGTTGGCAAGGCTGTAACTGTAGCGTGATTTGCACCACTGACTGCACCATCTCCCTCACCCCACTCCAATATTCCAGGACAGTCGGACATAACCAAGCCATAAGAAGAAACATCGCCCTTTCCATCCCACATGGGGGGCAGTTGGGGGATCGAGTCATATACATTTTGCTTTCACACTTGCTTTCAAAAGTGTACGGTGGAGAAAATTAAAACATATCAGCTTAAACCGGACCTTCCTGGACGACTTCAGAACCAGATCGCATGTTCTCGTCCATTCCCCATTGGTCAACAGAACTTCCAGTTCTGCATTGTTGACTTGTGTGGCATGGTAGTTAGATTTAGGAGAGTCAAATTTTAATTCCCTGTATGTCAAGGTTATTAGGCTGAGTCCCTCAACAATCAATAATATGCTTTCCAACGTATGGGTTGTGGGAGAAGCACTGGGGAAGTCTGCCCATATTTCTCCACGCTGTCCCAACCAGTTTAGCATAGTGAAGGAACTGTCCAGGGCCCACGCCAAATGTGTCCTGCTCCTCCTAGAAGGTGATGAATGTGTCCTGTAAATATAAGTCACAAATCAATTGACACCCCTCCCCTCCATCTAGCAAGTGACATGTCTCTGCAAATGTGAATGAAGGGCTGCAAATCCCAGATGTTTAAATCCCTAGCAAATGTAGTACATCTGACAACCTTCTCTACAATCTGTTCTCATATGCGAGTGCTCTGTCTGACAATATAAAGCACTGAGGTCCTGAAGCTGTGTCCTCTAATCAGGAGCACTGGCAATGATTCTCCGTTGCACGTCCCCTTCAGTAATAGTTTTTCCCATTTATCTTCCACGATTAGCCACTTAGCAGAGTGCTGAATGTGAGCTGCATAATAATACCATTGAAGGTTGGAAACACACAAGGCCTCCCAAGTCCTGATCACTTTGTCCTTTTGTGTGTAATTATATAGTTCTCATTGATTACTGGTTCTATGAATGTTATGGTGACCACAGTGATGAGAATAGTACATTTCTTTGTGATTTTCATCACTTAAATATGGGTCTTAGTGAGGGCGTGGCCTTGCAAGATGGCCCCTTGGGCCATCTAAACCCAATCTCCGATGCCCCAGGAAAACATCCTACATAATCGTCCCAGCAGGAGCTCTATAAATTGTTCAAAATGCACCCCCTAAAATCTAGACGCTGAGTCCTACATCCTGACTTCTCTTTTACGAGGGTACCATGCAGCGGACAGCCGCTCTATTGTCCTTGGAGTTTTGCGGCTGCAGGGCCCCGCCAAACCACAAGCAAGACACAGCAAGCGAAGGCCGAGAGGTGAGGGGGCAGCAATCAGCGCTGTATGCTGAGTGGAGGTCGTGGGCAGAGGAAAGATTCGGACCAACATATAGGGCTGTGAACAGAGGAGGGCCGCAAGGGCTTTGTGAGCAGAGAAGCCGGCGTGGCTGGAGCAGGTTGCTGCAACCCTGAGGTGGCTATCAGGGACGGTGCTTGTCCCGCAACAAGATCTTGGGTGCGCCACCCCTTAGGACAGGAATCTGGAGGGCCCCCCATTTCCCTGGGGACACTAATCTGGGCTGTTGTGCAGAGAGGAGGCAGATGGGACGGAGATTGCCAACATACTCTCTGGGGTGGGTGACAATCTGCCAGGCAAACAGCGAGAGGTGGCCCAGGAGTAAGAGACGAAACACTAGGATGGGGAAGTTGCCCCATAGAGCGTGCACCTAGGCAGTGAGGAGCATCAGGAGAGCCATGGAGGCCCGACAGTGAGAAATGCCTAGGAAATGGCCCTCAGGGCAGTAAGAGGGAAGGGACTTGGGGCCAGATGTAGCAAGCAGTTTTGCCCATTCTTTGTCTATGGGAAAATGTGTTCGTACATATGGCCCTTGATTCCTTCTCCCAACCGGCACAGAGAACAATCAGGGAACCCCTGAGCCCTGCTGGGTGGAAGCGACTCAGAGGAGCAGGGCCTTGTGGTACTGTACCGGGCCTCCTAAGTCTCGGCTTTTCCACCTGGGGCCTGTGAAACCAAGAGTTACATGAGGGGAACACCTGGAGGGGTCATTGAGAGGTGTGTTCTTGGTGTGACTGCAGTGCCCTCAGCGAAATAGTGGAGAAGACATAGCATGGTTGTGCAGGATTGATAGGCGCTGCCTGCTCTGCAGATGATTGGGGTGGACTCCCTCAAGTCTACGAATTGAGCCAAGGACACAAACTGGGTTGAAATGATGAGAAACAACTTGCACATGTTGGTGGAGGATTGAGATTGGCTGCGTCCCTGCCCTCCACTAGGCAACACAACCCCTCTGGCCCCACCGAGAACCTAGTGGGATCTACAACACAAGCACAGTAGCCCTGAGAGGGCAGACCGGCGGGTGTCAGGACATCCATCGTACAAGCACAGACTAACATGAAAGTGGTGGGCCCACTAAATAAGAATAGGGACGAACAAAGTACCTAAGAGCTAACAGAGTAACAAGGTTTCTCAGTATGCACAACTGCAGGGACTGCAACAACGAGTCACGCAACAGATAGGGATACAGGAGCAGAAGCACTGGGAAGAGCTCTCACAAGCAGCACTGGTGGCAGCTATACATGGCACCTGCACCGCCCTGGAAGGCAAGATAGATAAGGTGACTATGGAGGTGGGGCTCCTTTGGGCGGAACTCCGAAGGGTGTCAGAGAGAGTGACGGTTAACGATCAATTGATGGTGATATGGGCCAGGAGGTAGCCTCTCTCAAAGAGCAAGTCACAAAACTGACGGCTGCAACAAAGTTACTAAAAAACAGAGTAGAGGACGCTGGGGGATGCTCCCATCGTAATAACCTGCGCCTGGTGCGATTTCCGGAACGAGTTGAAGGAAATTTGGCTGAATCCTTTCTGGAGAACTGAACCAATACCACACTGGGGCTCAAAGGTCTGCTGCATACGGCTTTGATGATGTGTCCACAGCTGGGAGCTCCGCCAAGGGCCCTGATTGCATGTATCTTTAACTACCACCACAAAGACTGTATCCTTAAAGCAGCCAGAGAGTCAGGGGACTCTGAAGTTCAAGAACCAGAATATAGCCATTTTCTCAGAGTACACCAGGAAACAGCAGACTCAGAGGAAGTCCTTCGTAGAAGTAAAACAAAAAGTCAGGGCAATTGGGCTTCCGTACATGTTGCTGTTTCCGGCACGCCTCAGAGTAGTAGCACATGGCAGAACCAATTTTTTTGATAAACCGGAGGACATTTGGGCGTGGCTCAAACAGAGGGACAAAGTACCATAAAGGGAAAGGGGCACACGGAGAACTGGTCCGGTGGGACAGGGAGGAGGATGAAAAGTCCCCAAATGGAGCTTGTCCCCGGGACAATCAACAGCGACTACTACTATGAAGGATCGAAGTTCAGGAAGATAGCACGATTGCGGGGGTACAGATGGATGAGGGTGATCGAACCAACATTCACAGCAGCGGAGAGGAGGACACAGTCAGACCACGGTGTTTCAGACCAATATCTCGAAAAGCTCCCCTACAATGGTCATCTAGTATCTCTGGACTGCAGAGCAGGGCCACACCACGTGGTAAAATTTGGCAAAGATGTGGGAGCACCTGGGGCAGTTAGGGGAGGAGCTCCACCCAATGTAGCCTGTCAGGGGTAAGATATGTGCAATACAGATAGTAGATTTGTATTAGGCATAACCAAGATATATCATGATGACTTGTGTGGCCATCAGCATATCACGCCAGTCAAGCCTCCCAACAAGTTCTCAAGTGAATCAATATGCTGGGGCATTGATGACCAAGGTACGATTGATCTGGGAGATTCCACCTCTTCCCAGCGCATCCATGAGAAGTTTTGCTTCCACGGGACTGAATTTGGGAGCAAGGGTATTTCTTGGTATGTAGGTATGTAGTGCATGGTGCAGTTGTCATTATTTATAGAAGGAGGAGAAGTGTGAGAGCCTTCTGTAGTTCTTGAAAGGAACCATTGTTGGACCCTGCCAATATGTCTCCCTATTGTGTGATGCCTATGATTTCTCAGCTTGTAAAACCCTCCAACATTGCAGAAAGGTGCTCTTCAGGCGAGGAAGAGCACACGGGTCATCTCCAGAGTGGCGTAGCCATAATCTGTGGGAAGCCTAGGGAGGCTAGCTTTACCTGGTAGGCAGGGTCCGACCACGCCCCGTTAAACCAGTCATTGATTACCAGGAGTTGTGTGGTTAAGAGAGACATATGTTGGCCATGCCGAAGCTGCCATCATAGGGCACCCGCTGACAATGAGTGGCCACCAGCCGTGGCCTGGAAGTGTGCCATAGAAAGGACGTTGCCATCTTGTCCAGGTCTTTGAACCAGTGGTGTGGCAGCAGCAAAAGATATTTCTGGAAATTGTAAGGAAACCTCAACTGCACCATCTTCTTGTAAAAGGCAATCCTGCCCATCACATTCAGGGACAATGATTGCCACCTCCTAAGGTCCTCCCTTAGTTTATGTGTCAGGGGGCCTAGGTTCAGAGACTGGGTGACCTCTGGGTGGAATGCAATTCATATGCCCAAATAGTGAAAGCTCAGTTGTCTCACTGGTATGTCTGTCTGCCTGGCAGCCCAGCAAGTGCGTGCTTGCGTGGGGGGTATAAGAACCGACTTGGAGAGATTGCGTTGCAGTCCAGATACCTCTCCAAAAAGCTGAAGGATCTGGCGGCTGCAAGGGCCACTCTTCTTCAGATCAGAGAGGAACAGGAGGATGTTGTCCGCATATATTGCAACGCAATCCTCATGCCCTGTGTCCCACTGCCACGCCCGCATCCCTGCATCACAACAAATGAGTTGTGGGAGGAGTTCAGTCGCTAGCGCCAAAAGGAGGGAGGGCGGGGGTGACCCTGTCGAATTCTGCGCTGGATAGTTAAAACATCAAAAACAACCCCATTGATCTGAACTCATGCAGTGGGGTTAGAGTAGAGTGTTTGGATGAAGCCACATAACTGGGGCCCAAAGCCGGCCCTTTGGAGCACCCATCCCAGGTACCCCCAGTCGACAGTATCAAGCGCCTTCTCAAAATCGATAAGTAGTAAGGCAAGTTAGGGTGTGAGCAGGTGACGACGGGCAAGCGCCACATGTAGGTGTCAGAGGCAATGTCTGGTGCTCCTAGCAGGCATAAAGCCACATTTGTTCGTGTGAATGAAGGTATGGAGAACCCTTTTAAGTCAAGTGGCCAGAATTATGGAAAAGATCTTGACCTCCCCATTAATGAGAGATATCAAACGGTATGCAGAGTACGAGGTTGAGGGAGGTTGCTGTATCAATTTCAGGAGCGTACCACCCTACCTCTGACGATTATTTGTAAAGGGCCAACAGTCTGGGAGTGAGAACCTCTCGGAATGAGCTATAATGCTTCATGGGGAACCCATCAGGAACTGGAGTTTTCCTGAATGCCACTTCCGAAAGGTCTGCTCACACCTCCTCTGCTGATATGGGTTGTCCAGCATCAGCGTATCAGATATAGACAGGCGAGGGAGGGAGGGGCACCTCTTCCAACAGATGGAGGATTGCCTGAGGCCCTGTACGCGGGCTGTAGTAAAGATGTGACTATTGAATGTAGTAGACGTTTGTGCTATGGTGCGAGAGGTGTGTTGGGGACAGCCCCTGCTATTGAGGACTTCTGGTATTATCCTGCTTGCCTGGAGTCAAGTGGCGAGCCAGAATAGCAATTTGCCATTTTTGTTCCAACTGCCATAGACTCGGCCGTCGATGCACGCCATAGTTGCTTTGCTTCCTAATTTGATAAGATATGGATCTCTGTGTGCAGTAGGTAGAGCTGCGGTGAGGCATCGCCCTATCGCCCTGGGAATCAGTGGGAAGGTGTACCTCTAAGCAGAGGGTACGAGCCTTCAACTGCGTTAGGCGTTGAGATTTCTCCTTTGCCCTAACCTTAATTTTGGCATATCCCCTGATAATGGCCTTAGGCCATAGCGTGCCGGCAGACTGTACAGAGCCTTTGCTGATTTGAAACTACTCTTTCAGTTCGTTTCCAGCACCTGCGTGTAGGCCTTGTCTTGGAGAAACGAACCATTGAGCTGCCACAGGGGGTGTGGAGCATCTGCCCCTTTGCCAAGAAGGAGTGGTGCATGATTCAAGATCCCATGTGGAAGGATAAGGATGTGGGACACGGTGAGACAGTCTGTGGCCAGCATTAGAACCAAGTCAATGCACGAGTGCTTCAAATGTGGCCGATGTGTAGGTGTACGGCTGCAGCCTGGGGTACCACACCATCCAGATGTTGCAGAGGCCCAGGGCACACAGCCAAACCGATAGGTGGCAAGCACCAATGTGACGTTCCGTTGAGGGGGTGCCAGTGGAATTCAAGCCTGCCAGTCACAGTGTGACCAGTGCGAAGATCCAGCACCGTCACCAACTTGGTAAGAAGGGTGTCCATAGCAGCAGGAGGAACATAAATGCACACCAGTTTCAGTGTGTGCCATCAAGGGTCTTTCTTTATCTGAGTGACTTATTTTGGGAAGGAGCGTCGGAGCAATACCGCCACCCCGCGGGAGCCCCTGCTATATCCAGAGTGATATGCTCGGTCGTAGCTCTGGCACATAAGAAATGGGCAACGGGTACCCAGAAGTTGGGTCTCCCAGAGCATCAGGACAGAGGGAATGAACCGATGGGCATAGAGCAGGACCATCGAGCACTTGATGCAATCCAATATTCCGTTAACATTCCAAGACATGATTTGAAAATCCATCATAGGTCAAGGAAGGTGTGCTGTAGAACCGGATCAGTGGTGATGTTTGGGCTGTCAGTGGGATGCACTCACGAGGGAGCCTTTGATTGCTACATGGTGGAGGAGAGTGCTGTACTATATTGCTAGAGTAATGTGACTCATTGATAGGTCTGTGTGTGGGAGCAAACAGTAAACAAAATGAACTAAAAAACAAAGCAAAAAAAATCCCATTCCCCGAACCTTCCCTCACCCAGTACTTCGACCCTAATGCATCTATTGTCCTTAAGTTGTTAACTAAGGTGAAAACCAATGTGAATACAAGCGTGGAGTAGTAGACCTCTCACTGCTGCTGGATTTGTGCAACCAACAGGAGATCAACATATCAGTCTATGAACCAGGCCGACAACCCCATACCATTAGGCCATGGTTATAGCAGTGGGTCACAGCATGGGGCTCCGAGAGAGCTCAGAGTCCACCATGGCTAGCGATGTGGGAGGGCCGGGAGACATACTGGAGGCCTCCTTTTCTCGACTGAGTTGAGCCTCTGGGCCTCCTCCAAGTGGAGAAGGATCCAGTATGGATGGCGGGGTCTCTGCTTCAAAGTGATGCGGTGACCGCGAGTCCATCCGCCCACTGCCGTGACCCCTGCATGAGCAAGTAGGAAACCTCTTTGATTTCAGGGTGAGTCTAGTGTGTGCGGCGTCCGCACCCCTGACCTTAGGGGAGGGGGATCCGTCTTGTCCGGCGAAACCATCGCTCCTCCATGAGTTATTCCCAGACAGTCTCTGGCATATCAAAGAAGAAGGATTTTTGAGCATGGATAACCTTGAGTCGTGCTGGGAACAACAAAATGTAGGAGAAGTGAAGCACCTTGAATTTTTCTTTGACCACCACATAGGAACATCGTTGAGCCTGTACTTCCCTGGTATAATCCTGGAAAATAAGGATCTTTGAGTTTTGGCATCCCAGGTCCGGGAGAGAGCACGCCTCCCTTAGGATGGAGTTCCAGTCTCTAAAATTAAGGATGCCTGCAATCATGAGCTGGTGCAGGACACCATGAGGGGTCTGGGCATCAGGCCCCTGCGAGCTCTCTTTATGACAAACCAGGGGGACAGCTTATCAGAAGGCATCAAGGATTTTATCCAAGTCTCTAGAAATTCCGAGACTTGCGTCGGTTTCACGTCCTCAGGGAAACCTATGAGCCGGAGGTTATTGCGTTGTGAGCAGTTTTCAGCGACTTCTGCATGACAATGCGGCTCTGCCGTACGTGAGAGGAAGCCAGATACCTTTACCTTCAGATCTCCTCAGTGGAAATGCGATCCTCCGCCTTTGTGATCCTGCCGGTGGCATTGCGCAGGTGTTGCTCGAATGTGAATTTACCTTGAAAAAACAAAAGACAAGAGGCGTTTGACAAAACAGGAACAGTTGGTTTAATTAAACACTACGGCTGGGAGAACAGTTACAGAAATGGGGTCTGAGGACTGTCTCTAAGTAAATTGATTTGAGTGGTGTTCTATACATTTCTCTGGGCATTATAAAACAATTTCTGCATTCCTTTTTAGGTAAAGAATGTAGGCTGCTGTCTTGGAGCCGCAAATAAGGTCCTGATAACAAATGCCGGTGGGCTTCGACCTTGTGTGGACACAATGAGGGCCAGTGAGTAATGTTTCCAGATGTCTGGCCTGAGGGGTGCATGATCACTGCATGTTACTGTGTGTGCTGTGTTCTGATTGGCTGAGAGTCCTTAACTTCATGTTTCATCTGAGTATGGTGTTTTCGAAATGCATGCACCCCTCCAGCCATGTGTGTTTTTGTGGGCCCAGTTTCCTTGGACCATCATGGTGATGCTGTACCTAGCTATGGGACTGATCTGAGATTCCTTTTTGTGCATGTCTACCAGCTACATGTCAGCCCACCTGTGACCTCTCAATCTGTAACCTCAGGCATTGATCTCAGAGCCTGCCTAACCACGTATTTGTGGGTCGGCGATGATGGAAAGTTCTCGATGGGTGAATTTGATAATAGTGATGCAATTTTGTTTTTATATGTGAATGTATCATTGTATACATCAACATCAACTTTCTCAATATTAATATCCCCCTTTTAGTTGAATTTTTAACTGCACTATCTAATCCATACTTCATGACAGTCATATTATTGGGGGTTTGTTGTTTTTCAGTTTTGACCATTACTATGTCCCTAATTACTTGCATTCTACCGAATTTGAAGGCTGTATTTTACAGCAGGAAACCTCCACTTGCAGGAAACCATACAAAAACAAGAATAATATGGAACAGGCAACAGTGACATGCACACACCGGTCAGCCACTGAGGGAGCCAGGAGAACCAGTTTGTGAACCAGTCCTGCTCAAGGGCAACTACCTCCTCATGCATGACTCTTTACAAATGGTGCAGTGCTTAGATGGCAAAAGTCATAGTCCCGTTGTCAATGTCATTGCCTGGGATAAACGTGCAGCAGGATGCACCGATCCTGGCACACATCCCTCCCTCCATTGCGGTCATTAAGTCCAACACATATCAATATTGCAACACCAAGAGGCAGATGGCTTTCTGTTCCACCTTCATCGAATTAAGGCCAAGCTCAGTGCTGTTCATCATCTTGAGCATTTCCCACCTGGGTATTTGGAACCAGCGGGCATTCGCTGTCATCTGCATGGTGAAGAAGGGGATGAACCCTCCTGCTGATATCTCTGCATCAGAGAACAGTCTGAATTCTTCTGGAATATCCTTGTATGGAGCCCAGCCAAAATAATCAGCAGTTCTTTTTTCTCGAGCCTGATGCAACAGAGTCATCTTCTTCTTTAGTGGGTATTAGTATTACTCTGACAGATCTTCTCTGGGAATGACCAGAGTCGGGGTGTCAGGACATCCAGGGATGAGCTGAGTGTAGGCAATCTTGCTGCATTGCCAGAAAGTACCCATCAGCGTTGAAGTGCCCCATTGCATGTCCAGAATGTGCAGAATTGTGCTACAGTTTTCATTTGTTCCCAGTGAAATTGTTCCTTTGCCTCTGAAACACAAGGTTTACCCCTTCTCTTCTGACCACGTATATCTATCAACCTCAGTATCCCAGATTTCCTGACATGGGGTATCTATGCTCTTATTCAGCCCTCCCGTACAAGACTTATTTCCTTTTGTATCATCGAGATGGATGTCCCTACACTGGAACTCCATGTCTAAGGTCCATTTGTTATTGAAGAAGACAGACCCAGATACGCGAAGGGCCACCCTGGGATGGAAGTGGGAGCAGATGTGTTTATGCATTGGTTTGGTGGTTTAACTACCTCAAAGAATCTCTTTTCTGGAAAGTCTCAGACCAAACAGTATCCTTTCCTATGGTGCCCCTCCTGCGCATTTTATCTACCTCAGTTTGAATATTGCTAGGCTTGGTGAGAAGGTACAGGGCTGTGGGATAGGTCTTGTATCGGGTCAGATTCACTACTACTCTATTGGGCTCCACTCTGTTCGGTTTTATCTTGGCCCTAATCCTACATAGGTATAGGTGGAGAAGGCAGCTCGTCTGCACCTACTTCATGCGGTATCCACGAACAGACGTAACATGATCTGGCTGATGTCTTGAACCCATGGCGGCCATGTGCTGACACCATGTGTTGTGTAAGAGAGCACTGTATAGTGCATGTGGAATGTATGCTGTTGGGTTCAATGTAATTATTAGTGACATGGTAGAGGTCCCTACTCAAGCATTGCGACAATTTCTGGGTGGGCTCCATTTGACTAAGGCAGTTCTTTGGCAATGAATGGATGCTGCAGAACCCACAGTTAATTGAGGGTATAAATACAAATGTGCAACAATACATAGCATATTTAGCATTCCTGGTCTTGGGATTAATCCAGGGGAGATGTCTGTAGTCCTCTGGTGATTGGGGGTTACTTCCGCCGTCCGCCAAGGTACCGCCGCCAAATGACCGCACCGCGGTCAAAAGACCGCGGCGGCCATTCAAACATTTTCTCTGGGCCGGCGGGCGCTCTCCAACAGAACGCCCGCCGGCCCAGAGGAAATGCCCCTGCAACGAGGACGCCGGCTCAGAATTGAGCCGGCGTAGTTGCAGGGGTGCGACGGGTGCAGTTGCACCCGTCGCGTATTTCAGTGTCTGCAAAGCAGACACTGAAATACTTTTTGTGGCCCTCTTACGGGGGCCCCTGCAGTGCCCATGCCATTGGCATGGGCACTACAGGGGCCCCCAGGGGCCTCGCGGCACCCCCTACCACCATCCTGTTCATGGCGGGTTTCCCGCCATGTACAGGATGGCGGTAGGGGGTGTCAGAATCCCCATGGCGGCGGAGCGCGCTCCGCCGCCATGGAGGATTCCCCCGAGCAGCGGAAAGTCGGCGGGGGACCGCCGACTTTCCGCTTCTGACCGCGGCTGAACCGCCGCGGTCAGAATGCTCGTGGGAGCACCGCCAGCCTGTTGGCGGTGCTCCCGTGGTCGGTGGCCCTGGCGGCCACCGACCGCCAGGGTCAGAATGACCCCCTTAGTTTTTAACATTTCAAAACGTTTGCGGTGCGGTTTGCAGTTCTTGATCCTGTTGGGGTTGGTGATGTGGTTGCTGAAAAAGTGATGGTCCGCTGTAAAGGTGGTGCACTTGGAGACTTGATACCAGGCCTGTTGGATAAGAGATATTTTTGGTTATTTTAGAAAACATTGCATCTTTGCATGTGTCGTTGCCAATCATTTCTTAGGAGTTCAAGTGCGTTTCTTTATGGGGATGTTTCTTTCATACTTCATTCTCGCACTTTTAGTGAGGCACCGGAAGGTGACCCCACTCAGGATATCTGTTTAAAAAAAATGGGGTATTGTTCATGGATGTATCAATTTTAATTGGTTGTTGCTCCCCCCCCCCTCTGTGTGTGGCGGTAAAACATTTTTTAAGAGGGGATCTTGTGAGCATGTGGGTGATTTAAGTTATTAACTAGCGCTCTGTGGGCATCGCCAGCCCTCCAGTATCCTTTCCCTCTTAGTGTGTGCATAGAGGTGGCATTGGTGCGGGCAGTGTCTTCTGAACCATAGTGTGCGGGGCAATGTATAAAGTGGAGCTGTGTCGCAACTGAATGTTGGTTGGCGATCGCAACGTGCCCTGAGGTCACGTGTATACCCCTCTGGTCCTGGCATGTGGCATGCAAAGTGGCCCTCCCTAGTGGCGCCAGATGTCTTGACTACGCCCTTTTTCTAGAGACTACTTTTGGGCTAGCTTTGGGCTTCTTTTTATAGGTCTTTGG
Organism: Pleurodeles waltl; assembly: GCF_031143425.1. Taxonomy (NCBI): domain Eukaryota; kingdom Metazoa; phylum Chordata; class Amphibia; order Caudata; family Salamandridae; genus Pleurodeles; species Pleurodeles waltl. The sequence continues at coordinate 983,822,458 of NC_090442.1, forward strand.
GTGCTTCCCTAGATCTTCATGTGATCTGTTATCTTAATTGTCGTGAACCTGTAGGGGTCGGAGAGATGTTCCTCGGTCCCCATGTGCCTCAATGTTGCAGTGTCAAAGACTGGGACTATTGTTTTCTCCAGACAGTGTGTGTAAGGTTTTGTGTGTTGACTGATTTCCATGCCTGATACAGGGGGTGAGCATATTTCCGCTTTCTGTTCTCTCTTGGAGCTGTGATGGATCTTTTCAGACTCCCTTTCCCCGGCATCCCACCCTCCCTTGGACCACATCTTTCCCAGGATATTTGGATCTGCAGTTCCCGCCTGTGGCCAGGAACTTGTAACTAGCTACTTGCTTCTTTTGTTATTTTGGAGGGGCATGACCCAGCGAGCAGGCTTAGGTTACCTAGAAAACTTTGAGGGAAAGGAGGAGCAAAATATCGCTCCACAGGGAGTCCGGTATAAGGCCAAGAACTAGTCGAATTTGGATGCAATTGATGCTAATGGGCTGGCACCTCAAGTTGTTCTGGTAAACTCCCTCTACTGATTCGGTGCCATGCGGTGCTCCGCAATCTGTCGGATTTTGTGTATGCGCTGTTGAGGTTATGGGGTACTCACTATCCCAAGCGTAGGGGAACCTGGCTCCCGACACTCCAGGACAACTTCTTTTTGTACTGCCATTGCAGGCTGCGTGACAAGGTGCTTCCAAAATCAAATACACGACATGGCATACAGCCTGTGTGCCAGGTCCCCTAAACACTGTATGTAAAATATGTAAATCACGCCTCCAGCGGGCCTTACAGCCTTAAAGCAGGGTGCATTATATTACATGTGAGGGCATATCTTCATTAGCATATATGCCCCTGCTATGTCTTTGTTGATTCTCAGACATAGTAAATGTACAGGGGAGCCATTTTAAATGCATATGCTGTACACTGGTCACTATGAGTTCCCCACCTACATGATGGCTTCTCTAAATCCTGGGATGTTTGTTATCAAACATCTCAGAATAATAAGCCCTCACTGACCCCAGTGATGGCTTTATTAATGCACATTGGGGGAAGCTTATAGGTGCCCCTTGAAAACCTACCAGCTACTAATGTGCTGACTGACAGTTACCTCCTCTCCCAGGCAAGATGGACATTCCAGGGATAGGAGTTTCAGAGGCCTTGCCGCCTTTGTAATGCCACCCAGGTCTCTCTAGATGGAGGAGATGACCAACCCTCCTGTCCAGACCCCACTTTTGGCGGCAGCACAGGTAGGAACATTCGTTAAATTAGGAGAAGTGCCCACTCCATGCCAGTCCCACCCCTAAGCTGGACGAGCTGAAGTGGACACTTCTTTTTAAATTCACCCATCTTGTTTGAAATTAGGCCACAAGGATTAGTGTTATGCTCACTTCCCAGCAGATGTGGTCATAAAAACAATGTAGTTACCCTAAAGGTGAGTAGCCCATTGGCTACCACCTGTCACTCACTGTAACCCTCCCTAAATTCAGTATTTATATGGCACCCCTGAACCACCCCCCCGGAACTCAGATTCCTGACAACCTAAGAAGAACCAGATGCTACAGAGTCGCATCAGCAGAGAAGACTGCAGACACTGACTGACTTGGCCCCTGCCCTACCAGCCTTGTCTGCAACCCTCGATGATCCTGTCCCAAAAGACGACCCGACCTGCAGCCCACGGATCTCCAAAGCTTTGGGAGGAATGCCTGTCTTCAACAAAGATCTCCCAAGAACAGTGGACCTGTTCAAGAAGAAAACTGCTTTAAAAGAAAAGAACTGAGGAACTGCGAAACCACCTGCAGACCCACCTCTGCACCCGACGCCCACAGCCCATGTCTAAGTGGCCCACTCCATTGGTCCTGCAAAGTTCCCCAACGATTCTGAGTCCGAGGTGGGCTGTCCTCTGCTGGACCCTGCCTCAAAGCCTGCAGCCTGAACTCAAAGACTCCCCTGACCGCGACCTGCCTGGTAAGTTGTTCCTGACCAAAGGACACCCCTGCATCAGGATCCCTTAGGACTTGGGAAGCTGGACCTTTGGTGTTCCTACATCCCCTAGGATCAGAACTTACCTGGGCAGCTGGTGGTTTCTTCATTCAGCCTCCTGACCCAAGCCTAAAGCCTTTTTCCAAAACTGATCCCCCTCATTGAAATGCATTGGGCACCCAATGCTGTGTTGGCACTCTGCACCAGGCTGCCCCTGTGCCGCTGAGGGTGTAAGTTTGGTGCTGCCTGTGGCCCCCTCTTGTGGTTACCTCAACCCCAGGAGATCGACCCTGACACCACTTTACTCACCCATGAGCAGCCCATCCTTGTTCTCCTCCTAGTCTCTTTTGGTTGACATTGTGCACCAACTCCGAATTCGACCTCTGCACCCAGCCGCCCCTGTGCTCCTGTGGGTGTACTCTTGGTACTGATTTGAACCTTGCCTGATGTTGACTCCTGAAAACTGCATTTGTAAGTCGTGTATTTACCTGCAAAACTACATTCTAGTTTTTCTCCCTTAGGTTAACATTGCCAAACTGAAAAATTGCACTGTGCTGATTTTTAAAACTTCTAGGTATTTATCTTTGAAAAACTGCTTACCTTATAACGAAGTTCTTTGGTTCAAAGAATATATAAAAGCAAATGTAATTTTTCAAAATTGGTCTTGGATTTATTCATTGAGTGTGTGTCTCATTTATTGCCTCTGTGAGTACTACAAATGCCTAACACATCTCCCCGATAAGCCTAACTGTTTGCCCACACTACCACAAATAGAGCATTACTCCTATCTACTTTTGTCTCTGCAATACCAATGGGGATTCACTGGACTCTGGACAGTGTACTTCATTTTAGTGCCCTATATAGAGAGTCAGCCTCCTACAATGTGTTTTAGTGGTGACTCCATCATAAGTTGAGCAGTTTTTGTGGGACAGATACCTCTAGCTTTTATGGTTTTAGGGAACCTTAAGTTCTAGTCTGGTAGTGGGGAAGTATATACACAGGGATTGTTAGTTCTAACTACTTTACAATGAGCTCAGCATTATTTATAGATGCATCAACATGAATATTTCACAATCACAAATAGCAATGCCTTTCTGGGAGGATGGTCCAAGGCCCTCTCACCCCTAGTCGGTCCAGAGCGCCCCGCCGCGTAACCGGGGCCTCGACACTCATGGGTGGAGCTCCAGGCCAAGACAAAGTAAATGACTACTGCAATGGAGAGGTCAGTTCAGACAGGGCCCCTTATGGTGCTCATCCCCAATACAGCTCTGTTGTAGTCGTCCACCCCTGCCAACATGAGGCAGGCCCAAATCGGGCAGATGCTTCCAGCAACAGGCCACCAAAATACGGGAGAGGTAGGCCACGTGCAGTCTCACCTCGTGCACGGGAGGGCCACACAGGGAAAATCAGCAGACCAAGGGGAGGGCCCTTCCACAATCAGGGCCGGCTCTAGACAGGACCGGGAGCATGTCCTCTGCTCCAGGACTCCCCAGGTAGGGTCAGGACTCTGCAGCACAGGCCACACCATGGGTCAGGTCTTCAGCGCTGACTGTCCCAATCCACCAGTCCCAGTGGCTACACGTTGTGGTGGAGGTTGTCCCTTGTTGCAGTGTCTTCGGGAGGGCAAATATCAGCTGAGTGGGGACCAGCCAGACTTAGGTGACCGCAGTTAGATGTCAACAAGCCCCAGTGCGGGCAGAAGCCAGCCTCCAAACCCTGCATGCACTCACCATGGTTCCCATGAATGGTGCGTCCTTAGGCTTTCCCTCATTCCTCAGGCCTGGTCAGCAGCAGCCAGCTCATTGGGGGTGCACCCCAGCAGGCAGTCTCTCCCCAGCCGGCCAGATCAGCAGCGCGCGCCTGACATCTGAGCCGCCATTTCAGGAAAACCTGTGAGGAGACTGCTGGGTCTCCTCAGCCACAGGGTAGTGTTCAGCCCCGGCGTCACCAATATGTTGACTATAATGCAGGCAGTATTTCACTAAAGTCTGGTGATGTGGGAGGCTTTCTGTTAGGCGGCAGATGGCTGCGGATTACGAAGGGGTCTGGAGCACTCCTAGAGGGAGACCACCATCTTGACGCACGAAGCCACACCCCATCTTTATTGAGATTTTAGGCAGTAAGGTACAATAGACGTCTTCATCAAACATATGTACAACAGTAGTATTGAAGGTAAGGTGTAACATGACTCAGTACATACAAACACTTGTGTATAAAGTCATGGCAGTTTAAATATAAAGACCAGAACAGCTAAACCAAATCTTAAGCCTCAAAGAAAACTTGTGTCATATGGTGCGTAGTGGTGGCATGTAGCCTGCCTGTTGCCCCTCCACAGTATCAGGGAGTTACAACAGCACAGTGCATGCAGCATGGCAATGCAGTACATGACTCGTGCCTGTGTACTAGGGTGAGGTATTGGCAAAGTTGGTAGAGGGGGGATGGGTAGGGCCATCCAGGAAAGAAGTTAGAGCCACCATGAGTAGGGATATTCTCAATAGTCAATTGTGCAATGTGCAATTTGAGGCAGTGTAACTATCCAGCATGCCCTGAAAAGTGGACAGCAGGTTCTTCATTACACAGCTGCAGTGGGGTGCTTCTGCATCCCACAAGCTTCCTTGGGTGGAGCGCTGTGGCCTCTGCCCTGCCTCATTTGATGATCGCTGCTTGCCAAGTAATCACGCCTGTAAGTGCACTGGCCTTCCAGTGCATTGCAGTCATACGTCGTATCACTAGTGAAGGTAGATCAATGAAGCGGGCAGAGGTGTGGCCAGTTTTCTTACGCTTATACAGGCCTAGCAGACAGCTGGTAAATTTTTATGACAAGAGCCCTAGCTAGCCAGGTGACAACCTGATGACCAGTGCTCATTGCTAATTGTGTATAATGTTTGTGTCAGTGGGTGTGGATCGGGCACTGTGTCCACTATCCTCCGCAGTTACCCCAGCTCTCCTTTCAGGTGTCTACATGCTAGGAATTGACCCACAGGGAGATCCCTGTGCTCTGTCAGGTCATTAAACCCCATCTTGCAACTGGTCCCCCACGTAGGAAGCTGGCCTCAGAGGATGCGCAGCCAGGGAAATGTTGCAGTTGCTGGAAAGAGCCATGGAAACAATGTTGCAAGCAGAGTCGTCGCTGTTGATGCAGATTGTCGGTTCCTGGAGGGTCCAGTTGCAGTACTAGTGGCCGGAAGATGACATAAGCAATGCAGAGGAGTCCTGCTGTTGTCTTGCACATTGGATCTGAGGACCCACCCAAGAGGGAAACCCTAAATAGCCCAGGAAGGGGGTTGGTCACCTAGCAGGAGGCTGTGATGTTACCTGCCTGTCCTGGCCACTCAGATGCTCCCAGAGGCCTCTGCCCTCCTTGGATTCAAGATGGCAGAATCAAGTGGCCACCTGGAGGAGCTATGGGCACCACCCCTTGGGTGGTGATGGACAGGGGATTGGTCACTCTGGGTACCATATACTAGGGACTTAGATGGGGGCACCAGTATGCCAAATGTAGGGTGTGTGAAGTCAGTAACAATCAAATTTAGAGGGGGAGAGCACTGGTTATCCTGGTTAGCAGGATCCCAGTGAACGCAGTCAAAACACACTGACAGCAAGCAAAAAGTGGGGGTAACCATGCCAATAAAAAGGATACTTTCCTACACCCCAGGGTACCGAACGGCCTGAAAGGGGCACAAAGGCATCTCCCAAAAGTATTGCAACATGCCTCACATGGCCCGTAGCGCCCGTTTATACTTCTCATGTGCCAACATAAGGAGGCCGCTAGCAGGCAAGGGTAACACTGCATTGAGGAGAAAGTGTTCTCTGGCGAGTCTAAGCGCCCGCTCCTTAGACCTCAGACCTATCCCTGTCAAATAGCGCCCTGCCAAACAGCATGTGGGCCACTGTAGCTGTGCTGCCTGATAGTAATGCTCAAACATCGGATCTCCAAGCCCCTTCGCTCTGTCGGAAGCTGCAGTTTGGCCAGGCCGACTCTGCGTCTCCCCTTATTCCATAAGAGGCTACCAAGCATTGCATTCTGTGACCTAAATGTGCTTCAGGGGATGCTCACTGGCAGCTTAGTGAAATAGTACAGGGATCGCAGGAGCATCACCATTTTGGCGAGAGATAGACACTCGGCCACGCATTGTGAGGGGGAGCAGAAACCAAAATATGATTTGGAGCTTTGGGGAGGAGATCCCCTACATGAGGTTTCCATCAAGTAAATCTTGTGGTGTATGGTACATATAAAGGGTGAGGTTCCCAATGAATGGCGTGGGCATCTACTTCAGTATTCTGTGGGGGGCAGTCCAAGTGGAGCGGGAATGGGCAGGTCTCGACTCAGTTGACTCCCAGCCTTGAGGTAGACCGGAAGGCATCCAGTGTTTGAGCAATGTCATCTATATCCTTGTGGATATCTCTAACATAAACCAGGACGTCATCAGCATACAGGGAAACAGCATGAACCATGCCTCAAAGAGGTATTCCCCATATGCCATGTGCCTGGTGGAGCCGCTGCACCAGTGGCTCCATCGCCAGTGCAAAGAGCAGGGGGAAGAGAGGCCGCCCCTTACGCATGCCCCTGCCCACTGAGAAAGGGGCTTGTATTGTGCTCCCTATCTTCACCCTAGCTGTGGGATTTGTGTATAGGGGTTTGATCAGTCTGTGCAACCTGCCCCCATGCGAATTGAGACCAGTACCACAAACATTTTGTTCCAGTCTAAGGTATCAAAGGCTTTTTTCGAGGTCCAGAACCAAGCAAGCAGCATGTGTTGAATGCTGCATGGCCTCCTCTAATGTTATGTGCAACCTATGGATGTGGAGGGTCGTAGACCTACCTGGTATGAACTTATTCTGGTCTTAATGGACCAGGGCAGCATGTGGTCTAGTAACCGCATCGCTATACCCTTACTTAAGATTTTATTAGTGTTACCCGACATAGACAATGGATTGTATGAAGCTATCTCAAGGGGGTCGCGTCCCACCTTCGAGAACAAGACCAGGAGTGCTCCTCATAGAGTTGGGGTGGGCTTCCAGCGGCGAAGGTGGCTGTGCAGAACTCCAGCAGTTTGGGGACCAATGCACTTTCCTAGGCAATATAAAACTCAATTGGCAGGCCATCCAGGCCAGGGTTTTGCATGTGGGGGAGTTGTGGATGACCCCTCAAATCTCTTGCTGTGTAGAGGGGTGTTTAGGGCCTCCCTGTGCTTCGTCATCACTGCTGAGAAACTCTCAGATGTGGATCTGCCGCTCCTTAGGCATCGCATTGTATAGCGTGTGGTAGTATGCGCAAAAGAGGCTGTGAATCTCGTCCTGGTTTGTGACAGTAGACATCAGGGAAACATGCATGGCAGTCACAGGTGAATTATCATTATCGGGCTGCAGTAACTATGCTAATAGTTGGCCTGGTTTATTGCCTTCTGCATGCATTTTATCCTGGTACACCCTATAACCTATACAGTGGAGTGACTCCAGTATGCAGGTGTGACAGTCGCTCTGTTTGGACAGTGCACCCCCACACACACAAATGCCCCCTTGGGGGACATTTTCCTGTGCGTCCCTCTCCAGGTCCCCAAGGTACGCCTCCACCTGAGCCAGTTCCTGGTTGAGAGTGCATTGCCCACCCACCACTGTGTGAATGCAATGCCCCTGTACAACCATCTTAAGAGCCTCGCTTTCCATCAGACTTGCGGTAAGCGTTCCACTGTTTTCAGCTATATAGTTCATCAGGGTATCTCGGGTCGAGTCCCAAAACGCAGGGACCTCCAGCATTGTGAGTTGCAGAGGCCAGGTTGGCACTGGCAGGAGGGGTTCTCCCCATGTGAGGTGTAAGAAAAGTAGATTGTACTCGCACAGGGTCTTCCCTCAAATACTCCGTCTCTGGGACTTTGTTGTGTAGTGCGGTGGCAAAGAACGCAGCCTAGGCACACATGCAGGTCATGCAGTCGTGAGTAGTAGGAGAACTTTCTGGCAGCTGGATATAGTGTATGCCAGTTGCCGACCAATGACCAGTGTGCAAGCAGTTGTGATAGGTGTGTCACTGCATGTGCTGAGATGGATTGGGTCAGGGGGATGCAGTCTGTCCAGTTGGGGGGTCTAGCACACAGTTGAAGTCCCGCCTCCCACTCCCCCTCCCCCAGTAATCCATGGTATGTGGGAGCATCTGATGAGAAGGGACGATATGTGGTCAAAAACTGCTTCTGTGCCACATTTGGCGCAGATGCTTCTCAGCAGCTCGGACCTGCCCTCCAGTCGCCTCACAACAAAAGAGTATTGAACTTCCGGATCAATCTGGACCCCCAATGCGACTGTACGATGAAACAACGACTGCAAAAAAAACTACTGCCTTAACAACGAGGTCAGAACACCGACCTCGTTGCTACTACTAATGATTTTACCACGAATGCCTTAACAACGATATTTTGTTGTAAAGGCATTCCTGATAAAATCATTAGCAATAGGCACCATTCACCCTACATTCCTCACCCCACCCCCCCAACCCCACCCCAAAACCTAAAACCCCCTGACCCCCACCCACTCCCCAAAACCAAAAACGCCCCACCCCCCCAAACCCACCCCAAAACCTAAAACCCCCTGACCCCCCCACCCACTCCCCAAAACCAAAAACGCCCCAACCCCACCCTAAAACCTAAAACCCCCTGACCCCCCACCCACTCCCCAAAACCAAAAACGTCCCACCCCCCCAACCCCACCCCAAAACCTAAAACCCCCTGACCCCCCACCCACTCCCCAAAACCAAAAACGCCCCACCCCCCCAACCCCACCCCAAAACCTAAAACCCCCTGACCCCCACCCCCTCCCCAAAACCTAAACCCACACTTACCTTCGCCAAGTCCCTTCTTTGTACCTTAACCACGCATGTTCGTTGTTCAGAACATACGTAGTTAAGGCACAAAAAAACGAAGTCGTGGTTAAAAAAAGCGTTGTTGCGCTTTCGTTAACCACGACCTTTGGAAAAAAAAAGTCGTAAAAAAGGATGTTTCCCACCTTCAATATTTCTAATGTAGTTTTCAGCTAAAACATGGTGCCTGGAAGGCAACATCTAACCAGTTTCTTGTTCTAACAGGATTAAGTAATCCTAGACTAATGTACAAAATTGTCTGTGGGCTAGGAGAATAGTCCTTATTTGTTTGTAGCAAGACAAGAATTATGGGGATCGAGATCTTACAAGAAAATCTCAAGGGTATATCTCATATTAATGACATTTGCATCATAGATGACTCGATTGAACATCGGACTAGGGTGAATGAACAGTGACTGACATTGCTAGCTACATATGGATACAAATTAACCTCAAACAATCACAAATTGTATTTGTAAATATAATCGTTCTTAGATACAAGTTAAGAAGTGAGGGTAAAGGTTTGGCACAAGACTTTCTACAGAAGTATGCTACTTCACAACCTTCAATCATGTTAGGAATTTTTAAAGGTGGCGACTTCAAGGTGCTACACACTAAAATCTGAGGCAATTCTATTGCACAGCTCACAGAAACACATACCCTGTTACTTACACTACAAAAAGGTGATTTTTCAGTACCCCAGCTAACAGTGTTGGATTCAGCCCTTTGTATGCACGGTTACAAAACACATTTACTGCATTGGCGCTTAAATCAGAGATTCAAAAGGGAAGTCAATAAAACATAAGCAACTCTGGGGAAAGGTGGCTATCCTCTATGATAAGCTTCTATTGATGCACATATAACACACCAAGGCCCATTAAAGTGAAGGAATTCATGCTAAAAGGGAAATGCGCAGCATATTAGGCTGCTAAAGCAGCAAAGCATATCTTTAAGGTACCTGTGGTAAACAGATCTTAAACCTATACCACTCTTACTTCCATAATTAATATAACGTCCAATGGTTTGCCTACCCAGAGTGGGAAATAAGACATATTACTAAATGTGCAAGCTAAATTACATATAATGAGGATAGCTCATCAGCGTATACTATCTGCACATGTTGACATACATACTAGTATATCAAAGCTACAGCAACAAGACCATATCTACAAACAAAACTAAAACAATATATGTGCAGCAATGCAATATTTGTCACAGAGATTGAATATTTTACTGCTGCAAGGTCAATGCAGACTTCTCTTACTACCTCTGATCGCCCCTTTGGATTTCCGCGACAAGTGGCAAGTTTAATACGGGTAGGCGTAGGCGTAGGCGTGACTTGCCACAGCAACATGCTTGGACTCCTGCTAGCACTGCTCCACAAAGGAATCCTGCAATCAGACCCCAGCTGGGTGGCGACAACAACGGACACCAGCCCCAAAATACTAGAGGAGGCGCAGCCCTGCAGAAGCCACGTAGAGAGTGGGCGAGAATGACCACGGCACTGAGGATGGCAGCAGCGACCCTGGAGGACTGGGGCCCCGTGGAGCACTGCGTGGGTTCTGGATGGTGAGACACGGGCTGTTGGAGCCCGGGTCAGAAGCAGACGACTTTCAGTGCCTACTGTACAATGTTGGTGGCGTGGCACGGGACCATGGGGCCCTGCCAACAGTTGCAGAGGGTATGGGAGCGGGGCTGTGAAGGCAGGTACTGCACTGCCAGCAGGTGACTTGGGGAACACCACTCTCCCACCTTAGAAGGCCCCCCTTGTCATGCTCGGGGAGCATGGCTTCATCTGGTCAGAGCACAAACAACGGGAGAAATGAAACTGCAGCCCCCCCCTCCCTTTTTTTAACGACGCACAGGATGAGGCCCTCTTGCTGGTCAGTGTGGGCACGGTGGCGGAGGACTGCGCTGCAGGGCTTTTGGGTGGCAAAGGAAACACTACTCAGAGGGCACTCGGCTCTCCCCTGTCGGACCGGATATGGGGGGGCCTTCCTCCCCATTCCTTTCATTTTGATCAGTGGTATGGGACACCCGCAAGCGGCATAGTGAGGAGGCACCTATGCCGCAACAAGGATGCATGGCAGAGAATACCCGAGAAGGAGCTTGACTAGGGGTCACCTCGCGAGAGACTGCTGGGGTGAGGTGGGTCCCCGAGGGCCACTACTGCCACACTACAGATAACTGTGGATATTCTCTCGGCCCTGAGCCTTCACACCCAGACTGCACGTGCCTCCTTGGATTTAGGCGCCTGCCGGCCTGGGGGAATGCAGGTCCCCACTTACCTGGGGCTGGGGTGCTTATCACTGGAGGACCTCCCCCTGAGGTAGGAGTTTCAGAACCTAAGTGTGAAATTTAATCAGCACATAGAACATAGAGGAACTTGCATGGCTCACCCATTGATACACTTGGACACTGGATAAAGTGCCATGCACCAGGAGTCGCTCCTGGCTCCTGCGGCACCAACCACTGCAGAGATATCAGGCTCCACAGACGCAAACAAAAGGATCCTCACGGCTATCGCTGACACCAGACAAGACCTTGGAGGTAGGGTGGACACGGTGGTGGTGGAGTTGGGCTTACTGTGCTTAGTGTGCGACGACCAACGTAAACTCTATTAAAGGGTTACAGAAACTGAAACAGCCCTCCTCTCCCTACAACCGGTCACAGTGGACCTTGAGGGACAGGTTGAGGTGCTCACCGCCAGACTATGCACACTGAAGAGTATAGCAGAGGAGACTGAAGGAAGATCTCTTCGAAGCAACATATGCATTGTCGGCTTCCTGGAGGGGGTAGAAATACCAGACCCAGTTACCTTTTTTGAGTACTGTTTGTCCTGCATCATTGCTCTCAGGGGTCTGTATCCCTTTTCTCTGTGGCACTGTCCCTTCAGGTGCCCGCTCAGTGCACCACCGCGCCTGGTGGTGGCTAGGCTGATGAACTTCAAAGGTAGGGATATCATTGTGCAGGCTGCTCGATGCATGGAGCCCATCAACTATGACAATTCCTGCATACTTCTATGTCCTGATTATACTCTGATGATCCAACGCCATTGGGCCTTGTTCTTGGGGATGAAGAAAAAGCTACAAGCTTGTTTCACTTATTCCTTGCTATTCACGCCAAAACTGAAAGTCACTGCAAATCACACAACTTACTTCTTCATGGAACCAGCAGACGCTTGGAACTGGGTGGAACAGCCCTATTATGAACCAATGGAGTCAAGCAACCCCCTACTGGGCCAGTGCTTGACCAGTCGTCAGCCTGGCAGCCTGGCTGGGGGTGGCGCTGCTGTCATGGGAGGGGACAGTCAGCGACTGGCACGCTGACGCCAATTCAGGCAGAGAGGCACGGATCCAGGCCCTGGTGGCTGCAACTCATATGCAAGCGAGAGAAAGAAAGGATGGCCAAGCCACAGATAGCGCACTCGGTGGCCATATCCAGTGAGGCCTCAACTCTCGGCCCCATGGTTATACCTCACACAGCTGATGATATCGCCCAAGTGGCCGTTGGTGGCATCCTGACCCTACAGCCCGGTAAGAAACTGCACTGCAACTAACCCCATTAAGCAGACACCCACCGCTGACCCAAATCGCCACCCCATGCCCTACTGAACCCCAAACAAGGGTGTGCCGAATTAGACCGACTCTGTCAGCCTGCGCCCTTCAATGTGTGAAAAGAGGACAAAATTCCATGGTACCCAGGCTGCATGTGATCAACCGCCTTTGCATGGTGCCCGCCCCCTCATGTTCCTGTGGGAACTTTTAGGGTATCGTGGCGCAATGCCTCGGGACTCACACTATCAAAGACTTATGTTACCTGTTTGGGCAGTTAGATGTTACTCTGCAGTCCTGGATTGGGTAATTTGTTTGTTGTTAACATTAAGTCGAACACTTTGTATATTAGACATCACACGTGCAGTCTGCCCCTTAAGCTGCGTGCTCGGAGACTAATGCCTGACACTCCCTCTTGATCTGCCTGTGACAGCTTGATTACAAACCTAGAATGGCTATGTTATCATTTATAATCTGGAATGACCATGGAATGGGCATTGCAAAAAAACAGACACTCGGTTGTTAAGAGACAAGGGGCCCACATTGTGTTTAATTCAAGAAACAAGTCGCTAAAGGAAAAGACCTCTGGCTCTGGAAGCCGTGGAGGGGCAAATGTCATAACACAACTTCCTTGGACTATACCAGAGGAACACTCATATGGATTTGACCATCCGTGTCCTTCAAGAGCATTGGGGGGGAAACATCCTTTTTTACGACTTTTTTTTTCCGAAGGTCGTGGTTAACGAAAGCGCAACAACGCTTTTTTTAACCACGACTTCGTTTTTTTGTGCCTTAACTACGTATGTTCTGAACAACGAACATGCGTGGTTAAGGTACAAAGAAGGGACTTGGCGAAGGTAAGTATGGGTTTAGGTTTTGGGGAGGGGGTGGGGGGTCAGGGGGTTTTAGGTTTTGGGGTGGGGTTGGGGGGGTGGGTTGTTTTTGGTTTTGGGGAGTGGGTGGGGGGTCAGGGGGTTTTAGGTTTTGGGGTGGGGTTGGGGGGGTGGGGCATTTTTGGTTTTGGGGAGCTGGTGGGGGGTCAGGGGGTTTTAGGTTTTGGGGTGGGTTTGGGGGGTGGGGCGTTTTTGGTTTTGGGGAGTGGGTGGGGGGTCAGGGGGTTTTAGGTTTTGGGGTGGGGTGAGGGATGTAGGGTGAATGGTGCCTATTGCTAATGATTTTATCAGGAATGCCTTTACAACGAAATATCGTTGTTAAGGCATTCGTGGTAAAATCATTAGTAGTAGCAACGAGGTCGGTGTTCCGACCTCGTTGTTAAGGCAGTAGTTTTTTTTGCAGTCGTTGTTTCGTTGTACAGTCATTGAAGGTGATTTAGTTTGTTATCTCATTAGGGTAATCGTTAATCTTGTGCAGTGACTATTTTAAACAGCATGCATGCATAATGTATGTATTGATTTTTTCTCATATAATTAATACTACTTTATATGTTCTGTCAGGTTTTAAACCCAGTAAAAGACAGGTTTTCATTGTAAAACTGCAAGGTGCTATACTACTTAGCTATTGTATATGGTCTAAAAAAGCTTTTATGTAATTTTTGGCTTCAGAGGATATTAAGGGGGTCATTCTGACCTCGGCGGTAAAAGGCTCTTACCGCCGGTCAGAAGTCCGCCATTCTACTGCCGCGGCCGCGGTAAACCGCCACGGGCATTCTGACCCACAACTGCCAAACCGCCAAAAACCCGACATCCACGGAAGGCCGCCTCATCAGCGGTCAGCGATAAACTGGAGATGGCCAAACCTCCACTGTCACGCCAACACAAACACGCCCATGCCATTACGACCCACGAATCCACGCAGCGGTCTTTCAACCGCGGTATTCCATTGGCGGTACACACCGCTGCGGTCAAAATACACACACCTTTACAAAACTCTGCCACATTGGACAATTCCAAATACACACACCTGATACACATACATACACCACTCCCACACATCCAATCAACTATAAAACACACACCCACATCACCCACAAACCCCCACTACTAGAATTTCGGAGAGAAGGCGAGAGAGAGAGAGAGAGAGAGAGCACAGCTATCGACAAACCCAACACACACAGGAACACAACATCATCACCCACACTACATCCACGCACAAAACACCACACACCACCACACACACCACACTCATCACCACAAACCCCACACCACCCCATGGCACCCCAAAGACACCCCAGGTTCTCGGACCAAGAACTCAGGGTCATGGTGGAGGAAATAATAAGGGTAGAGCCCCAGCTATTCGGCACACAGGTGCAGCACACCACAATAGCTAGGAAGGCGGAGCTATGGCAAAGGATTGTCGACAGGGTCAACGTTGTGGGACAGCATCCCAGAAACCGGGAAGACATCCAAAAGCGCTGGAACGACCTACGGGGGAAGGTGCGGTCGATGGTGTCAAGACACAACATCGCTGTGCAGAAGACTGGCGGTGGACCCCCACCCACTCCACCCGAATTCACAGCATGGGAGCAAGAGGTCTTGAACATCCTGCATCCTGAGGGCCTCGCTGGAGTAGGGGGAGGAATGGACTCTGGTAAGTGTAATCTCAACTACTTCACCCCCCCCCCACCCACCAGCATGCCAACCCACACCCCCTCCCTCACCCCCAAACCCCCAGCACACATCCTCCCTGCCAATGTCTCACCAGCACAACCCACCCAACACAACCCCAATCCCTGAATGCCACCACAAACCATGGACACCCATCACCTAAGCATGACCACTGCACATACCCATCCCCCCCTCACAAACCACCCTCACAACTCCTCCCACAAGGGAATGCCAGCACTGGGGGGCAAGGGCACCCACAAATCGCACGCCATGGCACACACAGAAGCAATAACCATACTCTTTTACCACTGCAGGGCCCGAACGCCAACACACCGGCCAGGAGGGTCCAGATTTGTCCATCCCGCCCCCAGAACAGGCCCCCAGTGATGACAGCAGCTCTGTCGACCTAGAACCTGATGACCAGCCCGGACCATCGGGGACCTCTGGACAGTCGGTTCCCCACACACAGACACTGGCCACAGCAGACCCAACCCCCTCTGGGAATACCAGCACAGCACCCACCCAGCGGGCCCATGCCTCTGTCTCCAGGACACGTCAATCAGCGGTGTGTCCGCCACTACAGGGCACCCAGGCTGACCCACCACCCCAACAACAACAGGGACCTGGGGGCAGTGGTAGTGGGCACACCGTCCAGGGGACAGAGGCCCGGGGAAACAGGGCAACTGGGAGGGCTGCTGTGCGAGAGGGGGTTGACCGGCCCAGGGAACCCACTCTCCAAGAGGCCCTCACCACCATCATGGGAGCATACCACCACTCCCAGGAGACGATGGCGACGGTACTGGCCAGGTTCCAGGAGATCCAGGCACAGCAGGAGGAACGGTACATGGGGTTCAGAGACGAACTCAGGACCATCGGTACCGCAATGGGGACCATCGTCCTGGCCCTCAACCAGATAGTCACCACATTGCGGGACCATGTGGCACCCCAAAGGGCCCCTGTCACCAGCCCGGACGACGAACAGCCTACCACCTCCGCCGGCGCTAGTGGACAGGAGGCCCCCACACCACGACAGGCCACCAGAACCCCACCTCCTGCTGAAGATCAACCACCCCGCAAGCAGAACCTGAGATCACACAAGAAGACAGAGTAGGATGCCAAGACCCCCGCCAGCATAAGATACCCCCTGATGTCATCCCACTGTCCCACATTGTCACCCTGTCCAACCTTGAACTGCCCCTGCTCCATCCTTCCACAGGCATATGGGCAATGCACCTGTGCTACTGAGAACTGGACTCTGCCATGGACATTACTCCACCCCCACCCATCACCGTTTTACTATCATGGACCTATACGCAGCACTTTAAATAAATCACCAATTGCACTTCAAATGTCAGGAGTCTGCTTGTATTCTTTACAAATGTATTACACATAACGGTGCAATAATGTTCATTTACATTGTGATGACAACATACCAGTGTCAATAAGCATTAGACCATGGGCTAACAAAGCAGAGGTCACGCTGTGGGTCATACAGCTCTGAAAAGGGGAGGGAAAGTCAAAAATCAGTGAAAAGGAACTGGGGGAAACACAGAAAGTAGAGATGTAGGAGGCCAGAAGTAAATGTAAAATGGCGTGGGTGATTCTTACCTGTGTGCTACTGAAAATACTGTTGTATAACTGTGTCCCTGTTGTCCGTGTCGTCCCCGTCGTCTTCCTCCTCTTCACTCTCCACAGGCTCCACAGCTGCTACAACACCACCATCTGGACCATCCTCCTGCAGGAAAGGCACCTGGCGTCGCAAAGCCAGGTTGTGAAGCATACAGCAGGCCACGATGATCTGGCACACCTTCTTTGGTGAGTACATTAGGGATCCACCAGTCATATGGAGGCACCTAAACCTGGCCTTCAGGACCCCGAAGGTCCGTTCTATAATCCTCCTAGTTCGCCCATGGGCCTCATTGTACCGTTCCTCTGCCCTGGTCCGGGGATTCCTCACTGGGGTCAATAGCCAAGGCAGGTTGGGGTAACCAGAGTCACCTATTAGCCACACACGGTGTCTCTGTAGCTGTTCCATCACATAAGGGATGCTGCTATTTCGCATGATGTACGCGTCATGCACTGACCCAGGGAACTTGGCATTTAGATGGGAGATGTACTGGTCAGCCAAACAGACCACCTGGACATTCATCGAATGGTAATTTTTTCTATTTCTGTACACCTGCTCATTGTCTTTTGGGGGTACTAAAGCCACATGGGTCCCATCAATGGCACCAATGATGTTGGGGATATGTCCAAGGGCATAGAAATCACCCATCACAGTGGCCAAATCACCCTCCTCAGGGAAAACAATGTATCTCCGCATGTATTTCATCAGGGCAGACAACACTCTGGACAAAACCTTAGAAAACATAGGCTGAGACATCCCTGATGACATGGCCACTGTTGTCTGAAAAGACCCACTTGCCAAAAAATGGAGTACTGACAGAACCTGCACCAGAGGGGGAATCCCTGTGGGTTGGCGGATGGGGGACATCAGGTCTGGCTCCAGCTGGGCACACAGTTCATGTATAGTGGCTCGGTCAAGTCGGTATCGAAGTATAATATGTCGTTCTTCCATTGTCGACAGGTCAACCAGCGGTCGGTACACAGGAGGATTCATCCTTCTCCTCGCAAGTCCCAGCGGACGGTGCCTAGGAAGGACAACATGGAGCACAGAGTCAAGCAACCCACAGGTTCGTTCACACAGCTTGCACAGTACACGAATCGTTATGCATTGAAAGGCTTGTATGAGTGGCAATGCAATGCCTAGGCCTGTGTGACGCAGTAGAAATTAAGATATGGGGGCCCTTGAAATGGCGGCTGCCTGACCTGTGAAGTGTGACAGTGGGATGTGAGGTCACTGCGCTGGCGTGGCACACCGTGGCGGTAGGCGGTCGACGACCGCGGCGCAAAGCAGCATTGGTTAACATTGAACCCTATGGGTCTCAGGAGCCAATGACGATGTGCGCCGGCGGTTGCGGTACGCACCGCCGCGGGCGTGACCGCCATTTTCTATCTGATTAATCACTCGAGACCTGATCATCCACAGGAGAGGACCTATACTGCAAGTGCTGCTGTGACCTCGGTCTGGAAGAGACAATGGCTGCTGCGACTGGGGAAAGGGCCCCTGCCTTCACTTCAGAAGAGTTGGAGAAACTTGTGGATGGGGTCCTGCCCCAGTATGCGCTACTCTACGGTCCTCCAGACCAACAGGTAAGTCCACTGGGTGCACGTTGAATGGGCTATGCCTGGGTTGTGTATGGTGGATGTAAGATGGTGGGGTGGGGAGCAAATGGGGAGTGCAAGGCACGACAGATGAGAGCATGTGCCACATGGCAGGGTTGGGGAGGGGGGGCAATCATATCTAACATGCAGAAAATGTTGAAATTTTCTTTCCCACCCTGTACATGTCAAATAGGTCAGCGCCCATCAGAAAGTCGACATTTGGCGTGCCATCGCCAAGGAAGTCCGTGACCTGGGGCTCCACAACAGACGGGGCACCCACTGCTGAAAGAGGTGGGAGGACATCCGCCGCGGGACCAGGAAGACCGCAGAGTCACTGCTGGGGATGGCCTCCCAACGTAGGAGGGGTGCCAGTCGTACCTTGACCCCCCTGATGTCCCGGATCCTGGCGGTGGCCTACCCCGATTTGGATGGGTGCGTAAGGACATCACAGCAGACACAAGGGGGTGAGTACCAGCACATTCTGCTATCTTTACACGCAGTGGAGGCGTCTGGGTGGGGGAGGAGGGCTGTGGGTGACATTAGGCCAGGGCGCTTTCTGTAGTGTAGTCCCCTCCTTTAGGCATGGCCCTGTGCCCCCGCCCCCCACCTCTGTAGGGTGCCAAGTACAGCAATCCATGGTCCAGCATCACCCATGTGCGCATTTGTTGTCCATAGACCTGTTGACCTAGTCACAAGTACTGAGTAGTGTACCCCGATTGCGCGGCGTAGTGCATGAGGCTCCTGTGTCTGTCCTCTCCGCCAACGGTGTTGGCAATGCATGCACTCAACCTGTTTTTATTTCTCCCCCCACCCTTTTTCTTTATCTTCTTGTGCATGTGTGCATTAGCATCATCAGGTGGAGGAGAATTGGCATCGGAGCACGAGGGAGCTGCAAGTCACAAGGCCCCGGTGGGCCATGGTACAGACACCGAGGTCACCAGTGATACGGAGGGCGAGGGGAGCACCACAACGGGGACCCGTGGTGACACCAGCGACACCGACACGTCCTCGGAAGGGAGCTCCCTAGCGGTGGCGGCAACATCCGGGCCCCCCGCCTCTACAGGTACAGCCGCCACCCAGCGCACCAGCTCCGCCCTCCCAGCAGCCCCTCAGCCTTCGCTCCGTGCCCGCTCGCCCAAGAAGGCGGGCATCTCCTTCGCCCCAGGCACCTCAGGCCCTGCCCCTGTTACCCCTGCTGCCCTCAGTGAGGAGGTCATTGACCTCCTACAGACCATCATTGTTGGGCAGTCTACCCTTTTGAATGCCATCCAGGGGGTAGAGAGGGAGGTGCATCGGAGCAATGCATACCTGGAGGGCATTCATTCGGGTCAGGCTGCCCATCAACGATCGTTCAATGCTCTGGCCTCAGCACTGACGGCAGCCATTGTCCCTGTTTTCAGCCTCCCTCTTCTGACTGCCTCCACCCTGTCTCTGTCTCCTGTTCCTCAGCCTATCCCATCCACACCATCAGACCAGCCTGCACACACCTCAACACCCAAGGGCAGCTCATCCAGACATAAGCACCACAGATCACACAAGCATTCACCCAAGCAACACCCAGATGCAGACATGCCAACAGTCACTACCACCCCTGTGTCCCCCTCCTCCTCGTCTCCCTCCTCCCTCCCTGTGACGTCTCCACTCACACCTGCATGCACACCACCATCAGCCAGTACTTCCATCACCAGCACACCCTCCAGTACAGTCCGCACACGTGCAGTCACCACCCCCACTGCCATTTACACGTCCCCTGTGTCCTCTCCCACTGTGTCTGTCACCCCCTCTTCCAAGACACACAAACGCAGGCAGCCACCCACCCAACAGCCATCCACCTCACGCCAGCCTCCGTCACAAGCACCTGCACCCAAAGACAGCACACCTGACTCTCCTATAACCACATCCTCTTCCTCCACTCCCATACCCACTTCACCTACCCTTTACATTGGTCCTAAAAAACTTTACCTCTCCAAACTTAACCTCTTTGCCCCACCTGACCCACCCCCTCCATCTGCTAAGAGTCCCAAGAGCACCTCAGCCACCACCACCCCTGCTTCAAGTGTCAGCATTGTGCACGGGTTTTGGAGTCCACCCTTTCCCAGCACAGATACATCGGCCAGCAGCAAGGGGACAGCCAGCCCCCCCCCATGGAAAGAGGACCCGTAAAATCAAGGGCCGCTACGAGAAGACTGACACGGCTGCCCCCAAGGAGCAAAGTCCTGGGCCGTCACCTGCCACAACATCCAGGGGAAGCAAGGGCCAGAGAGCCTCATCGAAGGAGGGCAAGGGCAGCAGGGCGGAGAAGACAGCCAGCAGGGGCGCGGACCAGGAGGGACCCACAAGCCCCATCCCGGGTGTGAGGGAGGACACCCACGGGCCCAGGACTCCGTCACAGAAGGGTCCAGCAACTGCACGGTCGGAGGGCGACTAAGCAGGGAGTCCTGGCCAGGTCTGGCTCCCTTGATTGACTGGACAAGGACTGCTGAAGAGGGCCCCGCCGGGCAGCAAGGCACCGCTGAAGAGGGCCCCGCCGGGCAGCAAGGCACCGCTGAAGAGGGCCCCACCGGGCAGCAAGGCACCGCTGAAGAGGGCCCCGCCGGGCAGCAAGGAACCGCTGAAGAGGACCCCTCCGGGCAGCAAGGCACCGCTCTACTGGGCCCCGCCGTCTCAAGCACCGCTCCGCTGGGCCTCGCCGTCTCAAGCACTGCTCCGCTGGGCCCTTCCTGTCAAGCACCGCTCCGCTGGGCCTCGCCGTCTCAAGCACCGCTCCGCTGGGCCCTTCCTGTCAAGCACCGCTCCGCTGGGCCTCGCCGTCTCAAGCACCACTCCGCTGGGCCCCGCCATCTCAAGCACCGCTCCGCTGGGCCTCGCCGTCTCAAGCTCCGCTCCGCTGGGCCTCGCCGTCTCAAGCACCTCTCCGCTGGGCCCTTCCTGTCAAGCACCGCTCCGCTGGGCCCTTCCTGTCAAGCACCGCTCCGCTGGGCCTCGCCGTCTCAAGCACCGCTCCGCTGGGCCCTTCCTGTCAAGGACCGCTCCGCTGGGCCCTTCCTGTCAAGCACCGCTCCGCTGGGCCTCGCCGTCTCAAGCACCGCTCCGCTGGGCCCCGCCGTCTCAAGCACCGCTCCGCTGGGCCCTTCCTGTCAAGCACCGCTCCGCTGGGCCTCGCCGTCTCAAGCACCGCTCCGCTGGGCCCCGCCGTCTCAAGCACCGCTCCGCTGGGCCTTGCCGTCTCAAGCACCGCTCCGCTGGGCCCCGCCGTCTCAAGCACCGCTCCGCTGGGCCCTTCCTGTCAAGCACCGCTCCGCTGGGCCCTTCCTGTCAAGCACCGCTGGCCCATTGACAGTGCCGGTTCTGTGTCGAGCTAGTGTTCACGCTGCACTCGGGGCAACCTGCCTCCTCCATTACCTGTGGAGTCTGTAATCCACCTGATGGCCTGTGTCTCTGCACTCCCCAGGATGGCAGAGTGGGCAGACCACCCACTGTAGAGACTTGTGAGACTGTGGCTTTGCACTCCCCAGCATGGCACAGTGGGCAGACCACCCACTGTAGAGACTTGTGAGACTGTGGCTTTGCACTCCCCAGGATGGCACAGTGGGCAGACCACCCACTGTAGAGACTTGTGAGACTGTGGCTTTGCACTCCCCAGGATGGCACAGTGGGCAGACCACCCACTGTAGAGACTTGTGAGACTGTGGCTTTGCACTCCCCAGGATGGCACAGTGGGCATGGTGGACCCTTCGTGGATCTGGCGTCGTGGACTCATGTGGCTGAGGTGCCCCCCCTTCCCTTCCCCCTGAGGTGCCTGTAGTTTTGTCATCTGATGCCCCAGCAGTGTTCTCTCCAACGGACTCAGGTCTCCTGTGTGGGCTTTGCCCATGTGTTGATACACTTTGGCCCATGGACAGTGGAAATTTAAGTGACTGTGCAGGACTTATTGCCTATGTTTATCGGTTTCGCAAGATTCTTACTTGATTGTTTTGAATTCATATTGCTATTTTACCATGACTTCAATGACCCTCTTTTATACATAAATTTTGATTCTCACTTTAATTATGTCTTTGGATTATTCCGGGGGGTTTGGGTGGTGTCACTGTGACTTGGTGCTCTGCATTGATGTGTAGATAGTTGGGGGGGCGGTCGCATATGTGTGTGCACGTAAGCTTTCCTCCTCCCCCCTCCCCCCTCCCCTGTGTCGTAGGTGCAGTACTCACCGTTGTCGTCTGCGCCGGCGTTCGTACTCGTGGTAGATGAGCAGGTAGACAATAGCTGGTAGGATGTTTAATTCGGGTTCCATGCTGTTCTCCGTCCTCGTGGAGTGTGTATAGGTGAGCGTTTTCCCGTTCGTAGTCTGTTTCCGCCGTGTTTTTATCGGCGGGGCTCCCGCCCCGGAAAAGGTGGCGGATTGGTGAGTTGTGATAGTGTGGGCGGTACATTGTCTGCCGCCTGTCTGTTGGCGGTGACCACCGCGCTGTTTGTTTGTGCCGCCGTGGCGGTCGGAGTGTTAAAGCGGCGGCCTGTGTTGGCGGTTCCCGCCAGGGTCAGAATTCCATTTTTTGGACCGCCAGCCTGTTGGCGGGTTGGCCGCCGCTTTAACACTGACCGCCAGGGTCAGAATGACCGCCTAAGTCTCTCATTATGACATTGGTGGTAAATCCCGCTTACTGCTGCAGTGACGGCCGCCAGCATACCACCACAGTGTCGAAAATCTGTTCGCCATATTATGACACACACACACCAATCTGACAAAATACAGCCACAAACACAAATCGGCCAGCCCAAAGGTCAGTGATAAAGTGGCAGTCCCAACACCCATACCGTTACGCCAACAAAACAATGCCCATCACATTATGACCTACAAATCACCACAGTGGACATTCAAGGGCGGTAAACCATTGGTGGTACATACCGCCGCGCTGAGAATGGACACCCACATACAAAACAATACTAAATTGGCCAGTACTAAAAACACACACCTGACACTCATACACACACTACACCCACAGCACTATAAACACACACCCACATTACCAACAACCCTTTCCGAATACAAATTATTGCCACCAGACTGACACCAAGACCACTGCGACAACTAGACACACACACCACTTACACCCATACATCCCTCATGCACCCCACAACACACACCCCACCTTATTACTCAACACACTCTCACCAACACACACATGTCCCCACAAAGGCACCTCCTTTTCACTGATGAGGAGTTAAGGGTCATGGTGGGGTAAATAGTCAGGGTAAAGCCACAGCTGTTTGGAGCACAGGTACAGCAAATATCCATTGCAAGGAAGATTGAGCTGTGGCAGAGAATAGTGGACAGGGTGAACGCGTGGGACAGCACCCAAGAACCAAGGACGACATCAGGAAGAAGGTATATTCTATAGCAGCAAGGCACCAGATTGACATACAGAGGACTGGTGGTGGACCCCCACCACCTCCCCCACAGCTCACAGCATGGGAGGAGCAAGTCTTGGCAATACTGCATCCTGAGGTACTCGCTGGAGTAGCCGGAGGACTGGACACTGGTGAGTCAAGATTTACTACTAATCACCCCCCCATACCTGCATGCCACCTCACCCCCTCACCCTCACTCTCATCAATCCACTGCACCCCACACACTGCAAACACACATCTGACTAGCCCCAATGCCAAATCCTGCATGCTATACCAATGCATGGACAGCCCTCCCAGCCTTCCATGGACACCGATCACCAAAGCATGCACAGCGTAGGGAAACTAACAATCACACAATACATCACCATACACAAGCGATAGAGGGGAAGATAGGGATGTACAATATGTCACAGACATGAAGCATAATACATCACTTACATCCCCACAGGTGCCCCACCCAATGTCAGCGGAGAGGAGGTGCCACGACTATCCAGTCCGCCAACAGAAGATGCCCCCAGTGATGACAGTAACTCTGGACTTCAGGATCTGGACCAACAACCTGACCCATCAGGGACCACTGGACAGTCGGTCACCCCAGCCCACTCACAGTCCACCACAGAGCCTTCCCCGTCAGTATACAACACCACAGCACCCACCCAGCCTACCCACACCTCTGTCCCCTAGGACACGTCAATCTGTAGTGTGCCCACCTGTACAGGGACCTCAGTCCACACCTCATATCCAAGACAATCAGGGACCTGGGGTCAGTGGCAGTGGTTACACCGTTCAGGGGACAGAGGCTCAGGCCATAAGTGACACTGGGATGACTGCTGTGCTCCAGGGGGAGGACAGGACCAGGGAACCAACTCCAGGAGGCACTTTCCAAGATCCTGGGAGCCTACCAACATTCCCAGGGCACGATGGGCCAGATCCTTGACAATGTGCAGGAGAACACGCGGCTGCAGGATGGACAATATCAGGGGATCAGGGAGGACCTGTAGACCATCAATACATACCACCTTGATCTCCATAGAAGGGGTGCTGGCAGACATGGCCACCATCATGAGGGAGGCCCCTACCACTAGCCAGTCCATTGACCAACCCTCCACTTCTGCTGCAGCTGGAGGGCAGGAGGCCCCGCCACAGGACCCATAGGCCACCAGCAGCCCTCCCCCTGCAGAAGGTGAACCACCCGCAAATGTTCCCTGCAACCCAGACAGAAGCCAGAGACACTTGCAAAGACCACCGCCAGGAAATTAGACTCTCCTGACTGTCCCCCTTGTGTCCCACACAGTCACCTTGTCCACTTTGAACTGCCTTTGCTCCCCTTCCTATGGCCACTTGGACACTGGACCTGTGCTACAAACAGACTGGAACAACACCCTGCACTTTCCTCCATCATCACACCATTCCATTGCACTTTCGGCTCAGTTTCTTAGCACTACAATAAACACCCTTGAACACAACTTGACAACTAGTGTTTTTTGTTTTGAAAATATGCATTTATGGAAACAGTCACATCTAGTGCCAATGATCTGAACACTATGAGAGCATAGAAATAAGGACCTGTAGCTGTCTGTAGTCAGCACATCGGTACACAATTGTTATATCACCAGCATTTGTAAAATGACAAGCCATAGGTGACAGTAAGTTGAGATGCAAAGGAAGTTAATGCCATCATGCTACAGCCACACAGAATACACCAATAGTCATAGGAATGGTCAGTTGCTCTGTCTCACCTGTGTGTCATCGGAAGTATTGACGGATAACTGATGTTCTGTTGTCCTCATCTTCAGCCTCTTCATCCTCACTGTCCTCAGGGTCTACTGCTGCCACAGGGGCATTTCCAGTCTCCTCCTCCTGCAGAAAGGGTACATGCCGTTTTAGGGCCAGGTTGTGCAACATGCAGCATGCCACTACTATCTGGCAGACCTTCTCAGGTGAGTAGCACAGGGATCCACCTGTCAGATGGAGGCACCTGAACCTGGCCTTCAGGAGCCTGAAGGTCCTCTAAATGATCCATCTGGTTCACCCATGTGCCTCATTATAACGTTCCTCTGCCCCTGTCCTGGCATTCCTCACAGGGGTCAGCAGCCACAATAGGTTTGGGTAGTCAGAGTCACCTGCAAGTATTGAGGGACCACGTTTAGCATCACACAATGATTTGGGGATGACACCTGAAGGCATACACTATTGTACAGTGGGTGGGGACCAAAGCTCACCTATTAGCCACAACCTGTGCCTCTGGAGTTGGGCCATCACATTTGGGATGCTGCTATTCCTTAGAACAAAGGCATCATGCACCGACCCAGGATACTTAGCATTGACGTGGGAGATGTACTGGTCTGCCAGGCAAACCATTTGCAAGTTTAGTGAGTGGAAACTCTTACGATTCCTGAACACCTATTCATTCAGGCGGGCGGGGGATGCAATATGTGTCCCGTCAGTTGCCCCAATAATATTGGGGATATGTCCCATTGCTTAGAGTCCAGCCTTCACAGTGGCCAAATCTTCCACTTCGGGGAAAAATTTAGCTTCACATGGGGATCTGCAGTGACGGTGTACACCGCCGTGGACGTGACTGCCATTTTCTATCTGATTCCTCACTTGTTTCCTGACCTTCAACAGGAGAACACCTACACTGTGTGTGCTGCTGTGACCTGTGTCTGGAACCCACCATGGCCCGTGTGACTGGGGAAAGGGCCCCTGTCTTCACTTCGGAGGAGTTGGAGCGACTGGTGGATGGGGTCCTTCCTCAGTATGGACTGCTGTATGGGCCTCCAGACCAAGAGGTGAGTACACATTGGGCACGATGCATGTGGGAAGGATGCATGGAGATGTGTGTGCTAGCATTGTGTCATCCGGAGGGGGCAGGGGGAATTTCTTGTGGTGGTGTACATGGTGTGCGCCGGACCATGTGTGTGCCAATGGTGATGGAAACGGGGTTGGTGGGCCATATGTGTGACAGGCTGGACTGTTTGTTTAATGGTGTTCTCATGTCTGTATTGCCTCTGCAGGTCAGCACCCATCAAAAGAAGGGATTATGGCGTGCCATCACCAAGGACGTGTGGACACTGGGGATCTATGGCAGGCGGAGCACCCACTGTCGGAAACAGTGGGAGGACCTGAGACGCTGGGCACGGAAGACCGTAGAGGCCAAGCTGGGGATGGCCTCCCAACGAGGAAGGGGTGGCCGTCAGAACCTGACCCCCCTGATGGCCCGCATACTGGCTGTGGCCTACCCAGTGCTGGATGGGCACTTGAGGGAATCACATCAGCCACAAGGGGGTGAGTACAGTTGGTATTATTCTAATATTTGGCAGGCAGGGTGGGATCTGGGTGGTGGATGTGAGTTAGTGGGTGCCCCTAAGGCCAGGCCAGACATTGCAGCGTGGTTCATCTCTAGGGTAATGGGAGTATGGCAAATGCAGGTCACCTAGCTTGTTAGCATTCCATTTCAGGCATGGCTTTGTGGGTACCAGGAGGGGTGCAGTTGGCGGTGTGTGGCCCTCCTCTTGCATTAGCATCTAGCCAAATCACTGGGAGTGCAATGCATGGTGCTTAAGCCTGATCCCTGTGTGTGACGGTGCTGTGGATGCCAACTGTGGTGTTGGTGCAGTAATTGACCCAGTGTTTCCTTTTTCTCCCCCCCCCTTTTTTGTTCTGTCATCCTGTCCATGTGTGCATTAGCATCATCTGGTGGAGGAGGCAGGGGCACCGGTGGCAAGAGGGAGCTGCATCCCACAGGACCCTGGTTGCATAGTCCACGACGCCGCAGGAACCTGTGGGACGGAAGGCGAGGGGAGCACAACAGCGGAGAGAAGAGGTGAAAACACAGACTCAAATACCTCCCCCGAAGGGAGCTCCCTGGTGGTGGCGGACACCTCTGTGACCACCTCAGCTGCAGGTATAGCCACCACCCCCTTACCAGCACCGCCCTCCCAGTAGCCCCTCAGTGAGTTGCCCATGCCCGCTCACCCAGGAGGGTGGGCATCTCCTTCGCCCCAGGCACCTCAGGCCCTGCCCCAGTGAGCCCTGCTGCCCTGAGTGAGGAGGCTATTGACCTCCTGAGATCCATCTCTGTAGTGCAATCAACCGTTGTGAATGCCATCCAGGGGCTGACATCCAATGCATTCCTGGAGGGCAGCCAGGGTGGATTGGCGGCCCAACAAAGATCGATTCAGGCTCTGGCTTCCTCTCTGATGGCAGCCATTGTCCCTGTTTCTACCATCCCCCCTCCAACTACCACTTCCCAGTCCTAGTCTCCTCAACCCCAACCTACCCCATCCACACATATGTGTATGTATGTATGTATATGGAGATTTATATAGCGCATTCCGGCCTTAGCATCGAAGCGCTCGAGGACATGAATAAAGAGGGAACGACTGAGACCAGCAACCTTACTATGGGAACAGCCGTGTTTTTACTCGCTTCCTGAATATCATGAAGTTGTGTTCTTTCCTGATGTCCAACGGTAAAGCATTCCAATATCTGGCAGCCGCCACTGTAAAAGCTTTGTCTCCCCACCGGCCTCTACGAGTTGGACAAACCTGAGTCAGGTAGGAATTGTCCGATCTTAGGACGCGCCCTGGACGATACCACCTGAGTCTATCAACATACTGACGAGCATGCACACAAGACAACACCCAAGAGTGGCACAGGCAAATACAGGCACCACACTTCATCCCACAAGCACTCACGCAAACACCAGACTGTTTCAAACACATCCACATCCACTACCTCCACCGTCTCCCCCCCTCCTCCTCCCAGTCACGTTCACACTCACACCTGCATGTACTGCACCAACATCCACCACCAGCATCACCACACCAAGCAGCACACACACCTCATTAGCAGACACCTCCACAACATCTATGCACGCGTTCCCTGTGTCCTCTTGCACCCTGTCTGCCACTCCCCAAAGGACACAAACGCAAGCACTTACACACCCAAAAGCCATTCACCTTACATCACCATACTGCCCATGCACCTGCACCCAAATCCAGCAGACATACACCTCCTACAACCGCTTCCTCAACCTCCACTCCCATACCTCCTCCTGCCCCATCGTCCCTAAGAAGCTTTTCATTGCCCAACTTGACTTCTTCCCTCCTCCTCCCCCCTGTCTTGCCTGTAAGAGCAGGGTCCCAACGACCCAGCCCAGTACCTCAGCCAAACAGTCCACGTGGACAGTGGTGGCACTACCTAGTCATAGTGGAAAGTCAGTGAAGGATCCCATTCCACCAGCCAAGAAGGGAAAGGATCCCACACCTCCAGCCAAGAAGGGGAAGGATCCCACACCTCCTGCCATGAAGGGGAAGGAGCCTGCACTTCTGGCTTTGAAGAGGAAGAAGCCCTCGACTCCCGCCCGGAAGGCTAAGGAACATGTACAACCTGTCATGAAGGGAAAGAAGCCAGTAAGGGTAAAGATTCCACGCCCCATGTCATGGAGAGAAAGAAGCCCTCTACTCTAGCGGAGGCTGTCAGGGTGACACCTTCACCACCACCAGTGGTCACGAGGCCCCCACCGCCAGCTGAGGAAGTGCAGCCATCACTACCTGCAGAGGCTGCTCAGGAGGCACCTCCATCTGCCACCAACGTGCAGCCATCACCACCTGCAGAGTCTGCCCAGGAGGCACCTCCATCTGCCACCAACGTGCAGCCATCACCACCAGCGAAAGTCATGTAGGCCACCCTCCAGGGGCTGCTGTACGGGGGTCCCCCACCAGAACCAGTGGGAAGGTCATCCACCTGAGAGACTGTGACCTTGCACTCCCGAGGACGGAGAAATGGGTATGGGGCCCCCTCCAGAACTAGTGTGCAAGTCACCCACCTGACTGACTATGGCCTTGCACTCCCCAGCACAGAGTAATGGGCATGGAGCCCCCTCCAGAACCAGTGGGTAAGTCACCAACCTGAGAGACTTTGGCCTTGCACTCCCCAGGACAGAAAAATGGGCATGGAGCCCCCCTCCAGAACCAGTGGGCAAGTCACCCACCTGCGAGACTGTGGCCTTGCACTTCCCAGGACAGAGAAATGGGCATGGAGCCCCCACCAGAACCAGTGGGCAGGTCACCTACCTGACAGACTGTGGCCTTGCACTCCCCAGGACAGAGATGTGGGCATGGAGTTCCCTCCAAAACCAGTGGGCTTGTTCCCGACTTCGGCTGAGGTGGCCCCCGTCCCCCTGAGGTGCCTGCCCACGTGCAAACTGATGCCCCTGCAGAGTTCTGTCCTGATGAAGTCAGGATTCGAGTTGGGCCTTGAACTGTGCCCTGTGGCCATGTGGGACCTTTGAACATTGGACTGGGCAGTGTCCCTTTGTGTACATTTCTGTTTCACAGACAATTCGATTATTTATTAGCTGTTGATATCAATACATTCACCTTGGTACATGCCTGTTGTCCTTGAATTATTCTGCCGTCTATTGGGTGCAAATTGTTTTTCGTGTGAAGCTGGTTGTGTGTTTGGTGGGTGTGTGTCGTGCGTGTGTGTGTCACTCTCATTTTCCTCCCTCCCTTGTGTGGTAGGCGGCTGTACTCACCGTCTTCGTCAGCGTTAGTGTTCCAGGTGGAGCATAACGTAGAAGATCATCAGAAAAACTTGCAGTTCGGGTTCCATGGCGACATTGTTCTTCCCTGTGTCTCTGATGCATGTCCGCCAGGCTTTCAATGGCGTTGGTACCGCCCTGGTAAATGTGTCGGATTGTAGTGTCTTAATATGGTGGGCGGTACTTTGTCCTCCACCTGGCTGTTGTTGGCTGCCGCTGTGGTGAGTGTTGTTTCCGCCCTGGCGGTTGGTGTGGTACATTGGCTTTCTATGGGAGTTATCACCGCCATGGTCATAATTTGACGGTAGTTACCGCCAGCCTGTTGGTGGTATTACCGCCACTTTATCACTCACCGCCAGGGTCATAACGAGGGCCTAAGTCTGCACTTTTGACTCCCTCCTTACCGGAATGACATGTGGAACTGATTTTTTTGTCCCACCCTTTGTGTTGTTTCTATACGAGGTTGGAGCCTTTTATTAAGCCGACCTGCTTGCATATTTTTGCCTGAGCTCTTCAGATCTCAAGGAGGAAAATGATTGCATTATTACCTGCTCACCATGAAATACATCCCTTATAAATACCTGAGGCTAGTCATCCTCTGCAAGAATAAGATCCTCAGATAAGTGTGACCAGGATATTGCTTTTATTCTGTGTGTTATGCTTCCCTATCAATCTGTATATGCTTTTCTGTTTTAGGGTCACAATTGGATGCTCTTGGAGAGTCTGGTGTATTATTCCATGTTTCTTTTGCACCAGCCAGAAGTGCTATTTGTGGACTGATTGTATATATTGTGGCATGTGCATGTTGTGCAGGTCTAGGTGGAACTAGTCCTGTAAAAATATTTTTTAGGACATGTAGACTGACTACTTAATTCAGTTTGCATGTTACTTTTGGGAGTGTCACAATTTGAAATGTCAGAATATTGTGTATACCCA
Source organism: Pleurodeles waltl (assembly GCF_031143425.1). NCBI lineage: Eukaryota > Metazoa > Chordata > Amphibia > Caudata > Salamandridae > Pleurodeles > Pleurodeles waltl. The sequence goes on from NC_090442.1 coordinate 983,853,518, forward strand.
GCCAACACTGGCCAGGTGGTCCATCATTACTTAGGGAGGCCCTTCTAACATTTCATGGTGTATGTGGGATATTACTCCCACAAAATGAGGTGTTCTTGATAAGTCAAGGGGTTCCAGGTACCAGTAGGGTACATACATTAATTTGAAGCTGTACAGGTCGGTATGTGTTGAAAGTTCGCTGTGTTGGGATCAACAACATAAAACGTCACCCATGAGTAAAAAACTATTTCAAAGAGGTATGCACTGTGTGCATTTACAACAAATGTGACCCCTCCTCCTTTGTTGAGGGCACATTTAGAAATGAGAGATTGTGTGTGTGTGTGGTGCCACAAAATTAACCCTTATCACAACAATCTGCTTGCTCTATTTTAACCAATAGATTCAATAAACATGAGATCCAACATGCAGACATCGAAACTGTGAATAACCTGTTATAAGTCAAAAACCTGGCAAACCTACAGGTAGTAGATGCTCCCTATTTAAAGGAAAGAGGTAACAAACATTACCACAGATGTCTCTGTTAAACTGCAATCATTGATCTTTTGAGCGTATCATCCATAACTACTCAAAGATCTAGGTGAATCCACACTGCATTAGGAGGCAAATGATATGTTGTCTAGAGCCATAGGAGTCAAATTTTGAAACCCCTGGAATAATGACGTAGTCAGGGTGTCAACCCAGATTGGAAATACATTTAGAGTAAAGAGCAGCCATATGAACAATATTTCTTAGGAATGTTTTCTGATAAAGATGAGGTATGGTGCTGCTTAATCTAGTATCTCAGACCCATACAGAACTGATGTTGCCTTGAGCCGGGCATTTCTTCACAGAGTCAAAATGGTGGCCCCACTGTTGCTGGGAGTATGAAGCGGCCTGTGGGAGCACAGGGCCACGGGCAAGTCTCTGCATAACCGTCCTCCACCCGACAAGACCCTTCCTTGAAGGTGCCTGGAGCTGAAAGTCCCAGCTACCCTACATATAGCAGGTTGCTCTCCCTCCATTCCTCGTGGGGCTGACTGAGTGGCCAGTGCAAGGCTCGAGAGCCCTTTCTGGACCAGGCTTTGAATTTGCTGGATCCTGCTGGGAAACCCATGGCCATGGGAGGGGTGTCTGCACAAGCTTCCTGGCATTGAAAATCTGCTGGGAGGGTGGGAAAACTTTGACTAAACAATAAGAGCTGTGAAAGACATACCGTGGGCTTGGCTTTGTATGGAACACAGACCCACAATTGTCAAGAAGTTATGTTGGGCCCAAACTTGGGTTACATCATAGTCCTGCATGATGCTCGTGAGCCAAATCTCCCCCCCAACCCCTCCACTGCATGCTAACAAGCAGCCATTGCTGTACGCATGTTGATACTTGAACAATACCGGACTCCAATTGTTTCAGTTGGCACCTTGTTCTATTAAAGGCTGCACTGAAAGATTGTGGGACCCCCAGCCACCTGCTGGCATTTGTGACGTGATGACTGTGCCAGCTGCTGAAACACTGTTTCCGTCCACCGTCCCAGCTGGATGTTCGTAATGTGGCCGGCGGGGGGTTCTGCACGCTGGCGGTCTTCTGTTGACCGCCAGCGACAATCTCGGCGGGTTTTCCTACCAAGATTGTAATGACCCCCTGAGTCAGCAATAAGAGAAAACAATCAAAGCAACAAATGCGTTAGCTTGATTATCTTATTGATACAGGGTGCAGACATTTCTAGCATTTGTATGCATGTTTAAAACCTCACACTTTCAATGACAGGAAAGTTTAAACTGTAGAAACAGATTCATTTAAACGCAGAGAGGCATATTTACAATGAACTGGTGCAGTGCGGTGCTGCGCCAAAATTGGCAGTGCGGCGCTGCGTCAGCTCTGAAATGCAGGAATGTGCCACACTTACAAAAATAGGGTGCACCCCTGTTTCCCATAGCGGTGGTGCTAAATTTAGCTGCCCACAAAGGCATCCTTGCACCATAGTGCAAGGGGTCTGTGCTCAAGGGACTGATTGTTTATGGGCAGGAAGGTGTCCCTTCCTGCACATAAACAATCAGTAATGGCGATCTGGCACTTCGATGAAGTACCAAATCATCATTATTTAATGATTGTTTATGCGCAGGAAGGGGCACCTTCTTGCACATAAACAATCATTCATGGTGGTTTTGCTCTTTCTATGTGTGCCATAGAAAAAGCAAAAACAAGGAGAAATGAACGCCTCATTGCGACATGCTAACGCCACCCCTGAAGTGGCATTAGTTTTTGCAGCTGCCACAGATTTACAGATTCTTGTAAATCTGGGGCAGCGTCAAAAGCAAAGGGTATTGCGGTGGAAAGCCCACAGAAATACCCATTGCACACCCCTCTGCCACAGAAAACTGAGTCAGGCGGCATATTTACAAGGCAACATTAAACTACAAAAAGAGATTAGCGCCGCCTTGTAAATATGCGTAATGCACAGCGCCACAGGAGTGTCTCAAAAAGGGATGCTCTGGTGGGCTGTGGGGCTTGTAAATATGCCTTGTAGTAAGAAGGAAATAAAAGTCTGAAAGAAAAGTCAATATTTACGACATCCCTTGAATAACTCCTACACTAATCACTAAACATAGGACGACAAAGTGATTCTTGCAGTTACTTATTGAACATTTCTAAATTAAACTTTCACATAGATATTTAACTATTGTGAATGTGTTTTTCATAAGCTTATTATCACAATTTCTTGAGACATTGGCAAAACACAAGAACGTGCTAGAAACATGCACTTGATGGAAGCATGCTTTTTCACTTGTTGCATGTTTGATCAAGGCATGTTTTCATACTGAAACTAATAGGTCTCTGAATTAAACAAAAAACACACACTGGCCCTCATTACAACCCTGGCGGTCGGTGTTAAAGCAGCGGTAATACTGCCAACTGGCCGGCGGACAAAGAATGGAATCACGACCATGGCGGAAACCGCCAACATAGACAGCCACTTTAACACTCCGACCGCCACGTCGCTAGCAACAAACACTGTGGCGGTAACCGCCAACAGACAGGCGAAACACAAGGTTCCGCCCACTGTATTACAATATGCCTATCCGCCACCTTTTCTGGGGTGGTACGAATGTTATCAAAAGCACGGCGGAAACAGGACTTGGAAGGGAAACCACTCACCTCTCGACAACCAACGAGGAACCAGGATGCCATGGAGCCCGAACTAAAGGTCCTGCCCATGCTGGTCTTCCTCCTCTTGTATTAGGAGCAGGAAAGACGCCGTCGGCGACCACTGTGAGTACTGCACCTACAAGACAGGGTAGTGGGGAGGGAAAAGAGAGTGACACACACACGCAACACGCAACACCCCCACCTCCACCCTCACCCACAACACCATACACACAAATACATGCAGCAACATTACATATACACCCCTTCTCCCCCTGGAAGAACGCAAGGACAAAATTAAATGATTGTAACAAGTGTAATCAATACAAATCAGATAGGGCAATTTAAAAAATCAGTATATACAAATATGTACACCAATTACATAAGTCCGGATATTAATCAAATCATTGTCCGTGGATCAGTGTCCCAAAATGCATGGGCGAAGTCCACACAAGATACCTGACTCGATTCGGAGAGAACACTGCAGGGGCATCAGATGGAAAATAAACAGGCACCTCAGGGGGAGGGGGATGGGGGCACCACAGCCGGTTGAACGGACGACGCCACTGCTCCACGAGGGGGCTCCATGCCCACTGATTGGTCCTGGGGAGTGCAAAACCACAGTCTCTCAAGTCTCTCCAGTGGGTGGTTTGCCCACTGCTGTATCCTGGGGAGAGCAAAGCCACAGTCTCTCATGTCTCTTCTGTGGGTGGTTTGCCCACTGCTGTATCCTGGGGAGTGCAAAGCCGCAGTCTCTCCATTGGATAACAGTCTCCACTGGTTCTGGAGGGGGCTTGGTGCCCAGAGTGCTTCATCCTGCCAAGGACTGGGGTAGTGGATGTCATTCTCCACTGGTTCTGGAGGGGGCTTGGTGCCCAGAGTGCTTCATATGCAGTGTGGCAGGTCCCATTCCCTCACCTGGGTGTGTGTGCCACCAGATTGATGGGAACAGGTAGCATAATGCGCTATGGAGGCAGAGACACACTCCACCCTGCTGCGACTTCGCCTGCCACCTGCAAGTACAAACAGTGCTGGGAGTCATGCCTCATGGACACTGGGCAGGGTACAGGACGTCTCCTGCAGCCTCAGATGGCTGCCCACTGGGGATGATTGCCATGTCAGCTGTGGTGGCACTGTCTGAGCACGTCGAGGGGCTGGTGGCGGTGGTTTGCGGCGGTGTCTGTGGCGGAGGTGTTGGAAGTGGTGCATGTGTCTGCCCCTGTTGAAAGACACAGCAGGACATCTCCTGCAGCCTCGGACGGCTGCCCACTGGGGATGATGCTGGCGACTGTTGCTGAGGTAGCAGAAATGCAGGTGCTGGTGGCGGTGCTGGTGGCGGTGCAGGTGGCGGTGTCCACCGGCGTACAGGTTGGTGTTGTGGGTGACAGAAGGGGTGACTCTGGTCCCTCAGCCGGAGCCACTGTGCCGTCCTGACCTGATCTTCGGCTTGTGTCCCTTCCCGTCTTTTGATGTCACTGCTGGTGTCTTGCCACTGTCCCCTTTTGGTTTGGAGGAGCCCTTGCTGGTAGGTGCGGCTTCTCTCTCCGGCATGTGGGCACCTTCTTCACCTTGGCAGGTGGCGGAATGGCCTGCTCCTTGGCCTCGCTAGGTGGCACACTGGCAGCCCTGATGAGTGGCGCCCGCGATGAGACCGGAGTTGCTGGGACCACTGTGCTTGTGGATTTGGTGTCTGAGGTGCTGGGCTGGGACCTAGACAGCCTGGCCCTAGGGGAAGGACGGGGGAGGTGTAGGGAAGAGATCAGTGTTAGCCAGGAAAAGTTTCTTAGACACACTGGGATGAGAAGATGGAGGGGGTTTGGGAGTGGAGGAAGAGGTAGTGGTTGTAGGAGGTGTACGTTTGCTGAATTTGGGTGAAGGTGCATGGGCCGGAGGCTGTTGTGATGTGGATGGCTGTTGGGTGGGTGTGTGCTTCCGTTTGTGTACTTTGGGAGGAGGGCACACAGACACAGTGGGAGAGGACACAGGGGATGTGTGAAAGGTAGTGGGGGTGGTGAGTGCACGTGAGCAGTGTGTGGTGATGGGAGTGCTGGTGATGAAGGTAGTGGCTGAGGATCTAGTGCATGCAGGTGTGAATGGAGACGATACAGGGAGGGAGGAGGAGGAGGACGTGGAGGAGGGGGACACAGTGGAGGCAGTGGATGTTGCTGTGTCTGCATGGGGATGGTGCTTGTGTGAGTGCCTGTGGGATGTGTGGTGCTTATGTTTGCCATGTCCACTCTTGTGTGTTGATGAGTGTGCATGCTGGTCTGATGGTGTGCTTGGGATAGGCTGAGGTACAAGGGATTGGGTCTGAGTGGAGGAAGTTGGAGGGTGAGGCTGGACACAGGAACAATGGCTGCGATCAGTGCTGAGGCCAGAGCCTGAAATGCTCTCTGTTGGGCCGCCTGGCCAGAATAAATGCCCTCCAGGTATATATTTGTTTGCTGCAAATGCCTCTCAACACCCTTGATGGCATTCAAAATGGTAGATTGCCCAACAGTGAGGGATCACAGGAGGTCAATAGCCTCCTCACTGAGGGCAGCAAGGCTGACTGGGGCAAGGGCCGAGGTGTCTGGGGCGAAGGAGATGCCCACCCTCCTGGGTGAGCGGGCATGGGAAACATGCTGAGGGGCTGCTGGGAGGGCGGTGCTGGTTAGAGGGGGTGGCGGCTGTGCCTGTTGATGCGGTGGACCCAGAGGGGCCCGCCACCGCAAGGGAGCTCCCATCAGAGGAGGAGTTGCTGTCACTGGTGTATGCTCCTGTCCCCGACGTAGAGCTCCCCTCGCCCTTTGTCCCACTGGTGCCTTCAGACTCCATGTGAATGCCAAGTATCCTGGCTCAGTGCATGACGCTTACATTTTGAGGAATAGCAGCATACCTTATGTGATGGGGCAACTACAGAGGCACTGTGTGTGGCTAATAGTTGAGCCTAAAGTCCCCACACAGTTTCATTTGCTGTCTGGGTATGGGAGATTCACTAATGTTTGGAGGATGTCTAACAGTTGTCCCTCGATATTTGCAGGTGACTCTGGTTACCCCAACCTGTCATGGCTACTGACCCCAGTGAGGAATCCCAGGACAAGGGCAGAGGAACACTACAATGAGGCACATGGGCAAACAAGGAGGATAATCGAGCGCACCTTCGGCCTCCTTAAGGCCAGATTCCGGTGCCTCCATCTGACTGGTGGCTCCCTATACTACTCACCGAAGAAGGTGTGCCAGATCATCATGGCCTGCTGTATGTTGCACAACCTGGCTTTGCGACGGCAGGTGCTTTTTCTGCAGGAGGATGGGCCTGATGCTGGTCTTGTTGCAGCTGTGGAGCCTGTGGACAGTGAAGATGAGGAGGCAGAAGAAGAAGATGTAGACAACCGAAACAACATCATCATGCAATACTACCAGTGAGACACAGGTAAGATGATGGAACTGCTTCCCACATCTCATACTATTGTAGGACCTAGCATAAGTCTGCCTTTTTCACTCTGTGAATGGACCCTGACTTGTCACTTTGGCTTTCCATTTCACAGATCAGGGTCCCAATTTGTGCCCTCTGCTATGTTTACTCCTGCCCTACAGCTGTGTAACATTGGTATGTGAACAAGTACAATGACATTGCTATATTCCAGAGATTTTGCAATTACACATTTGTGAAAGCACAGACTGACTCCCGATTTTTTGGTGATTCGGGGGTGTTTATTTCTGTGCAAATAAGTGGAGGGGTGTGTGAAATGGGATGGGGTGATGGTGGAGGAATGTCCATGGCAGAATCCAGTCTCTTGGTCTCACAGGTGCATTGTCCAGTGGGGCATAGGAAGGGGAGCAATGGCAGTTTAAGGTGGACAGGGTGACAAAGTGGGACAGAAGGGTGACATTCAGGAGGGTCTTATTTCCTGGCGGGGGTCTTGGCAATGTTCTCTGTCTTGTTCCTGGATCCCAGGGACCGGTTGCGGGGTGGTTCTCCTTCTGCAGGGGGTGGGGGTGCTGGTGGCCTGTTGGACCTGTGGCGGTGCCTCCTGTCCACTAGCGCCGGCGGAGGTGGAGGGCTGTTCATCGTCCAGGCTAGTGTCAGGGGCCCGTTGGTGTGCCACAGTGTCCCTCCTGGTGTTGACAAGGTCTGCCAGCACCCCTGTAATGATTACCTGGGTGTTGTTAATGGACTTCAAGTCCTCCCTAATCCGTGTAGTGTTCCCCCTGCAGCCGCTGGGTCTCCTGAAACTTGACCAGTACCGTGCCCATGGTCTCCTGGGAATGGTGGTAAGCTCCCATGATGTTGGAGAGTGCCTTGTGGAGTGTCGGTTCCCTGGACCTGTCCTCCCCCTGTTGCACAGCAGTCCTCCCAGCTTCCCTGTTATCCTGTGCCTCTGTCCCCTGAACCGTGTGCCCACTGCCACTGACCCCAAGTCCCTGATTTTCTTGGGTTGGTCGGTTTGCCTGGGTTCCCTGTAGTGGTGGACACACTGCTGATTGACGTGTCCTGGGGACAGAGGGATGGGCCCGCTGGGTGGGTGCTGTGGTGGTGTTTCCTGAGGGGGGAGGTTCAGTGGTGGTTTGGGACTGTGTCAGGGGAACCGACTGTCCTGAGGTCCCTGCTGGGCCAGGCTGGTCATCTTGATCCAGGCGTGCAGAGCTGCTGTCATCACTGTAGGCCTCTTCTGTGGGGGGACTGGATATGTCTGGCACCTCCTGTCCGGTGACGTTGGGTATGGGTCCTGTTGGGGTGTAAATGCATAGTTTTAGTATCTGTGTGTGCCATCTTGTGCATTGGGTGAGCTACCCTCTACTCCTGTGCTTGCATCATTGTGTTAGCCCTTTTGTGATAGTTGGTTTGAGGTCTGTGTGGGTATCTGTACCGGACATGCTTTGGTGACGGTCCATGCATAGGTGTTGCATGCAGGGCCTTGGTATTGAGATGTGTGGGTTGTGATAGTGAGACAACATATGTGAGATGATGGAGTGATGGGAGTGAGGGTAAGGGTGGGGGTATGTGATGGCATGCAGGTGGGGTGGGGGGGCTAAAGTAGTTAAGATATGACTTACCAGAGTCCAGTCCTCCTGCTACTCCTGCGACGCCGTCAGGATGCAGTATTGCCAAGACTTGCTCCTCCCGTGTTGTTAGTTGGGGGGGAGGAGGTGGGGTCTACCGCCAGTCCTCTGTACAGCAATCTGGTATCTGAATACCACTGAACGCACCTTCCCCCGTAGGTCCTTCCACCTCTTCCTGATGTCATCCCGTGTTCTTGGATGCTGTCCCACGCATTGACTCTGTCAACAATTCTCTGCCATAGCTCCATCTTCCTCGCAATGGAGGTGTGCTGCACCTGTGATCCGAATAGCTGTGGCTCCACCCGGATGATTTCCTCCACCATGACCCTGAGCTCCTCCTCAGAAAACCTGGGGTGTCTTTGAGGTGCCATGATGTGGTGTGGGTGATGTGTGAGATGCTGTATGTTGTGATGTGTGGGGGGATGTGTTGGTGTGTGTTGTTTGAGGTGCGTGGATGTTGTATAAGTGATGGTGTTGTGTGTCTGTGGATGCTGGTGTTGTGTTTGCTAATCTCTCTCTCTCTGGCCTTCTTCAAAACTTTAAGTTGTAGGGGTTTGTGGGTAATGTGGGTGTGTGTTTTATAGTGTTGTGTGTGTGTGTGGTGTGTGTATGTGTATCAGGTGTGTGTATTTGGAATTGTCCAATGTGGTTGTGTTTTGTAAGTGTGTGTGTATTTTGAGCGTGGAGGTGTGTACCCCCAATGGATTACCGCAGTTGAAAGACCGCCGCGTTGATTCGTGGGTCGTGATAGTGTGACGGAGTCGGTTTTGGTATCGCCATGTTATTACTGACCTTTGGTGTGGTGGACTTGTGTGGGTGTCTGTATTGTGGCGGATTCCGAGATGTGGGTCATAATACCTGTAGCGGAATTCCATCGCCGCAACAGTATGTTTGCGGTCTTCAGCACGGCGGAAAGTGGTATTTACCGCCAGGGTTGTAATGAGGGTCAAGGTCTTCACAGCACTTTCCCAAGCTGCCCTACAAAAGCAAGTTGCCTGACTGCCTCTCTGCTGTGCATAACGTGACAGGACAGGTTCTAGAGCATTAAAGTGAAGGTGATAGTTGTCAGTCACTGAGAGCATGTATATGAGAGTACCAATCCATGATTTCAGATATACTTAAGTCAAACTTACTTGGCTTAACTGGCCTATGTTTTAAAATAATGAAAGACAGAAGGCGCGGCTAAGATGGTGGTCGCAAGTTAGCAAGCTCTGCATGCAAGCCCCATTATCTGTCGCTTATACCTGCATCACTGAGGAATCTACAGCCGGGAACTGCATCAGTACTACTTTAAATGTGGCTACACCGTTAATCGGATGTTTCAGTGGAGATCAAGGCTCACAAAACTGACACTGTACGACCCTGGCTTAACATTGCCCGCGGCTGCATGGTGCCTGTACAGTGATTACGGACCTGGTGAGACCCATTGAGGTGCTGACATGCTGACCCGTTACCTGGCCTCAGCGGTGAACCGGGTGAGAGCAGTAAACAGCGCTGACGCAGTGGACCCGGGGCTGCACTCCGAGCGAGAGACTGTGTGGGCCTTGCCAGAGAAGTTGGAGAGTTCAGGAACCAGCCCGATCAGCGGTATTGCACGGGCCCCCTGGGTGATGACCTACATTGATGTGCTTTTTAGGGGTAGCCGGTGCGCAACCTGAAGGAAACCTTGCAGTGGCACACTAGGCGAGTGCGGGGACTGCTGGAGAAGGGGGGAGATATGTCTGTGATTCTCCCTCTTGTGTTTGCCATTCCATGGGCCCATGTGATTGTCCTTCTGGGGCCGCGCCAGAGGCTTGCACGCCATAACTCTTAGACTGTGTAATTGTGCAATGGAGAGACATGGAGGGACAAGCCCTCGAGACAGTACTATCAAGACAACACTGCTGGGCCCTGGGTGTGGTGGGCGCCTGCAAGGGAGGGTGGAGGCCTGTGAGACCTGCACACAGTCGGTATAAATGCTGCCAAGCAACGCTGGTGGACCTTTATTCTTCTCCCTACTACTAAACTGCTAATACCAGGCTTTGGTTACTGAGGAGTGCCCCTTCTGCGATACTTGCCTGCAATCAACTGACTGTAGCTCATAAGCGGGAATCCCTAGTGCTGTGCAGCTCTGCTTGCATATCCAGAGACGATAGGAGACCCTATCACCTGAGCAACATCTCGGACCTGACTGATGACATTGCCCCTCCGTATCAGCGCCTCTTTCATCATCATTGTGCTGTTCGCCATTTGGACTGTAAGAATGGGGCTTCTCGTGCTGCGGTGCTCATGGTCCTTTGGGCACCTACAAACCAGCCCTCTTCACCTCAGTTCTTTGATCGTACACACAGCAGCAACCTCCCAACAATACAGGGAAATGGGGTGCACAAGCAATGCTGTGCAGGGCCTAAACACATGCCCATCTATTGCATCTGTGACGCCTGCCAGCAGGCAGCTGACTCAAAGCTCTTGGGAACACAACATATCTCTTGACGCCAAGATTGATTCAGTGCTGGAAGCAATAGAACGCACAAGAACCTCCCTGGAAAGCAGAATTGATAATGTGCTCATGGACCTGACCCTACTACATGCAGACCATGATAAACTTGTGGATAAAGTAACCGTAACAGAGCAAGCAATAGCAGAACTCCAGCCAAAGACTGAACAGCTAGAATCATCCCTCCAGACCCTATCAGAACGCGTTCACATTCTGGAGAAATGAGCGGAGGACGCAGAAGGAAGAGCTAAGTGGAATAATATACGCATTGTTGGCCTACCAGGGGGAGCGGAAGGGCAGGACCTTATACTATACATTGAACACTGGATCTGTGATAACTCCTATAGACCACTCTGTCCCTCCATTTCCGCATTGCACCAGCACCTCGAGTACCAGCGCCGAAACCACCACCTGGATATAACCCCAGACCACTAGTCATACACCTGCTTCATTACAGGGACAGAGATGTTATACTCGGTGAAACTTGAAAATTGCCTGAAATCAAAGTAGACAATACAAATGCCATGTTTTTTCTAGACTATAACATAGCTGTACAATATCAGTGCAGCTCATTCCTATTAGTAAAATGCACCTCTGTGGGCTGGAGATATGGTACTCACACCTCTTCCTCGTGCACTTATGAATAATTTCTGAGGGAACTGTGCACTTCTTCAACACCACGGAATCTGCGTGGGAATGGCTTAAATCCACAGGAAAGTGAACAGCTGTAAGCCACCCCTAACAAGGCGAAATGCCAATGGTACGCCAGGAGATCATCGTCGTGGGCGTAGGCAAGACTCACAACGTTTGTCCTCCCTTAAAGCTGTGCCTAACCTTGAACAGGTAATTGAAGAACGCTGGAAAGGAATTCAACAGGCTGTTGCCCTTGCAGACCCCTGGCAGCACTCGGCTTCGGAGGACGAGGCAACCCGATCCTCTGAAGATGAGAGCTCAACATCCACCTGGCTGTCTCCCTTAGGCTGGAAGAAGTGACTACACAAACAGCTGATATAGTTGTCTAATTCACTCATTAGAGACACTATGCAGCATTGTCTAATACATGATGTTCTAACATTCTTCCCTCTACTGTAAACCGGCGTCCTTTTGTAGTTGCCAGAAGGCTGGAGAAACTATATTACACATGGATATGTAACAACTTTCTCTATATATGATTTTGTGATGATTCACGCCGTAGATGATATAAGTGTATAAATCCTCCTCGATTGGATGCACACTACAGACTGGAAATTTGGGGCAGAGACAACACCGGAAGCCACAACACACCACTACGCCCTAAAACAAAAACTTCCCACAATTAACACAGTGTAAAACTTTAAAGGTGGAGGTTTGGACAAACACTGGTTGTAGTGAGCTGTCCTGATTGTATTCTCTCCACTACATTTGATATTACCAGTTGTGTTTGTTAAAATCGTAGTTATGCATTTAGAAGATTTAGTGGATATCCCTCCAGTCAGCAGCATGAAAGGTCCCCCTTGTGCCATGTACCAAGACAGTGACACGCTTTTATGAAGGTGGCAAGGTTGTCACAGAGGTTTTTGAGGGGGGGAATGACTGTTGTCTCTGTTGAGTTTGGCGAATTATTTAACTACGGCAAAGAGTTGTATGCTGTTGTGTGCGTTGGCATTGATGCGTTCCTGTATGGCTGCTTTCTCTGTTGTTCCGATGAAGTGGTGATGTGCAGTGACCGCGGTTTTGAAGGCTGTGTGGTCTGCCACGGTCTTACTGCTCCTCCATCTTTTCTCGAGCCATCTGCAGGTGATCTTGGACTCTTGGAGGTTGGGAGAGAACTATATGGCTTTCTTCGAGGGCTGCTTGTCTGAAGGTTTCCTGAGGGGAACCATTGTCTTGGTGCAGTCAGATACCCATCGGTGAAGGTTGCATCCTGAGGTGTTGGCGTCCGTGGATGTTGATGGTGTTTTTTTTTTTGCTGAGGGAGGTGGTGAGGTGGTCTTCGGTGAACTTGTTCCAGCTTTGGCAAGGATCCCAGTGGGCGTGGTGGCGTACAGTGGGTTCGGTGAAGGAGAAGTGGACGCATTGGTGGTCGGTGCAATGTAGCTCAGAGGTGTGGATGACAGGGATGTTACTGCTTGCGGAGAAAATGGGGTTGAGCGTGTGTCCTGCTGAGTGAGTTGGAGTTGTAACCAGTTGTTTAATTCCGATGGTGGTGAGGTCCACCAGTAGGGATGAGGTGTTGTGGTCATCGAGGTTATCCAGGTAGTGGTTGAGGTTGCTGAGGTGGATGTAGTCCGTTAAGGTGAGAGCATGGTGAGTGATGAAGTCAACTAAGGCTTTGCTGAAACGGGGGTGGGGGCCAGGGGGGTCAGTAGACGAGTGTGCCGTGGAGGGTGGTGTTCCGGTTGGTCTGGAAGTGGAGGTGTTTCATGTCGGGTGAGGGGTTGTCAGAGCTGGTTGTGTTGCAGAGGGTGTTTATGTGTGCGTTGGCGATGCGTCCTCCTGATCGGTTGATGCGATTCTTGTGGATGATTTTGTAGCCATCGAGATGGTGGTTGTGTTATCCGGGGCTGGGATGGAGTTCAACCAGGTTTCCGTAAAGAAGGTGACGTCGGGGAGATGAGATGGAGTCGAGCAGGTCCCAGATTTCCATAGCATGTGTTTTGGAGGAGTGGGTGTTGAGTAGGATGCTTCTGAGGTGTTCGGGTCCGGTTCTTGAAGGTCGTGCGGTCGGTTGGTTTGGTGTGCAGTGAGAGGAGAAGATGTAGTTGCGGCAGGTGGACAGGCCTTGTTTTTTTTTCAGAGATGCAAGGTGTCAGGCGGTGGAATGTCTGGGGGTGAGTGCGTGGAGGGTGCTGGAGTTGAACCGTTGGATGGTCCGAGAACCAGGGTTTGTGGCGCTGGACGTGGTCCAGGCATGGTGGGCGCAGATGGGCTAGCCTTTGCGTGCAGCGGCAGCCATTAAGTAGTGTTGGGGAGGGCTGGACAGCTGGGAGGTGTGAAGAGGGAAAGCAGTGCTGGAAAGGGGCGGGGCCACAGGGGACAAGCAGCGGCAAGGGCATGAAGAAAACAACAGGCCCAAAAAAAGAAGAGAATTTAGATAAAGTGAATAAAAGCAGTACTAGCTGAAAAGGTGGAAAAAAGAGCAGAGGAGCAAAAAGGCAGAAAAGACACAGGGCAGAAAGCAGCAGCAAAGCAGAGATGCTCCCCACTGGACCACCAGGGATGAGGAGCAGGCGGGTGCCTGCGGGCGGAGGAGGACCTTGAACTAAGGACCTGAAAGGGTCAGGGGCAACAGCTACCAGGTGGACAGGGGCAACAGCTACCAGGTGGAGCTGTGCAGTGAGGGAAGCAATTTACTGCCAAGTAAATTCCCAGAAATATGGGAGGCCATTTGCGCACTGGCCACCGGCAAGACACCGGGACCCCCCATGTGGTTTTATGAAACATATGATTCTCTATTAGCCCCGCTCCTATAGGTAGTATATGAAGAGGCCCTAAAGGCTCTGAGCCTCCCCACCCCCTTAAGAGAAACGCTCCTTATCTCAATACTAAAACCGGCAAAGGGCCTCACTAGCCTAGATGCTTACCGCCCCCTGGCGATGCTCAATACTGATTATAAAATACTGGCCAAAATATTAGCAGACCGCTTAGCACCCGTGGTACCCACTCTAATACACGTAGACCAGAATGACTTTATTCCGGCCAGCACTACCTCTTTGAACCTTCTACGATTCTTCAGAATATGTGAATCCCGTCCGGAGAAAAGGCCTAGCTCGGGGTGCCTGGTCCTAGACTTGGAAAAAGGCCAAGATACAGGCTTGGAGGAAGATTCTTGTGTCTAGGGCACCTGCTATATATGCTGCTGACTACCAGAGTCAAAACAGGATCCCTCATATCCAACCCCATCGAAAAATACAGAGGCACGGGCCAGCAAACTCCTCTCCCCCCTGTTGTTTCCCCTGGCAATAGAACTCCTAGAGGCGGACCTACGTATGCAGGGATGTGAATGGGGCACAGCCCTAAGCTATGACAGTCACACTGTCTGACTTTAAGCGGATGATATGCTCATATACCTTAGAGACGTCTGCTCAATACCAGCTACACTGATACACACCCTCTGTAACTATGGAAACCTGACGGGTCTGAGTGTTAACTGGACTAAGGCCCTCATTACAACATTGGCGGTAAAAGGCGCTTACCGCCGTGCAGAAGACCTCCAACACACCGCCGCGGCAGTGGAATTCCGCCACAGCTATTATGACCCACATCTCGGAATCCGCCAAAAGTCAGACACCCACACAAGTCCGCCACACCAAAGGTCAGTGATAAACTGGCGAAAACAAAACCTGCACCGTCACGCCAACAGAAATACGCCCACACTATCACGACACACTAATCCACGCGGCGGTCTTTCAACTGCGGTATTCCATTGGCGGTACACACTGCCGCGCTCAAAATACACACACTCTTACAAAACACTGCCATATTGGACAATTCAAAATACAGACACCTGAGACACATACACACACCACTCCCACACACCCATTACAATATAAAACACACACCCACATCACCCACAAACCCCCACGACAAAAAATTCCGAAAGAAGGCCAGAGAGAAACACCACCAGCAAGAACAACAGCATCCACAGGCACACAACACCATCACCCACACAACTTCCACGCACCTCACACAACACACCACTACATATCACCACACTTATCACCACACACTCCACCCCACACATCACCTACACCACCCCATGGCACGGCAAAGACACCCCAGGTTCTTGGAGGAAGAGTTCAGGGTCATGGTGGAGGAAATCTTCCATAGCTAGGAAGATGGAGCTATGGCGAAGAATTGTGGACAGGGTCAACGCAGTGGGACAACACCCAAGAAATCGGGAGGACATCAGGAAGAGGTGGAACGGCCTAAGGGGGAAGGTGCGTTCCGTGGTCTCAAGACACCACCTGGCGGTTCAGCGGACTGGCGGCGGACCCCCACCTCCTCCACCACAACTAACAACATGGGAGGAGCAGGTCTTGGTGATTCTGCATCCTGAGGGCCTCGCAGGAGTAGGTGGAGGAATGGACTCTGGTAAGTCAAAGCTTTACTATTACATCCCCCACCCTACCTGCATGCTATCACATGCCCCGACCCTCACCCTCACCCCCAGCACCCCAACTTCTCACAAATGTCCCAACATCAAAAACCACACATCCCAACACCAAGCCATGCATGCAACAACAAAGCTTGGACATCCATCACCAAAGCATGCCCACTGCACATACCCATACACCCCCCTAAACCATCATCACACAAGCTCTCACACAGGAATGCTAGCACTGGGGTACACGGTCACCCACCCATTGAACACCATTACACACACAGATTTAATAAACATCCTTTTCTACCCCTGCAGGACCCCTACCCAACGTCACCGGACAGGAGGGTCCACACATGTCCACACCACCAACAGACGAGGCCCACATTGATGACAGCACCTCTGTCCAACTGGATCTAGATGACCAGCCCGGACCATCGGGGACCTCTGGACAGTCGGTTCCCCTCACACAGGCACAGGCCACCACTGACCTTCCCCCCTCTGGAAACACCAGCACAGCACGCATCCAACGGGCCCATACCTTCGTCCCCAGGACACGTCAATCAGCTGTGTGTCCACCACTGCAGGGAACCCAGGCTAACCCACCACCCCAACAACAACAGGGACCTGGGGGCAGTGGTAGTGGGCACACGGTCCAGGGGACGGAGGCACTGGAACACAGGGGAACTGGGAGGGCTTTCGTGCGACAGGGGGCGGATAGGCCAAGGGAACCCACTCTCCACGAGGCCCTCTCCTCCATCATGGGAGACTAACACCACTCCCTGGAGACGAAAGCAACGGCACTTGTCAAGTTTCAGATGACCCAGCGCATGCAGGAGGAACAGTATATGGGCTTCAGGGAGGAACTCAGAACCATCAGCTCCACCCTGGGCACCATCGTAGGGGTGCTGAAGGAACTACTCAACACCAGAAGGGACACTGCGGCACTACAAGGGGCCCCTGACACTAGCATGGACGATGAACTGCCCACCACCTCCGCCGGCGGTAGTGGACAGGACGCCCCGCCACAGGACCACCACACCAGCACCCCACCCCCTGCAGAGGGAGAACCACCCCGCAAACGGTCCCTGAAATCCAGGAACAAGACAGAGAACGATGCGAAGACCACCGCCAAGAAATTAGACCACCCTGATTGTCATCCTACTGTCCCACTTTGTCACCCTGTCCATAATTAAACTGCCCCAGCTCCACTTCCTAAGCCCATATGGGCAATGCACCTATGAGACTAATAGACTGGACTCTGCCAGGGACACTCCTCCGCCATCACCCCTCACCATTTCACTACCCCCTCCATTTTTGAGCATTTAAGTGAACACACCTTAAGCACAAAATGATCTGGAGTCTGTCTGTGATTTTGAAATAGTGT
Organism: Pleurodeles waltl; assembly: GCF_031143425.1. NCBI lineage: Eukaryota > Metazoa > Chordata > Amphibia > Caudata > Salamandridae > Pleurodeles > Pleurodeles waltl. The sequence goes on from NC_090442.1 coordinate 983,870,624, forward strand.
ATTAGCAATTACAGTGACAAAATGTTTTTTAAATAGTAATGTCAACATACCTATGTCACACAGCTGTAGTCTATGAGGAATCTAAGCAGATGTCACACAGTGGGACCCACATCTGTGAAACCGTAAGGGAAAGTGACAACTCAGTGACCATACAGTGGGTGAAAACGACAGACAGGCGAGAGGTAGTAGTGTTAAAGTACATGTAGTAGGCAGGATTGTATTCTTACCTGTGTCTCACTGGAAATATTGCTGGATCACTGAGTCCCTGTTGTGCATGTCTTCTTCCTCTGCTTCCTCCTCATCACTGTCCACAGGCTCCACAGCTGCAACAACACCGCCATCTGGACCGTCCTCCTGCAGAAAAGGCACCTGGCGTCTCAAAGCCAAGTTGTGAGGCATACAGCAGGCCACGATGATCTGGCACACCTTCTTTGGTGAGTAGAATAGGGATCCACCTGTCATATGGAGGCACCTGAACCGGGCCTTCAGGAGGCCGAAGGTCCGCTCGATCACCCTCCTAGTTCGCCCATGGGCCTCATTGCAGCGTTCCTCTGCCCTTGTCCTGGGATTCCTCACTGGGGTCAGTAGCCATGACAGGTTTGGGTAACCAGAGTCACCTGTAATGGTGAGTGGCAACTGTTAGACACACACTAACCTGGAGGGATAACCCCAGACCCAGACAACCATTCCCACTGACTTGCTTCCAAGTGCTCTCCTAATAGCCACACACAGTGCGTCTGGAGTTGACCCATCACATAAGGGATGCTGCTATTCCGCAGGATGTAGTCGTCATGCACTGAGCCAGGGAACATGGCATTCACATGGGAGATGTACTGGTCTGCCAAACATACCATCTGTACATTCATGGAATGATAACCCTTCCGGTTTCTGTACACCTGTTCACTCCTGTGGGGGGGGACCAAAGCCACATGGGTACCATCAATGGCACCTATGATGTTGGGGATATGTCCCTGGGCATAGAAATCACCTTTCACTGTAGGCAAATCGTCAACCTGAGGGAAAACGATGTAGCTCCGCATGTGTTTCAGAAGGGCAGACAACACTCTGGAAATACGTTGGAAAACATAGGCTGGGACATCCCTGATGCCATGGCCACAGTTGTTTGAAAAGAGCCACTTGCAAGGAAATGGAGTACTGACAGCACCTGCACTTGAGGGGGGATTCCTGTGGGATGGCGGATTGCTGACATCAGGTCTGGCTCCAACTGGGTACACAGTTCCTGGATTGTGGCACGGTCAAGCCTGTAGGTGATTATCAAATGTCGCTCCTCCATTGTCGACAGGTCCACCAACGGTCGGTACACCGGAGGATGGCGATATCTCCTCACATGTCCCAGCGGACGGTGCCTATGAAGGACAACAGCAAGCACAGAGTCAAACAACTCAGAGGTACGTACCCACAGTTTACCCCGAACACCAATCATACACAAAAGGTGGCCTGTATGTGTGTTGAGACTAGGCCTAGGTATGTGTGACGCAGTTGAAAATGAAGCCATGTGGGCCCCTGAAATGGCGGCTGCCTGACCTCTAAAGTGGGACAATGGGATGTGAGGTAACTGCGCTGGCGTTCTACACCGTCGCGGTAGGTGGTCGAAGACTGCGGCGCAATTCTGCATTGGTTAACATTGGACCCTATGGGTCCCAGGAGCCAATGACGATGTACGCCGACGGTACGCACCGCCGCGAACGTGACCGCCATTTTCTATCTGTTCAATCACTCGATACCTGATCTTCGACAGGAGAGGACCTACACTGCAAGTGCTGCTGTAACCTCGGTCTGGAAGAGAAAATGGCTTGTGCGTCTGGGGAAAGGGCCCCTGCCTTCACATTGGAGGAGTTGGAGAAGCTCGTGGATGGGGTCCTCCCCCAATACACACTACTCTAGGGTCCTCCAGACAAACAGGTAAGTACACAGGGAGCATGTTCTATGGGCTATGCCTGTGTGGAGAGGGCTGGATGTAAGAAGGAAGGGGGCAAAGTGCTGCGTGCATGAAAGACGGTGAATGCATGTGCCACATGGCAAGGGTAGGGATGGGGGCCAATCACTTTGACGGTGCAGTTGGTAATGACTTCTCTTCTTCCCCTGTACATTTCATGTAGGTCAGCGCCCACCAGAAGAAAGATATTTGGTGTGCCATCCACAAGGACGTCCGGACCCTGGGTGTCTACCACAGACGGAGCACCCACTGCCGGAAAAGATGGGAGGACATTCGCCGCTGGAGCAAGAAGACGGCGGAGGCTCAGCTGGGGATGGCCTCCCAACGTGGGAGGGGTGCCCGTCGCACCATGACCCCCCTGATGTTCAGGATCCTTGCAGTGGCCTACCCGGAGTTGGATGGGCGCTTGAGGGCATCAGAGCAGACACAAGGGGGTGAGTACACTCTCATTCTGCTGACTTTGCGCGCAGTGGAGGTGTCTGGGTGGGGGAGGAGGGCTGTGGGTTTCCCTAGGCCAGGGCGAGTTCCGTAGGCAAGGCCCCTCCGTAATGCAGGCCATGTGGCACCCCAGCCCACCTCTGTAGAGTGACAAGTACAGCTATTCATGCCCCTGTGTCATCTATGTGTGCAGATGTCGTCCATAGCCTTGTATGCCATTTCCCAGGAATTGAACAGTGAAGCCCAAGAGCGCGGCGTAGTGCAGGGGGCTTCTGTGTCTGTCTTGTCCGCCAACGGTAGCGGTAATGCATGCGCTCAACATGTCTTTCTTCTGTCGTCGTACCCCTTTTTGTGGTCTCCCTGTTCTTGTGTGCTTTAGTATCATCAGGCGGAGGAGCAGTGGCACCGGAGCAAGAGGGAGCTGCATCCCACATGGCCCTGGAGGGCAACACTACGGACTCGGAATTCACCAGTGGGACAGAGGGCGAGGGGAGCTTCACGGCGGGGACAGGAGCTGACACCTGCGCCACGGACTCGTCCTCTGATGGGAGCTCCCTTGTGGTGGCGGCAACATCTGTGCCCCCCGCATCTACAGGTACAGCCGCCACCCCCCCTACCAGCACCGCCCTCCCAGCAGCCCCTCAGCCTTGGCCCCGTGCCTGCTCACCCAGGAGGGTGGGCATCACCTTAGCCCCAGGCACCTCAGGCCCTGCCCCAGTCACCCCTGCTGCCCTCAGTGAGGAGGCCATTGACCTCCTCAGGTCCCTCACTGTTGGGCAGTCTACCATTTTGAATGCCATCCAGGGTGTAGAAAGGCAGTTGCAACAAACTAATGCATTCCTGGAGGGCATTCATTCTGGTCAGGCGGCCCTTCACCGGGCTTTTCAAACTCTGGCCTCAGCACTGATGGCAGCCATTGTCCGCGTCTCAAGCCTCCCCCCTCCAACTTCCTCCACTCAGACCCAATCCCCTGTACCTCTGCCTATCCCAAGCACACCATCAGACCAGCCTGCACACATGTCAACACACAAGGGAAGCTCAGGCAAACATAAGCACCACACATCCCACAGGCACTCACGCAAGCAACACACACATGCAGACACACCAACATCCACTGCCTCCACTGTGTCCCCCTCCTCGTCGTCTCCCTCCTCCCTCCCAGTCTCGTCTACACTCACACCTGCATGCACTACCTCTACAGCCACTACGTCCCTCACTAGCACACCCACCAGCACACCCCGCTCATGAGCAGTCATCACCCCCACTACCATTCACACGTCCCCTGTGTCCTCTCCTAGTGTGTCTGTGACGCCCCCTCCCAAGATACACAAACGCAGGCACACACCCACCCAACAGCCATCCACCTCACGACAGCCTCCAGCGAATGCACCTGCACCCAAAGTCACCAAACGTACACCTCCTACTACCACCACCTCTTCCTCCACTCCCAAACCCCCTCCAGCTACCCGTCCCAGTGTGTCCAAAAAACGTTTCCTGTCCAGCCTTGACCTTTTTCCCACACCTCCCCCACCCCGTCCATCTCATAGGTCCCGAAGTAGCACCTCAGCCACAACATCTCCGGGACCAGTGGTGCCTGTAGTCACTGGTATGTGGAGTGCACCGGCCACTAGGACAGCCAGTGTGGCACGGAGCCACAGCACAGACAGTCCCCCACCTGTGAAGCATCAGGAGTTGGCCAGTGCCCGGCAGGAGAGGGGGAAGACTCCAGCCGCCAAAGCCGCTCCCAGGGGTCCCGTTGGGAGTGTGGAGTCAGCTGTGACACCTTCCAAGGTGGGGAAGGGCCTCAAGAAACCCGGCAAGTCTGGGAAGAGCTGCACGGCGGAGAAGACCGCCATCATCCCCGCTGTCCAGGAGGCCACCGCCAGCCACAGCTGCCCAGGAGGCCACCGCCAGCCCCAGCCCAGCTTCCCAGGAAGCCACCGCCAGCCCCAGCCCAGCTGCCCAGGAGGTCACTGCCAGCCCCAGCCCACCCGCCCAGGAGGCCACCGCCAGCCCCAGCACAGCTGCCCAGGAGGCCACAGCCAGCCCCAGCCCAGCTGCCCAGGAGGCCCCGCCAGCCCCAGCCCAGCTGCCCAGGAGGCCACCGCCAGCCCCAGCCCAGCTGCACAGGAGGCCACCGCCAGCCGCAGCCCAGCTGCCCAGGAGGCCACCGCCAGCCGCAGCCCAGCTGCCCAGGAGGGCACCGCCAGCCGCAGCCCAGCTGCCCAGGAGGGCACCGCCAGCCCCAGCACAGCTGCCCAGGAGGCCACCGCCAGCAACAGCCCCGCTGATCCATAAAGGACCGCGTGCACCAGCCCCGCTGCCCAGGAGGCCACCGCCAGCCCCAGCCCAGCTGCCCAGGAGGCCACCGCCAGCCCCAGCCCAGCTGCCCAGGAGGCCACCGCCAGCCCCAGCACAGCTGCCCAGGAGGCCACCGCCAGCCCCAGCCCAGCAGGCCATCGCCAGCCCCAGCACAGCTGCCCAGGAGGCCACCGCCAGCCCCAGCCCAGCTGCCCAGGAGGCCACTGCCAGCCCCAGCCCAGCTGCCCAGGAGGCCACCACCTGCCCCAGCCCAGCTGCCCAGGAGGCCACCGCCAGCCCCAGTACAGCTGCCCAGGAGGCCACCGCCAGCCCCAGCCCAGCTGCCCAGGAGGCCACCACCAGCAACAGCACAGCTGCCCAGGAGGCCACCAGCAGCCACAGCCCCGCTGATCCATGAAGGACTGCCAGCACCAGCCCCGCTGGGCCATGAAGGACCGCCAGCACAAGCCCGCTGGGCCATGAAGGAGCGCCAGCACAAGCACCGCTGAACAAGGCACCGCCAACTCAAGCACCGCTGAACAGGGCACCGCCAACTCAAGCACCCCTGAACAGGGCACCACCAACTCAAGCACCGCTAGCACATGAGCGGCAGGGGCACTGACGCAACTGGCTCCGTCACGGGGTGAGTGATGCACTCTGGGCACCAGTCCCCCTCCAGAAACAGTTGAGAGATCCATCCACTACCTCTGTCCTTCACAGGATGAAGCACTCTGGGCACCAGTCCCCCTCCAGAACCAGTGGAGACATCCATCCACTACCTCTGTCCTTCACAGGATGAAGCACTCTGGGCACCAGTCCCCCTCCAGAACCAGTGGAGACATCCATCCACTACCTCTGTCCTTCACAGGATTCCCTCCAGAACCAGTGGAGACTGTTATCCACTTGAGAGACTGTGTCTTTGCACTCCCCAGGATATGGCAGTGGGCAACCCACCCACTGTAGAGACTTGAGAGACTGTGGCTTTGCACTCCCAGGATTGAACAGTGGGCAACCTACCCACTGTAGAGACTTGAGAGACTGGCTTTGCACTCCACAGGATTGAACAGTGGGCAAACCACCCACTGTAGAGACTTGAGAGACTGTGGCTTTGCACTCCCCAGGATTGAACAGTGGGCAACCCACCCACTGTAGAGACTTGAGAGACTGTGGCTTTGCACTCCCCAGGATTGAAAAGTGAGCAAACTACCAACTGTAGAGACTTGAGAGACTGTGGCTTTGCACTCCCCAGGATTGAACAGTGGGCAACCCACCCACTGTAGAGACTTGAGAGACTGTGGCTTTGCACTCCCCAGAATTGAACAGTGGGCAAACCACCCACTGTAGAGACTTGAGAGACTGTGGCTTTGCAGTCCGCAGCATTGAACAGTGGGCAACCCACCCACTGTAGAGACTTGAGAGACTGTGGCTTTGCACTCCCCAGGATTGAACAGTGGGCAACCCACCCACTGTAGAGGCTTGAGAGACTGTGGCTTTCCACTCCCCAGGATTGAACAGTGGGCAACCCACCCACTGTAGAGGCTTGAGAGACTGTGGCTTTGCACTCCCCTGGATTGAACATTGGGCATGTGGCCCACTCGTGGATTTGGCGTCATGCACTCAAGCGGCTGAGGTGCCCCCCCTTTCCCTCCCCCTGAGGTGCCGGTTTTCTTGCTGTCTGATGCCCTTGCAGTGTTCTCTCCGTCATGGTCGGGGATCTTGTGTGGGCCTCGCCCATACCGTGTGGTCCCAGTGTTCCACGGATTTTCTTTGTGCAGTACCTGTACTACTATGCCTGGTATATATTTTGTACATGGTGTTTATATATATATATTTCTGCCTACTTGTTTGTAAGATATTCCGATGGTTACACTGATTTTCTTTGGTCTTTGCATTCTTCCGGTGGGGTTTGGGGGGTGTAACTGTGATGTATTGATATGCATTAGTGTGTGTGTTGTCGTGGGTGAGGGTGGGGGTGGGGGTGTTGCGTGTGTGTGTCCCTGTTTTTTCCTTCCCCCTTCCCCTGCGTCATAGGTGCAGTACTCACCGTGGTCTTCGCCGCCGGCGTTCATGCTCCTGGTAGAGGAGCAGGAAGACTATTGCAGGTAGGATTTGGAGTTCCGGTTCCATGGTGCCCTCGTTCCTCGTGGAGTGTGTAGAGGTGAGCGTTTTCCCTTCGAAATTCCTGTTTCCGCCGTGTTTTTATCCACGGTGTATCCGCCCCGGAAAAGGTGGCTGATTGGCCTGTCATAACAGTGTGGGCGGTACATTGTCTTCCGCCTGTCTGTTGGTGGTGACCGCCGCGCTGTTTGTTTGTACCGCCGTGGCGGTCGGAGTGTTGAAGTGGCTGTCTTTGTTGGCGGTTTCCGCCATGGTCGTAATTGCTATTTTTTTACCGCCGGCCTGTTGGAGGTCTTAGCGTCGCTTTACCACCGTCCGCCAGGGTTGTAATGACCACCTAAGTCTTTGCCTTTTCCCTTTGAACTCACTAACACCCAACCCACAGTTAACCTTAGCCGGCATACCACTTACCTGGCTGCCTGATACATTTAGATACCTGGAGATCAGGGTGTACCATACACACAAAGACTTATTAGACAGCAACATCACCCGCGCAGTCAAATCGCTACGGACTCAAATATAATTCTGGAAGTCGCTGCCGCTGTTAGTGGCAGGACGTTTTGCATTACTTAAGATGTTTACCCTCCTCAGGCTCTTAAAATACTTTGCAAATTTACCGCTATACATATCCCCTCCGTTCTTCCGTGCCCTGGAGAGCACGCTCAGAGACTTCAGATGGAACACCTCCCGGTGCCGAATGGCACTCTTTAAATTATACCAAACAACAGATCATCATGGGCTGGCAGTGCCAAGCTTTGAGCACTATTATTTGGCATCTCAGCTGCAATGCGTGGCACGCCGGTTGGTTGGATTGCAGCTGTTAGACACTGCAACTGGGGCAACTGTGTGGCGACAAATGCAACTGTTAAATTATTTCCACCCCTGCACTAAGGCCCTTGCGCTTAAACCCACTCTCTTACGAGTGGCATATTGATGTTTTCGTAGGAGTCTCTACTTCACAAGGGAAACACTTGCTTACTCCCCAGCGCTGGCTCTCTTGGGAAGCCCGAGGGGGAAGCACATTACCTCAAGACCAGAACTGACCCGCTTGCACGAAGTGTGAATACAGAGGACTTATATAGCGATGGCAATCTCCTCCCATACGAACCTCTGGAGGAGCAAGAGGGCAGTTGGAAAAAAAAATTTAGGCTGTCAAGTGGGGCAGAATTTTTATTGGTATAGATGAGACAAAACTGGGTGGTAGGAACTTTGTGGATTCCTGCAGATTCTGGAAGGTTCCATCACAAAAATGTGGGGAAAATGTGTGATTTCCAGCAAAATTGGTGGTTTGCAGGGCATTGTGGGTAAGAAAATGGTGCGGGGTGCATGTGAAGCACAGCACCCTGGACTCACGCAGATGTTTAGTTTTCAGATGTGTCTAGTTCTCGTGGATTTTTCTACATGGCAGCTCCCCAAAGTCCAAAAAGTGCAGCCCTCACCACTCCAAGTGGGACGATTTAATCAAATGTCCTCTTGCTTGCTGTGGGATAAGATGTTTTAGTGTCCCGGGGGAGAGCTGAAAGACTGTTACCCCCTTCAGTTGTGGTGGGGGCATAACCAGGCCCATACAGGTTGGTAGCCATCACCCCACTATTTTTTTTTTTTAAATTCCCTGGCATCTAGTAGACTTTCTCGGTGTGGATCGGAGATAATTGGCAGCTATGGCCAACAGTAATGTGCCCCCATGGGGAGCGAACCTTGCCCAAGGGGCTGCCCCCCCAAACAAAACACACACATACACACACACAAATCCCTGGTGTCTAAGTGGTTTCAACCCCCACCCCACCCCCACCCAGGGGATATCGACCTAATAGAAATAGGAAAATCAGCCCCCAAGGGAGGCAAAAATGGCCTAAAATAAATCCCCCCCAGGGGAGCAACCCTTGCCTAAGGGGTCGCTCCTGTTGCTTGAAATTGGCGCAAAAGAAATCCATGGTGCCCAGTGGTTTCTGCCCCCCATGCGGGCATATTGGCCTAATAAAAATAGGCTGATCTGCCCCCAAGGGTGGAATGGCTTAAAATAAATTTGCCCTCCCCAGGAGAACGACCCTTGCCCAAGGGGCCGCTCCCCTCATTCAATAATATAAAAAAAAAAATCCCTGGTGTCTAGTGGTTTCTGCCCCCCTTGGGGGCAGATTGGCCTAATAAAAATAGGCTGATCTGCCTAATAATTTCCCCTCATGGGGAGCGGCCCTTACCCATGGGGAGCGGCCCTTGCCTAAGGGGCCTCTCCCCTCATGACAATAACATAAAAAAAAAACTCCTTGCTGTCTAGTGGACATTTCTACTGCCTGATCGCATCACGATCGGGCAGCAGAAATGTTGAGAAAGACATCAAAGGAAAGGAAAGGCCTTTTCTTTTCTTTGATGCCTTTGTCAGCCCCTCTACTTGATCGGAGAAGAAATGCAAAAGTAACTGTTACGTCCTTGGCTGCGAAGAGGTTAACAAGCCGTTTTGTTGAACTGGACAGTCCTTGTATGCCATTGCTGTTAGACCAGTCCTTCTTCTCCTTATTTTTGACATTATTCTAGACTTCAGAGTCCCAGGTAAACATGAACATGCTAGTAAGTCACACGTAACTGTGACAATGGTTTTTAGGATTGTGTATCTTTCTGATATTCAGATCCGACCATATGTTTGAGGAAAAGTAGCTTATGTGTCACTGTTGGTACATGGCATGGATTCTACCATCTCAGTATTGTCCAGAGGTCTGAAAGAGGCCGATCTCATACTGGAATATGAAAATGTTTCTAAAATAAATTGAAACTTTTTTTTGAGGTTCTCCTGAACATTAGAAAAATATTAAGTGTTGAATTCTCACGAATTTGTATGCAAGAGAAATATTGTAATAGATAGCTAACCTCCCAATTTTCCTAAAAAATAAAATAATTGTCTCTAAAGTGTCTTAAAGATTGGTAGTGGTTATTATAGACAAATACATGTATATACTTTCTTTTTTAGATGCCAGCAACAAAATGTTAAAGGAAATGATATTATGAAGAAAGTGTTCTCAAACAAGCTGAAATATCCTCAGGTGAGTTAAAATGTTAGTCAACCAGTATTGTTACCTTTTTTGCTATGCAGCTATTTGAATATGACACCAAAGACTTTAAATCAAAAGCTATATAAAAAAACAAGTAATGCAATGTTTATAACAATTCAGCAGGTACAAGATATAATTATGTGTAATGTTTAATTATGTTTCTAATACTCTAGTTTGAGAGACTGGTGCAGGAATATTTTCTTAATGAGTAGACTTGCTATGCTTTGCTCTATCTACAGTTTTGATTATCTATAGAAGACATATTATTGTGGACATCTTCACTTCCCCACAAGTGTTTACTTGTTAGTCCGTAAAGATGCCAGAACTGGCTAACTACTTTGCCTTTTGCTGTAATTTGCTGTGATAAGTGATGACACTGAGCTGGAAGTCGTTTGGACGGTGCTCTTTCCACAAAAGGCTTAGTTGCTGTAGCTGTTACCTCAAATTTGTCCTCTTCCCAAACTTGTGTTCCAGCAAATTGTTTGCTGAGCATATGGATGCACTATGCTTAAATAGTAGTGCAGTGATAAATTACCACTCTTCTAAGATTTTCCACTCTGCCAGGTGTTGGAATCAGTGTTATTGATTACTGTCAGCTGTATGACACTCCATTCAGTAGTAATTACCACACACCATTTTCTACTTAACAGCAGCTAAGTTGGAGGTTTTTCTTTAACACTGACAATACAATTTTTACCCAGCTTTAACAACACAAATACAACAAATACAACTGTAAATCGATAATTGGAATGTCAGTGACAGAAACTGTGTAGTAGGAGCTATTCCACCAGTAATACCTAAATATGGTGATCATATCAAGCCTACACTTCACGTAAGAGTAGCTGGGTATAGCTGTTAGTCAATCTCTCACTACACCCTCACCTCAAGACTCCACCACATTGGGATCCGAAACAACGCTCTTAAATGGATCATGCCTTCATCACAGGACGCACCCAGAGTCTGCCTCCCTCCTTTTACATCGGAACCAAAGAGCATCGTGCGTGGCGTACCCCAGATATCCTCACTCAGCCCCACCCTTTTTAACACCTACGTGACGCCCCTAGCCAAGATCGTCCACTCCCACGGTCTCTGCATCATCTCATACGCCAACGACACCCAACTTATTCTCCTCCTCTCTGAAAACCATGCCTCCCCTAGAGGCAACTTCCACAGCGCCATGACTAATGTTGTCAATTGGATGAAATCCAACTGCCTTCAACTGAACACAGGCAAGGCAGATGTGATCATGTTCGGAAACAACTCCTCCCCCTGGGATGACTCCTGGTGGCCCTTCACTCTCGGTCAGCCCCTACCGACCATGCCCGCAATCTCTGCATCATCATCGAGAGCAAGTTCACATTCAAACAACAGTTAAACGCTGTGGCCGCTGCCAGCTTCCACAACCTACACATGCTATGGAAGATTTTGAGATGGATCCCCATCGAAACCAGAAAAACTGTATACCAAGCCACCATCACCAGCAGGCTAGACTATGGGAAAATCATCTGCGTCAGACTCCCCACCCAACTCCTCCACTGCCTTTAGACCATTCAGAATGCAGCCGCAAGACTCATCTTGGACCTTCCCAGGCAGACCCACATCACCCCACACTTCAGGAGTCTCCACTGGCTGCCCAAGCACAAGATATGCAGATTCAAGGTACTCACCATCGCATACAGAGCCCTCCACAACATTGGACCCAGTCTCATCAAACACAGACTCTTCTTCCACCAGCCTGCAAGGGACCTCTGATCGACAACCCTAGCCCAAGTCCTAAAAATTTGTTGCAGCCACAGTGGAGAACGTGCCTTCTCCCATCTCGCCACCAAGATTTGGAACAACCTCCCCACCCACCTGCAGACCACGCACTCCCTCATCGACCTAAAGAGAAATCTCAAAACATGGCCCTTTGAGGAATAACTACCAGCTGCAGCAACAACCCCTAGGACCTGCATACCCCGGGGGTGACAAGCCACCCTTTATAAAACAATTTATTGATTGATTGATTGAATTGAAGAGACAAACGATGAGTGGATCGTATTTACTGTGTTGCAGTTCCTGTAATGAGAATATCATTTGTACAGTTGGTATCACCAGGGATAATTCTAGGACTGCCAATAACTAAACTGAGTTTCTGATGGATACTTCTAATCACCGATTCCTCACCTTTTTAATATTCACCTGGCATCATACTATCCAAACACTTTGCACTGGTATTGGTATCATGTGGCTCCATAATGCTGCTGTTCTGAGCAGACCAATGTATAGACGGAACCCATGTGTACATTCCTATTTTGTTCCCTTTAGACAAGGACCTTCAGCTTGAAATTGGGGAATTTTCAAAAAAATTACCACTGTGCAAAGGAAAATGTCACTCCCAGGGTAAACTGTGTAGGAACTGTTGGAAACAGATGTCGGTGAAGGACCCTCACAGAGTTTGTCTTTGGTGCCTGGATTTGACGCTTGAACCCAGGGCCTGCAATGACTGTACCCAGATAAATTTGAAATCCGTGTGGAACTACAGGCCAAACTTTATATCATCAAATATTAGAAGACTCCCAGCCGTGGCCAGTCAAAGTCAAAAGGAAGGTCCTGTTGCTGTTCCTGAAATTATTGTCCTGCAGCAGACCATTCTCTCTGTCAAAATCTTCAAGTAAGAACCAATAAAAAGCATAAGAAATCAAAACGTGAATCTGCACATTCATGCCACCCTGAGACTGTGGACAGGACGCGAGGGTTTCAACATGCCTCCTGATCTTGTTTGTGAACTCCATCAGAGCTGATTACGAGTCTAGTCCCAGTGCTTCCAAGGTTCCCATGCCTGTTTCCAGGCACATTGGAGATGTTGCCGCAAGTAGAGGCCATCATAGAGGCCATGGTATGCATTTTTGGTACTTTCCTAGGTTCCTCTGATGTGCCTTTGGGCTCTAAGGATCCACAGGGGCCTTCAGTCAGGTTTCTGCTGGCATATCCATTCTCTGCACCTTGCGAGCCACTTAAACCCACATCGGATTCAAGACCCTCCGTGGTGCCGACTTCAGCTTCAGCACCAACCCCTGTACCTGTTCCCTTTTCATCGATGCTGATGACTGTGGAGGACGATTTCCAGCCTATTGTGCTATCCATCTCAGAGCAGATTCCACCTCAATGGATGTTGCCCCTAACTCTGATCAACAAAAAGCCAAAGGACAATCCTTTCAATTATGACCCCTCTGGTCCTGTTATGGAGAAAAAAGCACATCTTTTGCAGTAGTTAAGCAAAGGGCAACACACGTCTTAGTTCTACAGCTACCCACTATCATGGTCAAAACTAATGTTTTGACTGAGGTACTATTGCCAGGTCATGCCCATACAGAGCCTCTATTACCATTTAATGAGGCCATCAGGAAAACCCTTTTTGTTCACTTGGGTGAAACCACGTGCAGACCCACCTGTTAATAGGCCGGTTTTTCGTCGCCAGTGTTGTGCACCTAGCGATGCAGCCTTTCTTACACAACATCCAACGCCATAGAGTGTGTTAGTACATGCGTCCATCAGAAAAGTCAATCCCAACTCCTTCCCTACCACTCCGCCTGATCATAAGTCAAAACAGATCAACATTTGGCAAGCAGATATTCTTCTGTACGAGCCTTGCTCTAAAGTTCAGCTGTTCTAGGCCACTACTCCTGTGTGTTGTGTGACACAGTGGCACACATTTTACCTCATGTTTCAGATGACCTTCAGGCATCACTTAAACTATTCAGGATGTTTGAGATGCAGAAAAAGTTGTAATACGTTCTAGTTTGGACACAGCTGACTACTTAGGCCGAGCAATGGTTGATGAGGTCTACAGGCTTCTCTGGAGATGTCCAAGCGTCCTTGATGGACATGCCATTTGATGGCTCTCGACACTTTGGCAAAAAAGGATTCGGCTTTGGAACAGATTAGAGAGTAGGGCCAGGGCATGTTCTTTGGGTCTTTCTGCCTTACCAGACAATTTCTCCAACAATTTTGCCTTCTCCAAAGCCATAGCTGGGGTTTTCAGTATGGCCAGTCTCTTCCTTGAGCCCAGCTGACCTTTTTAGTGGTCAAGGTCGTGGTTCTCAAAAACAACACACAAGACAGCCAGGACAATGTGCAGCTCAGGCCCCTGCCTCTCCGGCATCAGCAGCCGCAAAACCTTTCTTTCTATTCTGCAACACTCCTCCTCCCCCCAATCAGGGTGGCTGACAAAGGACCATCTGTCTGTCTTTCAGCAAGAAATACAGGCCTTTTTGCCCAAAGGTGCCATAGAGAGGGTTCTGGCCTCAGAAGTAGGAACTGGGTGTTGCTCCAGCTACCACTTTGTGCTAATAAAGGACGTAGGCCTTTGTCACATTTTGGTTCTTCGCCCTGTGAGCACCTTCCTACGGAAGAACAGGTTCAGGATGCCCACATTAGCCCAGATCCTGTCTGCGTTAGACCCCCAGGACTTGGATGCAGGATGCTTATTTCCATATCCTCGTCCCACAGGTGCTGCCTGCAGTTCACAGTGGGCCAGGAGCATTTTCAGTTTGCAGTGTGCCCTCTTGGGCTCACCAGTGCCACTCACATGTTTAAAAAAAGTGATGACGTTGTCAGGTTCACCATACGTCAATAACTATTTAATTTAGGTAGGTTTGCTCCAGGCAGTCTTCAAAAACCTTCAGATGACAGCAAACTTCATAACATCTTTGGTGTTCACTATCAACATGCAGAACTCACACCTGACTCAGTTGAGATGCTTTCTTCCTCAGAGCTATTCTGAATATGATACCGTTTTGTGCCTTTACCCTTGGATCACAGAGCCCGGATTATTCAGGCTATGATCTAGATGTTTCTGTCCCACTCTTGGATCTTAGTGTGGATGGATCTGGGTCGCCTGGGATTATTGGCCTTCCAGCTGACCCAACATATCAGGTGCTTCAGGCACGCTCTGCAGTGGGACCTCAAATCCCAGTGGGATGCATCAGGGTAATCTGTCGGATTGTATCCATATTTTGGAAGACACTACAAAAGTCCTGCACGGGTCACTACTGACTGTGATTGGATCAGTGGCACACCCCTATTTTTTTACCTTATCCGGAGCCAATGGTAGTCACAGATGCATCACTACTGGGATGGGGAGGCCATCTGGTAGAGGGGAGATCTCACTTATCTGGTCTACAGCGGAGACTCAAATCCACATCAATTTTTAAAGCTGAGGGCAGTTCACTTGGTGTTGAAGACCTTGATGCCCATCATCAGAGAAACACTGGTGCAGGTGCCCATGGACAACCCCTAAGCCATGTTGTTCTGCAACAAGCAGGGCGGGTGGGGTCTTGGACCATGTGTTAGTGGCCTCTGCACATGTAGAAGTGGCTGGGTGGCTAACAAATTTCTCTGGTGGTAATCCATGTAGAGGGATCTCCAAACACCAGGACACTCAAACTCTGCCACTGAGGCTTAGCAGATCACGAAGGGCATTTGCACCCAGAGGTGGCACAGGATGTCTTCTGTCAATGGGGAGAAATCTGGTGATTTATTTTTTGCATTATGTGTTTGAGTCTCTATCTCTGAGATGCTATCTGCTACGAATGGAGCTTGGGACTCCTACATGTTCTCTTGCAGCTGCCTCTCCTGCCACGATTTGTGAAGAAGTTCAAGATGCAACTGCAGGGTAGAGGACTGCTCCCAAGCCTGTGCAATTTACATTTCAAGGGTTGGAGATTGAACGCCGGTAGTTGACCTTCAGTCACCCTTCTGAGGTCGTTGATGGTATTTTGACAGCAAAGCATCCTTCCACAAAATTGGGATACATTTGTGGCTTGATGTGGCACCTGACACATTGACCCTTGGCAAAGAAAGTTGTCTCAAGTTTTGTTGTTTTAGTCTTTTGCCCAGTAAAGGCTTGCTTTGAGCACGGTCTGCTCTTTTGGCATTTTTGCGGTTGCTGGATCAGCTTTCTTTATTCAAACCACCTGTTGAGGTGAGATTTTTTTAAAGGTTTGCAACATTTGTTTCCACCAAAGCCCTTTGTGATGCTGCAGTGGGACTTGAGCTTAGTTCTCACTTTTTTGATGTGCACTTCTTTTGAGCTAGCACCCAGTTGTCTTCTGTGACTTTTGACATTGAGTCGAAACAGTCTTACAACATTGGCTGGGCACATGAGCGCGCTCCATTCTCCTTCTGTCAACTTGCCATATGCAACATTATTTTCAGATAAGTTGGGGTGATATGTACGAACACGTTTTCCCATAGACACAGAATGGGTAAAAACCTTTGATAAATCTGGCCCTTGATGTTGAGGACCTGAGCTCCCTTTCCACCAAAAGTGTTCATACTGTTTCATGTCAGTCAGGCTTACACCCTGCTGCCATTCTTTGCGTACTCATCCATCTAAGGAGGGGAGGCTTCATCATTTGGAGACCTTAAGAGGTCACTACATTTTTCTATTGATCGTAGCAAAGGACATCGGGTGGACTATTTGCTCTTTTAGGGGTTCTCTGGGGCTAAAAATGGCAAGGCAGTGCAAAAACAGACCATCTCCCAATGGATTGTTCTCTACATACAGGTGTGCTATGCACTGGTGAGGAAGCACTGCCAAGCAGGCTTACAGGCACATGCCACCAGAGCAAAGGCTGGTACCACTGGTTTTGTTTGTAGAGTACCTATGCTGGTCTTTAGTCAGACTATGTGGGTGTTGGTTCATATGAACATGGAGCATTACTGCCTTGACAGTCAAGTCAGTTGAGAGGGGCCTTTTGTCTGCTCGGTCCTTCAGGACTTTTTGGTCAGAGCCAGGTGACACTCCCACCTCGTGGGGAGGTACTGCTATGGTATCTACTCATATGGTGAGGTTAGAGGTAGCTATAGGGAAAACAAGATACTTACCTTTGGTAATGATTTTTCAGGTGAATACTTTAACCACAGATTCCTCACCGATCCTCCCACCTTTACGTTCTGTGAATTCTTGGCATGCAGAAGTATTACTTTAAAGTTTCATAATCTAGTCTCACAGCTGGGGACTATTCACAGGGTAGGGAATCTTTCTAGTAGATGCCCTATCTAACCGCAGATTGTTACAGAAGGTAAGTAACTTATCTGTTTTTTTACACGTGGCAGGATTTTTCTCATCTACAATTGTAGGTAAAATACTGGAGACAGCATTTCTCATTTAACCATCTGCAGTAAAATGACCACTATTCTTCCTACTGAAGCTCATTGAGTCTACTGAAAACCAATAGTTTGTAGCTATTCTACAATTTTAAGACAAATTTTAAAAAATACCTGATGTGGGATTGACAACTTTTTCAGGCTATTGTGCATTAAATATTCTCAGCCAAAAACAGATTCAAGCAGTATGCCAATTCAGTAGAGTCAAATAATCAATGAATTGAAAAGTATAGTCATTGGTGTCCTCTGAGGTATGCCAAAAATATTTTTGGGTAAAGCAAACTGCAAGGACAGAGATAGGTTGTAACGTCAGAGATGAAGAACAACAAGAAAAGGAAAGAAAAAAAGGTTTGGTACCTCACAAGTCCTAGAAAAGAAATCTATCTGCATTAATTGCCTATGTTGGTCATAATCTCATTTCTAGCACTGTTTACAGTAGGGTCTTTCCCTCTCACTTCCTCCAGAAACTGATGTCCCCAAGGATCTAAAAGTGCTGGTGTACCCACCAACTATCTAGCTAATACTGTCCCTATATATGTATAATGTGCCTAACGGGGCTCATGGCCATGCACAAAAGGCCATCCTTTGCTTACTAAACCTGATTAAGTAACATCACACACATCATTCGATAGTGCACTTAAATTAAAAACATTCTGGTTTACAAAAACACATTTGACAACTACTTGTTGACTTGCATCAGTTGTCTTATAAGATTTGCCTTTAAGATACCTAAAGTCAACCTTCTAGTTATTAAATGCTGTAATGATGCATCTTCATTGGGATGTGATATGATACTAATTGATGCTTTTGTCTTGCCTTATTGCCAGGATAGCTCGGTGTGTGTGCATACTGCTGCTTGCGTCACTTAGCCCAAGTTAGCCACAATGGTTATGGTATTCAGATGATTTAAAGCTCAGCCAGAGACATCTACAATGTTTTCAAGTCTGCTTTCAGACAGTACCTTTAGAGCTTGTTTTTTGAAAAATTATCGTTGTGCTCCTGCACGCACTTCCCATTCCATCAGTTTTATAGGTGGAGCGGTAACGCCATGGTTGAGATCAAAAGGATAAAGTTACCATCTACAAAAACAGTTAACTTTGATGCCGGTGTCATTTGACAGACTCAGACTCCACATCCATTAAAGAAGATCTCCGTTCAAATATCTCTATTCATACCAAAGCTCATTCTTGCCACATAGACAAGATAAATGTGCTATTTTTGAAGGAAATTGTATGCTACTACTGTAACATTCGAACACTGTTGCTGCTCACCTTATTTGATGAACTGGTGCGCACATTGGGTCCTGTTACGGTTAGTTGGGGCCTCTATTTGCTGCAGTGCACTTTCGCATGGTAAGCAGGCTAATGTTTTTGGATCTTGATGGGCTGTATTACCACAATGCGCTTTGGGCACCTCAAGCCGAAGCCGAAGAAGACAACTCCTGCACTTGTCTTGCTCCAGTATCTTCTTAATAAATCCTATGGCTACCCAGTAACCATACTTTAAAGAAACCAACCAGTGCTCAATTCTTATGTGGAATATAACTTGTGGCCGCTTTTTATTTATTACAAAAGATGCATGATTGCCCATAAACATTATTATTCATTATCGTAGCGAGGCATCAATTTCTATTACATGGCCATCAATCAATCACTGGTATCATAAATCAACTTTTTATGTCACATCATCATAAATCGATCACTGGTATCTTAAGTCAATGTCACAAGGTCATAAATCAATAATTGTGATTGGTCGGCCTTTGAGTTCTGGCCTCTGCTTGCCATGTCTCTCTAGCACTTTCTTCTCTAGGCAATCCTACATGTTGCATCGGAGGGGGCTCACCCTATACTGTTCATTTTACCATGTTTTTCTCAGGGGGTAGCCTCTTGTTTTTGGATTAGGTCCAACTCGCTACCTTGCGTGTCTCCGTGCCATCCGTCCCAGCAGGTCTGGGCTGCGAGTGTAGTCTTCCGCTTACTCCCCTTAGCCGGCCCCTTTTCACCCTGGCATAAGGCATCCGCAGGTGAATGGCCTTTCCTTCGCACACTGCCTTACTAGGTGTGCTTACCTTCAAAATTGGTAAAACCTCCTTTAAAAACCGCCTGCCCCTTTTCTGTCCAACATCGCGACTAAATGCTGTAGTTCCGGAATGGGAGGGTGGGTTTCTTGTTATGTCTTTTGTCATGCGCTGTCCCCAAATACCGTATTGTCCATTGGGGGGACAGCGTGCTTTAAAAAAAATATATAAGTCGCCCCCCTTCCCCCTGAGGGTGTCCCCCGATTCCTCATTAGGGGGTTTAAACAATTCAGTGTCCCCCAGTGACCCCTTGTCCTTTGTGCCTCACCACCTTGGCGTCAAGGGGAGGCGTCTACAGATGGGGGCGCAAGCAGCCCCCCAAACCGGTTAAACTGGTTCTTTTGGGTCCAATGCAGCCATTATGGCGCCAGCCCTCTAGCCCCCTTCGGGGCGGCCTTTGCGATTCCCGACACAACGGTGAGATCAGTCATTTGAATTGCTGCTTACAGAGAGAGGTTCGAGTGTGGTTATGCCACAGTCTTGCATTTTCCTTTGCAACTCAGAAGGCAGGTAGTTTCCAGCTTCTGGGTGTTGCTTTGTCAGTGGAAGTGCTCCTTGACGGTTCAACACCATTAGTGCAAGAGAAGCGCTGAATGTAGTGCCAAATGTACTAATTCAACAGTCACAAACCCTCCCTTTAGCTAAATCAGAGTTTTTGCGACTGCTAAACAGCGAAACTGTGACTACTAAGGTACTAAAGGTACTAAACTCATTAAAGAGTTCACACATTTTTTTCCAAATTGTTCAAGGGGTTTAGAAATGGATACTGATTCAAAATTTGGAAGGGGGGTGTTATATGTGCATTTGCCCACTGTACCATCCTGGGGAGTGCAAAGCCACAGTCTCTCAAGTCTCTACAGTGGGTGGGTTGCCCACTGTACCATCCTGGGGAGTGCAAAGCCACAGTCTCTCAAGTCTCTACAGTGGGTGGCTTGCCCACTGTACCATCCTGTGGAGTGCAAAGCCACAGTCTCTCAAGTCTCTACAGTGGGTGGCTTGCCCACTGCTGCATCCTGGGGAGTGCAAAGCCACAGTCTCTCAAGTCTCTACAGTGGGTGGGTTGCCCACTGTACCATCATGGGGAGTGCAAAGCCACAGTCTCTCAAGTCTCTACAGTGGGTGGGTTGCCCACTGTACCATCCTGGGGAGTGCAAAGCCACAGTCTCTCAAGTCTCTACAGTGGGTGGGTTGCCCACCGTACCATCCTGGGGAGCGCAAAGCCACAGTCTCTCAAGTCTCTACAGTGGGTGGGTTGCCCACCGTACCATCCTGGGGAGCGCAAAGCCACAGTCTCTCAAGTCTCTACAGTGGGTGGGTTGCCCACCGTACCATCCTGGGGAGCGCAAAGCCACAGTCTCTCAAGTCTCTACAGTGGGTGGGTTGCCCACTGTACCATCCTGGGGAGCGCAAAGCCACAGTCTCTCAAGTGGATAACAGTCTCCACAGGTTCTGGAGGGGGACTGGTGCCCAGAGTGCTTCATCCTGTGATGGCAAGATGGAGTCAATGCATGTCTCCACTGGTTCTGGAGGGGGACTGGTGCCCAGAGTGCATCACTCATCCCGTGACGGTCCCAGTTGTGTCACTGCCCCTGCCGCCCATGGGCTTGCGGTGCTTGCGTTGGCGGTCTTTGCCTTGTTCAGCGGTGCTTGAGTTTGCAGTTTCTGACCTGTTCAACGGTGCTTGCCATGGCGGTCTTTGCCCTGTTCAGCAGTGCTTGAGTTTGCAGTTTCTGACCTGTTCAGCGGTGCTTGTCCTGTTCAGCGGTGCTTGCCATGTTCAGTGGTGCTCGACATGTTCAGTGGTGCTCGACATGGCGGTCTTTGCCCTGTTCAGCAGTGCTTGAGTTTGCAGTTTCTGACCTGTTCAGCGGTGCTTGCCGTGTTCAGCGGTGCTGGCCCTGTTCAGCGGTGCTTGCCATGGCAGTCTTTGCCCTGTTCAGCGGTGCTTGAGTTTGCAGTTTCTGACTTGTTCAGCTGTGCTTGCCCTGTTCAGCGGTGCTTGCCATGGTGGTCTTTGCCCTGTTCAGCGGTGCTTGAGTTTGCAGTTTCTGACCTGTTCAGCGGTGCTTGCCCTGTTCAGCGGTGCTTGCCATGGCGGTCTTTGCCCTCTTTAGCGGTGCTTGCCCTGTTCAGCGGTGCTTGCCATGGCGGTCTTTGCCCTGTTCAGCGGTGCTTGAGTTTGCAGTTTCTGACCTGTTCAGCGGTGCTTTCCCTGTTCAGCGGTGCTTGCCATGGCAGTCCTTCATTGGGCAGCTGGGCTGTGGCTGCCTGGGCCCTCCTGGGCAGCTGGGCTGTGGCTGGCGGTGGCCTCCTGGGCACAGACTCTGGAGGTGGCCTGGCCAGTGACGATTGGCCTGCCCTCCTGGGCACTGACTCTGGCGGTGGCCTCCTGGCCAGTGATGATTGGGCTGCCCTCCTGGGCAATGACTCAGGCAGTGGCCTCCTGGCCAGTGACGATTGGCCTGCCCTCCTGGGCACTGACTCTGGCAGTGGCCTCCTGGCCAGTGACGATTGGCCTGCCCTCCTGGGCACTGAATCTGGCAGTGGCCTCCTGGCCAGTGACGATTGGCCTGCCCTCCTGGGCACTGACTCTGGCGGTGGACTCTTGGCCAGTGACGATTGGGCTGGCGGTGGCCTCCTGGGCAGCGGGGATGATGGCGGTCTTCTCCGCCATGCTGCTCCTCCCAGACTTTGGAGATTTCTTCTGCCCCTTCCCCACCTTGGGAGGAGTCACAGCTGAGTCGACACTCCCCCGGGACCCTTGTGAGCGGCTTTGCTGGCTGGAGTCTTCACCCTCTCCCGCCGGGCACTGTCCAACTTCTGGTGCTTCACAGGGGGGGGGGGACTGGCTGTGCTGTGGCTCCGTGTCACACTGGCTGTCCTGGTGGCCGGTGCACTCCACATACCTGTAACAACAGGCATCACTGGTCCTGGAGATTTTTTGGCTGAGGTGCTAGTACGGGACCTATGATTTGGAGAGGGGGGTGGGAAAGAGGTCAAGCTTGGTCAGGAAAAGTTTCTTAGGAACACTGGGACGGGTAGGTGGAGGGGGTTTGGGAGTGGAGGAAGAGGTAGTGGTTGTATGAGGTGTACGTTTGGTGACTTTGGATGAAGGTGCATGCGCTGGAGGCTGTCGTGAGGTGGATGGCTGTTGGGTAGGTGTGTGCCTGCGTTTGTGTATCTTGGGAGGGGGCGTCACAGACACACTGGGAGAGGACACAGGGGATGTGTAAATGGTAGTGGGGGTGGTGAGTGCACGTGAGCGGGGTGTGGTGGTGGGTGTACTGGTGATGGACGTAGTGGCTGTAGTGGTAGTGCATGCAGGTGAGAGTGTAGACGACACTGGGAGGGAGGAGGGAGACGAGGAGGAGGGGGACACAGTGGAGGCAGTGGATGTTGGAGTGTCTGCATGTGTGTGATGCTTGCGTGAGTGCCTGTGGGATGTGTGGTACTTATGTTTGCCTGAGCTTCCCTTGTGTGTTGACGTGTGTGCATGCTGGTCTGATGGTGTACTTGGGATAGGCTGGGGTACAGGGGATTGGGCCTGGGTGGAGGAAGTTGGAGGGGGGAGGCTAGACACAGGGACAATGGCTGCCATCAGTGCTGAGGCCAGAGTTTGCAGGGTTCGATGAAGGGCAGCCTGACCAGAATGAATGCCCTCCAGGAATGCATTTGTGTGTTGCAATTCCCTTTCTACACCCTGGATGGCATTCAAAATGGTAGACTGCCCAACAGTGAGTGACCTGAGGAGGTCAATGGGGCAGGGGCTGAGGTGCCTGGGGCGAAGGTGATGCCCACCCTCCTGGGTGAGCGGGCACGGGGCGAAGGCTGAGGGGCTGCTGGGAGGGCGGTGCTGGTAGGGGGGGGTGGCGACTGTACCTGTAGAAGTGGGGGGGGCACAGATTTTCCCGCCACCACAAGGGAGCTCCCATCGAAGGACGAGTCCGTGTCGCTGGTTGCTGATCCCGTGACCGCCATGAAGCTCCCCTCGCCCTCCGTCCCACTGGTGTATTCAGAGTCCGTGGTGTGGCCCTCCATGGCCATGTGGGATGCAGCTCGCTCGTGCTCCGGCGCCACTGTACCTCCGCCTGATGATGCTGATGCACACAAGAACAGGGAGACCACAAAAAGGGGGGGACGACAGAAGAAAGACATGTTGAGTGCATGGCTTACCGCTACCGTTGGCGGACAATACAGACACAGAAGCCCCCTGCACTACGCCGTGCTGTTGGGCTCTACAGATGCAATTCCTGGGATATATCCCACATGGCTATAGTCGACATCTGCACACATAGATGACACAGGGGCATGTATACCTGTACTTGGCACTCTATAGAGGTGGGGTGGGGTTCCACATGGCCTGCATTACGGAGGGGCCTAGCCTACGGAACTCGCCCTGGCCTAGGGAAACCCCCACCCATCCTCCCCCACCCAGACACCTTCACTGCGCGCAAAGTCCCCTGAGTGTTGTTGTACTCACCCCCTTGTGTCCGCTGTGATGCCCTCAAGCGCCCATCCAACTCAGGGTAGGCCACCGCCAGGATCCGGAACATCAGGGGGGGTCATTGTTCGACGGGCACCCCTCCTACGTTGGGAGGCCATCCCCAGCTGAGCCTCCACCGTCTTCTTGCTCCAGCGGCGAATGTCTTCCCATCTTTTCCGGCAGTGGGTGCTCCGTCTGTGGTAGACCCCCAGGGTCCGGACGTCCTTGGCGATGGCACGCCAAATATCCTTCTTCTGGTGGGCGCTGACCTACATGAAATGTACAGGGGAAGAAGAGAAGTCATTACCAACTGCACCGTCAAAGTGATTGGCCCCCATCCCTACCCTTGCCATGTGGCACATGCATTCACCGTCTTTCATGCACGCAGCACTCTGCCCCCTTCCTTCTTACATCCAGCCCTCTTCACACAGGCATAGCCCATACAACATGCTCCCTGTGTACTTACCTGTTTGTCTGGAGGACCGTAGAGTAGCGTGTACTGGGGGAGGACCCCGTCCACGAGCTTCTCCAACTCCTCTGCAGTGAAGGCAGGGGCCCTTTCCCCAGACGCACGAGCCATTGTCTCTTCCAGACCGAGGTCACAGCAGCACTTGCAGTGTAGGTCCTCTCCTGTTGAAGATCAGGTATCAAGTGATTGATGTGATAGAAAGTGGCGGTCACGTCCGCGGCGGTGTGTACCATCACCGCCGGCGTACATCGTCATTGGCTCCTGGGACCAATAGGGTCCAATGTTAACCAATGCAGCATTGCGCCGCGGTCTACGACCGCCTACCGCGACGGTGTAGAACGCCAGTGCAGTTACCTCACATCCCATTGTCCCACTTTAGAGGTCAGGCAGCCGCCATTTCAGGGGCCCACATGGCCTGATTCACAACTGCGTGACACAGACCTAGGGCTTGTCGCACAACACAAATACAGGGCAGATTCTGTGTATGAATGGTGTTCTATGTAGACTGTGGGTACATACCTCTGAATTGTTTGACTCCGTGGTCGCTTTTGTCATCGTGGCCTGCTGTATGATTCACAATCTGGCTTTGCGACGACAGGTGCCTTTTCTGCAGGAGGATGGTCCAGATGACGGTGTTGTGGCAGCTGTGGAGCCTGTGGACAGCGATGAGTAGGAAGCAGAGGAAGAAGACATTGATAACAGGGACTCAGTTATCCAGCAATATTTCCAGTGACACACAGGTGAGAACATATTCCTGCCTACTACAAGTACTTTCACACTTCTGCCTCTATCCTGTCTGTCGATTTCAACCAGTATATGGTAACTGAGTTGTACATTTCCATTATGGTTTCACAGGTGTGGTTACCAACGTGTGTCATCTGGTTAGATTCCTCATGGACTTGAGATGTGTGACATAGGTATGTTGACATTCCATTTGAAACAGCATTTTGTCACTGTCACTGCTAATACACATTTTCAAAATCACAGACTGACTCCAGATTGTTTTGTGCTTCAAGGGTATTTATTGAAGTGCTAAATATTGGAGGGGAGTGCTAAAATGGTGAGGGGTGATGGTGGAGGAATGTCCATGGCAGAGTCCAGTCTATTAGTCTCACAGGTGCACTGCCCATATGGGCATAGGAAGTGGAGCTGGGGCAGTTCCAATATGGACAGGGTTACAAAGTGGGACAGTGGGATGACAATCAAGGTGGTCTAGTTTCTTGGCGGGGGTATTGGCATTGTGCTCTGTCCTGTTCCTGGATCTCAGGGACCGCTTGCGGGGTGGTTCGCCGTCTGCAGGGGGTGGGGTGCTGGTGTGGTGGTCCTGTGGCGGTGCCTCCTGTCCACTAGCGCCGGCGGAGGTGGTGGGCAGTTCATCGTCCAGGCTAGTGTCAGGGGCCCCTTGGAGTGCCACAGTGTCCCTCCTGGTGTTAAGTATCTCCTTCAGCACCCCTACGATGGTGCCCAGGGCGGTGCTGATGGTTCTGAGTTCCTCCCTGAACCCCAAATACTGTTCCTCCTGCATGCGCTGGGTCTCCTGAAACCTGGCCAGGACTGTTGCCATCGTCTCCTGGGAGTAGTGGTATGCTCCCATGATGGAGGAGAGGGCCTCGTGGAGAGTGGGTTCCCTAGGCCTGTCCGCCCCTGTCGCACAGCAGCCCTCCCAGTTCCCCTGTGTTCCTGGGCCTCCGTCCCCTGGACCATGTGCCCACTGCCATTGCCCCCAGGTCCCTGTTGTTGTTGGGGTGGTGGGTTATCCTGGGTTCCCTGTAGTGGTGGACACACAGCTGATTGACATGTCCTGGGTACGGAGGTATGGGCCCGCTGGGTGGGTGCTGTGCTGGTGTTACCAGAGGGTGAAAGGTCTGTGGTGGCCTGTGACTGGGTGTGGGGAACCGACTGTCCCGAGGCCCACGATGGTCCGGGCTGGTCATCTGGATCCAGTTGAACAGAGCTGCTGTCATCACTGTGGGCCTATTCTGTGGGTGGGGTAGAGATGTCTGGACCCTCTTGTCTAGTGATGTTGGGTAGTGGTCCTGCAGGGGTGTAAAAACATGATTATTGCATCTGTGTGTGTCATGGTGTGCAATGGGTGGGTGAGCGTGTACCCCAGTGCTAGCATTCCTCTGTGTGGGCTTGTGTGATGATGGTAGAGGGGGGTGTGCATGGGTATGTGCAGTGGGCATGCTTTAGTGATGGGTGTCCATGGTTTGTTGTGTCATGCAGGACTTGGTGTTGGGATGGGTGGTTTGTGTTAGTAGTACATATGTGAGGAGTTGGAGTGATAGGGGAGGGGGTGAGGGTGGGGGTCTGTGATAGCATGCAGGTAGGGTGGGGGATATGATAGTTAAGATTTGACTTACCAGAGTCCATTCCTCCACCGACTCCTGCGAGGCCCTCAGGATGCATAATAGTCAAGACCTGCTCCTCCCATGTTGTTAGTTGTGGGGGAGGAGGTGGGGGTCCGCCGCCA
Organism: Pleurodeles waltl; assembly: GCF_031143425.1. Taxonomy (NCBI): domain Eukaryota; kingdom Metazoa; phylum Chordata; class Amphibia; order Caudata; family Salamandridae; genus Pleurodeles; species Pleurodeles waltl. Next base: position 983,897,136 of record NC_090442.1, read on the forward strand.
GTCCGCTGTACCGCGATGTTGTGTCTGGAGACCACGGAACACATCTTCCCCCGTAGGTCGTTCCACCTCTTCCTGATGTCGTCCCGATTTCTTGGGTGCTGTCCCACTGCGTTGACCCTGTCGACTATTCTTCGCCATAGCTCCATCTTCCTAGCAATGGATGTCTGCTGCACCTGTGATCCAAATAGCTGTGGCTCTACCCATACGATTTCCTCCACCATGACCCTGAGCTCCTCCTCCGAGAACCTGGGGTGTCTTTGCCGTGCAATGGGGTGGTGTAGGTGATATGTGGGGTGGTGTATGTGGTGATAAGTGTGGTGATATGTAGTGGTGTGCGGTGTTTTGTGCGTGGAAGTAGTGTGGGTGATGGTGTTGAGTGCCTTTGTATGGTGGGGTTGTCTATGCTGTGCTGTCTCCCTGGCCTTTGTCTAAATTTTTGGTCGTAGGGGTTTGTGGGTGATGTGGATGTGTGTTTTATATAGTATTGATTGTGTGGGAGTGGTGTGTGTATGTGTATCAGGTGTGTGTATTTCAAATTGTCCAATGTGGTGGTGTTTTGCAGATGTGTGTGTATTTTGAGCGCAGCGGTGTGTACCGCCAATGGAATACTGCGGTTGAAAGACCGCCACGTGGATTCGTGGGTCGTGAAAGCATGGGCGTATTTCTGTTGGCGTGACGGTGGAGGTTTTGTTTTCGCCAGTTTACCACTGACCTTTGGTGTGGCGGACTTGTGTGGGTGTCTGATTTTTGGCGGATTTCGGGATGTGCGTCATGATAGCTGTGGCGGATTTCCGCGGCCACGGCGGTGTGTTGGCGGTCTTTCTGCACGGCGGTAAGCAGCTTTTACCGCCAATGTTGTAATGACCCCCTAAGTGTTAACCCTCCTATGTTCGTTGAATTAAATTGTTGTACCACATTTATTGTTGGGCTTGTTGTGACCCACACAATATCCTTCAAATTGTGCATTGTTCAATGTAAACACTGTTTACCCATTTACTTACACTAACGTTCATTGCTGATGGTAATACTCATACAATGAGCTGGTAATTTAATTCCATTCATTATTTTTTAATTAATATTTTTTAACTGGTTTTGTTCGTCTCTCTAGACTATTTTGATAATTCGCCGTTTGCGAGTCGCAAATGCGTCTTTGCTATGTTGAAATGCATTTTGCGAGTCGGAACCGACTCGCAAAATGCATTTCCGACTCGCAAATAGGGAGGGGTGTTCCCTTCCTATTTGCGAGTCGCAATGCTATGCATTTTCATTTGCGACCGCGATTGCGGTCGCAAATGAAAGCGCAGTTACCATCCACTTGAAGTGGATGGTAACCCAGGCGCAAACAGGAAGGGGTCCCTGTGGGACCCCTTCCCCTTTGTGTCTGGCAAAAAAAATAATTTTCAGGGCAGGCAGTGGTCCAATGGACCACTACCTGCCCTGAAAAATACCGAAACAAAAGGTTTCGTTTTTTTTTTTCAAAGTGCAGCTCGTTTTCCTTTAAGGAAAACGGGTTGCACTTTGAAAAAAAAAAGACTGCTTTATTTTATAAACAGTCACAGACATGGTGGTCTGCTGTTCCCAGCAGGCCACCATCCCCGTGAGTGCCCTGAATCGCTATGGGGTCTCAAATTGCGACCCACCTCATTAATATTAATGAGGTGGGTCTTTGCGACCCCATAGCAACTCGCAGAAGGTGTCTGAGACACCTTTCTGCATTCCAAATTGCGAGTTGCAATTTGCGAGTCGCTGGGACTCGCAAATTGCAACTCGCAATTTGGAACCTTGCTACATCTGGCCCTTATTTCCTTTGTGATTTTTCTGAAAATAACTCCGTAAACGCTTTTCAAGCTAAAAAAAAAACGTCACATGCATTTTTCTTGAATCCAAGTTTTCTCCCCCTGGGTTGCTTGTAATAAATAGTTTTCTCCCTTCTTTCACACTGGTACTCCTGTGGTGTTCTAGAGACAGAGGTGGATCAATGAAGACGGTAGGCCTTTTCCTCGCGAAAAGATACCCAGGCATAAACTGCCAAAGGAGCCTCCAGCCTCCTTTGAAAGCTAGGCAACCCTGATTTCTTGAAGCAACTCCCTGCATCAGCAAGTCTGGTGATTCAGGCTTCAAATAGCAGGGTAAACCCCATTTCATTCCCTATGACTCCCACAGACACAGTTGAAAAGAATTGAGGCATGTTTTCATTGGCAAGCCTAGTTCTCTAGTCATACAATGCCAGATGTCTGCTGGTGAATATTCCCACACTTTATGGGACATGGTTAGCTAAATCTTGCCAACAGCCCCTGAGGAATTGTGGGCCAAACTGGCTGAAACCATCCAGAATGGTCAGGATGTTGGCAAATAGGTTATTTGGTTTAGAAGTGTTCAAGTTTTAAGGAGCAGTGCCACATCTTAGTTGACGCGGAGGCCGCCAATCAGATCTCAGCATGAGATCTGCCAGGTACGGGGATCTGCTGCTGCATGATATATACAACGTTTTTGAGCCTTAAGTGCTGAACAACTATAGAACGGATTTACACCAAATCACAAAAAGCACTCTTTCTGGACCAAGATCTATATTTCTGGCAAACTTGATGTAAATCAGTTCAGCGTTTGAGCTGTAGCTGGGCCTAAAGTACCTATGGAAAACATGTTTCACTCCCTCCCTCCCCCATTCTCTGCCCCAACTTGAAGGATCACCCCAACACTTTCCATGCAACTACTAGGCAAGCACTAACAGAAGATTCGTCAAACGGTGTCAAAGCTATTTGCAACACATAAAAACAGTTCTATGTAAACATGATTCTAACAATAATTACCCATTGGCACCCGCCACTGATTAATTATATATATATATTATATTAAAAAAAAAAAAAAAGGCTACAGGGACGTTATAGTTAGGTTCTGAATTTACTTGCACAAAATGATAGAAATACAGTAGTTATGGTTATCTCAAGTAACTATAGCTCGCTCCCTAAGGTAACTGTAACTCGTGCCCCGCTATGCACAGTTTTCTCGTCAATAGTTTGACTGCTGATGTTACATTTATATTTTTAATGATATTATGAGTGCTGTAATATCTGAGGTAGTAAGCAGGTGCATGGTGAGGGATGGAGCTGAAAGGGTGGAGCTTCCAGGCTATTTTTCATACTTGTAGTTTTTAAAAGGGAGAACATAATCTCTTGTTTTAGTAGCAGATGACAAGAAATATCCCACTTGTCACAGTCACTACATGAGATATTGCGCTCAAAAAAAGGCATGGATGCAACCACCTCCATCCAGGTTTACAGATAACTTTTCAAAATGGAATTGCAGAGAAAAAACACTTGCTTTGTCTTGACCATGCACAAGAAATTAGGATGATTAGAACTTTACCAGAAGTGAAGTTTGAACTTGAGCACCTGCTTTGTTGATATCTGTAAGGGCTTCCCATTGAGGTTTGATTTCTGTGAAATGAGCATCATGCCAGAATGAATCATGCCCTGCGTATTTATCCAAGAATAGACCACGTTAATGTGCAGAATGTCTACCCAACTGGAGTACTTTCATCTGGCTAATTAGTAAGTGCTACTTTTTTAGGAAAATGTATAGTGCATCTCCTACACTGAAGCTAAAGGATGCTGAGGTAATGTATTCAGTAACCTTGTGTGCATGCAACTTTGCTAGTGTGATTGTTCCTCACATGTTTTCATCAGATAACTCTTCAAAGTGGAACTGCAGAGAAAACACACTTGGGTGTTTTCTTGTTTTTTAATCTTGTCGAGGCTTGCACCGGGAAGCCTCAATGCCCCTGCAGTCCCAACCGGCTCCCTGCCTCCTGCGGGAACCGGCATTGCTCCGGAATGCAGGAAGCTGCTGGAAATGCAGCTCCCTGGTGCGGGAGCAGTACTTTCATCTCTTTCCCTGCCCGCATGTCTGAGGGCAGGGAAAGAGATGAAAACTCCGCATTCAGCAAGCAAGAGCAGTTTGACAGCTCCAACTTTCTGGAAGCGGAGTGTTTGTTTTTGCTTGCCAAACAAAAGCAAACTGCCATCCCCTGAGGGTGGGCACCTTGGGAGATAGGAGGGACTGGCCCTGGGTGTTGACGGTCCCCAGGGCCATATTTGGCTCCAGGAAGATGGACCCTCTCCTTTGTTCTGCATGGGCCAGCCCCGGGGAGGTGGTGGTCCGCAGGGCCGTATGTGGCCTGGCCTCCCTTGTTTAAAAATGTAAAAGGTCCCAGGGAGGTGGTGGTCACCAGGGCTTGAGGGTCTGTGCCACCCTACTGCAAAAATTTTGTATTTGCCCCAGTGAGGTGGTACCCGGGGCCTGGGGATTCTGTGCGGCCCACCGAATTATTTTTTGTGCATAGCTGTCAGGATACTTCAATTCGATTTCCTCAGAAGCAGAAGATAACTCCTCCTTCTTTAACAAGGAGACATGGAAAACAGGATGTATCTTTAGATGAGCTGGCAACTGCAATTTAACTGCCACTGGATTGATCATCTTGTCAACTTTGAATGGGCCTATAAATCGTGGCTGAAATTTGCGATTTCCTTTGAGACGTAAATGACGAGTGGATAACCAAACTTTGTCTCCTTTCGAATAAATGGGGCTCTCTCTTCTTTTTCTATCAGCCTGAGTCTTATATGAGTCTTTTGCTTGAATTATGTTTTTTCTAGCCCTAACTAACGTGGTCTGCAAATCCCTCACCATCTCTTCTACTGCAGGCACTGAATCATCTTCTTTACCCAACATTACATTAGGATGTCTACCATGGTTCAGATAAAAGGGGGTGAACCCAGTGGTGGAATGAACAGCATTACTGTAAGCAAATTCAGCTGCCCACATAAACTCGGGCCATTCCTTCTCTTTATCGAATAAATTGAGTCTTAAATACTGTTCTAACTCTTGATTCCCTCTCTCTGTTTGCCCATCGGTTTCAGGATGGTAACTGGTAGAGTAACGAGAATCAATTCCTAATCTTTTACTAAAGGCCTTCCAAAAGCGAGAAACAAATTGGGACCCCCTGTCTGAAACTAGAATTTTTGGGATACCATGGGCGCGTACTATTTGTTGTGTAAACAACTGTGCAACCTGTGGGGCTCGAGGGATTTCTTTCAAAGGAATGAAATGCGCCATTTTAGTGAAAGTGTCTACAAAAACTAGGATAGTGTTAAAACCTTGGCTACTAGGGAGGTCCACTATAAGATCCATAGTAACAGTATGCCAGGCATGGGGTGCAGTGGGCAAAGGTCTTAACAGACCTTGTGAAGCTGTTCTATTTGATTTCCCTCTTTGACATTTGTCACAAGTTGACACATATTGTCTTATCTGAGTTTTCCTTTTTTTGCCACCAAAATTCTCATAGAATTAGATTTTGAGTCTTTTGAATTCCCTTGTGTCCAGCCAATTGATCGTCATGATAAGCCTGAAGAATTTTTTCTTGCAGCTCCACAGTCGGAACATACAGTGCACCTTTAAAGTATGGCAAACCTTTTTTGATTTCTCTTCCTTGGCCTTCTTTGGACCACTTCAGTTTTCTTGAATGTCTTTGGTTACATTTTCATACAATATGGCAGATATGAACTTCTCTTGTGGAATAATAAATTCTTTTTCTGGAGGCTCTTTAATTGCACCGGTATCAATTCGAGATAGAGCATCTGCCTTCCCATTTACTTTTCCTGGTCTGAAAGTGATAACAAAATCAAAGTCTGCAAAATATAGGGACCAACGCAGTTGTCTAGCTGTTAGAGTTCGAGCTGATTTTAAAAACTGTAAATTTCGGTGGTCCGTGTAAACGGTCACTTTATGCTTAGCTCCCAAAATGTAATGCCTCCACTCACGAAAAGTTTCTTTGACTGCCAATAGCTCCTTATCCGCAATTGAATAATTTATCTCTGGTGGTGTTAATTTTCGAGAGAAATAGGCCACTGGATGTAATTGACCTGTATCTTTATGACGCTGGGAAAGGATACCTCCTATGGCAACATCTGAAGCATCTGCCTCCACATAATATGGCTCATCTGGATTGGGGTGGAGCAAGATTAGAGCTGAGACGAAGGAATTCTTCAAAAAATTAAAAGCATTTTCAGCTTCTTTTGTCCACTCAAACTTCACTCCTTTCTTCAACAATCGAGTAATGGGTGTAACTGTTTGAGAAAAATTGGATATGAATCTTCGATAAAAATTAGCGAACCCCAAGAAACTCTGGATCTCTTTGACATTGCAAGGAGAAGGCCAATGTTGCACTGTCTTTATCTTGGCAGGATCCATACTAACTCCTTCTGGTGACAAAATGAATCCTAAGAACTCAACTCGTTCTACATGAAATGCACACTTCTCCAATTTTACATAGAGATGGTTTTCTTGCAACCTTGTGAGGATGGATCGAACATGGGAAATGTGCTCCTGTAGATTGTCGGAAAAGATTAAAATGTCATCTATATAAACCACGGCAATCCGGTCGAGGAATTCTCGTAATATATCATTAACGAAATGCTGGAAGGCAGCGAGAGCATTGCATAACCCATAAGGCATCACTTGATATTCAAATAATCCGTATTGAGTCCAAAAAGCGGTTTTCCATTCATCCCCTGAAGCCACTCGAATAAAATGATATGCTCCTTGCAGGTCCAATTTGGTGTAGACTAGCATTCTTTACTTGATCTGATAAAACTGACACTAAAGGCAGCGGGTATCGATTCTTGCTGGTAACCTGATTGAGGGCTCGATAATCAATGCAAGTTCGAAGACTCCCATCCTTCTTTGGTATGAAAAATAGTGGGGATGACACTGGAGATTCAGAAGGACGAATAAAACCATTAGCAAGATATTGATCCAAATACTCCTTTAAATGTTGATTCTCTGCTTCGGTCAATGCGTATATTCTGCTACATGGCAATATCGCACTTGGCTCCAGTTCAATTTTGCAGTCGTAGGGTCGATGTGGTGGCAATTTTTCAGCCTCCTTTTCATCAAAAACGGCGACTAAATCCTCATATTCTTTTGGGATTTCTGCTGTCTTTAGTGCACAGATCATTGAAGAGTGTGATGATAAACAGGCCGCTTGGGACTTGGTGGACACTTCCACTCCATCATGAAAGCAATTCTCTTTGCAGTAAGAGGAATTCATCTTGATCGTTCTTTTGCTCCAATCAATTTGTGGATTATGATCTGTAAGCCAGGGCAGACCCAAAATGAGTTGAAATTGTGGAGCATCTATCAAATTAAAGATTATCTGCTCCTGATGTCCACCAAAACCTTGCATCTGAATTGGTTCGGTCTCATGGGAAATGGGTCCTGAAGAAAGATTGGTTCCATCCACAGCTCTTACTACTTCCAAAGTAGATTTCTTGATAAATCGAATACCCATTTTACGAGCGTATTTGATATCACAGAAGTTGCCCGTAGCTCCAGAGTCTATCATAACTGAGATCCCTTGAATTTCCTTTTCAAGGGTCTTAACTGATACTGTTTGTACCAAATGTGGCGCTGCGGTTTGTAAGGTATTCGCCACTCGTTGATCTAAAGGAGTTGTCTTGGGTTCTGCTTTCATCAGGGCAACTCCCTCTACTGATGAAGCTGGCCTTTTCCCGACTGAAGAGCTTTGGGTTTCTTGGGACAGTTTTTAACAAAATGCCCAGATGCACCGCAATATAAACATAGTTGATTCACTCTTCTTTTCTCTTTTTCTTCCTTAGATAAAGGACCTCGGATGGAACCAATTTGCATTGGTTCTTCTATCTTTATCCCTTCTCCGGCTCTCGTATGATCATTTCTTACACAATCAATTCTCAGGGGAAATGGTCGATACTCTCTTCTCTTTTCTGTTCTTCGTTCAGTTAACCGGTGGTCAATCTGTAACACAAGATTAATTAACTCCGAAATTTCGGTGGGTCTATTTGGAACTTGTGCTAAGGCATCTTTCAATTCATCTCTCAGTCCACGATAAAATATGGCGGCTCTTTTTGACTCCGGCCAGGCAGTCTCTACAATGATTTTATTGAAATGAGCCAGATAGGCTACTAGATCTTTATTACCTTGCCTGATTTCCAATAGTTCATTGTCAGTGGCTTGAGCTGCAGTTCGCCGATCAAATATTCTTAAGAACTCTTCCTTGAAATTTTGGAAATTATATAAAACAGGATCATTTCTGGAAATTATTGGCATGGACCATGCGGCTGCATCTCCTGTCAGATAAGACAATATAAATGCCACTTTGGACTGGTCTTCGGAAAAAATGACTGGTCTACATAAAAAATGCAATGAGCATTGGGTCAGAAAAATCTGCGCCTTACTTGGATCCCCACCGAAGCGCTCGGGTTGAGCCAAAGGAATAATAGGGGAAACCACATGAATTACTTGAGTGGATTTACCTGCAGACTGTGAAGGGCTAGGGATTTGTGAAGACACAGATTCATTTGATTTAGCGGTGTTCCCTAACTCATTTATTCGCTGTTTTATTTGGACTGTTTCTTCTATGGTGTTATTTAATTGTTTCTGTAACCCTTCCAAAACGGTGGCTAATGCTTTTATATCAATTCCTTCTGCCATTCTGCTCAGGAGGAAATCTATTTTTTCCCTAAAATTAGGGTGATGGCACTTCAATCTGTCAGGATACTTCAATTCGATTTCCTCAGAAGCAGAAGATAACTCCTCAGTCCCGACCCGAGCTACTCACAACAAATATTAATCCTTCGTGCTGAGTACCCCGGAGGGGGAAAGGGGAATGGGATGGTAGAGAGACTGCCACAGAGATGATGAACGCCAGTACTCAGTCTGCCTCTTCACATCAAAGATTGGATACAGCACCTGCAAGAGTCACAGTCGCAATTACTAGGGACATACAACATCAGTTTTTCACTTTCTACTCTCAACACTTAGGGGGTCATTCCGACCCTGGCGGTCCAAGACCGCCAGGGCCGGGGACCACGGAAGACCCGCCAACAGGCTGGCGGTGCTTCCCAGCGCATTCTGACCGCGTCGGTAAAGCCGCGGTCAGAAAAGGGAATCCGGCATTTACCCGCCGGATTTCCCCTGCATGGGCTGAATCTCCATGGCGGCGCTGCCCTTCCCGCCACCCTGTTTCTGGCGGTTTTTACCGCCAGGAACAGGATGGCGGGAACGGGTGTCGTGGGGCCCCCTAACAGGGCCCCATAAAGATTTTCACTGTCTGCATTGCAGACAGTGAAAATCGCGACGGGTGCAACTGCACCCGTCGCACCCCTGCATCTCCGCTGGCTCCATTCGGAGCCGGCTTCATTGTTGCAGGGCCTTTCCCACTGGGCCGGCGGGTGCTCCTTTGGCGGGCACCCGCCGGCCCAGCGGGAAAGCCAGAATGGCCGCCGCGGTCTTTCGGAGGCCTGATTTTGGCGGGCGGCGACCGCCGCCCGCCAAAGTCAGAATGAGGGCCTTAATACTCTTTAATTCTATTATTTCTTCACTCACCCTGAGTTCTCTGTAGCCTTGCTTCTCTCTATAAATGATAGCTCTTCTTAAAAAATGCTTATTACTGATTCTGTAAGAACTTCTCAACCTTTGTTAGAGATTGGTTTTATGTTGCTATATATATATATATAGTTGGTGATAATGTGTTCTTCAAATCAGCTGATGTTATTTAATTTCTCCTGTCTTATTGTGACTTCTGTCAATACTTGTATTTGTAAATGCTTGTTTATTAAAGTTCGTTTCTCCTTTCTTACTTCGACATTTGTTGATAACTTGTATTTGTAAATGCTTGTTTATTACAGTTAGTTTCTCCTTCCTTACTTCGACATCTGTCGATAACTTGTAGTTGTAAATGCTTGTTTATTGAAGTTCGTTTTTCTTTTAAACTCTATTTTGGTTTATTACCATTGAATTTGTAAATGCTTATTTGTTAACAGTTCGTTTCTCCTTTAAACTTGGCCTTTGTTTATAACCTTGACATTTGTAGATACTTGCTCTTTTAAAGTTCGTTTTTTCTTTGACTTTAATATCTTAAACAAGAACCTTGTAAACATAAGGTTAATTCATACATTAACTCTGTAGCCTTGCGACTTCCACGGGAACGGTCTACTATCAAACTCTTCGAATAAACCTTGACAATATTTATCAGTTTTCTGTAATATAATCTTCAAATGTAATTTTACCTCACAGGAGTTTCTGTTCTGAAGCGCGCTCTCTCTCCACACAGCTGATTCCTGTCAGACCTCAGTTGAAGTGCAAGGCTTCCAGCTGGAGAGCTCGTAACCTAGCAACCAACCGATTGCAAGACTAGAACTGTAACTAACCTTCAGGACTCACAGCGGCCATCTTGGATCTTCTCTTCTTGATTCTTCCTTTGAAATAAACGCAAGATTACTCTGCAAACCTTCTTCCAGTTTGGGCTTTGCTGTCTCCACTGAGGATATCTCTTTGCTTTTCTCATGCACTTCTTTGATTTGACTTGGCAAGTTTGTGTGGTCATGACAATAGCCCTAGGAAAGTGATGGTCCCCAAGGCCTGGAGGGTCTGCAGCACAGCCCCCTCATAATGTAAAGTTCAGTCCTGTAGCGGTGGTGGGCCCAGGGGCTTTAGTAAGCCCTTAGAGGGGAGAGGCACCCCCCTCTATTTTTATATAAGCAGCATGGACCTGGGTCCTGGCCTACCTGGGAGCTAAGGTAACAACAAGCGCAGGAGACTGTGCTTTTTATTTTTTTACATTATCACCCACCGATTTTTCCAATTTTGTTTTTTAAATGCCTTTTTGCCCCTGCAGTGTCCCAGGGGGACAGCTTCACCCAGGCTAGTGGGTTAGTATATTCCGACCCTGCACCCATTTTCTTTTTTTTAATTTTTACCTTTTCTTTTGGGAATCGACTGAAGCCGAGTCCCAATATGGATTGCCAACTCTTTCTGGTTGACCTGCTGGCAGCCAATCATATTCCAGCACGAGATCTCAGAGATGCGTGGAGCCTTCACGACCCTAGATATCTATATTTCTTTTTCCTTTAATATATCTAAAACACTACTGAACGGATTTACACCAAATCACAAAAAGCACGCTTTCTGAAGGATACAGCTACCTGTGGATTTCTCACCTTATGCATTCCCCCAGTGCACCAGCATTCGACTGAAAATCTTTTTCCCAGCTCTCCATGTCGACGAGGACATCACAGTTGCACGGCTCCGCACGCGCCTCGGTCTGATGTCACCTTGGCAATAAGTGGTCCTCGCCGGCGTGCTGACATCAGTTCCCTTTTTTCCGTGCCTTTGACGCTAACGGTTTTCTCCTAGCTCTAGTTACTGTTTCGAAGGTGTCCTGTTTGTCTCTGGTTACAATGTCTCCTTCTAGGAAGTCGGGGTTTAAACCTTGTCGGGAGTGCGGGAGTCGCATGTTGGTGCCAGCCTCCCATAAAGATCCCTTAGAGGGCGGGGAGGGTTCGGACAAGAGGGGCCACCCAGCAGCACCCTGCATCATCCTCTTCCTCTGGGGGACAACACCAAGGGAAGCAGCCCTAGTTTTGTACCCATTTTGAGTCACACTTCTCCTGTAGGGGGAAGGTTACTTATTTTTCTCCGTGAGTGGGAGTTAGCCACATAAAACTCCTGGGATCTAAATATTGTGAGGAAAGGATATGCCCTTCCTTTTCAGGAGTTTCCCCTTCCCATCCCTCCCCGTCCTTTGTTTTGTTCAGAAGACCATCTCCTGTTGTTGCAGCAGGATGTTCAAATCCAGTTATCAAAAGAGGTAGTGGAGTTGGTTCCAGAGCAGGAAAGGGGTCAGGGTTGTAATTCAAGATATTTCCTGATCCCCAAGAAGAATGGTCGATTGAGACCTATCCTGGATCTGAGGATTTTGAATTGGTTCCTCAAGCAGGAGAAATTCAAGATGCTGACTCTAGCGCAGGTGCTTCTGGCATTGAACAAAGAGGATTGGATGGTCTCTGTCGACTTGCAGGATGCTTACTTTCATATCCCTATTCTCAGGTCTCACAGGAAGTATCTCCGGTTTATGGTGGGGTCGCAACACTACCAGTTTGCGGTCCTTCCGTTTGGTCTTACTTCAGCACCTCAAGTCTTCATGAAGGTGATGGCGGTGGTTGCAGCAAGTCTCAGGAGGAAGGGAATATCAGTATTCCCTTACCTGGACGATTGGTTGATCAAAGCTAAGTCTCAAGGGCTCGTGCTGCATCACTTGCAAGTGACAACTCAGTTGTTGTTCAGTCTGGGCTTTTCGATAAATGTGCCCAAGTCTCACCTAGAGCCCTCTCAGCAGCACCTGTTTATAGGGGCAGTACTGGGTACAACATTGAATCTGGCCTATCCTCCCCCTCAGCGGATCCAGGACATTCAGGCGTTGATTCCAATGTTTCAAAATGGAGCGGTTGTTCCAGTCCTCAAGGTCCTGTGCTTGCTCTGTCTGTTTGCTTCTTGCATTCTGTTGGTCAGTCATGCACGCTGGCACATGAGGGCTCTTCAGTTGTGCCTCTACCAGCAGTGGTTTCAACACAAAGGGGATATTGAGGAGTCAATAACGATCTCCAGAGATGCTGCAGCAGATCTACGATGGTGGGCTGTGGACGGCAACCTTACCCAAGAAAGGCCGTTTTCACTACCGTCTCCAGTGGCCACAGTCATAATGGATGCTTTCACTCTAGGGTGGGGAGCTCATCTGGGGGACCTGGAGATGAAAGCTCTTTGGTCTCCAGTGGAACAGACTTTTCATATCAAACTGTTAGAATTGCGGGCAATACGTCTGGCTCTCAAGGCCTTCCTCCCGTCCCTTCACGGTCAGTCAGTTCAAGTCTTGATGGACAATACTACCGCAATGTGGTACATCAACAAGCAGGGAGGAGTGGGGTCGTACCTTCTATGCAGAGAGGCTCTGCGACTCTGGTCCTGGGCTCCGGACCATCGGATTTGCTTGGTAGCAAATCATCTGGCCGGAGTTCTCAAGTGCGGACAGTCTCAGTCGACATTTCTCGGCCGATCACGAGTGGCGTCTCCATCCGGATCTGGTCCTTCACATCTTTCAGATGTAGGGTTTTCCACAGATAGACCTATTTGCCACTCAGGAGACTGCACACTGCCTGTCGTTCTGCAGCCTCCAGTGTCCGGTGCAAGCACCTAAAGTTGTCACTCCTTTCCATATGGGGCAGTCTATTACCCTTTCATCTTTCTACTCTCCTCCTCATCCTTCAAAAGAGGAAGAAAGACTCCATTGCTTCGATCCCAGAAGGGCTCTCAGTTTCTACATTGAGAGAACAAAGGACTTTCGGTTGAATGACCAACTCTTCGTTGGATATGTGGGAAAGATGAAAGGCAGAGCTGTCCCTAAAAGAAACATATCCAGGTGGGTCATTCTTTGCATTAAGATCTGTTATTCGTTAGCAAAGAAGATTCCTCCTGAGGGTTTTAGAGCTCATTCTACCAGGGCTAAGGCTGCCACTTCAGCGTTGGATAGGGGTGTGCCAGTGGTAGATATTTGCAACTTGGGCTTCCCTTCATACTTTTGCGAAGCACTACTGCTTGGATTCAGAGATCAGAAGGGATGGCCGTTTTGCTCATTCTGTGTTGCAGGATTTCTTGGTGTGACTAGTCAGGCACTCACCTCCGAGTGCCGTACTGCTTTGGGACTCTATTTATAAGGTGAGGAATCCACAGGTAGTTGTATCCATCAGAAGAACAAGTTACTTACCTTCGGTAACCCTTTTGGTGGTGAACACACTAGCTACCTGTGGATTCATCACAGTCCCACCCGCCTCCCTGTTGCCTGTATGGTCATACCAAGACTTTGTATTACAAGTGTATATATGTTTTGATTAATTTTTATATACATAATTGTTGTAATTGTGTTACGTCAATAGGGTTATATGTATGTATTTATTTGAGCTATTGTGAGGTCGGGTTTCACCTGTTCACCTCAAAGGCACGTAAAAAATGTGTGAAACTGATGTCAGCACGCCGGCGAGGACCTTTTTTTGCCACGGTGACGTCAGACGGAGTCGCGTGCGGAGCAGTGTAATTGTGACATCCTCGTCGATGTGGAGAGCTGGGAAGAAGATTTTCAATTGAAAGCTGGTGCATTGGGAGAATTCATAAGGTGACAGTGCTTAATTTGTAAATAAAAAGGTACCGATGCCCAAAGCCCTCCCTTTTAACACGCAGCTGCTGCAATTAAATGTGTGAACACGGAATAATGAGGCAGCGTAATCCCAAAGCCATCTCGGACCCCTTCAATCAATTTAAAGACACTCCCTGCCCCTTCAGCTCACACCTGCAGCTTTCTGCTTTCTCTCATTGTGACGCTTTTTTGTTTTTCTCTTCCTCCGCTTTTCCCAAACGCGTCTTTTGCTCGCAGTAAATGCTTGAGGCAGAAGACTAAGTGCCGGCCCTCAAAAATAAGTGCCCGTCTTCAGCACCGGAAATAACAAGCACAAATTAAGCACTGTAAGGTGAGGAATCCACAGGTAGCTAGTGCATCCACCAGAAAAAGCATTACCAAAGGTAAGTAACTTGCTCTTCTTGAAGAAAAGCTAGCTTTCTGCCAAATTTGGTGTAATTCCATCCAGCGGTTCGGGCTATACTTGTGTTTAAAATCCCTATGGGAAAATGCATTTTGGGACCCTCCTTTTTTCTCCGCCCCTTCCTGACGGATCATCCCGAAACTTTCAAGAAAGCAGCTGAACTAACTGTCCTATTAGTTTTGAAAAGTTTGTGAATATTCGTCAAACAGCACCAAAGTTATTGGCAAATCAAAAAGCACTTTTCCTATGGAAACTAGGTCCTATCTACTACCGACTGCCAGTAGTTTTTTTTAAAATATATATGTATATATATATATATATATATATATATATATATATGTATATATATATATATATATATATATATATATATATATATATAAATAAGGAAATGCCTCCTTGGCATGGTTACCCCCTGACCTTTTGCCTTTGCTGATGCCAAGTTATGATTTGAAAGTGTGCTGAGGCCCGCTAACCAGGCCCCAGCACCAGTGTTCTTTCCCTAACCTGTACCTTTGTTTCCACAATTGGCACACCATGGCATCCAGGTAAGTCCCTTGTAACTGGTACCCCTGGTACCAAGGGCCCTGATGCCAGGGAAGGTCTCTAAGGGCTGCAGCATGTCTTATGCCACCCTGGGGACTCCTCACTCAGCACAGACACACTGCTTGCCAGCTTGTGTGTGCTGGTGGGGAGAAAATGACTAAGTCGACATGGCACTCCCCTCAGGGTGCCATGCCAACCTCACACTGCCTCTGGCATAGATAAGTCACCCCTATAGCAGGCCTTACAGCCCTAAGGCAGGGTGCACTATACCATAGGTGAGGGCATAGGTGCATGAGCACTATGCCCCTACAGTGTCTAAACAAAACCTTAGACATTGTAAGTGCAGGGTAGACATAAGAGTATATGGTCTGGGAGTCTGTCATACAGGAACTCCACAGCACCATAATGGCTACACTGAAAACTGGGAAGTTTGCCTGCCTGCTTCACTGAAGAGACCCCTGGGTCTCCCATTGAAACCTATTGCAAACCAGATGCCTGTTTGCACTCTGCACCCAGCCGCCCCATGCCGCCCCCGTGCCATTGAAGCCTATGCGTTTTGGGCACCACTTTGACCTCTGCACCTGACCGGCCCTGAGCTGCTGGTGTGGTAACTTTGGGGTTGCCCTGAACCCCCAACGGTGGACCCTGTAGGTGGTTTACTTACCTGCAAAGGTAACAAACACTTACCTCCCCCAGGAACTGTTGAAAATTGCACTGTGTCTCATTTTAAAATAGCTTACTGCCATTTTTGTGAAAATTGTACATGCTATTTTGCTGATTCAAAGTTCCTAAAGTACCTTTCATTTGAAGTATTACTTGTAAATCTTGAACCTGTGGTTTTTAAAATAAACTGAGAAAATATATTTTTATATACAAAAACCTATTGGCCTGGAATTGTCTTTGAGTGTGTGTTCCTCATGTATTGCCTGTGTGTGTACAACAAATGCTTAACACTACCCTCTGAAAAGGCTACTGCTCGACCACACTACCACAAAATAGAGCATTAGAATTATCTCTTTTTGCCACTATCTTACTTCTAAGGGGAACCCTTGGACTCTGTGCATGCTATTTCTTACTTTGAAATAGGACATACAGAGCCAACTTCCTACAATATATATATATATATATATATATATATATATATATATATATATGTATATATATAGATATATATTTGTTCGGTGGCATGTGTAGCTGCAGATACACATCCTGTGCATTATCCTGCCATCTAGTGTTGGGCTCGGAGTGTTACAAGTTGTTTTTCTTCGAAGAAGTCTTTTCGAGTCACGAGACCAAGGGACTCCTCCTTTTCGGCTCCATTGCGCATGGGCGTCGACTCCATCTTAGATTGTTTTCTTTCCGCCATCGGGTTCGGACGTGTTCCTCTTCGCTCCGTATTTCAAATCGGGAAAGTTAGCTAAATATCCAAAATTTGACGGTATTGTTATCGCTCGGTACCGGGTTAGTGTTATCGTATCGGCACCGATCGCAGAGGCGCTCCGGCGGCCCTTCGGGTCTTCCGATCTTCAGCGGGGGCCTGGGCGGCCCGAACGCATCCATCGACAAAGACTAATGGATCGCACCCCCTTCCGCTTCTGTCTGAAGTGCCCCTCGAAGTATCCTTATACAGACCAACACCTGGTCTGTAATCTGTGTTTTTCACCAGAACACAAGGAGGATACTTGTGAGGCCTGTCGAGTGTTTCGAGCAAAAAAGACCCTTTGTGATCGACTAGCGAGAAGACTCAAATGGCGTTGACACAGAGAGAACAACTTGATGCCGAGGAAGAGGAAAGAATTTCCATCCAGGGGATGGACTCTGACAATTCCGAAAGTGAGCGAACCACGACGATGCAGAAAACAGTGAGTAAAACTGCCCCGTCCAAAACTCACACAAAGATCGTTAAGGCCAAGGTTACGCCACCGCCAGCAGGCCATGGCTTAACCCATCGAAAAGAAGGTGAGCAAACATCGGCACCGAAAAAGGCCGAAGACTTCCGACTCCGGTCGAGATTCCAGCACCGACCGATCTCGACACCGAGAGTTCGACTCACCCAAGGTGAGAAAAATAACATCGGAACCGAAAAAGACTTTATCGGAAACATCGGTACCGAAAAAAGCGGCTTTGGAGCCGAAAAGAAGCTCTTACACAGTAGAGCAAGGACTTTCCAGCCAAATGCATGAAAAGCACAGGTTTGAGCAGGAAATAAGTATGGTTGAGCCAGACCATACACAAAGGAGGTTTCATATCCAGAAAGAGACTGGAAAAATACAAACTCTTCCTCCAATTAAAACAAAAAGAAAACTGGCATTTCAAGAATCAGAAATGCAGCCAAAGGCGAAGGTGGCCAAAGAAAAAACACCACCACCAAGTTTTTTGCCACAACCTTCACCACTACACTCACCACAGTTGTCTCCGGTGGGAACACCTCCTATGCATTCACCTATGCATACAGGGATGACGCAGGATGATCCTGATGCATGGGACTTGTATGATGCACCAGTATCAGACAACAGTCCAGACTGTTACCCAACAAAGCCGTCACCTCCAGAGGACAGTACTGCATACACGCTGGTACTATCAAGGGCAGCTACGTTCCACAATGTAGCAATGCACTCTGAGCCAATAGAGGACGATTTCCTGTTCAACACCTTGGCATCCACCCACACATCCTACCACAGTCTGTCAATGCTCCCGGGCATGCTCAAACATGCAAAACAGGTATTCCAGGAGCCAGTTAAAGGAAGGGCTATCACGCCTAGGGTGGGGAAAAAATACAAGCCTCCCCCAACGGATCCTGTGTTTATAACACAGCAACTTACACCAGACTCGGAGGTTGTAGGAGCAGCAAGAAAGAGGGCAAACTCTCAATCATCAGGAGACGCTCCACCGCCTGACAAAGAGAGTAGGAAGTTTGACGCAGCGGGCAAACGAGTGGCAGCACAGGCAGCCAATCAATGGCGGATCGCAAACTCACAAGCCCTACTTGCTTGCCATGACAGGGCACACTGGGACGAGATGCAACACATTATACAACACTTGCCCAAAGAACACCAGAAACGTGCCCAGCAGGTTGTGGAAGAAGGACAAGCAATATCTAATACCCAAATAAGGTCCGCATTAGACTTGGCAGACACGGCAGCACGAACGGTGAACACTGCGGTAACCATTCGCAGGCATGCATGCTTACGAAGCTCTGGATTCAAGGCAGAAATCCAACAAGCAGTGTTGAACATGCCTTTTAACCAGGAACAATTGTTTGGGCCGGAAGTGGACACAGCAATTGAAAAATTAAAGAAGGACACGGACACGGCCAAAGCCATGGGCGTGATGTACTCCCCAAAGGGCAGAGGCACATTTAGAAAGCCACAGTTTAGAGGGGGGGTTTGAATGCAAACACCAGAGCCTTCCACCTCGCAAACCAGACCCACCTATCAGGCACAATACCAGAGGGGAGGGTTTCGTGGCTCATATAGAGGTGGACAGTTCCCAAGAGGAAGGGGAAAGTTCCAGACACCTAAAACAAGCCAAACCAAACAGTGACTTCAATGTCACAAAACCCCAACACTTAACACCAGTGGGGGTGAGACTTACCGCATACTATCAAAACTGGACACACATTACTACGGACGCATGGGTCCTAGCCATTATCCAACATGGTTATTGCATAGAATTCACAAATTTCCCGCCAGATGTGCCCCCAAGGGCACACAATATGTTCAAGCAACACTTAGACCTATTACAACTAGAGGTCCAAGCATTATTACAAAAACAAGCAATAGAGCTAGATCAACGAGGTCTGGCAAGGTGTGCAGTGCGTCAAAAGCTGCAAAGAAACGCTGGCCAAAGGTAAAAGTCACTCCCACAGGTTAAGATGGCCTTAACAAGTGCACACTGGTCTCTTCCAGTCCTGTCCCCAAAAGACTGAGAAAGGAAAAGATAATTGATTTTCTTAAATCTTCCAAAGCAACCACTGCTCCTACCCACAGCTGTATGTCAATTATTACGTTGGCCGAGGCTTGTGCCAACCTGTAGTCTTCAGAGAAGGAGCTTTCTCAAACAGGCCAAAGCAACTGGAAATTTTAGCTGATGTGTATTTAACTGACAAAGATTTATGTTAGATAGAGCCATCCTCCAGCGTCATTGTGGAAAATAACAATCTTCCAGCAAGTCTCCCCACAGAGATATTCCATCTTCAAGTTTTGATCATGCCAAGTTAATCTCTCTCCAGAAAAATCTTTGGAACCTTCTGTCTTATGGCAAGAGCTATTATTGAGTCCATTTGACGATAGCCAAGATGGTCTTCTTGAACAAAAGGCCACGACTATAACTTCAGGCCTTCAGGCCCCAAACATGACTACAATGTTCTTCTTTCTCCAATAAAGATCCAACAGTTCAATGCACTACCTCAATGGGATTCCTGTTTGCCAGGAAGAGTAAACTTTGGGGATAGCCCAGAGCTTGTCACAGACTCACCCCTCTCTAAGGGCCACAGTAAAATGGCAGCCCTCTTTGAGCTTAGTAGTAAGCTGGGGTCCACCGTGCAAGTTCCATCAACGCAGGGGGACCCCCCCTAAGTGTGCTGGGATGGAGTCCAATGAACAGGGCCCCCATTTGATACAGGCCACAACGCACTTGTGCTGCCGCCCTTGTGGGTCCCACTCTTGAACTCAAAGGAGGTGATCTCCTCGGTCCTTTCTTTTTACTCAGAAAACCTTGAGCTTCAGGTTGATAATCTAAACTCCCTGGCAACCCATGTCATTGACATTGAACATAAGTTGCAAGATCTTAACAATCTCTTCAAGTGAATACAGAAAGATCCTGACAAGGTTTATCACGCATGCCAATGCTCTTCTTTTTTGGATCACTTAAAAAAAGATGCTGTCCATCCTGGCAGAAATCCTGATGGTTGTAAAGCTTTGAAAATCTTCCTTGGCACGTGAGCATGCTTCAATATCTGACAGTGAGAGCTTTCAGCAGGTAAATCATAAAACAAGCCAGTTTGGGAAAGTGCAGGACACCTCCATCCAAAACCACGCATGAGCTATGTTAAGGTGCTGTGTTGGAGACAGAAAAAGTTGCAGATGGGACCTCAAAGCAAAGGAATATTGAGGTCTCACTGGAGTCCCGGGCTTACAGACCCTCACAGAGCTCCACCATAAGATCTTTGGATGGAGCCATTCAAAAAGCAAAGCCACCCATGTCCAAGACAGAGCGTAAATGTCTCAGGAAGGCTAGAAATAACAAACAGAATAAAGAAAAAGACTCAATATTACTGTCCCCTGGTTGTTTACAATCCTCAAAGAAGGACAACGTCCAGCAGAAAATTTGGCCACTCTATCTGCTTTTTCAACAAAAGGAACCACACCACCTTTTGCAATTTAAAGAGTTCATATCAGAGCCCACTCAACCGGAAAAGAAAAGACATTGTTCAAGTAGTCCCAGACAGCGCAGCCTGGCCAGTAGCCCCCCTGCACCAAACAATTCAATCTCAGCGGTCCAGAGTACGGCACTTCTTTCTAACATCTCAGGGGATCCTCAGGGGTAATCAACAAACTGGCCTTAGCCCACGGCAAGCTTCCCTTGCCCTGGTCCAAGCAATAGCTCAGCCCTCCATTCTGGCTGATGTTCAGCCCGGCAATCCCAGTCAAGCTCAGCTCTAGTCAAATCCCTTTTACCATGCAGCTTTGGTAGGCCTTTCAACCCAGGCAGCCACTCCTGAATAAACTTGAGATGCCAGCAAACAATGGCAAGGAACTACTATCTCAAAGCTCAAGCCAGCCCCCATGGAACTTTGCACATGACCAGGAGGACCTTCAACAGAATGGAGGTAGTTTGGAAGTAGAATCAGTAAGAATTTAGATGATTACTCATTATAGGTCTGGAGGAAGGCATGATATTTTAAATAGGGCGGCCATCTTAAAACTGGTCCGGGCCATTGATAACCTTAAACATCTTCTATCAGATCACATAGAGAGTATTCAATTTAAGGTTAATCCAGCTATACCAGGAAGCGAAATAACAGTAGTCACCTGGTCAGACAGCAGAACTGCTGCATTAGTATGGCAAAGCAGGGACAGCTTTTTAAGATGGGGCATTGAAATGTCAAGGACTGTATTAGAGCCCTACCCCAGCCCCCTGCGTCCAAATCAGAGCCTCCTAACGTGGAATAACACACAGAGCACCGGTATGTTAAAGGGAGTGATTGACCCTTTCGTACCGCCACCTTATACCCCTTTGAACTTCAGGATTCAACAAACAGCGGTTCTCCCAGTTATATTAGACAAGTATCTCTTGTCAATGAATCACATGTCATGCGGGGGGGGTAAGATGGCAATGTGAATCTCAAGTAGCCAGAGCTCCAGCATATTTTCCTTATGCTCTTAGAACATAAATGGTCTTGCTAGCAAGGTGGGAGAGGAAGATTTCATAACTATTTGTCTAAAATGTTGTTACAGGAAACATGGTCGGAGAGGCCAATTACAATCACAGGCTTCAAGCAATATCACCTAGCTGCCATAAAATCAACAAAGGCAAGCAGAGCAGAAGGTGGAGTGTCCCTATATGTTGAATCACATTTGCTGTGACATCATGCTCCAGTTGACTTGGTCCTTTCATGGGCTCAATGTGTTAAATTTTCTGTTCCAATCACCTCACATTCAGTTCTGGAGTCCTGCCTTTTAGTGTGCAATATCTATATCCACCCGAATAAAAATGGCAAAGCAGGGAAACTTGAATTCCTATACGAATTAGTTAAATCCTTACAACACACATTTACCCATGCATGGCTGGTCCTATCAGGGGATTTTAATATGTATCTATTAGGAACCAGTATTGACTATAATCATTCTCCTCTGTCGGACAATAAAATTCCCTCGGTAATAACATCCTGCCATAAAAACTACCCCCTCAGGAAAGAATGCATTATGGCCTTGGAACGCGGGGGACTTTATTCACTAAATGGCCGTTTACCTCAAGATCAACCAGCAACCTTCACCAGAGTCACAAATAAGTCTTCTTCTATCTTGGAATATACATTTGTTGATGTGGAATTACTCCCTATGGTTACGCACTACAGTGTTTTTGACAGAGTAGATAGTGACCATTTTGGCCAGCATGTCGAATTGCTGCTGGAATCCCCCAGGGCGCCATATGCAAATTGATCTGCTTATTACATCAAGTGCTTACAATCTCAGGCATTTAATACGGAAGGGAGCGTAATCGAGCCCTTAATTCTCCATATATCTAATATTGTAGGACAGTACAACCTCGTACATGGTATACATCTAACACACTTCTGGGAGTCCTTGACTACAACGCTCCTGGGTTGTTTTGCAGCTATCTGCGCCAAGAATCATAACAATCATAAAACCAATAATGAAGGGGCTGCATGGTTTACTAATGCACTTTGAAGGGAAAAAAGAAAATTAAATAAAGCCATTAGAAGGCTTTGGTCAAACGTCTCAATGGCTGGCCATGATTCCAGGCATCATATTGCAGCCTTAAGGCAACATTATTAGAATAATATCTGGTCTGCCAAGCGGTCTTATCAGACCCAAGTTGGTTTGAAGCTTCTACATGCCTTCAAAATGAAAAATAGTCATGCTTTTGGGCTGAAATTAACTCCATTGCTAACTTGAGAACCAGCCACCATAATGCAGGAATATCAGAAATGGAATGGTCAACTAACATTACGGAAGCATTCTCAGAGGATCAGGAAGCAAGGAACATACTGCTCGAACTGCCCAAAGTGGAACGTTCTCCCACAACTATCCAAATCCAACCCTTCTAGAAAACCCAATGGCTGTCTATTGCACAAGTGTGGTTAACCCTCACGAACCTAAGATCTGCTGGGGCTCCTGGCCCGAACGGTCTTCCCAGCCGTTTATTTAAGCAAGCTCAACCCTTCTGGGCATTGATCCTTACTCCACTGCTCAGTCAGGCCTTTACCACCAATGTCATACCATCGTGTTGGAGGGGCAGTGTACTGCATCCCATACATAATGCTGGTTCACGTTCAGAACCAACAAATTACCGTTTAATTGCCTTGGTAGATGTGGAAGCTAAGATTTTTGTTTCAAATCTATTACTGGACCTGGAAGCATGGATGTGTGTAAGTGACATCATTCCAAAAACACATAAGGGTTATAGGGCAGGAATGAACACCTCGATCAATTTTCTAACAGTTTCACTTCTTGTGGAAAAAGCCAAGAGAAAACATTTGTCACTTTATGCCTGTTTTGTAGATTTAAAACCTGCCATTGATAAGGTGCCGAACCAGAAATTATGAGCTAAAATGGCCAATGGGAGCATACCATTGAATCTGTTAGATGTGATTAGAAATCTACACACAGACACCGAGGTTAAGGTCAAAATTGGAAATGGCAACAGAATTACCTGGGAGATCCCCCCATATAATGGACTTAAAAACAGGGTTGCGTGCTAGCCCGACTCTATTTAACATCTATATGGCAGATCTTGACTCTAGATTAGCAGAAGTGGCTTCTGACCTGCCAAAATTAGCGAATGAACCAGTGCGTGTCTTACAATATGCAGACGATATTGTGCTTTTCAGACAGAGGCAGTTGGATCTCCAGCACCTAATTTCCAAACTAGTGGGATACTTGTCCATGTGGGATCTCGAGTTAAACCACAACAAAACCAAAGTGATCTTCTTTTTGGGTAATAAAAACACCAGTCGCACCAAGTTCAAATGGGCGGCTGCCGACAAACTGATAGCGCAGGTTAAACACTATAAATATCTTGGCGTAACGTTGGATGAAGGTTTAACATTCAAGGAGCATTTATTGCAAAATTGAGGGGTGGCGCACGAGCTACACTCTGCCTTTATACAGCTACAAAAAAGTTGGCCAGCATATCGCATAGCTATCTATCAGGTTATCAGAGCAAAATTCCTTCCATCATTAACCTATGGATTGGAGCTACTTAAAGGACGTGATGCCCCTCAGCTTAACCGGCCTCCGTCAGTCTTGTTTAAGTACATTTTCCACCTACCGAAGCATATATCTCAAGCTCAGGTGAGGCTGAAGTTTGGATTGTTCCATCAAGCTCTGTTTCTTTGAGGGGCAATAATAAAAATGTACTGGAAATTAAGAGACACTCCTGCCGGTACATTGGCCACCCTTTGTTGGGTGGAAATGGGGCTGCAACCTGACAACAGTTCATGTTGGCCATCTGTACTGAGGCAAGCTTTGACTAACTTGAATTTACAAGTAGCATGGTATACCAACATTGCCTTCCCTTTGTTTAAAAAAATTACCAACAAGGCTTCCAAACTTAATACTTGGACATCTGATAAAGCTAGGCAACATTACAGCTGGTTTGTCCTTCATATATGTACTGCCTGGCATCCCCAGCCTTATCTCACAACTCACCTTGCAGGCACCATCTAACATTTTCTTCTCCAAATCCGCATGGGTGTTTTTTCATTTAAGGATCTGGTCCAATCGTGGAAGCAAAATTGGCCTGACCTTTCTTGTACCCTTGGTGGTTTGTCAAATTAAAAAACAAATTCTCTTGTAGGGGATTTCCATGTATAGTCATAAGCACTGAATAGTTCCGCGCGCCTGCGGGGACCCCGGAGCACTGATGTGAAGTATATTCTTAAGTGCAAATACCAGCCCTTTGAAAAAAAGGTCTGTCAAAAAACACTTAAGAATAACAATGTGCAGCCTATGTGAACAGCTACACAGGCCAAATTGTTAAAAAGAAAAACAGTTGTAGTGTAACTTCACGTTTAAACATCTATTTATTCTAGAAATGTAATAACAAATACATTCTCATATTCTATTTACACCTCTCATGAGAATAAAACAATGCAGGGCAGTGTAGCCCATAGGCTGCCATTATACAGGATGTAAATAGAGCTGTGCCTTTAAGAAAGTAAAGTCTTACTGTTTCCCATCATGCACAGCAAAAGGCAGTTGCGTCAGTTCTTTTTTCCGGCTCCTTTCTGACAGGACCCTGAAGCATTGAGCTCTACCTCACAAAGCCTTTTTGTGACAGAAATTTATTCAAAATCTTTTGAATTTCAATTTCACTCGACGTTTTTAATATTGAGTGATCATTTCCTACTCTTTTCTGTTAAATTCTGACAGAATTTTGAGGTTTTTCTACTTTAGAAATGCCTTCACTTTTTGATAAATGCCCTTCTTGTGGCAGAAAAAAGGGTAAAACAGATCCACATCGGGTCTGTATAATTTGCCTTCCATCCAGCCACAAACCGGAGTCGTGTGACATCTGTAAAACTTTCTCCAGAAGAACTCTTCGTGATAGGGAGAAAATCCGACTTCAGGCGAGAGAGGACAGGAGAAAAAGTGGTCATTCTACCACAGAGCGAGGAGAAGGTCAGTCTTCTACCAGGGCTCACCCTGTTTCCTCTATAACTCCTACCAGACCTGCTCAAAAACGGCACAGGTCTCCGACGACGTTGAGGGCGTCGACGTCAAGACAGGGAATGGTGCCAACATGCTCTCCGTCGAGGAGTGGTTCACCGGCGAGGAAGAAGCATCGTTCGCCGTCGACAGCCATTTCGCCGCCGAGAGGATCTGGGTCGCCGTCGACACGGCGAGGACGATCCACGTCGAGGAGATCTGAGTCCGGCTCGCCGGCGACACGGCGAGGGCGATCGACGTTGAGGGAGAGTGCTCGCCGTCGGAGACGTTCACCGCCACCACAGCGACGTCGAGGGTCGTCGTCGAGAGGTTCTCAACGGCGAGAGGAATCGATGTCAAGAGGCACTCGCCGTCACCGCACTTCGACGTCGAGGAGTGTCTTGACGTCTAGGCGACAATCAAAGAGACCTAGAAGTGTTTATACCACGTCAGAATCCTCGGCCTCACTCATCCTGCTTCCAGCGTCTCCACAGCTCTCTCCTCAACAGTCGCCGTTGCCGCAGACACCAGTAACACCTACGGCTCCTCTTCCGGCTCCTCCTTCAGAGTCTGTTCTGAGGACTCCAACGCGATCCGTAAGGCATTCTGGACATTCCTCTAGACGTTCATCTTCCTCTCGGCACCATCGTCATGAGTCACGGCAGAGATCTCAGCATTCACATCATAGACATTCTTCTTCGTCTACAGGGGACTACTCTCCAACCCTATCGGACTCACCGTCCCCGAGAGTGTCCCCCATAGATGATGTGAATACATTCCAGGAGGTCTTAGTGCGAGGGGCGACCAAACTGAATATCCCGTTGGCGGTACCTGCCCCATCGACATCAGTAATCTTCGAGACCTTGCATCAGAGGACATCTTCGAGACCTTTGCTTCCACTGGTTCCGGGTCTTATTGAACCGGCAATGGATATATTTCTTACACCGGCCGCAACAAAGTCTGCTCCTTCCAGACTTATTAAGAAGTATCGTCCACCAGAATAAGATCCTCTATTCTTGAGGTCGGACCCAGTACCGGACTCGATGGTTATAGTAGCGGCAAAGAAATTGCACTCTACATCACCGTCTTCCTCCTCACCTCCGGATAAAGAGAGCAGAAAGATCGATGCTGCAGGCCGAAAAGTATGCTCTACTGCAGCCATCACAATGAAAGCAGCCAGCGCCACTGCTTTATTAGGGAGATACGATCGGGCCCTCTGGGACTCTATACTGCAGTTTGCGGAGCATCTTCCTAAGGACAAAAGGGAAGATTTCCTGGAGGTCGTGGGTGAGGGAGCCATGGTTTCTAACCAGGTAATAAGTGCTGCGGCTGATTCTTCGGTACTATCCACACATAACTATGCTCACGGAATAGCGCTAAGAAGACATGCATGGTTGTGACTAACATCTCTCAAACCAGAAGCACAGCAGAGAATACAAAATTTACCTTTCTCAGACTCCAGTTTGTTCAGCTCTCATGCCGATGACGAGATGGCCAGGATGAAGTCTGAGCTAGATACCCTAAAAGCGGTAGGCATGGAACGCCCGAAAGAACAACGAAAGGTATTCCGTCCATATCAGCGAAGGCTTTTCACCCACAGGTATCAGGCACCACACTGGATGTCTTCACGCCCCCAGCAGCAGCAGCAACAGCAGCATCAAAGGGGCTTCTCCACACAACGAAGGTCGACAAGGGGTCGTTCAACACCTCAAGCTCAGACAACTTGACAGGCTCCCGCGTCTAAGCCCTGAATCTTCGCTTCCCCCTCCTCCGTTATCCACTCCGGTAGGGGGAAGTATCTCAAATCATCTGGACGAGTGGCTACACATCACATCAGACGCCTGGGTATTGAATATTGTGAGACATGGTTACGCTCTCAGATTCACCAGTCCTCCACCATCTGTTCCACCCAAACCAGCCAGCCACCACCTCGAAGCTCTTCAGTTAGAAGTCACTATTCTATTACAAAAAAGAGCCATAGAACCCGTCCTGATCAGCCAGCAAGGGAAAGGGATTTATTCGAGGTATTTCCTTGTGCCGAAAAAAGACAAGCAAGAGTTTCGTCCCATTTTAGATCTAAGGACAGCAAACAAGTGGTTTCGCAAAGATAAATTCAGGATGCTATCCTTGCACCAAATTTACCCACATCTTCGTCAGGGCGACTGGCTCTGTGCGATAGACCTTTGCGACGCTTACTTTCATATTCCGGTGACCAAGAAACATCGAAAATTCCTAAGGTTCACCGTCGGAAAACGTCATTACCAATTTGCGGTTCTACCCTTCGGCCTCAAATCAGCGCCGAGAACTTTTTCCAAATGCATGGCGGTGGTAGCCGCCCACTTGAGGAAACATCGAATATTTGTCTACCCCTATCTAGACGATTGGCTCATAAAGGCCTCCAGTTATCTACAGGCGCAACAACATTTCAAATGGGCTCTACAGCTGTTACAGAATCTCGGTCTTCAAGTCAATCTCCTGAAGTCCACAGCAATGCCTGTTCAGAGGTTGCATTACTTAGGGGCCATTATAGATACCAATCTAGGAAAGGTGTTTCCTTCGGAGGAATGACGATTATCGATTCTCCAAAAGTGCAAACAACTACAGGAAACTCCACAGACCACTGCAAGAGTAATAGCTTCTCTACTGGGCTCGATGGCGTCTTGTATCCATCTCGTTCCCAATGCTCGCCTCCATATGAGACCATTACAGGAAAACCTGGAGGATCAATGGTGTCAACTGATGGACGATTGGGAGAGCAAAGTCCTTCTTTCTCCCCACGCCCTACAGTCCCTCAAGTGGTGGTGTTTACCCAAAAATCTCTTGGTGTGGATTCCGTTCCAACAACAGCCTCCAGCTCAAACCATCGTAACAGATGCGTCACTGCTCGGATGGGGAGCGCACATGGAACATCTTCGAGTCCAAGGCAAGTGGTCACGGAGAGAGAGTCTCTATCATATCAACCTGCTGGAGCTTCGCGCAGTCCACCTTGCGCTTAAAGCCTTCCTTCCCTCTCTGAGAGCGGAAACTCTCCTTCTCCAGACGGACAACGTGGCCACTATGTACTACGTAAACAAACAAGGAGGCACCAGGTCCAGGATTTTATCCAGAGAGGCTCAGACAATCTGGCATTGGCTTCTAGCCAGGAACCTGTCGCTAGTGGCAACTCACCTGCCTGGCATCCAGAATGTTCAAGCGGATGCCCTCAGTCGCGTAATGGACGAGAACCACGAATGGGTGCTACACGACGACGTTGTTTGTTCCATTTTCGCACTATGGGGTACCCCCTCTATAGACCTATTCGCAACCCCAGAAAACTAAAAATGCCAAAGCTTCGCCTCCAGATATTACCATCCAGGGACGCTGGGGAATGCCCTGTGGATAAACTGGTCAGGAGCATTTCTTTACGCCTTTCCACCGCTTCCCCTGATACCGGCAGTCCTCCAGAAGCTATCCAATGCTCAATCCAAAATGATTCTAATTGCTCCAGAATGACCACGCCAATGGTGGTTTCCAGACCTTCTTCACCGGTCACTCAAGCCACACATCAGACTGCTTCATCGTCCGGACCTTCTCACGAAGTTCCGAGGGCAGATATGTCATCCCAACCTCTCATCGTTGAGTTTGGCAGCATGGCTCCTGAGTTAGTGCAATATGGACACTTGAACTTACCTCAGGACTGTATGGAAATCCTAAGAGAATCAAAGCGCCCGTCCACACGATCGGCTTATGCATGCAAGTGGAAAAGATTCTGTGTGTGGTGTTTGGACAACAACGTTGACCCGATATCCTGCGGAGAGGAAACTATCCTGCCATACTTGCTAAGTTTGGCAAAATCGGGTTTACAATTGACATCAATAAAAGTGCACTTGGCGGCTCTAACGGCATATAGAAAGAGCCCCTTTCAACCCTCCTTTTTTAGGATCCCAATTATCAAGGACTTCCTGGGGGGCTTAAAAAAGGTCTTCCCTCCCATTAGGAGACCATCTCCTCCATGGGAACTGAATGTTGTCCTATCGCGTCTGATGCTACCTCCATTCGAGCCAATACATAAGGCATCACTTCAACATCTCACATGGAAAACTGCTTTTCTGGTGGCAATCACTTCAGCGCGTAGGGTTAGCGAAATCCAGGCCCTTTGCGCTCAAGAGCCCTACACGGTTTTTCATTCTGCGAAAGTGGTAATGAGGACTCATCCAAAATTTTTACCAAAAGTCGTCTCCGACTTTCATGTGAACCAAACCATTTCATTACCAACTTTCTTTCAAAATCCAACTACTCCTGCTGAGAGAACTCTGCACTCTCTGGATGTAAAGAGGGTTTTGAAATTTTACTTGGACAGGACAAAATGCTTACGTAAATCACAACAGCTCTTTGTTAACTATGGCCCAGTTAGAACAGGGTTGGGCACTTCTAAGCAATCTTTATCCAGGTGGATTGTTTCATGTATAATGTTATGTTATCAGTTAGCGAACAAATCCCTTGGTGGTAGGCCAAAAGCCCACTCTACTAGAGGGAAGGCAGCTACTGCAGCCTTGATGAGAAATGTCCCTTTGGCAGAAATATGCAAGGCTGCCACTTGGAAGTCGGTCCATACCTTTACTCAGCATTACTGCCTTGATACAGACGCTAGGGCAGATGCGCAGGTTGGACAGTCCTTGCTTAAAAATTTATTTGCATGACTCATGCTTTTTGTCAGTATTCTTCTGTCTACTCCACCGCGGTTATGGGGATGGGCTTGCTACTCTATTCAGTGTTTATGACTATACATGGAAATCCCCTACGAGAGAAGGAATGGTTTCTTACCTGTAACTCCAGTTCTCTCGTAGGGGTATTTCCATGATAGTCATAAGCAACCCTCCCTCCTCCCCGGTGGAGTTGACATAGAACAGGTTGCCATAAATATTATCGATGTTGGTACTCCAACAAATGTTTTGTTCCTTCATGTCAGGTTACAAGCCTTCAAAAAGAATTGAGGCAACTGCCTTTTGCTGTGCATGATGGGAAACAGGAAGACTTTACTTTCTTAAAGGCGCAGCTCTATTTACATTCTGTATAATGGCAGCCTATGGGCTACAGTGCCCTGCATTGTTTTATTCTTATGAGAGGTGTAAATAGAATATGAGAATGTATTTGTTATTACATTTCTAGAATAAATAGATGTTTAAACGTGAATTTACACTACAACTGTTTTTCTTTTTAACAATTTGGCCTGTGTAGCTGTTCACATAGGCTGCACATTGTTATTCTTAAGTGTTTTTTGACAGACCTTTTTTTCAAAGGGCTGGTATTTGCACTTAAGAATATACTTCACATCAGTGTTCCGGGGTCCCCGCAGGCGCGTGGAACTATTCAGTGCTTATGACTATCATGGAAATACCCCTACGAGAGAACTGGAGTTACAGGTAAGAAACCATTCCTTCTTGTGTATTTGTCTGGCAGTCACGCCAATGAGAAATAAATTGTTATGTCCCTCATTAAAAGCTTTACGAGTTAGATCTTGTCACTCAGCTGTGATGGCTCTTCTAAATGGGCATAATATACAGCTAGTGGCAAGAGCTACCAAATATCCACTGCACGGTAAAAAAGTTGCTCACCCGATTGGTTGACACCTAAGAAGGTTTTTCCCATGACGTTCTTCATCAGTGGGCTAACACAGGGGTTCTCATGCACTGATAAAGAGTTGTTTTGAGTTTGCACTGAATAATTATGACTGATCTTTGCTTCCCTTGGCACTTAAGTGACTGGTTAGTTCCAGTCACTTTACTATTCTGTTTTATCACATTGGGTTACCGTAGTCAAGTCTAGATCTGATTTTTTTGCTAAAGAGGGTAATTTTAAAACTAACTTAATTGATCACCCAAATGCACTGATAAAGAGTCATCCTGTGTTTGCACTAAATAACAATGACTGATCTCTGCTTCCCTTGGTACTTTAGTGACCGACTATCCCCGGTCACCCAACTATTCTATTTTATGACACAAGGCTATCATGTTCAAGTCTAGATCTGCTATTTTCGCTAAGGAGGTTAACTTTAAAACTAACTTTATAAACTAGTCAAACTTTTTTCCAATATGTTATTGTGGTTATGTGCTTACTGCGTAAGCATGGTAACATTTTAATAGTTTTTTTTTTATGTTTATGCAAAATGCAACGGTTTTAATTAACTATGCATTAATAATGAACTTACTTACTATCATGAGGATGACTTTCAGGGAGTGCCTCCAGATAGCCCGGATCTTTGGGACGCATATGATGTCACCCCACCAGACCGTGACATTAATGTGCCAGTGCCAGTCCCAGTCAAAGCATCACCACCAGATGACACTTCGTCATTTCATAGTGTCCTCCAGCAGGCAGCTGAATATTATAATGTTTAGATGCACACCACGGAGGGGAACCGATTTCTTAGTTGAGACTGTCTCAAAAACCGAGCACTCTGTTCAATATTTACCCATGATATGGTCAATGTTAAATGACTCCACTGAGGTATTCAAAGAGCCTGTCAAATCAAGGGTACTAACACCTAGAATTTATCACAAATGGAAATCTTCCCTCACTGACTCATTATATAGTAGAGGACACCGAGCAGCAAACTCCTTAGTGGTTACAACAGCTAGAAAATGGGCAGCTTCCGGAGTACAGGTGACGCTCCTCCTTTAGATAAGGAATGTAAGCTTATAGATGTGGCAGTTGGACATGCTAATCACTGGTGGATAGCCAATCCAGTAGGCTTGCTTTCACGCTGTAGCAAGGCCACCTGGAATGACATGGAGGAGCTGTTACAGCACCTCCCAGACCAATATAAAACAAACATTTGCAATGCAATAGGTCTCGCATTTGCTTGAGGTAGAGGTGTTGGCATTGTAAATTCATAACTGGACTTTTCTTGCTACATAAATTGGCCAACCCTGTCTCATAATTTCGTCTTTTCCTGTCATATAATTCTAGTGGCCACGCATATAACAAAAGCACTTCCATTTACCTTCTTCCCCCATCTGCAGCAAAAAAAGAAAATGAGGACCGGAATTTAACAGTATAAATCTGAGTGCATGTGTCAGGATGATTCTCTGCTAATTGGATAAATGCAGCTACTATGTGTATCGTGCGATATTGAATGCATCTTGACTACATTAAACTTGCAGACCTTACACCTCTTTATTTCAGAAGCATAATAAATATACTTTTAAAAGCAAAAAACATAACGCTATTTTCTGCGTATTTGAGATTGTTCCAAACAGTAAGAGAACGCCATTCTAGTTCTATTACTGCACATTAAAATGTGATTGTGTTCAGCGCAGTGGCAGGAAATGTCTTGCATTGAGCCGATGTTAGAAGAATCCTGGCTTCCTCGCGTGACTGCATTGTGTGATCTTGGGCAAATCACTTACCTGCCCCAAAGGAACACATAACGAAATACTAATTAAAGCAAGCATTTACAAGCAATAGGTCTTGCATGTTTCAAACAAGTTTATTGCCTTCTTATGACAACAGCGCCCACAAGCAAAAACAAAAAAAACATGAGTGGAAACTGAGAAAAGATGACTTAACAAAATAAAATAAAGTTTACTTGGGCACGTCTTTGCCAGTCACAAGCCTTCTGTTTGCGGGGCACTGGAAGTTAGGACAAAATAGTAGCTCAATCACGCCGGGAGCAGCAGACAGGCAATAATTAAGTAAATCAATTAGTGCTTGATCCCTGCTCCACACAGAGGAACGCAAATGATGCCAGACATGCCTTGACAAATTATGAGGCGGTAAAGAAGAGTGCCTCGCAAACCAGCAAATGGTGAGCGACAGGTGGGTTCCAAGCCCTTTATTGAAAACAACAGCGTCTCGCATACGAGACGCATGCGAACGCACATGCACTCACAGGCTCAACCATAAAGAGAGGGGAGGAACTAGTTACTGAGGGCAAATTTCACATGTAACAGTTAGATACGCCCTGGATAGTCTAGCTACTGCTGCAAGGGGGATTGATTTCTCAGGTATTCTGCGTAGACCTGCCTGGCTGTGCATTTTAGGGTTTAAACCGGAAGTACAGCAACACTTACTTAATATCTCATTTGATCGTGATCTCCTCTTTGGCTCTGAAGTAGATACTCAATTAGAAAGAAAAAGAAAGAAAGATATGAAGACTGCGAAATCTATGGAGGGCACTGCAGTCACCTACACCCAGGCAACAGTCCTTTTGCAGTTATGAAGGCAGGGGTGCGGCCAAGACCACCACCACTGACCCTGTACTATCAAAAACAACAACAACCTTACCACCAGCAAAGAGGTAAGGCCTACCACAGGAGAGTATATAAAGGTGGCTGCCAGAAAGCAAGAGGAAGAGGTACTCCCAGAAAGGGACCATCCACCTCCAAACAATGACTCCCCTCGCATTCCCCTCGATTACACAGCACCTGTAGGGTAAAGACTACAGCAGTTCCTGCACCGCCAGATATAAAATGACATCTAACATAACATCTGAGCAGTGGGTACTGTTCTTCATTCAGCACATACAGTATACTGCCTAGAACTTACTTCCCATCCTCCAAACATTCTTCCACACATACAGACCCTCAGCCCTCAACACCTACATCTTCTCAAAGAGGAAGTAAAAGCACTATTGCTGAAAGACGCCACAGAGACAGTTCCAAGGCAACATCATGGCTGTGGAGTATATTTGCTTTATTTCCTAAATCAGAAGAAGGACAGCCGGTTGAGGCCAATACTAGATCTTCACCATCTCAATCTTTACATTTTATCAAAACCCGTCCACATGGTGACACTGCAGGATGTGATTCCACTGCTTTAGGAAGGCAACTTCATGACGGTACTCGACCTGAAGGGCACTTACTTTCATATCTCCATTCATTGGACACATGCCCATTACCTCAGGTTTTCGATAAGTGGATGTCATTACCAGTTCAAGGTATTACTTTTCTGAATGACAACCACACCACAAGTGTTTACCAACTACCAGGCAGTTCTGGCAGCCCATTTGAGACAACACAACATTCACTTCTTCTCTTATCTGGATGATTGGCTGATAAAGATCTCAAGCAGACAGCAATGCCTGCAAGATACACGGACTACCATCCAACTGTTACACAAAGTGGGCTTCACCATCAATGCCACAGAGTCACACCTACAGCCTCTCCAGATACAACCATATATGAGAGCGGATCTCAATTTAAGACAGTCAAAGAGTACCCCACATGTCGCTTGTCAGTAAGAACAGAGATGCGCCTCCTTGGCATGATGGCTTCTTGTATAGCAATTGTCCTGCTCATCAAGCTTCACATACACCCCCTACAAGAGTGTCTAGCATCTCAGTGGTCACAAGCAAGGGCAGTTTGGAGGATCAAGTATTGATACCGCCCAGGGTCCATCAGTCATTACAGTTGTGGACCACAGAAAATCTCCTCACGGGTAGACCTTTGTGGACCCAATCCGCAAGTGACTGTAACCACAAATGGTTCACTCATAGAACAAGGAGCGCATATTGAAGACATGCCAGTCCAGGGTTGTTGTCTCAATCATCAACAGATGCTGCACATCAATATACTAGAACTCATAGTGATTCAGTTGCTCTGAAAGCCTTCATCATCAGTATTACTCAAAAGTTTGTCCTCCTCAGAATGGACAACATGACTGCAAAGTGTTC
This sequence comes from Pleurodeles waltl, assembly GCF_031143425.1. Lineage (NCBI taxonomy): Eukaryota > Metazoa > Chordata > Amphibia > Caudata > Salamandridae > Pleurodeles > Pleurodeles waltl. The sequence goes on from NC_090442.1 coordinate 983,932,190, forward strand.
CATTCAGAAATGGGGAGAACACATTCAGTGGAGTTGTCTTGCTTAGCGCAGTAGATTTGACATTGGGCTTTTCGCCATCATATCCACCTTCTGGTGGAATTTCTCCAGAGGGGGGGTGCACAATTCTGTGGCAGACTTGCTAAACAGGATTCAGCAACAAGTCCTTGAGTGTGCACTCCACCCTTGAGTCCTTCTGCACTATTTTCAGCAACGTGGGACGTCAGACGTAGGCCTGTTTACCACTACAGAAAACGCAAAATGCCAAAGTTTCACGCCCAGCTACCACCATCCAGTCCATAAGCAATGCACTGTGTATGAATTGGTCATGGGTATTTGCCTAAGCTTTTCTGCTTCTACTCATTCCTTATCTTGTTAGGAAACACACAAGCATCTCTGAAGATGATCCTAGTAGCTCCAACCTGGGCGTTGATAGACCTGGTATGCAACAGTTGTGGAGGTGTCCCTAGTACCTCCTGAGAGGCTCCTGAATACCCTAGACCTCCTCACTCTGAACAGTGGCAAGGTGAGGCATCCCAACCCCAAACAACTCAACCTCGCAATTTGGCTCCTGCCGTCATAGAGTTTGAATACTTACGGTAAGACATTCCCACCTTAATCAACTCAACTGCGCAATTTGGTTTCTGCAGTCATAGAGTTTAGATACAATTGCCTCCAGAGTGTAAGGATGTTCTTAGAGTGGCACAGCGCCCAGCAGCTAGAGCTTGTTACGCAGCTATGTAGAATAGTTTTGTCCATTAGCACATTGATTCTTGTTCTCCCACAGTACAACAGATAACATACTATTTGTTATACTTAGAAAAATCACTGATAGTACACACTTCCATACGACTGCAGCTTGCAGCAATTAAAAACCATAAACATGAGTCCCTTTTTCACATACTTGTCACTAATGCTTTTATCGAAGGGCTAAAGATAATAATTCCTCTGTGGACACCACCAGTCCTGTCATGGAATCGAAATGTTGTAGTTTCTAGATTACTGTCCACAACTTATGTACCGTTACATTCCTATCCATTACAGTCCCTGTTGTGGAAGGTTGCTTTCCTGGTGGCTGTCACTTCACTAAGAAGGGTTAGTGAAATACGTTATCTTACGACACGAGGACCTTATTGTTATAGCTGTAAAGAAACCCCACCTTTTACCTTAAATCAGACACTTGATCTACCTGCCTTTTTTTCCATAGCCAAAGACAGTGGTCTGAAAGAGCACTTCATACACTTGATGTTAAAAGTGCACTGATGTACTACATTGTGAGAACCAAGGGGAAGAACAGTGCCACTTTTCTTGCGCCCCTTAGCGCCCACCAATCGCCACCATGTGTGCGCTGTATTTAATATACATTGCACCATGGCAGTAGTTTGGGAACTAGCATTATCATTTTTTACGCTAGTTTGGCGCTTTGCAGGATTAGGGTCTAAAATGTTGACTCTAATCCTACAGATCACCCAGAGGCCCATTGTAAACAATGGGAGCCTCATTTTAATGCTTGCTCTGAGCAGGCGTTAAAAGTGCGATAAAAATTACACAAAGAAATTTCTTTGTGACATTTGTTCGACCCCCCGTAACGTGGGTATACCCCCCTTGCATACTTTATGCCTGGCGCAGGCATAATGTGGCGCAAAGGGTTACAAAGTGGCACAATGCAAGCATTGCACCACTTTGTAAATATGGCCCAACTTTTTTGCCATCTAACGCCACATTAGCTTAAAAAAAATGACACTAATGTGTCGTTAGGATGGGGGTAGGCCCTCTTAAATCTGGGCCCAATTCTTTTTGGAAAATTCAAAAGCTATTGCTGTCTCAAACCTAGAAAGGGAAACACATTCTCAAAGACAAGAATTGCAAGATGGATAGTGAAATGCATACAGGTATGTTAAATAAAAGCCAAACTAACATTGCCAACCGCTCCACAAACACATTCTATTAGTAATAAAGATGCTTCTTTAGCTTTTCTAGGTAGCATTCCCTCTGCTGACATTTACAATGCAGCTACAGGGACATATCCACACACATTTTCTAAACATTATTGTGTAAATGTTGAAGCTAGACAACAAGCGCTTGTTAGAGAAACAGTCATATGGACCCTATTCCAGACACCTGCACCATCTCATGCCTATAGCCACTGCGAGAGGAGAACTGCTTTAAAGTCTATGCATAGCATTTTTATCTGCAGCCAACACAGACTACGAATGGAGTTGCCATTACAACACATCCATAACAATGAAGAAGTATGTTACTTCTCATGTAAGCATCTTTTCGTAGTGTGTAGTGCTGTAGATTCACTGGCTCCCTCCCGCCCCTCCAGCAGGCATTTGCCGGTGTCATATTTCATGTGTAATATATTGTATATAACAGATATGTACATTTATTCTTATAGTCCTACACATTATATCACTTGATCTTTACATTGTCTTCACTAGCTCCATCCTCACTCATCATAATGGTGGGGAAAAATGAACAGTCTAACAATGGAGCCATTGAACATGCGCATTCATTCGAAGGGGAGTCTCCTCTATGTCACTTCAGCAACAAAAGACTTCTTCAAGAAAAGCAAGTTGTAGAGTCTGAGCCCAACACTAGATGACAGGAGTGTGCAGAACACATGAAACTGCAACACTACTATTATAAATTGGGTCTCTGGTTGACAGTCAGTTTGCACTCTGTCCAAGCAGGGACCCTCACTCTAGTCAGGGCAATGGAGATACACACTCAAGATAACCCATGCTCACCCCTTTGGTCAGGCAGTCAGGTGTATCTCAGAGGCAATGTGTAAAGTATTTGTACCAACACACACAGTAATACAGTGAAAACACTACAAAATGGACACAACACAGGTTTAGAAAACTAGGTAATATTTATCAAAATCAAACAAGACCAAAACGACACAAATCCAAGATACACAAATCAAGATCTGAATTTTCAAAGTAAAAACAGTTTTACGCCACAGAAAACAATGGAAACATTGATTTTACACAAAGTACCTAGTTTGGGTCAAAAATAAAGATGCACAGACGAGCGTGCATCAGAAAAGTTAGCGATGCAACGATTCCTTACTCACAAGCAAGGCAGCGCGTCATTTCTTCTCTGGTCGGGGAGGCAATGCATTGTTTTTCTACCTCGCAAGAGAGCGATATGCCGATTTCCAGGCGGGGCACCTCAGATCCATGCAGGTTTACAATGACTTTGACACCCAGTGACAATGCGTGAGAAATCAGGTTGCACTGTGTTAGAAAACCACACTGCATGGAGTTTATGCCGCTATCAGCAGCCGCTAGCGGGTATTACGTAGTTTCTCCAGCTGCGATGCGTTGATCTCCCCGCTGCGATGCAGGTGGAGCATCTATTTTAGCTGTGAAGCGGGTGGCGTGCTGTTTTTCAGCTGCGTTGCAGGTGGTGTGTCAAAATTTCCCTGCACGGTGTTCTGTGCATGGATTTCAGTCCTTGTTCTGCCAATTTCACCTTTCAAGGGCCCAGGGACTGGATGGGGCACCACTTAGCAGGGCTGGAGTCTCAACAGAGAGTCCAGGTGCTGGCAGAGGAATCTTTGATGGCCCTGAGACTTCAAATCAGGAGGCAAGCTTAGTCCAAGCCCTTGGAGATTCTTCTCAAGCAGGAATGCACAACAAAGTCCATTCTTTGTCCCCTTTCACAGGCAGAAGCAGCAACTGCAGGGTAGCCCCACAAAACACAGTCACAGGCAGGGGCAGCACTTCTCAGCTCTTCACCTCTTCTCCTTGGCAGAGTTTCCTCTTGAATCCAGAAGTGATCTAAAGTCTGAGGTTTTGGGCCCAATACTTATACAGGCCTTGAAAAATCGTAAAAATGTTACTAGACATGCAGGTCGAGTAGCTTGAATAATCTACTTGACCTAACTGTAATGTACTTGACCTGGAAACGGGTCTCAAATTGTGTGATACTAGGCAAATATTGTATTTTTACAGTCGCCTTTTTCTTCATTCTCACATATGAGTGCACCTTCACTTTGTTTGATTAAATACACTAAACGTTTGCTCCATGTATAATAAATCTAGCCCACATATAGGGTACACATGATCCATGCAGGACTTGCCTCTTAGTTTACTAATAGCTTTGCCATCATGGCAGGAGTGTTTCTCAATTTATGTATAAACACTCGCTTTTAATAAATATATTACTAAAGCATGATGTGGTAGCGTCATTTACAGACAGTAAATTTCTAAGAAATATCCAAAAACCTTCCCACTAACTTGCAGTTTTACTGATAAAACTATAAAGTGTATTAACAATAATCTGTGAAAATTGGGATTCAGAAAACATTTATCAATTGCACAGTAAAGTGTTCTGACTTTTTTTCATCCTATTAAAATATTTTTTTCATCACACAGAAAAAAGGGTCTTTCACAGGGTCTTTCACAGCTTCTGAAATATATCTTGAAATGTTTGGAAAGTTGACTTAGTTATATAAATGTTGTGCTTAGGAAAAATCTGATACCAGAAGCCTTTCACTTCACATAGGTCACCTTACAAAATCCTGGAACCTTACAGTCACAAGGAAAACTATTTACATTGCAAGAAGACAAACTGACTTTTGACCTCTGTCTCTGAACACAGAGCAAATGTGACAAGAATAAGATTTAAAGGTATCTTAATTTCTAATTCAGTTTCTGACTGAACAGAACACATGTTCTTTGTCCACTGCCAAAAGGCTCTAGCGGAATTTAAAATTAGCTCGAACTCATAAAATAAAACTCGCCATAGCAAGTGGTCGAGTAGATTTTTCAAGCCCTATTATACCCCTCTCAACTTCAAAGAAAAGTTTCTGTTGTTAACAGGATCTTGCCTTGCCCAAGTCAGGTCTCAGACACACTCCAGGGGGGTTGGAGACTGCATTGTGTGAGAGCAGGCATAGCCCATTCAGGTGTAAATGACCACTCATTCCTCCACTCTAGCCCAGATGGCACATCAGGATTTGCAGGCTACGCTCCGGCTCTCTTTGTGTCACTTTCTAGAGGAGATTCACAAACAGCCCAACTGTCAGTCTGACAGGGAATCTACAAACAGGCAGAGTCTCAGAATGGTTTGAGCAGGAAAATCCCACTTTCCAAAAGTGGTATTTTCAAACTAACAATCTAAAAAAAACTTTACTAACAGATGTATTTTTAAATTGTGAGTCCAGAGACCCAGACTCCATATTTCTATCAAAGGGAAACTGCACTTTAGGAATATGTAAAGGCAGCCCCCATGTTAACCTATGAGAGAGATAAGCATTGCAACAGTGAAAACCGCATTTGGCAGTATTTCACTGTTAGGACATGTAAAACACATCAGAACATGTCCCACCTTTAACCCCTTCGCTGCCAGGCCTTTTTCCCCTCAGATGGCAGGTCTTTTGTTGGCTATTTTGGCAAGTTTGCAATTTTTGTCCACATAAGCTACTCACACCAAATTTGCATACTTTTTTTCCAACATCCTAGGGATTCTAGAGGTACCCAGAGTTTGCTGTATATATGTACATTTCCTCCAACTTCTGTCAGAAGATGTGATATATTTTCAAATTCCTTTATCGTACTCTCTTTCCTGTAATGTGTTTGGTTTTTTATGTATATAGATCTTATTGATTTTACATTCCACAACAATCACTGCTATACATCTTAGATATATTGAGTTGCCTCTTCACATATGTCAATTAAACTCCAGTAAGCTTTATTTGGTAGTAATATAACGACCACAAAAGCATCATGACAGCAAATTAGAAAATAAATAGATTATACAATGGTTACAATTGATAAAAATACATTAAAATGACCAGCAGTTAGATTTGGGCCCCCTGGATGATGCTGCTTGGAATGAAGCCTTGGCGTCCCAGTGAGAGGCAGCAATCGCATCCCAATTCCGACTGATCCAATTTAAACTGTTGCATAGAACATACCTAACAGGGTCTAGGCTACATAAAATGGGTTGATTCCTTTTGGCAATACCCATCCCTGAGGACATATTGGGAACACACACTTGATACATTAGGAGGGGGTGTTGGGCTGGCAAATTCCCAGAGACCCATTGACTAATACTACTGCTTGTAGCAGACGATGTAGGGGGAAATAGATATTGCCCCAAACTAGAAATTGGTGGCCACTGAACGCACTGCTTAGTGGGCTAATGGTATGGACCACTGTATGGCTCTTAAGAAGCAGGGCTGGGCTGATGCCCGTGGTATTACTTTGGAACCTTACCCTGCCCTACCATGGCCTCTGACAAATCATATTGTGCTACAGAGGGGGGGAAGGAAAGAAAGACTGGAGGTACCGGATCCCTAATACGGAGGGGTGAGGAGACCACACATCAGCATCATATATTGATGTCGGAATGTATATAGCCTGTTAACTACTATGTATAAGTCTAATGCACTGTATCAACTGGGTGATATGTGGAACGATGTTATGTTTTGGGGGGAACTTGGAAAATTAAATAAAAAGTTTTTTTTTTAAATGACCAGCAATTCATGCAGTAAGATAAAACTAGGTCAGTCCCTCATCAAATCCCTCACGTGCATAGCAGCTTTAAAAAAATTAACAACACAGAAGACAATATCTTCTGACAACATTTGCAGAAATGAAAGGTAAGAACGAACCTGCTTAAAGCCACGCTCTTTAGGAAGAGGGACTAAGTATGGTTTTCTCAGAACCTCATCATATTTGCAAAAGAAAACAAAGTGCATGGTGTCCTGCGGAGACCTTTGGTCTTAGCTGCAGGGTGCTAGAGATGAAGGTTCATGTCACCCTGAGGTAATGCTAAAAGCTGAGGTATCAGATTCAACCTAAATCTGCTTAGCAGGAAACGAACATGGTAGGAAGTTACCATTGCAAGTTAGGGATCTATAAATAGAAAGTTTTCAACAATAAGTACATCTGCCCCGAGACCTTCTGAAGGGCTTCTGTTTCTCTAGCTAGCATTTTGTGTCCTAACAAATTATTTTTCAACCAACCACGATTAGCCTTTACAATTTTGTGTGGACAAGTATAAAGGTCCCTCTCCCGAGGTCATGAAGCTCCTTATTAATATACTTAGTCAAGGAGTTTTGCAAAATCGAGGGATGTACAGTCTTGTAATGCCTCCCTATTCAGTTGTGCTCCTTCTGCCCACAGGTCAACCCAGCATAAGATGGGGGGAGGACAATGGTGTACTAACGTAGCTAAACCCCAGTTCTTCATGTCCTTTTTCATGCGCTATATATGAGGGGGTACTTTGTTGACACCAAGCAATCGACGTAAAAACTTGCTTTCCACTACCTGGTCATACCCCCAATTCTCACTCCCATATGTCACTTTAGGTACTATTTTAGCTCGATAGACTTGTAGCAGGGCACTAACTGTCCTCCCCCCACTCTGAAGCAAATTTCCAATTTGCAGCATTGGGCCTGTTGTCAACAGACATTGTATCAGAAAGAAGGATCGTCCATCATAAGCTAACGTCAAATAAAACTCCAAAATTTGGGAACGTTTTAACCAATGTAAGAGCACAGGACCCTATCTCAAAGGTTAAAGTTTTTATATTTCTAGGACCAACTACCAAAATGTGCAACTTATTGTAGATGTGACAGGAACATTAGCTCCTGTGGGGAATGGAGTCAGTTTAAGAAAACTTTCCAGGACCAGTCCGGCATCTTGGGGAGTATTCTGGAGATTAGAAGTTATGAGGTAGAGTATTCACCAGAAACATTGTTGCCTAATTTATATAACTTTTTCTTACAAGTTGGAAAAACATTTCTGATAGCTCATAAAAGGGCGTTTGCGGTCACACATCCTCTATTTTTTACAAATTGGAGTGTTTGCATTCGCGAAATGACTTTGTACACCTGGTCCCTAGTTCTATAGCCCTCTGTAGGAAGAGTCCACGATTTATAAACCTAACTGGTTAAATACAGAGGAATTTACCCTTAGCAGTAGTGTCAGGCCTCTAGGGAATGAGATAGGGTGATTGTTGTCTCTCATTTCTGCTCACAAATGCTTGGCATGACAACTTTTTACATTACAACTAGTGGGAGCCCATATTTCATAAATCACAGAAGACAGTGGTCTTGCGGCTGGAAGTCTAGACTAGTTTGTCAAAGATGTCTTGGGTTTGTTGCATTATTCTGCTGTCAGCACCTAGTAGCCTTCCTAATGTACAGTTGTATGTTATTGTATTGTTTATAACAGTATCATATGACTACAACTTTGCTCTCCACAACAGTCTCCCATTATATCCCCTTTCTGCTCCTTTAATGCAATTCACCAAGACATCGTTGACCTATTTATGTTCTACCTTCAAATTTTGCCAATTTTTATTTCTAATAAAGGAATATTTACCTATAGTTGTAAAATATAAATTCCAATGTCTAAAAGAAACATTGTTTTTTTGTTATGTACTTCGCTTATTGTAACCAAGCTAACAAAGAGGGCTTCACACCAGAAGTACAACCTACATAAATTATATTACTATTTACAAATACTGCCACGCCTGCGCTGTAAATCAGCCTGGTGACACCGGTCCTGCGACGGCTCGTGACCTCCCTTCAGATTTACAATTCAATCCAAATTCCCACAAGCAGTGCTATAGGGAAAGGAGAGGAAGCGGCACACCAATTTATTTGTCCTTGGTGTCCTCCTCGTTGTCATTAAGTCTTCCTTCTAAATCTTTAAAGAATTCCACAACACTACTTTCTTCTGTGTGTTTGCCTATTTCTTCTTGTACGTTCAACAGATCATTCCTAGTTGTTTCTAAGTCTGTCTTGGCATATTTGACCAAAAGTTCCATCATACATTTTCACGTTTCCTTGTTATTTCTAAATCTATTTTAGCATATTTGACCAAACGTTCCATCATACCTGTATACTTTTTGGCCATATATTGGGCTCATTCTTTCACCAGTTCTGGATTGGGATTTTCATAGGGGGTAAAATAAAAAATAAGTAGGCCCCTAGGTACCCGCCCTACTTCTATATATTTGGTTTACAAGGTAATGTCCCACCACTTTTTCAATTCTTGCTATGCTAATTTCTCTAGTAGTGATTGTTTCTGTTTAATTGATAATTCAGTTGGGGATTTAATCACAGCATCCTCAATATCCAAATTTTCATTGAAGAAGAAGAGAGCAGCAGCCTGTCATGTCTTTCCCCATTCAGTCATATGAGGCAATTCAGTGCAAGTGCAATATTACCTTATTTACTTTATGTTTTTACTTGACTTAAGGATTTATGATCATTTTGCTCTACTGAATATTTACTCCCTCTCTCCTGTTGATCTTGCCTTGGTCACCTAGCTTAGGTATTAATATTTATATTTAAGTTATTTTGTTTTTTTTTATGGTTTGTTTAGGTGTAAGGTAATCATTATGATATGCACAGCAATAGTTTGATCTCTGCTTTTCTTGAGTTTATATATGAAGCTGATTCAATGCACAGATTTCTATATTGTAGATATATGGGCCACAGGACCGGTGATTACACATGTTTACTAATGTATACTTCTGATAGGATCTCCGAAAATGGATTTCTATTTATGTGTGGGGTAAGGTACTTCTGCATATTGGGTGTCATTCCAGGGATGACGCTTTTATTGTCTGTGTTTTCATTCATTGCTTATTCAGGCTTCTAACAGGATCTCGGTTTACGGATTCCTATTTACGTGTGGAGCAGGGAACATCTGCTTATGGGGTATAATTTGAAAAATTATACATTTATTGTTATTGTTCGGTTTTCAATCCTGTTACCTTGGGATTCATGCACTTTATTTAATTTAATCTTGCACTATTTTATTCCACTGTGGGGATGTGTTCACCCTTATTTTTGTCTGACATTTCGACAAAACATATGCATTATTTATTGGACACAAATTGCAGTGTTGAAATGTAATACATTTTTTCTCTAATTGCAAGAAATTTGTTTAAATAGACCAAATTTGTCGATAAAAGATCAGTAAATTGGATGGAGTTTTAGTGGTATTCAATTGATTGATATGGATTTATGATGAATTTTTAAATGTACTTGCACAATGGCTGAATTTGTGTGTGTTCTTAAGTAAGCTGCTTACTATAATTCCATAATATTGTGACATGAAAGTAATTGATTGATTTACAATGGTGAATCAGAATTCTTCTATTTTTATTAACATTATGGCCCTCATTATGTATTTGGTGGGTTGCAGAGGCTGCCTGCCAAACTCGTACCGCCATCTGACCGCCAGTGCGGGCAGAACACCGCCGGCACTATTACAGGAAACAGCGATTCACGCTCTATCCCAGTGGGAAACAGGGTCTTAACATTGATGCCGGCTCGTAATCGCGCCAGAGGCAATGTGGCTTTGCGGCTGGTGCAGCAGCACCCGCCACGCTTTCCACTGCCCGTAATTCGGGCAGTGGAAAGCGTAATGGGGCTGTCCATGGGGACCCCTGCACTGCCCATGCCAAGTGCATGGGCAGTGCTGGGGCTCCCAAGGGGCCCCCGCTACCCCCCCAACATGCCAGCCTTTCCATGCCAATCCAACAGCAATGAAAAGGCTGGCAGATAAGGAAGTCGCAATTCCCAGGGCGGCGCTGCATGCAGCACCACCCTGGCAGATTACAACTGCCGAGACTGCCAGGCTGTCGGGTGGCTGCAACCTGGCAGTGTCGGCGGTCTGACTGTGGCAGCTCCCCACAGTCGTAATGTGGAGGCCAGACCGCTTCTTTGGCAGTGGTCTGACCTCTACAGCGGTCCTGGCGGTCTCGTGACTGCCAGGGTCCTAATGACCACATATGTCTATTTCTATAGGTGTTTGAGTGCATTCTCGGACCAAACGCTTTTGTAAACCTGAAATGCATTGTTCCTTTATACACAAATAAATTGGAGTGCTCATTTGGTGTGCCGCTTTCTCTCCTTTCCACATAGCATTGTTTGGGGAAATTCAGTTTTATTTAGGGATACATTATTTTACACATACATTTTTTCAACATTATCAGTGATGTTTAAAATGTACTTAACAGATGCTGCTAATTTATCTGTTTTTGAGAGTAAACAGTGAACATTTGGGTAGCAACATAAATGAATGTCTTCACTTGTAACTGCTAACTCCAGTGAGCTCTCAAGTGGCAAGACACATAGGCCCATATTTATACTTTTTTAGCGCCGCATTTGCATCGTTTTTTGATGCAAAATCGGTGCAAACATACAAAATACTGCTGCTTTACCCTCCCAGCCACCAATTCTCAATGTTGCTGTCCCCTTCCCTCCACCAAGGCCTTGCTTTCCCACTCCCTCCCCTCCTTCCCCAGTCCTTACTTGCCCGTCTCATCTGAAAAAAAGCTCTATAGTGCACTACCAGTTCTGTCTGCTTTAAAGTACTTTTTGACTAAGTTTACTTTTCATCATGCTGAACAGCCACGCTGCTGTACAACGTTGCTAAAGGCATTTGCAAAGGCACTAGCTGTCGCACAGATGAAAACTATTTGCTTTGCCAATGCTTGTTACATCAGGTCTTAGCAGTCCTTTGTTTATGCCACTGCTAGAAGCCAACTGTGTTTGGTAATGACTTCAAGTCCAAACCCTGCATGCCTATACTCATGCGTGCTGAAGTACGCATCATATTTTACATCTTTACAAACACATTTAGAGGAGCTACTCTTGTTGTGTGCATCTGCAAGCTGGTGGGCCACCAATTCCCCTGGGGAATGTGTCTTCAACGCCTCGGGATTGGGAGGAGGATCAAAGTGGGAGGGCAGAAGCCCTCCCTTCTAACTAGCTTCTCCTTTGTGTGGACATAGATGGCAAAGCTATTCACTGTCACTGAGCCATGGAGCCCCTTCTCCTAGTGACTAGAGAGCTCCAAAGTCCAATGTCAGACTTGCTTGTTAACTGGTTACCCTCAACTTTCTCTTAACAGCCCTGCCAACCTAGTATATGACTTTCATCAGAGCCAATTTAATGCCAGACTTCTGTTCACTATCCTGCTAATTTACATACTGTTGACCCAGCATAACAAACCACTTCAGTTTCCTCACTACTCTTCCTATCTGCTTCTGTCTCCAGCCCAATACCCCTATTGCTTCACACAGTTATCCCGAGGCTCCTGAAGTCTTTCTACTGCCTATAAACTATTGCTTTATTATTGTCCGCCCATCAAGAGTTTCTCTGCATTCTCTGAGCACCTCTTGATTGTGGCACCAACAGTGCTCTTACCCAAGCATCCACCCTCCTCGTCCTCTTAACGGCTCTTCCTCCAGTTTACATGCACTTCTCTGCCCCTCATTCTCTGCACTCCTTGTGTGCCTCACCTGTGCTTTCTTGCCCTTTACATCCCTACCATTCACCAATGCGCTGCTCCCTCCCCAGACACTAATCCCCTCTTCCTGTATAACTGTCCATATCATCCCTGCCGCCCTCCACAGTTCTCATTCTAAGAACTCCTCTCATTCACTCTACTTCTTGACTGTCCTCCCCGTAACCAATCAGCCTCTTCACTGATCTCATCCACAGCCTCTGCTTTGCCCCTTCCCTAGCTGCTATGTGGAGCCCTCTGCCTTTCTCTTTGCATTCCACTATCCCCCTTTCAGTATTCGCCGATAGCTTCTGCTGTGTCAGCACCTACATAGGTTTGATGCCAGCGGCAAGCAAATCATCCAGATTGGGTAGCATGGCAAGGGTTCGGGCGGGACGGTGCTCATTAAAACCCACAGGAGGCAGACATAGGGGGTCATTCCGACCCCGGCGGGCGGCGGAGACCACCAGAAGACCGCACTGCGGTCAAATGACCGCGGCGGTCATTCTGACTAGCCCGCTGGGCTGGCGGGCGACCGCCAAAAGGCCGCCCGCCGGCCCAGCGGGAAAGACCCAGCAACGATGAAGCCGGCTCCAAATGGAGCCGGCGGAGTTGCTGGGGTGCGACGGGTGCAGTGGCACCCGTCGCGATTTTCAGTGTCTGCAAGCAGACACTGAAAATCATTATGGGGCCCTGTTAGGGGGCCCCTGCACTGCCCATGCCAGTGGCATGGGCAGTGCAGGGGCCCCCAGGGGCTCCACGACACCCGTTCCCGCCATCCTGTTCCTGGCGGTAACAACCGCCAGGAACAGGGTGGCGGGAAGGGGGTCGGAATCCCCATGGCGGCGCTGCAAGCAGCGCCGCCATGGAGGATTCCCTGGGCCAGGGGAAAACCGGCGGGAAACCGCCGGTTCCCCTTTTCTGACCGCAGCTTTACCGCCGCGGCCAGAATGGCCCAGGAAGCACCCCCAGCCTGTTGGCGGTGCTTCCGCGGTCGTTGGCCCTGGCGGTCGGTGACCGCCAGGGTCAGAATGACCCCCATAGTGTGGGAAATGCTGCTTTAATGAGGCACATTAACTATAAATTATGCAAAAGCTGCCATCTAGCCAAACAAAGTAAACCAACCGTTCTCGCTAATACATTGTAAAACCTAACCGTCCAGCTCCCCTAAAGAACCCCTTTGAATTCCCCTGACACTCATATCTCTCGAACCACCTCTCCAATCTCTGCTCCACTCCACACTTCACACATCCAAATTGTTCACTCATGAAAACGCTCATCTTCAAGTAACCTTTTAAATTGTCCCTCCCTCTCCACACTGTACACTGAACTTGGTAACAACTTTCCTGAAATTAATTTCTAACCTTTTGAAACCAGAAAAAAACATTCCAGTGTTTTTGTTGCCCCCCCCCCCAAAATAACTTAAGCAGGGTCCCTCAACAATTCAGATAAAAACATCCACTTTTGTAATAAGTACAAATTCATACCCAAACAGACAAATGCACACCGTCATCTCTGAAAAACAGAATTTCCTCAAATCTGATACCACTGTGCTCTATAACAAACACACCTTCATCTCTGCAGAACCTCTTCATGTCACGGTTAAATTTTTTCCCTGCCCCTTCAATCGCCCCAGGCTTCATTGCACCCTTCTAATTTCTCCTTTGTAAGAACACTGTCCACGTCAACGTCGTGCCTTACCACATGCTTATAATCGTCCGCAATTCCTCTATAATGCTTTGCATAAGGGCTTAGCCCTTTATCTTCACCAGATCATTCTTACCCAAATGTAATACTACCACATCCGGGCAATAAAAATTTCTCTGTAAATTCTCCAGCATGGGCAACAATTCCTTCCAGAGCATCTCACCTTTCTGAGACCATTTGTTCCCAATTCTCAAGTAATCGAAACCAAGTTTCATGACAAACTTCCCAGAATCAGCCTGGCGCTCCACCCCTTTAACAAATGAATGCCCATAAATCCAGGCCTCAATATGTTCATGCAGTAGCCCTGCAATGCAACCTATAACAAACAGAGAATACACATGAAACCAGAAATCTCTACCAAGCAAGGTCCACCCTCATATATTGCTGATAACAATCTGATCTACATCTCTTCACCTTCCAAATCTCATGTCCCCGCCATTCTCACATATCTGCTTCTGTTGCCATCCCAATCCAAAAAGAGTGGGTGCCATAGTCTTTATCTGGTATGCCCAACTTACATAAAGCCTGCCGCAACACACGTAATATCTGGGACTGCAGTAGTTGATCCCCATACTCATGTAGAAAAGTGTCCCCAGTGAAAACACCACTCCTGTATAGGTGTGTCACTATTGCACTGCACAAACCCTTTTATAAAGATATCTTGATAGCTTCACACACTTCCCTCTACCTTGCTGATTAGCCTTTGACCTTGGCAACCATACCTTTTGCTCATTCTGCAACACAAAAACATTTTTTTCTTGGATACCGTCACTCTTTCGGGTCCCAATCACCTCACTCACACGGAAAGCCCCAAAAAACAACTAAACACCATTGAAAACAAATTGGCTTCTCATAAACTAAGGCTAATTGTGGCAACACCCTTATTACTTGCTTCAGCTGTAGTGCCACCGGCCTCCTCACAAGCTTCTGCAGATCCCTCTCTCTGGCCCAGTCCTCTAATAATCTCCTCCCCAGCTCACCTGCTGATGGTTCGTAACCCCAATACCATTTCTCAAAAAAAGGCCACACCTGCCTGCAGTTGTCACAGACAACAAACCCCTTTCAGAATCATAATGAATATCATCATGTCTTCTCTACGCAGTTCTCCCCCCTCCTCTGGTCTCCTTCATTGAGTGCCCATCTGTATGAACTCATTCCAGGACTGATTTGTTGCTCCCCATGTTGACTCAGACAAGGAACTCTTGAGAAGCTGCATGAACCTTTCTCTCCGACTGTCCAGAGGTACACTGGCATCAGTGTCTTCGCATAAGCCCCAGGTGAAAGCCCATGGAATTCCAGCCATTGAGAATGAGAAGGAGCATTGGCAATACTGTTGTCTACTCCTGTGATGTGCCGTGCTCTAAAACCCTCATTTAGCCGCAAACACTCCAACAGCTTGAGCACATGCAGGTCCCTTGCTGACTGCCTACTAATGATCTGAACTACTGCCAAGCTGTCCACTCGAAACAAACTGCCACCACCAATGGAAAGAATTCCAAGAACACAGTGCTATGGCTACCTAGCATTCTTCCACTGTTCAGGCAATTATTTTGTGCACCAGTGACCTTGCCAATAGATTCCAAAACCTGCACCACCAGCTGGATCTGAAAACAACTCCAAAGACCACTCTGTCACTTCTCCCATCCCTTCCATGGGAATGCCATTGAAATCCTGAAAAATGTTTGCAACACTCTCAAATCCTACTTTACTCCTGCCTTTGGCCTTATTCTGTCATGTGGAAGTGAAGCTCCCGACAAAACCAACCGCAGCCTGCAACAAAACGTTTGCGCTGCCTTAACAGCTCTGCAGGCAAAGGAATACCTGGATCTCTTTCACCTTTGCTTTGTCTTTCGCTAACATTTCACACAGGAGTCCCAAAAGTGCCATTCTCTTGCCCTCAGGCAACCAGACTTCCATTCTCACCGAATCTAGTTCCTCTCCCAGAAAAGTCAAAACCTCCACCTGTCCACAGGTCTTCTCAGGGGCTATAGGCACCCCAATGTCTTGCACCAAATCCTGAAACCTTAACAACAGCTCAGTGCACTCCAAAGACTTCTGTGCTTCCATCAAGAAAAAAATCATCCAAATAGTGCGTCATCACTTTCGAACCAGTAATAACCAGAAACAGCTGCTGTAACATTGTACTGAATGCTTCTAACAATAAGCAGACACCCCTTGGGTAACATGTTGTCAACCATTATACAGCCTGCAAACTGAATACCTACTAATTCAGAATCATCTGGATGAACTGGCAGGAGCCTGAATGCTGATTTGAAATCACATTTTGCCATTAGTGCGCCCTTACCTACCCTCCTTATTCGGGCTATCACTGTATCCACTCATGCATTGTGCACTCTGCTCCTTTCTTCAGGGATGAAATCATTCACCAACTGACCCTCTGGCCATAACAGATGTTGAATCATCCTAAACTCCTCTGGTTTTTTCTTAGGTACCACCCCAATAAGAGAGTTAATCAAATTTGGCAACAGCGAATCGGAAAAAGGGCCAGCCATTCTTCCTTCATCAACCTCTTTCTTCAATTTGAGCCAAACAGGGTCTTCCTGTCCCTGGACGGAACACAAATTCTCAGCCCAGCAACACAGCCTAGAATCCTTCATAGCCCTGGCGAAATACATACTTGAACCTCTTCAAAAGTTGCTCTCCCTCAACTGTCAGTGCACAGCAATTCAAACAATATTTCAAATGATCAAGTTTAACTGGTGTACAGGCCTCTCCCCCTGCCCCTGTCTTTGCTAGGCTGCCACTGACCCCTGTTGGTGTTCTGCCACTGAACTCCTGGTGCTACCCCGTCCACCCCCTTTTTGAGGACCATATTGGAAAACAGGATGCCTTGCTCTGCATTGAGAGCATTCATGTCTGAAGTGACAACACTCTCTGTTGCATTGTCCCTTATTTAATGTCTAAAATGTCCCGGCTGCATTGGTCTGTCCCCTTCCTGATGGCCCCACCCCCTTGAGGAGGGACGCTCACGAAAGGGCTTGTAGTTAACAGGCCACCCACTAGCTGTATACGTAGTTGGTGCTGGCCTGGCTGGCATCATGGTCTGTAAAAACAACTCATTATCCAGTTGCCCCCACACCTTATCTGCATCATCCGCTACTCTTGCTCCCAATTCCTCATTGTGCCTGACCCATGCCCAGCCTTCAAACATAATCTGTGGCTTGTGCACCACATCTAGGTATTTAAACAGCACAACACATTGTTCTGAATACTTCTCACAATAGACACTTGCAAATATTAAAAAAGCAGCTGTCCAGTTTTTAGTGTTAACTGGCCCTTTGGGGTATTTGGACAAATCATATCCCTTTTCTTTAGACCCTTCTTTGACCCTTGCTTCCTTATGCACCAACTTAAACATGTCAATGTACTCACCTTTCCAAATTCACTCTTTAGTTGCCATAGTAAGGTCTCCCCCCTAAGGGTTTTGTAATGCCCATATATGGAAGCTTCTTATGCCTCACCTCCTTACCTTCTTTCTTATCCTCTTCTTCCTTACTTTGCTCTGTTCTGTCTCAGTCCCTGTTTCCTTATCCTCACTCCTTGCTTTCATGACCTAAGGTTCACACCTCCCATCCCCTGATCCTAAACATATTTCCCTTTCACCAACCTAATCATTTCTTTCATCCCACCCCATGTATCTACCCCTAACGGATGGCAGTCTGCCTTTGAGCCCTAACTGCCTATCCTACCGGGTTCTAAGGATGTGGCCCGAGCTGCTACTCACTAGCTTGCCGCTTGGCCCTCCTCTGTTTGCACTGCAGAATCCTTTGTCTTTCCTTTTTGTGGTCGGCAAAACACTAGGGGCCTGATTTAAGTCGTGGAAGAGGGAGTACTCCATCACAAACGTAATGGATATCCCGTTCATCTTTTTATGATCTCCATAGGATATCTTGGGATTGTAATAAGGCGGGTGAGATATCCATCACATTCGTGATGGAGTATTCCCCTCCTCCAAGACCTAAATCAGGCCGTAAGTGAGGCATCATCAGTATCCCCTAGGCACTCATGAGGTGAATCATTGGGTTCTGACCACCATTCTACTTCCTCTTGTAGCTCACCCTCCTCCAACTGTTCCTCATCATAAGCCAACATTATGTCCATACCAACATCTAAGTCGTCACACAAAACAGCACTCGTAATCGGTAGTTCCCCATCACCCACAACACCATCACCAAAATTGTTCTCCATATAACGTATCACGTCGATCCTTTTGATGCTGGGAAGCTGCATTCAGCCTTTCCCCGGTACCAATAGAGCGGTCCCTCACTGTCCCAGAACCGGCCATGTGTCCTGCCTTTGCAGTAGGGTCGATGGGCAGCACTGAGCTCTCCCTGCTGCGAGTGCATTCTGGGCAAAAAAACGTTGATATTCCCTGCCTGTCCCATCTAGTCAGGAGCTGCTACCACTGTCCCTACTCTCTCACAATTTCCTCCTAGGGTATCCATAACCATCAACCCTTATTCGACCCTTCAACAGTATATGGGCCCGTCCGGCCCTGTGCATCTTGGCCGGACAAGCATTGCGACGATCCCAGGGCACCTGTCAGGGAAAGTGGGGGGTATGGCCGCCCAACCCTGATGCCACCCACCTACCATTGACTTCTTGTAGACTGTTCCGCAGGCGGGGCCCTGGTCCCAGAGTCTTCCAAGGGACCACCACTATGCCAGGGGCCTATGGCTCCTAACACCCTAGAATTCCCCACTCCTGAATCCCACTCACTGAACCTACTGTGTGATACTGTGACTCCGTCCCATACCAACCTGCGGTCAACCTGCTGCTGATCCTCATAATAAGGAGGGCCCCCCAACAACAGTGACTCTGGGCCTCCATGTTGCCAAATTTGTGCCAGGCCACGACATAGGCACCCCATCTACCACGCCTGATGAAAGGACGCATCTGCTGTGCAACTCACGAGTCTGCCTATCCCCAGCTGAAAGGTCTAAAGGCATGCCCCCCCCACCTCTGCATGTGTTTCCATTCGGAGGCGTGCAGGTCCCATATCTATGGCCTCTGAGTTATACGCCTGGGTTTCACTGCTCCCTTTGACCCTCCACAACCCCCAACCAACTCAGGAGCCAGGAATATTTAGCCCCTGCACGACAACTGCTGACTGTGAGACCTATTGGCCTTACTAATGCTTTTTTCATTTTTTTTAGTCCCAAAAATCCGCTCTAGTTACCACAGCAACAGTAGGCATTAGAAGAAAAACAACAAACACAACTCTGTTTGGCAGCATTTGAAACTGTTCAGTGTGGTGAAAATCCATGAGAATAATGAAATGTAAATATTTCTAGACAACTATTCCTTCGGCTAATCCATGGTCTCTATAATTTAGAAAGGCGGCTCTTGATTTAGATGTTAAATTACATACGCTTATGGCCCTCAATCCCCCTTGCTCCAGCATAAAAGCAATCTTGAGCTAAGAGGCTGCATACAGCTCTAGTAACGCTGACTTAACAGCTGTTCATTCCATCATTTACGCTACCCCGGTCTTAAAATCATACGGGGAAGCGAAAATGCAACCGTATTTAAAGTCAGCATTCAACCAAGTAGACCAGGCACTGTATCCTTAGCGCGCAACTCATGGCACATACAATTCATGAATTCTGACTACAATGGGCAGAAATGTCAGGGAGCATGCCCTGCAGATTATGCGAGCATAAAAATTAATCCATAATTCACTTACTATTTTGCTGTCCAGAGGTTTTAACTGCACGCCAAACTTTACTTAAACCAATTTTCAGGTTGAATGGGGTCCCCTCAGGCGGTGGAATTTTGTATGACTACCACTGTCCCCTTGTACTTTGCACACTTTGGGAAAATTGTCAACATGATTTTCACTACCATCAGAGAATGACTCCATCGTGTTGGTTACTGACACTGCTTCAGTTTTAAAGTCATATTTATTCTTGCATTGAGTAGTACAGTCCTGTTTTATTTTTTGATTGGTGGTTATGCATTCTTAACTGATTTGACTCTTTTGCTTTTGTGATTTATTGTGACCGATTGCATCAATTTTAATTAATTGACATAAATAAATGTATTCATTCATTCATAATTATGTGCCCTACAAATAGTTTATTACCACCTCCTATACAAGTTAGTAATAACTTATATGAAAATATTAACAATTAACCAATAAAAAAGACAACTGTAAGGTAGGGAAAGTAATTCCAGATTTTGAAATGCCTGTGCTACAGTCACTAAGAATGTTGTACGTCACTGTATGCATTCAAGGTTTGTATTTTAAATAGTTGCATAGCTATAGGTTGAAAAATATGGAAGACAGCCACCAACTGACACTATATGAATAAATGGTAAATTTAATTTGAAATTTGAGAAAATGGCCGTGTCAAAAGGTCTGGCTTTAAAGCAAAGTTGTATGGTAATGTGAAGCATTACAAGTAGATAGCTTGGAAATGGATATCTATTTGTGTGGAAGCATAGAACAGGAGAATAATATTTGTGGATGTTAAAAGGTCTGTTGAAACGTGCACTATGAAGCCAGATATAAAAATCTATATAGATTAAAGACTGGCTTGCTCCCATCTATGCTGCTGCTAAGAGAAAACACAATAAGTTGTCTAGTTATCTAATACACTTTTATAGTATTACAATGTCATTCGTCTGCCCCTTAAAGATCAAGCTCAGGCAGATGGATAAATGAACAAAATGATCACTGCTGTGTGAAGGACAAACACTTTTTTTGTGGGTGTGGTTTTCCTGGGGGCCGATTGCACACACGCGTTGACAAAAGTGATCACCACACATGCATTGACAAAAGTGATTGCTACACAAGACTTACTTGCCTTTTTTTATTGCTGCCTAAAAGCTACAGTTGAAACGCTTCAGTTGAAGTGTGTGCATTGCTTTGAAGATGCAAGCTGCAACTGCAAGACAACTGGTGGCAAATATATATCACTTTTATATGTGGGTGCGGTTTTCCTGGGGGTCGATTGCAGCCCTCAGGGAAACCACACATGCGTTGACAAAAGTGATATATATATATATACCTATCTATGTAGATAGATATCTATATCTATATATCTATATATATTCTTCATGAAAAAGCGCACACAGGTCAGCCCCCAAACGCGGGACGCTGCAACAGGGTCACGAACCCTACAATAACCAAAACAAATCACTTCCAAACAGAAGAGAAAGTTGCAGCCACTCGTGTCACTAAAGGTAAATTGAATTTTAATGTGGCAGAAAAAACAAAAAGGCAAAAAAACACTCTAACGCGTTTCAGGAGGCAAAGCTCCCTTGTTCACAGAGTTGTTTACCGTCCCCATTTCCCTCTCTATTTTACATACTACCCAGTTCAATAACAAAAAACTGACTCAATTTCCTGCACAAAATAATGGCTGCCATCTTTTAGTGTACTACTGATATCATTAACCTTACCACTATTAAACATGAAAATCAACTTTGTTCAATTGTTTCTCCTTATAACTGTAATCCATTTATACACATTTTATATCGTATATAGCTTCCCATATACGTCTAACAGTTGACTTTATGTATAATTTTAACACAATTTTAACATGATTCTTTACATAATTTCTTCAAGTAGTACTTCTTATTATCATCAATACATCAATTCAAAGAGACCTCACTTAGCTTATCATACCTCATATAATCAGTGGAATAGTCTCAAAGCCATGCTTTTCGTGAAGTCCTTGAATTGAATTGATATAATAGCTATATATATATATATATATATATATATATATATATATATTTTTTTTTATAGCTGTATGGTTTCCTTGGGGGCTATAGTGGCCCCCAGGGAACACAGAGGGTCGCCCTGCTTTTTTTATTGGCTTTTAAAAAATATTTTTAGGTCCCTGGGGGGTGCGATCGCACCCTTCAGGGATAAACCTACCTTTAAAAAAAAAAAATATGCCCCTGAGAGATGGGCTGTCCCGTTTGCCGAGGGGGCCGAACCCCCAAGTGAAATCCCTGGTGTCTAGTGGGGTTTCCTGGCCAGGAAACCAGTTCAGGAAGGCCTCCCCTTTCAAACAAGGCCTTCCCGAATGTCTTGAAGGCCGTTTGGGGCTGTTTTCCCCATTGGAGCTCGAAGCTGCCTTTCCCCATTGGAGCAGGAAGCGCGCCTAGCGGGGCGGGGGGAGACATGGAAGATCTTCTGTGTCTCCTGGGTATTTTTACATTAAAAAAATCCTTGGGTGCGTTACCCCCTCCCTGGTGTTGGCCACTGATCGTGGCCTGCACCTGGGAGGTAGTGTGGGCGTCGGCCAGTGACCGACACCCGCAGTAAAGCGGTTAAACAAATAACATTTAAAAATATTTCAATGTACACATTAACTCATATTTTCTGGTGAATACAGCATGGATGATAAACAGCAATTCCTAATGTAAATAAACCCTAAAAAACTGAATATTTAAACCAACAACACATATCAGAATCAGAATCCATAGTTACAATCCAAAATCTGAACAGATGTTTAAGATTAAAAAAAAAAAAAAAAAAAAGCAAGACTGAAATAATTTGGGGGTTGTTAAGCACTTCTTTCCTCAATGAAAATCTGTATAGTCTCTCCTCACACTTCAAAACTGTTTGGACCAAGTAGCACCAGGGATCCTTAAGTGAGAAAGAAACTCAAAAAGACAAATGTAATTAAAAAACCATATCCAAACATTAACCTCCACCCATGCAAAACTCGCTGTAAAAAACACGATAACAGACATTGCTCACTGGCAAATTGGTGAAAAAAATGTCAACTGCATTGAAATGAAAAAAGACTACTACAGGCAGCTCTGTTTTCACTTGTAAATAAGTAGATTTAATTTGTGATGATTGTATTGCACATTTTAGCAACATTTAAAGAGGGGTAAGCCATTACAAAATTGAGGGAATAAATAATGTAATTTCTATTTATGTTCTGACTTTTTCTGAAAATTGCTTGATATTATAGACATATGTTTTAAACATCTGTGCATTTATTTATTGTATAAATAAATATTATTAAAAATATTTTGTAATATGTTTCCATGCATATGTAGTTGTATAATTATATTTATAATGTTATTCATTAGCTAAAACACTTTCCTAATAAAAAAAAAAGGTTTCCTGGCACTAACTGAAAAAGGAGAACAAAAAGAACAAATTCAACAAAGGGGCAAGCTTAATTCAGCAAAAGAGAAAAGTCTTGAGGGGTTTACCAAACACAAGCTATTTTCTGTCTTTCTGTGATTTTCACACACTTTTCCACAGTTAGGTCTCAGATAGCTAAAAATGCACCCCCTGGTTTGTTGTTTTTTTGATGATTAAAAAAATTGAGTGGTAGCAGAACATTGATGTAGGAAAATGACTCCCTGTTGCAGTCACCCCCTATTGATGCTAACGTGACTGAGAAGTGTCCTGGGACCCTGCCAACCAGGCCCCAGCACCATTGTTCTTTTACTTAAAAATGTCCCATTGTTCCACAATGATCACATCCCTGGCACACAGATAAGTCCCTTGTAAAAGGTACTAGTGGTACCAAGGGCCCTGTGACCAAGGAAGGTCCCTAAGGGCTGCAGCACATGTTGTGCCACCCTAAGGGACCTCTCACCTAACACATGCGCATTGCCATTGTAGATTGTGTGTGTTGGTGGGGAGAAAAAGGCAAAGTCAACATGGCATCCCCCTCAGGATGCCATGCACACAAAATGCTGCCTGTGGCATAGGTAAATCACCCCTCTAGCAGGCCTTACAGCCCTAAGGCAGGGTGCACTATACCACAGGTGAGGGCATAGCTGCATGAGCAATATGCCCCTACAGTGTCTAAGTCTGTTCTTTGACATTGTAAATACAGTGTGGCCATCTTAAGTATATGGTCTGGGAGTTTGTCAAAACGAACTCCACAGCTCCATAATGGGTACACTGAATACTGGGAAGTTTGGTATCAAACTTCTCAGAATAGTAAACCCACACTGATGCCAGTGTTGGATTTTTACAAAATGCACACAGAGGGCATCTTAGAAGATGCCCAATGTATTTTACCCAATCCTTCAGTGGAGGACTGACTGGTCAGTGCCAGCCTACCACTGAGATGAGTTTCTGCCCCCCTGGGGTGAGAGCCTTTGTGCTCTCTGGGAACAGAAACAAAGCCTGCACTGCCTTTTGTTACAGCACCCCAGGGCATCCCAGCTAGTGGAGATGCCAGCCCCTCCAGCCACTGCCCCCACTTTTGGCGGCAAGGCTGGAGGAGATAATGAGAAAAACAAGGAGGAGTCACCCACCAGTCAGGACAGCCCCTAAGGTGTCCTGAGCTAAGGTGACCTCTACCTTTAGAAATCCTCCATCTTAGGTTTGGAGGATTCCCCAATAGGATTAGGGATGTGCCCCCCTCCCCTCAGGGAGGAGGCACAAAGAGGGTGTAGCCACCCTCCAGAACAGTAGCCATTGGCTACTGCCCTCCTGACCTAAACACACCCCTAAATTAAATATTTAGGGGCACCCCAGAACCCAGGAAATCATATTCCTGCAACTTGAAACAAGAAGAAGGACTGCTGACCTAGATCCCTGCAGAGACGACGGAGACGACAACTGCTTTGGCCCCAGCCCTACCGGCCTGTCTCCTGACTCAAAGAAAACTGCACAGCGATGCATCGGACAGGGACCAGCGACCTCTGAAGCCTCAGAGGACTGCCCTGAAACCCAAAGGACCAAGAAACTCCAGAGAACAGCGGCACTGTTCACCCACAGCAACATCTTTGCAACAAAGAAGCAACTTTTAAGGAACTCACTCTTCCCGCCGGAAGCGTGAGACTTCACTCTCTGCACCCGACGCCCCCGGCCCCAGAGAAACAACACAACAGGGAGGACACCCAGGTAACTGCGACCTCGTGAGGAGCCCGAGACGACAGCGACGCATGCAGAGATAATCCCGAGGCTCCCCCTGACCGCGACTGTCTGTAACAAGGAACCCAACGCCTGGACCAAGTACTGCACCCACAGCCCGCAGGACCAGAAGGAACCGAACCTCAGTGCAGGAGTGACCACCAGGCGACCCTCTGCCTAGCCCAGTCGGTGGATGGCCAGAGAAGCCCCCCTGTGCCCTGCCTGCACTGTAGAGTGACCCCCGGGTCCCTCCATTGATTCTAATACAAAAACCCGACGCCTGCTTTACACACACGGCTGCCCCTGTGCCGCTGAGGGTGTGTTTTGTGTGCCTACTTGTGTCTCCCCCAGTGCTCTACAAAACCTCCCTGGTCTGCACCCCGAGGATGCGGTTACTTACCTGCTGGCAGACTGGAACCTGAGCACCCCTGTTCTTCATAGGCATCTATGTGTTTTGGGCACCTCTTTGACCTCTGCACCTGTCCGGCCCTGAGCTGCTGGTGTGATAACTTTGGGGTTGCCTCAAACCCCAAACGGTGGGCTACCTATGCCCAGGAACTTAGACTTGTAAGTGTCTTACATACCTGACAAACTAACCTTTACTTACCTCCCCCAGGAACTGTTGATTTTTGCAGTGTCCACTTTTCAAATAGCTTATTGCCATTTTTACTAAAACTGTGTATACTATTGCTCTAATTCAAAGTTCCTAACCTGTGTGGAGTACCTTGCATTTTATGTATTTACTTAAAATCTTGAATCTTGTGGTTCTAGAATAAATTAAGAAAATATATTTTACTATATAAAAACTATTGGCCTGGAGTTAAGTCTTTGAGTGTGTGTTCCTCATTTGTTGCCTGTGTGTGTACAACTAATGCTTAACACTACCCTCTGATAATCCTACTGCTCGACCACACTACCCCAAAATAGAGCTTTCGAATTATCTAATTTTGCCACTATCTTACCTCTAAGGGGAACCCTTGGACTCTGTGCTCACGCTCACTATCTCTTACTTTGAGATAGTATATACAGAGCCAACTTCCTACAATTGATTACATAAATGAACTTTCTTATGCAACAGCTCAGTAAGCTCTATTTTTTCAATGTCATAGAAAATCCAATGCGCTATATATAGACATTTAGGGCCTCATTCTAAGTCTGGCGGGCGGCGGAGGCCGCCCGCCAGACTTCCTCCCTCCAGAATACCGCACCGCGGTCGGAAGACCGCTGCGGCTATTCTTTGTTTTACACTGGGCTGGCGGGCGACTGCCAAAAGGCCGCCCGCCAGCCCAGTGTTAAACTCCCTTTCCACGAGGACGCCGGCTCAGAATTGAGCCGGCGGAGTGGGAAGGTGTGACGGGTGCAGTTGCACCCGTCGCGAATTTCACTGTCTGCAATGCAGACAGTGAAATTCTTTGTGGGGCCCTCTTACGGGGGCCCCTGCAGTGCCCATGCCACTGGCATGGGCACTGCAGGGGCCCCCAGGGGCCCCACAACAACCCATACCGCCATCCTGTTCCTGGCGGGAGAACCGCCAGGAACAGGATGGCGGCATGGGCTGTCAGAATCCCCATGGCGGCGCAGCGAGCTGCGTCGCCATGGAGGATTCTAATGGGCAGCGGAAAACCGGCGGGAGACCGCCGGTTTTCCACTTCTGACCGCGGCAAAACCGCCGCGGTCAGAATGCCCTGCGGGGCACCGCCAGCCTGTTGGCGGTGCTCCCGCCGACCCTGGCCCCGGCGGTTCAATCAGGCCCTTAAACTGGATGCATTTTTCTGCTTGCAAGTACTAGAGACTTCTATCATGTTTGGCACAATGTCATGTTGGCATAGGCTTCGTGCCACCCTAGAGCAAATTCTTGGGAGCACTGCCAAAGAGTAAGCCAAAAGCTCATGGTACAGGTTGTTGGTGCATGCCTACTTTAATAAAACATATGAGGCCATCCCCACAGCATGAGTGATACAAGGCTGGACCTTCCTCATCAACTGTTGCATAACAAAGCAGTTTCAGGCTACTACATGCTCCTTTCCTGAACAGGAGATCTACTGATCTGTTATTATCCCAAGAGGTTTACATTTTTTCTCCATAGGTTTGAGGTGAAACTACATTCCGAGACCAGAGAGTGCTCTCCTAATGAGCCAAGTTAATTCCAAACATGACGAGCCCAGTCTTACGAGCAGTAAGCCTGGATTAGATGTATCTCCTCTTGTGCTGAACTATTGTAAGGTAGGGCTCAGGTTAGTCACTTGGGGCCTTCTTATCAACTCTGATTAACTTGTGTCCTCAGGATAAGATAGAACTGTATACTCAAAAGATCTAACCAGCACAATCAGAAATGGTGATTAACTAAGAATGAAGTAAACCTGTGCAGAACTACACCTGTTCTACCTTTATCATGCTTTGGAGATTGACTGTGTGATTAACTATGTCTTCAAAGATATAAATCCAAATTTCTTGTCAGAGACCCTGCAGAACTCTAGATGGTGATACAATCATCTTCTGTGTTGGTGCATGCTATGCAAAGCCTCTTAGATTTTTTGTTTCCCCTGTTATGCAGCTGCTCCACATGTACAGACCTCCACAATATTGGAGATAATTTATCGCAAACATTAAGCTGGGATTTCGATACTGCTGACCACTAAGAGCTTACAGTGATGCTTTATGGATCCCATTCATAAGGAGACACAGCAAACTGTGAATGTTATTCTTTGATTCTCTTGTGGTTTGCTCAGCATCAAGGAGATACATGCCATTAGGTCTTTTTTTGCACCCAGGTCACTAAAGATAAGTTCAGAGATTCACTGGGAAAAAGTTTACCAGACATTTATCATTGCCTTACTAATTACAATTTCTTCTGCCATATTAGATAGATGTGATTGTTGCCTTTGTGACCCCAGGCCAATTTACTGGCTTACATCCTCGGGAGAGGAGGTAAAGCTTCCAAGTAGATCTTGAGAGTGGTAATTCTTACTTCAAACCAAATAATGCAACTTGTGTCATGGTCATGTTATAAAGTGCTTTCAGCTTCACCTTCTGAGCCTCACTGACTCTTTAGGAACATCCAAAAAATGATCTATTTTTCATCAAATATTCCATTTTTGCCTTGAACCCAGATGAGATTAAGAAAATGAAAAATTATTCAGAAGCTTTTATTACAGGTTGATTTGGTGAAAGGCATGTTTTTTTCTACAGTACATCTAAAGGCTATGGTTGTCGGTAAATAAAGCAAGAAATTCAAGCACCAAACTGGCAGAGGTAGCGTCATGCACTATCCCATCTTCAATTGCAGAAGCAATATCATATTCTCAGTAGCATTATAACCTGCCCCTTGCGGATGAAGGAAAAAGAACACTTTGAAAGACGTTTTTTGTAAGGAATCTTTTCCAACACAGTTGTATGTGACAGGTGCCCTAAAGGATAAATATGGAAGGGTCAGAGACTTATAAGTGCAAACTCATTGAAAAAAAAAATACAGTGCTGAGCAAGTATACCACATGAAAGAAGTTCTCACTACCTTATTTAAAATCAAGGTTTCTCATCCATACTGATAATACTATCATCAGGCATACTGTACATGTAAGGAGGGAATGTAGTGCCCATAAATTGATCAAGAGAAGTTATGGGTGGGTATTTGTAAAGCTGGTGAGGGTATCCTACCAGTAAGTAGTCCCTAGGGTTGGTTGATTAATTGAGAAGCCAGGTCTTCAGCTTGATGGGACAGCAGGTGAGAGGAGGAGGCTGTGATGTGGAGTAAGGGTTTTTTCCACTATTTAGAAGTGATGTAAGAGGATGCCCATCCTCCTGATCTGGTTCTGTGTATGTGTGGAGTATGTGCAAGTAGGAGTACTGCGTAGTGAAGGTGTGTGGGTGGTTGGTGGAAGGATTTGCGACTGTTGAGGTAGGCGAGGCCTTACTAGTGTAGTGCCTCGAGTGTGTGTATCAGGAGTTTGAAATTAGTATGTTTGTGTATCAGGAGCCAGTGGAGTTCCCTAGGGTGTGTTATCTGTGGGAGGATGAGAATGAGACTGTCTCCAGAGTTCTGAATGGTTTGTAGCTTTCTGATGATTTGCTTGGTGATCCCGGCGTGGGTGTTCCTGAACTCATCCAGTATTGGTTCTTTCATAAATTCACATGCTTGAATCATCCCCGTCGTCGAAGTGGGAGTCCCACGGTACATAAAATAGCAATAATTAACAAATAAAAGTTTTTTGCCATAGGCTATAATGGAGACAGTAATTGCTCATATAGCCTCTCCATGTCCTTTTGTGAAAAGGACCCAAACCTGCCTGCTAACCAATCAGGCACCAGCACCCTCTAGAACACTCTCCAGAGAAGCTCCTTCCCTCAGATTTTCTACCGCACGTCGTGTGAAGGGAGTCTCCCTGAGCTCTGCTCAGTTTTTCTTCTACTTCAGAACATTTTTCTCTCAAAAGAATTGAAAATATGTCGCATTCTTCTAGAAAAGGCCTTATTCGCCCTTGCAAGACCTGTAGAAAGAAAAGACTCCATGTGGATGATCCACATAAAGACTGCTTGTATTGTCTCTACCCACAACACCAGGTTAAGGACTGCAAGATATGTCGCACCTTCTCCACAAAAACCCTCAGGGACCGTGAGGGTAGACTCCTGACATGGTTACAGGCTAAATCCTGTATTTCAGGTGAGGAGAGTGGGTCAGAGGGGCCACATAAAAGGTCCAAATCTGAGGGCTGGGCCACACAGAAAAATCTAGAAAGAGGCAGAAATTACATCATGGGAAGGGCTTACAGACTTCAGTCTCCTCTGAGCCTTCCTCTCCTCTTCAAAAGTAGGAGTCCTACCGTCTTTCTCCTTCTTCAGAGCCTTCTACTTCTGGAAAAGTGACTCTTAAAATCAGATCGACGACACCACCGTCGACGACCGTGAGGACGACGACGGTACTAACAACTACCGTCTCCACTACATCGTCGACGAGACCGTCGTCAGCGTCGACTACTCTAACATCTACGGTAAGGGCTCCTATCCCCTCACTCAAACCTCTGTCGATGAGAACTCCAGAACGGAGTGAGTCGTTGACGTCATCGACGACGACAACATCGTCGCTTATAACACCGTCGACGACAGCCCCGTCGACTATCATATCAACGACGCCAATGTCATCAGCTGTTTCACCGTCGACGAGGACACCGTCAAAGAAGCCGTCGTCGACGAGACCACCGTCGACGAGACCATCGTCGATGGAAAAATCAGTACCGTCCACGGCATCGTCAACTTTCTCACCATCAACGACTGCACTGGTGCCTGTCAGGCAGATAGAGGCAACTCCTACCTCTTCCAGGTCTCCAGATCTCCGAGCCATGGTCAGGATCACATCTCTGCCCACACCAGACATTTATCCAATAGACACATCTCCAAGCAAAGTGTCCACTTTAGTACCCAGTCATCTTCTTGACTGGGAGCAATCTGATGAAGGTCCATTCGGAGATGCACACAGCCCATCACAGCTCCACGTCAAGTATCAAGAAGAAGATGACGATGATGAGTATGACCAGTACCAACCATACTACTCTCATCAGGAACACTATTATCAACCAAGAGAGCCTCAGCATAGAGACTCTATACAGATGCCTTCCTCCTTAATCCAGGATTTACAATCTATGCTACAGGATTATAGAAAGTTCCCAGTGGCAGCAGAAGATCAGCCACCACCGCCACTCTCTCCGGTGACACCAATCAATGTCCTTCCTCCTCCAGCTACTCCAAGAATGACACCCCACTCGGTGTTAGCTGCACCCCCTAGAGATGAAGGTTCCACTTCAGAGGAAGAAGAAGAAGAGGAAGGAGAAAATTCTACCCCGCAACATCCTACTGAGGAATGGGATGACTACTTGGCCCCCACTCCTTCTCCACCACCTCCTCGCCCCTCTGATTCTCCACCCGAGGACATAGGTGGTTTCCATAATCTTATGGACAGAGCTGCTGTACGCTTTCACCTTCCAACATCTGTCTCCCAGTCGGAATGTTTCCTACATGATTTTAAGGAGCAGTCAAGGAAGTCTGTACGGTCCATTCCGATTATCGAATTTATATGGAGCGAGGGTACAAAGATTATGCGCAACCCGGCTACAGTCCCACCAGTCCCGCAAAAACTGGACAAGAAATACAAGGCAACCCAAGACTCTCCGGCATGTTTTACTGGCCATCCAAAGCCTGACTCAGTTATTTCACAAGCTGCTCAAAGGCGTTCTAAAAACCCATTGACGCCTATCTCTACTCCTCCAGACAAAGAAGGACGGAGATTAGATAATATAGGCAAAAGAGTCTCATCTATGTCAGCAATCACTGTCAGAGCAGCAAATTCTTTGGCAATCCTGGGTCGTTATGACCGGCAAATGTGGTCGGACATGCAACCTTTCTTGGACCTCATCCCTGAAAGCAAGCAAGCAGAGGCACGGAAGATCCTCCAAGAGGGTGAGCGTACGTCGGAAGAAATAATCAACTGTGCTCTTGATATAGCCTCTACTGGTTTTCGTCAACTAGCAGGTGCCGCTGTCTTACGCCGCCAAGGTTGGCTCAAAGCCACATCTTTCAGGCCGGAAGTGCAGTCCCGGATCCTCGACATGCCTTGCGATGGCGAATCTCTCTTTGGCAAGCAAGTAGATGACGCGCTCCAAGCCATCAAGACTGACACTGACACTGCCAAGTCCCTAGGTACC
This sequence comes from Pleurodeles waltl, assembly GCF_031143425.1. Taxonomy (NCBI): domain Eukaryota; kingdom Metazoa; phylum Chordata; class Amphibia; order Caudata; family Salamandridae; genus Pleurodeles; species Pleurodeles waltl. Next base: position 983,963,728 of record NC_090442.1, read on the forward strand.
CTGCAGTACCGGAAACAGCCCTTTCGGGGTGCTAGAGGAAGAGGTTTCACCTCATTTCGAGGTTCCTTCCACAGGCAGTACCAGCAATCCCAGTATAGGCCTTCCTACCACCAACAGTATAGGCAATCATCTACTGCTTCCTATGCCAGACAGGGAGGAAAAAGAAGACAGGTTTCACAAACCAGAGATCAACCCAGAAAACAATGATCTTCTCCAGGCACCGGCTATGCTCCCCCAATGGTCACACCATCAGCAAATAGGAGCAAATATTTCCAACTACATCCACGAGTGGAAGAAAATAACATCAGACAAATGGGTGCTGGATATAGTGACAAGAGGTCATACCCTGGAATTCATACAAAAGCCACTGCATCATCCACCAAGATCAGGCAGACCTCTCCATCTTCGTCTGCTTCAACGGGAGGTATTCATCTTGCTTGCCAAAGGAGCTATAGAGGCAGTTCCAGTTCAACAACGAGGTCCCGGATTCTACTCCCGTTTCTTCCTCATAAGGAAGAAGTCAGGGGAATGGCGTCCTATACTAGATCTAAGGAAACTCAACAAGTTCCTTCGGAAGCAATCTTTCCGGATGATCACAGTATCAGATATGCTGCACCTCTTCAATCCTGGAGATTTTATGACAACTCTAGATCTCCAGGACGCCTACTTCCACATACCAATACACCAAAAACATTGCAAATATCTCCGCTTTACGGTAGCTGGTGCCCATTATCAGTTCAAAGTCCTACCATTTGGTCTGAGATCAGCTCCAAGAATCTTCACGAAATGACTTGCCCCAGTCGCAGGTTTCCTCCGAAGCAAGGGTTTCCAGGTGTTTCCTACTAGCTTCCAAAGCGACAAACGCCTGCTTAAAATTATTCCACAGTTTGGGTCTAACAGTGAATCTACAGAAGTCAGTCGTACTTCCCTCATGCAGGAGAGTTTTCCTGGGAGCAGAATTAGACACTATCCAAAACAAGGCATATCTCACTCCAGCAAGGCAGCAGAAGCTAACCCACTTGGCTGTCAGAATCTCCACAAAAGAGTTCGTTTCAGCACGACTGTTCAAGTCGCTTCTGGGCATGATTTCCTCGGCCATAGTCCTAGTATGACTAGTAAGACTCAGAATGAGGCCGCTGCAAGAAGAACTGCAACTCCAATGGACCCAGTCGCAAGGGTCCTTCGACGACTTGATAACTATCACACCAAAAATTCGACAGGCGTTAAAGTGGTGGTCTCACACCAACCACCTCTCCCAAGGTCTTACTTTTCTAGCACCAATAACAGACTTTGGCGGTCATTCTGACCGCGGCGGGCGGCGGTCGCCGCCCGCCATGCGGTTACCGCCGAATGACCGCACTGCGGTCAAAAGACCGCAGCGGTCATTCCAACTTTCCCGCTGGGCCGGCGGGCGACCGTCAAAAGGCCGTCCGCCGGCCCAGCAGGAAAGCCCCTGCAAAGAGTAAGCCGGCTCCGAATGGAGCCGGCGGAGTTGCAGGGGTGCGACGGGTGCAGTGGCACCCGTCGCGATTTTCACTGTCTGCAAAGCAGACAGTGAAAATCTTTGTGGGGCCCTGTTAGGGGGCCCCTGCACTGCCCATGCCAGTGGCATGGGCAGTGCAGGGGCCCCCAGGGGCCCCACGGCACCCGTTCCCGCCATCCTGGTTCTGGCGGTGGACACCGCCAGAAACAGGCTGGCGGGAAGGGGGTCGGAATCCCCATGGCGGTGCTGCAAGCAGCGCCGCCATAGCGGATTCCCTGGGCCAGGGGAAAACCGGCGGGAAACCGCCGGTTCCCCTTTTCTGACCGCGGCTTTACCGCCGTGGTCAGAATAGCCCAGGAAGCACCGCCAGCCTGTTGGCGGTGCTTCCGCCACCCTCCGCCATGGCGGTCATGGACCGCCAGGGTCAGAATGACCCCCTTTGTCATCACCACAGACGCCTCCTTGGAAGGCTGGGGAGGCCATTTGCAGGACATGCGCATTCAAGGCAGATGGTCCAATCTCCAGAAAGAAATGCACATAAACCTGTTAGAACTGAAGGCGATCCATCTCACGCTCAAAGCTTTTCTGCCACGCATTGCAGGGTCTTCAGTGTTAGTCAGAACGGACAACACAACAAGTATGTTTTACATCAACAAGCAGGGAGGAACAAGATCCCTCTCCCTCTCAAGAGAAGCTCAGTCTCTTTGGGACTGGCTCACACTGAACAACGTCCGCCTCAGGGTGGAGCACCTGCCTGGGGTCAACAACGCCCTAGTGGACTCTCTCAGCAGGACGGATGACAACTGCCACGAGTGGGAACTCAACCAGAACATACTCAACTGCATCTTCCAACGATGGGGTCGGCCGATCCTAGACTTGTTTGCCACCAACCTGAACGCCAAATGCCAGTTCTACGCCAGTCGATACCCACTCCCGGGGTCGTGGGGAAATGCTCTTTTGATGAGATGGTCCGGGATCTTTGCCTATGCTTTTCCCCCCATCCCTCTGATTCCCAGGCTCCTCAGGAAAATGAAGTCCGAATTCTGCAGGATCATTCTTATAGCCCCCAGATGGCCCAGACAGTACTGGTACACGGAGCTCCTACTCCGGTCCAGGGCCAATCCAGTCCGCCTTCCTTGCAACCACAATCTTCTAACGAAGAATCAGGGTCTCATCCTTCATCCCGACCCAGCTTCACTACAATTGCATGCTTGGCTCCTGAGCACAGAGAGTTTCACGATATGAACATCGATCAGGAATGTAGAGTAATATTATCAAGGGCACGAGCAGAGAGCACAAATAAGACGTACAAACTCAAGTGGAAGAAATTTTGGGGGTCATTCTGACCTCGGCGGTAAAAGGCGCTTACCGCCGGTCAGAAGACCGCCATAACACCGCCGCGGTCGCGGTAAACCGCCACGGTCATTCTGACCCGCAACTGGCAAACCGCCAAAAACCTGACATCAACAAAATTCCACCACAGCAACGGCCAGCGAAAAACTGGCGATGACCAAACCTCCACCGTCACGCCAACAGAAATACGACCATGCCATTCCGACCCACAAATCCCCGCAGCGGTCTTTCAACCGCGGTATTCCATTGGCGGTACACACTGCCGCGCTCAAAATACACACACCTCTACAAAACACAGCCACATTGGACAATTCAAAATACACACACCTGAGACAAATACACACACCACTCCCACACACCCAATTAAATATAAAACACACACCCACATCACCCACAAACCCTTACGACCACAATTGCGACTGAAGGACAGAGAGAGACAGCACAGAATAGAGTAGACCATCACACAGAGGCAAATCACAACATCACCCACACAATATCCACGCACAAAACACCATACACCACCACACTCACCACACTCTACAACACATACACCACCCCTCACCTCATCCACACCACCCCATGGCACCCCAAAGACACCCCAGGTTCTCTGACGCAGAACTCAGGGTCATGGTGGAGGAAATAGTTCGGGTAGAGCCCCAGCTCTTCGGGACACAGGTGCAGTACACCACCATTGCCAGGAAGATGGAGCTATGGCAAAGAATAGTGGACAGGGTCAACGCTGTGGGACAGCATCCACGAAATCGGGACGACATCAGGAAGCGGTGGAACGACCTACGGGGGAAGGTGCGTTCCATGGTATCAAGGCACAACATCGCGGTGCAGAAGACTGGCGGCGGACCCCCACCTACTCCCCCAGAATTCACAGCATGGGAGGAGGAAGTCTTTCACATCCTGCATCCTGAGGGCCTCGCAGGAGTAGGTGGAGGAATGGACTCTGGTAAGTCAAATCTTCACTACTTCATTCCCCCCACCCCACCTGCATGCCAAATCATACCCCCACCCCCATCACACCAACTCCTTGCAAATGGCTCACCATCACAATCCATCCATCCCAAAACCTAGCCCTGCATGCGTCCCCAAAGCATGGACACCCATCACCAAAGCATGCCCACTGCACATACCCATCTCCCCCACAAGCCACCGTCACAAAAGCCCCCACAAGGGAATGCCAGCACTGGGGTACACGGCCACCCACCCATTGCACGAAATGGCACACACAGAAGCAATAACCATACTCTCATACCCCTGCAGGACCCGAACGCCACCACACCGCCCAGGAGGGTCCAGAGATGTCCATCCCACCCCAGAAGAGGCCCCCAGTGATGACAGCAGCTCTGTCTCCCTGGACCCAGATGACCAGCCCGGCCCATCGGGGACCTCGGGACAGTCGGTTCCCCACAGACAGCCACAGGCTACAGCAGACCTAACCCCCTCTGGGAACACCAGCACAGCTCCCACCCAGCAGGCCCATGCCTCTGTCTCCAGGACACGTCAATCAGCGGTGTGTCCACCACTACAGGGCACCCAGATTGACCCACCACCCCAACAACAACAGGGACCTGGGGGCAGTGGTAGTGGGCACACGGTCCAGGGGACAGAGGCCCAGGGAAACAGGGGAACTGGGAGGGCTGCTGTGCGACAGGGGGGGGACAGGCCCAGGGAACCGACTCTCCAAGAAGCCCTCTCCTCCATCATGGGAGCATACCACCGCTCCCAGGAGACGATGGCTACGGTACTGGCCAGGTTCCAGGAGATCCAGGTACTGCAGGAGGAACAGTACATGGGGTTCAGAGAGGAACTGAGAAACATTAGTTCCGCAATGGGGACCATCGTCGTGGCCCTTAACCAGATAGTCACCACATTGCGGGACCATGTGGCACCACAAAGGGCCCCTGTCACTAGCATGGACCCAGACCAGGCTACCACCTCCGCCGGCGCTAGTGGACAGGAGGCCCCCACACAACGACAGGCCACCAGAACCCCACCTCCTGCAGAAGAAGAACCACCCCGCAAGCGGTACCTGAGATCTCAGAAGAAGACAGAGTAGGATGCCAAGACCCCCGCCAGCAAACGATACCCCCTGATGTCATCCCACTGTCCCACATTGTCACCCTGTCCAAACTTAAACTGCCCCTGCTCCATCCTTCCACAGGCATATGGACAATGCACCTGTGAGACTGAAAACTGGACTCTGCCATGGACATTACTCCACCATCACCGTTTTACAATCATTTCCCTAAATTTAGCAAATAAAATCACTTATTGCACTTAAAAAATCTGGAGTCTGCTTGTATTTTGAACAAATGTATTAGACATAACGGTGCCAAAATGTTCAGTTACATTGTGATGACAACATACCACTGTCCCACAGCTGTAGTCCATGGGCAAACAAAGCAGAGGTCACGCAGTGGGGCCCACAGCTCTGAAAACGGAAGGGAAAGTCACAACTCAGTTAACAGGAACTGGGGGGAAACACATACAGTAGAGAGGCAGGAGACTTTAAGTAAATGTAAAATGGCGGGGTTGATTCGTACCTGTGTGCTACTGAAAATACTGTTGTATCACTGTGTCCCTGTTGTTTGTGTCGTCCCCGTCGTCTTCCTCCTCTTCACTCTCCACAGGCTCCACAGCTGCTACAACACCACCATCTGGACCATCCTCCTGCAGGAAAGGCACCTGGCGTCGCAAAGCCAGGTTGTGAAGCATACAGCAGGCCACGATGATATGGCACACCTTCTTTGGTGAGTACATTAGGGATCCACCTGTCATATGCAGGCACCTAAATCTGGCCTTCAGGAGGCCGAAGGTCCGCTCGATCACCCTCCTAGTACGCCCATGGGCCTCATTGTACAGTTCCTCTGCCCTTGTCCTGGGATTCCTCACTGGGGTCAGTAGCCACAACAGGTTGGGGTAACCAGAGTCACCAATTAGCCACACACGGTGTCTCTGTAGCTGTTCCATCACATAAGGGATGCTGCTATTTCGCATGATGTACGCGTCATGCACTGACCCAGGGAACTTGGCATTTACATGGGAGATGTACTGGTCAGCCAAACAGACCACCTGGACATTCATCGAATGATAACTTTTTCTGTTCCTGTACACCTGTTCACTTTCTCTGGGGGGTACCAAAGCCACATGTGTCCCATCATTGGCACCAATGATGTTGGGAATATGTCCAAGGGCATAGAAATCACCCTTCACTGTAGCCAAATCGCCTACCTCAGGGAAAACAATGTAGCTCTGCATGTATTTCATCAGGGCAGACAACACTCTGGACAAAACCTTAGAAAACATAGGCTGAGACATCCCTGATGATATGGCCACTGTTGTTTGGAATGATCCACTTGCCAAAAAATGGAGTACTGACAGAACCTGCACCAGAGGGGGAATCCCTGTGGGTTGGCGAATGGGGGACATCAGGTCTGGCTCCAGCTGGGCACACAGTTCCTGTATAGTGGCTCGGTCAAGTCTGTATGTCAGTATGACATGTCTTTCTTCCATTGTCGACAGGTCCACCAGCGGTCTGTACACGGGAACATTCCTCCATCTCCTCGCAAGTCCCAGCGGACGGTGCCTAGGAAGGACAACATGGAGCACAGAGTCAAGCAACCCACAGGTACGTAACCACAGCTTGCACAGAACACGATTCGCTATGCATTGAATGGCTTGTATGAGTGGCAATGCAAGGCCTAGGCCTGTGTGACGCAGTAGAAATTAAGCCATGTGGGCCCTTGAAATGGCGGCTGCCTGACCTGTGAAGTGTGACAATGGGATGTGAGGTCAATGCGCTGGCGTGGCACACCGTGGCGGTAGGCGGTCGAAGACCGCGGCGCAAAGCAGCATTGGTTACCATTGAGCCCTATGGGTCTCAGGAGCCAATGAAGCTGTGCGCCGGTGGTCGCGGTACGCACCGCCGCGGTACGCACCGCCGCGGTACGCACCGCCGCGGTACGCACCGCCGCGGGCGTGACCGCCATTTTCTATCTGCTTAATCACTCGAGACCTGATCATCCACAGGAGAGGACCTATACTGCAAGTGCTGCTGTGACCTCGGTCTGGAAGATACAATGGCTGCTGCGACTGGGGAAAGGGCCCCTGCCTTCACATCTGAGGAATTGGAGAAACTTGTTGATGGGGTCCTCCCCCAGTATGCGCTACTCTACGGTCCTCCAGACCAACAGGTAAGTACACTGGGACCATGCTTTGTGGGCAATGCCTGTGTTGAGTGGGGTGGATGAAAGATGGTGGGGAGGGGAGCGAATGAGGCATGCATCGCACGACAGATGAGAGCATGTGCCATATGGCAAGGTTGGGGGGGGCCACTCACATCGACCATGCAGAAAATGATGATATTTATTTTCCCACCCTGTCCATGTCACATAGGTCAGCGCCCATCAGAAGATCGACATTTGGCGTGCCATCGCCAAGGACGTCTGGACCCTGGGGGTCCACAACAGACGGGGCACCCACTGCCGAAAGAGGTGGGAGGACATCCGCTGCGGGAGCAGAAAGACCGCGGAGGCTCTGCTGGGGATGGCCTCCCAACCTAGGAGGGGTGCCACACGGCAATTGACCCCCCTGATGTCCCGGATCCTGGCGGTGGCCTACCCCGATTTGGATGGGCACGTGAGGACATCACAGCAGACACAAGGGGGTGAGTACCAGCACATTCTGCTATATTAACGCACAGTGGAGGTGTCTGGGTGGGGGAGGAGGGCTGTGGGTATCTCTAGGCCAGGGCGATTTCTGTAGGCTAGGCCCCTCCGTAAGGCATGGCCCTGTGCCCCCGCCCCCCACCTTTGTAGGGTGCTAAGTACAGCTATCCATGGCCCTGGGTCACCTATGTGTGCAGTTGTCGTCCATAGGCTTGTAGGCCAAGTCACAATAATTGAGTAGTGTACACCGAGTGCGCGGCGTAGTGCAGGGGGCTTCTGTGTCTGTCCTCTCCGCCAACGGTGTCGCCAATGCATGCACTCAACATGTCATTTTTTCTCCCTCCCCCCCTTTTTTTTGGTCTTCCTGTTCATGTGTGCATTAGCATCATCAGGCGGAGGAGAAGTGGCATCGGAGCACGAGGGAGCTGCATCTCACATGGCCCCGGAGGGCCATGCAACCGACTCCACCAGTGAGACGGAGGGCGAGGGGAGCTCCACAACGGGGACCCGTGGAGACGTCAGCGACACAGACACGTCCTCGGAAGGGAGCTCCCTTGTGGTGGCGGCAACATCCGTGCCCACCGCTACAACAGGTACAGCCGCCACCCAGCGCACCAGCTCCGCCCTCCAAGCAGCCCCTCAGCGTTCGCCCCGTGCCCGCTCGGCCAGGAAGGCGGGCATCTCCTTCGCCCCAGGCACCTCAGGCCCTGCCCCAGTTACCCCTGCTGCCCTCAGTGAGGAGATCATTGACCTCCTCCAGACGCTCATTGTTGGGCAGTCTACCCTTTTGAATGCCATCCAGGGTGTAGAAAGGGAGGTGCACCGGAGCAATGCATACCTCAAGGGCATTCATTCGGGTCAGGCTGCCCATCAGCGATCGTTCAACGCTCTGGCCTCAGCACTGACGGCAGCCATTGTCCCTGTCTCCTGCCTCCCCCTCCAATTTCCTCATCCCAGTCCCACTCCCCTGTTCCTCTGCCTATCCCAGCCACACCTACAGACCAGCCTGCACACACATCAACACCCAAGGGCAGCTCATCCAGACATAAGCACTACAGATCACACAAGCATTCACACATGCAACATCCACATGCAGACAGCCACTTCCTCCTCTGTGTCCCCCTCCTCCTCGTCTCCCTCCTCCCTCCCTGTGACGTCTCCACTCACACCTGCATGCACACCACCATCAGCCAGTATGTCCATCACCAGCACACCCACCATAACACTCCGCACACGTGCAGTCACCACCCCCACTGCCATTTACACGTCCCCTGTGTCCTCTCCCAGTGTGTCTGTCACCCCCTCTTCCAAACCACACAAACGCAGGCAGCCACCCACCCAACAGCCATCCACCTCACGACAGCCTCCGTCACAAGCACCTGCACCCAAAGACACCACACTTGACTCTCCTACAACCACATCCTCTTCCTCCACTCCCATACCCACTGCACCTACCCTTCCCACTGCTCCTAAAAAGTTTTTCCTCTCCAAAATTAACCTCTTTGCATCACCTGACCCACCCCCTCCATCTCGTAAGAGTCCAAACAGCATCTCAGCCACCACAAGCCCTGCACCTACAAGGACCATAGTCCAGGGCTATTGGAGTCCACCAGCTTCTAGGGCAGCAACATCGGCCAGCAGCAAGGGGACAGCCAGCCCACCCCCTGGGAAAAAAACTAAAAAAGGGAAGGGCCGGCGCGAGAGGCCAGAGACGGCAGCCCCCAAAGGCACTACCCTGGCACCGTCACCTGGCACATCCACAAAGGGAGGCAAGGGCCCCAGAGAATCGGCGAAGGAGGGCAAGGGCAGCAGGGCGGACAAGTCCGGCAGCGGGCGAGCTGCCCAGGAGGGCCCCACCAGCCCCATTTCGGGTGTGAAGGAGGACACCCACGGGCCCAGGACTCCAGCACAGGAGGGCCCCGCAAGCGAAAGGTCGGATGGCGACTGAGCGGAAAATATTGGCCCGATCTGGTTCCCTGGGAACACATGTCAAGCACCACTGAACAGGGCTCCGCCGTGACAAGCACCGCCGAACTGGGCCCCGCCGTGACAAGCACCGCTGAACAGGGCCCCGCCGTGACAAGCACCGCTGAACAGGGCCCCGCTGTGACAAGCACAGCTGAACAGGGCCCCGCTGTGACAAGCACCGCTGAACAGGGCCCGCCGTGACAAGCACCGCCGAACTGGGCCCCGCCGTGACAAGCACCGCTGAACAGGGCCCCGCCGTGACAAGCACCGCCGAACTGGGCCCTTCAAGACAAGCACCGCTGAACAGGGCCCCGCCGTGACAAGCACCGCTGAACAGGGCCCCGCCGTGACAAGCACCGCCGAACTGGGCCCCGCCATGACAAGCACTGCCAAACTGGGCCCTTCCTGTCAAGCACCGCCGAACTGGGCCCTTCATGTCAAGCACCGCTCCGCTGGGCACCGCCGTCTCTGAACTGCTCCGCTCGGCCCTTCCTGTCAAGCACCGCTCCGCTGGGCCCTTCCTGACAAGCACTGCTCCGCTGGGCCTTTCATCTCAAGCACCGCTCCGCTGGGCCCTTCCTGTCAAGCACCGCTCCGCTGGGCCCTTCCTGTCAAGCACTGCTCCGCTGGGCACCGCCGTCTCTGAACTGCTCTGCTCGGCCCTTCCTGTCAAGCACCGCTCCGCTGGGCCCTTCCTTACAAGCACCGCTCCGCTGGGCCCTTCATCTCAAGCACCGCTCCGCTGGGCCCTTCATCTCAAGCACTGCTCCGCTGGGCCCTTCCTGTCAAGCACCGCTCCGCTGGGCCCTTCCTGTCAAGCACCGCTCCGCTGGGCACCGCCGTCTCTGAACTGCTACGCTCGGCCCTTCCTGTCAAGCACCGCTCCGCTGGGCCCTTCCTGACAAGCAACGCTCCGCTGGGCCCTTCATCTCAAGCACCGCTCCGCTGGGCCCTTCATCTCAAGCACCGCTCCGCTGGGCCCTTCCTGTCAAGCACCGCTCCGCTGGGCCCTTCCTGTCAAGCACCGCTCCGCTGGGCACCGCCGTCTCTGAACTGCTCCGCTCGGCACTTCCTGTCAAGCACCGCTCCACTGGGCCCTTCCTGTCAAGCACCGCTCCGCTGGGCCCTTCATCTCAAGCACCGCTGGCCCATTGGCAGGGCCGGATCTGTGTCGGCCAGGGCTTCACGAAGCACTCTGGGCACCATGCCTCCTCCAGAACCAGTGGAGTCTGTAATCCACTTGATGGACTGTGGCTTTGCACTCCCCAGGATGGTACAGTGGGCATGGAGGCCCCTCGTGGATCTGGCGTCGTGGACTCAACTGGCTGAGGTGCCCCCCCTTCCCTTCCCCCTGAGGTGCCTGTAGTTTTACTATCTGATGCCCCTGCAGTGTTCTCTCCAATGGAATCGGGTCTTGTGTGTGGGCTTTGCCCATGTGTTTAGGCCCATTGGCCCACGAACAATGGATGATAGCCAATATGGGCCGGACTTTTGACCTATGTATATATTGTTCATGATGTAATATATTTTATTTATATATTTCATATTTCACTAAACTTCAATTATGCTATAATATACTTCATTTTTAATGATCATTTTATTTTGTCTTTGCATTCTTCCGGGGGGTTTGGGGGGTGTCACTCTGACTTGTTGCTCTGCATTGATGTGTGTGTTGTAGTGGGTGAGGGTGGGGGTGGGTGTGTGGCGTATGTGTGTCCCCGTAATTTTTTGCCTCCCCCCTCCCCTGTGTCGTAGGTGCAGTACTCACCGTTGTCGTCTGCGCCGGCGTTCGTGCTCCTGGTAGAGGAGCAGGAAGACAATGGCTGGGAGGATGTGTAGTTCCGGTTCCATGCTGTCCCGATTCCTCGTGGAGTGTGTAGAGGTGAGCATTTTCCGTTAGAAAAGTCTGTTTCCGCCGTGCTTTTATCGGCGGGGCAACCGCCCCGGAAAAGGTGGCGGATTGGTGGGTCGTGATAGTGTGGGCGGTACATTGTCTCCCGCCTGTCTGTTGGCGGTGACCGCCGCGCTGTTTGCTTGTCCCGCCGTGGCGGTCGGAGTGTTAAAGTGGCGGGCTGTGTTGGCGGTTCCCGCCAGGGTCGGAATTCAATTTTTTGGACCGCCAGCCTGTTGGCGGGTTGGCCGCCGCTTTAACACCGACCGCCAGGGTTGGAATGAGGGCCTTTGTGCTTGGTGCTATCAGAACAATTTTCACCTGTTCCAAATTAACCATGAGCAAATTCTTTCTTACCTGCTCTCTCTCTCCAAGGCTGGTCTTTGCCATGCATCAGTCAGGATTCACCTAGAAGCTATAGCCTCATATAGGCGATCGGCTGAGATGCCATCTATCGGCTCATCCAGAATCATTAAGCAGTTTATGAAAGGGCTTTTCCGCACTTTTCCCCCGGTGCAGCTACCTCCGCCAGAGTGGCACCTTAATATTGTCTTTTTTCAGCTCATGAAAGCTCCTTTCGAGCCCATTCACAGGGCGGAACTCAAGTACATCACTTGGAAAGTGGCAACCTTGCTCGCTCTCACTTCTACCAGGAGAGTCAGTGATATACAGGCGTTCACTACTAAAGAACCCTTTTTATTTTTTTCTGAGGACTTCGTTATGCTCAGAACCAACCCCAAATACATTCCCAAGGTGCCATCTTCATTCCATCTCAATGAACCTGTGATACTACGAACCTTTTTTCCAAATCCCACTACGATCGCAGAGAAAACTCTGCGCTCTTTGGACATCAAATGATGCCTCAAATTTTATCTTCAAAGTACCAAACAAATCAGAAAATCAGACCAACTCCTGGTATCTTATTCTCTTGGACGACAGGGAACAGGAGTAACCAAGGCCACTATAGCCGGTGGATTTCCTCGACAATCCAATTCTGTCACATCAAGGCAGGAAGACCGCTGACTAGGCGCCCGAGAGCCCACTCCACGAGAGCAGTCTCCACATCGGCTGCTTTGTTTCAGGGTATTGCCCTTGATAAGATATGTCAAGCTGCGACATGGAAAACTACGCACTCCTTTACGCAGCACTATTGTTTGGAGTCATCACAGAGAACCGACTCTCTAGTAGGACAAGCTGTTCTACGCCATCTCTTTCATTAAGGTGAGACCTTTCCTTAGTTATATTGAAATGGTTTGAGATGCAAATAACCGTGATTTATATTATTATATATATATATATTTTAATATGCTTCTATATGAGTATATGCATGTATGTATATCTTTTTATATATATGTATATATATTTATATATATATATGTGTATGTATGTGTGTGTATATATATATATATATATATATATATATATATATCTGCATTTACAACACGAATGTTCAGTATATGTGTACATGTACTTAGAAGTATCTATATTCCTCTGAAGCTCAGGATGAAAAATTTATGAGTTAACTATTTATATTGGAAATAGAGGGTCTTCACTCTTGCACCCTCCATCCACGGTGGATATAATGTTTAACAACAGTACTGCTGACTATTCAGATTCAAGCATGTGGATTTATGAAAGATCCAATACTGGATAAGAAAACAATTTACTTACCTGTAACTACAGTTATCCAGTATTGGTATCTTTCATAAATTCACATGCGACCCACCCTCCTCCCCTTTGATGCTCACATTTCCTCTCAGGTTATAATCTTTCACTGTCGTGCTGGAAAATCTGAGGGAAGGAGCTTCTCTGGAGAGTGTTCTAGAGGGTGCTGGTGCCTGATTGGTCAGCAGGCAGGTTTGGGTCCTTTTCCCAAAAGGACATGGATAGGCTATATGAGCAATTACTGTCTCCATTATAGCCTATGGCAAAAAACTTTTATTTGTTAATTATTGCTATTTTATGTACCGTGGGACTCCCACTTCGACGACGGGGATGATTCAAGCATGTGAATTTCTGAAAGATACCAATACTGGATAACTGTAGTTGGGTAAGTAACTTGTTTTCTTCTTGATGACTAGGGTGTGAGTGACTGTTTTTCTGTGGTTGCTTGTTAGCCATTTGAAGAACTTCCTCAGGGTGTGGAAGCAAGATACAATGACAGCGTTGACTTGTGCGGTCAAGTCCAGTTTGCTGTTGATAATGATTCAGAGGTTCCCTGCGTGGGTGCTTAGTGTGAATGTGGGTCTGAGTTCAGCCATCCACAAGTTGGAACCCCATGGCAAGGTATTCTTGCTGAATATCACTACTTGTCTTGTTGGTTTTGAACTTAAGACAGTTTGGTTTCATCCAGTGATATTTTGCACCCTCCTTTCCCTCCAAGTCTTCCGAGTAACCTGAGCCTGCTCACTGGGTCATGCCCCTCCAAAAGCAACTTTGGTCATGCAGGTGAGGAACTTGTTTCTTGTATTGGTGGTCTTGTATGAGAAAGAGAGTATATGTTGTGTGTTCTTGGCACAGGATAGGATGTTTATCGTGTGTGTGTGTGGATGACGTTGATCAGAGGGATATGGTATGTGTTGAAGAAGGTGGGGCTGAGCAATGAATCTTGAGGCACTCCGCGGATGAGTTTGCAAGCTTCTGACAAGTAATGTTCCAGGCTAGCAGCTTGTGTTCCATCCAAGGAGCAGATCAAGTAGAGAGCAGTTCAGTGAAGCCAGTCTCTTGCAGATGCTTGAGGAGCATGGGATGTGAAACCGAGTCAAATGCTGATGGCAGATGGCAACCTTAGTGGAGAGAATGTTGACTTTTGGGTTTTATAATGGTATATGCATATAATGGCAATCTACCTGGTGGGCCTACAGAACACAATAGTAGACCTACTCAGCAGGCATGTTTTGAAGGGGCACTCTTCAGTCAAAAACAAGGTACTTTGAAACACATTTCAAACTCTTTAGAAATTCTGTTGAGTAGAGTGGTTCAGGACATTTATTTACCATTTCCTTTGATCCGTCACTTGCCAATGGGATCATCAAACCAAGGCTATGCCAAACAACACTGAATGTTGGACTCAGGGCACAAGTCCTATAAAAAGAAGTGTGGGGACTAACCAAGCTATGCAGTATGCAAGTGACATCATGGCAAGTGACATCACAGTGCATTCCATTACAGCACATGGCTTTGCACGTGGCATCACAGAAAGTGGTATCACAACCACGACTTCACAGGATGTAACATCACAAGAAGTGACATTAGATGTTAACACCTCACACATATGTGTAGCAGGTGTAAAATGAGTACATTTGAGCACATTACAATATTTAACAAATGCGATTATGCATTGGGGCTATGCCAAAAAAGTGATGCAACCCCAATGCGAAATCTGGGCCTCAACCTATAAATTTATGTATCTGATAGAGACTTCTAGTTGCAGATTCCTTACCTTTGAATTTCCCCAGGCGTCAGACTGGATCTGGAGAATTTTTCTTCAAGCAGTACCTCTGTGCGCCGTGAGGTGGTGTCGGTTGACTCTGTGGGCGTCGTTGGCATCGTGCTCACCGTGATGACGTTGCGGTCGTATATAGACGCCACCCCGGCGCGCTGACGTCAGTTCTTTTGTTTCCGCGCCAGCCTACGCGCAGACCTGGAGAAGAGCTACGTGAGTCCTTTTTTGACTATGTCGACATTTTTGTTATATTTTTGATGAGTTCCTGGATGTGTCGAGGGATGTCCTGGAAGACCGGATTCAAGCCCTGTGACTCCTGTCACCAAACTATGTCAGTGACGGATCCGCACCTCGTGTGCTTATGGTGTGTGGAGCGCGATCACGACCCAAAGTCGTTCTCCAGGCTTTGAGAACGACTTTGGGTCTTTGAGGGAGAGGTCCCTAAAGCTCATGGCGGCCCGACACTCGACTCCGCGGCGCTCACGGTCCCATTCGAGAGGAAGGTCTCAAGATCAGCGGCGGAGTCACCACCACTCTTTGTCCTCTAAGTCCTCGGGACATTTGGGGCACAAGAAGAAGAAGTCGAAGAAAGACAAGTGTTCTTCGACTTCACCCCGTAGATCGGATGATACGATGCGGGAAGAGCGTCAAGGCTCTTGGCCTGCGTCAACGGAGCCTTCTTCTTGGTCGGCTCTGTGATTCCCAGACTTCCAGGGAGCCATAGCCACCCCCGCCCAACTCAGAGTTTTACGAGGCCATGCACCTCATTTGTGGGTGGTCTGACCCACCTTCAGAGCCTTCGGGCACAGGTGAGTCAGTTGGGGTCCCTTTGGTTTCGAAGCCGTTCAGGGAGGTCCCTCTGGATCCAATCACGGATCCGTCCCGATTCCGGTCGTGCCACGGCGACCTTCCCTGGCATCGGGTCAGACGTCGACGCTCCCGACGTCGGTTGGGCCCACAATCGACATCGATCCGATACTCATACCCGACGACCTAGAGCCAGAACGACCTCGATTGATGCCGATTCCGTTCTCTATGGGCTCTCCTGGGGCCAGGGTTGATCCAGACCCTTATTCTTGTGGGTATAAATACAGGGAGGGTATGGAAGGGTCACTGCACCCTTTAGAATACAAGCTTGACCCACAAATGGACTGGGAGCAGGATTTGGGTGATGCCAGTGGACAAGACACCTCCCCTGACACTGGTATGCTCTCTCCTCCTAGCGTGGCTACGGAGGAGGGTGCTTCTTACTCTATGGTGGTGAGAAGGGTGTCTGAGGTCTTGGACCTCGAGCTTCCTTCTGTGGAGGTTAGGCCTAACATCCTAATCGATGTGCTTCAACCAGGGTCTTCTTCTTCCGAGCCCCTTTAACCCTTCAATGAAGCACTGAGAGACGTCCTTTTGGGTACTTGGTCCAGACCCAGCACAGGGGCTCCAGTGAATAGGAGGATTGCCCGCCGCCATCTGACTGCGCCGCCAGACCCAAAATTCCTGACCCAACAACCCACCCCATCCCTGAGAGCCTTGTCATCCAGGCTTCTTTTTCATCTGGCGCATTCCCTGCCACACCCCGGATAGGGAATCGAAAAGACTGGATAATTTGGGGAAGAAGTTGTTTTCTTCCAGCAGTCTAGCGCTGCAGTCCTTGAACACCACATGCCTTTTGGGCCAATATTCCCATACTCTCTGGGATACGGTCGTGCAAGTGCTGCCTGCAGTTCCGGAGGAGGCTCGGACTGTCCTGTCCCAAGCCGTAAAAGATGGAAGGGATGCAGCTAAGTTCATGATTCGTTGTGGACTGGATACAACCGACTTTCTGGTTCCATCAACAGTGGCATTGAGACGCCACAACTGGCTGAGAAAGTCTGGCTTTTCTGGGAATGTCCAGCAATTCTTGATGGACATGCCCTTTGATGGTACACGTCTCTTCGGAGACAAGACGGACTCGGCGTTTGAACGCTTTAAGGATTTCCGAGCGACGGCCCGGTCCCTTGGCCTCGCGCCCACACCTAGACCTCAGCAGTTTGCCTTTCGCCCCTTTTGTGGCTACGAAAGGGGCACCCAACCGCGTCCTTTTCCACCTGGCCACAGACCCGCACATGCTGTATAGCCCTTGCGCGGCCGCGGGTTCCCACATTCATGGCGATCAGGGAGCCAGCGGGTCGCCCAGTCCACCCCGCCCCTCCTCAGCCTCCAAGCCTTCCTAGTCCGCAGGTACATCAGGAGCCAGTAGGTAGCAGGATGCGCCATCACCTGCCCCAATGGCAAGCCATTACCTCGGACAGGTGGGTACTCCAAATTGTCCGAAGGGGCTACCCCCTCCCCTTTGAGACATCTCCTCTAGCCATGCCACCTTCAGACAGTCAGATATCGGAGGATCATATGGCGCTTCTCCGCGAGGAAGTATACGCCCTTTTGGCCAAAGGAGCTATAGAGAGGGCTCAGTTGCCAGAAGTAGGTCGTGGTTGCTGTTCCCGCTACTGGTTCTGAAAAATCTTCAGTCCCTCAATCTCTTCCTAAAAAAGGAGAAGTTCAAAATGTTGACATTGGCTCAGGTGCTACTTGCCCTGGATCCCAGAGACTGAATGGTAGCGTTGGAATTGCAAGATGCATACTTCGACATTCCCGTCTTGCCGGGTCACCTGCGTTACCTATGATTCGTGGTTGGTCACAAGCACTTTCAGTTTACTATGCTCCCCCTTGGCCGTACCAGTGCCCCTCGGGTGTTCACGAAAGTGATGGTAGTGGTGGCAGCTCACCTGCGCAGGTTAGGGGTCCCAGTCTTTCCCTATCTCGACGATTGGCTGTTGAAGGTGAACTCGCCCCAGACAGTCGTCTCCCACCTCCAGACTATGGCGAACCTTTTGCATTCCCTGGAGTTCACTATCAACGTGCCGAAGTCACACCTGACTCCTTCTCAGACGCTCCCTTTCATCTGAGCTGTTCTGGACACAGTGCAGTTTCGGGCATATCCTCCTGAAAAGCGAGTCCAGGATATTCGGGCTATGATACCGATGTTTCAGCCTCTGTCCTGGATTTCAGTGAGAATGACTCTGAGGCTGCTAGGCCTCATGGCCTCCTGCATCCTGCTGGTGCAAAATGCTAGATGGCATATGCAGGCTCTACATTGGGACCTGAAGTTCCAGTGGGTGCAGCATCAGGAGAATCTCTCCGACAAGGTCCAGATCTCTGAAGGGACTACGAAAGACCTGCAGTGGTGGTTAACGAATCAGGATTGGGTCAAGGGCAGATCCCTCTCCTTTCCCCAACCAGATCTTACGATTGTGACAGATGCATCACTTCTGGGATGGGGTGGCCACATGGGAGAGGCAGAGATCATAGGTATCTGGTCTCCGGCGGGAACCGGTCTCCATATCAATCATCTGGAGCTCTGAGTGATTCGACTAACATTAAAACCATTTCTTCCCTCTCTCAAGGGGAAAGCAGTGCAGGTGTTCACAGACAACACCACCGCCATGTGGTATTGCAACAGACAGGTCTGAGTGGGGTCGTAGACTGTTTGTCAAAAGCCCTTCGTCTCTGGACTTGGCTGGAACATCAGGGCATTTCCCTGGTGGTTGAACACCTGGCAGGCTCTTTGAACACCAGAGCAGACAAACTCAGATGACGATGCATAGTCAACCACGAATGGCGTCTCCATCCGGAGGTGGCGCAAGGTCTCTTCCTGCAGTGGGGTGAACATTGGTTAGACTGGTTCGCCTCCGTAGGAAACGCGCAATGTCATCTGTTTTGCGCGTTGGAGTTTCCAAGGCGGCACTCCCTCAGAGACACTTTTCGCCGCGAGTGGAACTCAGGCCTCCTGTACGCCTTCCTGCCAATACCACTTCTGCCCAGAGTCTTGAAGAAGATCAGGCAAGTCCAGACCCAAGTAATACTGGTGGCTCCGGACTGGGCACCGAGAGTCTGGTATCCCGAGCTCTTGAACATGGCCATAGCTCCTCCGATCAGACTGCCTTTTTGGGAAGATCTTCTGTTGCAGCAGCAGGGGAAGGTCCTCTGCCCAAACCTGTCAATTCTGTGACTTCTTGCATGGAGATTGAGCGGCGACAGTAGATGTCTATCGACTTGCCACCCGAAGTCTGTGATGTTACCTTGGCAGCCAGGCGTCCCTCAACCAAAACTGGATACGCCTGTCGTTGGAAGAAATTTGTGGCATGGTGCATAGACAATTCTGTCGATCCTCTATCTGCTCCTCTCTCTCAAGTTCTTCTCTTTATTTTTTCCCTTGCCCAGTAGGGTCCCACCTTGGGCACTCTTAAGGGATATCTCTCTGCTATCTCTGCCTTCTTAAGGTTACCTGATCAGCCTTCCTTATTTAAATCTCCCATAGTTGGGAGGTTTCTTAAAGGCCTCACACATCTTTTTCCTCCTATCCCATTTATCATGCCCCAATGGGATCTCAACCTGGTCTTAACTTACCTTATGTCTACACCGTTTGAACCGCTTCACAACTGTCCCGAAAGGCTCTTAACTAAAAAGACTGTCTTTCTAGTTGCCATTATTTCTGCCCGCAGAGTTAGTGAACTCCAGGCTCTGTCATATAAGCCACCTTTTCATGCCATACACTCTGTTAAAGTGGTGCCTCACACGAGGGCTTTTTTTCTACCCAAGGTAGTGACACCCTTCCATGTCGGACAGTCCATCACATTGCCTACCTTTTATGCACCCCCACATCCCTCCCATGAAGAGGAGAGACTCCACCGTCTGGACCCAAAAAGAGCATTGGCGTTCTATCTTGATTGTACCAAAGACTTCCTGGTGGACAATCAACTCTTTGTGGGATATGTAGGTGCAAAGAAGGGGAAGACAGTGCAGAAGAGGACCATTTCAAGATAGGTACTCTTGTGCATCAAAATGTGCTACGCTCTGGCTAAAAAGCAACCCCGAGCTCACTCCACCAGAGCTACTGCTGCTACCACAGCGCTAGCACAGGGCGTTCCAGTCCTGGATATTTGTCAGGCAGCAACGTGGGCATCTCTGCACACTTTTACCAAGCACTACTGCCTTGACAATCAGGTCCAAAGGGACGGCTACTTTGGCTGTTTGGTCCTATAGGACATTTTGGTGTGATCTTAGTTTGCAGGCACACCACCGGGGATGGTATTGCTCAGGTATCTATTCAAAGGTAAGGAATCTACAACTAGAAGTCTCTATCAGATGTACAAGTTACTTACCTTCGGTAACAAAATATCTAATAGAGACATATTCTAGTTGCAGATTCCTTACCGACCCGCCCATCCTCCTCGCACTGCAAACTGATTTTTAGGGACTTGAACTTTCCC
This sequence comes from Pleurodeles waltl, assembly GCF_031143425.1. NCBI lineage: Eukaryota > Metazoa > Chordata > Amphibia > Caudata > Salamandridae > Pleurodeles > Pleurodeles waltl. The sequence goes on from NC_090442.1 coordinate 983,983,850, forward strand.
TTGAGGGCTCTAGTTTTGATGCACCACTCTCAGGGGCATATTTATACTTCGTCTGCGCCGATTTTGCGTCAAAAATGTTGACGCACAATCAGCGCAAATGTTGCCCCGTATTTAAACTTTGACGCCCGAGCACGACAAAATTCCGCCGTGTGCGTCATTTTTTGGATGCGGCAACCCGCCTTGCGTTAATTATATGCAAGGTAGGCGTTCCCGTGCAAAAAATGGCTTAAACGGACGTGCGTCGTATTTATGCTTTCGGGCAAAAATGACGCACGGCCGGGAGGCGGAGTCAGAAAATGACGCACAGCCCGATTTGCGTCAAAAATTAACGCCTGGGTCAGGGCAGGCGTTAAAATGGGGCAAACACACCTGTATTTAATCAGAACACACAGAACAAACAGCAGAGCAGCAACAGGGAGCCATGGAGGTGATTCTAATCCAGCATGCATGCAGACGCGGAGCCCAGCAACAACAACACCAGCAGGGACCCCAAAGGCAGCGCAGAAGGCAGGAGAGGATATTCCGTCCAAGAACAACCCTTCAGGGCCTCAGGGAACACGACATCATACAGAGGTACCGGTTGAACTGGCAGGCCATTCAGCAGCTGCTGCGAAACATTGAACAGCAGTTGGCCCCCACTTCGGTGACACCCCGCACAATCCCAACAGAAACAAAGCTGCTTGCCGTACTTCATATGCTGGCAAGTGGCTCTTTTCAAACAATTGGTGCCCTGGTTGGCGGAATATCGCAACCATCATTCTCCGCCTTTTTGCCCAAAGTACTGGACGCCATCATTCGACTTACACCCCGCCACATCTGCTTCCCTAACACACTGCAGAAGCAGCAGGAAACAAAACTGGGGTTCTACGCAATCAGTGGCTTCCCACACATCCTTGGTGCAATCGACTGCACACATGTACGCCTTGTGCCACCTCCTGCAACTGAACACCTCTACCGCAACTGGAAGCACACACATTCCATTGACGTGCAGGCCATAGTCGATCACCAAGGATTGATCACCAACATCGTGGCTAAATATCCTGGGAGTGTCCATGACTCCTTCATCTTCCGTCACTGCACCATCAATGAACACTTCCAGGATGAACGGTATGGTAATGGACTACTTGTTGGTAAGTACAAAAACCTACATATATATACACTGCACAGCAACCCTCTAGGACACACAACACATACACCGCAACAGCAACATGTCGAGAGGAACACACTGAGGTCGTGACATCGCTAGCCATGTTTCTTAAGTCACCATTGAACCTGTCAAACATTGGAATTTACTGTACAGCCTAATGTGAAGACGTTAATGAGTGTGGTTGCCTAAATGTCACCTTGCAAATTGTAAGTGTGCCAATGACCTTTACATTAATACATTGCCTAAGTCTAAAGGTATGGGATGTCCAGGGTACTTTGATATGAACGTGTTAACAACACTTTCAATTTTAACTCTGCATGGAAATATAATCTCACCCCCAGTGAAGACACATGGACACCTGTATCACAAGTCACAATGCTAGGGAGGGCACACTGTACTGAAAATCCCAAAACATATGGCTGACAAACAGTTAGCAGACAAACACTTGTTCAGCCAAGGAAACAACACAATGCAGATGGTATAGCCTATAAGCATAGGATGTCACATTAGTACGCAAAAGAGTCACAGACAACACAAGACAACTACTGCCATTAAAGGTCTTTTCAATAGTGCCATCTACATCAACATGATCCCATTCATTTTCTCCTGCAGCTGATCAGGGGTATGGCATCCAGCCATGGATTATGACACCATTTGGCAACCCTAGTACAGCTGCAGAGCGTGCATACAACGAGGCCCATAGGAGGACACGCAGCATTGTCGAGCGGACCTTCGGCATCCTCAAGTGAAGGTTCCGCTGCCTCGACATCACTGGTGGTAGCCTCCTATATTCCCCCGAGATGGTCTGTAGGATCATCCTCACATGTGCAATATTGCACAACATTTGTGTCAGAAGAAACATTCCCCTCCTGGAACCAGAGCCACACATGCCTGAAGAGGAGGAAGAGGAGGATGATGGCCTGCAACAGGAGGGCGAACTACAGAACACAGGTGCTGGTATACGCAGGCGGCAACAGATTGTAAATAATTTCTTCTGAATATGATCACCTTCACCACTTTAGTTAACTAATGTAAATAAACACCTATTATAATCACCATATCATGGTCTGGCTATTCCTTTTTACACACCTTCATCTCTACTTATCAGAATAAGAGTGTCGCCTCATGGAGCATTGCTGAAATACTGAGTAGGACACGGAACATCCCAGAGCTTATGTGATGCCTAACATACAATGGTCACATACACACACACTCTTAATGACATATATCATGTACAAATCTCCTTTGAAGGCCAATAGCAGACAGTAGGCACATTTCAGTTATCTACTGCACAGTTGATATGTCACATTGCCCAGAGACAGATTTGTTGTGTAAGTGCTATTTATTGAAAAGTGCTGTAGTGCTGTATGTACATTGTCCATGACTGTGAGTCCATTATAGTGATATCTTCCATTGTGATCCAACACAAGGGTTTACCAAAATGCTTTTGTCATGCTGGGGTTGCTGTTTCAGACAGTGCAGAGGGACAGGATTTGGCAATGAGTAGGAGAGAGACAATCACTGGGCTGGGTGACAAGATATACAGTGGTTTGCAGAACAGTGCTTGAGTACAGTTGTTGCAAGACTGGCAAGTTACAAAGTGCAGGACCTTGGTAAATGTCGTCCATGTGGCAGGGACTAGTGCTTCCGGGTCATTTTCCTTGTGACTGTGATCTGTTCCACGTCTTCTTCTTCTGATGTGTGTGTTGCCTGCTTTGTCCTTGTTGTTGTTGGTTGTGAAGGGGCAACACACACCTCGGTGTTAGAAGACGTGGAGTCAGACATCCCGGTCGCTGCTCCCTGTGAAGGTCTTAAGGGCAGTACTGCAGCAAGGAGGATCTGCTGGTTCTTGAGAATAGCAGCCACATCACGATGGTAGGCAGCCAGGTCGGCCCTGAGGGGTTCAATGTTGCATTCGTGCACGCGTTGACAGGATTGCTGTTGTAGGTGTTGGGTCAACTGTATTACAGCTGTGCTGATTTCCTTCTGGGTTTTCTGCAGTTCCTGCAAGATAGATGTTAGGGCTTGCATAGCTGCTGCCTGATCTGCAGATGACATCATGCACGAACGCACCCCCTCAAGGCTGGCTGCCATATTTTGCATCCCCACCCGCACCTCCTTGGCCAGCTCCTGCTGTACTCCAACTACAGTTCTCTCAAAGCTGGTGCCAGTGTCGTCTGAGTCCTCAGCTGTATTGGAGCTGGCAGGTCTTACAATTGGGGTGGTGGGTGGATCCTCTGCGATGGCTGCTTGTTCTGTGCTCCTCCTTGTGACTGAAGGTGGGGTCTGGAGGGTTTCAAGGACCTTTTGGATAGTCTCCTGGGGAATGTTTATCGGCTCGTCATCCATGTCATCAGGGAAATCTGGGACAGGCATATCGGCAGGAGATCCATCTTCCTCTGCAATGAAACAGGGTACAATTAGTGTGTCTGTGTTGTGACAATTTTGACGTGACGTGCCTGCCTTTTGATGAATTCACTTTGTGATCTTGTTTTGTATTAATATCTGCAGTCCTTCAGATGGGCACTGCTTCAGGCCTATGGCCCACCTGTGTGTCACATGTATGTTATTGAGTTATCAGACTTGTCAGGCTCATTGCCCCTAGGTGTTGCTTTATGCCAAATAGAGAATTGCCACCTTTTTGTCCTACTCCACCCTCAGTGTATATCCATTCTCATGGTGAGACCTTTCACTGGCTGTGGGTGTTCTGATGGCCCTGGCAGCACACTTAACTATCAGGACCTGCCCCAATCCCTGATCGTTCACATCGACTTAATTGTAATTGACATGTTGCATAAGCTATGTATGGCAATGTTATGATCTGATATGGATGTTGACATTGTTAATGTTAATGTGTCCTGCTGATGTTGGGTAATGTGTGTTACATTGGATTGCCCTGATAGTCGTATCAGTCTCCTATTTCGTCCTCTGACTGTGCAGGTGTATTTCAGTGACCAGTTACATGTGTCCCCTCCTCAATGCTGTTGTCTGAGCAGTATGACATTTGTGATGTTGCCTTGTTACCCAGGCACAGGATGGACCCTGACATATGCAGCATGGGTGTGTCCTTAGTGCTGTGTCGCTCCTATTGTTGTTTACATTGGCTGATGTTTGTGACAACTATGGGCATTGACATTTGAGTGTACTGGGGCCTTTGTCTTGTTTCAGTAGATTGTTGCAGATGTCATCCTCACCTCCTAATTTAGGTATGTATGTTCCATGGGGAGGTTACTGCCATTGGCTAATTGAGCTGCACACAGATCAGAGGTGGTAGTGGCAACTGTTGTTGCAGTTACATTGCAGTTGTCGGTTTGGCTAGAGGATTGCTAATAGGGCCCTAGTTAATGTAGGAGGCATGTTGGGTGACGAGTGCCAGGATGTCAGTTTGACGTAGTGGCCTTCCCTCCTGTCGTTGCTTTCCCTTTGCTCCATCGTTGGCATGACAGCATGCCCCCATGGGACTGTTGTTGGTGTAGTGTAATGGTGTGCTCCAGCTTCTGTTTGTGCAGCCCATGCCCCCATGCCGTGCCCCTTTACCCGTGCCACTCTATATATATGATGACTTACATGCAATGTGTAGTAGGTATTCCCCCCCCCGGTTGCAGTTGACATTAGTGCATTTCAATTCCCCATGCGACTTACCCTGCATGTGCGTTGTCTCCTGGTAGTCTGCGCTGTCCTGTCCTTGAATCCCTGTGACGATCTTCTCAGGGATGACGGCTGTGACCATCTCCTCCATGTGGTACAGGGCCTCCTGGTGTGCTGGACTCCCCCCTCCAGACTGCAGTGCTGCCTTTCTGTTCCTGGACATCTTTTCCTTGGTCCTGCGTTTGCAGTCATGCCAGCGTTTCTTGCACTCGATGACTGTTCTGCGTACTTCAGCCACACTGTTAATCTTGTCGACAATTTGTTGCCATATAGCCTCTCTCCTACTGATTGGCAACTTTGATGTGACAAACAGTTGGTGCTGGTGTTCCGTCACCTCTTTAACCAGGATTTCCTGCTCCTCTGCACTAAAGCGACACTTTATTTTCTTCTTAAAAGTGTCCTGGTTCTTGTGCGGGTCCTCCTGGCTGGTTCCTGGTCTGCTGTCATCTTCCTGGGGTCTGTATTGGCATCTGGGATCCATTTTGGCTCTCCTCTGGTGAACTGGCAGTGTTCGCGTTTTTTTTTTACGCTATTGCGTCAAAAAACGGCGCATATCCGGTTTGCGGTGTCGTAAATCGACCCACAGGCATTTCCGCCGCGTTAACATCGTTTTCTTTTACGACTTGACGCCGAGGTGTGCGTCAAAAATAATGACTCCCACCTGTTGTTTGCGCCGCCGTGCGTCAAAGTATAAATATGACGCCCGCACGGCACACCAAAATGGCGTTAGGCGGCGGTAATATTTTTGACGCAAAACTGCGCCGGCACAGTTTTGCGTCAAAAAGTATAAATATGGGCCTCAGTGTTCTTCATGGCTCCGCACTACTGGCGTGGAAAGTCCTGAAAAAAACTGACGTCAGCGCACCGGGGTGGCGCCTAGATACGACCGCAACGTCATCACGGCAATCACGACGCCATCGACACCCGAAAAGCCAACCGATGCCACCTGACGGCACGCAGAGGTACTGCTCGAAGAAAAATTCTCTGGATCCGGTCTAACGCCTGGGGAAATTCAAAGGTAAAGAATCTGCAACTAGAATATGGGGGTTATTACAACTTTGGAGGAGGTGTTAATCCGTCCCAAAAGTGACGGTAAAGTGACGGATATACCACCAGCCGTATTACGAGTCCATTATATCGTATGGAACTCGTAATACGGCTGGTGGTAAATCCGTCACTTTACCGTCACTTTTGGGACAGATTAACACCTCCTCCAAAGTTGTAATAACCCCCTATGTCTCTAAAAAAGGTTATTACAACCCAGTTTGAGTTCTCAATGACAACGGCACTGTCAACAATTACATCGTTGACGACAGCATCAACGCTCGCCACCACTACGACAACCACATTCTGCGGCATCACCAATGATAATGACCTAGGGGGTCATTCCGACCCCGGCGGGCGCCGCCCGCCAGGCGGAAACCGCCAAAAGAATATCATTTTGCCATATAAAAGCCATTGGCCTGGAGTTAGTCATTGAGTGGGTGCTTCATTTATTGCCTGTGTGTGTACAACAAATGCTTTGCACTACCCTCTGATAAACCTAACTGCTCGATCATGCTACCACAAAAGAGAGCATTAGTATTATCTACTTTAGCCTCTGTGAAGCCTCTGGGGAACCCCTGGACTCTGTACACACCATATTTCATTTTGATATAGTATAGTCAGAGCCAGCTTCCTACACTACCTATTCATAAAGTTTCAACCTTCCTACCTGCACATTTCCTGGATGATGATGACTCAGAGGATGAATCCCCCTTTTAGGTATGATATAGTCCCTCTGGGCTTCATGTGAAGTGCCAGGAGGATGATGAAGATAAGGATGACTAATACAATGGCGATCAGTTTTATACAGGTGAACAACCAGTACAATATGGTGATGAATATTCTGATTATGGCCAGCAAGAAAAAGAGAAACCGACAGTAAAAATGCCAATGGAGCTAGTCAACAATCTCCAGCATATACTCCAGGACTATTGTAAAAGATTCCTTCACAGCAGCCACTAAAACCTATCTGATCTCAACAGATTAAGACACCGGGTACCTGCGTACCACATACGTTACCTGCGCCAGTGACACCTCTCCCTAGTCTGGCAAGTACATTGGCTGACCCACCAGAGGACTATCCACCCACCTCAGACAAGGATAGAGAAGAAGTGGAGAGCAGAGATTTTGCTTTGGTCTCTAATAAATGGTACAACTGTCTGATCCCTGCACCCTATGGTTACACTGCCAGTAGACTCAGCACCAGACACATCTGCGGCTTCCACAACCTCATGGAGAGAGGTGCAAAAAGGTGTCAGCTTCTCCTAACAAATAAGCAGTCTGATTGCTTTCTCTATGACTTTGAGGAGCCCATGAAAAATTCAAGTATAGCCTATTGTAGTCTTCATTTGGGAAGAAAGGATCAAGAAAATGAAGAATCCAGCAACAGTGTTGGCAGTGCTCCTTAGACTGGACAAAAAATACAAAGCACCTGATGATTTGCCTGCATGTCTAATCAGTCATCCCAGGCCGAATTCAGTTATCACTCAAGCAGCCAAGAGATCAAAGAACCCATCAACACCTATCATAACACCTCTAGACAGGGATCGGTGTAAAGTAGATAGCATCGGGAAACGCTTTTCCTCCATGGTAGCCACCGCTGTCAGATCGACTGACTCCCTGGCGATATTGGGACTCTACTACAGGCAGATGTCATCTGACATCACTCCATACCTTGAACTGTTACCGGAGGACAAAAAAACTGAAACCAGGAGGGAGAGAAGACTTCCTCTGAGGTATTTGACTGCGCAATTGACATTTCCTCAACTGGATTTAGACAACTGTTTGGGGCACTGGTACTTAAAATGCAAGGGTGGCTGAAGGCAACATCTTTCAGACTAGGGATCCAGAGCAAAATCCTTGATATGCCGTTTTACGGAGAAGTGTTGTTTGGCAAGCCTGCCAATGATGCTCTTCAAACTATAAAAACAGACACAGACACGGCCAGGTCCCTGGAAGTACTACAAATACCTCAACAGCCATTTCAAGGAGTCAGAGGTAGGGGTTTGTACTCTAATAGAGGAGGATTTAGGCCTTACAGACAGCAAGCTCATCCCTTTCAAGGACAGTACTGTGCCCAGTATACCCAGCAATACAAATAAACCACTCCCAGCGGCGTACAAACAAACATAAAGAGGTAAACAACCTTCCAGACAGAGAGAAACTGCCAAGAAGCAGTGACCTTTCAATGGTGCCGGCTACTACCAACAGTTCACAAAAGCAGCTTGGAGGGCGTATCTCCAGTTATTTCCCTCAAGGGTCCCTTATGACAACGCACAAATGGGTTCTAGCTGTTATAGCTCAAGGGCACACACTAGAGTTCATCGCCAAATGTTGCCCCAAAAGGGTCACATCCTGTCCATCTAAAACAACTTCTGGAAATAGCAATCATGGTAAAAAAGGGGGTACTAGAAGAGGTCCCAAAAACTCAGAGGGGAATCAGTTTCTACTCCTGTTTCTTCCTAATATCGAAAAAATCAGGAGACTGAACTCAACAAATATCTGAGAAAACAATTCTTTTGCATAGTCACCCTGCAAGATATTTTGCATGTCCTCGATCACATGGCTCACATGACAGCTCTAGATCTTCAAGATGTCCCCATTCACCAGAAACAGAGAAAATACATGCGATTTAAGGTGGCCGGTACTCACTACCAATTCAAGGTCCAACCCTTTAGAGTAAAATCGACTCCTCGCATTTTCACCAATTGTCTGCTCCGCTGGCAGCTCATTTATGACACACAGGAGTGCAGTTGTTCCTATACCTGAATGACTGGTTAATAAAGGCTATCATGTTTTGGCAGGCGACAACAGACTCCTCTACCTCCCTCACACTTTTAAAAAACCTGGGCCTCCCAGTCAACAAACAAAATTCCTATCTCATTCTGACACCAAGTCTGACTTTCATGGGAGTGGATCTAGAAATGGACCAGGAAAAGGCCTTCCTCTTGCAGGAAAGCCAGCCAAGGATTCAGCAACTAACTCAGCAGCTAAGCGAAAGAAAGTCCGTTTCAGTCTAGATGTACAAATTGCTCCTCAGAATGTTATCTTCTTGCATTCCATTAATTCCACATTGCCAACTTCACATGTGACTATTGCAGGAGGAGCTAGACAAGCAATGAATGCAGGTCCAAGGATTATTGACAACATCATTCAGATTACCCCAAACATGATAACATCCATGCAGTGGTGGGCTCGGAGTGGAAACATAGCCAAGGGGTTAACATTCCTCACACAGACTTTGTAATAACAAGGAACGCATCTTTAGAAGGATGGGGTGCTCATCTTCAGAATTTGACAGTCAGTGGGAGGTGAAACAACCTCCAGAAGAAAACGCATTTAAATTTACTGGAACTCAAAGGCGTAGAGCTGGCCTTAATTTCTTTCCTTCCCAGAATAGCAAAATCATTCGCATTAATCCGCACAAGCAATACCACCGGCATGTATTAAATAAACAGAGAGGTACAAAGTCATCAGCTCTGTCACAGTGAGTGCAACAGATATGGAAATGGGCCCTGCACAACCAAGTAACACTAAAAACAGAACATGTGCCTGGAGCAACCAATGTCTTATTAGATATGTTAAGCAGAAAACTGCCAGCTGCCACGAGTGGGAACTCAATCAACATATTCTAGAAGACATCTTCAGTCGCTGGGGCAAACCAAACCGGGAACTCTTTGTGGCCAAGGACAACCGAAAATGCCAATACTACACAAGCTGGCATCAGCAGGAGAGGTCATGGGGGAATGTGTTTTCAATCAGATGGTCAAAGATCTTTGCGTACGCCTTTCCCTCGATCCCGCTAATCCAGAGGATCCTCAGAAAACTCTTAAGAGAACCCTGCTTAGTAATCCTGATTGCTCCTAGATGGCCCAGGCAATTATGGTTCACAGAACTCCTGCTCCTTTCAGAACAAGTCCACATTCAGCTGAAGCCCATACTAACATTGCTGACGATGGACAGTGGCCAGGTATCCAACATCACTACACTTGCCGGCCCTCCTCCTGAATTCAGCAAATTTGCAATATTGAATATTCCAGAGGATTGCAGGGAGATCCTGGCAAAGGCCATGGCCAACACCACCAATAAAACATAGAGGCTTAAGTGGAAGCATTTCTCTTTGTGGTGTCAGGAACAAGGGTTCATCCTGTTTCATCCTCACCAGAACAAATCCTCCTATATCTGCTTCAGTTGGCAAAATCTGGTCTAGCTCACTCATCAATTAAAGTGAATTTGGGAGCAGTATCATGATCTTGAAGATCAGATAAGTCACCTTCCCTATGGTCGAACAGAGTGATCAAATAGTTTTTCAAGGGGCTTTTCAGAGTGTTTCCTCCTGGGAAGAAAACTCCCCCTACTAGGCATCTAAATATAGTGCTTTGGCAGTTGACAAAAGCTCAGTTTGAGCCCATTAACAATACAGACTTAAAATATTTGACATAGAAAAGAGTGCTGCTTTTGGCAATGTCAACATGAAGGGTTAGTGACATCCAAGCATTTACCATTAAGAAACCATTCATGCAATTCAAACAAGACAGTGAGGTATTGAGAACCTATCCGAAGTTTATACCTAAGGTCCCATCAGTTTTCCCCTTAATCAACCCATAATACTAAGAACATTCTTTGCCTACCCCAAAACTATGGTAGAAAAATCACTACATACGTTGAACAATAAAATATGTTTCAAATTCTACTTACATAGAACTAGACAAATCTGCAAAATGCATCAGTTGTTTGTAGCTTATGGGAATCTACAAAGGAGGTTCCCAGTTTCAAAGCAAAGTATAGCAAGATGAATTTCAGCAGCTATTGAATTGTGTCACAGACAAGCAGGAAAGCCATTAACACAGAAGGGTAAGGCTCATTCTACCAGAGCTGTTTCTACTACCACAGCTATCATTGTGAATGTGCCTGCTTAGCAAATATGCGGAGCAGCAACATGGTCCAGCAGGCCGACCTTTACGCAACATTACTGCTTGGATAACTCTGACAAGAGTGATGTGGTTGTGGGGCAAAGAGTGTTGCACCATCTGTTAAAAAAGGCAAGCTATTTCTAAATATATTTCCCGCCCTTGCTATGATATGATATGTTCTTTGCAAATACTAACTGCTGACAATTCTGATTTAAGCATGTGACTGAAATATCCAATACTAGAGCAGAAAATAAGTTACTTACCCGTAACTATAGTTCTCCAGTATTGGTATCCTTCATAAATTCACTTGCAACCCACCCTCCTCCCCATAGAGGGTCCCCTTATTTCTCTAAACTTGTGCTGGAAAATCTGGAGCCTGTGTGGTGAAGGTTCTAAAAGGCGCTGTCGTCCGACTGGCTGGACTTTTGATCTTTTTAAATGATGTTAATAAGCTATCAAAGTGAATGTCCTTAAACATGGACTTCTATGTTTTTTTTTTCATGGCTGCTTTCTATGGTACTGTGGGACTCCCACTTTGACGAGGAGGAATTATTTAAACATCTGAATCTACGAAAGACATCAATACTGGAGAACTACAGTTACAGATAACCTATTTGCTTATCTTCCTCTTTCAGTTGTGTTGCACCATCCACAAGCACAGGATAGCGGGCATTCCCAGGAGAATATCCCATCCCCCTGAAAGCATATATGTCTGTGGCCACCTTTACAGAAGAAGAGGAGGATGAAACAGAGGATAAGGAGGAAGACATTGTTGGCCACACTCAGAAGCCATCATCAAAGACCTCTACACTGCCGGTCTGCAGTCTTCCTTTACGGAATCTCCTGCAAACTGCTAGTCCCCAGCCAAAAGGTAAACAACCATGAATGCTTGTCCCAGTTATTCAAAATGCCCCTCCAACATACAGGTGCTCATTTTACTACCTTACACACTCCTTCTGGTTATGTCTCAGTCATCTGAGGAAGATGAGGACATTCCCCACAGCGCCTTGAGACCCTATGGGTGAGGAGCAAGCATTAAAAAATAATTGATTGATTGACTCATTGAAGATGACATCCCTGGTGATAAAGACTCCACTCCACCCCCTCCATACAACATCCCCTTCCCACTAACGTTGCAAATTGCCAACCTGCTGGCTTTCATGATGGATAACCTGCTGGCCATGTCCGTGATGGTGGGGGGAGTGGAGGAGGGGTGACTGTTGAATAGGGTAGTCGTCTGCCCTCCCCGCCACAGCCCCTCATCCCAGGGCATCTATGCAGAGAGATATTGCTGCATGCGATTGCACACCAACAATTTAAAAGAATCCCTCAATTATGTTTTTGCATGATGAGAGGTTCTTTAGAGAATGTTGAGAAATATTGAGAAATGTTACCAAGACATGGCAAAGTTCCACCATGAACATCTTTTCTTTGTTTTGTTTGGGAGAAGAGTGAAAGGCAATGGGCCTTGATCGTGCATAGGTCAAAGACAATACCAAACAAGTGTCAATGTCAGTCTGCAGGCTTAGGCATTTACAGGACTCACCTGAGGCACCACAACAGCCTGTCAGGTCCACACCCCCCAAAGCCCTGATGTTAATCCACTTCCTCCAACCACAAACCCACCACATCCTCCTTCCCCATTATCCACTTCCACAAGCTCAAGTGCAACCAGTTTGCTTAGCCCGAGATATGAACCACCCCTGTCGGGATGCTGAGGTCTTTCCCTGCACCGCTCTGATTTTCTTAAAACTCCTCATTCACTCAAACAGTTGTTGTAGTCATTTTGCAATCACCATCCACAAATTCCTATTCTGGAACTCTTACCCATGAGTACCTTTGTAAGTAAAAAAAATTGCAGCATTTAAATTTCACTTGTGTGTGTTGCTTTGTAAAGTGCTAGTGTAAGTTGCATGTATGAAGGCATGTGGTAACACCATCTTTACATCTTGCCGTTATTCGGTAGACGTACAACAGATGCAAATTAACTTATTCAGGAAATACATTATACACGTGCAAGAGTTTTTTTAATTAGATATTTTAAAATTCTTTTGATTAGGGAAATTGTGGGACCACACCTTAGTAGTGGGTAAAATAAACTAAAATAATTTATCTTTCCAGGTGAGAACATTGAAATGTAGTACGGTGTGAAAAATAATTTTAAAAAGTCTAAACAAAGTCTTTTTGTAAATATGTTTTTTTAAAAGTCCTTCCTAATCAGTCCGAACACATAGTAAACAAAAGTCCTAAAACAAAATCAGTTGTCCTAATAATAATGAAATTCAGTATCGCAGCCCAGATGGAGTGCAAGAGTATGTTTATTGAGTTGAAGGAAAATGTTCCTGTCCATTCTTAGATTCTAATTTCAAAACAACATTTAACTCCTTTTTAAACGCTGACCTTTGCCTTGCTAGAGCAGAATGTGATCCCACGAGAATTACAATACATTAATGTAGTGTGAGAAACTATTTGCACATATGAACTAGGAGACTCGACAGCAGCAGGTAAAGGGGGAGCAAGAATAATGCTTACAAATTGAGAGGACTTGAGTGAATATGGGGCTCAATTTATGAATTTTCCATTTACAAAAAGTGGTTGTAAATTGTGCACCACCATTTTGCGAATAAAAAGCAATTTTGTAAACAGACAATAAGTCAACTAATTGTAAACTAATTGTAAAAATTGTAAACTAATAAGTCAGTTCACACATTTCCAAGTAGAGGATCGCAATTCGACCTACCTCATTAATATGCATGACGCAGGTTGCAAATTGTGACCCACTACAATTGGCTAGAGTGGTCTGCTGGGATCAGCGGACCACAATGTCTCTAACTTCTTTTGAATAAAGCAATTTTTTAAAATGTAGCTTGTTTGTCCAAATTGAAAATGGGACACATATAAAGGAAAAAGTGAAAAATGCAATAAATCGTTTTAGGATGAGGCGTTGGTCCCATTGTATTTGGAAGGGAACTCCCCTTCCAAATAGCGATTGCTTGATCATTAATTCACCCATTTAACAAATTGGAAAACCTTTTCTGAATGGTTAATTTGGTTTCCAAATTATAGTGTTTTAGCAGTTGCAAATCACCATATCTGTTGTAAAGCAGTCCCATGATTTTTTAAGTCATCCCAATATCACCTCTAAGGTCACTAGTAACCTTCAACACATCTGAGAGTTCGTTGTCTGACCATTAGCTGTGCCCCCCCATTCCTCCTTGAGAGCAGCCATTGTTACATATTAAGTGGGTTCAATACTCAGTTCCTCAGATGTATCTGGGGTGAGTGCCTCCCGATTACCTGGTTAGCAGAGAAGGAAGGAGAAGGTAGAGCAGGAGGTGAAGCTGAAGGCACACTTGTTATGTGGTGCTTTTGGTGAGGTAAGGGGTGACTGCAGGCCCTGAAAAATGCATGTGCTCATATTTGATGTGAATGGCTTTACTATTAACAATATTTTGCCAGGTCGAAATGGCAGTTTCAAGCTGTTACACAGGCTGTAATGGCAGACCTGAGACATGTTTAAAGAGCTACTTAAGTGGGTGGCACAATAATTGCCGCAGGCTCACTAGTAGCATTTAATTTTCAGGCCCTAAGGGCATGTAGTACAACTAGGGACTTACAAGTAAATTAAATGTGGCAACTGGTTGTAAGACTATTTCTCCATGTTTAGAGGAGGTAGCACAAGCACTTTAGCACTGATAACAGTAGTAAAGTGTGCAGTGTCATAAAACCAACAGAAGTGGGTTCAAAACACAGGAGGGCAAAGGCAGAAAGCTTGGGCATTATCCTGCAGAGAGGGACAAGTCCAGTACTTAAAAATCCTCAAGTCCCTCCCTCACCTACATCGAGCGCAAACTCCTTGATTATGTCCTGAAAGAAAACCCCACTGAAATAGGAACATAAACTAACCAATTGTATCTATGACAGTAATCAGCCCTATCCTCACAGTTGAGAGGCCAGAGGGCATTATTATTTTCAAATGGCCAGCATGTCTAGCACATTACTATATGTAAGAAGTAGATCTAATTTTTGCTCAAAAAGGAGGTAATGTGTGGATCAGGAAGCAGCTCAAGCTGAGAATATATATATACTTCTAGCTCTACAGGCCAACTTGGATATCATCATGTGCAGAAACAGAACTGTTACTTTGTGGCATATGACCACTACCGAGAAGTGGTGGGCAAGGTTTCGGATCACAGACCCGCATTACTAAACAGAATAAGGGACTTGCACAGTCACTCAACTTCAGCAAACTGTAACTCCGGGGATCCGGATAAGAGTTGTTCAGGTTTCCCACTAGTTCTTGTCAGCTTATTGATTACATAATTTGCCTCCTCTGTGCATGTAAATATTTTTCACCTCATCATTCACTGCAAAATGCAGTCTTTCCGTGCTTAGCATGACATATGGAATGTTCATTACTGGAGGTTTCTGCTTTGCTGATAGAAATTTCCGCCTTGCATCCTGTACTGACTTTATGAAGTCAGGATAAAAAGTGATTGCATTACCTTTGTGTTGTATACTTTTCCTTTCTCTCGCCATTTGCAATATTTTTTCTCAGACTCTGTATTTTAGTAGTTTGGCAAGAATTGGACCGGGAGGTGAACCTGGGGTGTGGCTTTGCACTAGTGGTCTGATCTATTATGAAAACCTGGGAGACCTCTCTATAAAGTATGTCCGTCAACAGTTTCTCTATATAGTATTCAACTCTGCCCATATTGGTGGATTGTGGAATCCCAGCGATTCGTATATTGCTCTACCAGGACCCAGCTTCAAGATATTTATTCTTGGCTTTTGTGGTTTCTAGTTCCATCTTAATTTAATTTTGCACCCTAACTGCACCAACAAATCGTCCTCTACAATTGAGATAAGTCTTTCAGCCATATTGATTTTTGCATGCTGTCTTTCGAACCGTTTCTTCATGTTGTCCAGCTGAATTGTGAAGGAGTCGTTCTCCAGTATTGAATCTTTCATAGATTCACATGCTTGAATCATTCCCCGTCATTGAAGTAGGAGTCCCACAGTACCATAGTACAGCAGTATGTATCATTACCATAGGCCGTAATGGCAATAAACGGTAACTTTAATAGCTTATCTGTGTCATTTTTAAAAAAGGACCAAACCTGAACTATAACCAGTCAGGTGTCAGCACTCTGTAGAATACTCCCAAAAGAGGCTTTATCCCTCAGATTTTCTACTGCATGTCATGAGGAGGGAGTCTCCCTGAGCTCTGCTCAGTTTTTCTTTTCTAAAGTTTGAGATTTATCCTGACTATTGTCATGTCTGATATGTCCAAGAAATGCCTCTTCAGACCCTGCAAAACCTGTGGAAGGAAGAGGCTGCATGTGGATGACCCACATAAAGACTATCTTTATTGCCTCCGCCCAACGCAAGATAAAGGATGCAAAATATGTTGCACTTTTTCATCCAAGACCTTGAGGACAGGGAAGGGGGCACTCCTTCGGAGGCTACAGGAGGCTAAAATTCAGAGTTTGACCACTTTTGAGGAAGACAGTGACACCTCCATGAGGTCACATAAAAGAGCAAGATCATCTGACCAGAGATATCCGAGGAGAGCAGGAACGCCTTAAAAACTCATCGCAAAGAAATTCTGAGAAACGAGAAGAGAAAATATATATCCACAGAGAAGGCCTTTTCTCAACCTAGCACCCCATCTGTAAAGTCTGGAGAATGTCAGCAGACTTTGTCTACTGAACGGTCGACAAGGAGGAATAAGACTGCTCTCAAAACACAGTCGACGGCAATATCACCGTAGATTGAAATATTGTCAACGACGATGATGGTCACTACCGTCTCGTCTATAAGACCATCATCAGTGAAGACAACAATGACGACAGGCGTCTATGCACCCACCCCTCAAGGAGGATGCTGTCATCCAAGAAGACACCGTCGACGATGACACCATCAATGGGATTCCTTCTAACGATGCCGGCATTTACAGGGCCGACAATCTCATTGAGTAAGACATCGTCAACAGGACCGTTGACAATGATCAAAATTAAAAAAGTGCCAAGAACAGCTCTAACACCTGAGTTAACATCTTGTAGCAAGGTTTCTCAACCTCCCCCCAATCTCATCTATTAGAAATGGCAGAGTTGGATGACGATGGGCCTTTTGGAAAAGCACACAGCCCATCAGAGCTCTTGATCAAGGGCCAGGATGAAGACGACATGGAAGAAGAAGACCAATATTACCACCATTATTAAGCCCCTCTCTCAAAGAAAAATTATTAGCACTATCAATACCATAATCATCCACAACCAAGGCATGATGATGTACTGGTGCCCATGTCACTGTTCCGGGATTTGCAGGCTATGCTGCAAGACTACAGGGAAAGGTTCCCTGAACCTCGGCAGGAGCAGCCAGTAATACCACCTCACCCTGCTGCTCCTGCTACTCCAAGACACATTCCTCCACCTCTCAAACCCAGGCTGACACCTGGGCTGACACACTGGAAGATGAAAGAGAAGAAGACGAGATCCCAGAACCTGAACCTCCACGGGATGAGTGGGATGATAACCTTATCCCAATGCCGTCGCCTCCTCTGCCACACCCTTCAGATCCTTCCCCAGAGGACATCGAGGGCTTTCACAATTTAATGGACTGGGTGGCAACAAGATTTGACCTTTCAACTTCCGTTAAACAGTCAGACTGTTTCCTCTATGACTTTAAAGAACAAGCTAGGAAGTCAGTTAGAGTCATCCCCATCAATGACTAAATCTGGGAGGAGGGGATTAAAATAATGAAGAGCCCAGCTACAGTGGATTCAGTGCTACCTTGCATAGATTAAAAATATATAGCTCCAGATGCTTCCCCCGCTTGCATCACAAATCATCCCAAGCCAGATTCAGTGATTTCACAAGTGGGACAACATAGCTCCAAGAATCCTTCCACTCCCATCTCTACACCACCAGACCAAGAGGGCAGGTGCTTGGATAATACGGGGAAGAGGTTCTCCCTCATGTCTGCCATCATTGTCCAAGCGGCCAGCTCTCTAGCGATCCTGGGTTGCTAATATCGGCAGATGTGCTCCGATATCAGCAACTTAATCGATCAAGCACCATAGGGCAAGAAAGCAGAAGCAAATAAAATTTTGCAAGAGGGTGAGCTAACGTCCTCTGAGATCATAGATTATACAGTGGATATCGCCTCCCCAGGCTTTCATCAACTGACTGGGGCAGCGGTCTTTTACATCAAGGATGGCTCGGCGCTACTTCCTTTAGGCTGGAAGTACAATCTAAGGTCTTTGACAAGGCCTATGATGGGGAAACACTGTTTGGGAAGCATATAGACGATGTGCAATGGGCAGTAAACACAGATATGGGTAGGTCCCTTGGTACCCTTCAGTTCAAGAAATTGCCCTTTCAGGGGGCTCGTGGGAGAGAGTTTTTGACATAGAGAGGGGGATATCAACAATACCAGCCATTTCAATCCCCCTACAGACTTTCCTACCAACAGTCATACCATCAACGTCCTGCAGGGACCTATACCAAACAAGGCCCTCACTAGAAGCAACCCTCCCAGGGTAGAGACACAGATAGTAAACAGTGACCTAGACCAGATGCTGGCTACATCCACTTCTTCCCATACCGTGGGTGTGAATATTGCCAACTGCTTACTTCCATGGAGAGATATAATATCAGACAAACGGGCATTGGACCTGGTCACCTATCGCTATACCCTAGAATCAGTGTAGAGAACACCAGTCAATCCTCCAAAGGGAGCGCACCCCCATCGTCTTCACCTATTGAGAAAAAAAGTCCCCAGCATGCTTGCCAAGGGAGCTATAGAGAAAGTTCTGTTTTCACAGAAAGACATAGGCTTCTACTAAATAAAAGAAAGAAAAAAAAGGGAAATGGAGGCCCATCCTAAACCTAAGGAAACTGAACAAATTCTTATGCAAGCAATCATTTTGGATGGTCACTCTCTCCAACATCCTGCATCTCCTGAGCCACGGAGACTTCATGACTACTCTGAACTAGCAGGATGCATATTTCCACGTCCCCAGATATCCCGAACACCGAAAATATCTAAATATCTTGTTTCACTGTAGCCGGTACCCATTGCCAATTTGGTCCTTCCATTAGGCCTCAAGTCGGTGCATTGCATCTTCACCAAGTGCCTGGCAGCTGTAGCAGCCACTGTCCGAAACCAAGGTTACCAGGATTTTTCCTACTTGGACGATTGGCTACTAAATTCTCCAAAACCGTTGCAAGCATGCAGAGCCACAAAAGCTTGTCTCCCATTATTTTGCAGGCTGGGTCTCACTGACAATTTTCAGAAATCAACAACTGTTCCGAAGCAAACCACAATGTTCCTAGGATCCCATCTGGATACAATCCCCAACAAGGCTTATCTTTTTCAAGACAGACAACAAATGCTAAGAGATCTGGCAATCAAATTCTCAAAAAGAAAGTACGTTTCAGTGTGCCTGGCATAGTCGTTGCTGGGCATGATATCCTCAGCAATCAATCTAGTACCTCTTGCATGACTGAAAATGAGACCATTGCAAGAGGAGTTACAAAAGGAGGGCCTTTTGATGACATCATAACCCTTCTTCCAAGAATGTTGGTAAAGCTAGAGTGGGGGTCTCAAACCTCTCACCTCTCAAAGGTCACAACGACAGATACCTCTCTGCAAGGCTGAGGTGGCCAACTGCAGGACCTGCACATTCAAGGGAAGTGGTTGCTGCTACAAAAGACCATGTAACAGACTACAACTGAAAGCCATCTTTCTCACCCTGCAAGCCTTTCTCCGAAGGATGGTAGGTTCTTCGGTGCTGGTTCGTACGGACAATATGACCAGCATGCACTTTATAAACAAGCAAGAGGGTACCGATCATTCACGCTTTCCCAAAAGGCTCAGGATTTGTTGAATTGGCTCAAAACCCACAGAATTTCTCTGAGAGCCGGATTTGTGTCTGGAGTAAACAACACCTTAGCAGACATACTCAGCAGAACAAAAGACAGTTATCATGAGTGGAAACTGGATCAACTGGAGTAGGATAATATTGTCTCACGGTGGGGCAATCCTGCATTGGATCTCTTCATGACAGAGAAGAACACCAAATGCCAGTATTATGCCAGTCGGTGCCTGCTCCCAGGGATGTGTGAGAGTGCCTTTTTGATCAAACGGCCCAGAATTTATGTATATGTTTTTCCCCCCTTCCTTCACACACCGAAGGTTCCTAACAAAATGAAAATGGAACATTGTTGTCTCATCCTGATTGCTCCCAGGTGACCCAGGCAACACTGGTTTACAGAGCTCTTCCTGCTGTCAGGATGCAATCCCAATCACTTCCTGCCAATGTGAACACTGTTGACCTTGAACCAGAGCCAGGTTCTACTTCCGGAACCAGCCTCTCTCTGCTTGTGTGCATGGCTCATGAATTTTACAACTTCAAAGACTTAGACATTCCTAAGGACTGTAGGGATATCCTATCCAAAGCAAGAGCTGAATCCACAAGCAAAACCTACAAATTGTAGTGGAAGTGATTCTATTCATGGTGTCAACAATCTAACCTACATCTGTTGGAAGCATCACCTGAGCAGATTATGTCTTATCTCCTATCACTTGCTAGATCAGGATTAGTGCATGTGCCTGTCAAGGTTCACCTTGCAGCAATCTTACAGAACAGAAGTTCATCGCTCTCTCTCTCTCTCTCTCTCTCTCTCTCTCTCTCTCTCTCTCTCTCTCTCTCTCTCTGTCTCTCTCTGTTCCACAAGAATAATCATACAGTTCATGAAGAGATTATTCAGAGCTTTCCCTCTGGTATGAGCTCCGGCTCCAGAATGGCATCTCATATATATAGTTCTCTCCCAACTTAAGAAACCATCATTCGAACCCATCCAGCAAGCAGACCTGAAGTTTCTCACATGGAAGGTTGCATTACTTTTGGCTCTTACTTCAGCTAGGAGAGTCAGAAATACAGGCTTTCAAAACGCAGGAGCCTTTCCTGTTTCACTGATGATTATTTGCTTCTCAGAACAAAATCAAGGTTCGTTCCCAATGTTCCATCGCAGTTTCATCTCAATGAACCTATCATACTTTGTACTTTTTTCACAAATCAGGCTTCAGCTGAAAAGTCTCTCCATACTGTGGATATCAAAGGATGTCTTGTATTCTATTTACATCATACTAAACTAATACGGAAGACTGATCAACTCTTAGTGTCACATGAACAATCTCAAGAGGGTTCTGAGTAACAAAAGCAACTATCCCAAGATGGATTTCTGCTAACATTCAGTTTTGCCATTCTAAAGCCGACAAACCACTGACAGTCAAGGCAAGGGTGCATTCAGCAAACGCAGTGTCCACTTTGGCTGCTCTGTTTGCAGGTGTTCCATTGGAAAAGATATGCCGTGCTGCAACGTGAAAGAGCACCCTCACATTCATGCAGCACTGCTGTTGGAACCGGCACACTGCAGTCATAAATCTGTGGGACAGATGCTGTTATGTCATAACCGTAGACAAAATGTTCACTGTAGGAAAGACATTTGCCCAGGGTGCCCCAACATATCAGCACACAAGTGCATTTGCTTCAGTGAGTTCCGTGTGTAAAATGGCTTGTTCATCCATCTTTTACCTTATTTTCTCTTTCCTCATTGTAACCTTTATTTAGAGAGCTGCTTCAGGTGCATAATGTCCCCTCCAGTCGCTTCCTACTCATGGGCACTTACTCCAATATCCTGCATATAGTTAAGGCTCCGTCTAGAGTCATAGACCCAAGGGGCCTACTTGCTACACAATCCCAAGGTGCCATATCATCCAGAAGACTCATGTCTGTTTGGGCTTTGCGGCTTCTCTGGACCAGCCCCAGTGGTCTCCAGCCGTCATAGTCTGTAAAGTAGGGCAGACCTCTGGCGGTTTCTTATAGGTCGCTGGACCTGCAGGATGCGTCACTTTTCTTTTGCAGGTTCTTTGAAGCAGGAGATAAGGGGGGGAGGAGGAGGGGAAGGGGTAACTGCAAAAAGTGCAAGTTTCCTACACTGCTTCTAGGTTATTAGTTTTCTGAGCAATCTAAAACTGAATTTCCTCCTGTTTGGTGGGTACTTTACCCATAATAGTATTAATAGTCACTGGGTGTAGCCAATTATTGTTGGGCAGCTTAAGCAGCCCTTGCTGTGGCAGTATTTAATGTTCACATTACGAACTGTGTTAAGCGCCTATATAGGCTTACTAAATTATTATATAATGGGTGCAGATCTGCTGCCTGTACATTTTGTATATTTGGATATGTGGTTTAGGCAGCTAAAACTCCCTGTGAGGCCCCCTCATTGGTGAGGGGACCTAAACTAATGTGCACAACAACGTGTGGTAGAGCGCCTTTGATCCAATTTTGATGTCCCTGATATGGTAAAGGTATATCTAAATAGTTATATGGTCTATATTGTGCTCTTGGATTAGCCACTGAGTTGGCATTGACTCCAGGAAAATGTACCCATGCGTAAAATGTTTCAGTTTTGTATGCATTGTGTGCCTCAACCAGAAGCATAACATCTCCACCCCTTTTAGGTAGCCCATTTAAAAGTAAATGTTGTGTGTCAGCATGTCTGCAACTTACTGGAATAACTTTTGGATTTGCCACTAGTAGAAAACAAAATTCCGAGATTGAAATACCAAGTGGGATGTACTTTTAAATATTCAAGCTTGAACAACCTACAGACAACTATAGGTACTACATACATGGCTGAGGAGGATATTCCCTGCCACCACAGACGTATTCTTATAAAGGTGAATTGGGCACCATAGGCATAAAAGAGAAAATTACTCAGGAGGTCTGTTAAATGTGTACCTGACCTTGATAGGTTGGTGGGGCCATGTTATGTGGTTCCTGCTTTGGGAATAGGACCACAAGTTTAGTATAGCAGAAAGGCAAAGCATGGGAGACTGGGTCTATCTGTGCAGTTTGTAACTGCCGCCCCAACCCCTGGTTAGCTCACTGTGCCTCACCCAAACCAAGGAGAGACAAAAAGATGCAAAATACTTTTTCAATTTATTTATTGAAACAATTGCAATCTAGCATTTAAAGAGTGAGCTGCGTAAATTAGGTAGATGAAGCAAAGCAAGGTAATCAACGTTACTAACATGGTAAAGAAGATGAACAATCCAACCATGATGCGTGGTTCTAGATGTACTAGAGGTTTCTACCTAACACTGTGTCTGTTCTGAGAGCATTGCTGCGGTGCCCTGCCTGGCCCGATCTAAGGGATTAGCCCCCATACCTTTAAAGAGTGTCAGGAATCGGTCTGTGGTGTAGATGGCAATCCTCTCAGGGAGCTGGCAGATCAGCGCCAGCTAAGCTGCATGTCACACAACGTACGTCCCAGAATAGCCGGGTGTGGAATGCCTTCCGCCCTCTTTGAGTCAGTGCATCGTTTATATAATAAACCATACCATCCCACATTGCAAATACAGTTCTAATGCAGTGCTGTGTCTAGGTGATAGAAGCTGTCTGCTGAATGGGCAAAACAAGCTAGCTTATTGTGTACTATGTTTCATACCCTTGGATAAAAAAGTACTGATTATATGTTGGCCCAGTGGCAGCTGGTGGAGGCATAAAAGCTCGGGATGAGTGTCCTGTGGTGAGAGAGCAAAACGTGCAAGCCCGACTGTCATAAGGGAAGGTTCACGGGGTTCTACCCCAAGAAGATTTTGAATAAGGAATGGGCAAATGGTGCAGTTTCAAGCAAATTTGGGAAAGCAATAAGGTTTATAAGGCATTTGTTAAATGTGCAGTTATGACATCATTGAAGAGATTTCATATGAAAATTATGTAGGTAGCAGCTTATTAAGTATAACGACATAACTTTATAACCGACTTTAAAATAACAATGCTGAATTCCTCATAGATTTCTTTATTTATTGATATACCTTTACAAATGAAATCTACTGAGGAAATGCAAGTTACTGCGGTCTGTCAGGCTGGACACAATGAGAGACATAAAATACTGCTCTGTGATCAGCATAGTGCATGTTCTTTGCAGCAGACATATTAACCCTCCATGCTACCTTAGATGAGTCAAAACTGCAACACAAAACCCTGATCTCTCCCCAGCAGGTACATTAATCACCAGCATTATCTTGCCACTTTTATTGTGTCCTGAAATCTGTTGGAAATACAAGGAACTCTGCAATGCTTTGAAAACGAAGATATGGGCAAACAACGTCAGCATAAACATAGGTATGATGGCAGAACAAATTTCATAATTGTATTAACAGTACTCATGTACAGCAGAGCAGGGCAAATGACGTCGGGGTCACAGACAGCACACAAAGTGCAGACATCCCTGAGATCAGGCCAAATAACAGTGAATATGTCCATGATAGCAGGGCAGTTAACAGAGCAGAAATCATCTCCAGTGCTACTGTGGTTGAAAGAACCCATTTACCGTCAGACAGAGCAGAGCGCAGGATATCAGGACAATAAACAGTGCAAGAATATGCTCAAGCAGGACACCCATCATTATTGTGAGAGGCTGCAACATATGCAGGAGGGCCAGACAAAGTCAGGGAAGTAATACACATATGCGGCTGTCAGGAGGCACGTTGCATCAGGGTGATACACAGTGCATGCAACTGAAAGCAAGGCACAGATCATTAGGGTATGTAGAACACAGTTACCAGAGAGAAGGGCACATGCTGAGGGCTGGTAGAAGGTGCCTACATAGCGCAGAGCAAGACGCATAACATCAGGGTGAAGAGTAGTACTCATAATATTGGGAATAGGCTTATATATATGTACCACACAAAGCAAGACAAGCAACTGCCAGATTAGAGAAGGGAGTATTGAAAACAGAGGAAACATAACATATTCGAGAGTTACTTGCAGCAGTATGCCAGTTCACTTCAGTGTGACTTTCTTTCCATGATTTATGAGTTGACAAGTGTTGCCAAACCTTTACGAAACCACAGACGTAGCAACACCAGTTGTCCCCTCTTTCTCCATTAAATGTCTCACTTTCTTGCCCTTTTCTGACCCCTTCCAACAGCTCTCCCTCATCCTATTCACCTCTAATTTCTCTTTCCCAGTTTGCCTCCTCCTCTCCTCTGTTTTGTCTACTCTCTCTTTATGCTTTGTGTCGCCAATCTCTTTTCTATTCACCCTCCCTTGTCTACATACCTCCCTCGCCTCTCGCATCATCTTATCTCCATTTTCCGCATTGTCTCGACAAGTCAGCAAAATCATCATTATTTGTGGGACAAGCTCAAAGGGTAGGGCGTTGCAAAGGATGGGACGGGATTAGGGAGCCGCAGCTTGATTTATTGGTGGCTAGTGGCTACAGACATTCTGTAACAGGCTGAAGAGATAAAGAGCGGGTGGGGTTCAAAGGCTGGGTGGCCCGGAGGGATGGTAGGGAGCAGGAGAAGTACAAGAGCTGGGGGTCTGGAGGGGTGAGGAGCAGGAGAGGTGCAGGACTAGGAGTTGAGGCTGAAAACGCACAGACTGTAATCAGATAGCTTAGCACTTTTGCCTGCAACAAAGCTTCGATTGCATGGTCAGAATTGGAGTTAAGATCTTGTCACCTAATAAAAGCCAAAAGAACTTTGCTTTTAGTTAGCCCATGTCAAAAGGGGCTTTTTCCTGTATGTTTCAAATAAAATACAGGAGCCATAATTCACCTCCAGGGCTTGTTTGGTAGAATTTCAAATTGACTATCAGGACAGACAGAACGGAAAGAAAATGGTTTGTAACTAACCGTTCGTTAAGGGTAACGTAACATTGAAGGTGATCTCTTCATAAGCCTGTTTTTCTTATCCCCTTAAAAGAATGCTCAGTCTGACTTTTCAGTGACTACAAAATGTGGTATTTGCCCGCTAGAGATATTGTAAATATATGGCAACAAACGTATTTGTTTTCTGCTTCCTCAAAACCCAATTATGAATTGCAGTAATTAATTGCCATACATAAAGGACAGCAGTACAACCTCAGCTTAGTTACAGATGGTTCCTAAGTAAGACCATATTGGCACGATTTCCGTAATACTGTTATTGCCTTAAGAGAATTATGTTGAGTGACAATGTTTTGGAGAAGATTTTCTGAGGTAGTTGAGGTAAATTTCCTTTCCTGCCTGGGTCATGTCAGAAAGCTTAGCAGGGGGGGCGTGGCTGGAGGTCACACAAGATGGCCGCTGCTCTTTAGAGCTCTGTGAAGGAGGAGATGTTTTCACTTCAAAATGATTAATTTCTTCAGCATTTTTGAGCACTGGAGCTGTGCCGCTGCATAAATATGCCTTTATCTTACAGAGACATTGAGTTTTGAAGTCATTTCAGAGACTTCATGTGAGGGCCTGAGTTAATTATTTATCTGCGTCATTTGCGTTTCACTCCATAAGCCTTTGCACAAACCTAAACTTTCACAAAAAAGTTTCTATTTGGCTTTTAACTGCTTGCCTGGATGTCATTCTCCAAATCTAATTTCCTCTGCAATGGAATATTTATTACCTTCTGACAGCCAGCTGAACTTTTGACCTCTATCTTCTAACACATTTAGCTGAGGTTTTCAACTTTCAGTATTCACTGGCAGCTCTTTCAAATTGCTCTTCATAACTTTCTAAATGCTTTTGTTTGACGGAGGGGATTTTTCCTTTTCAGAAGGTTCCCTTAAAACTAGTCACCAATTGTTTGACTATGTGCAGTAAAGTGATTTGCTCTTGTGGTATTCTGTCACGCCTGTTCTGAGAGAATAATTTAGGATTTTCGATTTATATATTTTTTATTATATATTGCTCTGTTGTTGGAAATTTCTCGCAGCAGCTTCTCATCGTAATATAATTTCATCATCACCTCCACATTACTGGCTTCCTATTACCAAATTGCTGCTGGCTTTTATGGGGAGACCACATCATTCTCAGAGCAGCCAGTCATCCTCTTCCTCCAAGTCTAATAATCCTCTTCGAGTGGTGTGCACACATATAACTAAATCTTCTCTACTATCAGCTTTAATAATGGATAGTGCTACAGACTTTTTAAAGGATAGCGCCTCTTCATCTCATGCTGCTGGTCAATTCCGAAAAAAACATCTAACACCTCCTGCGTCAAGCGCCCAAAAAAAGACCTTGATTCTCCCTCAAAATCACCTACACATCTTACTCTAGATGAAGTCATGGAGGAATTGAGTGCATTAAAGCCCTTTATGATGGTCAATAATGTCTCTTTGCAACGTATTGAGGAGCAATGGTCCCAACATGAACAACAAATTTGTACTCTGGAACAGAGAGTCAGTAACCTTGAAGATTGTAACACTGGCAATCCTCAGATCTCCAAGGACATAGATGAACTTAAAAGGCTTACTGAAAACTTAGAAAATAGAAATAGGAGAAATAATCTTCACCTTTTTGGGATTCCAGAAGGTTTGGAAGGCTCTAACATGATTACATTCCTTCAAACAGCAATACCTTCAATTCTTTGCTTGCCTTCTACTTCTCCCCTCCCTATCCAACGGGCACATCGTTTAGGTCCACATACTTCAACTGGCCCTCGTGCACATCCTAGAGGAATTATTATTCTCTTTCTCAAATTTACTAACTTGATGCAAATACTCTCGGAAGCCAAAAAGATGGGCTCTTTGCTATGGTCAGGTCATAAAGTGTTTTTCACACAAGACTTCTCTCCTGCTACAGCTGCACGTCACAAATAGTTTTTGGACTTACATCCACAACTCAAATCCTTGAATATTCGATATGGTCTTCTTCACCCAGGCCTTTTCAAAATTACATTCAAGGACAAATCTTACTCGTTTGAGGAACCTTCGGCACTACAAACTTTTATTAACCAACACAAAACAGAAGCAATGGAACTAGGAGCATCTGCAATTAAAGATATAATTTGATTTGTCTTTAATGTCCTTTATTTTTTTTTCTGGTCAGTTTAATAGTATTGGTTATGTTTAGTATTTATATCCATGGTTCTCCTTCTCTGCATCTTCTTATTTTCTTATTTTTTTATTTTTTTTAGATAGTGTTCTTTGTGCAATCCTCACGGTCCTTTCCCAACCGTATCCCTTTCTCACCATCCAAATTGTTCTCCTACACGTTCCACTGGTAAGGTTTGATTTTTATTGTTCTTCATGTCACACTCCTTTACTGTAGTTATTACGTTATTTGGTCTCCTGAATGGTAAATATTTTGTTTTTATGTTTTTTTTTCTTCCATGAAACTCGCCTTCATATGTTTTAATATCTAATATCACTTTTCTTGTGCTGGAGCCACTCTTGCCTATTTTTTCAGGTTCTCCGCTGTCCCTCTACCTTTCGGGGTATTCACTTTCTATCTTGTCTTCTTTAGCTTTCGTGGACTTCAGTCCCTGTATTGCCACATGCATGTATATACAACTTCTGGAGGTCATCTTCCTCCTTTTCTTTTTCTTTACTATCTTGTTTCTTTCCCATTTCTTTGCTTTTGCAAAATTGATATGCCTAGTTTTTTCCTTGTTACAGCAGTTGTTTATTAATACTTCTTGTTATTCAACTTAGAACTGTTACTTGGAATGTTAAGGGGCTTAAACACCCCATTAAACGTCAGCGTGTCTTATCTCACCTGGCTCGTTTGAAATGCCACATTGCTTTGTTGCAAGAGACTCACCTCAACGACTCTGAGACAATTAAGCTTAAAAAACAATGGGTGGGGGACATTTTCTACTCCCCTTCCACCACAAACAAAAATGGGGTAAATATACTATGTCTTAAATCTCTCAAACGCACCATAATTTCACAGCATCAAGATACAGAAGGTTGCTACAGAGACCAAGGCACACGTGAATTACAAGTATAAAGTCAATACTTATTAGTATAATAATAACAAAACAATAGTAATATTCAAGTAAGACGTGTATATAGACAAAGTTTCAATGGAGTCCTTTAGATGGAAAGTTCATCTTTAATGGAACACAAAACAGCCAACACGTGTTTCGTCATGGGAGGGAATACTCCCTGTGACGATGTATCGACCCCAAAAGAGTATATCCGAATTCCAAGCTTTACCTTCATGGCCCCAAATCACCGTTTGTTCTAAGAACCCCATAAAGAGGTTTGCATATGCTGGTGAAAAGCAAGAGCCCATAGCCACACCCCTTTTCTGGCGATACCACTCTCTTTTTAAAATGAGGACCATTTTTTGTGGAACATGGAACATGAGGAACATTGTTTTATTTTTGTATATGCAAACAGGAGTTGTAATCGGATAGTATTAGACTAGTTCTTTTGCCTACTTAAAGATGGCGCCGACTTCCCTGAACGTTTACTGATGCTCGGGAAGGTCGAACGCGTGTTTGGTGCTGTGTAGTCCAGCGAGATTGGAGTGCATTCTCCCTTTTATCAAGGGACAGCGGGAGAGGTTGTGGTTCGCCACACGCCGATTGGAGCCTCCGACACTAGGCTCCAAAATGAGTTTTTGATTATCATGACTATAGGAGGTAAGTGGGGGGTCTTCAATTTTTTCATGCGCTGATAGCGCTAAGATGGCTTTTCATGGCACTTTGGTTGCAATACTGTGATCATATAACAATAATTTTGTCATTAACAGCACTATAGGTATTATACTACATACCTCAAACTTCATATGGATCGATACACACGGAGCCATCCGTTGGTAGGTGTTTTGTATATAGTTTTGGGCTGGTCACACGAGGTGTGATATGTTTACTTTCTTTTTCCTTATTACTTCGGTATTGACAAATAACTATTTCTTCACAGTTTTACTTTACACATCAGATGGTTTCTTTGCTTATGAAATTTCTGATACTATGGTTTCTCGCGCTATTCCCCTTGAGGTATGTTGTTTTTATTTACATCACTGCGGTTAGCACTCAATGTTTATCTTTATATATGGTGATTGCATGGTATTCTCTTTTTTACCGTTGGATTGCACTAGGTTGTGTTTTGATTTTTTCATTTACGCTTTGACTCTAATTTGGTCTTTGCAGACTATATGGTTTCTCTTATTTCCTTTTTTCTTTCTTCTCCTCACGCGATATGTCCTGGTTTCTCTTTTCTTCTCCAAACTGGATGTTAATATTTTGGGGTTCATTTTAGTATTATCTCAACACATATAGTTTTGCAACCGGATTTCACTTGAATGAAATAAGTGGGACGATTGCCAAATCATGGGTTTTTTTCTTGTCATGTTTGTATTTGACTTTTCTGTTATGTTTTATGTTTATATTGATTTGTGTATGTACTATATACGTATTTATGTTATTTCTATGTATTTTGATATTCTTTGCAGCCCTGAGGGAGTCACGGGGAGTATTCCCTCCCATGACGAAACATGTGTTGGCTGTTTTGTGTTCCATTAAAGATGAACTTTCCATCTAAAGGACTCCATTGAAACTTTGTCTATATACACATCTTACTTGAATATTACTATTGTTTCGTTATTATTATACTAATAAGTATTGACTTTATACTTGTAATTCACGTGTGCCTTGGTCTCTGTAGGAATTTTGTCTGTGTCTTTGTTGACACATCCTTGGAGGAAGGGGAAGACCCTCCTAGGCCTGGAGCACCGTGCTTGTAATTGGTTATATTACCTATTATTACTAAGGAGGGGAACGTTGAGAGCGCTTCTTTCCCCTTCATTTTTCTTCCAATGTTTTTTTTTTTCAAGATACAGAAGGTTGCTGGGTACTTGTTACATTTACAATTGACAATATTTCTCGTACTATCGTAAATATATACGGCCCCACACATCCAGATACAGATTTTTGGAAGAATCTTTCACATATTGTCTCTGAACATTCCTCAAACAATTTACTAATAGGTGGGGACTGCAACCAAATTCTTGATCCATTTTTGGACAGACGTTCCACATCACGTTTCGTTCCACATGCGTCCCACAAAGCTTTTAAAAACTTTATTTTACAGCATTCTTTTTCTGATTCCTGGAGAATATGCAATCCCGACCTCTTGGAATACTCTTTTTATTCTACTACCCACCATTCCCATTCTAGGCTTGATTATATCTTTCTGAGTAAAGGTTTATTGCAACATATGGTCAACTCTGAAATTGGTGCTATTTTGATCTCAGATCACACATCTGTGATTACTGACCTTGATCTTTTTCTTAATGGTTCTAAAACATCTTCATGGAGGTTTAATAACTCTCTACTTACAGATGCTACTTTTGTCGCTTCCTACAGTAAGTTTATAGAAGAATACTTCCACATCAACAATAGTGATCAACTATAATTTCATTTTGTGTGTGATGCATTCACAGCAGCCTCTAGGGGTTTCATCGTAAGTTACGCTCACTCAAAAAAAAAGTCTGCTAAAAAAAAATTGACTTCCATCCTTGAAAATATAAAGTCCCTAGAACATGAATACTATACTCTCAAAACTAGTAAATCACATCTTGAAGCACTAGTCTCAGCTAAAGTGGAGTTTAACCAATATACCACTGAATAAGCATGCAGCACCCCCCTGAAAATAAATGGCAGATATTATGGTGGTAACAATAAAGCTGGTTCTCTTCTAGCTCGATATTTGAAACAAAAAAAAGAAAAAACAACTACTAAACCTATCACACATAATAATGGTGTTAAACACTTTAGAGATAAAGATATAGCATTGTGTTTTGCTTCTTATTATAAGGACCTGTACACTCCAGAACACACACCAACAGTTGAATATCTCAACCAATATTTCTCTAATCTCAAACCAAGAGACCCATTGCAGATTGACCTCTCATCTTTAGACCAACCCCTACAACTTACCGAACTATATACAGCTTTACAATCTCTACCCAAGGGTAAGGCTCCAGGCCCAGATGGCTTCACAGTAGAATTCTTTATTCAGTTTGCTAAGTCTCTCTTCCCCAAACTCTTTCAATTACTTAATCACTTTATAATATCAGGTTCTTCATCTGGCTCATTTACGGAGGCCATGATTTGTCATAGTCCCAAAAAAGACCGGGATGCGACTGACTGTAAAAATTATAGACCCATATCTTTAATCAATACTGATTGTAAACTCTATGCCAAAGTTTTAACTCTCTCCGTTTACTCCCATACATACCAGACCTTACTGATTCTCATCAATCTGGTGTTATCCCTAATAGAAATGTAGCAGATAATTCCCGTACTTTTTAAAATATTATTAACAACCTCTGGCAGCTTTATCATTGGATGCAGAAAAGGCCTTCGATAGGGTCTACTGGGGTTTCTTGTCGATGGCATTGGAATGGCATGGAATAGGTACTAAATTCCGACATTTTATATCCATTCTTTAT
Organism: Pleurodeles waltl; assembly: GCF_031143425.1. NCBI lineage: Eukaryota > Metazoa > Chordata > Amphibia > Caudata > Salamandridae > Pleurodeles > Pleurodeles waltl. The sequence goes on from NC_090442.1 coordinate 984,015,844, forward strand.
TTCTCACCATGTTCCTCATTGTAACAAATGATATCCGACCTCCTTTTTTCCCACTTAAAAGGGGTACTCGTCAGGGATGCCCATTATCTCCTTTACTATTTATTTTGGCTCTTGAACCTTTTCTATACCAATTAAAAACGTCTGAACAATTTACGGGGTTTCAAATTAATAACGCACACATCAAATTTATGGCATATGCGGATGATATCCTTTTGTTCATGTCTCACCCTGACACTTCTTGTCCTGCATTCCTGCATGAGCTCAACTTATAGTCTGATGTATCTGGCTATAAACTTAATATAGACAAAACAGTGGTCTTACCACTTAATGCTGATTGCACTGGCTCTGTATTCCTTGATGCAGGATTATCTTGGAATCCTTCTAAGATTAAATGCCTGGGGGTATATTACTGCACTACTCTCAAGGATACATTAAAGACTAATTTAGAAATCTTATCTGCAAAGCTTGTAGATCTCACACAGAAATGGTCTCCGTTATATCTCACGTGGAGGGGCCGCTTGGACACCATTAAGATGATGCTTCTCCCTATCATTAAGTTCTTCCTTATGATGCTTCCTATTAAGATACCTAAACTATTTTTTAGTTCAATTGATAAAATTCTATCCAAGTTCCTGTGGAACAGTAAACAATCCCGAATCTCTCTCTCAAAATTAAAACTTCCTAAAGTACAAGGTGGAGTTAATTTTCCTGACTTTTTAACTTATCACAAGTCTTTTAGCATTAAGCAAATACTTCCCTATTTATCTACACTCAATGATGCCCCTCAAAAGCTATGGTTCTCTTTGGAAGAAACATTTATTTCTCCCTTTTCCTATAAACACATTATATTTATGTCTAACCCCCCAAAATTCTGTTTGCCTAGCACTATCTCCCATTCAGTCAACTTACTGAAACCTTTTTTTTTCCGCATCTTACCCCCATTAATCAATTCCTTAACAGTCCTATTTGGCACAATAGTTCTCTTAGGAAACAAGGCAAAACCTTGTGTTGGAAGGCTTGGATGACTAAAGGTATTCTTCTCATTTCCCAATTATATCATAAAGACTCTCTCATCCCTTTTACTACTCTCTCAGCAATTTATAATCTCCCTATTCGCATGAAATCCCAAAATATCATTCTTTCTACTCTGGTCCAAGAGGCCCTCAATAAACTTATACATCATAATCATTCTTCTCTTGCATCATCTCCACACCCGATTGTAACTTCTAACTATCCTAGGGCAGCTGGAATTTATAAACTTATAAGAACATCTGTTTCACCTAGACTCAAATCACCTATTAAGACATTGTGGGAATCAGATCTTGGTGTTGCTTGGCCAACTTTTTTATAGGATAGAATATGGTATAAGATACATTCCACTGCTTGCACTGCAAGGATCATGCAGACCCTATATTGTTTTATAATAGACTTTTCTTCACTCCTGTACGCCTTTACAAACTCAAACTTGCACAAAATGACAATTGTTGGCGCTGCCACACTCAGCAGGGTACTGACTTTCACATGTTTTTTTCTTGTCCATCCCTATCTACTTTTTGGTCCTCAATATGGTCTCGCATTTCAGCAATAGCTCAGATCTGCTTACCAACGTCATATGAATTACTGTTTTTAGGTGGCATACACGATATCAGGAGTTCATTCAGGACTCTTGGAAAATTGGTGGACCTTTTGCTTTCTATTGCAATCTCTATTATTACTTCTAACTGGAAATCTTTGGAGAACATTACTCTCAGACAGTGGTGGAATTCTGTATGTTATCATCATAGACTTGACAGCTACAAGCTTGATTCAACAGGAACTTTCTTCAAACACCATCAGCTATGGTTACCATTAAGTAACTATCTCTCACGCACTGTGAAGGAAATTGATTTTTCTCCTCCTTTTTAAAAATGTCAATATATTTCCTGTTTTTCTTCTTATATATACTTATTTCATCTTACATTCGCTGTAACTAATGTCTATTACCTCTCTCTCCACACGGCTATCACTTGATTCCCTTTTCTATCCCTATAGCTCTTCTCCCTCTCCCTTTCTCTTTCTTCTTTCTTTATTCAAACTTGGAGTCTTTGATACTATATTGCTGTATATGCCTAATTCATGTACATGTTTAATATGCATTTATAAGTACAATATTCTTTATGCAAATATATATTCACAACTGCATATCTCTGTCTTGGCAAAGTTAAGTTAATGTTCTTGTATTTGACTCAATAAAAAACATCTTTAAAAAAAAACATCTTTAAAAAAAAAAGAAAGCTTAGCAGGCCAACTAAATATCATTCAATTGAAATGAACAAACTTTGTAAATGTTTTTTAAGCGATGCTCGTTCAGAAGCTGTTGTTGAAAGGCTTAATGCTATTTCCGGGGAAAGGTGTGCATTTTGCAGGCCTTGTGGGTGTGGCTTCCCAACTCAAAGGGAGATAATCCATAACTGAGAATGAATGAATGACGTATTGGTATTGCTATAAATTATTTTAGCTTTTTAACAAACTTCTAATAACATTGTGATAATTTTTTTTTTATTTGGTGCACATACTTTATCATTGATCATCACAACGTAAGACTAATTCTGGGAGATGGTGTGGTGTAACAGCCACTGGGCACTGGCCAGAGCTACAGACTTTGGAACTGGGGACCCAGGTTCAAGTCTCGTCATTGGCTCAACATCTTGTGATTATGGGCAGATCACTTAATCTACCTGTTCGTGCCTACCAAAAAATTAATGCGTCCTTTTAATGTAACTGGTGCTCATGTAAATCACTTCAATACTTGGGGTCGAGTTTGCTCTATAAAACTGCAGAAAAAAATCCACTTTTTTCTACCGACACATACTCGTGAACAAAGTCTCTCTGCACACCTAAATGAAACGTGGGTGCACAAATAAGTTACTTTCAGGTAAACATAGCAATCCTGGTTCACAGAATCAGCAGCTTGAGCAGACATTATCATCAGTTCCTCATTTGTAAAATAATAAGTGCTAGACACTTTCATGCATGTGGTTTCCATCACCACCTACATAGGTCGCTCACTGCGTGGTTGGGATAATAGTGGGTAAACATAAACAAAACAGTCAAAATGAATTAAAACAATCCAGGTTTGAGATGATGATCTCAAACAACAGTTAGTTGAACACTCACATAGGCCCATTTGAGGTGACCCAAGTACTCCTCTCCCACTCATAGGTGTTCTAGAGACTGTTTTCCCCCTCAGTAACTGTGGAAATATACCATGTTCAGAGTGGGCACCTCTCTTACTCTTTTCAGCAGCTCCAACACGCAAACACACAAGCGATTCATTCAGGTAGCGCTTGTGCAATATATAATTGTAACCGAGCTACAGCAATTTTGTTAAGCTAATTAATTTAAATTGGGGCGAATTACACTCTCCAGAGTCTGTTTCAGCAATCAGCAGCAGCAAGGCAATTTAATTAAATTGCTAGTAGTTGCGACTGACTACGCAAGGTCTTTCCTGGCGAGGCCTTGCTTGAATCAGGCTCGGAGGATCAGGCCAACGAGGTGTTGAGGCATGGTCTATTGTTGGCTCACGTCTTGTCTCTCTCTCCATGCTCCCTTGTGTGCATTGCTGTTACTGGCAAGGTGCACGAAGAGGGGAGGGAGAGAGAGGTTGAGCAGCAAAGGCAGAATGGGCAATCACTGAATGGCTTCACAATAAAGCCATACAGTGATTGGTCATTAATGCTTCCGGTTGCTCTGTGCCACAAACTGAGCCTCCCACCCCTGCTACATCTACAGTCTACACCAGAGCCCCTAATAACCTAATTTTGAGCCAATCCAGGCACTGCTCCATTGCTGTCAACACAGCATGAGAGCAGCAATAGGATTGGCCTGGGCTGGCCAACTCACCGCTCATTTGGAGACTGGGTGACTCCAGCTTTGAACTTCCCAGGCTCCAATAACTGTGTAGGTGAGACTCATTGAGATTGCGCATGCCGGGCTGGCCAGAGAAAGGCACCAGTCTAACCTGATATGCGCACTTCGTCGTGGACTGGTTGTTGCTGAGCAGGGCATTGTCTGCTCTGTGCTGTGTCAATCATATTCTGAGCCCCACCCCCTAGGACTGCTGCATGCATTGAGGCTCGGAAGGAGCACCTGCCCAATGGCTAACATCTGACTGCTGCTAAATATACATTTGTAGTCATATCTAATTTCTCCTTTACTAGCGTAAAAGGAAGAGGAGGAGTAAAGGAGTAAGTTTGTGCCACACACATTGCTGAACAATAGGTAAATAAATCCCAGGGTTACTAACTAGATGCAGTTTATAAAGTACTTCGAGTTAACCATACCAAAGTGCCAGCAAATCAGCACAGATGTTACCATAGGGACCAGGTACTTGAGTACTTTATGAGAATGCAAGGAATCTCTTTAATTAATTCTTGCTGCATACGTCTGATTGGGTGGTATTATCTGGCAGCTGCATGAAGACGTGTAACAGTGTGCCACAGCTAACACGGCAATGTGAAAACAAAATTACTGCAGTCACATGAACACGTACTCATGTGCTGACAACATCCCATGCAAGTTTCCCTGCACGTGAGACAACAGCCTAAGAGCTTGTGCTACACACTGAGCCTGATCTACATCCAAAATGTAGCAATTAATACACCACACTGAGGTTGTAAGAACAATCCTGCAGTGCTTCCGTGATGAATCCAGCAGAGTCGAATGGAGGATTCCAGAACTGAGAACAATGGGTTCCCAAGCAAACTGAAGAACCAGATCGTTCACACAATGAGATGTCACGTTGAGTTCCTTTCTGCCGGGGCTGCTCCTTGTCGCAATATGTAAAGGAGGAATTTTACTGTAAGTAGAACAAGACTTCATTGCAGCCCCGGAGAGACATAGCTGCTCCTCAAGTTCAAACAAAGCACATTCTAGAATACAGTATTTAACACAGAACACAGCCCATGAGCAGCGCAAGCCTATGATGTAGTTGAAATTTTAGTGCTGTCCCTCATGTCACAAAAGTCACCCGTATGTCACAGTTAATGCCTCATGCTAACCAAAGTAAAAATTGATTGAATGTAGAAACTGCACTGACAAGTCAATTCAGATGTACATTTGTTTAGACTGATGTTAGAAACCTTGGGGGTTTCAAAGTAAAATGTATTGTTTGATGAATTAAACTGATAATATGATGTCATTTAGACTTTAGACTAATAGAATGTATTGAAATGACATTGAATTTCTAATGATTAGTGAATTAAATATGCGTGCAAACATAGAGAAATGTAGTTCCACGTTATACTGACTGAAATGGATTGACAGAGTTATTTTGTTTAAAGTTGCTGAAATGCAAATGCTAATGAAGATTTATTAATGTAGAAATCATAATTTGCATATTAGAATGTGTTTTATTTGATGTATTAATGTAAAGTATTAATTCACTTGTGTTAGCCTAATTGAGGCCTGTAAGCCTGTTTTTGGTGACTGCATAGAATGCTGATTCATTTTCTTTAGCGTGAACCTTTCTTTCAGGCATCGTTCTCATGAGAAGACTAGCTTTGGTAATAGATACCTATTGTTTTAGACATAGAGAGAAGTGCAACAATGTCCTTGATTGTGGGACATCCTGAATCATGGGCTGTTATTGTAAAGAATTGTTTTAAAACTTGTGTAAGCTACATGGATGGAAGATATTCTCATGACGGACTTGGGAAAATATTGAACTGTTGCAGTTTGGAGTCATGTGATCAATTTCTATTGGGTGATGTTCCTTCAGTGTAATGTGGATTGTCACCTTGGGTGAACCAGAATGCCTTATAAACTTTAATATATGGATGACCAGTTGGACTTTGGTCAGAGATCCCTCCAGATTCCCGAAGATGAGAAACAGAGCTCCTATTCTTGTACCCCCAACGCTGTACCCCTGGGAGAGCTATCTTCCTCTCTGCCTTTGCCCCTCTGAGAAACCTTGCTGAGACTTACAGATATTCTTTTTATCCCTTGTAGAAGACTTTTGATGGAGCTTCTGACATGCTGATGCTTTATCCTTTTACCTATCTTTTGCCCACCTCAGCTAGAAGCTTGTTGCCCAAGATAACCTTTTTCAAATTCTTCCTGTCCTTTTTGTTCTTTTTGTCATTTGCCTGAATATGTTCTGCCCCACACATTTATTTCCCTGATCTGGAAAGTTGTAGGGCAGTGGTTCCCAACTTTTGACTCCAGAGGACCCCCACTGAATCAATATTGGAAGCTGGGGACCCCCAAGACATTTGTACAATTTAGATTTTAAATAAAACAGTAATTCACAAAATATACAAACAACTAAAAACCAAACAAATAATCATATTACTAAAGATATAATTATTTTATATTGAAAAAATATACAAAAATCAAAACATTTTAATCGGAAGGTCAGTGCTGCATCTCGCCGACTAACATTTTAATTTTTGGTTTTATTTAGGAAAGCTCAATCCTCAGGTCAGATTCTACATATCCCAAGTGATTTCTGTTTTTATTTTTAGGTACATAAATCTGAGAAAGCTTTTTCACATAAATATGTGTTGGGGACAGGAAGTAAAACCATAAGGGCCTCTCATCTCCCCATAGTCTCTCTGTCACATGTAATTAATTTGTTTTAGAGCACCTCTTATACCAGTGTAGGCTGTTGGAGCACTTTACAGGAGACTACAAAGTGTAGGATTCACATGTCATCCACACTGATGGCCTGAAGAAGAACAAACTCAAGATTCAGAACATAACACAGTGGTTAGCGTTGACTTTAATAATAGGAATGTACATCTATGCAAGCAAATCTTTTTTAGCAACATAAGGAAAATGAAAGACCAGAGGAAAAAACATAACATTCCAATTCGTGCAATGCAGTTTGCATGCAGCTCTTTGATGGCAGTTCATTACTCACTGTGCTGGATTATGATTGTAACTTATGAACTGCACAGTAACAAAAGAATCTCTGTGACAAAAGCAGTAACCCACTGTGCTTTGCACTTAAAATAATGTTCTTTGCATGATAACCATTCTTTGCAGCAGGCATATTACCCATCTCAGCTAGTTTAGATGAGTCAGAACTGCTACTAGACACAACTCCGATCTCTCTCCAGCAGGAACATTAATCACCAGAGTTATCTTAATATGTTTATTTTTTGCCCAAAAGCAGCTGGATGCAGAAGGGACTTTGCAGTACTTTTAAAACTGCTGCACAAAGGAAGTAATAAATATAAAGACATGCATGTGTTTCTGTCTGAAGCCCCAGTTGGAGAAGTGCCTTCCTGTCGGGCCAGGCCTGCGGGGCTCCTGGGAATGTGTCACGGACCTCTGGGGGGCCGCGGACCACAGGTTGATAACTGCTGTTGTAGGGTTTTCCTGTGCATAGCCAAACTTGTAACTCTGTTGATTTGATTTGACTGATGCGTGTTAAGCCTTAGCAACACTTCATCTCTGTATCACATATATTCTTGTTAATGATATGTATTATTCTCCTTGAATGCTCGGTCCACCTGAACGTATTTCATCCCCTTGGGAAACCATTGGCAATTCTATGTCTGTATTACTTGATATTGTGAATTGTCTACATGAATTTGAGTTTGTAATAGACCCCTTACCTTTATTTCTGAGTGGAGTTTTCCTTCCATGGTTACATTGGCCATGGTATGGATATGTGTAGAAATTGTGTTAATGGTTGTACCAGAGCATATGCTGGGTCCAAAGATGCGTTGACCTTGAAGGGCACTGATTCCGCAAAGGATGAAAATGCTCCAGCAGATCAGGTAGCAGAGGAATGGTTTGGTCTTTCAGGGGGAGAACCATTCATTTATAGTGTTAGGGAGTTAGGGATCAACCCCATGTGATTGCCCAGCCCCAAAATTGTTTCCCCCGAATTCTGTCTCATGGTACGTTCCGAAGATTGACGAAGTTCCAGCATCGTGCCTACAAGTGACGGATATGTGAGTATGACTAGGGTTTTGCGCTTGCATCACTTTTGGCTGAAGATTGCGGTAAAGTGTGATGTTGTGAAGTGTTTTGAGGAGTTATCATACTCAAAGTGATTGTGGCGCTTGTTGCTAAAAAATGTCCATGCTTGTTGGGTTTGACGGGTCAGTTGTAGCCTAAGATCCCGGGATAAGGCACAAGTGGTTCATTTATTGTCTGCAGGGAGGTACTTGTCATGAGACGTCATTGGTAGTGCCAATAGTTTTCCTTCAGTGATTGTGAGTTATTGGTTGATATTTAGTGCATCCTGAGTGCACATGGAGGATCTGTATCAACCGGAGAGAGAACTCCTGGTCAGGTTTCACTTGTTGTGTAATTGTGAAAGCTACAGTCAGAACAGTGTATCTCCGCACAGCTTTGAGGTGTTTGAGTTCCTACCTTGTAGTGTGCAGACAGGTTGCTGTTTTTTGCTCACAATATTTTGTATTAGGTGTGTTTGAGCAATTGTGAGAGAGACAATTGCGAAGTGACTGCATTGCTGAAAGAAGTTAGTGTGATGTCACTTTGTGCTGCGCTGGTAAGTGTTGGTTGGTGTGAAACCGTGCTGGTATTGATGGACAGTGTTGCGTTGCTATTGGTTGAGAATATTGAGATAAAATGATTTTGGGAATTAAGTTACTTTAGTATTTGATTGAAAGTTATTGTATTTAATTTATCTTGACCAAAAATGAAATTCTGTAAAGCATTAAAGATTGCGTTAAGAGGAGATGTGTTCATTCCAGTTATAGAGGGTATAGAGATCCCGCCCAAAGGAACTCTAGGCACTATGTGTCGTCTGTCAAAGGATTTCATGCGTGTGTGTGGCTTGAACAATGTTCCAAGATTTCTAGAAATAAGGTGCATTAGCATTTCCTCATTATGGAACATTTCATTTGAGAATTTTAGGTCATTTGAAGTGAATATCGTAAGAGATGAAGCCACCTCCAAGACATGCACAGTTTGAAGCCCTTAGTATGTGGGAACATGTAGCACAAGAGAAAATGTCAAACAAATATGAGAAGAGGATTACAGGAAGCAATTCAGACCCTTGCAGAAGCTAGATGTGATGCAGAACAGAAAGTATGGAGATCATACATACTTGAGGGAGTTGAAATGTTTCCAGCTATATCTAATGAAGAAGGTGAAAGTACTAAACCTACGACTAGGAAAAAGAGGGCAAAGGTAGATCAAACAACAGAAACTGAGGATAAAAAGACAATAACATATGAAAGTGATTCAGATGACGAATTTATAAATTAGATCTTGATGAATAGTCTGCCTCTGTACCACTCAATTGTGGTAGGAGCAAGAAGTGAAGCAGCACAAAATGCAACCCTAAATGTGCCAACTGCTCCAATTGCGCAGACAATGAATCAGACAGTAGAGGTAAACCTGCAAATTACATGTTCCCAAAGCGAATCCACAAGTTCAGAGTTTTAATATGATTCAACCTGTTCCTAAGTCCAGTTGTAAATCAGGTTGTGCCAAGTCCTAATGTGAATCAGATGGTGCAGTCACCTTATGTGAATCTGCCTGTTCCAAATTGTACCCTGCATCAACCTTAGCCGATGTTTGATCTGGTTCAGTCAGTCCCACAGATACCACGAGTCAAACAGGACAAAGATTCAAAACTGTCTTAACAGTACAGGGTGCAGGAATGACAATTCCTCAGAATCACACAATTCATATGGGTCCAGATGCATTAACAGTTCATTTCACTATAGGTCCCTATGTCCCATTCTATGCTCCAGGTACATCTGGAAGTAATGCCCATTCAGTAAATGTTCCGACTGTTCCTGACTCACTAGTTATATTCGCTGGGATATCACCATTTGGCATGCAGAGTTCAGTGTATTCAAATATTTCAGATATGGAGAGACCAGCTTCTCTTCTTAGACCCTTGACCCCTACTCGAATTGCAGATCCAAATCCGATGTGAAATCAGACAGGATTTATTCCTTATATGAGTTTTCCTCAGGGAAACCCACCCTATTTCATGCCAAGACCTGACCCGATCCCAAATGTACATTGCAGCACACCGCAAGGAGGGGTACCAGAGAATATGTCAAACTTCAATACCCCAACTCAGCAGAATGTAGGAATATTAAGAGCAGAAGTACCACAGAAGAATAACATAAGTCTGTGAGGTTTGACAACAGTCTGATTGGTTAAAAAATTTTAAGTCCTCAAAGTGCAACAGGTGTGCCAAATTGCAATGCCAGAACATAATGGACATCAGAAAGCAGTAGATCAGTGAATATGCCTAGCTTGAAATTGGAATTAAATAATTTTAGGAATGTTAGATACAGCCGAATTGGAAACGTACACAGAATATGAAGTACGGTTCAAGTGTAAAGATGTTACCCAATGTGCAGGACAGATTTATGAGAGATTAGCTGGAGTGGCCAAGAAATATGATGTGTATTTAGAAACATCAAAGTCCTTATAGAGGAATTACAGATTAGAGTTTAGCACAAAGGACATGGTTAACATGAGAGCTCCTGGAATGAAAACCCACATTAAGGAATTGATTACTTACATTCTGAAACGGAGAGCCCTAGATAAGTGGGAAGGTACATGAATGAAGAAAAGCGATCAGAAGAAAGCAAAGCCAAATATGCCTCCAGCAGGAGCAAATCAAGCCGAGGACAATGTGAAGATGATGCCCATGAGAGAAATACTAGGTGTGGGTTATATACATGTACCATGGAGTAGGAGTGATATACTGTCATTCACAAATGAATACCAGAGATTAAGAGAAAAGCCTGTGAAATGGTACAAGCAAACAGAGAGATTTGTGAAACTTTCAAAATGTCTGTGGAAATATTTGAATACATTGCTTGACATTGTGTATCCAGCAGAATTGTGGACTGAATGCAAAGGGAGCGTTGATTGGCCTGATATTGAACCTTCGAAGAAAACCAATAACAGGTGCACCATCTGAAGAGGTGAAGAAAAAGTGATTGAATTTTTGAAAAATAAAGTGTCCCCAAAAGATATTGATTGACAGAAAATTGACAGGACAGCTCAGGAGTCAAAGAAGTCGATTCATACATATTATGAAATATTGCTACAGGCTTTTAAACAGCAGAGTGGTACAGAGACAATAGAAGCTAATGATGTGGCTCATTTTTGTGTTCAGATTTCTGCAGGGATTGAAGCCAGAGGTAAGTGAAATCATTCAGCAGCACCTGATGTGTTGGTAGAATAAACTGATTGATGAGATCCTGCAATATGCAAAGTATTGTAGCAATGATTTGGGCTAGAAAAAGAAGAAGCTGAAGGAAAGGTGATGGTAAAGCAATTGAAAGCTGTACACAAAGTTAGTCACATTCCGCAGATGATGTTGCATACTGGTGGAATGCAAAGAGTACCAAAGTTGGTGACAAATGTTGTCCAGCTTAACCCCTTCTGTGCCGCGGACATAATGGTTACGTCCTGAGGCACAGTGCTCGTGTGACCAGGACATAACCATTACGTCCTGGGCACAGAGCCCAGAGGGAGCGCTAGCGCTCCCTCTGTGTTCTTCCCTCCCACCCCCCAAAGGCAGGGATCGAAGGGGAAGTACCCCACCCCCCACCCCCGTGACGTCAGCGCGCGATTGTGTGCTGTCTATCACAGAGGCCTCCTCCCTGAGCTTCCACGCGATCGGAAGAGAAATGCTCAGCATTTCTCTTCCGATCACGTGGAGGAGGCCTGAGAGGCTTCAAAGGGAAGGAAAGGAATTTCCTTCCCTTTGAAGTCTCTCTGAGCATTTTAGCAGCCGGACTGCGAAGCAATCTGGCTGCTAAAATGCCCTCTAGACACCAGAGATTTATTTTATGAATGAAATTGGCATAAGGGGAGCGACCCCTTGGGCAATGGTCGCTCCCCAGGGGGGCATTTGTTTTTAAGGCCTTTTCTGCCCCCCCCACCCGGGGGATTTTTGTTTTTTGTTTTTAGAGGTGGGGAGCGGCCCCTTAGGCAAGGGTCGCTCCCGCAGGGGCAAATTATATTTAGGCCTTTCTGCCCCCCTTGGGGGCAGATTGGCCTATTTTTATGAGGCCAATCTGCCCCGAAAGGGGGACAGAAACCACTAGACACCAGGGAGTTGTTTTTTTTGGTGAATTTCACGCAAGGGGAGCGACCCCATGGGCAAGGGTCACTCCCCTGGGGGGCAAATTTATTTTAGGCCATCAGCCTATTTTAATTAGGCCGATCAAACCACTAGGCACCGGGGATTTTTTTATTTGTTGTTTTACAGATGGGGAGCGACCCCTTAGGCAAGGGTCGCTCCCCTGGAGGGGCAAATTGTATTTAGGCCATTTCTGCCAGCCGATTTTAGGTCAATCTGCCCCCAAGGAAACCACTAGGCACAGGGGATCTTTTTTTTTGCACCAATGGCACGCAAGCGTCGCTCCCCGGGGGGTGGGCGGGGCGGGGGGTCAGGGGAGCAAATTTATTTTAGGCCATTTCGGCCTATTGTTATTAGGTCGATCTGCCCCCGGGGGGGGCAGAAACCTCTAGGCGCCAGGGCTAATTTTTTTTTTGTGTTTTTTTTGTTTGTGTTTTTAGAGATGGGGAGCGACCCATTAGGCAAGGGTCGCTCCCCTGGGGGGCAAATTGTATTTAGACAATTTGCAGATCGGCCGATTTTAGGTCAATCTGCCCCAAGGGGGCAGAAACCACTAGGCACCGGGGATCTCTTTTTTTTGCGCCAATGTCACGCAATGGGAGCGACCCCGTAGGCAAGGGTCGCTCCCCGGTCGGGGGTGGGTGGGTTTAGGGTGGCAAATATATTTTAGGCCATTCCCCCCTCCACCCCCAGGGCAGATCGGCCTATTGTTATTAGGCCAATCTGCCCCCAGGGGGGGCAGAAGCCTCTAGGCGACAGGGATACATTTTCTTGGGATATTTTTTTTTTGTTTTGTTTTTTAGAGGTGGGAAGCGAGGGTCGCTCACCGGGGGAGGCGGGGCAAATTTATTTTAGGCCTTTTCTGCCCCCACAGGGGCAGATCGGCCTATTGTTATTAGGCTGATCTGCCCCCAGGTGTGGCAGAAACCTCTAGACGCCAGGGATAAAAAAAAAAAATGTTTTGTGTTTTGTTTTTTAGAGGCGGGGAGCGACCCGTTAGTCAAGGGTCGCTCCCCTGGGGGGCAAATTGTATTTAGACCATTTTTGCCCCCCTTGGGGGCAGATCAGCCGATTTTTGTTAGGCCAATCTGCCCCCTCGGATACACTTAGGCACCAGGGATTGGTGTGTGTGTGTGTTATGCGTGTGTTTTCTTTAGGGGGGCAGCCCCTTGGGTAAGGGTCGCTCCCCATGGGGGCACATTACTGTTGGCCATATGGGCCTATTTTTGGAAGGCCCATCCGCCCGCAAGGGGGGGCAGAAAGCTCACCAGAGGCCAGGGAAGTTTTTTTTTTCAAATAAACTGGGCCAAAGTTGTTCTGCCCACCAGTGGGCAGATGGGGCAATTACCCCTGATCCACACCCTGGGGGGGGGGGGGGGGTGGGGGGGGGGGCAGAAAGTCTACTAGATGCCAGGGAATAAAAAAATATATATAATAATATTGGGGTGATGGCTACCAACCAGTATGGGCCTGGTTACGCCCCCACCACAACTGAAGGGGGTAACAGTCTTTCAGCTCTCCCCCGCAGTCTAAAACATCTTATCCCACAGCAAGCAAGAAGACATTTGATTATTTTGGGTTTTAGTTTTACATTTGGGCCATGAGAGCTTGGCTTACTCTCAAAATCGTCCCACTTGGAATGGTGAGGGTCGCTGCCATGTAGAAAAATCCACAAGACCTAGACACATCTGAAAACTAAATATCTGGGTGATTCCAGGGTGGTGTGCTTCACATGCAACCTCACCATTTTTGTACCCACAATCCCCTGCAAACCTCCAACTTTGCTGGAAATTACAAATTTTTCCCACGTTTTTGTGATGGAACCTTCCGGAATCTGCAGGAATCCACAAAATTCCTACCACCCAGCACTGTCTCATCTATACCAATAAAAATTTTGCTGCACTTGTCAGCCTAAAAATGTTTTTTTGTAAACTGCCCTTTTGGACCCCCTTTGGTTCCCCCTCAATATCGACATGTTTTTGGCTCTTGCCTTTCACAAGCACTTGGCCCACCTACACAAATGAGGTATAATATTTACCGGGAGACTGAGGGGAATATTGGGTGGTATGAAATGTGTCCCAGTGTGGTGATCCCACACAGAAATGTGGGAAAAATGTGAATGTATTAGCTAAATTTGAGGTTTGCTGAGGATTCTGGGTAAGAAAACATTGGGGGATCCACGCAAGTCACACCTCACTGGACTCCCTCGGGTGTCTAGTTTTCAGAAATGTCTGGGTTTGGTAGGTTTCCCTAGAAGGCTGCTGAGCCCAGGACTAAAAACGCAGGTGACCCCCCCTCCCCCGCAAAAACAGGTAGTTTTGTATTTAATAATTTTGATGTGTCTAGATAGTGTTTTGGGGCATTTCCTTTCGTGGGCAGTAGGCCCACCCACAAAAGTGAGCTACCAATTTTATCTGGAGACTTGGGGGAACGCTGGGTGGAAGGAAAGTTGTGGCTTCTCTCAGATTCCAGAACTTTCTGTCACCGAAATGAGAGGAAAAGGTGTTTTTTTGGCCGAATTTTGAGGTTTGCAAAGGATTCTGGGTAACAGAACCTGGTCAGAGCCCCACAACTCACCCCATCTTGTATTTCCCCTAGGTGTCTAGTTTTGAAAAATGCACTGGTTTGCTAGGTTTCTCCAGGTGCCGGGTGAGCTAGAGGCCAAAATCCACAGGTAGGCACTTTGTAAAAAACACCTCTGTTTTCTGTGAAAAAATGTGATGTGTCCACGTTGTGTTTTGGGCCATTTCCTTTTGTGGGCGCTAGGCCTACCCACACAAGTGAGGTACCATTTGTATCGGGAGACTTGGGGGAACGCTGGGTGGAAGGAAATTTGTGGCTCCTCTTAGATTCCAGAACTTTCTGTCACCGAAATGAGAGGAAAAGGTGTTTTTTTGGCCGAATTTTGAGGTTTGCAAAGGATTCTGGGTAACAGAACCTGGTCAGAGCCCCACAACTCACCCCATCTTGTATTTCCCCTAGGTGTCTAGTTTTGAAAAATGCACTGGTTTGCTAGGTTTCTCCAAGTGCCGGGTGAGCTAGAGGCCAAAATCCACAGGTAGGCACTTTGTAAAAAACACCTCTGTTTTCTGTGAAAAAATGTGATGTGTCCACGTTGTGTTTTGGGCCATTTCCTTTTGTGGGCGCTAGGCCTACCCACACAAGTGAGGTACCATTTGTATCGGGAGATTTGGGGGAACGCTGGGTGGAAGGAAATTTGTGGCTCCTCTTAGATTCCAGAACTTTCTGTCACCGAAATTAGAGGGAAAAGTGTTTTTTTGGCCACATTTTGAGGTTCGCAAAGGATTCTGGGTAACAGAACCTAGTCAGAGCCCCACAAGTCACCCCATCTTGGATTCCCCTAGGTGTCTAGTTTTCGAACATGCACTGGTTTGCTAGGTTTCCCCAGGTGCCAGCTGAGCTAGAGGCCAAAATCCACAGGTAGACACCTCTGTTTTCTGTGGAAAAATGTGATGTGGCCATATTGTGTTTTGGGCCATTTCTTTTCGTGGGCGCTAGGCCTACCCACACAAGTGAGGTACCATTTTTATCGGGAGACGTGGGGGAACACAGAATAGCAAAACAAGTGTTATTGCCCCTTGTCTTTCTCTAAATTTTTTGCTTCCAAATGTAAGGCAGTGTGTAAAAAAGACGTCTATTTGAGAAATGCCCTGTAATTCACATGCTAGTATGGGCACCCTGGAATTCAGAAATGTGCAAATAACCACTGCTTCTCAACACCTTAGTATGTGGCCATTTTGGAAATACAAAGGTTTCCTTGATACCTATTTTTCACTTTTTATATTTCAGCAAATGAATTGCTGTATACCTGGTATAGAATAAAAACCCATTGAAAGGTGCAGCTCATTTATTGGCTCTGGGTACCTAGGGTTCTTGATGAACCTACAAGCCATATATATCCCCGCAACCAGAAGAGTCCAGCTGACGTAACGGTATATTGCTTTAAAAAATCTGACATTGCAGGAAAAAGTTACAGAGTAAAACGTGGAGAAAAACTGCTGGTTTTTTCACCTCAAATTCAATATTGTTTTATTTCAGCTGTTATTTTCTGTAAGAAACACTTGTAGGATCTACACAAATGACCCCTTGCTGAATTCAGAATTTTGTCTACTTGTCAGAAATGTTTAGCTTTCTGGGATCCAGCATTGGTTTCTCACCGATTTTGGTCACTAACTGGAAGGAGGCTGAAAGCACAAAAATAGTAAAAATGGGTATGTCACAGTAAAATGTCAAAATTGTATTGCAAAATGGGTTTTTCCAAATCAGGTCTGCCTGTTCCTGAAAGCTGGGAAGATGGTGATCTTGCCACCGCAAACCCTTTGTTGATGCCATTTTCAGGGGAAAAAACACGAGCTGCCTTCTGCAGCCCTTTTTTCTCATTTTATTGAAAAAAACAAAATTTTCACTGTATTTTGGCTAATTTCTTGGTCTCCTTCAGGGGAACCCACAAAGTCTGAGTACCTCTAGAATCCCTAGTATGTTGGGAAAAAAGGACGCAAATTTGGCGTGGTTAGCTTATGTGAAAAAAACGTTATGAGGGCATAAGCGCGAACTGCCCCAAATAGCCAAAAAAAGGCTCAGCACAGGAGGGGAAAAGGCCTGGCAGCAAAGGGGTTAAAGGTAAAGGAGGTGGTGTTCAGGTATATCAAAGTGGAAGTGTTCTTGATGTTCCGGCTTTAAAGAGATCTAATCTGTATCACACGTGCAGAAAGTTTGGTCATTGGTGATGGGAGTGTCCATATAATAATGTGAATGATCAAGTGCACAAGAATGGAATTGCTCAGGTACAAGGCAATAATCAGGTTCAAGTTCAAAGGGACACCAAGCGCAAAATGTAAATGTGTCCCCAGCACAACAGATGCAAGTACCACAAGCCCCGATGGCTCAGTAGCAAATGATTTTTCCTCAACAAAACATGAATCAAATTGCAAATGTTGTTGTGACTCAGATATCATCACAGTTTCCCCTGATGGACCTGAATGATGAAGAATTTTCAGAAATTCTACAAGCTAATAGCTGTGATGATGAGGATTGCATGTTAGGTGCATCCTTAGAAGTAGATCAATGTGATGCCTATGTAAATGCCAAAGTTATGGGCCATGATGTGTCATTCTTAGTTGACACTGGAACTACACGTTCCACTGTCAGAATAGCAGAAGTGCCAAACTTTCCCCTTTTAGGAAAAAGAATACATGTTGTAGGAGTCGCAAATAAGCAATTGGCCAACTCTGTAACAGAGTATGCCCCTCTAAAAATAGATTATTTTGAAGATGAGTACCAATTTGTGATCTGTGATTCAGGTCCTGTAAGCTTGCTTTGACATGACCTACTGTGTAAGCTAAGCTGTTCTATTAGCTGCACACCCTGAGGAATAGCAATTCAAACAATTGAGGATGATGTGCCCTGTAAAATTGTAGAGCAGTACCTCAGTGTCACATTGTACCCAATGCTGACATGTAGTGACCTGCTCGAAGATTTAAAAGACACTTTAACAGCTGAGGTTTGGGATTTTTGAGGAAAAGAAATGTGACTCATCAAAGGAGTTGAGCCTATCAAAATGACAGTGAAGCCAACTGCAGTGTATCCATCCACCCCCCATATAATATGTCACCAGAGACAATTGCTGGAATTACCCCTTTGATTAACTGCCTTATTGAGGAAGGAATTCAAAAACAGATAATGGGAAGTCAATGTAACTCACCCATTCTAGGACTTACGGAAGCCCAATGGAAAATACTGCATAGTCCAAGACCTGAGAAAAGTGAACAAGATTGTTGTTCCATGTTGTCCCGTGGTACCGAGTCCTACTGTGATTTTATTCCAAATTCCCTGTGAAGCAGAATGCTTTACTGTTATTGACCTTTGCCAAGCATTCTTCTACATACCATTGCATGTGGAAAGCCAATTCCGCTTTGCGTTTAAATTTGGCAGTTGTGTTTTGGCATGGCGCCGAGTCCCATAAGGGTAAACTGAGCTAACATCCATTTTCAACCAGATGTTGAAAAATTATCTAAAGTCCCTTAAAATGCCCTATCATTCAGTCTTATTCTAGTACATAGATGACCTGTTAGTTGCATCAGACACCCGAGAAGCGTGCAAAAGAGATTCAATTTCTCTCTAGAATCATTTAGGAGAAAATAGACATAAGGTTTCCACAGCAGAATCACAGTATTGCAAGAAAAAGGTCCTGTATTTAGGTCACCATATTCAGAAAGGTGTGAGGAAAGTGTCAAAAGAAAGGATTTCAGCAATCATGAAATTGAATCCATCTGCAACACAGAAAGAAGTTTGAATGTTTCTGGGAATGGTTGGCTGCTGTCGTCAGTGGATTACAAACTTTCACTTTTTGGCAAAGCCTTTACAGAGGCTGAATCTGGTACCATTGGATGACAACTGCAAATGTGCCTTCACAGAGCTGAGAAAAAGCTTATGCCGAGCCCCAACTCTGGGAATGCCTGAATATAAGAAATGTGTTTTTATATTTTGGTGTGAGAGGGATGGGTGTGCGTTTCCAGTTTTGAAGAAGCTGCCTGGAAATGCAAACAAACCTGTGGCATATTTTTCTTCTACACTTGCCTGGTTATTTAAAGGCTGTCACTGCTCTGAGCGTCAGCATCAACCAGTGCAAAGGCATTGTTATGGGTCATCCTCTGAATGTTTTTATTCCCCACTCAGTGGAAATTTTGGTGACTAAGACTTAAACTCAATACTTAACAAGTGCACGTTTGACCCGCTACAAGCATGTTATACTTGCATTTCCAAATATGAATCTTAAACGTTGTACAGTATTGAACCTTGCTATGCTACTGCCAGAACCTGTTGACAATACAAGTGACCACGAGGATAAGGTTGTGCATGACTCTCTCGACGTGACTGAATTGTGCACCAAACCAAGACCTGTCATTCAAGCTGTCCCCTTAGATAACAACTACAATGTCATGTTTGTTGATGGATCCTGTTTAAAAGACAAGGATGATAACCTGAGAGGTGGTTATGCTGTTTTCACAGTCGTAGGTGTGATAGAAGCCTCCTGACTTTAAGGAGTCTTTTCTGCTCGAGTAGCCAAATTGTATGCAAAACCAGGGTAGAAGAAGCCCTTGTAACCCTACCATACATGGGCTATTAAACAACAGTAATACATTACTGGTAAGTAGTAGGGAAAAATACAGATATACTATATACCTTTGTGAAAACCTTAATTGATCACTCGAATAACATTTGTGTCACTTATAACACCAATGCTTTTTACTAAACAAATTTATTTGTGTCACACTTTGTCCCTCTCCTTCTCCTAAAAAACACATAATATACACAATTTTGGCACAATGCACAACATTAAACCACATTTATATATCAAATCACAAACAAATAAGTACAATTGTACATGCCAATTTTCTGGGCATGGTACTCAGTACAGTGGATAAGACTCTATAATCTTCGCTAGTCACAACTGCGGGCTGCCAATCAGCTTCTCCAAAAGCAGTCCACTGTACGAGGTAGTGCTAACAAATACCGTCATTGATTGGTAATTTTTCCGCAATAGTTAATAGCGGTATAGTCCTCTTTCTTCAACTTTAATTCATACATTTTTAATACTCCTCAGACTGTTAGTCCCCTTAGATGAAAACAACTATGTCATGTTTGTTGATGGCTCCAGTTTAAGAGACAAGGATGGTATCCTGAGAGCTGGTTATGCTATTTTCACAGTTGTAAGTGTGATAGAAGCCTCCTGACTTCACAGAGTGTTTTCTGCTAAAGTAGCCAAATTGGTCACTCTTACCAGAGCATGCTGTATTTCTGAACAACTTAAAATGATGATTTTTACTGAGAGTCAGTATGGTTTTGGTGTTGTTCATGATTTTGGACAGTTGTGGTCGCAGAGAGTGTTCATGACTTCCTATGGATCCCCTATCCGAAACAGTGATATGAATTACAATCTGTTGAATGCATTACAGTTACCTGTCAAAATTGCTGTTGTAAAGTGTATGGCTCACAGAAGGTCTTCTGATTATGTAACTTTAGGCAATACTTATGCGGATGAAGTTGCCAGATACTGTGCCCTTAGTTGTACCTCCTTCAGTGGAGAGTGGGTCCGCCATACAAATGAGACAAGTCAAAATTTCGTGTTAACTGCTGTTGATACATGGAAGGAAGTAAATAAATTGCAGGAATAAGTGATAGAAGAAGTGCAGCAAAGTTAGGTCAGAGGAGGATGTGTGAAGAGAGATGAAGATGATGTTTGAGCTTCAAGTGATTGAAGACCAGTGTTGCCAAGTAGCTTGCTGTCCCCTATGGCAAGACATTACCATGGACAAGCACATAAAGGCAGGAATGCAATGGTCAGAACAATCAGACAAATATGGTTTATCCTCAGATTCAGAACAATTGTAGAAGCCACGGATGAATGTGGAAAACACAAAGTTGTTACACTGAGTCAGATTGGTAGATCGGGAGGAACTGTTTAATAGAATGCAACTGGATCTTATTGAGCTGCCTGTGTGCAATGAATGTGTTGGTCATTGTATGCATTTTTTCATACTGGGTGAAAGCGTAACCCACTAGGTAAAATGATAGTCTCACAGAAGCAAAGCTGTTACATGGGGAGTTAATACCCCTACTCAGTTTCCCAACTTTTCTAGAATCAGACCGAGGAACTCATTTCAACAGTGAGATCCTAAAGATTTTGTGTGTGGCATTACAAGTTGAGCAAAGATTGTAGTGCAGCTACAGACCTGAGGCTTCAGGACTTGTAGAGCAGATTAAGAGAACTTTGAAGTCCAGATTGGCGAAAGTATGTGCCTCAACAATATTGAAATGCTTTGCGTCTTGTCTTGATGAGTAATATGCTGTGCATCTGACAGAAAGACTGGAATGTCCCCTTGTGAAATAATCATGGGAAGGGCCATGAGATTGGCAGCAGTGCTTGCAAATTTGCTTGTGCACTTTACGGATGACTTGGTGCTGGATTATTGCAAAGGACTGGCTGATGTGGTTCGTTCTTTGTCTCATCAGGTTGGAGAAGCTACAGCACAGCCGCAACAGGAGCTTTGTCATAAACTGAGTCAAGATGACTGTGTTATGATGAAGAAACACGTAAGGAAAACATGTTTGGAACCGCAGTGGAAAGGTCCTCACCAGTTGGTTTTTGTAACCACTACAGCTGTGAAGTGTACAGGTCTCCTGAACTGGGTGTATGGGAGCATCACTCGCAAAGTTCCAGGTCCCCTAGCTGAAACAGCACCTGTTCCAGAAGATTCGGTTACAGTGAGCAAGAGGGATCATGTTAGTCAAGCTGTTGGGATTGGACAAGTGGCTGATACAGCACGGTCTGATTGGGTTCTGAGTGAGTCGGCAACAGTGGATGGTACAGAAGGGTTGAGATGGAATCAGTTGACTAATGCTAGCTTGGATGCTGACGAAGGATCTGTTGCTGTAAGTAGAAGAGCTGTAGGAGGAGACAATTGGCCCAAAGAGCAAACTGTGCCAGCTGTAAATGTGCCTCCGACTATTGCTGAAGAAACTGAAGAGTTGAGTCATAGTGATAGTGATGCAGAGGGTTGAGTAGACAGAAGATAAAAGACAAAAAAATGCCAAGCCAAAAGTACTCAGCTCCTAATTGGACATATTCTGACTGGGAGAAGGAATTTGTCACCTTTCGTTTTAATAATTCAAATGCAGTTCAGTTTTCTTGAGTTTGGAATTGGTTTGGAGATGAACTATGAAATTTCATTGCCACTTGATGAACAAATGCATTTAGTTTTGGAAGTGATTATTAGTGATTACGAACCGTGCCTTTATTGGAGACATTTGACCTTTCAGTAGAAGCCTTTGAACATTTGCAAATAGGGGAAACTCCTGATGAACTTTCTAGAAGAGCAAACTTTGTGAAAAAATCACATTTAAAAGAGGCTAATTTAGATTTTTGCTTTGCTCACAATTAAAAGGGGCTGAAAAGAGACAGTGATATATTAAAGCTGCTTTGCTTTTTCATTTTTTTTTTTTATATTTGAATTCAAACTTTTGGTCTGGATTTAGAGAACTCATGGAGCTCATCGAAATAGAGGTAGTAAATGTAAATACATATGCATGGGTTTAGCAGTAGTGCCAGTTATCACGATTATGTTAATGCTAACTGGATTGAGTTTGCCCATATGAAATGATTTAACAAATATTGCCCCCACAAGTGTCCCGACGTTAGCAAATTCCATTGCAGATCAGAATCCATTTTACAAAGATGAAAAGTACCTACGCACTGATGGCTCCACAGGTGAATAAATAGCAAATGTGTATTATCAGCTTTTATATGAGTATGTTAAGAAATTGGAAGCCAGAAATGTTTACGTTTGCACACAGTTCCTTTATCAGTAAGTCAGGGAATCACATATCATAGTTTGCCTTTGGAATTTCTTGTATTATATTATTAACACTATTGTATCAGGAGGAATACTATCATTATTTCTATAGTATTTCTATTCTAATTATGAATTAGTGCTTTCAATTCCCCCCATCACAAAACATTTGAGTACAATTACAAAGATGAAGAATAGTTACCCAGTGGGAGGTTTATTTGAACCTACATTGACATTTTGTACAGTGTATGCACACAAAAACAATGTGACATGCATACTTACCCCAGTAGAAAAGGTATTAATTGGACACGTTGAGGAGAGGAGAAGAGCAATGAAAGCAAAGATAGAAAAAGGAGTAGATTTACAGAACTGGAAAAAGAATGCAACACAGTCAGTAGCTAGAAATCAAGGATTCCTGGCTGTGGATTGGCAACATGTAGGGAAAGTATGTATATATAGATCAAGGCCAAAGACTGACACACATTTTGTAGGAACTGGTGAATGGAGAATTTTTTTTGTTCAAGAGTGTTTGGACTTTTATGTTAAATTGTCAAGACCTCGCTATGCCAGGTGTTTATTTCATATGTGGGAACAATGCCTATTACAAGCTGCCAAAAGGCTGGTATGTTTACCTGGGGATAGTAGTTTGAAAGATTTATCATGTGGACCATTCTAATGATCCAGTCTAGAGTGAGAAGTATCACACCTGAGTCAAAAGAGGAGCTAGTCCTTCAGAGATTGTAGCAGACATTTCTGGTGTCATAATTCCATCAGTAGATGTTATCTATGAACTCAAGGTTAGAATGCTGTCAACAATAGTGAGTAAGTTATCCATGGACACTGCAGGTGCCATATTGTTAATGGGCACAGAAATGGTTGCTGCTAGATCAATGGTTATGCAAAATTGCCTTGCATTAGATATCCTCATTGCAAAGGAAGGTGGAGTTTGCAAGGTGTTATATGTGCAACAGTCCTGCACTTACATACCTGATAATAGTAAAGATATAAGAAGGTACATTTCAAACATGACAGACTGGTAACAGGACCTGAAAGTGTTGACAGTGACAGGAGCATGGGATGCAATATGTAGTGGTTTTTCAGCCACTGGAATGTGGTTTGGAAATGTAGGTAGAGGTATTCTAGGAACCATTTTGAAAACCCTT
Organism: Pleurodeles waltl; assembly: GCF_031143425.1. Taxonomy (NCBI): domain Eukaryota; kingdom Metazoa; phylum Chordata; class Amphibia; order Caudata; family Salamandridae; genus Pleurodeles; species Pleurodeles waltl. The sequence goes on from NC_090442.1 coordinate 984,039,459, forward strand.
ATGATCATGGTCTTGTGTGCCCTAGTTGAAAGTGTGTTTTATAAACTATACAAGAAGATGAAAGAGAAAGAGCAAAGAGCAGACAGAGAAATGTGGAGATTGGGATGGAGAATAGGAGAAGCACATTCTATTGTAACATCAACCAGTTAGAGTAATTCAGATGACCTTACCTCAATAAGCCTCTGAAATGTTCATCTTTCTCATTGTAAATGAGAGTTGGGGGTGTGTGGCCAAGCCACCGACCGAAATAGCTGCATGGCTGTGAAGCTCCTGCAGCAGCTCTGCATAATCGGCAAGGGTGGGCAGCCAGGACACAGAGGCAAGGTTGATTTCAATGGTAGAGCGGTGAGGAATGTGGAGTTCATGGGGGCAGTGGTTGCAGAAATACGGTGCCCAGGCGTTGCTGACGTTGCGGCCTCTGCCCGCTGGCCTCTGCGCCTAAAATGCCACGAAGCTACAGGGGCCTTGGGTGAGCCTGATGTGCTGGGCCGCCTGGTGGTATGGGACCGCCTGGGGCAGCTGACTGCTGGTCCCTCTCCCCCACCCCCTCGAAGACCAGGAGAGCATTTCCAGCTCTCCCAAACCTGTGCTGCAGAGGTCGCAGGGTGGCCTAGTGCAGCCCTTTCTGCTACCTTGGTGGCGCATGCGGGGGACAGCCGTTGACGCGTCCAGCTGCAGCGGGGCTTGGGCCTGGCTAGCCTTTGCGGGGCTGTTGGTGTCGGAGGCGGTGGCCGCTGGTGCCCCCTAATGTTCTGCTGGGCTGCCAGAGGGGTCGTGCCCTAACTAAATGGTAGTCCGGCCCAAAATTCTGGTTCCTCGCTTGATTGCAGCGTCTGGTGGAGTGCCCATCATTATTGGTCTGGACTGTGGTCCCACGTGCCTGTCCTGTCCTTACTGGGCGTTCCGGCTGCGCTGCCGAGTTGCTCCCTCTTTGAGTCGGTGGGCACCCACTTGGTGGCCCGGTTGGAGTCAGCTGCCTGTGCGTTTGCCGCCTGGCCCTCGGGCGGTGCACTTTTGGGCTGTTGGTGGTGGCTGGGGGGCCGGACCTGGGTGGCCATGGGCTGAGGCGACCCCAAACAGCGGAAACTTCCTTTTGAGAAGAGACAGCCGGTTGACATGGCTGTTGCTCCAGCTAGGGTCTTTGCTGACACCCGGGGTGGTCCTATGCTTGACCAGACAATCGGGGCAGAGGACATATTGACAAGAGTTGCAGGCCGGATTTCACGCCATTGACAGCAGATTTGATTTGTTGACCTCCTGGCTTGATAACATGGGCAGTAGGTTGGATAAACAGCAATTGCACCTGGCGGGAACGAAGGGTCGCCTCTCTACCATTGAGGAATGTGACGTTGAGCAAGCGCCTTGAGAAAGTTGAGGGGGGGGTTGAAAACTGTGGCTATACAAAACGAAGATTAGATGGCCCGTGGGCGCCGTAAGAACCTGTGCATAGCCGGCGTTGTGGAATTCTCCAACACTGGCCAGCTTGGCTTGTTTGTAGAGAACCTGCTGGTGGAATTGTTGGGGCACTAAGGCTTCACCTCAACCTTTGTGGTGGAAAGGGTGTATCGCAACTTTGGCCTCGACCTCCCTGCTTGATAATTGCTTGCCTATAGAATTGTAGGGCCCGAGACACTGCCCTTCATCTTGCCAGGGAGAAGGGCCCCTTCAGTATCAGGAAACAGCTGTGTCCCTCTGCCCCGATTTCATGCCCACAGTACAGGAAGCCAGGCGGAAATTCTCTGATGTTAAGACCACGGTTCGTACTCTTGGTGTTCGTTATGGTATGATATTTCCTGCCAGGTTGAGAGTGGAGGTGAACTGTAAACCGTGATACTTTGACAATCCTAACAATGCCATGGCGTCCTGCAAGGAACGTCCTGGGCTAGGCGGATCGCTGCGTGGTTCCCCACATGGGCGCAACAGTCTGGATGTTGGGCCCCCTTCGAGAATGGAACTATTCCCCCAGTACTAGACTGGGCCGATCGATTTATGGCTCCCACCGTGTTTGACTAAACAATGTATCTCCCTCAATACTATACGATAATCACTGTTTTGCCACTCTGTTGCCTTTAATACAGGTTTCTTAGATGGGCTCCCCTCTCCCATATCACACTGACATTCCTGTTAACGGCCTGGGAGTACTCTGTGGCTGCATTGTCATGCTCATATGGTTTATACCAAGATATCTGTTCTTCTGTTGTAATGGTCTTTGTTTAGGGTTATGTGGCTTCCGCTTGGCATTTTTAGGCTGGGTGTGGGAGAGTTGTTCTACCCCTATGCGTTGTGCATTGTAATGTTATGTTATACAATGCAGTTTATTTTCATACTTACTTTTCCTCTCTATAACTATACATTCCCTACACACAGGGCTAATGCCTCTATGGTGAAAAACTCCATAGACCTTACACTCATATCTTGGAACATACGTGTCCTTACCAATCCCCGTAAAGGCAAATTGGTGTTGCAGTACCTCTGCAGGCATGTAGTGCAGATTGCTTTCCTGCAAGAGACACACCTCCCCGCTGGGGCTGCGCCTTCCTTCACATCCATTTGGGGGGCACACCGCTACTTTGCTAGCTACAGCACCTACTCTCAGGGGGTATGTATTCTGGTTCATAAAATAGTATGATTTAGGCCACTATCTACCGGATGGCAATGGCAGATATGCGATGGTTGCGGGGCTCTTGGATAACCAGAAAATTCTACATGTAAACATTTATGCACCCAATATTGACGCTCCTGAATTTTTTCATGACATCCATTCACAGATTGATCGCTTTAATATAGATCACATTGTGGTGGGTGGTGACTTTAATATGGCAATGGACATAGTATTAGACACCACTTCTCATGCCCCGACGTCTAAGCCTCACTCCCTTTGGGCATTGAGGGACCTTTGCAACAATTTTGCTCTACAAGATCCGTGGAGATTGTTTGGCACAGAGACCCTGGCCTACACTTTTTACTCAGCGCTACCATGGCACCTGGTCGCATATTGACTATTGGCTTTATGCTAGTACTGCTGCGCAATGGGTCACAGCTGTTAAACACTTACCCCGGACATTGTCAGATCATTCACTGTTGCTAGTCACACTTGCTATCCTCGTGGCCTGCGGCGCCAGGGAATTCTGGAGGTTCCCGTACATGGCGTTGTAGGACGTTCCGTACTGCGCATCCTTGAGGGAAGCTATGGTTGAATTTTTCAAGTTAAATGAGGGCTCGGTGTGTACCTGGGCGGTGGTGTGGGATGCCTTTAAGGCATATACCAGAGGTGTTTGCATTTCCACGCATTCCGGTGACCTGCGTGATATACGTCGTGGTCTAGCACAAGTGGAGGTGCAGCTTCAGATACTGACCGTGAAACAGTGACCACTGAGATTACCCCCCAGCTAGGTCGCCGCAAACCCTTGCTTGATGAGCTTAACACACTGGCAGGTAGGGAGGTGCCCTACATGGGGAAGTAGACAAAGGCCCGCATTATGGAGAGGGGGACAGACCCGGGAGGTTGCTTGCCAGATTGATCAGACCCTCCTATCCCGAGTCCCATATACTTGAAATGAAAAGGCCGAACAACAGTACTACCCTTGGTACAACCGAGGTTCAGGTGGAGCTTTTCACATACTATTCTAGTCTGTACACAGTGCAACCTATGCCTCCGCGTCCCGCATTGCAAGACTATCTAGATAACATTGCTAGGGTCTCGTTAACAACAGCCCAACAGCAGTTCCTTAGTGAACCTTTCTCTGCTGAGGAGGTTTCGCAGGCAATAGATTCTCTGGCTGGGATGTGCGTCCCAGAGCTGGATGGGTTTACTGGGGCTTTTTATAAGAAATATAAAGATATTCTTAGCCCTTGCCTTGTATCAGTATATGCCGAGGCTTTGGAGGCTGGGTTTGTCTGTGAGTCAATGTGCAAGACGGTTATTATCATTTTGCTAAAACCTAGTAAGGGCACTCTATGTTGTGGGTCATATCGACCTCTTTTCCTATTAAATTTCCACAATAAGATTCTGGCCAAAATGGTTGCCACCCACCTCTCCCTCTTGATAGATAAGATCATCTCCCCTGCTCATTCTGGCTTTGTTCCACACCGCTCCACCTCCATCAGTCTTCGCACTGTCTTTGCAGTGCTAAACAGTGTCCCCTGTGGTTCCGGCTGCAATTGCCCTATTAGATGCCATAAAGGCTTTCGATTCACTTGAGTGGCTCTTTTTACACGCTGTCCTAAGTAAGATCGGGTTCCCCCAAGGCTTCACTGATTTGATCTCCCTGTTGTACTCACAGCCCACAGCTGCCATACGGCTTAACGGTGAGCTTTCCTCTTTTTCCCCATAATACGCGGTACACAGCAGGGGTGCCCTCTGTCCCCCTTGCTCTTTACTCTGGCAATGAACCCACTGGTGCGCCATCTGCATAAAGGACACACTTACAGGGGACTGCCATTTACCAGTGGACCACTCATGGTATTGCTGTATGCAGACGATATATTACATTTTATTCGCCACCCTGACACTAATCTTACACCAATACTGGATAAAGTGACTTCCATTGACGAATTCTCTGAGCTGCATGTAAATTGGAACAAGTCGGAGCTGACTGACATTACCTGTCCGTCTGTGATGGAATTCTGTTTGGGCGGGTGCTCCGACTCTGCGGAATACTTAGGTATTCATCTACATAGAGATAAGGAACAGGTGATACGTCTAAATTATGGACCTGTGGTGGAGAGACTCACCGCCCAGGTGGACAGATGGGTGAAGCTGCCGCTCTCTATAGTGGGCCGGATATCACTCATTAAAATGGTGATTCTCCCACAATTCCTGTATCTATTTTTGAATATTACGGTCCAGCTTGCTAATTCTTTTTTTGCGACACTTCGTGGCTTGATCATTCGGCTGGTGTGAACAGATAGGTATCCACGCATTCAATGGAAGGTCCTCACTCTTCCTTATGAGCGGGGTGGGTTTGGGGTCCACCACTTCCAGCTTTACTACCTAGTGGCACAATGTCAGTATACTTATCACTGGTATCAGCCTGATGCTCACCTTCCTTACTCCATCCCAGAGCAGGATCTGTCGGCTCCTGTCCCGCTGAGCGCCTGGGGGTGTTCCACTACATTTGTGAGATATTCAAACTTTTTATACAACCCATTGCGCATGGCGTAAACTTGCTTGCCTGCTTCACTGTGACACATTGTATTCCCCAGGACTGACATTGATTAATAATCCTTCTATACCCATTACACAGGAGGCGCTGGTTTAGTGTACATTACATACTTTTCAGCTTCATACCCTTGGGGACGTTTTCCCGGATGATCACATATTTTAACATACTACAGATACTAGTTTCACAGATGCCACACAATTGCAGCACTTCGTACTATGTTGCATACAGTGCGCTTTTCTTGCACACTACCCCACATATCCGCTGGCTCCTAACGAGTTTTCACCACTCACCCTGGTTGCTACGGCAGACTTGGGGGCTCGATTGGTATCCAAACTCTATCTAGTGTGTATTAAGGCTCTTTCTGTTCCAGATGCTCACCTCAGGGAATCCCAAAATATCTGGGAGGTGTTCTGTGCGCAGAGCTGATTCGTCTCACTTAACCAGCGCAACAAGCTAGTCCACTTTAAATTCCTAAGGAGGGCCTATATCACTTCTAGGTACAGGACCCGTATTGATCCAAGCCGTTCTCCCGCCTGCCCAAAATGCAGTGTACCGATTGCATCCTTTTCACACATGACTTGGACCTGTCCCAATGTTAGTCGCTTTTGGTGTGAGGTGTGTGATCTATTGTCGGGCATTGTGGTTTTGCCTCTGTATCCTGACCCACTTACGGCCCTTCCCGGCTACACTGATGATTTGCCAAAGTAAATTAGATGCCTCACTGGGATTTCACTCTTGTTGGCTAAACGGGAGCTAGCGTTTTGATGGGGCTCCAAATATGCGGCAGGCATTACTGGGCTGGGCCTCGTTCCTGCAGGCATAAATGTGCCGGAACGAGCGACCGTGCGCAGCGGGTGCGCCAAAGGCGCGCCAAAGCCAAGCCCGTCTGCGCCCGTCCGCGCCCGACCGCGCCCGACCGGGGCCAGAAATGCTGCCCTTTTTCATAGCTGTGCAGTATCTGGGGAAGAGGAAGATTACAGTAAACTATCGCCTAATCCCACTAATAATATAGGTGGTCATTACAACTGTATAGTGGCGTAGTAGTGGCGGTTTGCCGCTCGGCGTATTATGACCGTTGGCTGCTCTCCGTCGTTTTTCCGACGGAGAGCCGCCAACAGCCATACTTGCGGGCGGCGGGGAAGTGGAGGTTGCTCCACCTCCACCGCCACGCCAACAGAACACCGCCGAGCTAATCACGTCCTGTGATTTTGCGGTGTTCTGTTGGCGGTGTGGTGTTGCCGGAGCCGCCCCCATGGCTCCCGTCCCCTCCCGGAGGATCGACGGAACAGATAAGTCGATCATCCGTTAGGGGAGGGGGTGTTGTGTGGGTGCATGGGGGTGTGCGTCTGTGTATGTAGGGGGGGGTGTGAGTGCGTGTATGCTTGCGGGGGTGTTGCGTGTTTCGGAAATGTGTGCGTGAATGTGGGTGTCTGACTGTGTGTGTGGATGTTGGCATGTATGTCGGTGTGTGTGCGTGTATGTGTGTTGGTGGTGCCTGCGTGCGTGTCGGGTGTGTATGTGTAAGGTAATGTCGGGGTGGAGAGGGGGGCCCTGCCACCTTTGGGGGGTGGCAGGCGTCGTGGGGGGTGTAGGGGAGGGAGTCGGGGTGGGGATGGGGGGTGGGGGAGACCCCTATCAGTGCTAGGGAAGGAATTCCCTGGCACTGATAGTTCTTTCCACCATGGATTTCATGGCGGTTCCTACCGCTGGAAATCCACGGCGGTAAGCCGGGTCACAATACCGGCAGCGGTATTGTCACGGCCACCGGGGCTGGAGACCCAGGTCTCCAGCCCTGCGGTCGTCTCTGCCCTGGCGGGCGGAACAGGGAAGCGGCGGATGACCATGGTGGTAACCGCCATGCTCATAATACTAAAAAAAAGACCGCCAGCCTGTTGGCGGTCTTACCGCCGCTTTAACACCGTCCGCCAGGGTTGTAATGACCCCCATAGTATCTAAGCCTTTAAGGAAGGGTGGATCTATTTGGACCTGTGAAACCTGTAATTGGGCTATTCCAGTCCCTATAGAGGCAACAAAGAAACCAAGACATTAGGCTGGCAGGGTTGGGAGAGAAAAAAATTAAACAGAAGGCATTTCATAATTACAGCTTTCAGTATGCCTTAATAAATGCTAGGTCCCTTCTCAAACATAAACAGGAAATCTGCGAAATGATTGATAATTGGCAGATTGATTGTCTATTTATTACTGAAACCTGGGGCAAAGTAGAATCAGACCCAGACTTTATTGTCGCCTCTCCACCAGGTTTTACCTTCCACAGACTTGATAGACTTCAGAACAGGGGGGGTGGGTCTGGCCATTATCTATAGGTCTACGTTAGCATGCACATGCATTAGTTCTTCGACAGATTCATGTGAGGCAATGACATTTACAATTTCTCAAAACAGTGGGGTACTACTAGAGGGGCTGTTGATATATCGTCCACCAGGACCGACTAAAAAATGTTTACAGTCTTGGCCTAAGTTGATAGAACCTATGGTTCTGTCTGCAAAAGCTGTCATATTGGGCGATTTTAACATGCACTTTGATGAGACGTCAACTCCTAAGATCTGTGAATTCATTGACTTTATGGAGGCCCTGGATTGGACCTCGATAGTCTTGTCGGCCACCCATATTGCAGGGCATATTCTGGATGGGGTGTTTGCACGAGCTACTCAACAGGTGGAGGTAACCATGATACAGTTGAGTTGGAAGGATCATCATCTGCTGAAATGTAAACTCGCCTCAAAGAATGTTGGGGCTGCTAACGGGGAAACAAACAAGGTAGCCAAGTTATGGAAACAGGTTAAAGTAGAGGAATTAGGCCCAGCTTTAGAAGCTGGGTGGGATAAGGTTAAAGCTATGGCCTTGCCCCTGATTGACAGCTTTCTGAAAGGAGTGGAAATCACCATGGAAGAAATGGTAACCCCTGTAATTAGAAGGCCCAATAGTCAGAAGAAACCAGGTCACCCTTAGTTTACAAAAGACCTCAAACTCCTTCAAAGAAAGTATTGACAGCAGGAAAGACGGTGGAAACTTAATCCAGTACCTGAGGAAAGGGTGGCCCTTAAGTCCACTCTAAAGGCTTATAAAGCAGCACAATTTATGGCCAAATCTAAATTTTATACTACCAAAGTAAAGGAGGCTATTAATGCCCCCAGGGAACTTTTTAAGACTATTAAGGCCCTAACTGTGCCCATGAAGCCGGCTGGTCTAGAAAACTCTCAGGGTTTCTGTGACAAAGTTGCTTTTCATTTTGAAAATAAGATATTGCAAATACATAGCAACTTTGATACCCAGATCATTCCCGAAGTATTACCCCCATGATAACAGAGAGTGCTACAGCAGATGGCCAGTCATTAATGTCATATTTCCAACCCCCTTCCATGGATACTATTAAAAAGAAGATTCTTGAAATTAAATCGGGCTCCCCTCTGGATCCGTGTCCTCCTTCAAGATCTACAGGATTAGGATCAAGGCTGTACCTCTTCCAGTATATCACGGGTTATGTGGGGTACCTTTTAGCATCGGGGAAGATTTAGAAAATTAATTAAATGCTTTGTGTCTTGTTGTTGCTGGAAACCATACTGGAAAACAGAGAAAATGTGTTGATTTGCACAGTTTGACTAAGGAAATTCAGGTCGACTTTCACCCGCTGCCCAGAATTAATGAGTTGGTGAATTTGCTAAGTGGAGCAGAATGATTCTCCAAATTGGACCTAGACTCTACATACCCCAAGTTTAAGTTGGAGCCACGTTCAAGACACTTCAAAGATTTTCTGACAAGAGGGAAGAGGTGGAGATGACTGTGAGTTTTGCATCAGGTGTTGCGGGGATGCTGATCTGCGTCATTCAATAATGTAAAATTATTTGCTGGTGTATTGTTTGGCAGTCGAAAGGTTCTGTAGGTACATATGCGGAAGAAGATTTACGTTATTCTCAGATTATAGTCCATTGATATCCATTTTCAATGGTAAGAAGATCAAAAGGTTCAGCACCTCAACACCTAGAATCTCTAGATTTACCAGCAACTTACTTGGATATCATTTCGAAATGGAATATATTCCTGGAGGCTAGAATGACAGAGGAGATTGTTTTTGTCACAGTTTCCTTTCGAAGATGAGCAGTCTTGTGAACCAGAGAAAGGGTGGGAGGGCTGTTCGATCACTAGTCTGGATGTGGGAAAAAGTGTGTATGCTTAGAAAAGGAGTGTTTTGCGTAGCTTCAAGAGGATGAAGTATTGAAACAATAATGGAATTTGGGAGAGTTAGTCAACCTAGAGAAGAACGTTTATCCAGTGAGCAGCCATTCGTAAACGTTGCTGACTAGTTGTTGGTAGAGAATGACCTATTGCTACAGAAGGATAAATGTATTCTGCCAAGGGGCTTGGAGGAAAGTGTAGTAGGAGAGCTAGCTGTAAAGTATTTCCTACTTGAATGAAGAGGTCGGTGATGGGGAGGGTAGCCTTGGAAGAGTTGGACCGCATTGTCCTCGGGAGTGGTCAGGATGTTTAAGAAAGTGAGAGACTAAAAGTGGGGGTTGATGTCAAAAGAGGGCTGAGAAAAGTACTGTTCAAAATTGGCCAAGTGGTACATATAAAGAAAGAAGGGTGCAAACAAGTTTGGTATACCGGATGTGGTCGATAGAGTTGTGGCAAAGCAGTGAGAGTTTCCAATAATGAGTGATGGAACACCAGCAATTTGGCGAGATTTCTCATGAGGGGAATGCTGTGGTTTTCTAATTTTTAAAATCGTCTTTCTGTATGTTATCTCTGGGCAGCATTTATTGATTTGCAGACACTGAGTGTCTGCCTCCCTGTACACCTGATTCTTCCCATAAAACCTCTTCCATTTGGGACAATCTATCAATCTGTAACTCTTGTCACCTTTCACCCCTTACCTCCCCCAATCAGTGGCGTAACAAAGGCCCCCGCAGTGCAGGGGGAAAGGGAAGCTCCCCGGGGGCACCCGCAGCACAGCACAGTACACCGTGCACAATTGGCAGTCCCTTGACTGAGTACAGGACGGGGGGGCGGGGGGACTCCTAAAGGTACTTTGCAGGGCGGCCCCCTCACGTTTTGTTACGCCACTGGTGGGCTCTTGTGAACACATACACTCTGGGATCTAATCAAGACACCACTATTTCACTTTCTCACAGACACGTGCACTGTGCTCCTCTTTAGACATCTGCGAGGGGGCGGGTTTTAAGAAAGATGTACTATATTACCTTTCTGGGTTTTTAAAAAAAGGTATTAAAGAGCTTTTGCCAGGAAGTGGGAGGTTGGACAACCAGGACTTGTTCAGCAGCCCTTTGGAAGTTTTTCAGCCTTATCCCAAACCTGGACTAAGAGGGTGGGGCGTTTCAGAGCAGCAGAGAGGCATGGGCACCAGTTCACCAAAATGCCTGGGGTAGCGGAAAAGACATAACCCATCATTTAACCTTTACTTTGACTCATGCTTACACATACATACACGCCTATTCACAATTTGTGTAATAAAAAATGGATAAAAAAATCAATAAAGTAGAGCTTCAACTAACATCTGCAGCCCCTGTGAATTTTGCCACATTTATTAATAGGGAGAATTTCCTTCTCGATCCTGATGGCAATGTTATTATTGAATTACGAGGCAAGTTGTCTTGTGTACTCTGTACACTGGCATAACTATTTCCCCCGCGGTGCTGGGGGATCCCCGAATTCTAGGGAGCCCACAGAGCACCTGGCTCGAGTGAGTGAATCTGGAGAGAGGGCTTCGTGTCCATTGCAGGTGGGCCCCCCCTGTAGTTTGTTATGCCACTGCCCCTAATCCAGGAATAGAGGAAGAACGGTTGCATAGACTGGACACCATGTGTGTGGTTTGCTGTTATTTAGGCCACAACAGAGATAAGGTCTGACAACCAGCTCTGCATGGGGTACACAGGTAGCAAGAAGGGCACCTCCAGATTTTCTCATTTGACTATTCCTTCTGACCCTCCTCTGGGAAGGGGTACTGGTTAGAAATCTATTCAAGAGATGAGGATACTGTATGTAGGCGCCATATTAGATTGCTGCACAAAGTGCTCCTGTTCCTCTTCCAATGTCTTTCCTCATCTTGAGTATAGAAATGGACACGAACTGACATCAAAGTGCTGGGGGAGGGCACTCAATGGCTCCAGTGAACGCACTTCTGGTTTGAAGATGGAGCATGCACCCCTACCAGCACAGCAGAGCTATGTCAGATGTTGCTGCATCTTGTCTGGCGCATGGGATAATCAGGAGGTGAGGATGCTGCAGGTTCATAGAGTATCTACCAGAAAGATCATTACCGAAGGAAAGTAAATTTTTCTTCAAGCCCCTATTTATAGCCATTCCAAAGCAATTGCTTTTTCAGTAAGACTGTGGGTCAAAGCTACCTTTTTTGCAGAACAAACTTACTAAGTGTACATTTATGTGAATCACAGTCTGAGATCAAAAGGTTTATTTGGTCCCCTGTATTGTATGGAATCAAAAGTTTTGTTTTCTTACATCTGTTAAAATGTATACAGTCTTACTTTTTCTTGCCAGTTATCACCAGTTCTCGAGTCAAGTAGCATAAGTTCTCAAATCGAGTGTCAGTACAATACATCAGAAGACTCTAATATCTACCCATCATCATCGTCAATGTCTTGGTCTCCCATTTACAAGTACTCTTCAGAGGAAAGCGACACAACACAAAGGGGCAGTCCTTGGGAGCAAGCATGCGAGGAAAAACAAGATACCCAGGTGATTTTCGTAAACCTATTTTTGAAACTTTTATTTTGAAATGCTCTGTTTTCTTAGGATTACGTATGTGAAAACTCATTATAGTTCACAATATAAAAAAGTATATTTGTGTTTAACAATATAATGTGGATGCTGATCTACTCTTATTTAACATAATATGGACAAACTAGGTGGTGAGTCCGTTAAATTTGGTAACACATTTACCTGCATATGTTGTGCATATGTACCCATGTATTTTCCCCCTTTCAATATTGGCTGCACGTCAGGCACTTGTGTGCTCCAGGTTAGCATGCATTGGTTGTGATTGCCTGGTACCGCTCATCTGCTCTTACACCTTATCTGCACATGCAGTGATTTGTAGATGTCGACATGGCAGCAGAAATCTGTTTGGCACATTACTGCTATATAGATATCCAAATTATGGGCCTCCCACAAATCTCTCAGGAGGTACTGATATATCTCCAATATCAATGAAGTGATTTTCAAAGTGAGAATTAGCTCAGTACATCATTCAGAGGGTTTATGCTCATTAATGAAGACAGTACTGCTCATCTCAAGACCCTAAGAGTGATAGCCAATCAAACCAGTGACAGGGCCTCATGCTAACACATAGATTAAGGTGGTCATTACAACCCTGGCGGATGGTGTTAAAGCGGCGGTAAGACCGGCAAAAGGCCAGCGGTAAAAATGTTGCAATTACGACTGTGGCGGAAACCGCCAACTAAGACAGCCACGTTAAGACTCCGACCGCCACTGCGGTACAAACAAACAGCGCGGCGGTCACCGCCAACAGACTGGCGGGAAGACAATGTACCGCCCACACTATTATGACAGGCCAAACCGCCACCTTTTCCGGGGCGGATTCACTGCGGATAAAAACACTGCGGAAACAAGAATTTCGAAGGGAAAACGCTCACCTCTACACACCCCACGAGGAACGAGGACACCATGGACCCGGAACTCCAAATTCTACCTGCGATAGTCTTCCTGCTCCTCTACCAGGAGCACGAACGCCGGCGGGGAAGACCACGGTGAGTACTGCGCCTACGACACAGGGGAGGGGGGGAGAGAAAAACAGGGACATACACACGCAACACCCCCACCCTCACCCACTACAACACACACACTAATGCATATTAATACATCACAGTTACAGCCCCTAACCCCCCCCGGAAGAATGCAAAGACAATAGAAAATGAGTGTAACCATTGTAATATATTCAAATCAAGTAGGCAAAACTATATATATATATATATATATATACACCATTTACAAAATATATACCAAGCATAGTAGTCCAGGTAGTGCTCCAATTAAGTCTGTGGAACACTGGGCCCACACGGTATGGGCGAGACCCACACAAGATCCCCGACCATGACGGAGAGAACACTGCAGGGGCATCATAGAGCAACTAAACAGGCACCTCAGGGGGAGGGAAAGGGGGGCACCTCAGCCGGTTGAGTGCACAACGCCAAATCCACGAGGGGGCCACATGCCCACTGTTAAATCCTGGGGAGTGCAAAGCCACAGTCTCTCAAGTCTCTGCAGTGGGTGGTCTGCCCACTGTTCCATCCTGGGGAGTGCAAAGCCACAGTCTCTCAAGTCTCTACAGTGGGTGGTCTGCCCACTGTTCCATCCTGGGGAGTGCAAAGCCACAGTCTCTCAAGTCTCTACAGTGGGTGGGCTGCCGACTGTTCCATCCCGGGGAGTGCAAAGCCACAGTCTCTCAAGTGGATAACAGTCTCCACTGGTTCTGGAGGGGGCCTTGTGCCCAGAGTACATCATCCTGCTAAGGACAGCGGTAGTGGATGTATCTCTCCACTGGTTCTGGAGGGGGCCTTGTGCCCAGAGTGCTTCATCCTGCTAAGGACAGAAGTAGTGGATGTATCTCTCCACTGGTTCTGGAGGGGGCCTTGTGCCCAGAGTGCTGCATTCTGCCCGTGATGGACTCAGTAGCGTCAGTGCCCTTGGCGCTCATGGGCCAGCAGTGATTGAGACGGTGGTGCCCTGTTCAGCGGTGCTTGAGACGGCGGTGCCCTGTTCAGCGGTGCTTGAGTTGGCGGTGCCCTGTTCAGCGGTGCTTGAGGCGGCGGTGCCCTGTTCAGCGGTGCTTGAGACGGTGTTGCCGTGTTCAGCGGTGCTTGAGGCGGCGGTGCCCTGTTCAGTGGTGCTTGAGGCGGTGCTGCCCTGTTCAGCGGTGCTTGAGGCGGCGGTGCCCTGTTCAGCGGTGCTTGAGACGGCGGTCTCCATTGCAGGGACTCAGCTGCTGGCGGTCCTTCATGGCCCAGCGGGGCTTGTGCTGGCAGTCCTTCATGGCCCAGCGGGGCTTTTGCTGGCGGTCCTTCATGGCCCAGTGGGGCTTTTGCGGGCGGTCCTTCACGGCCCAGCGGGGCTTGTGCTGGCGGTGGCCTCCTGGGCAGCTTGGCTGGTGCTGGCGGTGGCCTCCTGGGCAGCGGGGATGATGGCGGTCTTCTCCGCCGTGCTGCTCTTCCCAGACTTGCCAGGTTTCTTGTGGCCCTTCCCCACCTTGGAAGGTGTCACAGCTGACTCCACACTCCCACCGGGACCCCTGGGAGCGGCTTTGGTGGCTGGAGTCTTCCCCCTCTCCCGCCGGGCACTGGCCAACTTCTGATGGTTCACACGTGGGGGACTGTCTGTGCTGTGGCTCAGTGCCACACTGGCTGCCCTGGTGGCCGGTGCACTACAGATTCCGGTGACTACAGGCACCACTGGTCCCGGAGATGTTGTGGCTGAGGTGCTAGTTCGGGACCTATGAGATGGACAGGGTGGGGGAGGTGTGGGAAAGAGGTCAAGGTTGGACAGGAAAAGTTTTTTGGAGACACTGGGACGGGTAGCTGGAGGGGGTTTGGGAGTGGAGGAAGAGGTTGTGGTTGTAGGAGGTGTTCATTTTCTGACTTTGGGTGAAGGTGCATGCGCTGGAGGCTGTGGTGAGGTGGACGGCCGTTGGGTGGGTGTGTGCCTGCGTTTGTGTATCTTCGGAGGGGGCGTCACAGACACACTGGGAGAGGACACAGGGGACGTGTGAATGGTAGTGGGGGTGGTGACTGCACATGAACGGGGTGTGGTGGTGGGTGTGCTGGAGAGGGACGTAGTGGCTGTAGAGGTAGTGCATGCAGGTGTGAGTGTAGACGAGACAGGGGGAGAAGGGAGATAAGTAGGAGGGGGACACAGTGGAGGCAGTGGATGTTGGTGTGTCTGCATGTGTCTGATGCTTGCGTGAGTGCCTGTGGGATGTGTTGTGCTTATGTTTGCCTGAACTTCCCTTGTGTGTTGACGTGTGTGCATGCTGGTCTGTAGGTGTGGTTGGGATAGGCTGAGGTACATGGGATTGGGTCGGGGTGAAGGAAGTTGGAGGGGGGAGGCTAGACACCGGGACAATGGCTGCCATCAGTGCTGAGGCCAGAGTCTGAAAAGCTTGCTGAAGGGCCGCCTGGCCAGAATGAATGCCCTCCAGAATGCATTTGTTTGTTGCAACTGCCTTTCTACACCCTGGATGGCATTCAAAATGGTAGACTGCCCAACAGTGAGGGACCTGAGGCGGTCAATGGCCTCCTCACTGAGGGCAGCAGGGCTGACTGAGGCAGGGCCTGAGGTGCCTGGGGCGAAGATGATGCCCACACTCCTGGGTGAGCGGGCACGGGGCGAAGGCCGAGGGGCTGCTGGGAGGGCGGTGCTGGAAGGGGGGTTGGCAGCTGTACCTGTAGATGGGGGGGCACAGATGTTGCCACCACCACAAGGGAGCTCCCATCAGAGGACGAGTCCATGTCACTGGTCTCAGCTCCTGTCCCCACTGTGGAGCTCCCCTTGCCCTCCGTCCCACTGGTGAACTCCGAGTCCGTAATGTGGCCCTCCATGGCCATGTGGGATGCAGCTCCCTCGTGCTCCGGTGCCACTGCTCCTCTGCCTGGTGATGCTAATGCACACAAGAACAGGGAGACCACAAAAAGGGGGGGGACGACAGAAGAAAGACATGTTGAGTGCATGCATTACCGCTACCATTGGTGGACACAACAGACACAGAAGCCCCCTGCACTATGCCGCACTCTTGGGCTCCACTGTTCAATTCCTGGGAAAAGGCCTACAAGGCAAAGGACGACATCTGCACACATAGATGACACAGGGTCATGATTAGGTGAACTTGGCACTCTACAGAGGTGGGCTGGGGTGCCACATGGCCTGCCTTATGGAGGGACCTTGCCTACGGAACTCGCCCTGGCCTAGGGAAACCCACAGCCCACCTCCCCCACCCAGACCCCTACACTGCGCGCAAAGTCAGCAGAATGCGAGTGTACTCACCCCCTTGTGGCTGCTGTGATGCCCTCAAGTGCCCATCCAACTCCTGGATCCTGAACATCAGGGGGGTCATGATGCGATGGGCACCCCTCCCACGTTGGGAGGCCATCCCGAGCTGAGGCTCTGCCGTCTTCGTGCTGCAGTGGCGAATGTCCTCCCATCTTTTATGGCAGTGGGTGCTCCGTCTGTGTTAGACCCCCAGGGTGCAGACGTCCTGGGCGTTGGCACGCCAAATATCTTTTTTCTGGTGGGCGCTGACCTACATGATTTGTACAGGGGGAAGAGAAAGTAATTACCAACTGCACCATCAAAGTGATTGGCCCCCATCCCTACCCTTGCCATGTGGCACATGCACTCACCGTCGTTTCATGCACGCCGCACTCTCCCCCCTTCCTTCTTACATCCACCCCTCTCCACACAGGCATAGCCCATACAGCATGCTTCCAGTGTACTTACCTGTTTGTCTGTAGGACCGTAGAGTAGCGTGTACTGGGGGAGGACCCCATCCACGAGTTTCTCCATCTCCTCCGATGTGAAGGCAGGGGCCCTTTCCCCAGACACTTGAGCCATTGTCTCTTCCAGACCGAGGTCACAGCAGCACTTGCAGTGTAGGTCCTCTCCTGTCGAAGATCAGGTATCGAGTGATTGAACAAAATGGCGGTCACGTCTACGGCGGTGCGTACCATCACCGCCGGCGTACATCATCATTGGCTCCTGGGACCCATAGGGTCCAATGTTAACCAATGCAGCATTGCGCCACGGTCTTCGACCGCCTACCTCGACGGTGTACAACGCCAGCACAGTTACCTCACATCCCATTGTCCCACTTTACAGGTCAGGCAGCCGCCATTTCAGGGGCCCACATGGCTTCATTTTCAACTGCGTCACACATACCTTGGCCTAGACTCAACACACATACAGGCCACTTTTTGTGTATGAATGGTGTTCTGTGTAAGCTGTGGGTACGTATCTCTGAGTTGTTTGACTCTGTGCTCTCTGTTGTCCTTCATAGGCACAGTCCGCTGGGACATGTGAGGAGATGGCGGCATCCTCCGGTGTACCGACCGTAGGTGGACCTGTCGACAATGGAGGAAAGACATGTGATAATCACATACAGGCTTGACCGTGCCACAGTCCAGGAACTGTGTACCCTGCTGGAGCCAGACCTGATGTTAGCTATCCGCCATCCCACAGGAATCCCCCCTCAGGTGCAGATGCTGTCAGTGCTCCATTTCCTTGCAAGTGGGTCATTTCAAACAACAGTGGCCATAGCATCAGGGATCTCCCAGCCTATGTTTTCCAATGTGTTGTCAAGAGTGTTGTCTGCCCTGCTGAAACACATGCGGAGTTACATCGTTTTACCTCAGGTTGAGGATTTGCCTACAGTGAAAAGTGATTTCTTTGCCCTGGGACATATCCCCAACATCATAGGTGCCATTGATGGGAAACATTTGGCTTTGGTCCCCCCACCACAGGAGTGAACAGGTGTACAGAAACCGGAAAAGTTTTGATGAATGTTCAGATGGTATGTTTGGCAGATCAGTACATCTCCCATGTGAATGCCATGTTCCCTGGCTCAGTGCATGACGCTTACATCCTGCGGAATAGCAGCATCCCTTATGTAATGGGTCAACTCCAGAGGCACCGTGTGTGGCTATTAGGTGAGCACCTGGAAGCTAGTCAGTGGGAATGGTTGTCTGGGTCTGGGGATATCCCTCCAGGTTAGTGTGTGTCTAACAGTTGTCCCTCGCCATTTGCAGGTGACTCTGGTTACCCCAACCTGTCATGGCTACTGACCCCAGTGAGGAATCCCACGACAAGGGCAGAGGAACGCTACAATGAGGCACATGGGCAAATTAGGAGGGTGATCAAACGCACCTTCGGCCTCCTGAAGGCGAGGTTCAGGTGCCTCCATATGACAGGTGGATCCCTATTCTACTCACCAAAGAAGGTGTGCCAGATCATCGTGGCCTGCTGTATGCTTCACAACTTGGCTTTGCGACGACAGGTGCCCTTTCTGCAGGAGGATGGTCCAGATGGCGGTGTTGTTGCAGCTGTGGAGCCTGTGGACAGTGAAGACGAGGAAGCAGAGGAAGAAGACATGGGCAACAGGGACTCAGTGATCCAGCAATATTTCCAGTGAGACACAGGTAAGAATACAAACCTGCCTACTACATGTACTTAAACACTTCTACCTCTCTACTGTCTGTCTTTTTCACCCAGTGTATGGTCACTGAGTTGTCACTTTCCTTTACGATTTCACAGATGTGGGTCCCACAGTGCGACATCTGCTTTGATTCCTCATGGACTAGAGCTGTGTGACATAGGTATTTTGACATTACAAATGAAAGAGCTTTTTGCCACAGTTATTGCTAATACAGTATTCCCGAAATCACAGACAGGCTCCAGATTGTTTTGTGCTTTAAGGGTGTTTATTTTAGTGCTCAAAATTGGAGGGGGTAGCAAAATGGTGAGGGTTAATGGCGGAGGAATGTCCATGGCAGAGTCCAGTCTATTAGTCTCACAGGTGCATTGCCCAAATGGGCGTAGGAAGTGGAGCTGGGGCAGTTTAAGGATGGACAGGGTGACAAAGTGGGACAGTAGGATGACAATCAGGGTGGTGTCATTTCTTGGCGGGGGTCTTGGCATCGTTCTCTGTCTTGTTCCTCAGGGACCGTTTGCGAGGTGGTTCTCCCTCTGCAGGGGGTGGGGTGCTGGTGTGGTAGTCCTGTGGCGGTGCCTCCTGTCCACTAGCGCCGGCGGAGGTGGTGGGCAATTCATCGTCCAGGCTCGTGTCAGGGGCCCCTTGTAGTGCCCCATTGTCCCCCCTGGTGTTGAGTACTTCCTTCAGCACCCCTACGATGGTGCCCAGGGTGGAATTGATGGCTCTAAGTTCCTCCCTGAAGCCCATATACTGTTCCTCCTGCAGGCACTGGGTCTCCTGAAACTTGGCCAGTACTGTTGCCATAGTCTGCTGGGAGTGGTGGTATGCTCCCATGATGGAGGAGAGGGCCTTGTGGAGAGTGGGTTCCCTGGGCCTGTCCGCCCCCTGTCGCACAGCAGCCCTCCCAGTTCCCCTGTGTTTCTGGGCCTCCGTTCCCTGGACCGTGTGCCCACTGCCCCCAGGTCCCTGTTGTTGTTCGGGTGGTGGGTTAGCCTGGGTTCCCTGTAGTGGTGGACACAGTGCTGATTGACGTGTCCTGGGGACAGAGGTATGGGCCCGCTGGGTGGGTGCTGTGCTGGTGTTTCCAGAGGGGGGAAGCTCTGTGGTGGCCTATGACTGTGTCAGGGGAACCGACTGTCCCGAGGTCCCCGATGGGCCGGGCTGGTCATCTAGATCCAGTTGGACAGAGGTGCTGTCATCACTGTGGGCCTCTTCTGTTGGTGGTGTGGACATGTGTGGACCCTCCTGTCCGGTGAAGTTGGGTAGGGGGTACTGCAGTGGTATAAAGGCATGATTATTGCATCTGTGTGTGTCAAGGTGTGCAATGGGTGGGTGACCGTGTACCCCAGTGCTAGCATTCCTGTGTAGGACCTTGTGTGATGGTGTTTTAGGGGGGTGTATGGGTATGTGCAGTGGGCATGCTTTAGTGATGGGTGTCCATGCTTTGGTGTTGCATGCAGGGCCTGGTGTTGGGATGTGTGGTTTGTGATATTGGGACATTTGTGAGGAGTAGGAGTGATGGGGGTGAGGGCGAGGGTGTGGGTAGGTGATAGCATGCAGGGTGGGGGATGAAGTAGTTAAAGGTTTGACTTACCAGAGTCCATTCCTCCACCTACTCCTGCGAGGCCCTTAGGATGCAGAATCGCCAAGACCTGCTCCTCCCATGTTGTTAGTTGTGGGGGAGGAGGTGGGGGTCCGCCGTCAGTCCGCTGAACCGCCAGGTGGTGTCTGGAGACCATGGAACACACCTTCCCCGGTAGGTCGTTCCACCTCTTCCTAATGTCCTCCCGATTTCTTGGGTGTTGTCCCAATGCGTTGACCCTGTCCACTATTCTTTGCCATAGCTCCATCTTCCTAGCTATGGAGGTGTGCTGCACCTGTGATCTGAATAGCTGTGGCTCTACCCTGACGATTTCCTCCACCATGACCCTGAGCTCCTCCTCCGAGAACCTGGGGTGTCTTTGCCGTGCCATGGGGTGGTGTGTGTGGTGATAAGTGTGCTGATATGTAGTGGGGTGTTGTTTGAGGTACGTGGAAGTTCTGTGGGTGATGGTGTTGTGTGCCTGTGGATGCTAGTGTTGTTGATGGTGGTGTCTCTCTCTGGCTTTCGTTCGTGATTTGTTGTCGTAAGGGTTTGTGGGTGATGTGGGTGGGTGTTTTATAGTGTATTGAGTGTGTGGGAGTGGTGTGTGTATGTGTATCAGGTGTGTGTATTTGGAATTGCCCAATGTGGCAGTGTTTTGTAAAACTGTGTGTATTTTGAGCGCGGTAGTGTGTACTGCCAATGGAATACCGCGGTTGAAAGACCACTGCGTGGATTCGTGTGTTGTGATAGTGTGGGCGTATTTCTGTTGGCGTGACGGTGGAGCTTTTGTTTTCGCCAGTTTATCACTGACCTTTGGTGTGGCGGACTTGTGTGGGTGTCTGACTTTTGGCGGATTCCGAACTGTGGGTCATAATAGCTGTGGCGGAATTCCACGGCTGCGGCGGTGTGGTGGCGGTTTTCTGCACGGCGGTAAGCGGCTTTTACCGCCAATGTCATAATGAGGGCCTAAGTCTGTTAGCATACAAGGCCTTATATGTGACCACCCATATCCAGTCTAAATCTAGCAAAGTCAAAAGGAGCTCTGACATGTTGCAGGCCCCTCTCTCAGTCATGCTGTGTGTGTGAACAATGGGCCAGGAAACAAGAACACAAGCAGGAGCCAGAGCGAAGTCACCTAAATCTGAGCTGGCAGGTGCCAGAGCGAAGTCACCTAAATGTGAGCCGGCAGGAGCCAGAGAGAAAGTGTTTAAATCGGGTGCTGTGTCAGCCAAGCATCTGAGGAGAGCAGGTGCTAGATCCAGAGCAGAGATCACTTCCAAGCCTCACTGTTTATGCATCTTTATGTGTGTATATACACTAATGGACGTTTGTGAGTTTGTGTGTGGCTGTAAGAAAATGGGTTGTCAGTTGAGAGGGTGGAGGCCACATTCAAACAAGAACCACAGTCCTTGTCAGGGTGAATTACAAAAGTCACTAAATTAATCTGTGCTTTACCCCAATGTGTAAAGTTTTGATGCAGAGCTTAAACAATAATAAAGTGAAAACACCACACAAGAAAAATCCCAAACTAGTTTAGAAGATTAGAACACTTTTATTAAATAAAACTACACCAAATGATCAAAATACAATTACTAGAAATGGAGATATGAGTTTTTAAAGTTTTAAGTAAAAATAGCGGCAAAAGGCCCAAAGTTCTAACTGACGGTATTTGGTCGCACTTGACTGGGACAAAGTCACAAGTTCAGGCTGACCACGATGGAGCAAGGGCCAGGTACAGGACCAGGTCCTGCCACAGGGATTTGTACCCTTTTGTACTTGGTGCTGTGATGCAAGGTCTTGTGTCGGTCTGCGACATGCTGTGTAGGCTCATGTGAGATCACTGACCAAGGGCTGTGAGGTGCTGAAATGCGAGGTCCTGGGTTGGGCTACTCTGCACTGTGTCAGTTCTGGTAAAGCTGGCAGTCAGGAGCTATGAAACGCTGCATCAGTATCAGTGATGCTGCTGGTCAGAAGCTACGAGATGCTGCATTGCAAGGTCCTGTGTCGGGCTGTGTCGGTTCTCAGGAAATTTTCAGTTATTCCAGGAGGAGGGCACTCTGACTCTTTCCAAGAGCACAGGACATTGAGAACAGTCCTT
Source organism: Pleurodeles waltl (assembly GCF_031143425.1). Lineage (NCBI taxonomy): Eukaryota > Metazoa > Chordata > Amphibia > Caudata > Salamandridae > Pleurodeles > Pleurodeles waltl. The sequence continues at coordinate 984,061,517 of NC_090442.1, forward strand.
GGGGGGGACAGGACTCCCTCCCACAGAAGCCAGAAGAGGAGACCAGATATGGTCCAGTTGGGTCTAGTCAGCTGGAAAGCAGAAGAAGCCTGTGAGAGCTTTTATTTCTGTAGCTAAAACAGGAGGTCAGCCAACTGACCCTTGGAGTCACACTGGGTAGTCTGGGTTCAAGGCAAGAAGGTCTAATTTTCCTTTTTCATGAAGCAAGACAGTCCTTTTAGCAGCAGTGCAGTCGTTTCTAGTAGCAGGGACATCCTTCTAAATCTTCCACAGGTCCAGGAGTATTCTGACAAGCAGTTCCGGAGGTCCTATTTTTATACCTAATGCTAACTTTCGTGTGGAGGAACTCACTGACCTACCCGCAAAATCGTTTCTGGTTCATTCCTTTCCTTCCACTGGTAATTATTCAGCCACCCTTATGATAATGCCAACATGTTTCAACCTTCCTTCTAAAGCCTATTCGAGTCTGAGGCCTTCATCAGGAGTGTCACCAACCCTGGTGAGCTACTCATTCATTTCATACAGAAAAACAAGCATTTGCAATGGGTCTCGCGTTTGCTTGAGTTAGAGCTATTAATGTTGTAAATTCCCATCTGGACTTTTCTTGCCACATAAATTGAAAATAAAAAGTAAAACAGTTGACATATACGAGCCAATTCAAAGCTCCATGGCCGCCATGAGCGTGAGCACGAAGGAGACACACACAAGGAAAAAGAACTTCGCTTGCAGTCAAACATACTGGCAAATGTGCAATTATCCATGTAACAGTAGCAGTCTTCAAAGCTGTAACAAAACCACCCCATGGAGGGACAAACGTAAAGCATTTGCCAATGGCAAGAACCCCTCGGTGCCCGGGACGTCATGGTACGTCCTGGGCAGCACCGCTCAGGTGCCCAGGACGTAACCGTTACGTCCTGCTATGGGCCCTCGGGGAGCGCAAGCACCCGCCTCCCCTAGGCAGGGATGGAAGGGGAATCGTGGAGGGGGCGAGAGAGGCATCAAAGGAGAGGAAAGGCCTATCCTTTCCTTCGATGTCTCTCACCATTTCTGCAGCCCGATTGTGAATTTGTTTTAGGCCATTTCCACCAGAAACCTCTAGGCACCAGGGATCTTTTTTGTTTTATTTTTTTAGACGCGGGGAGCGACCCCTTAGGCAGGGGTCACACCCCAGGGGGGAAAAAATCTTTTTAGGCCATTTCTGCCCCCCTTGGGGGCAGATCGGTCTATTTTCATTAGGCCAATCTGCCCCCAAGGGGTGCCAGAAACCACTAGACACCACGATTTTTTTTATTTATTTTTATTTCATGCAGGAGGAGTGACCCCTTAGGCAAGGGTTGCTCCCCTGGGGTGGCAAATTTGTTTTATGCCATTTCTGCCCCTCTTGGGGGCAGATCGGCCTACATTGATTAGGACGATGGCGGGCACAAACCACTAGACACCAGGGATTTTTATTTTTTTGCATCAATTTCACACAAGGAGAGCGACCCCTTAGGCAAGGGTCGTCCCCCTGGGGGGGGGGGGGCACATTTATTTTAGGCCATTTCTGTCCCCCTTGGGGACTGATCGGCCTATTTTTATTAGGTCAGTCGGCCCCCAAGGGGAGCACAAACCACTAGACACCAGAGATTTAAATTTTTTTGCATCAATTTCACGCAAGGAGAGCAACCCCTTAGGAAAGGGACACTCCCCTGGGGTGGGGGACAGAACCCATTTAGGCGCCAGGGATTGGTGTGTGTGTATGTGTGTGTTTTGTTTGGGTGGGCAGCCCCTTGGGCAAGGGCCGTTCCCCATGGGGGCATATTACTGTTGGTCATATCTGCCCCCGTCGGGGGCTGATCAGCCTATTTTTGGAAGTCCCATCTGCTCCCAAGGGGGGCAGAAAGCCCACCAGAGACCAGGAAAGATATTTTTTTCAAAAAAAGAAGGTGGGGGTATGGCCATACCCTCACCCCAGATAAATGGAGCCAAAGTTGTTCTCCCCACCGGTGGGGAGATGGGGCAATTATCCCCGATCCACTCCCTTTGGGGGGGGGGAGGCAGAAAGCCTACTAGATACAAGTGAATTACAGGAAAAAAAATAGTGGGGTGCTGGCTACCAACCAGTATGGGCATGGTTATGCCCCCACCCCAACTGAAGGGGGTCACAGTCTTTCAGCTCTCCCCGCACACTAAAACATCATATCCCTCGGCAAGCAAGAGGACATTTGAATATTTTGGGTTTTGGTTTTACATTTGGCCATGAGAGCTTGTCTACCTCTCAAAATCGTCCCACTTGGAATGGTGAGGGGTGCACTATTTGGACTTTGGGACGCTGCCATGTAGAAAAATCCACAAGACCTAGACACGTTTGAAAACGAAACATCTGGGTGAGTCCGGGGTGGTGTGCTTCACATGCACACCACACCATTTTCTAACCCACAATGCCATGCAAACCTCCAACTTTGCTCAAAAACACACACTTTTCCCACATTTTTGTGATGGAACCTTCCAGAATCTGCAGGAATCCACAAAATTCCTACCATCCAGCATTGTTGCATCTATACTGATATAAATTCTGCCCCACTTGTCACCCTGAAGATGTTTTTTTTTCTTCAAACTACCCTTTTGGACCCGCTTTGGTTCCCCCTCAATTTCGACATGTTGTTGGCTCTTCCCTGTCACAGGCACTTGGCCCACCTACACAAGTGAGATATCATTTTTACCGGAAGACTGAGGGGAACGTTGAGTGGTAGGAAATGTGTACCAGTGGGGTGATCCCACACAGAAATGTGGGAAAAATGTGATTGTTTTAGCTAAATTTGAGGTTTGCTGAGGATTCTGGGTAAGAAATAACTGGAGGATCCACGCAAGTCACACCTCCATGGACTCCCTCGGGTTCTAGTTTTCAGAAATGTTTGGGTTTGGTAGGTTTCCCTATATGGCTGTTAAGCCCAGGACCAAAAATGGAGGTTCCCCTCCCACACAAAAAACATGTAGTTTTGTATTTGATAATTTTTATGTGGTCATGTTGTGTTTTGGTGAATTTCCTGTTGCAGGCACTAGGCCTACCCACACAAGTGAGAAAACCATTTTTATCGGGAGACTTGGGGAACGCTGAGTGGAAGGAAATTTGTGGCTCCTCTCAGATTCCAGAACTTTCTGCCACCGAAAAGTGAGGAAAAAGTGTTTTTTTTGGGGCCAAATTTTGAGGTTTGCAAAGGATTCTGGGTAATATAACCTGGTCAGAGCCCCACAAGTCACCCCATTGTTGATTCCCCTAAGTGTCTAGTTTTCAAAAATGCACAGTTTTGGTAGGTTTCCCCAGGTGCCGACTGAGCTAGAGGCCAAAATCCACAGGTAGGCACTTTGCAAAAAACAGCTTTGTTTTCTTTGGGAAAATGTGATGTGTCCATGTTGTGTTTTCGGGCATTTCCTGTCGCGGGCACTAGGCTTACCCACACAAGTTAGGTACCATTTGTTTCAGGAGACTTAGGGAGATGCTGGGTGGAAGGAAATTTGTGACTCCTCTCAGATTCCAGAACTTTCTGTCACCGAAATATGACGAAAAGGTGTTTTTTTGCCACATTGTGAGGTTTGCAAAGGATTCTGGGTAACAGACCCTGGTGGGAGCCCCACAAGTCAACCCATTCTGGATTCCCCTAGGTGTCTAGTTTTAAAAAATGCTCAGGTTTGGTAGGTTTCCCTAGGTGCCGGCTGAACGAGAGGCCAAAATCCACAGTTAGGCACTTTGCAAAAAACACGTCTGATTTCAATGTACAAAAGTGATGTGTCCGAGTTGCGTTTCCTGTCGGAGGCACTAGGCCTACCCACACAAGTGAGGTAGCATTTTTATCGGGAGACTTGGGGGAACACAGAATAGAACAGGTGTTATTGACTCTTGTCTTTCTCTACATTTTTCCTTCCAAATGTAAAAAAGATGTCTTTTTGAGAAATGCACTGAATTCACATGCTAATATGGGGACCCCGGAATTCAGAGATGTGCAAATAACCATTGCTTCTCAACACCTTATCTTGTGCCCATTTTGGAAATACAAAAGTTTCCTTGGTACCTATTTTTCACTCTTTATATTTGAGCAAATGAATTGCTGTATACCCGGTATAGAATGAAAACCCATTGTAAGGTGCAGCTCATTTATGGCACTTGGTACCTAGGGTTCTTGATGAACCTACAAGCCCTATATATCCCTGCAAGCAGAAGCGTCCAGCAACGTAACGGTATATTGCTTTCAAAAATCTGACATCGCAGGAAAAAGTTACAGAGTAAAATGTGGAGAAAAATGGCTGTTTCTTTACCTCAATTTCAGTATTTGTTTTATTTCAGTTGTTATTTTTCTGTAGGAAAACCTTGTAGGATCTACAGAAATGACCCCTTGCTGAATTCATAATTTCATGTACTTTTGCGGAATGTTTAGCTTTCCGGGATCCAGCATTGGTTTCACACCCATTTCTCTCACTAACTGGAAGGAGGCTAAAAGCACAAAATATAGTAAAAATGGGGTATGTCCTAGTAAAATGCCAAAATTGTGTTTTTCAGATTCAAGTCTGCGTGTTCCTGAAAGCTGGGAAGATGGTGATCTTAGCACCGCAAACCCTTTGTTGATGCCATTTTCAGGCAAAAACACAAGCCTTCTTCTGCAGTCCTTTTTTCCTAGTTTTTTTTTTAAACAACATTTCTCTGTATTTTGGCTAATTTCTTGGTATCCTCCAGGGGAACCCACAAACTCTCGGTTCCTCTAGAATCTGGCACCTGAGGGGGAAAAGGCCTGGCAGCGAGGGGCTTAAGAGAAAAATGTTTATTTGCAGAACCTGACTGGCTGGTGAAGATAAAATGATTGTGTTACCAAAACCTATTTAAATCTGATTGTAGTTATACTTATATAGTACTACCCCTGACGAAGTGTTGATGTGCGTTATGCCAGGCAAAACAGTGCTCCAGCGCCCAAGATTATTGGTTAATTCATTTGTTATTGTAATAAGTCTAGTGCTCTCAACATACCATTCCATTCAGAGTTGAATGCTCATTCAGCTGAATTGAGATGTTTTAATGCTGTGGTTATGTCCTTTGTGCCTGAGGGTAGTGGTCATTCAGCTGTTTTTTTCATTAGCCATGTGGAGGCATTTCATTTTGATAATGTTTTTTCTGGCATTTCTGCTGGTAAGGCCCCCTAAAATGTTTTAGTAATGAGGGTTGCGTATATGCCAACAGAGCCTACTGAGGTGGGAGACACCACCCATTTTTATTATGCCAAAAATTACTTTATATATGCCTAATATCTTCTCTGCTTAAATGTAGATCAGCGAGGGAATTCAATTTCCCCAACTCTTTTTTCTCAAAATCTCAGGTTTTCCAGTTTTAAAATGCTGGCTTGTATGGAAATTAGCCTAGAAAATGACTGAAGCCTGAAGCACAGTGATAGGGCTTTGAAAACACTAACATTAGGCTAACATCTGAAGGTATCTAAACAAAACAATGGCCCTGTTCAATGCTCTGAAATGTGTCACAATAGCTGATCACCTGCCGCATAACCTGTATGTTTTTTGAGGTCTCAATCAGTGATGTGCCTATTAGGTTAGTCCCTCATCCAACAACAAGACCATCTATAATCCATACTCTAATTTTGGGTCAGGAGTTGATGGCCAGTGGGCTGTAGGAAAAAACAATGATCTGTATGTGATCTACCCCCTTTCCCCACAAAAAATGGATTCTGATTCCTCCAGTCATTGAAGGAAGGCACTTCAACGGCCATGCAACCTGGGTCACGCATTCAATAAATAAATAGTAGAATTTCGAGGTGATGGTGGAGACTACAATAGTAAAGAGAAGTAAGCAGGAAACCAAATTCACAGCAGAGGTCTGGAGAGTGACATCACTACCCCAACACCCTCTCTACTCACTATTGGAAACTAGCAGTTCCAGAAGACAAATATCCCTTTCGCCAATGGCTGTGACACATGAAGTTGGAGCAACAAATCACCAAATACCATGGAGCTATGAACCCAAAGAAACCAGCAGAGCTTTTAATCATTTCTGCTGCCCCACAAAAAAAGCCTTCTAGTTTGTATCGTACTAATGGTTAGTGAAAATAATTATTGTTATTCAAGCCTTCAACAGAGTGGGACAAACGGACCTGCTCTACTTGAAAAGAAAAAGCCCCAGTTTACGAAGATGGCTTAAGAAGCCCTGCAGAAGTCTGTTTCCCTACCTATTTCAATATGAATAGCTGTACCTGGTAGATACTGAAAGCTGGTAATTACAAACCTCTTGTAAAATGCAAATAATTAATGGAGACAAGAAAAAGCACAAAGCCACAGAAGCGACAGGTATCTGTGAAAACTAGAGCCAGTAGGAAGAGGCTTGCACATCTCACTGCCAACTATGATGGAAAAGGTGCATTTGCCTCAAAACCACTGCAAGGACTGCATTAGAAAGAGTAACTTGCCTGCCGTACAGCCCGAGTTACAGATTATCTGGCAGCTCATCAGTTGATTCCCCGATTCATAAGAACAATACAAATAGAGGTGTCAGCTCCAGTCAGTTGACTTTTCCAGAAAAAAAATTGTCCAAAAGAAACACGACAATGGCTGAGAACTTAGACTGGAGAAGAAACCAGTATAACGTTAAATGGCTGCCTGTTAGGGCTCAAATCATCAATGGCCCTGATTTAAAGCTAAGGAATCCTGGTCCCAGTTAAATAAGGTCAGAATGTTTGCCATTAAAGATGTGCCCATAAACATGAAAGGGGAATTTGGGGATCCTCTGTGTAACAATGGCCTTTTAGGGCTCATAGAAATGGTGGGGCACAGCTATGTGTGTGATCACACAACGTAAGGTTCGGATAAAGGTAGCAGAGTGAGACCAAACGACAGACTCCATCTTAGTAGCTTCTAGGTACGGCAATTTACCCATCTTTTCTCATCCTTAGTCACATGAGGTGGAAATTAATGACACCCCATTTTAGCCTGACTCTCGTTCCTTCTCATTTTAACAATATCTTTTTTAGGTGTGCCGTGTATGGTACTGTGTAGTTCATTGCTAAGATATATTGTATCTTACACTTACTTTAAGATGACCCTGGGTCAGCCTCGTACAGACATTGCTCTGGGGTCTTCATCCATAGGTCTATTGGCTGTCTCCATTGGATAATACGAGGAACTATTTTACACTTAAATTGAGTGGGTGAGCGGCCCAGTATCCCTGGGAAGCAAGCTTTATCAAGCAACCTAAAAATGTACGATACAGAAAATAAGCAATGACAAAGCCAAAAGGTCTGCCTTGAAAGTCAAAGTGCTTATGTATTGAATTGTGATTTAGCTATTACATTTGATTGTCATTGTCTTTCCATATGTATAATGATAACAATAATTACAATAAACTTAAAAATGTGAAAATGATTGACAGTGTGGTTGTGTGGATGAAAATGCTTTTCAGTTGGATAGATGAGTAAGTGCATAGATAGACTAACAAATGATTCTATGGCAGAATTGATAGAGGAATGGTTGCATGCACGAATGTAAGAATGGCTAAGGGCTGTGTATAGGGTTGGGCCAGTGACTGAATTAGTGGTTGAGAGTATGGATGGAAGAATGAATGCATGGGTGAATGGTTAGGTGGCTAAATATGGGTCAGTAGATGAATAATCACAGGTGTCAAGGAGTGTATGGGATCAACAGCAGGGTGTTGTGGCTGGGACACTTAGGGAAGCATTATGCTAAATAAGAGGAGTGTCTGAGTAGGGGCAGTGTGGAAGACTGGTGAGACTGAATAGTAAATCTCACCTGACCCTTTTATTGGGGTGACAGTCCTGTGCATGATTTTACTAGGCTGCATCTTTTCCATGGTTTATCCAAAAGTGACTGTCAGGAGTGTTTAGAAACTTTTTTTATAGGCTTGAGCGCAGACAACCAAATTGTGTATGCTGACCACCGCTTTTGCGACCAAGAGAGGGATCAGGGCCCAGAAAGGTGCACCATGCTTTCCGCCCTTATCAGGAGTGACTACTGTCATCTTGATAAATTACAGGAGATTTGCATTGGTGAGAGCTTTCTAATTCATATTGCCCTTTGAGAATGGATACAAAGAGCTGCTGAAATGCCTCAATCCACTACGATGGCTACACTCATCTAATACACAAACTGTCTGCTACACAAATATAAGAAGGATGGAAACACTAGTTCATTGTTCCAGGCCTTCCCACTGACAGGTGTGGTGACATACTTCAGGGGTGGAGTCTTTGACATTTACCTTCCCTGTCAGGTAAGGGACAACACCTGAAGAAGTATGCAGCAATCTACTGGATGGTCTGTAGGTTTCCCTTACAAAGGGGTCTATCTGATAGATACAATATCAACAAAGAGGGACAGGGAGATTAATGGTCCAGTGTACTGTCTCCCTATATACTAGTAACAGACCAAAGAGTACACTGTTCCAAAAGAAAACACAGGGATCCTGCAGGTTTAGGAGCAAGAGCCCTCACACACCCGTTTGGATGTCATGCTTCATCATCGGGGATGCTCCTCGTCAGACCAACGCTGCAGTGTCTGATGGGCTCCCCAAGAGGGGGCTCTTTGCCGGAGATCTTTTGTGGAGGCTGCTGAGGTAGAATGTCTAAGGTGGTGCCTAAGGACAGACACTCATCAAGCAGGAGAGAAAATGTTAAAATTGGTTCTAAACCTCAACAACCAAATCATTTAATTTCTAGAAAAACCTGAGGAATTAGACCAAGATTAAAAACAATGTGAAAGTGATCATGTGAGAAATAATGCTCAGCCACTTTGTATTAATGAATAAGGGCAAGGAACTTATCACATCGCCTCTAGACATGGGTCAACATGTTTCGCGTCTGGCGGTCCAAACGGTTCCAATGACGCTTCATCAGTACCAACAAAGACAAAAAGAAAACTTCTCTTGAGGTACTAAAAAGATATAGACACTATTAGGTCTCAATAGGGACAAAAAAGGGCTTGAACTCCAGTCACTTACATAAAAGTCGATTGTCTGTCCGGTCACTAGTCAATACGGGGAGAAACGCCTGGGTAGGTTCGAGAAGAACGGACTGCTGTGCTCAGACTGCAACAGTCCTAGGCTTTTATCTTCCCAGGGAGCCTAATCCTAAAGTTGGGGATGGGCGACCTCTTTTGTTTATTTAGTTGACCGGACGGGTCAACTAAACAAGAGCCTACACACCTTTAGTAAGAGGATTTTCTCTTTCACCAGTCTTATACTGTGATTCGTATACACCATGTACCTTTTTTGGGCCAGTAAACCAATACGGTGTCACACAAGTGCTGCCCATGGTCTCAGAGGAGGCTTGAACCATCCTGACCCAAGCTATTGCCGAGGGATGCAGCAAAGTTCACGATATGCAGTGGACTGGGTACAATAGACTCGCTGTGTAGGATCATTGTTTTGTCGGTGGCACTCTGTTGCCACGCCTGACTGAGGTTGCCTGGCTTCTGGGATGTCCAGGCAGCTTGTAAGGTCATAGCTTTTGATGGAACTAGCCTGTTTGGCCACAAGGAAGATTCAGCACTCCAGCACTTCAAGGACTTCAGGGCCACCACCCAGTTTTTGGGACTCTCATAGCCCCACGCCAACCTCAGTCTGCCTTCTGCTCCTTCTGTGGCTACAGTAGGGGCTACCAGTCATATCCATTTCCATCTAGCTACCACTGCCTGAAAACTCCCAAGTTCTTCCGTGGCTGCGGATTTGGTTCCTACAAGCCTTTACGGACCCAGAGCCAAATATCTGCCTTATCCTCCCCACGCTTGCCTGGCCAGCAGCCACAGCCTCCAAACCTCTTTAACATGCTCTCCCAACATCACGAGCAACTGGCTGGTGGCAGGATCCAACACCACCTGCCCCACTGGCAGTCTGTAACTTTGGACAAGTAGGTGCTTGTTATGGCTGCTGCAGCCGAACCCAAGGAAGTAGGGAGAGCAGGCGAAGTAGGAGACACACTCTAGTGTTCCACATTCCCCTGCATCAGCCCCCCCCGCCTAGAAGCCTGCCATGGATGCAGTTGGATTTTCTCAAGTATAGCTATATAAGATGTACTTAAGAAAAACATGGCACCTGTAATTAATTAGAGTATACTTAAGTGTTTTTTCTTTGTTGGTTGCATTCCTGATTTTCTTCTGTCTTCAGTTGTTCAGTATTCCAGTCTTCATTGGGTTGCAACTTCCTTTCAGTACAGGCTGTCTAACAATTTTGCTGCTTCAGTTGGCCTCTGTGTAACCTGCAGAAACTTAAAAGGGTGATAAAGATTTACTAACAGGTGACTGCTCTTCTATGTTGGTAAGGTGCATGCATAATACTTGCCCATAGATTCTTACTTTCCTGCACTGCAAATCCAGGAACTTTATGGATAGTAATATTCATACTCTACACAAGAAGAAAAAGACTATGATTTGTTGTTTCTACACTTCAAACAGTGACGTGACTAAGAGTTACAGGAGTATGATTTTCTAAAGTCTTGTTTGTGGTGCTCCTTGGGAAATTGTGCAGTCATGTTTCCTCTGGAATTGTTTTGCAAGCTTTGAATGAATGCTGTAATTTCATTCCTGGTTTACCTTAGAACCTTCATTTTTTGCTATAAGTAACTATTTGGGGGGGCGATGGGAGTTCTATAGTAGTGATATTGTAGTCTGTTATGTACTCAGTCTCCTGTATATTTCTAATTTTCTCAGGATTTGTACTGCATTCTCAGGGATTCTAGTAGCTAAATTTAAAACAGGAAAGGGGCGGTATGAGGTAGGAGCATATACCTACCAGTTATGGCCTTTTATCTCCATGTTCATACTTGAAAAAGTGAAGGTCCTAAAACCTTCACTATATTATTGTAGATTTACCGCAATGCTAGAACACAGAAAGAATTGCAGTGCAGAGTGCAGTGCGACCTTTGGACGCCATTCATGTTTCCTTTTCTACATTTTTTCTTTCCCCTGGGTGCTGTTATGACTATGGAGTTACACATTATCTTGTGTGGTAGCAGTACTTTGGTGGCATAAAGAGTCAGCTCCTGACATTCATAGCTCGCTACCACAAGATTGCACAGCTAAGGTGGAATTGGTTGTGCCCAAAATGTTACAGTGCCCCAAATTGTTGAGCTGGGTTACACCCTTGCATTTATAGAAACTCTGCCACGCATGGCATTGTCCTGAGAAAGACTGACGGAGGATCATTTTACCCTGTTGTGTCAGGATATACAGGCTCATTTGGCCAAAGGGGCCATCAAGAGGTTGCCGGCATCAGAAGTAGGATGTGGTTGTTATTTCTGCTATTTTGTAGTGCCGAAGGAGGATGGAGGCCTCCATCTTATTTTAGATCTGCACCCGTTTAGCTACTTCCTGAAGCAAGAGAAATGCTTAAGTTGGATCAGGACCTGTCTGCCCTGGACCCCAGACTGGATGGTAGTGCTAGATTTGCAGGGCACATATTTACATATACCCATGCTGCCAAACCTACAGACATCACCTGTGGTTCACAATGGGCCACATGCAATTTTTAGTTTTCTGCACTCCCCTTTGGTCTTAACATTGCCCCTTGGGTGTTCACAAAAGTGGGTGCAGCCAGTCTGTGGAGGTCAGGGGTACCATTCTTCCTCTACCTTAACAAGTAGCAGTTGAAGGAGGGCTTACCCCAGACAGTTGTCACCCATCGCCAGACTACAACAAACCTCCTGCATTCACTGGGGTTTCCTTTCAACCAGGTGTGTGCAAACTTTTTAAATAATCTACTTGTTCAAGGGTCAAAATGCTACTGAGATCTACTTGTCCAGTAAAATCCACTCGTCCCATCTACTCCCTACATTAATTATAAGGGCTCACAGAGAAACATTTAATATGTTTTTATTTTCTTTAATTAAATTCGTTAAATCAATGCTTTGTAAAATGTTGCAGAAAAAACTGTATAGCAACATTATATTTATCATCCAAAACTATAGAAATTGTCTAGGACTACAAAAATAAATGATCTTGCATGTTAGGGTGCTCTAATACTCATATTGACAGTACCTCAGTAGTTGAGATGGATGTTGCCTCTTATGTCCGCACACAAGCTTTGTGCCTCTTATTGTAGGTCAGAGATCAGTAGTTTTGCTGGGGTCATAATCCTCAAAGTTTGGTCCTTCTTACTTAAGAAGCATTAGGTCTTGGAAAACATCTTAAATTAATTGTGTTCCTAGCAGGATCTTCATAGTCATTGCAGGAAACACACATTCACCTTCTGCTGTAGATACACTGAATTTGAACATCATCTCCACAAGCTTTAATATAGTAGTTAACAAGGAAGGTTTTTTTGCTAGCAGGGTGGAGTATGCAGGCAATATCGTAATGCCTTTGGTCTGAAAGCTTTTGATATGGGTTTACAATTCACAAAACTCCTCTACAATTGCCAACCTCTAGTCTGTGGTGCAAAGTACCTCAGAATGTCGTACAGTTGCCTCAGTATCAGAGGGCCCATATTTATAGCATTCCTCTCTACTTTCTGGACACAATATATAATCAAATGCCCGAAATCCTTGAGCTAGCATGCTGTGAAAATTTGCAAACCTCTCATCAATTTACTTAACCACATTGTCAGTGAGCTGTGTGCCACTTTGGATTGGTGCTGCTGGTGGGCAGTGTCCTGATACTTTTATTTCCTAGCCATCAGTAGAAATGTTTCCAAGCGTATTTACTTCGGCTTGGTACAGTTTTTGAAACCACTAATTATATTCACCCAACACATTCCTAAGGCCTATGAGGGTCAGTGCAGACCCCTGTACCGCAGGTGGAACGTGCAATTAAAGCAGTTCATTAGACTGAAAGAATTTTGAAAGCTGAGAAACTAACTTCAGAACATCTCTCAGACTTTAAAGTGTTTTTATAAATGTAAAGCTGGTTACTATGAAGAGGTACTTGTTTGCCTTTGTGGAAGAATCATCACTCCCAGCTGCAACCAGTCCCAGGTGTAGAACCGCTGTCTGCGGGTTTTGTTGCATGGCTGCCAAAGCTCTGGTTTTGCAGGATACTCCTCTAACCTGTTTAATATCAGTGAAATGTGCAAAGTTTTCATTATTTATTCTTGACATTTCTTTGGCATCTCTTTGCCTTTTAGGACTAGACTAGTAAAATTTGAAAATCCATTTTGTTCAAACTGACAGAGGGATAGGGTTTTACAGCTTCTAGAATCCCAAGCTGAACCTTGTGAGCTACACGGTGGAATGGCAGAAGAAAAGGAATGTCTTTCTATAGGAGTGCTGCACCCCTCCCCTAGATCTGATCATAAATGCAGCTACATCAAAATCGAAAGCTATTAGTGATTGGCCTGGATGTTCTGTAGATGGTATACCTACTAAATCCAAAGATAACCCTTAGATTCATTTAACTATACCCTCCAGAACATCTTGAGCATGTGCATGTTCGAGTGGAACAAGATCTGCAAATAGAGTGTAGAGTTTCTCACCATTGACTACTCGAACTAGCACAGCTTCTGGTTCAATAATAGTTCTATCTCTTCTTCCATCAGCAATAATGTAGATCAAACAAGAATTTGAAACTGTTTTTTGATGTCCTGTTAAAGTATATCTGCATCATATCTTATGAACTCTGAGGCTTTTTTGTGATTTGTATAATTTTCTCCTGCATTCCCCCCTGCTTTCTTCAAAGCCCTACATAAGGTTTCCATGTCTGAGAGTGGCTTACCTTGTTTTGGAATTAGACAACCATTATTAAACAAGAAGGCCTGTTTTTTTTCCTCTATCCTTCAGTTTGTGCAATGCTTGCATGATGAGTGGCTGCAGTGTAGGGGCACTGGAATTCGAGGTACTTGCCTTAAGAGACTGAGACTGCAAGGCTGTTTCTTTTATTTCCTGGCAGTGCCATGAAGCACTTCATATGTGCCTTACTAGTTTCATGAGCTCTGATTGGTTCAATAAGCAACTGTTCTTATCCATTTAAGAATGCATTTCTACCTGAACCTGAATGGCTGATTGCTACAGTAGGGTATTTTTGGCAAATTGTGCAGAACACTTTTGGTCCTTCTCCCTTCTGACTTTCCTTTAGGGCTAGTCATACCCAGGAGTCCACCCAGTGAGACTAAAAAACTTTTCTTTTTTTAGCGTCATATTTTTTGTTCTTGATTATATTAGCATTACTTGGGGCTGTACAAGGCCCAATTTCATTTGGCTCTTTTTGGTTTCCTTCTCCTGGCTTTTCTTTATCAGTGTCTTTACTTTAATAGAATCCAAAGTAGGAAAGACTTTGCTGAGACATATTTGCCTGTCAAAAAGACAAAGTGATCAAGTCTGAGACTGAGTGAATATGTGATCCTGTTTTAAACTCACTGTTGAGCTATTGACTCTAATGTATCAGTAGTTCTCTAATTTCTCAATTTTTCTTCCTGCTTCTTTTCAAGTTGGTGCTCTCACTTTCATATTTTCCTGTTTTGACTTATCCTACTGCACATACACCCAACCCCTGCACATGCAAACACTCTTCCCCTTGCAGATACTCACAGCACCACTGCCTACATACACAATGTGCCCCCCTCAACCCACCACCGGCCCAAACAAATCCCTTCTCCCCCACTAGCACAGGCAACCCCCCCTGAAAGCACTGACACACAACACACCTGCACAAGCTTCTGCAGAGAAATAAAAAACCCTTGCACCTACAAACCCTTTGAACAACCACACACCCTGTATAAATAGAAACATTCCATGTAGGTGAGATATGCCATGGCAGGCAAACAGTCAGTAGGAGAGCACCCAGGCACACTCACTTTGCAGAGAGACTGCTGAGAGACACATTCTATAGACACACACAAACTATACTTTGTGCAACATACATTTAATTTCAGCAGGTTTACCATCCTGCAAATTAACTTCCCAAATGATAGAGGGTGGAATCTGGATCGTGGGATGTTTATGAAGTGGTAGTTGTATAAGTTCTGTGGGTGTATTGTCCTCACTGAATATGAATAAAGATATGGAAAAGGGAGTTGAGACCGGCCCCACCCTGTCCCTGTGTAGCAGGTAAAGGCTGATCATCTGGATACAAATAGCAGATGGACCAAGCTGAGTTTATGTCTTTAAATTCATTTTCCTGCTGGTAGAGAGTTGCTCCACTGTAGGTGTTCACATTCCTTCTCATTAGCATTTTAGAGGGAAACCCTAATTTGTAAAGCAGTACTGTGCAGCACACCATTTCTGCAACTACTCCTTCCAGTTAACCATGTAAACCTGCACCTTTACTCTGCTCTTGCTCGCAGCGTGCAGTGCTTTCTGTGGAGGGACATCTCCGCCACATTTTCTTTATTTTGAAGTTTTCCTGGTAGTAAACCAGAGACAATAAGTGCAATGTCACAGAGTATCCATTATAGGATCAAGAATATAGATAAAACCAAACCAAAACAACCCCCAATATAATGCTACACACCACAGCACAATATCAATCAATCAATCACTGCATTTGTAAAGCGCGCTACATACCCACGGGGTCTCAAGGCGCTGGGGAGGGAAGGTGCTACTGGTCGAAGAGCCAGGTCTTGAGGAGTCTTCTGAAGACCAGCAGGTCCTGGGCCTGTCGTAGGATGGTGGGGAGAGTGTTCCAGGTCTTGGCGGCGAGGTAGGAGAAGGATCTGCCGCCGGCGGTGGTTTTTCAGATGCGGGGGACTGTGGCGAGGGCGAGGTTGGCTGAGCGGAGGCTTCGGGTGGGGGTGTGGAAGCTGAGTCGGTTGTTGAGGTAGGTGGGTCCGGTGTTGTGCAGTGCTTTGTGTGCGTGGATCAGGAGCTTGAAGGTGATCCTTTTGTTGACGGGGAGCCAGTGCAGGCCTCTCAGGTGGAGTGTGATGTGGCTGCGGCGGGGGACATCGAGGATGAGTCGGGCCGAGGCGTTCTGGATGCGTTGGAGTCGTCTCCGGAGCTTGTTTGTAATTCCTGAGTAGAGGGCGTTCCCGTAGTCGAGTCTGTTGGTGATGAGGGCCTGGGTAAAGTTTTTTCTCGTGTCGAGGGGGATCCATTTGAAGATCCTGCGGAGCATATGAAGGGTATTGAAGCAGGACGCGGAGACGGCGTTGACTTGCCTGGTCATGGAGAGAGTGGAGTCGAGGATGACCCCCAGGTTGCGTGCGTGGTCCGTGGGTTCCGGGGCTGTGCCTAGTGACGTGGGCCACCAAGAGTCGTCCCAGGCTGATGAGGTGGGTCCGAGAATGAGGACCTCCGTCTTGTCTGAGTTCAGCATCAGTCTGCTGTCCTTCATCCAGTCAGCTACAGCCTTCATTCCTCGGTGGAGGTTAGCTTTGGCGGTGTGGGGAATAGTGAAGGGCAGAAATGGTTTGACTAAATGATACAGCCGAGCAAACATTGACAACAACTGGTGGAACAGATTCAACACACACATCGATCCACCCCAGGTTTAACAAGCGCAATATACATGATCATTCTATTCTAGATTGATTAAATGTCAAGGGCTGGGAAGAAGGCCGTTATGGGCAGCAGAGTACTGTCCATTATGAGCCAGAGCTTATCCTGGAGGCAATTGCCACCAATAACTGTCCCAGTGTGGGCAACTAACAGAGGGGGTATCCGCGTCCTTCATCAAACAGGGAATCACTCTGAAAAGTGTGTGTCGTTACAGAGGAAGTATTGGTGTAGTGGATCCCAAGTCTTTTTGGGCCTGTTCTTGGGAGGAATCTGAAGATAAACTGTGTCTAACTGCTCCTGACAGTATGCCATTTCGTGCAACCATTGAGGGGTAGTAGTGGGTGAGAGCCTGGGACTGCGAATGTAGCCTGCCTGCCTTGTAACATTTGCACAAGCCGTCCCACGCAAATTATGTCTGTGCAACTATATGAATTCCCCATGTCAGTGTCTGGATATCACACCTATCAGTGTATGTAGTGGGCCCGGGAAGGCCACATCATGTTCAGTAGTCAGATGTGCCATATGGGGTGGAGGATGGAGCCAATAGTATAGACATTACTTTTGTGAATTAATAGAATATAGCTTGAAATCTGGTGCAGCGAGGCCACCTTATTCTTCAGGTAGAGTGAGAACTTCCCACTTGACGTGGGGCTGTTTATCAGCAGAGGCAAGCTAAATCATAAGGGATTTCAATGTGTTAAAGAAATGCCTGGTCAAACAGACAGGTATAATATTTTAAAAGATACAATAGTTTGGGGCGAAGGATCATTTTCATCAGAGCTATCCGTCTGGACGGACAGCGGGATCCTAATCCAGCGGGCTTTTTGGTCTTCCATTTTGGATATAGTAACACCATAGTTTTAAGTAACATTGAATCTCTTTATCACAGCTCACCCAGATGCAGAGATACTGCAAGGAGGTTGTGCACCAGGGAGTAGGGTAAGCAAGCAGGTGCACCGGCATTGCATCTGGGTGGGGCTAAGATATCAGACTTGTTCCAATTTATCGTTATACCACAATGAATGTGTAACATTGTAAATTCCTGTATTACTTGGGTGAGATTCTGGTTTGGGCGACAAAGGTAATCTCACCCTGGCATCACAGTCCTTTAATTGTCAGTGGCTGAAGATGGTTTGACTCAGAAGCAGTGACATATGCCCTGCTTACAGGAAAATGTTGAGACAGACTGAGGTCCTTAAGCCACAGCAAAGGCAATACCAGTCATGTCTCAGGCAGATCCTATGTTGTAGTGACTGCACCAATCTGACTTCCAGTGGCAGATTAATCTCAATAGAATTCCCAGGTGTCAGACTTGATCCGGAGATTTTTCTTCAAGCAGTACCCTTGCGCGCCGTTAGGTGCGTCGGTCCACTCCACTGTCATTGGCATCGTGGTTGCCGTGTAGTGACTGCGCCAATCTAACTTCCAGTGGCAGATTCATCACCATAGAATTCCCAGGTGTCAGACTTGATCCGGAGATTTTTCTTCAAGCAGTACCTTTGCACGCCGTCAGGTGGCGCCGGTCTGCTCCATTGTCATTGGCGTCATGGTCACCGTGATTGACGTTTCGGTCGTATATAGGTGCCACCCCCGTGTGCTGATGTTGGTTCTTTTCTTTCTGCACCAGCCTATGTGCACATCTGTAGAAGAGCTACCCTCAGTCGCTTTTAGACTGATTTTTTTACTCTTTTGTCAAACTTTTTGACTTCTTGGAGCATCAAGATGTCTTCCCATAGAACTGGATTCAAGCCGTGTGACTCCTGACACCACATGATATTGGTGACAGATGCACACCTCATGTGCTTGTGGTGTCTGGAGTGCAACTGAGACCTAAAGTCGTGCTCTGATTGCCGGGCCATGAACCCGAAGGCTTCGATTGAGCGGTCCCTAAACCACCTATCGGCCCGGCGGTCAGCTCAGCTTTCCTCCAGGTCTCACTTGAGAGGAAGGTCACGAGACCATTTGCGAGGCCATCACCACTCATCCCGCGCCAAGTCCTCTGGACCTTCAGGGTCACAAAAAGAAGAAGTTGAAGAACAAACGTTCTTTGACTTCACCCTGTCGCTCAGCTGATGAGATGGGGGAGGAGCATTGTCCATCTAGGCCTTTGTCCGCGGAGCCTGCTTCTGGGTCGGCTCCATGCCTCCCCAAGTGAGTTACCCCTACTCAACTCGAAGAGTTTTATGAGGCCATACCTCATATTTGTGCAGACCGACCCTCCTGTGATGCCCTCATCCCAGTAGGGTCGGTGGGGGCCCTCTCGGGCTGTGCACTGGCAGCTTCAGCCTCTGCTCTGGAAGGCACCCCAGGATCTTTTTCTGGATCCGACCCAAAGCCAGTCGTGCCATTGCGACCTTCCCTGACACCGTTCCAAAAGTCAACGCTTCTGAAGTCGGTTGGGCCCATAATCGACATCGATCCCATACTTATTCCCACCTCTGACCGGGAGGCAGAGCGATGACACTCAACGTCAATTCTGACTTCAACGAGGACATCACTGCTCAGGTTGGGTCCTGACCCTTATACCTATGAGTATGAGTACAGTGAGAGTATGGAGGGGTCTCTGGACCTTCTAGAATACCAGTTTCAAGGCCCTTAAATGGGTTGGGCTCAGGAATTAGGTGAAGCAAGTGGGTTAGACGCCTCCCCTGACTCTGGCATGCTTTCTCCCCCTACTGTGGCTACAAAGGAGAGCGCCTTCCACTCAATGGTGGTGCGAAGGGCAGCCAAGGTCCTGGGCCTAAAATTGCCTGCATTGGTTGTCAGGACTAACCTCCTGACTGAGGTGCTTCAGTCTGGGTCTTCAACATCAGAACCCCCATTGCCCTTCAATGAGGCCATCTCTGATGTCCTGTTGGGGACGTAGTCTAAACCCAGCACAGGAGCTCCTGTCAACAGGACAATTGTCCGCTGTCGGAGTCCTGCGCCTAACAACCCTAAATTCCTGACCCAACACCCTACGCCTGAGAGCTAATCATTCAGGCTTCTTTCTCTTCTGTACCCCTGAACAGGGCATCAAAACGATTGGACCAACTTTGGAAGAAAATGGTCTCTTCCTCCAGTCTGGCATTGCGGTCTCTGAACACCGCATGCCTTTTAGGCCGCTACACCCATACTTTATGGTATATGGTCACGCAGGTGCTGCCACAGGTCTCAGAGGAGGCTCGGGACATTCTCTCCCAAGCTGTTGCTGATGGGAGAGATGCAGCCAAGTTCACGATTTGATGTGGACTGGACACCACCAAGTCAATGGGCAGATTGGTTATGTCGACAGTGGCCCTTCGGCACTTCGCTTGGTTGAGGACGTCTGTCTTTTCCGGGGATGTCCAGCATTCACTTATGGAAATGCCCTTCGATGGCACCCATCTCTTTGGAGACAAAGCGCACTCAGCGCTTTAAGGAGTCCTGGGCTACAGCTCGGTCACTTAACCTTGGACCTGCCCCTCGCCCCCCTCAGTCCACTTTTTGCCCCTTTCGTGGGTACAGAAGGGACATCCAACCACGTCCATTTCTCTCCAGCCACCGTGCAGCGGATGCTGCCCAGCCTCTGCGTGGCCGAGGACACATGATCTAACATCCCCATGGATCAGGGAACCAGCGGTCAGCCGAGTCCACCTTACACCTAGTCCCGGTGCAGCCTCCAAGCCTTCCTAGTCCTTCGCTCCATCAAGGACCAGTTGGTGGCAGGATTCGACGTCACCTGCCCCACTGGGAATCCATCACAACAGGCAGGTGGGTTTTGCAAATCGTCCAAAGGGGCTACTCCCTCCCCTGAGAGACTACCTCTCCTGCCATGCCACCATCCGACGATGGGGTGACGGAGGATCACTTGGCCCTTTTCCGCGAGGAGGTTATGGCTCTATTGCCAAGGAATTCATAGAGAGAGTCCCTGTGCCAGAAGTAGGTTGTGGTTGTTAGTCCCGCTACTTTCTGTTTGGGTATTGCTTGGGTATCTATCCTAAGGTAAGGAATCTGCAACTAGAAGTCTCTAGCATATGAACAAGTTTCTTAACATCGGTAACAAATTATCTGGTAGAGACATAGGACCTCATTACAACCCTGGCGGTCAAAGACCTCGAGGGCTGTTTCAACGGAAGCACCGCCAACTGGCTGGCGGTGCTTCCCATGGGATTACGACCGTGCGGAAGCGCCGCGGTCGCACCGCCGGGACCGGCGGTTTCCCGCCACATTGGTCCCGGCGGTTGTAATCCCCATGGGATTACGAATCCCTCTCCCGCCAGCCTTTTCATGGCGGTATGAACCGCCATGAAAGGGCTGGCAGAAAGGGGAGTCGCAGGGCCCCTGGGGGCCCCATGGAGCTTTTCACTGTCTGCATAGCAGACAGTGAAAAGCGCGACGGGTGCAACTGCACCCATCGCACCGCCCAACACCGCCAGCTCTATTTGGAGCCGGCTCCGATGTTGTGGCCGAGATCCCCGCTGGGCCGGCGGGGATCTCCAAATGGCCATCGTGGGAGTGCGGCTGCATTGGCGGGCGTGCGGCGGATTCAACTTCAAAGTTGAAATGAGGGCCATAGTCTAGTTGCAGATTCCTTACCGATCCACCCATTCTTCCTGCTCTGCGAACTGGTTTCTAGGGACAGGAACTCCCTTTCAAGGCCCTAGTTCTGGCACGCCAATCTCAGTGTTCTTCATGGCTTAGCACTTTTGGCGTGATAAACTGTTGGTACGGCCACCCATACCGTTACGCCACCAATACTACGCCCTCCGAATAATGACCCACGAATCACCACGGCGGACATTCAACGGCGGTAAACCATTGGTGGTGAACATCGCCGCAGCAGATATTGCCACCCAAATACAAAACAAGACAACATTGCCAGAACAAAAAACCCATACCTGACACAAAATACACACACCCACCAACAGCACTATAAAACACCCACCCACATCACCCACAGTCCTTTCCTAACACAAGAAGATGGTTATACTTTGAGACGCTAATCCAAAAGAGAGCTGCACACACATATCACAACTACCAATTCACCCGACACGCACCACACACCCCACCACATCACACATCACCCTCTGTACAACGTGCACACACCACACAACATCCATGGCCTTCCAAAGGTACCCCCGTTTCACCGATGAGGAGTTGCGGGTCATGGTTGAGGAAATAATCAGGGTAAAGCCACAGCTATTCGGCGCGCAGGTCCAGCAGATATCCATTGCCAGGAAGATGGAGCCGTGGCGGAGGATCGTGGATAGGGTGAATGCTGTGGGACTACATCCATGCACAAGGGACGACATAAGGAAGAGGTGGAACGACTGTTGGAAATGGCCCTTTTTGTAGGGTTATCCTCAAACTTTTTGCCTTCTTCCTCCTATTTTTTTAGGTCTGTTTTTGCTGGTTTATTGTCTCTGTGCACTTTACCACTGCTAATCAGTGCTAAAGTGCAAGTGCTCCCTATAGAAATTGTACTGTTGATTGGTTTATCCATGATTGGCATATTTGATTTACTAGTAAAGTGCACTAGAGGTGCCCAGGGCCTGTAAATCAAATGCTACTAGTGAGCCTGCAGCACTGATTGTGCCACCCACATTAGTAGCCCTGTAAACATGACTCAGACCTGCCATTGCAGTGTCGGTGTGTGCATTTTTAAACTGCCAATTCGACTTGGCAAGTGTACCCACTTGCTAGGCCTCAACCTTCCCTTTTACTACATGTAAGGCACCCCTACATTAGGTCCTAGGTAGCCCCATGGGCAGGGTGCAGTGTATGTTTAAGGTAGGACATATACTAGTGTGTTTTATATGTTCTAACAGTGAAATACTGCCAAATCGTTTTTTACTGTGCAAGGCCTATCTCTCTCATAGGTTAACATTGGGGCTGCCTTTAAATATCCTCAAAGCGCAGATTCTCTTTGAGAGCAGATAAAAATGTGGAGTTTGGGGTCTCTGAGCTCACAATTTAAAAATACACTGTAAGGAAATGCCTCCTTGGCATGGTTACCCCCTGACTTTTTGCCTTTGCTGATGCTAAGTTATGATTTGAAAGTGTGCTGGGACCCTACTAACAGGCCCCAGCACCAGTGTTCTTTCCCTAAACTGTACCTTTGTCTCCCCAATTGGCACAACCCTGGCACTCAGGTAAGTCCCTTGTAACTGGTACTCCTGGTACCAAGGGCCCTGATGCCAGGGAAGGTCTCTACGGGCTGCAGCATGTCTTATGCCACCGCGGGGACCCCTCACTCAGCACATGCACACTGCCTCACAGCTTGTGTGTGCTGGTGGGGAGAAAATGACTAAGTCATGGCACTCCCCTCAGAGTGCCATGCCAACCTCACACTGCCTGTGGCATAGGTAAGTCACTCCTCTAGCAGGCCTTACAGCCTGAAGGCAGGGTGCCCTATACCACAGGTGAGGGCATATGTGCATGAGCACTATACCCCTACAGTGTCTAAGCAAAACCTTAGACAGAGTGCAGAGTACCCATAAGAGTATATGGTCTGGAAGTTTGTAAAACACGAACTCCACAGTTTCATAATGGCTGCACTTAAATCTGTGAAGTTTGGTATCAAACTTTTCAGGACAATAAATGCACAATGATGCCAGTGTGAAATGTATTGTAACATACACCCATAGGCATCTTAGAGATGCCCCCTGAATACCTACCCGACTTCTGGTGTAGGCTGACCAGTTTCTGCCAGCCTGCCACACACCAGACATGTTGCTGGCCACATGGGGAGAGTGCCTTTGTCACTCTGTGACCAGGAACAAAGCCTGCACTGGGTGGAGGTGCTTCTCACCCACCCCTGCAGGAACTGTAATACCTGGTGGTGAGCCTCAAACGCTCACCCCTTTTGTTACAGCGCCCCAGGGCCTCCCAGCTAGTGGAGATGCCCGCCCCTCCAGCCACTGCCCCCACGTTTGGCAGCAAGGCTGGAGGAGATAATGAGAAAAACAAGGAGGAGTCACCCACCAGTCAGGACAGCCCCAAAGGTGTCCTGAGCTGAGGTGACCCCTGCCTAGAGAAATCCTTGAGTTTGGAGGATTCCCCCAATAGGATTAGGGATGTGCCCCCCTCCCCACAGGGAGGAGGCACAAAGAGGGTGTAGCCACCCTCAAGGACAGTAGCCATTGGCTAATTCCCTCCCAGACCTAAACATACCCCTAAATTCAGTATTTAAGGGCTCCCCAAATCCCAGGAAATCAGATTCCTGCAACCTTAAGAAACAAGGACTGCTGACCAACAAGCCTGCAGAGAAGGAGGAAGACGACAACTGCTTTGGTCCCAGCCCTACTGGCCTGTCTCCAACTTCAAAAACCTGCTCCAACGACGCATCTGACAGGGACCAGCGACCTCTGAAGCCTCAGAGGACTGCCCTGGACTAAAGGA
The DNA here is from genome assembly GCF_031143425.1 of Pleurodeles waltl. Taxonomy (NCBI): domain Eukaryota; kingdom Metazoa; phylum Chordata; class Amphibia; order Caudata; family Salamandridae; genus Pleurodeles; species Pleurodeles waltl. The sequence goes on from NC_090442.1 coordinate 984,085,282, forward strand.
CCAAGAAACTCCCGTGAACAGCAGCCCTGTTCAAAGCCAGCTACTTCTTTGCAACAAAGAAGCAACTTCCAAAGACTTCACGTTTCCCTCCGGAAGGGTGAGACTTCACACTCTGCACCGGACGCCCCCAGCTCGAGATCCAGAGAACAAACACCTCAGGGAGGACTCCCCGGCGACTGCGAGCCCTTGAGTAACCAGAGATGACCCCCCATGAGCCCCACAGCGATGCCTGCAGAGAGAATCCAGAGGTTCCCCCTGACCGCGACTGCCTTTAACAAGGGACCTGATGCCTGGAACCAACACTGCACCTGCAGCCCCCAGGACATGAAGGAACCGAACTTTGACGCAGGAGTGACCCCCAGGCGACCCTCTGCCTAGCCCAGGTGGTGGCTGTCCTGAGAAGCCCCCCCCCGTTCCTGCCTGCACCACTAGAGTGACCCCCGGGTCTCTTCATTGTTTCCTACCTGAAACCCGATGCCTGCTTTGCACACTGCACCTGGTCGCCCCTGTGCCGCTGAGGGTGTGTTTTGTGTGCCTACTTGTGTCCCACCCCAGTGCTCTACAAAACCCCCCTGGTCTGCCCCCCCGAGGACGCAGGTACTTACCTGCTGTCAGACTGGAACCAGAGTGCCCCTGTTCTCCATAGGCGCCTCTGTGTTTTGGGCACCTCTTTGACCTCTGCACCTGACCCGCTCTGAGCTGCTGGTGTGGTAACTCTGGGGTTGCCTTGAATCCCCAACGGTGGGCTGCCTATACCCCAGAACTGAGACTTGTAAGTATTTTACTTACCTCCTAATCTGACCTTTACTTCCCCCCTCCAGGAACTGTTGATTTTTGCACTGTGTCCACTTTGAAAATTGCCATTTTTACAAAGACTGTACATGATATTGTTTCCATTCAAAGTTCCTAAAGTATCTAAGTGAAGTACCTTGCATTTAAAGTGTTTAATGTAAATCTTGAGCCTGTGGTTCTTAAAATAAACTAAGAAAAGATATTTTTCAATATAAAAACCTATTGGCCTGGAGTAAGTCTTTGAGTGTGTGTACCTCCTTTATTGCCTGTATGTGTACAACAAATGCTTAAGAGTACCCTCTGATAAGCCTACTGCTCGGCCACACTACCACAAAATAGAGCATTAGAATAATCTACTTTTGCCACTATCTTACCTCTAAGGGAAACCCTTGGACTCTGTGCACACTATTACTTACTTTGAAATAGTATATACAGATCCAACTTCCTCCATTGGTGGATCAGCGGTGGGGTCTAAGACTTTGCATTTGCTGGACTACTCAGCCAGTACCTGATCACATGACTAAATTCCAAAACTTTTCATTAGAAACTGATTTTTGCGATTTGAGCTATTTTTCAAAAATTTTAAAAGTCCTGCTAGGGCCTTGTGTAAGTCCCTGTTAGCATTTCTTTTAGAGTTTAAAAGTTTTGTAAAGGTTTGGATTAAGTTCTAGAAATAGTTTTAGATTCTTAAAAAGTATCACAACTTTTAGAAAAGTAATGTCTAGCACAGAAGAGATGGTGGTGGAACTCAACCTCTCCCCTTACCTACATCTGGGGATGTCAGAGTTAAGGACTCTCTGTAACCTAAAAAATATAAAGACTGGGTCAAACCCTACCAAAGTGAAGCTCCAGGAGCTTTTGGCAGAGTTTGCAAGAGACCACCCCTCTGAAGATAACCTTCCAGAGGAGGAAACTAGTGACCTGGAGGATAATTCCCTCCCTCCTGTCCTAGTTAGGAAGACCAGGGTCCCTCAAACCCTGGCCTCACAAGTGATAGTCAGAGATACTGGTTCTTCCACAGGGGAGTCCAGTAACTCTGGAAGCATTGAGGGCAGCCTTGATGAAGATGACCTCCTGTTAGCCAGGATGGCCAAAAGATTGGCTTTGGAGAGACAGCTCCTAGCCATAGAGAGGGAAAGACAAGAGGTGGGTTTAGCTCCCATCAATGGTGGCAGCAACGTAAATAGGGTCAGAGAAAATACTGACATGCTAAAAATTCCCAAAGGGATTGTAACAAAATATGAAGATGGTGATGACATCACCAAATGGTTCACAGCTTTTGAGAGGGCTTTTGCAACCAGAAAAGTAAACAGATCTCACAGGAGTGCTCTCCTTTGGGAAATGTTCACTGGAATGTGTAGGAATAGACTCCTCACACTCTCTGGTAAAGATGCAGAATCCTATGACCTCATGAAGGGTACTCTGATTGAGGGCTTTGGATTCTCAACTGAGGAGTACAGGATTGGGTTCAGGGGAGCTCACAAATCCTCAAGCCAGACCTGGGTTGATTTTGTTGAGTTCTCAGTCAAAACACTAGATGGTTGGATTAATGGCAGTGGTGTAAATGATTATGAAGGGCTGTATAATTTGTTTATGAAGGAACACATTTTAAGTAATTGTTTCAATGATAAACTGCATCAGCATCTGGTAGACCTAGGTCCAATTTCTCCCCAAGAATTGGGAAAGAAGGCAGACCACTGGGTCAAGACAAGGTTGACCAAGACTTCCACAGGGGTTGACTAAAAGAAAGGGGTCACAAAGCCTCCCCAGGGGAAGAGTGTTGAGACATCCAAGGGAAAAAGTAAAGAGTCTTCTACAGGGCCCCAAAAACCTGCACAAGAGGATGGGTCCAAAGCCTCTTCACAATCCTCATTTGGGTACAAGGGTAAAAACTTTAATCCTAAAAAGGCCTAGTGTCGCAGCTGTAATCAGCATGGACACAAAACTGGAGACAAGGCCTGTCCCAAGAAAGGTTCCACTTCAACTACTACTCCAGTTAGCACTGGAATAGCCAGTCTCCAGGTGGGATCAACAGTGTGCACAGAGCAAATCAGGGTCCACACTGAAGCTACATTAGTCTCTGAGGGTGGGGTGGACTTAGCCACACTAGCTGCCTGGCCGCCTAACATGCAAAAATACAGGCAACAGCTTTTTATTAAAGGGCTAGAGTAGAGGCCCTGAGGGATACAGGTGCCAGTTCACTATGGTGATAGAGAAACTGGTTTCCCCCGGACAGTACCTGACTGGACAAACTTATCCAGTCACCAATGCTGACAATCAGACTAAAGTACATCCCATGGCTATGGTAACTTTAGAATGGGGAGGGGTCACTGGCCTGAAACAGGTGGTAGTCTCTTCTGCTATACCAGTAGAATGTCTGCTTGGAAATGATCTGGAGTCCTCAGCATGGGCTGAGGTAGAAATCAAAACCCATGTTGCCATGCTGGGTATCCCTGAACTGGTGTGTGTCAAGACTAGGGCACAGTGCAGAGCTCAGGGTGAAAAAGAAGTGTTGGAGTCTGGAATAATGGCTCAACCTTCCAAGAGAAAAGGAAAGAAGACTGGGGAACCAGCTTCAGCACAGAAAAAGAAACAGAACCTCTCTTCTCAGGAAGAAGTTCTATCCCCTGAGGGAACTGAGCCTATGGAGTTAGAACCTTACCAGGTTGAGCTCTCAGGCCCTGGGGGACCCACAAGGGAACAGCTGTGCAAGGGGCAAGAAACGTGTCCCTCTCTTGAAGACCTAAGGCAGCAAGCTGCTGAACAAGAACAAGGAATTGTCAGTGGAACACACAGGATCTATTGGGAAGATGGACTCCTTTACACTGAGGCAAGAGATCCCAAACCTGGTGCCACTAGGAGAGTGGTAGTGCCTCAGGAGTTTAGGGAGTTAATTCTGACCTTAGCCCATGACATTCCCCTTGCTGGGCATTTGGGACAAACCAAGACATGGGAGAGGTTAGTCAACCATTTCTATTGGCCCAATATGTCCCAGAAGGTAAAGGAGTTTTGTGCCTCCTGTGCCACCTGTCAAGCCAGTGGTAAGGCAGGTGGCCATCCAAAGGCCCCCTCATTCCACTTCCAGTGGTGGGGGTCCCCTTTGAAAGAGTGGGAGAGGATATAGTGGCTCCACTTTAACCTCCCACAGCATCAGGGAATCAGTATATCCTAGTAGTTGTGGATCATGCTACTAGGTACCCTGAAGCAATTACCCTTAGGTCCACTACTGCCCCTGCACTAGCCAAAACACTCATTGGTATTTTTACCAGAGTGAGATTTCCTAAGGAGGTGGTTTCTGACAGAGGTACCAACTTCATGTCAGCTTACCTGAAACATATGTGGAATGAGTGTGGGGTGAGTTACAAATTCACCACACCATACCATCCTCAAACCAATGGTCTTGTTGAGAGATTTAACAAGACATTGAAGAGCATGATCATGGGGCTCCCCGAAAAACTCAAAAGGAGATGGGATGTCCTCTTGCCATACCTGCTTTTCACCTACAGAGAGGTGCCTCAGAAGGGAGTAGGGTTTTCCCCCTTTGAACTTCTGTTTTGCCATCCTGTTAGGGGACCACTAGCTCTTGTGAAAGAAGACTGGGAGAGACCTCTCCATGAGCCTAAGCAAGATATAGTGGACTATGTACTAGGCATACGTTCCAGGATGGCAGAGTACATGGAAAAGGCAAGTAAAAACCTTGAGTCTAGCCAAAAGCTCCAGAAGATGTGGTATGACCAAAGGCTGCTATGGTTGAGTTTCAGCCAGGGCAGAAAGTCTGGGTTCTGGAGCCTGCGGCTCCCAGGGCACTTCAGGACAAATGGAGTGGCCCTTACCCAGTACTGGAGAACAAGAGTCAGGTCACCTACCTGGTGGACCTAGGCACTGGCAGGACCCCCAAGAGAGTGTCCGCCTAAAACTCTTCCATTACAGGGCAGAGGTAAACATGTTGATGGTTACAGATGAGAACCAGGAAGCAGAGAGTGAACCTCTCCATGACCTCCTCTCCACTGACCCTAAAGATGGCATAGTAGATGGAGTGATCTACTCAGACACCCTCTCTGGCCAATAGCAAGCTGACTGCAGGCAAGTCCTCCAGCAGTTTGCCAAGCTCTTTTCCCTAACCCCTGGTCAGACACACCTGTGTACCCATGATGTGGACACAGGAGACAGCTTGACTGTCAAAAACAAAATATTCAGACAGTCTGACCAAGTTAAGGAAAGCATCAAAGTGGAGGTCCACAAGATGCTGGAGCTGGGAGTGATTGAGCACTCTGACAGTCCCTGGGCTAGCCCAGTGGTCTTGGTCCCCAAACCTCACACAAAAGATGGCAAGAGAGAGATGAGGTTTTGTGTGGACTAAAGAGGGCTTAATTATGTCACCAAGACTGGTGCTCACCCCATTCCAAGGGCAGATGAGCTGATTGATAAATTGGGAGCTGCCAAATACCTGAGTACATTTGACTTAACAGCAGGGTACTGGCAAATAAGAATGGCACCAGGAGCAAAAGAGAAAACAGCATTCTCTACACCTGATGGGCACTACCAGTTTACTGTGATTCCTTTGGCTTAAAGAATGCCCCTGCCACCTTCCAAAGGTTGGTGAATCAAGTCCTTGCTGGCTTGGAGTCCTTTAGTACAGCTTATCTTGATGATATTGCTGTCTTTAGCTCCAGCTGGCAGGATCACCTGGTCCACCTGAAGAAGGTTTTGCAGGCCCTGCAAGCAGCAGGCCTCTCTATCAAGGCATCTAAATGTCAGATAGGGCAGGGTACTGTGGTTTACTTGGGACACAATGTAGGTGGAGGCCAAGTTCAGCCACTCCAACCCAAGATCCAGACTATTCTGGACTGGGTAGCTCCAAAAATCCAGACTCAAGTCAGGGCGTTCCTTGGCTTGACTGGTTACTATAGGAGGTTTGTGAAGGACTATGGATCAATAGTGACCCCCCTCACAGAACCTACCTCCAAGAAAATGCCCAAGAAAGTTAACTGGACCTTGGACTGCCAAAAGGCCTTTGACACCCTGAAGCAAGCAATGTGCACAGCACCAGTTTTTAAAGCTCCAGATTACCCTAAGCAGTTCATTGTGCAGACAGATGCCTCTGAACATGGGATAGGAGCAGTCCTGTCCCAAACAAATGATGATGGCCTTGACCAGCCTGTTGCTTTTATTAGCAGGAGGTTACTCCCCAGGGAACAGCGTTGGAGTGCCATTGAGAGGGAGGCCTTTGCTGTGGTCTGGTCCCTGAAGAAGTTGAGACCATACCTTTTTGGTACTCACTTCATAGTTCAAACTGACCACAGACCTCTTGGATGGCTAATGCAGATGAAAGGAGAAAACCCTAAACTGTTGAGGTGGTCCATATCCCTACAGGGAATGGACTTTATAGAGGAACACAGATCTGGGACTACCCATGCCAATGCAGATGGCCTTTCCAGGTTCTTCCACTTAGAAAATGAAGACTCTCTTGGGAAAGGTTAGTCTCATCCTCTTTCGTTTGGGGGTGGGGGTGTGCAAGGAAATGCCTCCGAGGCATGGTTACCCCCTGACTTTTTGCCTTTGCTGATGCTAAGTTATGATTTGAAAGTGTTAATCAGGCCCCAGCACCAGTGTTCTTTCCCTAAACTGTACCTTTGTCTCCACAATTGGCACAGCCCTGGCACTCAGGTAAGTCCCTTGTAACTGGCACTCCTGGTACCAAGGGCCCTGATGCCAGGGAAGGTCTCTAAGGGCTGCAGCATGTCTTATGCCACCCTGGGGACCCCTCACTCAGCACATGCACACTGCCTCAGTGTGCTGATGGGTAGAAAATGACTAAGTTGACATGGCACTCCCCTCAGAGTGCCATGCCAACCTCACACTGCCTGTGGCATAGGTAAGTCACCCCTCTAGCAGGCCTTACAACCCTAAGGCAGGGTGCACTATACCACAGGTAAGGGCATATGTGCATGAGCACTATACCCCTACAGTGTCTAAGCAAGACCTTAGACATTGTAAGTGTAGAATAGCCATAAGAGTATATGGTATGGGAGTTTGTCAAACACACACTCCACAGTTCCATAATGGCTACACTGAAAACTGGGAAGTTTGGTATCAAACTTCTCAACACAATAAATGCACACTGATGCCAGTGTGCAATTTATTGTAAAATACACCCAGAGGGCATCTTAGAGATGTCCCCTGAATACCTACCCGACTTCTAGTGTAGGCTGACCAGTTTCTGCCAGCCTGCCACACACCAGACATGTTGCTGGCCACATGGGGAGAATGCCTTTGTCACTCTGTGGCCAGGAACAAAGCCAGCGCTGGGTGGAGGTGCTTCTCACCTCCCCCTGCAGGAACTGTAACACCTGGCGGTGAGCCTCTAAGGCTCACCCCTTTTGTTACAGCGCCCCAGGGCATCCCAGCTAGTGGAGATGCCCGCCCCTCCGGCCACTGCCCCCACTTTTGGCGGCAAGGCTGGAAGAGATAATGAGAAAAACAAGGAGGAGTCACCCACCAGTCAGGACAGCCCCTAAGGTGTCCTCAGCTGAGATGACCCCTGCCTTGAGAAATCCTCCATCTTGAGTTTAGAGGATTCCCCCAATAGGAGTAGTGATGTGCCCCCCTCCCCACAGGAAGTAGGCACAAAGAGGGTGTAGCCACTCTCAAGGACAGTAGCCATTGGCTACTGCCCTCCCAGACCTAAACACACCCCTAAATTCAGTATTTAGGGGCTCCCCAGATCCCAGGAAATCGGATTCCGGCAACCTGAAGAAACAAGAAGGACTGCTGACCTACAAGCCTGCAGAGAAGGAGGAAGGCGACAACTGCTTTGGCCCCATCCCTACCAACTTCGAAAACCTGCTCCAGCGACGTATCCGACTGGGGCCAGCGACCTCTGAAGCCTCAGAGGACTGCCCTGGACTAAAGGACAAAGAAACTCGTGTGAAGTGAAGTTGGTTTTTAGATTGTTAGTTTGAAAATGCCACTTTTAGAAAGTAGGCATTTTCTTGCTTAATCCATTCTGTGACTCTGCCTGTTTGTGGATTCCCCGTCTGGGTCAGTTTGACAGTTGGGCTGTTCACACCTCTCCTCTAGACAGTGACACAAAGGGGGCTGGGGTGTAGCCTGCATATCTTGATTAGCCATCTGTGCTGGAGGGGAGGAGTGGTCACTCACACCTAAAAGGACTGTGCCTGCCCTCACACAGTGCCGTCTCTGACCCCCTGGTGAGTGTCTGGGGCCTGGCTTGAACAAGGAAGGATCTTGCAAACACTTGAGAATTTGCTTTGAAGTTTGCCAACTTCAAAGGCAGAACTAGGTATAAGAAGAAGACCCAAAACCCCAGACTTTTAGAATCTTTCTGGAATCAAGAGGAACCTCTGCAAGGAGAAGAGCTAAAGAGCTAAAGGAGGAGTACTGTCCCTTGGCTGTGTTGCTTTGCTGGACTGGCATGCAGTGGCTGCTTCTGCCTGGAAAGAGTGCAAAGGGTGAACTTTGCTGTGTGTCCTGCTTGAAAAAATTCTCCAAGGGCTTGGAGTAAAGCTTGCCTCCTGTTGGAAGGCTCAGGGACACCAAAGACTTCAGTTTCCTTGACCTGCAGCACTGGGAACTGTGTGTTTTGTGCTGTTCAAGAGGAGAACCCACTGCAACGCAGCCAGCGACGCCGCTGGCCTGCACGGTGACCTGCCGACGCCACACGAAGTCGCATTGCCCCGCTTGACACCGCGACCCTGGTCTCCCCGATGCCGTCATTGGACGACTTCACTGAGCTGCTACTCGCACCGCGACCTGTGGGCCCGCACTCCAGCATCACCTACTCACACCGCAGACTGGGCATCCCGCCGCTCATGCTGACACCGGCGCCACTGCCTGCACCGTGGCCTGTGGACACCACTCGTGAGGTACACGAAGCACCGTCCCATCCCGCACCACAGCCCCGGTCCACCGACGCCAGCACCATCGACTCCTGTGTCGTCACCAGGCATCCTGCCTGCGCCGTGGCCTGTGGACACCGCTCATGAGGGTCACGAAGCACTGTCCGTCCCGCATTGGCCTACCAATGACAGCACTTCAGTAACGACGATGCTGCTGCCTGCACCGTGACCTGTGGACACCGCATGTTGCACTACCCCGCTTCACACCACAGCCCTGGTCTCACCGACGCCGCTGGACGCTGTCACAGAGCCGCTGCCTGCACCGTGACCTGTGGATACCGCATGTCGCATCGTCCCGCTTCGCACCGCAGCCCGACGCCATCCACGCCGGCGCACCTGACTTCATCAGCCTGGAGTTCACTCTGCAACACGTGTGACCTCAAGGGTCCGACGACTCCTGCACTGACTGACTCCGGAACTGACACCGTGACGTCAGTGACACCGCTCTCCGGAGCTCACCGTGAGGATCACGACGCCCTGCAAATCCAAGGTACTGTTTGCGGGTCTACCCGACACCGTAGCTGGCCCGCAAAGCTGCGGCCGGCCTGAACTGTTGGTTTTGTTGATCATGATGCCGTCGTAGCCCCAGGTGGAGCTATAGACTTCAAGGAACTGTAGTTTTGAGTAAATCTTGCAGAATTCATATTTTTCTTACTGTATGTTGGATTTTTATTGTATTTGGTCTTGTTTTATATAGATAAATACTGGCTATTTTCCTAAAACTGGTATGGTGTCCTTTTGTAGTGTTTTCACTTATTACTGTTGTGAGAAAGTAGCCTCTTTCTAGCCTTGTTACCCCCACTTTTGGCCTGTTGTGAGTGTATGTCAGGGTGTTTTCACTGTCTCACTGGGATCCTGTCAGCCAGGGCCCAGTGCTCATAGTGAAAACCCTATGTTTTCAGTATGTTTGTTATGTGTCACTGGGACCCTGCTAGTCAGGACCCCAGTGCTCATAAGTTTGTGGCCTATATGTATGTGTTCCCTGTGTGGTGCCTAACTGTCTCACTGAGGCTCTGCTAACCAGAACCTCAGTGGTTATGCTCTCTCATTTCTTTCAAATTGTCACTAACAGGCTAGTGACCAATTTTACCAATTTACATTGGCTTACTGGAACACCCTTATAATTCCCTAGTATATGGTACTGAGGTACCCAGGGTATTGGGGTTCCAGGAGATCCCTATGGGCTGCAGCATTTCTTTTGCCACCCATAGGGAGCTCTGACAATTCTTACACAGGCCTGCCACTGCAGCCTGAGTGAAATAACATCCACGTTATTTCACAGCCATTTTACACTGCACTTAAGTAACTTATAAGTCACCTATATGTCTAACCTTTACCTGGTAAAGGTTAGGTGCAAAGTTACTTAGTGTGAGGGCACCCTGGCACTAGCCAAGGTGCCCCCACATTGTTCAGGGCCAATTCCCCGGACTTTGTGAGTGCGGGGACACCATTACACGCGTGCACTACATATAGGTCACTACCTATATGTAGCTTCACAATGGTAACTCCGAATATGGCCATGTAACATGTCTATGATCATGGAATTGCCCCATCTATGCCATCCTGGCATAGTTGGCACAATCCCATGACCCCAGTGGTCTGTAGCACAGACCCTGGTACTGCCAAACTGCCTTTCCTGGGGTTTCACTGCAGCTGCTGCTGCTGCCAACCCCTCAGACAGGTTTCTGCCCCCCTGGGGTCAAGCCAGGCTTGTCCCAGGATGGCAGAACAAAGGACTTCCTCTGAGAGAGGGTGTTACACCCTCTCCCTTTGGAAAATGGTGTGAAGGCAGGGGAGGAGTAGCCTCCCCCAGCCTCTGGAAATGCTTTCATGGGCACATTTGGTGCCCATTTCTGCATAATCCAGTCTACACCGGTTCAGGGACCCCTTAGCCCTGCTCTGGCGCGAAACTGGACAAAGGAAAGGGGAGTGACCACTCCCCTGACCTGCACCTCCCTTGGGAGGTGTCCAGAGCTCCTCCAGTGTGCTCCAGACCTCTGCCATCTTGGAAACAGAGGTGCTGCTGGCACACTGGACTGCTCTGAGTGGCCAGTGCCACCAGGTGACGTCAGAGACTCCTTCTGATAGGCTCCTTCAGGTGTTAGTAGCCTATCCTCTCTCCTAGGTAGCCAAACCCTCTTTTCTGGCTATTTAAGGTCTCTGTCTCTGGGGAAACTTTAGATAACGAATGCAAGAGCTCATCCGAGTTCCTCTGCATCTCCCTCTTCACCTTCTGCCAAGGAATCGACTGCTGACCACGCTGGAAGCCTGCAAACCTGCAACATAGTAGCAAAGACGACTACTGCAACTCTGTAACGCTGATCCTGCCGCCTTCTCGACTGTTTTCCTGCTTGTGCATGCTGTGGGGGTAGTCTGTGGGGGTAGTCTCTCTGCACCAGAAGCTCAGAAGAAATCTCCCGTGGGTCGACGGAATCTTCCCCCTGCAACCGCAGGCACCAAAAAGCTGCATTACCGGTCCCTTGGGTCTCCTCTCAGCACGACGAGCGAGGTCCCTCGAATCCAGCGACTCTGTCCAAGTGACCCCCACAGTCCAGTGACTCTTCAGTCCAAGTTTGGTGGAGGTAAGTCCTTGCCTCACCTCGCTGGGCTGCATTGCTGGGAACCGCGACTTTTGCAGCTACTCCGGCCCCTGTGCACTTCCGGCGGAAATCCTTTGTGCACAGCCAAGCCTGGGTCCACGGCACTCTAACCTGCATTGCACGACTTTCTAAGTTGGTCTCCGGCGACGTGGGACTCCTTTGTGCGACTTCGGGTGAGCACCGTTTCACGCATCCTCGTAGTGCCTGTTTCTGGCACTTCTCCGGGTGCTACCTGCTGCTGAGAGGGCTCCTTGTCTTGCTCGACGTCCCCTCTCTCTCCTGGTCCAATTTGCGACCTCCTGGTCCCTCCAGGGCCACAGCAGCGTCTAAAAACACTAACCGCACGATTTGCAGCTAGCAAGGCTTGTTGGCGTTCTTTCGGCGGGAAAACACCTCTGCACGACTCTCCACGGCGAGGGGGATCCGTCCACCAAAGGGGAAGTCTCTAGCCCTTTTCGTTCCTGCAGAAACCTCAGCTTCTTCTGTCCAGTAGAAGCTTCTTTGCATCCACAGCTGGCATTTCCTGGGCATCTGCCCATCTCCGACTTGCTTGTGACTTTTGGACTTGGTCCCCTTGTTCCACAGGTACCCTAGATTGGAAATCCACAGTTGTTGCATTGTTGGGTTGTGTCTTTCCTGCATTATTCCTCTAACACGACTTCTTTGTCCTTAGGGGAACTTTAGTGCACTTTGCACTCACTTTTCAGGGTCTTGGGGAGGGTTATTTTTCTAACTCTCACTATTTTCTAATAGTCCCAGCGACCCTCTACAAGGTCACATAGGTTTGGGGTCCATTCGTGGTTCGCATTCCACTTTTGGAGTATATTGTTTGTGTTGCCCCTATCCCTATGTTTCCCCATTGCATCCTATTGTAACTATACATTGTTTGCACTGTTTTCTAAGACTATACTGCATATTTTTGCTATTGTGTATATATATCTTGTGTATATTTCCTATCCTCTCACTGAGGGTACACTCTAAGATACTTTGGCATATTGTCATAAAAATAAAGTACCTTTATTTTTAGTATAACTGTGTATTGTGTTTTCTTATGATATTGTGCATATGACACTAAGTGGTACTGTAGTAGCTTCACACGTCTCCTAGTTCAGCCTAAGCTGCTCTGCTAAGCTACCATTATCTATCAGCCTAAGCTGCTAGACACCCTATACACTAATAAGGGATAACTGGGCCTGGTGCAAGGTGCAAGTACCCCTTGGTACTCACTACAAGCCAGTCCAGCCTCCTACAACTGTGTGTTATGTGCAAATGCTTTACACATTGCTTCTGAGATAAGCCTGACTGCTTGTGCCAAGCTACCAAGGGGGTGAGCCGGGGTTATCTGAGCGGGTATCTCTCTTATCCTGACTAGAGTGAGGGTCCCTACTTGGACAGGGTGCAAACTGACTGCCAACTAGAGACCCCATTTCTAACATTGGGTGTCAGCGGTGAGGATAGGACTTGCATTTGCACTTGACCTACAGTGATTGGTGTACACTACTACCATATAGCAGACCATTACGTGCCACATAAATTTTTTTGTTTTTGATTTTTTTAACCAATTTTTGATCTTGAGTTCAAGTGAACCCCAACGACATCATGTCTCAATCAAGAGCATCTTCAGTTGCATCCCAGGATTTGGTTTTTGAGGAGGATTGGTTGGAAACCTATTCCATGAAGGAACTGAAGGCAGTTTGTAAAAACCTCAAAGTTCAGATCAGAGGCTTCACCAAAAAGGAGGAGCTACAGAAGGTGCTGAGGGCCTTGGTAGAAGCCAGAACTGCCAGTGGGCAGTCTGAGGATCCAAATGGAGAGTCTGCTGACACAAATTCTAGGGAAGATGTACTGAGGGTGCAGGAGCTGCCGGGGGGGAGGTACCCCTGTGCCAAGCAGCAGTGGTGGATAAAAAGGACTGACTTCAGAGGAGTTGGAGGACAGAAGAGAAGCCAGGAGGCACCAGATTGAGTTGGAGAGATTAAATGTGGAGGCTCGGAGGGAGCAGCGAGCCATGGAGGAAAGAAAGATGCTTTTGGACCATGAGCTTAAAGTAAAAGAGCTGGATGTGAGGAGCAGATCCAGCCAGGATGGTGGCAGCAATTCCTCAGTGCAGTCAGACAGAATTGTGCACATTCCTAAAAACGTAGGGAGAGAGTACAAGAAGGGAGATGACATACAGAGGTGGTTTCAGGGATATGAGGCGTCCATCCACATGAATGGGGTCCTTGAGAAGAATTGGGGAGCAGGATTGTGGAGCCACTTCACAGAGAAGGGGAGGGTCACTTTGCTAGCTTTGGGTAGGGGGTACAACCTCACCTACACTGACATGAAGGAGGTCCTTCTCACTCGGTATGGTCTCACTCCTGACAAGTACAGGGATCAGTTTAGGCAGAGTAAGAAAACTAAGGGCCAGATGTAGGAAGCACTTTGCGAGTCGCAAACGGCAAAATTTGCCGTTTGCGACTCGCAAATGCGTGTTTCCTATGCAGAAATGCATTTTGCGAGTCGTTACCGACTCGCAAAATGCATTTCCGAATCGCAAATAGGAAGGGGTGTTCCCTTCCTATTTGCGATTCGCAATGGTATGCAATTCCATTTGTGACCGCTTATGCGGTCGCAAATGGAGTCGCAGTTACCATCCACTTGAAGTGGATGGTAACCCATTCGCAAACGGGAAGGGGTCCCCATGGGACCCCTTCCCCTTTGTGAATGGACCCCAAAATATTTTTTCAGGGCAGGGAGTGGTCCAAGGGACCACTCCCTGCCCTGAAAAAACCGAAACAAAAGGTTTCGGATTTTTTGAAATGCAGCTCGTTTTCCCTTAGGGAAAACGGGCTACATTTCCAAAAAAAAAAAAACTGCTTTATTGAAAAGCAGGTCGCTAACATGGAGGCCTGCTGACTACAGCAGGCCTCCATGTTAGCGAGTGCCTATACTCGCTATGGGGCCGCAATTTGCGACCCACCTCATGAATATTCATGAGGTGGGTCATTGCGACCCCATAGCGAGTTGCAGTCAGTGTCTGAGACACCGTACTGCATAGCAATTTGCGAGTTGCAAATTGCGAGTCGGAAGGACTCGCAATTTGCAACTCGCAAATTGCTTCATTCCTACATCTGGCCCAAAGTCCCAGGCCTGGGTAGAGTGTGTAGATTTGTTTTGCAGAGCACTGGTTGGTTGGGTGAAGGGCAGTAATGTGACAGATTTTCAGGGGCTGTACAACTTAATTGCGTGGGAGCACTTGTCTAGTCTGTGTTTTGCAGAGCTACGCCAGCACTTGGCTGATAGTAAGCTGACTGACCCCAGGAAGCTTGCTATGGAGGCGGACCGCTGGGTGAGTACCAGGGTCCAGAAGAGGTTTATGGGGGAGACTCCGCCAAAGGTGGGCAGGGTTCCCAGAAGAAGGAGAGGGAAGTCAAGGGAGACGCAGACAGGTCCCAGGATAAGGAGGGAGAAAAAGAGACCCAGGCCCCTTCTGACAGGAAGGAGGGAGGTTCTGGTAGGCAGTGGCCCAGGGCACCCCATTTTCAACCCCCAGTGCTTTGAGTGTTCCCAGTTAAGACACATGAAAGGGGACTCTGTCTGTCCTAAGACAACACACATTGGTGGCCCCTCTACTGAGGTGGTTAATGTGGCCTTAGGGGGAGGTAGCCCCCAGGGGAAGGTCATAGACCATGCCATGATATCCCTTAATTGGGAGGTTGACTCAGAGGGTGAGTTGGTGATCCCTGAGGGTGGGAGTCGTCACTTCCCCCAAGTAACAGTGAATGGGGTCCCAGTCACTGCTCTGAGGGACAGTGGGGCTAGCCATACAATGATGGTGGAAAGGCTTGTCTCCCCAGAACGGTACACTGGCCAGGTGTGTAGGGTGACACCAGCCCATGGGCAGGACTTCTTCTGTCCTATGGCCCTGGTATCCCTAGAGTGGGGTGGGGAGGTGACCCAGAGATGGGTCATAGTCAGTCCCCAGATGCCCATAGACTGCCTTCTGGGGAATTAGTTGCCCCAGGTGTCAGAGGAACTGGGAGAGGTGGCCCCCAGAGGCACCCTCACTGTTCAGTTGTCTGGGGGTACCACTCCAAGGCAGAGGGTACCATATCCCAGCACGAGGGACAGAAGGAGGGAGAGCCCACCCCTGTGCCCTGCTCAGCCTGAGGGTACAGACCCAAGGGCGAGTGACCAGTCTCAGGACACCACTCCTAAACTGGCGGGAAGGGAAGTGGAAAACGGGTGCAAGTCACCTGGGGTTACTGTCACCCACTTTTTAAAACCACAGAGGCTAGAGACCCTAGCATGGCCTGGGTCCTGGCTCTTGGCACTGATAGCTGTCAGTGGCCTCTGTTAGTTGTTATCCTTGTGGTCAGAGTTTTCCCTGGGAGGGGGACTGAAGTCAGACCCCAGGGGTGGAATAGGCCACATCCCACTATGGGCCCTGGTGGTACTGTCTGCCTACTGGGATACATCTGTGAGCAAGGTAAGGTGCTGCACAGATGGAGTTCTCAGATGAGGAGAAGAGGTCCACAAGGTTAGTTCAGTGGGCCCTGAGAGTGTTGACCGAGGGAAAAACCTGAGTTCAGAGAGGCGTTGAACTGGCAAGAGCTCCTGTAGTAGTGGGCCATTTTCCTTGTTCTATCGCCCTGAGCAGGGAAGTCCAGCAAGGTATTAATTGGCCTACCCTGGCTTTAGGCTGGGAGGTGGTTGTGTCAGAAATGGCCCTTTTTGCAGGTTGTCCCCAAACTTTTTGCCTTCTTCCTCCTATTTTCTGAGGTCTCTTTTTGCTGGTTTATTGTCTCTGTGCACTTTACCACTGCTAATCAGTGCTAAAGTGCAAGTGCTCCCTATAGAAATTGTACTGTTGATTGGTTTATCCATGATTGGCATATTTGATTTACTAGTAAAGTGCACTAGAGGTGGCCAGGGCCTGTAAATCAAATGCTACTAGTGAGCCTGCAGCACTGATTGTGCTACCCACATTAGTAGCCCTGTAAACATGACTCAGACCTGCCATTGCAGTGTCTGTGTGTGCATTTTTTAACTGCCAATTCGACTTGGCAAGTGTACCCACTTGCCAGGCCTCAACCTTCCCTTTTACTACATGTAAGGAACCCCTACGTTAGGCCCTAGGTAGCCCCATGGGCAGGGTGCAATGTATGTTTAAGGTAGGGCATATACTAGTGTGTTTTATATGTCCTATCAGTGAAATACTGCCAAATTCGTTTTTCACTGTGCAAGGCCTATCTCTCTCATAGGTTAACATGGGGGCTGCCTTTAAATATCCTTAAAGCGCAGATTCTCTTTGAGAGCAGATCCAAATGTGGAGTTTAGGGTCTCTGAGCTCACAATTTAAAAATATATCTTTTAGTGAAGTTGTTTTTTAGATTGTTAGTTTGAAAATGGCCCTTTTAGAAAGTAATCCATTCTGTGACTCTGCCTGTTTGTGGATTCCCCGTCTGGGTCAGTTTGACAGTTGGGCTGTTCACACCTCTCCTCTAGACAGAGACACAAAGGGGGCTGGGGTGTAGCCTGCATATCTTGATTAGCCATCTGTGCTGGAGGGGAGGAGTGGTCACTCACACCTGAAAGGACTGTGCCTGCCCTCACACAATGCCATCTCTGACCCCCTGGTGAGTGTATGGGGCCTGGCCTGAACAAGGAAGGATCTTGCAAACACTTGAGAATTTGCTTTGAAGTTTGCCAACTTCAAAGGCAGAACTAGGTATAAGAAGAAGACCCAAAACCCCAGACTTTTAGAATCTTTCTGGAATCAAGAGGAACCTCTGCAAGGAGAAGAGCTAAAGACCAGAAGAAGGAGTTCTGCCCCTTGGCTGTGTTGCTTTGCTGGACTGGCATGCAGTAGCTGCTTCTGCCTGGAAAGAGTGCAAAGGGTGAACTTTGCTGTGTGTCCTGCTTGAGAAAATTCTCGAAGGGCTTGGAGTAGACCTTGCCTCCTGTTGGAAGTCTCAGGGACACCAAAGACTTCAGTTTCCTCAACCTGCAGCACTGGAAACTGTGTGTTATGTGCTGTTCAAGAGCAGAACCCACCCCAACAGCACCAATGACGTTGCTGGCCTGCACCGTGACCTGCCGACGCCACATGGAGTCGCATTGCCCTGCTTCGCACCGCAACCCTGGTCTCCCCGACGCCGTCATCGGACAACTTCACTGAGCCGCTGCTCGCACTGTGACCTGTGGGCCCCGCACTCCGGCATCGCCTGCTCACACCGCAGCCTGGGCATCCCCGACGACGCCACTCCTGCTGACATTGGCACCGCTGCCTGCACTGGCCTGTGGACACCGCTCGTGAGGTACACGAAGCACCGTCCCATCCCTCACCACAGTCCCGGTCCACTGACGCCAGCACCATCGACTCCTGTGTCGTCACCAGCATCCTGCCTGCACTGTGGCCTGTGGACACTGCTCGTGAGGGTAACAAAGCACCATCCCGTCCCGCACCGCTGGCTTGGGCCTACCGATGACAGCACTTCAGCAACGACGACACCACTACCTGCACAGTGACCTGTGGACACCGCATGTCGCACCGCCCTGTTTCACACCGCAGCCCTGGTCTCACCAACGCCGGTGGATGCTGTCACCGAGCCGCTGGCTGCACCATGACCTGTGGACACCGCACGTCTCATCATCCAGTTTCGCACCCCAGCCCCGACGCCATCCACGGTGGCTCACTGGACTTCATCAGCCTGGAGTTTGATCTCCAACGCCTGGGACCTCAAGGGCCCGACGACTCCTGCACCGACTCCGGAACCGGCACCGCAACGTCAGTGACGCTGCTCTCCGGAGATCACCGTGAGGATCATGACGGCGTGGAAATCCAAGGTACTGTTTGCGGCGCTTCCCAACACCGTAGCAGGCCGGCAATGCCGCAGCCGGCCTGAACTGGTTTTTTTGATCGCAACGCCGTTAGAGCTATTGACTTCAAGGAACTCTAGTTTTGAGTAAATCTTGCAGAATTCATATTTTTCTTACTGTATGTTGGATTTTTATCGTATTTGGTCTTGTTTTATATAGATAAATATTGGCTATTTTTCTAAACTGGTGTGGTATCCTTTTGTAGTGTTTTCACTTATTACTGTGTGTTATGTGCAAATGCTTTACACATTGCTTCTGAGATAAGCCTAACTGCTGGTGACAAGCTACCAAGGGGGTGAGCCGGCGTTATCTGAGCGGGTATCTCCCTGACTAGAGTGAGGGTCCCTACTTGGACAGGGTGCTAACCGACTGCCAACTAGAGACCCCATTTCTAACAACGACCTACTAGGGAAGGTGTGTTCCGTTTCTGCAAGGCACCAGCTCGCCATCTAGCAGACAGGCGGTGGACCCCCACCTCCTCCCCACAGCTGACAGCATGGGAGGAGCAAGTCTTGGCAATCCTGCATCCTGAGGGACTCACTGGAGTAGCCGGAGGATCGGACACTTGAGAGTCAACATTTACTACCTATCACCCCCCATACCTGCATGCCACCACAACCCCTCACCCTGACACCCATCCCCCCACTCCATCCCACACAGTGCACCACCACAATTACCAAAATTAAATCTCAAGCACTGCATGCCATACCCACTGTATGCACATCCCTTCCAGCCTTGCATGTACACCCACCACGAATGCATGCACAGCATGGAGAACTAACGATCCCACAATCACCATACACAAAAAAAGGTGGCAGGGCAACAGCAATATTATAGGGGAAGCTAGTGATGCTGAATATGTCAGACATGTAGCATAATACACCACTTACATCCTCACGGGTGCTCCATCCAATCTCAGCGGTGAGGAGGTGCCACGGCTACCCAGTCCCCCACCAGAAGATGCCCCCAGTGATGACAGCAGCTCCCAAGCTCCGGATCTGGATGAGCTCACTGGCCCATCAGGGACAACTGGTCAGTCGGATACCCCAGCCCACACCCAGTCCACTACAAAGCCTCAGAATCAAACACCACAGCAGCCACCCAACATCCCCAGACCCATGTCCTGAGGACCCGTCAATCATTAGTGTGTCCACCTGTACAGGGACCCCAGTATACACGTCACAGGCAAGACAATGAGGGTGATGGGGTCAGTGGGAGTGGGCAGAGCATTCAGAGGACTCGGGCACCAGGGGCCAGTGACGGTCTGAGGACAGCTGTGAGTCAGGGGGAGGAAAGGCCCAGGGAACCGACTGCCCAGGACACACTCGCTATTGTCCAGGGGGCTTACCAAGAATCCCAGGACAAGATGGGTCAGGTGATAAACATCATGCAGACGAACCAGCGGCTGCAGAGGGAACACCGCAAGAGATCAAACAAGAATTGCAGACCCTGAACACCACCATGGCCTCCATTGCAGGGGTGCTGGGTGACATGGCCAAGATCACGAGAGACTACACAGCACACCAGTGGGCCCTTCCACTAGCCAGTGTACTGACCAGCCCTCCGCATCTGCTGCAGCTAGTGGACAGGAGGCCCTGCCACTGGACCCACAGGCCACCAGCACCCTCCCTCTGCAGAAGGTGAACCACCCCGCAATCATTCCCTGCAACCCAGACAGGCACCAGAGAAAGTGCCAAGACCAAGACCACTGCCAGGGAATGAGCCCCTTCTGAATGTCCCCCTTGTGTTCCACAGTGTCACCTTGTCCACTTTGAACTGCCATTGCTCCCCTTCCTATGGCCCCTTGGACACTAGACCTGTGCTACATGCAGACTGGCCCACTACACTGTCCCATCCATCACCCCACTCTATTGCACTTTGCATCGTATACAACCTTTTAATAAACACCCTTGGACACATCTTGAGTAATAGTGCTTTATCTGAAGGTAATGTACAATGTATTGAACTGTAATGAACTGCATGCTCCTGTGTAAATGTCCAGTCATATGTTGATCCATCCTACAAATGTGTCTCAGCAGTCTGTACACATCACAGTATTATGCTGTTGTAACCATAGCAACATGTGCAATAATGGAAGACATAGGGGGCAGTCAGGTGGGATGCAAAGGTAATGACTGGCATTATGCTACAGCCACACAGCATAACACTGAAATGGAGAAATGTTTAGTTCAACAGTCTTACTGAGTGGCATTGGAAGTACTGCTGTATCAAATGTGTCCTGTTGTCCACATCCTCCTCCTCTTCCTCCTCACTGTCCTGAGTGCCCACTGCTGCCACAGCTCCATTGTCACCCTTCCTCCTCCAGATAGGGCACATGGCCTCTGAGGGCCAAATTATGCAGCATGCAGCACACAACAGTCCTGCAGACCTTCTTAGGGGAGTAGCATAGGGCTCCACCTGTCAGATGGAGGCACCTGAACCTGGCCTTCAGGAGACCGAAGGTCTTTCAGCAATCCACCTGTTATGCCCATGAGCATCACTGCTCCTATTCTCAGTCCCTATTCTCAGATTCTTAACAGGGGTCAGGAGCTAGGACAGGTTTGTGTAGCTGGAATCACCTGCAAGAAGTGAGGGACACACATTAGCCCTGCACAATGGCATAAGGTATGACTCCTGAAGGCATACACTGACATACATTGGGTGCGGACTCACTTATAAGCCACACTCTGCACCTCTTTAGTTGTGCAATCAGCTGTGGGACACTGCTGCTCCTCAGGACAAAGTCACCATGCGCTGACCCAGGATACTTGGCAGTGACGTGAGAGATGTACTGGTCAGCAAAGCACACCATCTGGACATTGAGTGAGTGGAAACTCTTCCTATTCCTGTTCACTTGTTCATTGGCCCTGTGCGGGACTAAGGCAGTATGGTCCTGCCAATGACCCCAATAACATGTGGTATATGTCCCATTGCATAGAATACAGCCTTCACTGTTAGTAAATCATCTACCTGGGGGAATGAGATGTAGCTGCACATGTGTTTGAACAAGGCTTCCAAAACCCTTGCAAGCACAATCAAGAACATTGGCTGGGACATTCCTGCAGCCAAGCCCACTGTCACCTGGAAAGAGCCAGTTGCCAGGAAACGGAGCACTGAGAGTACCTGCACAAGAAGGGGAGGATTACTGTTGTGCAATTGTAAGGAAATGCCTCCTTGGCATGGTTACCCCCTGACATTTTGCCTTTGCTGATGCTAAGTTATGGTTTGAAAGTGTGCTGGGACCCTGCTAACCAGGCCCCAGCACAAGTGTTCTTTCCCTAAACTGTATCTTTGTCTCCACAATTGGCACAACCCTGGCACTCTGGTAAGTCTCTTGTAGCTGGTACCCCCTGGTACCAAGGGCCCTGATGCCAGGGAAGGTCTCTAAGGGCTGCAGTATGTCTTATGTAACCGTGGGGACCCCTCACTCAGCACATGCACACTGCTTCACAGCTTGTGTGTGCTGGTGGGGAGAAAATGACTAAGTCGACATGGCCTTCCCCTCAGAGTGCCATGCCAGCCTCACACTGCCTGTGGCATAGGTAAGTCACCCCTCTAGCAGGCCTTACAGCCCTAAGGCAGGGTGCACTATACCACAGGTGGGGGCATAGGTGCATGAGCACTATGCCCCTACAGTGTCTATGCAAAACCTTAGACATTGTAAGTGCAGGGTAGCCATAAGAGTATATGGTCTGGGAGTCTGTCAAACATGAGCTCCACAGCACCATAATGGCTACACTGAAAACTGGGAAGTTTGGTATCAAACTTTCTCACCACAATAAATGCACACTGATGCCAGTGTGCAATTTATTGTAAAATACACCCAGAGGGCATCTTACAGATGCTCACTGAAAACCTACCCGACTTCCAGTGTAGGCTAGTTTTTGCCAGCCTGCCACACACCTCACATGTTGCTGGCCACATGGGGAGAGTGGCTTTGTCACTCTGTGGCCAGGAACAAAGCCTTACTGGGTGGAGGTGCTTCTCACCTCCCCCTGCAGGAACTGTAACACCTGGCGGTGAACCTCAAAGGCTCACCCCCTTTGTTACAGCACCACAGGGCATCCCAGCTAGTGGAGATGCCCGCCCCTCTGGCCACTGCCCCCACTTTTGGCAGAAAGGCTGGGGGAGCTAATGAGGAAAACAAGGAAGAGTCACCCACCAGTCAGGACAGCCCCTAAGGTGTCCTGAGCTGAGGTGACCCTTACTTTTAGAAATCCTCCATCTTGTAGAAGAAGGATTCCCCCAATAGAATTAGAGCTGTGCCCCCCTCCCCACAGGGAGGAGGCACAAAGAGGGTGTAGCCACCCTCAGGGTCAGTAACCATTGGCTACTGCCCTCCCAGACCTAAACACACCCCTAAATTCAGTATTTAGGGGCCCCCAGAACCTAGGAAACCAGATTCCTGCAACCTTAATAAGAAGAAGGACTGCTGACCTGAAGCCCTGCAGTGAAGACGGAAACGACAACTGCTCCTACTGGCCAGTCTCCCAACTTCGAGGAAAACTGCAACAGTGACGCATCCAACAGGGACCAGCGACCTGTGAAGCCTCAGAGGACTGCCCTGCAACCAAGGACCAAGAAACTCCCGAGAACAGCGGCCCTGTTCAACAATCTGCAACTTTCTGCAACAAAGAAGCAACTTTAAAGACTTCACCTCAGGGAGGACTCCCCGGCGACTGCGAGCCCGTGAGTAACCAGAGACGACCCCCCTGTGCCACCACAGTGACGCCTGCAGAGGAAATCCAGAGGCTCCCCCTGACCGCGACTGCCTGTAACAAGGGACCTGGCGCGTGGAACCAACACTGCACCGCAGCCCCCAGGACCTGAAGGAACCGAACTCCAGTGCAGGAGTGACCCCCAGGCGACCCTCTGCCTAGCCCAGGTGGTGGCTACCCCGAGGAGCCCCCCCGTGCCTGCCTGCATCGTTGAAGAGACCCCCAGGTCTCCCCATTGCTTTCAATACAAAACCCGACGCCTGTTTGCACTCTGCACCCGGCCGCTCCTGTGCCGCTGAGGGTGTACTTTCTCTGCCTGCTTGTGTCCCCCCCCCGGTGTCCTACAAAACCCCCCTGGTCTGCCTGCCGAAGACACGGGTACTTACCTGCTGGCAGACTGGAACCGGGGCACCCCTGTTTCCATTGAAGCCTATGAGTTTTGAGCACCTCTTTGACCTCTGCATCTGACCGGCCCTGAGCTGCTGGTGTGGTAACTTTGGGGTTGCCTTGAACCCCTGATGGTGGGCTACCTTGGACCCAACTTTGAACCCTGTAAGTGTTTTACTTACCTGTGAACTTAACAATTACTTACCTCCCCCAGGAACTGTTGATTTTTGCACTGTGTCCGCTTTTAAAATAGCTTATTGTCATTTTTGTCAAAACTGTACATGCTATTGTGATTATTCAAAGTTTCTAGAATACCTGAGTGAAGTACCTTTCATTTGAAGTATTACTTGTAAATCCTGAACCTGTGGTTCTTAAAATAAAGTAAGAAAATATATATTTTTCTATATAAAAACCTATTGGCCTGGAGTAAGTCTTTGAGTGTGTGTTCCTCATTTATTGCCTGTGTGTGTACAACATGTGCTGAACACTACCCTCTGATAAGTCTACTGCTCGACCACACTACCACAAAATAGAGCATTAGAATTATCTTTTTTTGCCACTATCTTACCTCTAAGGGGAACCCTTGGACTCTGTGCACACTATTTCTTACTTTGAAATAGTATATACAGAGCCAACTTCCTACAGCAATGGATAGTAGGTAGCAGATCAGGCTCTAATTGTGCACACAGCTCTGTGATTGTGGCCTTGTCCAGACGAAAGGTGAGTATGATGTGCCTGTCCTCCAGTGTAGCCGAGTCCCCAAGGGGTCTGTACACAGGTGCTTTCCTCCTCCTCCTATTCCTGTGCAGTGGTAGGTACCTAAGGGACACAAAAGTAAGAAGGGAGTGACAACAGGAACCATGAACACACTACAGCAGTGTACCCAGAGCATGCGTGTATGTTGAACACTGAAATGGTCTAGCTGTGTACATTTGACTACAATTATGCACTTATTAATCTGTACAAGTGTACTAACATTTGAAAATGGCAACTGCCTGTCCTGTATACAGGGACAGGTGGAAGTGACACCACTCCTCCTGTGTTCACGTCATGGCGGGAGGCGATCTGCCGCAGACGCGACTGCCATTTTATTCCGACCACATCACTTGATTCCTGACTTTCCACAGGATGACATCTCCACTGCAAGTGCTGCTGTGACCTGTGTCTGGAACCTGCCATTCCCCGTGCAACAGGGGAAAGGGCCTTAGCCTTCACATCGGAGGAGTTGGAGAGGCTCGTGGATGGGGTCCTACCCCTGTATGGGCAGTTGTATGGGCCTCCAGACCAACAGGTGAGTACACTATGGGTACATTGCATGCAACATGGCTGCATGGAGATGTGTGTGGGTGCTGACAGTGTGTCATTTGGGGGGTATGGCTGGTGGCAGTGTTAATGCAGAGGTACGGGTCATGTGTGTGCCTGATGAGGGGCAAATGCAGTTTGTAGGCCATGTGTGTGACAGGCTGGATTGCCTGGTTCATGGTGTCCCAATGTTTGTGTTTCCTCTGCAGGTCAGTGCCCATCAGAAGAAGGGGTTGTGGCGTGCCATCGCCAAGGATGTGCAGACCCTGGGGGGTCTATAGTAGGCAGAGCAGCCACTGCAGGAAACGGACGCTGGGCCCAGAAGACCACGGAGGCCCAGCTGGGGATGGCCTTCCAACGAGGGAGGGGTGCCCGTCAGAACCTGACCCCGCAGATGGCCAGAATACTGGCGGTGGCCTCCCCAAAGCTAGATGAGCACTTGAGGGCATCACAGCAGCCACAAGGGGGTGAGTACAGTGTGTTTGACAACCATCTCTGTTGTCTGGCATGGGATTTGGGTGCAGGGTACTGGTCAGTGGATGCCCCAATATGCCAGTTTAGACATTTCTGCGTGGTCCAGCTTAGGTTATTTGGGTGAAATGCATGTTTTTGATTGCTAGGTAGCTGGCTTTCCATGGCAGACTAGGCTTAGTTGGTCCTATTTTGTGTGCAGATGGCAGCGTTTGGCTCTTACTTGCTGTGGTATTTAGCCAATGGTATGCCAGTGTGGTCCATACTGCCCATTCTCAGTCTCAGTGTGTGACAGTGATGTGTATGCCATCTGTGCTGTTAGTGCTGTGATTGACCCTGTGCTCCCTTTCCTTCTCCCCCCCTCCTTTTGTCATCCTGTCCATGTGTGCATTAGCATCATCTGGCAAAGGAACTGGGGCACCGGCAAGTGAGGGATCTGCAGCCCATGGAACCCAGGAGGCAGAGTCCCCCGTGAGGACCAGTGGGACAGAGGGCGAGGGGAGCACCATGGCTAGGACAGGAGCTGATACCACTGACTCTGATTCCTCCTCTGATTAGAGCTCCGTGGTGGTGGCGGACCCCTCTGGGTCCACCCCAGCTGCAGGTTCTACTGCCATCCCCTTTACTAGCACCGTCCTCCCAGTAGCCCCCAACCGAGTTGCCCATGCCCGCTCCCCCAGGAGGGCGGGCACCACTTCGCCCCAGGCACCTCAGGCCCTGCCCCAGTCAGCCCTGCTGCCCTCAGTGCGGAGGGTATTGACCTCCTGAGATCCATATCTGTAGGGCAGTCAACCACAGTGAATGTCATCCAGGGGCTGTCAACCCAGGTGCAGCAATGCAGTGCCTTCCTGGAGGGCATTCACAGTGGTTTGGCGGCCCTGCAGAGACCGTTTAAGGCTCTGGCCTCTTCAATGATGGCAGCCAGTGTCCCTGTTTCTTCCGTCCCCCCTCCAACTACCACTTCCCAATCCCAGTCTCCTCACCCCAAACCCATTTCCTCACCCCAAACCCATCCCACGCACACATTCAGACAAGCATGCACACAAAACATGACAAGACTCGCACATCCAAACACAAGCACCACACTTCTTTACACATGCACTCACACAGCCAACACATAGATGCACACACATCATCATCCACTGCCTCCACTGTCTCCCTCTCCTCTTCCTCTTCCTCCCTCACAGTTACATCTGTACTCACACCTGCATGCACTGCATCAACAGTCCCTGGACCTGCAACCTGTACAGCCTTGCCCCCAGTCACCACAACAGCAGACCCGCAGACATGCACACCACACACCACATGCGCAGTCACCACCATCACCACCTCATGCAGCACACCCACCTCACTTGCAGACACCACCACAACATCATCCACACATCCTGTTTGACCTCCCCCACCCTGTCAGCCCTCCTCCAAAGACACACAAATGCTCGCACTCAGACCCCCAACAGCCATCCCCCTCACACAAGCACACCGTCCATGCACCTGCACCCAAGTCCAGCACACCTCCTCATCCTACAACCGCTCCCTCTACCTCCACTCCCATCTGCCCTCCCACATCCGCCCCATTGGCCATAAAAAGATTTTCCTTTCCCGCCTTGAACTCTTCCCTACACCCCTGTCCTACCCGTAAGAGGAAGGTCCCACCCCCCCCAGCCCAGTACCTCAAGCATCCAGTCTGACACTGTTCCACCCCCAAAGTCTCCAGGTGCCATTAAGGGGCACATGAGTGCGAAGCCGCCCTCCCGCCCCAAGGATACTCCTCTGCCCCTAAAACGGAGGGCTTAAGTGCTGCATCCTCCCAAACAGACAACCAAGACCATGAAGCCACCTCCAAAACCTAAGGCCAAGGAGACCCCTCCCAAAACAAAGGCCAAGGAGACCTCTCCCAAAACAAAGGCCAAGGGGACCCCGCCCAAGAAAAGGCCAAGAAGACCCCTTCCAAGGCAACAAAGGCCAAGGAGGCCCCTCCCAAATCTAAGGCCAAGGAGGTCCCTCTCAAAGCTAAGGCCAAGGAGGCCATCCTGAACCAGAGGCCAAAGAGCCCCCTCCAGAACCAGAGGGCAAGGTGCCCCCTCCAGAACATGTGGTCAAGGAGCCCCCTCCGGAACCAGTGGGCAAGGAGCCCCCTCCAGAACCAAATGGCGAGGAGCCCCCTCCAGTACCAGTGGCCAAGGAGCCCCTTCCCATCCCCCCCACCGCCTGAGGTGCCTGCCCAATTCCAACATAATGACCCTAAACAGTGGAGTCCTGATGTTTTCGGGAGTCAAGTTGGGGGTTGGACTTTGCCCTGTGGGCATTAGAGACTTTGAACTGGCCTTTGGGCCTGCATGTTAATATGCAGTTGTGTATGTTTTTGGATTTGGTCTTTCCATCCCACAGAGTTACAGTGGTTGGAACAGAGGTATGTGTCCTGGCTTTCTTTGCTCCTGGGTCCTGTTTCTGTCGATTTACTCTGCGGCTGCTTCAGGGTGTGGTGTGTGTGTGTATATGGCGTGCGTTGTGTGTGTGTGTGTCACTCTCCCCTCCCTCCCTCCTTTGTGTGATAGGCGGCTGTACTCACCGTCATCTTCGTCAGCGTTGGTGCTCCAGGACAGTATAGGTACAGCATCAAGAAGCCTTGCAGTTCTGGCTGCATGGCGGCTGCGGACTCCTCTGTGTCCCTAGAGGTGAGCGTCTCCTTTTATATGTTGTGTTTCCGCCAGGCTTTTGGTGACGTTGCTACCGCCCCGGAAATCCTGGCAGTTTCCTATGTCATAATATGGTGGGCGCGTCCTTGTCTTTCGCCTGCCTGTAGGTGGCTACTGCCGTGTTCAGTGTTCGTACTGCGCTGGCGGTTGGTGAGGTACATTGGCTGTCTATAGGAGGGATCACCGCCATGGTCATTATTTGGCGGTCATTACCGCCGGCCTGGCAAGTGTACTACTGCCATCGGCAGCGTGGCGGTCATCTGACTGCCAAGGTCATAATGACCACCTATGTCTCTAACAGATAATTCGTTACCAAAGGTAAGTAACTTGTTCGTTAAGTCTCAAGAAATGCATGTCAGGTGGACGTTTCATAGGCAGCAGCCTGCCATGAACAAAAAACAAAGGGCCAGATGTATGAAACTTTTTGCACTCGCAAAATGTGCGAATCGGAAAATTCCTCCGTTTGCGAGTGCAAAAACGTGGTCTGCGATGCATGAAAGGCATTCGCAAACCAAAAATAAGAAATCGCAAAAATTGCGATTTTTTGCGTTGCAACCTAGTATTGCGAGTCGCATTTTGTGATTCGGTATTTCCAGTTGGAAATTGTGAGGCTCAAATTGTGATTCGCAACATCCAAGTCGCAAATTGATGCATCAAAAAATCGCAAATTGCGATTTTTCGCAGAATGGCATTTTGCACATGCAAAATACCACTAAGTGAAACCAGGTGGTAACCAGGTGCAACCTATATAAAGAGGCCCAGAATGCCTCAGAATCTTTTCCACAATGGCTGCACTCTACGTCTTTGCAAGGAGGATGAGGATCTTGGCAGGTTTGAGGAGAGGGAGGAGGAGACAGGAGCGCATTTTCAGAGTTTTAACTTGACAGAGGAGGAAATATTTGAGAGGTATAGGTTGAACTCAGCCATGATACTTGATCTGATAGCTGAGCTACAACCCATACTGCAGCGCAGAACACTAAGGACTCACAGCATGCCCTCCCATGTGCAGGTATTATGCTCCCTCAACCTACTTGCCTCAGGGAGCTATCAAGGGGTCATAGCATCAGCTGGAGGGGTATCACAGAGTACCCTGTCTAGATTTGTCAATGCATTTATCAACGCCATGCTGAGCAGGATACACCAGTACATCAGATTCCCCCACGCCCCAGAGGATATACAGCAGACAAAAATACATTTTTACCAGATAGCACAGTTCCCCCACGTCCTAGGTGCCATAGATGGGACACGTGGCAATCTGTCCACCATCAGCCACAGAGTATGTGTACCGCAACCGCAAATACCAACATTCAGTGAATATACAGGTGATTTGCAATGCCTTCTATATCATAACTGATCTCGAAGCCAGGTACCCAGGGAGCACCCATGATTCGTACATCTTTCGCCATAGCAGCATTCACACAAGACTGCTAGCTGGGGAGTTTGGAGAAGGATATCTACGAGGTATTGTCCCTCTATACAATGGCGCATTGATGGCGTGCTGATGTCAGATGGCTCTGTTACTCATCATACCCTGTGTCCCTTCCAGGTGACAGTGCCTACGCAGTGCGCACCTACATGATGACACCCTACCTCAATCATGCAACACCTGCTGAACGGAGGTACAATGCAGCACACAGGGCGACCCGCAACGTGGTGGAGCGCACCTTTGAACTGCTGAAGAGTCGCTTCCGGTGCCTCCACAAAAGTGGAGGGGCACTACAGTACAGCCCAGAGACCACATGTAGAATAGTGGCTACTTGTGCAATCTTGCACAATATAGCTACCACCAGGGGCATACCAGTAGAAATATGTGAATCTGAATCTGATGAGGATGATGATCCCAGAGGGAAGGCAAAGGCGTGCTGACATCACGCACAACCATTTCAGATGTAAGTATGAACAACACAAATGCACTGACAAATGTACCTTTATTACCTTAATGTCAGGTAATGTTAGTCCAACGAATAGCAAAAGAAATGAGTTAAAAAAACTAGAAACAATAGAAGTTCAGAGTAATGCACTATTACTTCATAGTGAAGTCATTACCCCTCTGGCCGCTACAGTTACTTTTTGCGGCCACGCACACCACTCGGGTGCCTAGTTGCCTCACTGGCACCTCGATTGTCCGCCTCAGTGGCAGTGCTGTGCCTGGCTCTGCGCCGTCTGGTGTCCATTGTAGGTACAGCTAGACTGCTGAGGCTGGAAGTGTCCTCTGGGTCCCCCAGTGCAAGCTCACTAGGTGTGGCTGACCTCTGCCCCATGATGTTATCAATCACATTTGTGATTTGGACAAGCCTGTTAGCCACATCCCTGCTGCTGTGTGCTGCCTCCACCTGTGCAGCCACTGCACGACGTGCAATCAGTGAGGTTGAAGTAGCTACCCTGTTGACAGAGCGACAGAAGCCCCCGAACATGTTCATGAATCTGCGCTCCTGTCTGCGGTGGCTCACCCTGTCATGGTGCAGCTCCTGGCATAGTTCCCGCACAGCAGAAGTGAGCTCTCTTGTGTCCTGCGATGCCTGCACCTGTCCCTCATGCAGCAGTTCTATGTTCGCATTCAGGCACTCAAGCTGGCGATGTAGGCCCCCCATGTTGGCGTTATGTTGCTGCATATTTTTTTGTAAGCCAAGGATCCTTTTGATCTGTAGGCGCTGCTGCTGCAACATACCTGCTTCCAGCCTACCAAAGAAGGAGGGACCCTCACCTGCCTCATTCGCCTGTGCACCGGCATTTGTCGCCATCCTGCCTTGTGCTGTGGTCTGCTGAAAACTGCCCTTCTGCATCTGGGTGCACCTGCCAGTTGGGGATGGTGTATGTGGCCCTTCCTGCTGCTCATCTGAGTCTTGACTGAGCTCTGGCAGTGGCAGTGGCAGTGCCCTGGGCCTGCGTCGGAGTGGTGCAGTGGTGAGAGACCCACTTGTGTTTGAGTCTGAGGCTGGATGGGTGTCAGTCTCCCCTATGCTGGCACATGCTGTGGCTGCTAGGCCTGGCCCACCTGCAATGACAATATGCAGCATGTCAGTTATGTTTGTTTCAAGTAAGGTCACACAATGGTAATAAAGGTACAGGTACTTCTCTTCACTGTGTTGTGGGTGTTGTGTTCTTCTGGGTGTTGCTCTACGTAATTAGATTGTATGTGCTACTTTCAGCTCTGGGTTGTGGACTGCCACTCCCATAATGCATTGTTGTGCTGCTTCTAAGATGTGGAGTGGACTACTTCTCACAATGTTGTACATTACTTGCTAATTCCTAAGGGGCTTTTGTGCATACACATATGGGGTTACAATTCAATATTGCACTTACCTTGGCTGGTACTAGGTGTGCCGGAGGTGTCGATCTCTGTGACCCCAGTCACTGCTTCAGGGAGGAGTGTGGACTCCACTAGGTCCTCTAATGGGGTGGATGGTGCCTCTGTGGGTGGACCGCCTCCTGTGCCCCTGGCCTCCTGCAGTCTTCTTGCCACCCTCTCCTTCGCACGGGACCGCAGGTCATACGACCTCTTCTTTATTTCGTCGATCGAGCGCTGTGCCACTCCAATTGCGCAGATCTTGGTTTGTATATCTGCCCAGAGTCTCCTTTTCTCACTCTCCGGCACCTGGAGTGAACTTTTCCCCAAAAGGCGGTCATGGCTCCTGACCACGTCCTCTGTCAGCACCTCCAGCTCTTGCTCGCTAAATTTGAGCTTCCTCTTTCTTTCTCCTTTCCTTGGGCTGAGGTGTCCATCCTTGTCGAGGTGTGCTGCCTCCTTCAGAGTGTTGCTCAGTGTGGCTGGGATGCTCTCTCTGGATGCTGGTTTGGGTGTGGCACCTGAAACTGCCTGGGATGACTCACTTCCTGCTTGTGATGTCATCAGGCTCCTCCAGGTGTGCATTCTCGCAATTTCTCGCAATTTGCGATTTTCAATTACTGATTTGGTAAATCGGCCTCGCAAACCACAAATAGCGATTTTTAAGAAATCACTAATTCCGAATCGCAATTATGTTACATGGCCTATTGCGACTCGGAAATAGCAATTTCTTAAAAATCGCTATTTGCGATTCGCAAGGCCATTTCTTCATACATCTGGTCCAAAATTCCAAGAAAGACCTAGTCACCTTTTTGGAAGGGGATTCTATAAAGACAAGAAGCCTACCATCTGTGGAGCTTGCAAAGGCAGAAATGCTTCAAAGTGTTCAGGCCCTTCACAAAGGTGCCCAATGTAGGTGCAGGAAATCCAGATCCATTCCAGATTTTCAGGATAGCCACTGGCTATGTAAATGAGATCCAAAGTGATTCATTGTATGCACATTTATTTTATGTAGTAATTCAGTAAATCCTGCTATGGATTTGGCCTCCCGGGACCTAATTTGGACATTGCTCTTGGGCTTTTAAAATATCTTTAAAACTGGCGACATTTGAAATGCACTCATTAGAATTTCTTTTCTTAATGGCAGATCATTTGACAGAGGCCAGAATTTGGTTCAAACAGTGTTGCAAGTCTTCTTCAGTACCTTTGACTGCTTTGGGGCAGGTGCAAAGACAGATTTTGAGACCCTGTAGAGACTTTGGATTTCAACAGTGAGATGGGCATAAAGAGCAGGCATGTCAAGCATTGGTTTTCCTTAGCCATGCAATGTCAGCGATATTTGGCGGTGTAACCAAATTGAAGGTTTTCTACCAGTATCTGTTCCGGCAATGGGGAAATGGCCAGTAACGTCTCCTAGGGCTGGAAGGGTACATTTAATAAATAAAAAAATAAAATAAAAACTTACCTGATCCACCGACCCGTGCTGCTCCTCTTTCCATCGTTGCTGCAGGCACAGGCTCCCAGCCTGCCCTCTGGCCAATCCTGACTCTGCTTAGAGCAGCATCAGGATTAGCAGGGATCGCCCAGCCAGGGTGCTCCCAGGCAAACTGGGAGCCTGTGCATGCTCGCTCCAACCCAGACTCGAGACAGCCTACTGCACATGTGTGTTTGGCCAGGCCAAGGTGGTCAGCCAAACACACATGCGCTCTGAGGTCATCCCCCATGGCCCCACCCCTTTCACAACAAAAGGATAATACTGTTTTTTATCCTTTCGTTCTGCAATGTTTGCAGCTTCTGCTGCTGCGGTGGGGCAGCCTCTGGAAATCCTTGCTACTTTTGTGAACAACATGACCTCTCATCCCCTTTTTTTAGAGTATTGTAGGCAGTTGCATAGTACTGTCATTAAGGCAGCATCGCTTTGCATCTGTATTTTTCAGGGAGGGGTTTCTGAAACAGGAAGAGATAGAAGTATGCATGACTTTTTAGGCCAAGGGTCAGTCATTTCCAACCCTTGCAGCTGATGCACAGAGCCAGTTTTTACTGTGGTTTACTATACACACCTCAGAGGCTCAGTGAAAACTCCAGAGTGTTACATTCATTTGCCTCCACTCAATCCTGTAGAGCAAGCAACCCAACAAAAATAAACTCTTGCTCCCTGTTAAACTGATATGACTAGAATGGGGACAAAGACTGACAAGTTACAAGAACATGTGCCATGTAAATCAAAGCCACTCTGGGCACTGGGAACCCAGGCAGGAGAACCTCTCAGCTAGTCATTGTGAATAAAAATAAAAGTAGCCAGTCTTCTGCGTTTCCATTGCAAATATTGCAGATCTCCAATCTTCTGTGCTGAATGGTTCAGGCAGAGGAGGGATGGGGCCATCTATATTTATTCTGTCACAGTGGGGAAGCCAGTAAATTAACAGTAAATGCGCAGGCAAGGGCCTGGCTTGGCTTTAAAAGCCCATGTACGAGCCGAGCCATAAAAGTGATTAGCATGTGAATCAGATAACTAACAGCGTAAAATGATAACCTGTCTTCAGATTTAAAGTCTATTTCATTAACGTGCAGAAGTGATTCACCTGGTGCATTAAATTAAAGAACTGTATTTGGGAGTAATTTATTAAAAGTGCTTCCCATTCTGAAGACGTCTGTTGAATCACAAGGCAAGTCACTTGTCATGCGTACCCTAAACATGACCTAGGGCCAGATGTACTTAGCTTTTTCTTGGTCACAAACTGTCCGATTCTTAGAATTGGGCTGTTTGTGACAAAAAAAGCATTTCCCTTTATACAAATCCAATTTTGCGATTCGGTAATCTATTTACCAAATCGCAAAATAGGTTTCTGAGTCGCTATTAGAAAGGGACGTACAACGGGCGTACCTTCCTAATATAGCGAGTCGCAGTGGTATGTATGTCTCTGATTGTTTTGCGAACCTGAATGCGGTAGCCAAACAATCGCAGTTACCACCAATTTCAAATTGGTCGTAACACGTTCACAAATCCCAAAGGGACCCCTTCCCCTTTATGAATGGGGGCGCCAACATTTTTTCAGAGCAGGCAGTGATCCCACGGACCACTGACTACTCTGAGAAAATGAAAAGGAAACTTTACATTTTTTTGTTTTGTAATGTGGCCCGTTTTCCTTTAAGGAAAACAGGCTGCGTTACAAAAAAAATCTAAACTGCTTTATTTGAAAAGCAGTCACAGACATGGTGGTCTGCAGACCTCAGCAGGCCACCATCCTTGGGAGTGTGGCTATTCCTAAATGGGTCGCAATTTGCGACCTGCCTCATGAATATTAATGAGACAGGTCCTTTTGGATCCATTTGGGAATCTATAACAGTGTCTGGGACATTGTGGTACATCAGGTTTTGCAAGTCGTAAATTGTAAGTTGCCAATTCTCTCAATTTGCAAGGAGCAAAACTTGACCTTCGTACATATGGCCCCTAGAATCTTATTGTAAGTGAAGCATCACTATTCTTTACCAAATAAAAGAGGTTTATATACAACGCACATCCTGTATTCATGTACTTGAATGTGGTGTTGTATGTGATAATGTGGAAAAATGAAGGTTGGGGAAATAAAACATTTGCCGAGGATCACACAATTTGGTCATGGTCAAGTAAAGGAGCTAGGATTGATGTGAGGATTTTTGGAAAAGTACGGTGCTAGCAGCTGGGCTTCCCTTTCTCAAATGTTGTTTCTAGTTTAAGCATACAGGGTTTGTTATGTATTTATTTTTACGTTTAGACGTGATAACTGTATTCTTGTCACAGCTCTGGCAGAAGGAAACACTTTTTTGCCTGAAAACCGATTCAGGGTACCAAATATTTCACTACAGGAAAACGACCAGCCACTGAAGAGAGAGGACTGATTAAAGGCGTAGGTCATTCACACGCAACTTTTTTCTACAACATCTACTACAAGGTAATATAAAATGAATTTATGCCTTGTATTGGTGAAGTAGCGCAGAGTCTGTTTACACTAGAGATGTCTATTACACAGCGATACAGTTTAACTCTCATCATAAATCCATCTCTCCTCACGAGCCTGCAAAAGAGAGAGAAAGAGGAGGGGACAAGGAGACTATGGGGGGCGGGTCTGCCGTCGACTGACACACAGCTGTGACCTCACACCAAATCAACTTTTCTGTTTTTTTGATGGGAGGGGAGATCAAAGTGCAGGTAAAGTCAAAGGTTTGCAGTTTGGCGCACTCGCCGTCATATATACCTTTCATTTGGCCACTCAGTACGAGCTTCTCCCACTCCATCGCCATCCCCACCACACCAGTCTATCACAAAGTGTGCTTAAGTTACACTCTTGGCTTTACATGTGCATTACAATGTAAAGCCTACTGTTCGTATTTGTGTTTTTTGTTCCTCTAGTAGTTGTTTTTTTATTACAAATCAGAGGTCCCGGTAGTCCCTGTTTCAAAACCTTCTGTTCTATGGCATATGTGGCTGTAGATACACCTCCAAACCCTCCAAAAAGACTTTTCAGCTCATCCTTGAGGTCACCGGTCCACCACTGCCATCCTGCCATAGTTGGCATCGTAAATCTGTTTCGGCCCCCTGGCCTTTCTGCTCGGCGCCAAAGGTGGCCACCAAGGCTAAAGATGTGTTATTGGCTTCGACCTCCACAGCTTTGGACCAAGAGATCGTTTCAGTATCAGTCCAGACCTTAGGACTGAGCTGCAGCCACCAGCCTCAACTTCGGTGCCGACCAAGCTTACGAAACTGAAGAGTTGAGCGCTGACAGCCTCGGATCCTAAAACCTCAGCAACCAGACACTCGGGCCAGTCTTCTACCAGCGTGTCTCCGGTCGAGCCCATACTAAAGAAAATGGACACTCGATAGCACAGGCTCCAGATCCAAGAGGGGACAAGTCAGATCATCGCCACTCCCTCCTCTCTTGTGCTCCCTGAAAGGAAACTTTCCTTTCAAGAGGCCTTGGACATTTCTGTCCCTTTTAAGAAGAAAACCAAGGACAAGACTACTAGCCCTTTACACAGACCTTCTCCCCTCCCTCCCCCTCCACCTCCTCTGCCTCCATCTTCACCTCCAGCCCCTTTCCCTTCACAATCCCCCACATCATCTATACAGGGGGATTATACTCCTCAGGCTTCCCCACAATCATACACTGGGAGCTTAGGGGGTCTCCAAGATGATACCGACCCTAGGGATGCCTGTGATGCCTATGAACCTGAACCTATTCCTTCCACTGACCTTGACCTCTGCCCCACACGCCCCTCCCCACCAGAGGACACTACTTCTCACCAAAAGGTAGTTGCAAGAGCAGCCGCATTTCACAGCATGCACAAAGATCCTATTGAGCAGGACTTCTTGTTTGACACCCTTGCCACTGCTCATAGAGAAACACAGTAACTCCCCACCATCCTTGGCATGCTTCAACATTCAGAAGACATCTTTTAGGAGCCTGTCCGCTCCTGGGTAATCATGCCATGGGTGGACAAAAGGTGCAAGGCAGCCCCCTCTAACCCACTTTACATCAGGGCACAGGTACCGCCTGATTCCATCATGACAACGTTTGCCCATAAACGGGCTAATAGCCAGGCCACTGGGGACTCTCCTCCCCCAGAGAAGGAGAGAAAAATAATTGATGCCACTGGGAAGAGGTTAGCGGCACAGGCCGCAAACCACTAGCGCATATTCACATCTTAAGCCCTTTTAGCCTAGAATGGCCCATTGGGATGAGATGGAGAAGCTTATTCAGTTTCTTCCTGAGAAGCATCGCAAGAGGGACCAACTTATTGTTTTGTACGATCAGACTATCTCCAACAATTCTATCAGGTACACTCTTGGTGCCACCGACACAGCACCTCAATGTGAAAACACCAGTGTCCTTTTGAGACAGCATGCTTGGCTGCGTTGCTCAGGTTTTGAACTTGAGGTCCGACAGGCTTTCTCCAGCATGTCCTTTGACAAAGAGCACATGCTTGGGCCACAGGTAGACACAACTTTAGAGAAGCTCAAAAAGGACACCGACTCTACCAAGGCCATGGGTGCCATTCAGACCACTACACAAAGAGGTTCCATTTGCAGTTCTGGGCTCAGGGGGTCATATAAGTAATCTACATCAGAGGCATCTGCTTCACACTCTAGACAGCCTTCATCCACCTACACCAGAGGTTTTTACAGAGGCTCTTACAGGGGGTCCAACAACAAGGAGAGAGGGAAAAGCACCGCCACACACAAGCCCTCCTTCACTGCCAAGCAATGATTACCTCCACCTTTACCCCCGATCATCCAACACCTGTCTGGGGAAGACTCCAACAGTTCTACTCCACCTGGGACAGTCTCACCATGGACCAGTGGGTCCTTGCCATTATCTAAAATGGTCTGGGGCTTATCACCACTCCTCCCAATATTCCCCTTTGCACTCACTGGCTATCTCAGGAACACTTAATACTTCTCAAACAAGAGGTCCAGGCCCTTCTTCTCAAGGGGGTCAAAGAGCCACTTCTGCCACAACATCAAGGTTCAGGGGTATTCTCCTTATACTTCCTGATTCCCAAAAAGGACAACTCTCTCATTGCCCTACTGGACCTCAGACCTCTAAAGAAGTATATAGTTTCAGAACACTTCCACATGGTCACCCTTTAGGATGTCATCCCGCTTCCAAAGAAAGGTGATTTTATGACATCTATAGAGGTAAATGACAACTATTTTCACATCCTAATTCATCCTGCATATCAAAAATATTTAAGATTCACGATTGCAGGCAAACATTATCAGTTTGAGGTTCTTCCCTTTGGAGTCACTACCACTCCAAGAATATTCCCACGTGCTTGGCAGTAGTTGCAGAACATTTGAGAAGGCAGAATGTTCATGCCTTTCCCTACCTCGATGACTGGCTCATCAACGCTAGCACGTTATGCCAGTGCCAAGACCACACAGTTGACAGTGGATCTTCTTCACAATTTGGGCTTCACTCCCAACATTCCCAAATCTCACCTTCATCCCCTGCAGGTTCAACCTTACTTAGGCGCTATTCCAAATGCACAGTTAGGGTTGTCGTATCCTAACCCAGCTTGTGTCCAGATTTTCTAGACTTTTCTGCCTCAGTTTCAGGAAAACCATTCCTACACAGTCAGGACCATTATGCGTCTGTTGAGCTTCTCGTCATAGTTCCTGTTAGACCTGACAGCCTTAGGGTGGTCTTCCTCTAATGTTTTGCCTGCCTTCTTCCATCTTTCTGATGTAATTTTTGCTAGTTTTAGGACTCTGTGCTCTTTCCCACTGCTGACTAGTGCTAAGGTGCTTGTACTGTCTCCCCTAAACATGGTAACATTGGCTCATACCTGACTGACATATTTAATTTACCTGTAAGTCCCTAGTAAAGTGCACTAGATGTGCCCAGAGCCCGTAAATTGAATGCTACTAGTGGGCCTGCAGAATTGATTATGCTGCCCACCTAAGTAGCCCCTTAACCATGTCTCAGGTCTCCCATTGCTAGGCATGTGTGTGCTGTTTCACTGCCACTTTGACTTGGCATTGAAATCTACTTGCCAAGCCTTAATATCCCCTGTTTTCATGTGTCACTCTTAAGGTAGGTCCTAGGTAACCCATAGGGCAGTGTGCTATGTAAGTAAAAGGCAGGACATGTACTTATAAGTTTTACCTGTCCTGGTAATGAAAAACTCCCAAAGTCGTGCTTTCACTACTGTGAAAGCGGCTTCTCTCGTAGGTCAGCATAAGAGATTCCCTTATATGTTTTAAATGGTAATTTCTGATCTGAGAGAAATACACTTGTTATATTTGGTATGATGGGAATGGTAGTGAGAAATCCTGCTTAGTGGTTAAGTAGGATTCTACATTACTATGTCAGAAATGCCACTTTTAGAAAGTAGACATTTCTCTGCACTTACTGCCATCTGTGCCTTACAGCCTGTCTCAATCCACGTCTGGTCTGTGCTGGTTGACAGCTCCCCTTGTGCAACTACTGTTCAGACCATTTGAAAGTGGGCCCTTCGCCACCACGTTCACCTGTTGGCGGAATATCTACCCTGAACAGACAACGACTTTGCAGACCTGCTCAGCAGGATGCAGAAACAAGTCCACGAGTGTGAACTCCACCCACAAGTCCTTCACTCATACCTCGAAAGGTGGGGGACTCCACACAAGGACCTTTTCGCCACAGCAAAAAACGCAAAATGCCCAAACTTCGCCTCCAGGTATCCACACCCTCTATCCAAGGGCAAAGCTGTATGGATACGTTGGTCAGGAAAACTTGTTTGCACTTTTCTTCCTCTCTCTCTCATTCCCTTTCTGGTTCAGAGGATCAGGCAAATGTCTCTCATTATGATCCTTGTGGCTCCCTCTTGGGTACAAAAGCCTTGGTTCACCACACCGCTGGATCTCTCAATAGCCCCACACAAGAAACTCCCTAAAAGGTTGGAACTTCTCACTCAAAATAAAGGACAAATCAGACATCCAGACCCTAAGTCATTCAACCTTGCGATATGGCCTCTGAGGTTGTAGAGTTTGGATATCTAGGCTTACCTGCAGAGTGGATGGACATTCTCATAGAAGCACGTAGACCTACCACTAGAGCCTGCAATGCTGCAAAATAGAAATGT
Organism: Pleurodeles waltl; assembly: GCF_031143425.1. Taxonomy (NCBI): domain Eukaryota; kingdom Metazoa; phylum Chordata; class Amphibia; order Caudata; family Salamandridae; genus Pleurodeles; species Pleurodeles waltl. The sequence goes on from NC_090442.1 coordinate 984,124,921, forward strand.
TTTGTTTGCTGCTGCCAACCCAAACACATTGACCCCATGAAAGCCACAATTCAAGAAATTGTCTGTTTTATGCTCCATTTCCAGAAAGCAAATCTAGCCTACACTTCAGTTCGGCTACATCTCACAGGAATAGCCACATACCCACAGAGCAGACAGCATATTTCCTTGATAGGATCACACTCATTAAGGCTTTTATGGAAGGTCTTAAACGTGAAATTCCACCTGAAGTACCTCCGGCACCATCGTGGAACCTTAATATTGTGCTCACCAGCCTCATGGGTCCTCCATTTGAACCACTCCATTCATGTCCACTTCAGTTTCTCTCATGGAAAGTGGCTTTCTTAGTCGCCATCACTTCACTTAGGTGTGTTAGTGAACTCCAGGCACTAACCTTGGAAGAACCTTTCTTATAATTCATAGGAATAAAGTAGTTATTCACACTAATTCTAACTTTCTTCCTAAAGTGGATTCTCAGTTTCACCTTAACCAGTCCATTGAACTACCAGTCTTCTTCCCGCACCCAGACTCTGTTGCGGAAAGAGCTCTTGGCACTCTAGATGTTAAAAGAGCACTCTTGCTCTGTATTGACAGAACTAAAGACTTTAGGAAAACCAAACAACTCTTTGTAGCTTTTTCTCCTCCGTACAAAAGCAGTACAATATCCAAATTGGGCATAGCCAGATGGATAGTCAAATGCATACAGACTTGCTATGGTAAAGCCAAGAGACCTTTACCAGTTTCTCCGAGAGCTCACTCTTCTTGAAAGAAGGGTGATACTGTGGCTTTCCTTTTTAACATTCCCACACCTGACATTTGTAAGGCAGCTACTTGGTCCACACCACACACATTCACAGAACACTACTGTGTGGATGTTCGAGCATACCAACAAGCTAATGTAGGTCAGGCAGTGCTCCGTGCACTTTTCTAGTCAACTGCAACTTCTACAGGCTAGCCACTGCTTTATGGAGGCACTGCTTTACAGTCTATGAAGAGCATGTGTATCTACAGCCACACATTCCATTGAACGGATAATGGTACTTTAACCGTGTAAGCATCTGTTTCTGGCATGTAGTGCTGTAGATTCACATGGGCCCTCCCTCTTCCCATGACGACTGTCTCCATTGCTGTTACTTTATCCTTGTATATATTTTGGACATATGTATTTATACATTGCATGGTCATCTTTCTGCCTACACTTTTCTTCATTCCATGCCTTTCTCACCGGCCTATGGGCAAACAATCTAAAAAAGGAGTTGATTTCCATGCGCAATATCACTGAGAGGAGGAGTCACTTGAATTTGTGACTCTGAACACTTATTTGAAGAAAAACAACTTGCACCACTTCGAATCCAACACTAGATGGCAGGAGTATGCAGAGCATGTGAATGTACAGCACTACATGCCACAAATGGATGCCTTCATGGCAAGTAACATAATCCCTTTGTAGGTCGAGTCTAGCTGTAGTTTAGCGACCTTTTGTTGATACTTTGTGGGCTAACATACCCCTATCTCTTTTTATTGGTTGTTTCCATTGTCGCTCTTTTATTTGTTCTTCCTATTTGCTGATGGCATGCATTTGTCATGTCTTTTCCTGTTTTTACTGCTACATAAGAGTGTGGAGCAAGTACTAGATAAATACGCTGTTCATTCTTAAAGCATGCATTTTAGACCTAATTTGTTCTTATTTCTCACAATTGGTTTGTTTTAACTTCCCTCTTAATCTTGGAGCTGTGAGTCTGAGCTTCCTCCAGGGTGGCACAGATATAGTAGGAGGAGGGACGGTTACCTCTCAATGACCCAAGGATGCCGGGAGTCCGATTTGAAAAATAACAGTTTCTGAGGACTGCCAGCCCGGGCTGCTTTCAACTGGGCTGCCATCTGCAAGCGTCGGGCTCCCAGTGCCTCTTAGGCCTCGACCAGACTTATGGCTTTCATGTTAATAAAGAAGAATGAGTTCAACTTCCGGGTGCATTTTCAGCTGAACTAGCTGTCTTCCGTGCCCTCTATAAACGGGATCCTGTTTTGCGAGATTCATCTTTTGGATGGCTGCAGGTTTAACGTGGAGCCCTATAGGTACTGGACAACAGCACCCCTGTAGAGAACCTAGCAGAAGTCCCCTGCGTGTGCCCCTGCCCAAAATCCTGCATGACTCTTGCAGGTGTCTTCCGTCCTCTCCTGTCCATGCTATTGGGTTAGCAACCAGCCTGCATGAAGCCCTGCATTCTGACTAACTTAGCAACATACCAAACCATAGTCCTTCTAGCCTCCTTGCAGCCACGAACCTACACAGCGTAAAAGAGCTCCTGAAAGCACAGTGTTGTGTCTGATGAAATGTCACATAGTTCCCTGCATCACTGTAAAACAGGCTTCTTCCCTTATAATGCGGCATTTTTTTAATTTGGCCCGATTTGTGCTCGGGCGTGTTCTACACTGGTGCCACAGTGTTCCATGTGTGCAGAATAATATTATGTTTAATGTGGTTTCTTGTTGATGACTGTGGTTCTACATTACTCACTGTTGTACTATGGTTTGGTGCCACATTGCCCATTGTGGCGCTTTTGGGGTATCCAGAGAGGTGCCATTTTGACTAGTGTAGTGTTATGTTGCTAAGCTTGGTGTCAATTGTTGCGCTGTGTAGTGTAGTGTGGTGTTGTGAGTATGAAAGCATCTTGCAATCCAATTAGCACTTCGGGGTAGAGAAATAGTGCAGGCTTCGCTATTTTGCTGAGACATGGCTTTGATCTCACTATGAAATGTGCCAATCTTTGGAGTTGCTGTTCTGATTCCTCCTAGTAACTATTGCAAATTCTCAAACCATACCCGATCCGCAGTAAGGGCCATATGTACGAACCCATTTTCCCATAGACACAGAATGGGCAAAACTGCTTGCTACATCTGGCCCTTGCGGGATATGGATGACCCTAAATCAGTGTACGCTGCTGTCTGATTTGTAGGTTTTTTATTATTAGGCCTGGGCACTCTACCCCACAGTTGATGCAAAATGCGCTGTTCCATTTCAAAGTCAGCGGAAACAAAGGCTGGCTTGCCTTTTGAGAGCCTTTGCGCGGCTAGTTTCACCACCACCTCTTAAGCCCTCCATAAACAAGAAAGGGCAAACAGACTTAATTTTACCAGTACAGCATCCTGAGACAACGCATGCTTCATTCAACACAAACCCAAAGGAGACACCTTAAGGCGCCTTTTATCACTATGCCCCCCTACCACACCTGAGTCCACATGAAAACTTCAAGGCACTGATAAATCCAACCTCCTGAAGCTGGAGTCATCTTAAGACTCAAGAGCTGTCGCAAGGGAGACAGAAACAGCTGCTGGTTGCCAGTTTCGGGCGGGTACGGTGGGGACGGGGCGGTGAGAGGTCAGAAAAGAGGAACAACATCATCAACATAAAATCCACGCCGCATAGTTCCGCTAGACACCACACATTAAAAGATCTCATAATTACGCAATACACACTTCAGCTATGCACACTTCCACTCTACATCATTCCACTTCATGTCACATAACTACAATCCAATAAATTCAGCTGCACATATTTTCATTCCGCTTTAAGCCACATAATATCACTTCACATAATACCACTGGGCGCAACATAATTCCACTCCATTCCAAACCATATAATTGTACTCCACACAACACAATTCAACTCCATATAATCCACTTTACATAATCCTATTCACCCTACATAATTCTACTTCACGCCACATATTTACACTCCACATATATCCACTCAACTCCAAAACATATAATTAAACTCCACAAAACTAAAATTTGCAACATGCCACATACTTCCACATCACATACCTTACTACACCATGCCACAGATTTAAGCTACACATAATTCCACTCCACACCTAACACATAATTCCACACAACACCATACAATTCCACATCACACAATTCAGCACCACACAATTCCATACCACACCACAGTTTTACACTCCACATACCCCTCATAACTTAACTCCTCATAATTACACTCTACACAATACTACATAAATACACCCCACATAAATGTAGTGCCACACCCCATACCAGGCCACATAATTCCACTCAACATAATTTCACTGAATGCCACACAGTTCCACACCACACAGTTCAACTTTACACAATTCTATTCCACACCAAACCACAAATATCCATTCCACATCATGCCACAAAAAACACCACCACACCATTCCACTCCACTGCATGCCACGCCACAACACACAATACCACTACACCTAATTACACTCCATGTCACACAGCCTCACCCCACATAATTCCAGTACACTCAATACCACATAATTACTGTAAAGAAATGGCTCCCTGTTGCAGTTACCCCCCACTTTTTGCCTGATACTGATGCTGACTTGACTGAGAAGTGTGCTGGGACCCTGCTAACCAGGCCCCAGCACCAGTGTTCTTTCACCTAAAATGTACCATTGTTTCCACAATTGGCACAACCCTGGCACCTAGGTAAGTCCCTTGTAACTGGTACCCCTGGTACCAAGGGCCCTGATGCCAGGGAAGGTCCCTAAGGGCTGCAGCATGTCTTATGCCACCCTAGGGACCCCTCACTCAGCACAGACACACTGCTTGCCAGCTTGTGTGTGCTGATGGGGAGAAAATGACTAAGTCGACATGGCACTCCCCTCAGGGTGCCATGCCAACCTCCCACTGCCTGTGGCATAGGTAAGTCACCCCTCTAGTAGGCCTTACAGCCCTAAGGCAGGGTGCACTATACCACAGGTGAGGGCATATGTGCATGAGCACTATGCCCCTACAGTGTCTAAGCAAAACCTTAGACATTGTAAGTGCAGGGTAGCCATAAGAGTATATGGGCTGGGAGTCTGTCAAAAACGAACTCCACAGCTCCATAATGGCTACACTGAATACTGGGAAGTTTAGTATCAAACTTCTCAGAATAATAAACCCACACTGATGCCAGTGTTGGATTTATTAAAAAATGCACACAGAGGGCATTTTAGAGATACCCCCTGTATTTTACCCAATTGTTCAGTGCAGGACTGACTGGTCTGTGCCAGCCTGCTGCTGAGAGACGAGTGTCTGACCTCATGCGGTGAGAGCCTTTGTGCTCTCTGAGGACAGAAACAAAGCCTGCTCTGGGTGGAGGTGCTTCACACCTCCCCCCTGCAGGAACTGTAACACCTAGCAGTGAGCTTCAAAGGCTCAAGCTTCGTGTTACAATGCCCCAGGGCACTCCAGCTAGTGGAGATGCCCGCCTCCTGGACCCAGCCCCCACTTTTGGCGGCAAGTCCAGGAGAGATAATGAGAAAAACAAAGAGGAGTCACTGGCCAGTCAGGACAGCCCCTAAGGTGTCCTGAGCTGAGGTGCCTCTGACTTTTAGAAATCCTCCATCTTGAAGAAGGAGGATTCCCCCAATAGGGATAGGAATGTGACCCCCTCCCCTTGGGAGGAGGCACAAAGAGGGTGTACCCACCCTCCGGGCTAGTAGCCATTGGCTACTAACCCCCCAGACCTAAACACGCCCTTAAATTTAGTATTTAAGGGCTTCGCTGAACCTAAGAATTTAGATTCCTGCAACAACAAGAAGAAGGACTGCCTAGCTGAAAACCCCTGCAGAGGAAGACCAGAAGACAACAACTGCCTTGGCTCCAGAAACTCACCGGCCTGTCTCCTGCCTTCCAAAGAACTCTGCCCCAGCGACGCCTTCCAAAGGGACCAGCGACCTCTGAATCCTCTGAGGACTGCCCTGCTTCGACGACGACAAGAAACTCCCGAGGACAGCGGACCTGCTCCAAAAAGACTGCAACTTTATCCAAAGGAGCAGCTTTAAAGAACCCTGCAATCTCCCCGCAAGAAGCGTGAGACTTGCAACACTGCACCCGGCGACCCCGACTCGGCTGGTGGAGAACCAACACCTCAGGGAGGACCCCCGGACTACTCTACGACTGTGAGTACCAAAACCTGTCCCCCCTGAGCCCCCACAGCGCCGCCTGCAGAGGGAATCCCGAGGCTTCCCCTGACCGCGACTCTCTGAAACCTAAGTCCCGACGCCTGGAAAGGACCCTGCACCCGCAGCCCCCAGGACCTGAAGGACCGGACTTTCACTGCAGAAGTGACCCCCAGGAGTCCCTCTCCCTTGCCCAAGTGGAGGTTTCCCCGAGGAAGCCCCCCCTTGCCTGCCTGCAGCGCGGAAGAGATCCCTTGATCTCTCATTGACTTCCATTGCGAACCCGACGCTTGTTCTAACACTGCACCCGGCCGCCCCCGCGCCGCTGAGGGTGAAATTTCTGTGTGGGCTTGTGTCCCCCCCGGTGCCCTACAAAACCCCCCTGGTCTGCCCTCCGAAGACACGGGTACTTACCTGCTGGCAGACTGGAACCGGGGCACCCCCTTCTCTCCATTGAAGCCTATGCGTTTTGGGCACCACTTTGAACTCTGCACCTGACCGGCCCTGAGCTGCTGGTGTGGTAACTTTGGGGGTGCTCTGAACCCCCAACGGTGGGCTACCTTGGACCAAGAACTGAACCCTGTAAGTGTCGTACTTACCTGGTAAAACTAACAAAAACTTACCTCCCCCAGGAACTGTGAAAATTGCACTGTGTCCACTTTTAAAATAGCTATTTGTGAATAACTTGAAAAGTATACATGCAATTGAAATGATTCAAAGTTCCTAATGTACTTACCTGCAATACCTTTAAAACAAGATATTACATGTTAAATTTGAACCTGTGGTTCTTAAAATAAACTAAGAAAAGATATTTTTCTATAACAAAACCTATTGACTGGATTTGTCTCTGAGTGTGTGTACCTCATTTATTGTCTATGTGTATGTACAACAAATGCTTAACACTACTCCTTGGATAAGCCTACTGCTCGACCACACTACCACAAAATAGAGCATTAGTATTATCTCTTTTTACCACTATTTTACCTCTAAGGGGAACCCTTGGACTCTGTGCATGCTATTCCTTACTTTGAAATAGCACATACAGAGCCAACTTCCTACATTGGTGGATCAGCGGTGGGGTACAAGACTTTGCATTTGCTGGACTACTCAGCCAATACCTGATCACACGACAAATTCCAAAATTGTCATTAGAAATTGATTTTTGCAATTTGAAAAGTTTTCTAAATTCTTAAAAGTCCTGCTAGGGCCTTGTGTTAGTCCCTGTTAGCATTTCTTTTAGAGTTTAAAAGTTTGTAAAAGTTTGAATTAGATTCTAGAACTAGTTTTAGATTCTTAAAAGCATTCCAACTTTTAGAAGAATAATGTCTAGTACAGATTTGAATGTGGTGGAACTCGACACCACACCTTACCTCTATCTCCAGATGAAAGAGCTAAGGTCACTCTGTACAATAAGAAAAATAACAATGGGCTCCAGACCTTCCAAACTACAGCTCCAGGAGCTGTTGGCAGAGTATGATAGAGCCAACCCATCTGTAAGTGGCAACACAGATGATGATGATAGTGACTTGGAGGTTGATTCCCCACCACCAGTCCTATCTAGGGAGAACAGGGCCTCTCAAGCCCTGACTCCAAAAATAATAGTCAGAGATGCTGGCTCCCTCACAGGAGGGTCCAGCCTCTCTGAAATCACTGAGGATAACTCCAGTGAAGAGGACATCCAGTTAGCCAGGATGGCCAAAAGATTGGCTTTGGAAAAACAGATCCTAGCCATAGAAAGGGAAAGATAAGAGATGGGCCTAGGACCCATCAATGGTGGCAGCAACATAACTAGGGTCAGAGATTCTCCTGACATGTTGAAAATCCCCAAAGGGATTGTAACTAAATATGAAGATGGTGATGACATCACCAAATGGTTCACAGCTTTTGAGAGGGCTTGTGAAACCAGAAAAGTGAACAAATCTCACTGGGGTGCTCTCCTTTGGGAAATGTTCACAGGAAAGTGTAGGGATAGACTCCTCACACTCTCTAAAAAAGATGCAGAATCTTATGACCTCATGAAGGGTACCCTGATTGAGGGCTTTGGATTCTCCACTGAGGAGTATAGAATTAGATTCAGGGGGGCTCAAAAATCCTCGAGCCAGACCTGGGTTGATTATGTTGACTACTCAGTGAAAACACTGGATGGTTGGGTAACTGGAAATGAAGTGTATGACTATGTTGGGCTTTATAATTTGTTTATGAAAGAACACATTTTAAGTAACTGCTTCAATGAAAAGTTGCATCAGTATCTGGTAGACCTAGGTCCAATTTCTCCCCAAGAATTGGGAAAGAAGGCAGACCACTGGGTCAAGACTAGGGTAACCAAAACTTCCACTGGGGGTGACCAAAAGAAAGGGGTTACAAAGCCTCCCCAGGAGAAAGTGGGTGACACTAGAAACAAAGAAAAAGAGTCCCCTGTAGGCCCCCAAAAACCAGACCAGGTGGGTGGGCCCAGAGACACAACCCAAAACAAAGGTGGGTACCAGGGTAAGAGCTGGGATGCCACTAAGGCATGGTGCCATAACTGTAAACAGACAGGGCACCACACCAAGGACACTTCTTGTCCCAAAAACAAACCCCCTAGCAAAATCCCAGGGGTGACCAGTGTAGCCATTGGGGATGACTCCTCAGATGAGGAGGTCTTCATAGCCTTCAACTGGAAAAAGGGCCCAACAGGTGAGTTGGAGATTCCAGAGGGAAGTAGACACTTCCACTACCTACTGGTGAATGGAATCCCAGCCACTGCCCTGAGAGACACTTGTGCCAGTCACACTATTGTGCATGACAGGCTGGTGTTCTCAAACCAGTACATCCCAGGTGAGATAGCCAGAGTAAGAGTTAGCCCAGACAGGGTCACTGATAGGCCTGTGGCTTTTGTGCCCATAGAAGTGGGTGGGACTTTTAGCTGGAGAAGGGTGGTAGTCAGTACAGACCTCCCCCTTGATTGTCTCCTTGGAAATGACTACCCAGAAGTTAGTCAGAGCCCAAGAGAGGAACTGGTCCAGTGCCAGTCCTCTCCCAAGGATTCTGGAGTGCCTGCCTCTGCAGTAAATGCAAGTAGGCCCCAGAAGAAAAAGAAAAGGAAACAGAGTAGGAAAGGAGGACAACCTTTAGCCAAGGTTCCAGCAAGCCAAGGAGATTCTGCTCCAGTAGAGGAGAACTCCAAAAGTGGCTCTGATAAAGTCCAACCTGACCCACAAGAAGTCCTGGCTAGTCAGGCAACTGTTAAGCCTGAGTGGGTGGCTCCTCAGCTAACAGAAGAAAGAGTGGAAGAAGGGTGTTTACCACAAGATGTGGTAACCCCCCACTCTAATACAGCAGACAGGCACCCTGAACCCAAAGAAGCCTGTAACTTAGCCCCTTCCCTTGTAGGTGAAGCGCTAAAGGTGTGGTTCTGGGCACTGACAGCTGTCAGTGGCCTCTGCTGGGTGTTAGCCTTTATGGCTGCACTATCCTTGGCATGGTGGCCTGACCCCATGCCAAATAGCAAGTTAGGCCCCCTGACCCTGTTGGTCATAGTGGGGTTACTCCAGCTCTGGGTAACCTCTTTGGGTAAGCTAGGGGTGACCCTGGCTAAAATAAGATTAGCAGAGGTGGATACCTCTAACCCCAAAATAGAGAGAATGGGTGAAGACATAAAAAGCACAGACAAGAGGCAGTTCAGACTAGGTCCTATCACTGTGGAAGTGGGTCAGTTCCCCAGAGGGAATGACCTGAACAGGAGGATGTAAGGCAGAGTAGGCCCTGCAACAAACCAGCCTATTTCCTCTACTCTTCCTCGCCTGACAGACTAGGAAGACTCTCCCAGCTTTGGCTGAGTCTCCTGGCCTGTGGGCTGGGGGGGGCTTGTGTAAAGAAATGGCTCCCTGTTGCAGTTACCCCCCACTTTTTGCCTGATACTGATGCTGACTTGACTGAGAAGTGTGCTGGGACCCTGCTAACCAGGCCCCAGCACCAGTGTTCTTTCACCTAAAATGTACCATTGTTTCCACAATTGGCACAACCCTGGCACCTAGGTAAGTCCCTTGTAACTGGTACCCCTGGTACCAAGGGCCCTGATGCCAGGGAAGGTCCCTAAGGGCTGCAGCATGTCTTATGCCACCCTAGGGACCCCTCACTCAGCACAGACACACTGCTTGCCAGCTTGTGTGTGCTGATGGGGAGAAAATGACTAAGTCGACATGGCACTCCCCTCAGGGTGCAATGCCAACCTCCCACTGCCTGTGGCATAGGTAAGTCACCCCTCTAGTAGGCCTTACAGCCCTAAGGCAGGGTGCACTATACCACAGGTGAGGGCATATGTGCATGAGCACTATGCCCCTACAGTGTCTAAGCAAAACCTTAGACATTGTAAGTGCAGGGTAGCCATAAGAGTATATGGGCTGGGAGTCTGTCAAAAACGAACTCCACAGCTCCATAATGGCTACACTGAATACTGGGAAGTTTAGTATCAAACTTCTCAGAATAATAAACCCACACTGATGCCAGTGTTGGATTTATTAAAAAATGCACACAGAGGGCATCTTAGAGATACCCCCTGTATTTTACCCAATTGTTCAGTGCAGGACTGACTGGTCTGTGCCAGCCTGCTGCTGAGAGACGAGTGTCTGACCTCATGCGGTGAGAGCCTTTGTGCTCTCTGAGGACAGAAACAAAGCCTGCTCTGGGTGGAGGTGCTTCACACCTCCCCCCTGCAGGAACTGTAACACCTAGCAGTGAGCTTCAAAGGCTCAAGCTTCGTGTTACAATGCCCCAGGGCACTCCAGCTAGTGGAGATGCCCGCCTCCTGGACCCAGCCCCCACTTTTGGCGGCAAGTCCAGGAGAGACAATGAGAAAAACAAGGAGGAGTCACTGGCCAGTCAGGACAGCCCCTAAGGTGTCCTGAGCTGAGGTGCCTCTGACTTTTAGAAATCCTCCATCTTGAAGAAGGAGGATTCCCCCAATAGGGATAGGAATGTGACCCCCTCCCCTTGGGAGGAGGCACAAAGAGGGTGTACCCACCCTCAGGGCTAGTAGCCATTGGCTACTAACCCCCCAGACCTAAACACGCCCTTAAATTTAGTATTTAAGGGCTTCCCTGAACCTAAGAATTTAGATTCCTGCAACAACAAGAAGAAGGACTGCCTAGCTGAAAACCCCTGCAGAGGAAGACCAGAAGACAACAACTGCCTTGGCTCCAGAAACTCACCGGCCTGTCTCCTGCCTTCCAAAGAACTCTGCCCCAGCGACGCCTTCCAAAGGGACCAGCGACCTCTGAATCCTCTGAGGACTGCCCTGCTTCGACGACGACAAGAAACTCCCGAGGACAGCGGACCTGCTCCAAAAAGACTGCAACTTTATCCAAAGGAGCAGCTTTCAAGAACCCTGCAATCTCCCCGCAAGAAGCGTGAGACTTGCAACACTGCACCCGGCGACCCCGACTCGGCTGGTGGAGAACCAACACCTCAGGGAGGACCCCCGGACTACTCTACGACTGTGAGTACCAAAACCTGTCCCCCCTGAGCCCCCACAGCACCGCCCACAGAGGGAATCCCGAGGCTTCCCCTGACCGCGACTCTCTGAAACCTAAGTCCCGACGCCTGGAAAGGACCCTGCACCCGCAGCCCCCAGGACCTGAAGGACCGGACTTTCACTGCAGAAGTGACCCCCAGGAGTCCCTCTCCCTTGCCCAAGTGGTGGTTTCCCCGAGGAAGCCCCCCCTTGCCTGCCTGCAGCGCGGAAGAGATCCCTTGATCTCTCATTGACTTCCATTGCGAACCCGACGCTTGTTCTAACACTGCACCCGGCCGCCCCCGCGCTGCTGAGGGTGAAATTTCTGTGTGGGCTTGTGTCCCCCCCGGTGCCCTACAAAACCCCCCTGGTCTGCCCTCCGAAGACGCGGGTACTTACCTGCTGGCAGACTGGAACCGGGGCACCCCCTTCTCTCCATTGAAGCCTATGCGTTTTGGGCACCACTTTGAACTCTGCACCTGACCGGCCCTGAGCTGCTGGTGTGGTAACTTTGGGGGTGCTCTGAACCCCCAACGGTGGGCTACCTTGGACCAAGAACTGAACCCTGTAAGTGTCGTACTTACCTGGTAAAACTAACAAAAACTTACCTCCCCCAGGAACTGTGAAAATTGCACTGTGTCCACTTTTAAAATAGCTATTTGTGAATAACTTGAAAAGTATACATGCAATTGAAATGATTCAAAGTTCCTAATGTACTTACCTGCAATACCTTTCAAACAAGATATTACATGTTAAATTTGAACCTGTGGTTCTTAAAATAAACTAAGAAAAGATATTTTTCTATAACAAAACCTATTGACTGGATTTGTCTCTGAGTGTGTGTACCTCATTTATTGTCTATGTGTATGTACAACAAATGCTTAACACTACTCCTTGGATAAGCCTACTGCTCGACCACACTACCACAAAATAGAGCATTAGTATTATCTCTTTTTACCACTATTTTACCTCTAAGGGGAACCCTTGGACTCTGTGCATGCTATTCCTTACTTTGAAATAGCACATACAGAGCCAACTTCCTACAATTACTATCTGCATAATTCAGCTGCACACCATGCCACATAATTCCACTACGCAAAATTCCCCTCACCACACAGTTCCACATCAAACAATTCCAACACAACCCACATAATTCCACTCCACATATTATACATCCACTCCACTCCATAACACATGGATAAAAGACATTGACAATGCCAATAGCTCCCGGATTGCCGCATAGGCAAGACTTATTGGCTATGCCAGTGCTTGTTTGTGCATGAAGAGGCTCAGTAAACTGATGCTCGGTGCCTGAGGAGTTGAAATGAGAGCCCTCCTGCATGCATCTTTTCCTCCATGCCTCTTTTCCTCCATACTGTCTAGGGTCTTAGGGAAAGGCAAAGACGGACTGCTCATTACCTGAGTAACATTATCACCCATGCCCTCAAGGCTGTTTCACTCCACAGAGAGAGACTTGTAATGTTTTACTGGGAAATGGGCTCAAGATCCCCGCAACCTATCACTGACTAGAGCCCAGTCATGAACTTCTAGCAAATCAGAGGCCTCCAGATGTTTTCTATGGGATTTCTGATTGGCTGTGAGCCCTAGAGTGCCACAGCTTGTACATTATTTAAGTGATTTAATGTCTATTTGCCTGTTGGACAAAACAGACATTAAGGCCCTCATTATGACCCTGGCGGACGGTGGTAGTTTGGAGAAAGGTACTGCCAACAGGCTGGTGGTACCTTTCCCCAAAATATATTGGCGGTTTGTCTCAAGCCAAACAGCCAATGTACCACTCCGTCGGGCGGTAACAGACTTAAGCCTCCAGCCAGGCGGCCGTCACTGTCCTACCGGCGGGATTATGACGGCCACGAAAACCATGGCGGTAGGCACTATCAGTGCCAGGGAATTCCTTCCCTGACACTGATAGAGGTATCTCCCTCCCCAGAATCCTCCCCCACCCTCCTCCTCCTGACCCCCACATGACATACACGAACATTCTCGCACCACCATACACACGCATACACACACTCATACCCATATTCACCCACACATGCATGCATACATTTACACATATCCACACACATTGACATACATACAAGCACACACGCATTCACACAACACAAAATACATGCACACTCACACCCATTCATGCACACACGCATTCCACATGCCACACACCTGCATGCACACACACACACAAACATACACCCACCCCCACACACACAAACACCCCACACCCCCCTCCCTTGTCAGAGTACCCGACTTACCTGCCTGCAGGGTCCTCCGGCAGGAGACGGGACGTGGCGCTGCTGCCAGCAGCAGCGTCCGCCAGCAGAACACCGCCAGGCCGTATCATGGGTCATGATACGGTCTGTGGCGGTCTACTGCCGTGGCGCTGATGCTGGCAGCAGCGCCACCTTATCGCCGTCCGCCGCAATGACTGTAGCCGGAATTCCACCAGCTTTCTGGCGGAATTCCGGCTACAGTCATAATATGGCGGACGGTAGGTAGCCACGGTGATGGTGTTTTGGCGGCCGTTGCCGTGGCGGTAGGGGTCATTACCGCCAATGTCATAATGAGGGCCTAAATCTTCTTGCCCATCACAAAAATCAATATGTTGCAGGTGATACGGATCAACATGCTGAAGTCACATCTGACTCCATCTCAGATACTCCTTTTATCAGAGCTATTTAGGACACAGTGCAATTCTGCGCCGTTCCTCCTGAACGGCGATCCTAGGATATTCAGGCTATGATGCAGATGCGTCAACCTCTATCCTAGGTTTCAGTGAGACTGACTCTGAGGTTGCTGGGTGTCGTGGCCTATGGAATACTGCTGCTAAAGCATGCCCGCTGGCTTATAAAGGCTCTGCAGTGGGACCCGAAGCCCCAATGGGCAGAGCATCAGGGTAAATTCTCTGACATGGTCCAGATATTGGAGGGGGCTGCAAAAAACTTGCAATGGTAGCTTCCAGACCGTGATTAGGTCAGCTGCAGACTCCTCTCGCTTCCCCATCCAGATCCCACATGGGTGACAGATGTGTCACTTCTGGATTAGGTCAGCCAACTCAGAGAGGTGGAGATCAGAGGCCTCTCATCTCTGGTGGGGTCACAGCTCCACACGTACTTGAGTTGAGAGAAATTGACTTGGCATTAAAAACCTTCTTTACATCAAAGAAAGTCTGGTTCAGGTGTTCACGGACAACACCACCGCCATGTGATACTGAAACAAACAGGGTTTTTGGGGGGGAGGTTCTGTTTCAGGAGGCTCACTGCCTCTGTACATGGCTGAAACATCAGGAAATTTTCCTGGAGGTATGGATTCAAAGTCATCCTTGTAACTCCTTACTGGACACGGAGAGTATGGTATCCCAAACTCTTGAGCATGAGCGTTGGTGCCTAGATCAGTCTGCCCCTTCGGGAAGATCTCCTGTTGCAGCAACACAGCAGGGTTCTGCACCCAAACCTGTGCATACTCTGCCTTCATGCGTGGAGATTTAGCGCTGGCAGCTAAGAGTCTTCCCTTCTGAAGTCTGTGAGGTAATCTTGGCAGCCAGGCACCCTTCTCTGTATTCACCTGCCTTTGGGTCAAATGTGCCTTACTGCACTGAAAAACATGTTTCTGCACCCTTGTCCAAGGTATTTCCATTTGTTTTATATTTAGCCTGGCATGGCACAGTTTGGGGGTAGTTTTGGTCATCTGTTCATTTTTGTGGTTGCCGAATCAACCCTCCATCTGTTGTAAGCCGTTTTCTGAAAGGTCTTCAACATATGATTTCCCCCTAAATATTTCTTTATGCCCCAATGGGTCCTTAATTGGGTTTTAAGTTTCTTAATGTGTTTAACCTTAGAAACCATGCATAGTTTCTCCCTAAGACTTCGGATGATCAATACAGTCTTCTTGGTGGCACTCTCTTTTCACCCTACGCACACCTACTTTTTCCCAGACAAACTAGCTCTCCGCACCCCTGTCTACTTTTTACCAAAGGTGGTGACACCTTTCCACATCTTCCACAGTATGATGCTGCTTACCTTCTTAGCTCTGCCTCACTTCTCTAAGGAGGATGAGAGACTTTGCATTTTGGCCCTGAAAAGACCATTATGATTCTACATCGATCACACCAAAGAACACTGGATGGATGATCCACTTTTACTTAGATTCACTGAAGTGAAGAAGAGGAAAGCAGTGCAGCACACCTTTTCCGGATAGATTGAACTCCACATTAAGGTCTGCCATGCATTAGCAAAGAAGCAACCTCCTGAGGGCTTAGAGACTCATTCCATCAGAGTCAAAGCTGCGATCACTGCTTTAGCTCGTGGAGTCCCCATAATGGACATCTGTCAGGCTGCTATGTGGGCATCCTTGCACATGAGCACCAAACACTACTGCCGTGACAGTCGGGTCTGTCATGACGGTTACTTTGCCTTTTCAGTCCACTAGGACTTTTTGGTTTGAACCAGTTCACAGACCGACCTCCGGGGAGGTATTGCTTTGATATCTATTCTGAGGTAAGGAATATGCGACTAGAAGTCTCAATCACAGAAGTTACTTACCTTTGGTAACTCCTTATCTAGTAGAGACTCTTATCTAGCTGCAGATTCCTTAGCAACCCTCACAGTCTCCAAGTATCTGTGAGCCAGTCTTCCTACCCAACATGGTCCCTGTAGGCTCTTAATTTCTGCACACTGGTCAATCAGCCTTCTGACGTGGCTCTGTCTTTCTGGCACAGAAAGAGTTCCGTAAAGCAACTGATATCAGGACACTTAGGTTGTGCCTATATAGGCATTGCACACGTCACATCTGGCGTGGAAGACAACACGGAGCTTATAAGCACCACCTACATCGAGCAGAGATACTACTCAAGATTTTCTGGATCCAGTCTGACCTCTAGGGAATATTCTAATGTAAGGAATCTGCATGCTATATAGAGCCTCTACGAGATAAGTTATTACCATAGGTAAGAAACTTGTTTATATTGCTTGCTCAAAGAAGGGTGCTAGAAGTGACCCTGCAAGAAACATTTTCCCAGAAAAAAAAGAAAGCGCTGTCTTTTTGGTGCATGAGCTACTCAGAGAAGCAAGCCGACCTTAGCAGCTGAAGTGAGAACTTCATCATGAGCCAGTAAGGAGAGCACAGTTGCAAGGAGACTGTGGTGAGCTCCTGTTGCTTTGTGCGTATTCCGAATTGTCCCTAACTGGGCCTTAAGGTTTCCTCTGTCATTCTTTCTCACCTGGGAGAGTTTGCTGTTGTTAAGAGTGTGGCCAGCTAGAAGCTGCAGTTGCAGGGACCCACATGTGATCATCACACTTCCTGGTGGGCCCCCAAAGCATGTTCCTCGGAGGAGAATTAAGCCAGCAACAGGTGATGCTGTGAATACATTCTGCCCCAGCACTTACAAGTGTGTCCAGTGATTTTTCACCCCCATAAACATGCCTCTGGATATCCTAGAGCATTGGCCTGAAAAACTTGTTTTGGGTTCTGTGTTTCTTTGGGCCTGAGAAACTGACTTGAAAACTGCAGCAACTTGCCAGTCAGGCTGTAATGCATCTTCGCCTGTCGGAAACCTCTGGGGCAAGACATGGCTGTGGAGATGCAGTAGTATGATTTGGTTTCATCTGCTGTGGATCCACAATTGAAGTTTGGTTGCATCACACCCAAGTAATCTTGCTCTCGTTGAGCTTGAACACCGGATTGGGAAGCCATTGAACATGAACTGCTTTATTTCATGGGGTCAGTACAACAACAGAAGCACTCAGAGACTGACCTCTGGGTCATTGACCATGAAGGTAGAAGCTTACTAAGCATCAGTGTGCCTGCTCCAATGTATAGCTGCCATGTTCCTTCAATTATTTCTGCAGCAACTAGTATTACAATAGCTGTTAAATTCTTGCATCCTCCAGGATGTTTCTGTGTAGTATTGTGTGGTGTAAGTATACATTATTTTTTTTTTAAATAGAAGCACTAACTGGGCAATCTGTAATTGAGTAACTTGTTGAGTTTTATCTCCAATCTCATTCCAGCTCAAGACTTTGACTGCGCCCCTCGATCCTCTGAGGGTCCAGTACTAAAGGGATGTACTTGGCACTCTGTTATCACTCTTCCTAATAGGATGACATGGGACATCAGTGGTAAACTGACTTAGTCACCTGGATTGACGCTCAGTGCCCTATTGTGCTCCAAACTGGTTTTAACACCCACATTATTTATCAATCAAAGAAGCCGTTTCTCAGTATCCACCTTTGAGTCAAGAGGTTCCCTGTCAGACAGTCCACACTATTATCTACTTAAAGGCGTAGATTTCTCTTTAGCAGTGCATGTTAAGTTGTCATCAGGGGCATAGCTTGATCAATAAGATAGGGGAGGCATGAGCTTCAGATTTCCAAACAAACACGCTGGGATATGTTGTTTTTTAAAACATGTTTATTACTTTTTACATGTTAGGTAGGGTAGCTGCTACATTCAGTGCAGCAGGGGGCGATATGCATCCACGCGCGGCTTTTGCCGAGAAAGAGTCGAGCCATATTCACTCAGCAAGTTTTGAATGAAATTGCAAGATTAAATACAAGGATATCTGCAATAAACACTATAAAAGCAGCTAAAACAACTTAACCAAAACAGCTTGATCATAAGGTTGCATGTGTTGCATTACAAGTAATGACACAGAGAACGGTGGGAAAGGCGCATCAGACGGGGTTGTTTGGAGAACTGGGCGGGGGAAGGGAGCGTTATGAAGGTCATGTGGGTTATCAGTTCAGTATCCTCGATCGGCATTCGTGTGTCCTGGGGTAGCGTAGGGGTCAGGAGGTTGAGTGTCATTCTTAGCTTTCACATTCAGTGAGGTCTCCCACCATTCGCCCCGCAGAACGGAGGATGCTGCGCATACGAAGCCACTGAAGAATTCGGGCATTTGCATGGGTCCATGTCAGTAAGTTGCGAAGCCATTGGTGGAGGACGCTGGAATATGTTGCTGAAACACATTATATGAAAAGCAGGATATGAGGGGGACTTAACGGGGAGTGGACTTAAAACACAACAGTTTTCCAACGAATCAACATTTTTTAAGGACCTCAAAACAGACGAGAGGAAGTGTCTGGGTTTGTGTGCGTTTTTGTCAGCGTGGACATGTAAAAATCCTATGTAACATCCGCCAGACGCTTCACTACACCCCACTGAATCTCACTTGTATTCAACTGTTTACAACAAAATACATTTTTTAGGGACGGTTGTCATAGAGTCATGAAGACTCTTTTCTGCCATTGCACATTGCTAACATTCACCAAGGAGTCAGGAAGGCCCTACGCTGACTGCACATTACTGACGCACTCTCTAGTTAAAACGGTCTGGCTTTGGAAATGCACACAGCCAACTTCCAGTATGACGTAAAGATGATTTCTCTTTCTCTCTGCACCCTGGTAAGACTTCCCTCCAGGGAGGGAGAAGATCCCTCTCTGGACCTGCATTCTACATGATGATCTTAGTCTCTCTAGTAGTGCACACTGCTCACAGCCATATAGAGTCATTAACATTTCTACACCATTCAAGAAGAAAAGGTGATCACCCTTTGGTAGTTAACATCCACCATCGAGTCAAGAAGTTCACTCTCTGGCATTGCGCATTGCTAACATCTACCATAGAGTCAAGCAAATCCCGCATTGGCAATGTGTACTGATAGCACCCACCTTCAGGACAAGAAGATCCCTCTCAGCCAGCAAACAATACTTTTAACCTTTTGGAGCAAGAATCCCCGCTAGCGCACCTTGCCAGCACCTACCTGGCCTCTGTCAGTGACTACACATTGCACTCCAGTCTAGGAAGGTGAGAAGGCCCCTTTGATCGCTTCCTATTGTTAATGGCCTCTCAACCCTCTGATCTAAAAGTACTCTTCTGTGGCAGTTTCTATTGCTGTTACCTATCCTAGAGTGAAGGGCAATCCTGTTTGATAATTCCAACTGTTAAGATTGTTCCTGTGGGCCTTTACCAGTGTCTGGTAAATGTTTACACTGAACTAGGAGGACTACCAGCTGTACTTTTGTTGGTTTAGACTGCCTCTACATCAGCCACGAAGTTAATGAGCTCCTTGGAGATGATGTTGCACCACCTGCTGCCTAGTGTGATTGTACAGCTCTGGTAGCTGTACAGTCACGCCAGGCATTAGCTGTACAGTCACACAAGGCAGTGTTTTGTCTAATGGGCCTATAGTCAGCTATGGGCGTACATATGTACGGACGCACATTTTTTCATGGACAGTTCCTTAGATGTCAGCAGCTTCAACCCTTCTGCCACCATAATCCTATGCAGACAGATACTTGGTTTGCGGTCATTTCGGCAGGCCTGAATAAGGATACTTTCAAAATAGTGGCAGGTGTTCACAGCTGTAAATTTGAACTACTTTCTGCCCCTGAAGAGGACATTAGTAGTGATAAGGATGGCACCGGGGCATCCCTGGCATGAATCTCTCTCCTAACAAAAGGTAGTCTGCTGCTGTGTTGCAGTTGAATGTGTTCACCCTCAGTAATGATCTTTGGGCAAGTAATGGGAGAACTAAATGAGACAGGGATGGGAGACATACTTGTCATCACCTACATTGTACAAGTCTAAGGCCCTCATTACAACACTGGCGGTTGGTGATAAAGCGGCAGTAATATCGCCAACAGGCCGGCGGTAAAAACAATGGAATCATGACCACGGCGGAAACCGCTCAGACAGACAGCCACTTTAACACTCGGGCCGCCACGGCGGTAGCAACAAGCACCATGGCGGTAACCGCCAACAGCCAGGCGGAAGACAGTGTACAGCCCGCAGTATCACAACACGCCTATCCGCCACATTTTCCGTGGTGGTACCAACGACATCAAAAGCACACCGGAAACAGAACAAAGAAGTCAAAGGACTCACCTCTGGACACTCAGGGAACAACCACGAAGCCATGGAGCCAGAGTTGCACATTTTCCCCATGCCCGTATACCTCTTCCTGCATTACGAGCAACAATGCCGGCGAAGACGACCTGGGTGAGTACTGCCGCCTAGCACACAAGGGATGAGAGGAGGAAAAAGAGAGTGACACACACACACACGCAACAGACACACCCCCACCTCACCCCCAACACCATACAGACAACCAGATGCAGTAACATTACATATTCACCCTCTACCCCCTAGGAATAATGCAAGGACAAAAAGATTTGAAGAAAGTGAGTGTAATACAATAAAATAACATGAATTAGTGCATCAAAATACAAACGTATATACATACCTACAAATGTAGGGACACTGCCCAGTCCTCAATGTCTGTGGGCCACAGGGCCACAACACATAGGCCAAGGCCCACCTCACTCCTGCAACAACACGGAGAGAACACTGCAGGGGCATCAGGTCGAAAATACACAGGAACCTCAGGGGGATGGGGAGTGAGGGGGCACCTCAGCCAGAAGATGGTACAACGCCACTGGTCCTGCATGGGGCAACATGCCCTGTGCTTGGTACTGGGGAGTGCAAGGCCCCAGTCTTTCAAGTGGGTGGATTGCCCACTGCTTGGTCCTGGGGAGTGCAAAGCCACAGTCTCTCAAGTGGGTGGTTTGCCAACTGCTTTGTCCTGGGGAGTGCAAAGCCACAGTCTCTCAAGTGGGTGGTTTGCCCACTGCTTTGTCCTGGGGAGTGCAAAGCCACAGTCTCTCTAGTGGATGGCTTCTCCACTGGTTCTGGAGGGGGCATTGTGCCCTGTGATGCAGATCTTGGGGAGTGCAAGGTCACAGTCTCTCACCTGGGTGTCACACCTACAGGATTAGCAGGGTCCAGGACGCAGTACAGCCCATGGAGGCAGGACTACACACTGCCCATCTGCGGTGACAGCTGCTCAGTGGTGGCAGTGGCGGTGCTGGTGTCGGGGCTGGCAGTGGTGGGGGAAGGCTCCAGCCCTTCCCCTGCAGCCTCGGATGGCTGCCCACTGGGACTGCTGCTGCTGGCAGTGGTTTGCTGGTGGCGGTGCTGGCAGTGGTGGAGGGAGGCTCCAGCCCTTCCCCTCCAGCCTCGGATGGCTGCTCACTAGGGCTGCTGCTGCTGGCAGTGGTGCTGGTGGTGGTGCTGGTAGTGGTGGGGGGAGGCTCCAGCCCTTCCCCTCCAGCCTCAGATGGCTGCCCACTGGGGCTACTGCTGCTTGTGGCGGTGCAGGTGTCGGTGCTGGCAGCGGTGCTGGTGGTGGTGCTGGGTCTGCTGCTGCTGGTGGCGGTGCTGGCAGTGGTGGGGGGAGGCCCCAGCCCTTCCCCTGCAGCCTAGGACGGCTGAACCACCATGGTTGGTGGTGGGGGCTCCGAATGAGTCCCAGCACCAGGCCTCCTGTCCTTCCTGCCTGCTGGTGCTGGCCCTTCACTTTTGCAGCTGGTAGTGCCTCCTTGCCCTTCCCTTTGGCAGCTGGTGGTGCCTCCTTGCCCTTCCCTTTGGCAGCTGGTGGTTCCTCCTTTCCTTTCCCTTTGGCAGCTGGTGGTGCCTCCTTGCCCTTCCTTGATGCACCTGGTGCATGCACACTTCCAGTACTGCTGGCTGGTTCCGGGATCCTCTCCCACCTGCAATAGCTGTCGACACTACTGTGGCTGTGGACTGGGTGGCTGACGTGCTCGCCTAGGTTCTGACCACCCTGGCCCGATGTGAAGGATGGTGGGGGGAGTGGTATGGAATAGGTCAACGGTGGAGAGGAAAATCTTCTTAGGGACATTGGGGTGGGAAGAGGGTGAAGGTTTGGGAGTGGAAGAAGTGGTTGTAGGAGGTGTCTGCTGTGTTTGGGTGCAGGTGCATGGGCTGGATGCTGTTGTGAGGTTGATGGCTGTTGGGTGTCTGAGTGCTTGCGTTTGTGTACTTTAGGATGAGGGGGCACAGACACAGTGGGAGAGGACACAGGGTACATGTGCATGGATGTGGGGGTGGTGACTGCAAGTGAGGGGTGTGTAGTGATAGGATGCTGGTGATGGAGGTAGTGGATGAGGATGTAGTGCATGCAGGTGTGTGTGTAGACGCTACTGGGAGGGAGGTGGAGGAGGAGGAGGAGGGGGGACACAGTGGAGGCAGTGGATGTTGGTATGTCTGCATCTGGATGGTGTTTGTGTGAGTGCCTGTGGGATAATGTGCAGTGCTTGTGTTTGCCTGAACCACTCCTGTGTGTTGTCCTGGGTGCATGCTGGTCTGCCTGTGTGCTTGGGATAGGTTGGGGTTGAGGGGAATGGGACTGGGTAGAGGAAGTTGGAGGGGGAGGCTAGAAACAGGGACAATGTCTGCCATCAGAGAGGAGGCCAGAGCCTGGATTCATCTCTGTTGGGCCACCATGCCAGAGTGAATGCCCTCCAGGTATGCGTTTGTTTGTTGCAAGTGGGCTGCCAGCCCCTGCATGGCATTCACAATGGTTGACTGATCCAACCGAGATGGATCGCAGGAGGTCAACAGCCTCCTCACTCAGGGCAGCAGGGCTAACTGGGGCAGGGCCTGTGGTGTCTGGGGCGAAGGAGATGCCCACCCTCCTGGCTGAGACAGGAAACCCGCTGAGGTGCTGCTGGTATGACGGTGCTGGTGCGGGGGTGGCAGCTGTACCTGTAGTTGGGGTGGCCACAGAGGTGTCCGCCAGCACCAGGGAGCTTCCATCGGAGGAGGTATCACTGTCCGAACGGTCCCCTCCTGTCTCCGCCGTGGTGCTCCCCTCACCTTCCGTCCCACTGGTGATCTCACCGTCGGTGGATTCGGCCTCCTGGGCCCTGTGGGATGCAGCACCCTCTGACGCCGGTGCCTCAGCTCCTCCGCCAAATGAAGCTAATGCACAGGACAGGGTGACAAAACAAAAAGGGGGGGGAGACAAAAGATACACTGGGTCAATGGCTGCTCCAACACCACCGTTGGGGTACACGACACACACCCATACAGGGAACAGCCCTATGTATTAGGCAATGCACTACCAGTCACAATGCTAGTCACCAGGCCATGGACAGTAATACCTAACGCCACTAACAGCATACCAGAGACCCGCAGACCTCTGCCAGTAGTGGATGCCTTCTAGCTTTTTTGGAGGTGGTGCACATCATACCCTGCCCAACATGGGACCTACCCTGCAATGTCCGGCCTGGTCTAGGGGCACCTACAGGCCCACATCCCCCACCCTGAGACCACCCCACCACGTGCAAGTAGTATACTGTGAAACTGTACTCACCACTTGTGCCTGCTGTGATGCCCTCAAGCGTCCACCCAGCTCCGGAAAGGTGACGTCAATATGCAGGCCATCAGGGGGGTCATGGTTCGATGGGTACCCCTTCCTCGTTGAGAGTCCATCCCCAGCTGGGCCTCCGCCGTCTTCCTTGCCCAGCATCTCAGGTCCTCCCACCGTTTGCGACAGTGGGTGCTCTGCCTGCCATAGACCCCCAGGGTCCGCACGTCATTGGCAAAGGCATGCCATATACCCTTTTTCTGATGACCACTGACCTGCAGAAAAATTCACATAGAAAAAAGGTATCAGTCAGACCGTCCGGCCTGTTACACTCATGTCCCACCATAGCCCTCCCATCCCCTTACGCACAGACATTGCCCACCATGCATGGAGCACGCTGCCCAGGACCCTTCCACCAATCCCTCCTCCCCCCTTACACGAGGCCCTCATACACAGCACACCATGCATTCATGCCCCATGATTCGTACCCTCAGTGTACTCACCTGTTGGTTTGGAGGCCCATAAAGCATTCGGTACTGGGTTAGGACCCCATCCACCAGTCTCTCCAACTCCGCAGCGGTGAAGGCATGGGCCCTTTCCCCAGTGACACGAGCCATGGTCGGTTCCAGACACAGGTCACCGCAGCACTTGCAGTGTAGGTCCTCTCCTGTTAAAGATCAGGTAGCAAGTGAGTGAACAGATAGAAAATGGTGGTGACGTCCGCGGCGGTGCGTACCGTCACCGCCGGCGTACATCACCATTGGCCACTGTAACCCATAGGGCCCAATGGGATCCAATGAGGAGTTGCACATCGGTTTTCGACCACCTCCCACAACGGCTCCCAACGTCAGCAGAATTACATCATTTCCACATGTCCCTCCATACAGGACAGGCGGATGCCATTTCAGGGGGAGGGCAGGCAATGGCACCTAACTGCCTCACTGTACATATATGCACGATTTGGGCCTATACAACAATCTTGTGTTACAGTCACAATATGCAGTGCAGTGTAGTGTTTTGAAATATGGGATACTGACCAGCTACTCACCGTTTGCCCCCTAGATTGCAACCGCTGCGGATAAATCGGAGATGGAGACATCTCCCCGTGTACAGGCTCCTGGTGGACTTCGCAACAATGGAGGACAGGCACATTAACCTCACCTACAGACTTGACAGGGCCACAATCACAGAGCTGTGTGCCCAATTGGAACCTGACCTGATATCTGCTATCTGTCACCCCACTGGGATCCCCCCTCTTGTGCAAGTTCTATCAGTGCTCCATATCCTGGCAAGTGGCTCCTTCCAAGTGACAGTGGGCTTGGCAGCAGGAATGTCTCAGCCAATGTTCTCAATAGTGCTGAAGAGAGTGCTGTCTGCCCTTATTAAACACATGCGCAGCTACATCGTTTTCCCCCAGGTGGAGGATTTGGCCACTGTGAAAGCAGATTTCTATGCAATGGGGCATATCTCCGACATTATTGAGGCAATAGATGGTACACATATTGCATTTGTCCCCCCTGGAGAAATGAACAGGTGTTCAGAAGCCGAAAGAGCTTTCACTCCATGAATGTGCAGATAGTGTGCCTGGCGGACCAGTACATCTCCCATGTCAATGCAAAGTATCCTGGGTCTGTGTATGATGCCTTTATCTTGAGGAATAGCAGCATCCCATATGTGATGGCTCAACTCCAGAGGCACCGGGTGTGGCTAATAGGTGAGCCCTGGTTTCCACCCACTTACTGTTGGTGTATGGGTATGGTGTAGGCCCTAAGGGTTAGTGTGTGCCTAACAGTTGTCCTTCGATATTTGCAGGTGACTCTGGTTACCCCAACCTCTCATGGCTACTGACCCCTGTGAGGAATCCCAGGACAAGGGCAGAGGACCGTTACAATGAGGCACATGGGCCACCAAGAAGAATAATAGAAAGGACATTCGGCCTCCTGAAGGCCAGGGTTTGTTGCCTCCATTTAACAGGTGGATCCCTGTAATACTCACCCAAGAAGGTGTGCCAGATCATCGTGGCATGCTGTATGTTGCACAACCTTGCCTTACGTTGCCAGGTGCCTTTTCTGCAGGAGGATGAGGCTGGAGATGGGCGTGTGGCAGCAGTGGACCCTGTGGACAGTGAAGATGAGGAGGGAGAGGATGAGGATAACAGAAGTGCTATTATAAGACAGTACTTCCAATGACACACAGGTAGGAAACTATAATTACACTTTACACTGACAGGTTTGTATTAGACATTGTCACTGGCAGGCTGATTTTCCCACTTCTATGGCCACTTACTGTACTCTTTGGCATCTCTATTTCCAGATATTTGTGTCCCACTATCGCTCCTGGTGTGTTGACTGCAGCCAACTACAGGTCATTCCTATGCATACAATTCTGTACAGTTTTATTGCAGTGTTTAAAGCTTGTTAAACAAATACATGATTAAATAATTTGACAGACTCCGTACATGTATTTTTTTCAAATGGTGTTTATTTCAGTGCTAATGATTAGAAGGGGGTGTGCAATGGGCTGGGGTGATGATGGAGGTAAGTCCAGGTTGTAGTCCAGTCTATTTTGTATCACAGATGCATTGTCCAAGGGGATATAGGAAGTGGAGCAATGGCAGTTCAAGGTGGACAGCGTGACAGAGTGGGACACAAGGGTGACATTCAGGAGAGTCTTATTTCCTGGCAGGGTCCTGGCAATGTTCTCTGGCTTCTGCCCGGATCGCAGGGACCGTTTGCAGGGTGGTTCTCCATCTGCAGGGGGTGGGGTGCTGGTGGCCTGCTGGTCCTGTGGCAGGGCTTCCTGACCACTAGCGGTATCGGAGGTGGAAGCCTGTTCATCGGTTTGGCTAGTGTCATGGGCCCGGTGGTGTGCCACTGCCTCCCTCATGGTGTTGGCCATGTCTGCCAGCACCCCTGCAATGGTGACCAGGGTGGTGTTTATGTCCTTCAAGTCCTCCCTGATCCCCAGGTACTGTCCCTCCTGCAGCCGGCGGGTCTCCTGCAACGTGTCCAGTATCTGGCCCATCGTCTCCTGGGGATGGTGGTATGCTCCCAGGATGTTTGTGAGTGCCTCCTGGAGAGTCGGTTCCCTATGCCTGTCCTCACCCTGTCACAAAGCAGTCCTCCCAGCTTCCCTGTTGTCCTGTGCCTCTGTACCCTGAATTGTGTGCCCACTGCCACTGACCCCAGGTCCCTGATCGTCCTGTGTTTGTGGGGTAGCCGGGGGTCCCTATAGTAGTGGACACACCGCTGATTGACGTGTCCTGGGGACAGAGGTATGGGCCTGCTGGGTGGGTACTGTGCTGGTGCTTCCTGAGGGGGGATACACTGTGGTGGTATGGGACTGTGCCTGGGTAACCGACTGTCCAGAGATCCCTGAGTTGCTGGCACCTCCTCTCCAGTGACGTTGGGTGGGGGACCTGTGGGGATGTAAATGCAGTGCTAATGTTTCTGTGTGTGTCATCTTGTGCATGGGTGTGTTGCCCTGTATGGTTGTTATTGCTCTGGTAGATTTGCCTTTGAGTGAGTATCTATTTGGTGGGCTAGATGATTCTCTCCAGTGTGCATGCAGTGTTGATAGGTGTCCATGCAGGTCTGTGAGGGGTGTCCATACATTGGTGTTACATGCAGGGCTTGGTATTGGGATGAGTGGGTTGTGATGGTGGGGTATGTGGGAGGTGGCAAAGTGATGGGAGTGAGGGTGGGGGTTTGTGATGGCATGCAGGTGGGGGTTGATAGTAATAGAGAATTGACTTACCAGAGTCCAGTCCTCCTCCTACTCCTGCCAGGCCCTCAGGATGCATGATCACCAAGACTTGCTCCTCCCATGTTGTTACTTGTGGGGGAGGAGGTGGGGGTCCACCACCAGTCCTCTGTACATCTAGTTGGTGTCTTGCTGCTGTGGAATGTACCTTCCCCCGTAGGTGGTTCCACCTCTTCCTGATGTTGTCCCTTGTTCTGGGGTGCTGTCCCACGGCGTTGACCCTGTCCATGATTCCCCGCCATAGCGCCATCTTCCTTGCAATGGACGTCTGCTGCACCTGTGATCCGAATAGCTGTGGCTCTACCCGGATGATTTTCTCTACCATGACCTTTAGCTCCTCCTCTGAGAACCTGGGGTGTCGTGGCAGTGCCATGGGTGTATTGTGAGTGTAGTGGGTGAGGGTGTGTGGGGTACTGTATTAAGATGTGTGATGTGGGGTGTGTGGATGGTGTATAGGTGATGGTGGTGTGTGTCTGTGGTCTTGTCTGTGGTCTTGCTATCTCTCTTGTGGCACTTGTTTGTAATTGTAAAGGGTTGTGGGTATTGTGGGTGTGTGTTTTATAGCGGTGTGCATGTGGTATGTGTATGTGGGTCAGGTGTGTGTTGTTCAGATTGTCCAATGTGGTGTTATTTTGTTTGTGTGTATTTTGAGCGTGGCGGTATGTACCGTCAGTGGTTTAGCGCCATTGAATGTCCACCGCGGGGATTCGTGGGTCATAATGCTGTGGGCGTAGTTCTGTTGGCGTAACGGTGTGGGTTTGGATACCACCAGTTTATCACTGACCTTTGTGCTGGCGTACTTGTGTGTGTGGCTGTATAGTGACTGTTAGACTTTTCATCCTTGACGTGGTCTCTCTTAACTTTTTTCCTCTGTTTCCCAGGTTGTTGATGTGTGCTGGACTCTGATTTTGCTGTTTTCGTTACTCTGGGCACTCTACCACTGCTAACCAGTGCTAAAGTGCAAGTGCGCCTTTACAAAATGTGTATGTAATTTGCTTATCCATGATTGGCATATTTGATTTAATAGTAAGTCCCTAGTACAGTGCACTAGAGGTGCCCAGGGCATGTAAATCAAATGCTACTATTGGGCCTGCAGCACTGGTTGTACCACCCACACAAGTAGCTCTGTAATCATGTCTCAGACCTGCCACTGCAGTGTCTGTGTGTGCAGTTTTAAACTGTAAATTCGACTTGGCAAGTGTACCCACTTACCAGGCCTTCGAACATGTAAGACACCCCTGAAGTAGGCCCTAGGTAGCCCCAAGGGCAGGGTGCAGTGTATGGTTAAGGTAGGACAAATAGTAATGTGTTTTATATGTCCTAACAGTGAAATATTACTAAATTTGTTTTTTTCACTGTTGCAAGGCCTGTCCCTTTCATAGGTTAACATAGGGGGCTACCTTTAAAAATGATTAAAGTGTAGATTCCCTTTCAGAGCGGATGGACATGTGGAGTTTGGAGTCTCTGAGGTCACAATTTAAAAATACATCTTTTAGTAAAGTTGATTTTGAGATTGTGTGTTTGAAAATGCCAGTTTTAGAAAGTGAGCATTTTCTTGCCTATGCCATTTCTGTGACTCTGCCTGTTTGTGGATTCCCTGTCTGGGTCAGTTTGACAGTTTGGCTGGTTGCACCTCACACTAGACAGTGACACAAAGGGAGCTGGGGTGTAGGCTGTATTTCCTGATGAGCCATCTGTGCTAGGAGAGAGGGGAGGAGTGGTCATTTACACCTGAAAAGGCTATGCCTGTCCTCACACAATGCAGTCTCCAACCCCCTGGTGAGTGTCTGGGGCCTGGCCTGGGCACGGCAGGATTTCACATTCAAGAGAGACCTTGCTTTTAAGTACGCCTACTTTAAAGGAGAAAATGGGTATAAGAAGGGCACCCAAAACCACAGACTTTAGAACACTTCTGGAAACCAAGAGGAACAACGCACCGCCATAGGAGGCAGGTCCTTATCCTACCTCGCCCCCAAAACCTGGAACTCCCTCCCCACCAACCTCCGCAAAACCAAAGACATCCTGCTCTTCAGAAAGAACCTCAAGACATGGTTGTTCGAACAGTGACCCTCCCTGCCCCCCCCTTAACACCCCGTAGTGCCTTGAGACCCTCACAGGTGAGTAGCGCGCTCTATACATTTTTTTGATTGATTGATTGATTGAACCTCTGCCTGGAGAAGAGCTGAAGAGCTGAGGAAGAAGAGCTGCCCTGCCTGTGACTGCTTTGTGGAGCTCTCCTGCAGTTGCTGCTTCTTCCAGAGTAAGAGGGCAAAGACTGGACTTTGTGTGCCTTCCATCATGTGAAGAACTCCAAGGGCTTGATTTAGAGCTTGCCTCCTGTTGTTTGAAGTCTCAGGGACAGCAAAGACTTCTCTCTGCCAGCACCTGAAGTCTCTGGAGAGACTCCTGCTCTGCCCTGAGGTGCCCATCCAGTTCCTGGGACCCTGAAAGGAGAAGCTGGCAGCCTAAGAGGAGGAAATCCATGCACAGAGCGCCGTGCAGTGAAAAGATCGACGGGACTCCGATCTACGGCTGAAGAAACGACACACTGCCGGCTCTGCAGCTGAAAATCGACGCTCGCCGGAAACACGACAGAAGAATCGACGCACGGAGCTGGCGAAATGATGCGCAGCATTGCTGACGGAGGCTTGGAGATCGCAACCCGCGCTGCATGGTTTTTGGATCATCGTGCGCCTGGATTTCTGACGCAAACACCGCTGGGCGTGTAAAAACAACGCAAGGCCTGCCCGGACTCGAGAGTGCTGACCGGATCGACGCATCGCTCTCCTGCGGAGAGAAGAAACAACGCGCCCGACCCAATGAAAGGAGAAACGACGCAAGGTCTCGCTCATGAGTGAAATCGACGCATCGCAAGCCCTTTTTGACGCACACTCGCCCGTGCTGGGTTATTTTTGATGCACCCAAGGTACATTTTCACGCTAACAGTGTTAGTGTGTGTTTTACACTACATAAAGACTCTTTTTGATTCTTAATTGATAACTTGACTTGTGTATTGTGGATTTCTGTCGTTTTAGTAGTGTTTTGTTTAGATAAATATCTCCTATTTTACTAAACCTGTGTTGTGTCATTTTGTAGTGTTTTCATTAAGTTACTGTGTGTGTTGGTACAAATACTTTACACCTAGCACTCTGAAGTTAAGCCTACTGCTCTGCCAAGCTACCAAGGGAGTAAGCAGGGGTTAGCTAAGGGTGATTCTTTTTTACCCTGACTAGAGTGAGGGTCCTTGCTTGAACAGGGGTAACCTGACTGTCAACCAAAGACCCCATTTCTAACAGTGACGGATTGCTATGTGTGGGTTATAATATGGGTGGCGGTAATCCGCTGCGGTGGCGGTATGTTGGCGGCAGTCAGCATGGCGGTAAGTGGGATTTACCGCCAATGTCATAATGAGGGCCTAAATGATTACA
This sequence comes from Pleurodeles waltl, assembly GCF_031143425.1. Taxonomy (NCBI): domain Eukaryota; kingdom Metazoa; phylum Chordata; class Amphibia; order Caudata; family Salamandridae; genus Pleurodeles; species Pleurodeles waltl. The sequence goes on from NC_090442.1 coordinate 984,155,722, forward strand.
TCCTCCTGGACATTAGGTTTCAGCGAGTCCTGCTTGATATGGCCCTGGGTTTAACATTGGCCGCCCTTGGGGGTTCCATTGAAAAAGCCCCAAACAAGGTATTAGATTAAAGGCTGGTTCCCACTAATAATCGACGCAGGTTTAAGTGGCGCGTGGTGGAAGAATCATCAGAAACCCCTGTGAAAGTGCTAGAGGTTGTGATTTCTGGAATGGAGGCTGTGGCAGCCGTAAATGTGACAAGTGAATGTCCAGACACATTGACAAACGTGTGCACAATTCCATGTTTGATTCCCTTAGGAATTGACTTACAAAAGAATCGAAAGACACCATGAAAAGAAACAAGGTGGCCACATGGTACACTAACCCATGCAGAGATGCTAGGTGAGTTCTGTTAAGGGCCATTAGCGGAGGGTCCAGAGATGCCATTCTGCCACCATTTTGAAAGCAAAAAGAGACTTGGAGTGTACCAAATGGGCCACAATGCTGGATGCCATCAAAGTTAAAGTTAAACACTATTGTACCTTTTGGGGAATAGTTACTGGTGGACATAGGAACCCACCCGCCACTTGACAGCAATATTGCAGCGGATGCTTGGGTTGAGCATTTTTACCAGCTGTATTCTGGAGATGTGGCCCAGGTACCAGTAAATAAACACATGGTAGATGCAGCCCAGTATCCGACTCAGAGCCCACCGAACAGGGAACAAGGGGGTAGAATAGCAATACCCTCAACGTAGATTCTTTTGGATCTCTGGCTGAGGTACTACCACAGGTCAAGGCTAGTGGTGAGGAAACTATGTGGATAGGTGGTAAACCCTTTGACATGGCCTCTGTTGAGTCCCTCATTGAACCAGTGCTTCAGCAGGCACCCTATATAGCTAGTTTAGAAATTCTTGAAGCCCTGGAATCGATTGCACCTAACAAGGCACAAGGGCTGGATAAAGTGACTGGAGACTTGTTTAAGCTAGTTAATGATGTATGGATTCCTGATTTCATCCCGTTTTTTAATGCTCTAAAGGATGGTGCACCCATGCCCCCGACCTGGGCTGGGGCAGAGATTATCCCTATTTTCAAGAAGGGCTGTAGGTCTTCACCAACTATAGGGCAGTTAGTTTCATTGATAGTACCCAAGATTTGTTTAGCTGCATAATCTTGAATAGTCTGAGTGAGTGGATGATTGACTCTGTGGTCCTGTCCTCTCTTCAGGCTGGCTTCAGAGATGCAGTAGGAACGACTGACCAGGTATTTTGCCTGCAGTTGCTATACTGGAAGTATGTTTCTTTGAGAGGTCAATCAATCAATCAATCAATCAGTGAAGTTATAAAGCGCCCTATGTACCCGACAGGGTTTCGAGGCGCTGGGGGGGGGGGGGGGTGCTGCTAGCATTCGAAGAGCCATGTCTTGAGGAGTCTCCTGAAGGTGAGGAGGTCATGGGTCTGGCGTAGTGAGGTGGGGAGAGAGTTCCAGGTCTTGGCGGCGAGGAAGGAGAAGGATCTGCCGCCAGAGGTCTTGCGCTGGATTCGGGGGACGATGGCGAGGGCGAGGTTGGCAGAGCGGAGTTGACGTGTGGGGACGTAGAAGTTGAGTCTGGTGTTCAGGTAGGTGGGTCCGGTGTTGTGTAGTGCCTTGTGTGCGTGGGTGAGGAGTTTGAAGGTGATCCTTTTATCCACAGGGAGCCAGTGGAGGTCCTTCAGGTGGGGGGAGATGTGACATCGGCGGGGTATGTCGAGGATCAGGCGGGCGGATGCGTTCTGGATGCGTTGCAGTCGTTTGATGTCTTTCGTTGGGATGCCTGTGTAGAGTGCGTTGCCGTAGTCAAGTCTGCTACTGACGAGGGCTTGAGTCACCGTCTTCCTGGTTCCTGTTGGAATCCACTTGAAGATCCTGCGGAGCATGCGGAGGGTGTTGAAACAAGAAGAGGAGGTGAGAGCAGAGTCGAGGATGAAGCCGAGGTTTCGTGCGTGGCTGGCTGGGGTGGGTGGGGGTCCGAGGGCGGTGGGCCACCAGGAGTCGTTCCAGGCCGAGGGGGTGCGTCCGAGGATGAGGACTTCCGTCTTGTCGGAGTTGAGCTTCAGGCGGCTGTTGCTCATCCACTCGGCGATGGATTTTAGTCCCTCGTGGAGGTTGGTTTTGGCGGTGAGCGGATCTTTGGTCAGGGAGAGGACGAGCTGGGTGTCGTCGGCGTAGGAGATGATGCTGAGGTTGTGATGACGGGCCAGTTGTGCGAGGGGGGCCATGTAGACGTTGAACAACGTTGGGCTAAGAGAGGAGCCTTGGGGGACGCCGCAGATGAGGTTGGTGGCTTTGGAGAGGAAGGGTGAGAGTCGGACTCTCTGGGTTCTGTCGGAGAGGAAGGATGAGATCCAGTTGAGGGCTTTGTCTTGGATGCCAGCTTCGTGGAGACGGGTTAGCAGGGTGCGGTGGCAGACTGTGTCGAAAGCGGCTGATAGGTCGAGGAGGATGAGGGCTGAGGTTTCGCCGTTGTCCATTTGTTGTCTGATGTCATCTGTGGCGGCAAGGAGTGCGGTCTCAGTGCTGTGGTTTCGTCTGAATCCAGATTGTGAGGGGTCTAGGATGGAGTTGTCTTCTAGGAAGTGGGCGAGCTGTGCGTTGACGATCTTCTCGATGACCTTTGCTGGAAAAGGGAGGAGAGAGATCGGTCGGAAGTTTTTGAGATCGTTGGGGTCAGCCTTGGGTTTCTTGAGGAGGGGTTGGATTTCTGCGTGCTTCCAGCTGTCCGGGAAGGTGGCGGTGTTGAAGGAGAGGTTGATGATCTTGCGGAGTTTGGGGGCGATGGTGGCGTCGGCTTTGTTGAATACGTGATGTGGGCACGGGTCCGTGGGAGAGCCTGAGTGGATGGAATTCATGGTTGTTAGGGTTTCGGCGTCGTCTACTTGGGTCCAGGTGGTGTGGCGGCAGGCGTGGGAGGAGTCGTCGGGGTGGGGTCTGGCGGAGGTGCGGTGTTGAAGCTGTCGTGGATGGCTGCGATTTTCTGGTGGAAGAAGGTGGAGAGATCGTCGCAGAGTTTCTGGGAGGGAGGGACGTCGTTGACGTTGGCGTTAGGGTTGGAGAGTTCCTTCACGATGCAGAAGAGTTCTTTGCAGTCGTGGGCGTTGTTGTTGAGGCGTTCTGTGAAGTGGGCGCGCTTGGCGAGTCGGATCCGTTGGTGGTGTTCACGGTTGGCGTCCTTGAGGGTAGCAAGGTTGTCGGGTGTGCGCTCGAGGATCCATTTCTTCTTGAGTTTCTGGCAGGTGCGTTTGGAGGTGGTCAGTTCGTCTGTGAACCAGGCTGGTTTTTTCTTTTCTTGGTTGGCGGTGGGTTTCTTGAATGGGGCTAAGGTGTTGGCGCAGTTGAGGATCCATTGATGGAGGTTGATGGCGGCGGTGCTCGGGTCGGTGGGTTCGGGTGGTGGGTATTTGGCGAGTGTGCTGGTTAGTTGGTCTTCGGTGATTTTTCCCCAGCGGCGGTGAGGCGGTAGAGGGATGCGGTGGTGTTCGGTGTTTTTCTTGAAGGTGAAGTGGACGCAGTGATGGTCGGTCCAGTGGAGTTCGGAGGTGTGGCTGAAAGAGATGTGGTTGCTTGAGGTGAAGAGTGGGTCAAGCGTGTGTCCGGCGATGTGGGTGGGGGTGTTGACCAGTTGACGGAGTCCGAGGTTGAGGAGGTTGGTGGTCAGTGATGCGGTGTTGTTTTCCAGGTGGAAGTTTAGATCTCCCAGGAGGATGTAGTCTGGAGAGGCGAGGGCGTGGGTGCTTGCGAGGTCGGAGACGGTGTCGCTGAAGGGGGCTCTTGGTCCTGGAGGGCGGTATATGAGGGTTCCTCTGAGGGTAGTGTTGGGGTCCGTGTGAATCTGGAAGTGGAGGTGTTCGGCTGTCTTGAGGGTGTCGTCTGTGTGGGTGTGGATCTTGAGGGTAGATTTGTGGGCGATGGCTATCCCTCTGCCGCTTCCGTTGGTGCGATCTCTTCTGGTGATCTTGTATCCGTCAGGTATGGCGATAGCGATGTCAGGGGCCGAAGAGTCGTTCCACCAGGTTTCGGTCAGGAAGGCCACGTCTGGGGCAGTGGTGTCGAGCAAGTCCCAGAGCTCGATGGCGTGTTTTCGTGCGGAGCGTGTGTTGAGGAGGATGCAGTGCAGGTGAATTGTGTTGGTTGTTGCTGGCTTCGTTGCTCTGTTGCAGGAGAAGTTGCAGGTGCGGCAAGAAAAAGGTCCTTTGGTGTGCTTCGGGGTGGCCAGGAAGCACTCTGTGGAGGGGCCAGGGTTGAGGGCGAGGAGTTCGCGGGCCGAGTATCGGAGGCAGGAGTTGCGGGGGACGTGAGGACCAGGGGGGGTGGTGCTGGGCGTGGTCCAGGCGCAGACGGGCTTGCCTCTGGCGCGCCAGCCATTAAGAAGGGAGGGGGGAGGGAGGAGCAGCTGGGAGGCGGGAGGCGGGAGGGAGCGGCGAATGGGGGTGCGAGGGGGGCGGGCCGCAGGGAGGCAGCGGCAGGGAGCGGAGAGCAAGTGGGAGCGCACAAGGGGCGAAAACACGAAGGCACAAAAAGTCGAGCAAAATACAGTCACAATAAGAAAACAATCAGAGAAATACACTAATGGCACAGTATACAATCGGGGAAACAGCAATCAGAGGGGCACAACGGGGGCAGAAGCGCAGGAGGCGAGGCGCTTGAAAAACAGTAAAAACGCACTACAGGGCGGCGAAAAGTGGCACAATCAGAAGGGGCACGCGGGGGCAGAAGCGCAAGAGGCAAGGCGCTGAAAATAGAAAAACACTTACAGGACGGCGGAAAAACGGCACACGGGTCAAGAGAAGCCTCGAACACGCTAGCAGCAGCGTGTGCGGGGGTCAGAGGCAGGAGACAGCAGGTTGGTGCTGCGGACATGGGGGACGAGCTCAGGACCTAAGGCAAACATGGTGGCAAACATTTTATTATATTTGTGGATTTTCAATCTGCTTTTGACATTGTCCCTATAGAGTTGTTATCGTGGGTGTTGCTGGGGATGGGTGTTTCGCCATATCTTCTTAATGTCATCATTAGGTTACACACTAAGAATTGTGCCCAGGTTAGATGTGGGCCCCAGGGTGAGCTAACTGGCTAAATCCTCTCTAATTGGGTGTGTGTTGGCCCAACCATAGTTTTACTTTATATTAATGACTTAGGGGGTCATTACAACCTCGGCGGTCTTTTAACAAGACCGACGAGGGACCGCCGTGCGGAAGACCGCCAGTAGTGGCGGTTTGCCGCTCGGCATAATATGACCGTTGGCTGCCCTCCATCGTTTTTCTGATGGAGAGCCGCCAACAGCCATACTTGCGGGCGGCGGGGAAGTGGAGGCTGCTCCACTGCCACGCCAACAGAACACCGCCGAGCTAATCACGTCCTGTGATTCTGCACGGCGGTGTTCTGTTGGCGGTGTGGTGTGGGCGGAGCTGCCCCTTTGGCTCCCGTCCCCTCCCGGCAGATCAACGGAACAGGTAAGTCGATCGTCCGTTAGGGGAGGGGGGTGGGGGGGTAACCGTCATGGTCATGATTCCACAAAGTAAGACCGCCAGCTTAACACAGACCGCCAGGGTTGTAATGACCCCCTTAGTATCTGACCTAGGGAAATGCGAGGGTGATGTTCCTTGTCTAGTCATCTATGATGTGCCACTTTCTTGTAAATATGCCCCTTTGATTTTTCATTCCAGGTCCCAAAGTGCAGGCTCAAGCTTGAGCAATATTGTGTGGGTATTTCGAGGGTCCAACGTATCTCTTATTTCCGTCGGATCTCCCCAGCTCTTAGGACCTACAAGTGTCAAGCTATAGCTCCTGTACGGTGGAGAACTGTGGGGCTATTTAGACATCACGGTCCACCAGCAAATAGAGAACTGATTTATGAGGAGACTAAGCAACCTCCCAATAAGCACTCAATTGTGCCCTCTGGGTTTAAATCACGGCCTAAGGCACATTAGTGATGTAGTTGACTTGAAACAATTGTTGTACTGGCAGCGGATATGGACAGCACCAGAACTGGAACTCTTTTGTAGGGCCTTAGAAAAAGTAATGGGGCAGGCTGGAGCCACAAAGATCCTGTGGTTCAGTATCTTTAGAGAGCGACTGAGGCAGATTTGGTTTGAGAGTCTATGGTCCACTCCAACGAATGCTGCAGCAGTCCCAAAGGAGGAATTAAAGGGTGCCTACTGCCACTATATTGATCATCTTACATTAGGTTGTTGTAGGCCAGGCTTTCTAATTATCTCATTCTTGGAGTTTAAAGACAACTACAGCTTGGAACCATTTCTGGACAAGGTTAAACCCCACTTTGCGAAGACCCTATATAATAAATTTCGTATAGGAACCTTGCCTATCCTTTCTTTTATGGCTGCAAGGAATCAAGGTAACCCCCATTAGAACATGTCCCTTTTGCTCACGGGTTGTAGATATGCCAGAACAGGTTGTATTTTTCTGCCCAATCTATCAGGTTCAAAGGAAGAAGTGGATTTTCCCAGTTTACTGCATTTTGGGTCTCAGAGACTACAGGACAGCATATATGATCTTAAGAACCAGCACGAGACAATGTGTTGTCTACACTATCTCAAGGTTCTTCGTGTCAATGTGGAGGCTTAGGCAGAAGAACATGTCCATTTCATCGATTGAGGTTTTTTTTCCCTGCTGCTTGTGTTAATCTTTTTCTATTTGCTTTGTATTTTGTTTTTTAGGTAATTTTATTATCCAAATTTTAATCTTATGGACTTGATGTATCTGCTCATGAACTGTTGAACATAATTGAGGTTTTGTGCTGAATCGTTTTTATGTATTATGCTCTTTTCTGGCTATGTTGAGCCGAAATAAAAGATTCTTTGATTCTGATAACATTGTAGCCTTAGGGAACACAGGACTCTGCATATGGTTAAGAGGAGATAGGTTTGTATCCTCCCAACGGGCACATGCATACTGGCATCGAGAGGAAAAACCTTCACTTACTGCTTGTGCATGCGCAGTGGCAATGATAGGAAAACTGCACTGACAGCCAATACCGTGGGCCCCTCAGAGCTGGGGGTCCCATGTGGTGTTTATGTCCAGCCAAGGGGTAAGAGACGGCCACATCTCCTCATCCTCCTCTGAATGCTGTACCTGAGAGGGGAATTCTGACTACTTACTTGTATCACAACGAAGAACAAGAAACGAGGCTCTTCAATCTGCTCATCATATAATTAAGAAAAGGCCATAATTAAGCAGTACCTGATATGCTTCTGACTTCTATCTCTGCCACTAATTTCTCGAGTTTTGTCCAGTGCCAGGACCTACTCAGGAGCTGCTTCGCCATGCAGTTGGAACCTCGATGAATACACCACTGACTGCACTTAACTTTACATCAGGCTGGCAAACAATAGAAGAGAAGCTATTGAATGTGGTGTGAAATATGGGTGGAGACATTCCTTATTATTTTTTGGGTAAATTTCTGATATCTTTTGATGCCTTGAAAGAGAGGTCCGTACCTCAAAACACATGTTTGCTGTTTTTGAATGATTTTTTTTGGGTGCAGAGGAATAAAAATCATTAAATAAATCATAATTATAAAACAAATAAAGTACACCGTCCATGTTTTATGAACATTAAAATGTTTGGATAATCATTAAATAACCTCCTTTAAGGAAGATGGACTGCATACTGTTTAGGTCACCTTAGGCATGATGCCTTTGTACAGGTAGACCTTTGCAAATATTTCTCTGAGAGGAAAACATTTTGTGGTACTTTGTGATCCTCCCTTTCATTAATATTAAGGCCAAACAACTAGTTAAATTGGGTTGCTCTAGAATAAGCAGAACTAGAACAATTTTAAGTGAGTAATGTATACTCATTGAATCACTTACATCTCCGAGCAATGGCCAAAAGAGACACAGCTCTGGAAGTAGATGCTAGTGTTTCTGAAATAAGTGCCTTCCACCTGCAGCAACAAAACACCAAAGAATAAACTGCAATAGCCTATACAGCTAGGTTATCACCTAACTGTCAATACTACTCCCACACCAAAAAGAGACCGTCGCAATTTTGTATGCTGAATCTATTTTTATATGTATATTTATGGTATTAATTTTTAGTTGTGAGCAGAGCTCCAAAAGCGGACAGAGAATTGGGTGCTCCAGCAAAGTCTGTACTCATTTAGTGTTATCTGTGCTGGAGCATCTACAAACATCTACAAGGTTAAACACCCATGACACCACAGTCAGGTCATCATTGATGAGACAATCCAGGCAGCAGATACTGAGGAATGAGAGAACCTCTGTTTAAACAGGTCAAAGCTGTGACCCATCTACCATGAAGAGGTTATTAGAGAGTCCAGAATAATAGAACGGTCTAAGCCTCTTAATCTTATTATCTCAAGGTATTTGACTTTTGAGAAAAGGATGCTTTCCTTCACATGTCCTTTTGGGCCTACAACAGGCATTTGATTCTGTGACCTGACATTTTATGTGGATTTCCCTGATATGTAAGTGTTTTGCCCCTCTACTGTTGAATGTTTTACACCAGCTGCATAGTTTCAATAAAGCAGAAGCGGGTTATGGGGCACATGGAGAAATTTGTTTCGGTGTCAAATGTATCCCTCTTTTCTTAGATGGAACAGTTGTATCAGGCTGTACAGGAATTTCAGGCCATTGTTGAATAAATGTTAATGGTAATTGGAATAAAAACAAAAAGTCAGGATTTGGGGGAACACTCCCCATAAAACTGATTTGAATGGTGAATGGCCATAAAAATGTAGAAGTTATTTCTCTTCATAAAGGCATTGCCCGTTCCATGTCTGAATCATATCAAATTTTATTCCTATCAATTAAAATTGGAATTTGTTTGTTGTGTGATCCAAACACCATTTGAAAGGACTTTCTAAGAGACCTCGAAATCAGTAATTGCACTATGTTAGAGAGGTCCTTATAGACCAAACATTGGAAAAGCGAATAGGTTTCACTTATGCAAAATCTATTGGCTTCGTCAATGTTTTGTTTTACATACAGTATTGCACAGCAGTCAAGCCTCTGTGAAAAATGCCTTAAAGTAAAAAAAAAGAAAAAAAAGCGCTGTGACGCAGTCTACAGCATATAGCTTTGTTTTACTTTAAGCCAAGCTGCACTGAAGCTCAATTGCTGTGCAACATGTAAAAACACATTACCAAAGCCAATATATTTCACATAGGCGAAACCTATTGGCGTCTGCTGTGTTTATAAAGAGGTCAGTCTCTCGGGTGTTTCATGCAGAGCAGTGATGTGTTCTTTAGAGCTGGGGGAGCAATTGATCTACATTTAAGCAAAAGTTCAGTAAAGTAACTATTGTTTCTAGATGAAACGATGTATTGACTATACTAAAATGGTAATAGTCTTTTTAATTAAAAGATGTTTGAACTCGTGAGCAGGACAAAAAACAATCTAAAACTCACTGTAAGTTTCTCATGCTGTGCATAGAGGATTTTAAAATGAGCTGTATGGCGGCTGTTTGCTATTACTGACGGCAGTGATGCACTGGAGAAGTAAGAAACTAGACAGCCCTCTTTGTCATATTGTTTAAGTGACAGTAAAACATAAATCAACCTGGTCTGTAATTGAACAAGGGCGTGCATGTAGATACTACAGTTTTCAAATGTTACTCCAAGTAAATACATGTGAGAAAGTAATTGTTTTTTGAGAGACTGCAAACACATGTCATATCTCTCAATGTGCAAAAGTAAATAAAATAAGAGCACCTGCTGGCCAGTGAAAAGTTACTGGTCACCAGAAGCAGTCGAAGAATCCGAAGAGCGAGAGGAAGCCAGAGGCCAAGAGGAGCTGCTGACCAACAGGAAAGAAGGAAAGTAGACCTACGTGGGAGCCAGACTATGGTAAGTAAAGAGATGCTGATCAGTAGGAAGCAAGGAAATGAGTCCTATGTGAGAGCCAGAAAATGGTAAGTAAAGTGACGTGTGGGCCTGCCAGTGGTGAGTAGAGGTTAGTTATGGGCAGCCTCTAAGCCCCCTTTAAGATTTTATTTTTTAAATACAGTACACTTCGCAAGCAAAACCTAAAAAGCATTTAGCAGCATCATGGCTGAAGAGGAATAATTGTTATGGGGCATGGGTAAGTTTCTTTCTCTTGGAGTTATACCAGAAAAACACTTGATTTTCTGCAATTTTGTCTGGGAAGCCTTTTATTTATTGCTCTTGTTTTGCTGGTCAACAAAAAAGAAAAATATCCTGAAATGCCACCTTTATATCAACTTTTATGAGACTTATAGCATATTGTTGTTCTTATGTTCCAGTTACAGTAAGATGAAACAACAAAGGCTAAAGCCCATGCTCCAAGCACATAACCAATGATCCACAAACAATGCCTTAAATTTGTTTATGGTGCGGATAAGTGGTCTGCTCAAATACTATGAAATTCTCCTGTTGAGAATAGAGCATTAGAACAAATGTATTAGGTAGTGTTGGAGGGGATCTTGTAGAGTGCAGTGTGTGGTAAATATGTGTCTTCATGAACCTTGTAGGTCAGAGTTTAGAGTACCCCTGAATAGTAGCAGAAGAGTAAGGGGATCCATCTAGTGATGAACTGAAACAGATGAATTTATGCAGGATTTCATATTCTCGTGCCTTATTTATCCACGCTTATATATTCTTTTCAATTGAATTTGGAGGCTATTCCTGCTTTTACATTGCATGATTTATGTGTATTTTGTAACTTATAGCAAAGGTTGTATATTGTTATGTATGTTTATATTGTAATGACAAATTTTGTCTGCCATAAATAAATTCATTGTGATTAATATTGGCACCATTGATGGTGAACGCAAGATCACTGCAAAAGAGATTGTTTAGGAAAGCAAGTGGAAACAAGTGCAGTCCTGTTGCTCTACAAGCGTTCAGAGAATAGACTGATCCTTTCAGAATGTCCAATGTGAAATTTACTGGTGGGTCATTACGTGTTATTCACTTGTCCCTGATGTCACAGATAATTATTTTACAGTTAGTCCATGCTAGCCACCAATTCATTTCAAAGGCCAAAGCAATAGTTTCTTGGAAAATGTGGTTTCCCAACATTGATGTCCAAGTTGGCACATTGCCGAGTAATTGTTTCTAGGACCCAAGTGGTTGAGAAAATACTGGCAAAACATTGGGCTTGATTTAGAGTTTGGGGGACAGGGTATCTATCTCCCAAACTCCCTGTATGCCTCTCCTATTTAAAGCCTTATTAGCTCAGTCAATGGAAAGCTTACTCAGATGCCCTGACAGAATGCCAGGTCAGACTGGAACAAAAGTCAGAGCACTAAAGAAAAAGCAACCCTATTAGAGAAACAGATAGCTAGAAAAGTGGTAATAATAGGGAAATCAACAGTAAAAAACAGGCCATCTGGCCATAAAACTGACCCCAACTGCTAAGAGAAAAACATCCCACACTGACCTGTCAGACCAACCCATTAGGCACTGCCTGATTGCCCTATAGGCCAGTCTGACCCTGCAGAGTTCTGGCTGTTGGAGTAAACGTATCACACCACCCACCTTATTTAGAGCTGTCCATCTGATGTCTTTGTTTCCTGTTCTTCTGGCAGTAATGAAGAGAAAAAGTTTATAAAATGTCCCTCACACCCAAAGAGAAACTCATGGGTCTGTGTGTCATTAATTATTTGTTTAGGAGTTTGTTTTTGAAAAATAAAATTTGGTGCACAGCCGCCAAAACTGACAGCGGATGGCCACCAGATAGTCATCCCTTAGTGGAACTACCACAATAGTAGTTCCTCTGAGGGTAAAGAGGTCACCCCCTGGCTAAGCTCAATATGACTTTCTTCTGTCCGTTAGGGTGGCAGCCATAATATCCAGTGTCACCCTGACAGATAAACAAAGGTCACCAGCGTATAAATCAAATCCATCATCAACCTGAAGAAGTCCTACCATAAGTACATTAACCCACCCCTTCCACAACGAATAAATGGCTAACGGCCAGACTTTTGAATCTGTTCCTTGCTACCGGAGGCTATCAGTATCTAATTCAAGAGAGATAATGACTTTGCAGAAACACCTCAGTGAGAAGTGAACTGTAAACACAAACATAGGTCACAGTCTTCTAATGTCCATGTGTATAATGTGTAATTGTGAGAAACCATCACCCAGGAGCAATTTCAGAGCAACATAAGCTCAGTCTCATGCCAGTGATAGCACATAGAATATAATGGTCATTGCTTGGCAGGGTGATGAGTTTCCCAAAGTCTCACACTTCAAGATGTTTACATGGATTGTGTGCCAACATCTATCCAACCTTCATGGAGTGTGTCTACAAGGGATTTCATGATGCCTATGTGGTGTGGCTCCTATTATGAAACAGGGTTGTGCATGTAGGAAGGCATAACTTCAGAGTGTGAGGAACTGAGTCCTTCCACACCATCAGAAACCATAGGCCTGGTTCCTGGCTAGCTCGCATCTGCCTCACCTGAGCTAAGCTTACAGGGAGACGGTGATTTGTGGTAACCTGAAACTTGACACTGACTCCACAGGGAAGCCGTGGAAACAGATCTCACCCTTTTGTCATATTACTTATACATGCCAAGGCCTAACACACAAAAAAGATGCCTGATGAGTTTTCAATGCATTTATTGAAACCAACATAATATTATATGGAGAGAATTAGGCAGACGAACAGAGCAAAATAAACAGAATTATGAACAGGGTGAAAAAAATAAACACTCCCACCATTGTTAGTTGGTTCTAGGAATTCCACAAATTTCTACTCGGCCGTAGTACCCTAATTAGGGCATATTTGGGTCCACCCTTCTGCCTGCCCAATCCAAAGGAAAACCTTTAGCCTCATACCTGAGAGTGGTGTCAGGAGTCTGCCTGTGTGATGAATGGCAATTTTCGTCAGGAGTCTGGTAGATCAGCACTAGTGAAGGTGCATTGTCGAGCACAGCGGTCCCAAGATGGTCCTTTAACAGTTCCGGTCAGTGCACTGATTATATAATAAAACTGCACTGTGTTAGAAGATGTAGCTGTGACATGATGCTTTGTGTTGGTAGTAGAAGCTGTCACCTAAACTGGCAAAACAGCACCCAGAATATCTTGTTCTTTATGTAATCTTGGACAGAGACTTCCTGATTACGTAGCAAGAAACCCAACTAGAAACCAGCGTTATGTACCCTGCCTTCTCAAAATAATATCATGCAAGTTTGTACATAAAAAAATGCTGCTAAAACTGTGATGTAGCTGAAATATACATTTAAAATGTGCAGTGCAAAAAGCTAACAAACAGGGGGAACCAAACTATGTCCAAGGCAGACATCACTGCACCTTTCCCTTGCTAATGACAGGGACAGATTTGAAAAATCATATCAAATAATATCATAAAACTAATAAAAATGATAAAATGTTCACTCCACCAACCACAGCAAACAAGCTAAATTATTAAATATGGCAATTTAAAAGTGTATACATTTTGATAAAAAATAAGAAGCAAATTCAAATGTTCATGGAGGCATCCGAATTGTCAGGTTCATTGGAAACGAGGATGGATCCTGCTTCCACAGATGACAGTACCGCCAAAGCATCAGTGATGAGATCGAAGGAACACATGGTCAGTGAGCTCAGCTGTTAAAGAGACAATAGCATCCTGTGTAGTGCCTGCTGATGATGAGCCAGAACGAATGAATCCTGAAGTTGTATCCACAAGTAGTGGCTTTTAAATGGCATATTGAGCAATCGCATTCTCATAGGACAACACCAAAAATGGAACCGTAACGGGGACATCAACAGATTTATGTCCATAGATAGTACCAATTGCGTTGTGAGGCAAATATTCAGGGCACTTTCATAAGGGCACCAAAGACAATGGAACACATGCTGGATCAAAATGATAAAGTCCAGTCTTCATTCAGTTCCTCCAGTAAAGGTGCGCCAAAGTACTGTATCATATATTTATGACACAGGTTTACATGTGGTAGTTGTATCACCCTTTGGCTTTGCGATGGGACAGCCATTGCAGAGCAGAAAAAACAAGACCAAAATGCCACCCATTAAAGCCATTATCAGTGGAAAGCCTCTGAAGACACTCAAAAATAAAGAATACATTACTGCAGGAATCACTACAGAAACATTCTGAGAAGTACTGACAAAGCCAGAACCTACTGCTTTAAAAAGTGTACAATTCCTGTGATGGTGGACGCATTAAAAATGTGACCAATAAGTTCACCAAAATGTCTTGGAAAATTGGTGTTTAAGAGTGTCTGTGTTTCAGAAGACAACCTTGCAACTTGCAATTGAAACATTTCACAGGTGGATGTAAACATTACGTTTTCCTGAAACAATAGAGCTTTAAGTCGGCTTGTCCAAGTTAACATTAAACCCCTTTCCTAGTGTGCTCACCATGTGACCTCCGGGGGAGTGCCTCCGAGGCTGCCTTGGGACTGCTCTGTTTAGACACATAAAATAGGTAACATGCCAGACTTCTGTCAGTGGCAGGGCGCCCAGGTTAAATTTTCACACTTCTTCCCAGTTTGCTATATGCCAAATGCTGGGAGTAATGCTCCCATGTAGTCTCTTACCCTCTGACGGTGGCTTCAGGATAGACCTCCACCCTGCAAATTCAGCGGAACATCCAATCGATTGTGGCGTCTGCTCACCTTCCTTGTTGCCAAATGTGAATCCATCTGGGCAGGATCCCCTTCCATTGGCTGTAGTCATGTCTGAGGTACCAATCAGCTCCCGGCTGGCTCACCAAATGGTGCTCAAATGTGAATTTATCCTGAAAAAACAAAGGACAAGAGGCATTTGGCAAAACAGGAACAGTTGGTTGAATCAAACACTAAGACCAGGAGAACAGCTACAGAAACAGTGAGGACTGTCTCAAAATACAATGCATCTGAGTGGTGTTTTATACATTTTCTCTGGGCATCATAAAACAGTTTCAGCCTTCCTTTTTAGGTAAACAATGTGGGCCGCTATCTTGGAGTTTTAAATAAGGTCACTGATAACAATTGCAGATGGGCCTCTACCTTGCTTCGACACAATGAGGGCCAGTTGGTAATGTGTCCAGAAGTCCGGCATGAGGGGCGTATGCTTTCTGGGTGTTACTGTGTGTGTCGTGTTCTGATTGGCTGAGTCTTCTTATCGTCATGTGGCATCAGACTTTATGGTGTTTTGAAAATACACGTACCCTTCCAGCCAAGTGTGTTTTATTGGGGCCAATCTCCTTGGACCATTGCAGTGTCTCTGTGCCTATCTGTGGGACTAATCTGAGTTTCCGGTTCGCACGTTTGTCTTCTGGCTACATGCAACCCCAGGTGTGACCTGTCAATGAGTAACCAAAATCCTAGGTCTCAGAGCCTGCTTGACCTCTTATTTCTGAGTCAGGATTTATGGAGAGTTCATGAAAGATGAATTTAATAATGGTGATGCATTTTTATAAATGAACGAATCATTGTGCTCATTGACATCAACTTTTTCAATATTAACATTAGAATGAAGTAACTTCCATTTGAAGGTAACTGAAACACTGGGTGAATCAAGGAAACATGTATTTCCTTCAAGTAACAAGCCAACGCATTCCAGACCCCGTGCAATGTCACCTGTTTACAAAGCGTGGGGTGGCTTAATGACATTTCATATTAATTTCCACTTAGAAAAACTTCCCTTTCCCCACTTTTACACTTGTAATTGAAAGGCAGTTTGCACACCTCATGGATGAAACGTTCTCCCAAAACCTGATATCTGCCCACAGAAAAATGCTTCAAACATGCAGTGATTTGAAATGAGGAGATAGACAATGAGAAAACTCTGTGTACTAGCCATACTGCTGAAGGTGTCTCCTCTACAGTAAAATACAATTTTTCTAACTTTTCTATGTTACACGTCGTGTATGTGACATCCCTCTTGGCCATTACTAGCTGCTTAAGTGTCAGATTAAAGGACAAAAACAACTCAGTACATTTGATTTGCTTCCAGGGCATGCAGTTTCTGTTCAGTACTTGTAATATCCAACTCAACTGCATAATGGACATCAACTGAGTCTGTCCATGTTGTAAAAAGATGAAAAAGATGTGTCATGTTCATTGCAAAAGACACAATTTTATTTGATGTGTAAATGTGAGTGGATAATATGTTCATTCCATTATCAACCACAACCAATGCTTCCTCTTAATTATCCTCATCTTTTTTCCTTAAACATGCAGCTGCTTCCATATTTAGTTATAAATGGCATGCAGGAAAGTATTTGATCTCAGTGACCTACGACCTAACAAGACATCTTTCAAGTGAGTGTCCTCAGGAGAGGAGAGAGAGGTGTTATTGTACTGCTGCAATGTTGAGTGTTGCAACCATTCCTGACAACTTATCCATGCTATAAGTTGTAACTATCCCTTTATGTTATGAGATATAATGAGGATCCGGTCTACTTGCTGTAAAACCCTGCGAAGAGTTAAAAAAAACAAGTATGACAACCATTTGTGTCCACTGTCCACAACACCCACCTGTTGGGACCTGAAAGGGCAGGAATAAAGGTAACATTTTTAACCTTCCCATTGAGCTCTTCCTCTGTGTAATTTATTAACTGTTTTCAACTACCAAATCAGGCAATTGAGGGAATACTGGGCACATTCATTTCCTTCATTTTTGCTAAACCTAGGCAAGTAGTCTGCTGTATCGTGTCAGTCACAAAAATCATCTGCAATGGAATCACACACTTTAAATAAGGCATCCATGCCCTGGAACTGCCAGTCTTTTGTTCCCCAAATTGATTTTAAATCAGTTCTATCTTTCCATTAGTCGTAGCCTTTGACAGATAGTTGGGAAACAAATGAATTTGAATAAATTAACTTGGTGTTGGTCAGCATGTTTTTCCTTCTGTTTGAAGGTGTCAGTTTGGAATAATGGGACACAGGATTTGTAGTCCCATGCCTAAAAAAATCTGTAAATTTGTCTGAATGTGTTAGAGTCAGACAGTTTTCCAATTGTGTACAATTTAAAACTATGTGTGGAATGCTAGCTCTATGCAAAAAAGGGGTGTCCATAATGATAGTAATAGAACATTTCTCCATAATTTGCACTGTTCATATTTATATCTTCACTTTCAGTTACAGTATAATATTCAATTTCAGATGGCATTAAGTTAACTGTTTTTACACCCCAATCACCTGACAGTACACTTAATGTAATTACATCATCCCTTGAAATCTTAGAAACATAAGGTATTTGAATTGTTTCTGTTGGACCAAATATATCATAAGGTACTTTTTCCCATGCTATTCCATCAGGCACTGGAACAGCAGAAATGTTAATAAGGGATGAGCCTCTTTGTACTTTATGAGAAGAGAAGTGAGGCTTTAACACCTCAGCTACGAGTTTCACAGTTGCGCTTTCAGGAAGATAGTGCCCATTTATTAGCAAAAAGAAAACAGTCACATATCCAGTCTATAGAAATACTCCAAACAAAGCAGTAATAATCCACAAATTGGACCATGGGCAGACCACATAGGTGTGTTTAAACCAATGAAGGAATGTATGTATGCCTTGATATGAAATGACAGATGAATCAGAAGAAAAATCATCAATGTCAACAAAGTATCCAGAAGGAGTCAGTGTGGGAACCGGAGCATCAGCAGGTGCAACGGAACTGGAAGACACCTTCAAAGGTAGTTCATCGTAAACAACTCTGTTGCTTTCAGTAGCAGTAGAAATTGTAGACTTTGCCTGGTGTTGCAGTTGCAGTGGTAAAAGGAGTCAACAAAAGATTATTCTCTGTCCTCCCCAGCCAAGGGGACGTTGGTGTTGTTCAGTGCTTGAAGAGGTATTTCCAATATGATAGTGAGGAGGGTTAGGGAACTACCAAGGATGCCTCTTGGCCTGCTGTTCAGTATCAGCAGTTTAACTTGATCAATGGAGACAAAGCGGATGTCTCTGCAGCCACCAAGTGGTGGTAGCACCACAGTTCTGGTAATGGGAATTCTAAGGACTGGCACTGGTGCACTGTGTGGAGGACCACATTTTTTCTTCACTGGTACCTTTTTTCAAACCAAGTCC
This sequence comes from Pleurodeles waltl, assembly GCF_031143425.1. Classification (NCBI taxonomy): domain Eukaryota; kingdom Metazoa; phylum Chordata; class Amphibia; order Caudata; family Salamandridae; genus Pleurodeles; species Pleurodeles waltl. The sequence continues at coordinate 984,173,719 of NC_090442.1, forward strand.
CCAACTTTCAGGATCCAACCGGTAGATGTGGGCTGCTTCTTCACTCTGTCAGCAGGGGCATGTGTCGTAGAGCTTGCATCGCAAAATGCTTGTAGCTCCTTTAAGCATGATAGAAGTTCATTTATGACAAAAGGTGTTTCTGCCACCACTGTGCCAGGACCATCTAGATATGGGATGTACATCTGGGTGCCAAACTGGACTTCATAAGGTGTTCGGCCACTCAAAGGCAAAATATATAATGGGCAGAATATATAATGCTCTCTGGACCCCATATAGGTGATGGATCAAATTACGACTTGAACCTTATACTCTAGTTGTTAAGGACTGCTCTAAATCATGGTTCTTCCTCTCCACAATGGACTTTCCCTTAGTATGATATGGTGAGGAATAATAGACAGCCACACCCGAAGTTCCCCTGGTGTCCCTATAAGCCTTAGAGGCTACAGCACAGCCCTGGTCTGAGTGGAATGCAGCTACTGCAAAAGTACTAATAAAGACTTGCAGTGCAAGCTTCAGCCAGTTGCTGTGGTCACACCCAAAGGAATCTGGAGCAAGAATCTACTGCAAGTAGGATATATTTGAAAACATCATCAGTGTTAAGGTGGCCCCAGTGGTCTTGGTATATACATTGAAATGGTTTGTTGGAAACTAGGAGGGGTGTCTTCAGTGAGTGCTTGATGGTGGTGGAACCGTTAATTTGTTGACAAATGTATTGTTTGTACAGACCATGCCACCAGTAACGTTTTTGTAATAAAGAGACTGTGGCCGCCTCACCTGCATAGGTAGATGCAACTCCCTCACGTGCTGCTTTTATTAACTCTAGGCTACGGTCATATTTGGGAGCCCACTGACCTGGACCACATAGATCGAATCTAGATTAAACTGGGGTTAATGTTGGCGAAGCGCAATATTGCAAGATTGTGGAGGATGGATCAGGTGCCACAATTTAAAGAGGAAGCACAATATAGATTGGTGCATGCTGGCAGAGAATGTTGTCTATGGAGGTAGAGGCTGCCCGACAAAATGGTCCAAATAAAATGGGGGAATGGAATGAGCGTTGAGGTGGAGTGTGTGCCTCCACTGCTATTGCCGTTCGTAATGCAGTATGAGGTGCTGATTGTGACTTCAGCGGTGTTGAGGTGGAATGGAGGGGTAGCGGGCTTCCTAATGGTTGTAGAGATTATGTTACTTTCGAGTTATGATTTTGTGCTATATGCTATATACGTGCCATGTCCTCTGCCATAATGTTCTCATTTGTATTAAATGCAATAAAAAGATTTTTTTATAAAAATATGGAACACTTTGGGCACTTTAGTGGTTGAAATATTTGGCTGGAAATGCTTTTGGTGATGCAGTGTTATTGGCCAGAGGTTAACAGCTGCCATAATGTCTTCATCTAAGCTTGTATGAAAACGAGAAATCACAGTTACCATGACAGTCTGAACTGCAATTTTTTCAGCTTCATCAGCCAGTGACTTCCTTTCAACGTGTATTCCAACCCGTTGGTGGCTCAGTGTATAGATAAGATGAGCCAGTGGTAGGCTAGCTTTTAGTTCTGTCACCTTCCCCTAAAGCATTTTTTGCTTGATAGTATTCCCTTTAAAGTGTCTGTATCCACTTAGGTACCAATAATACACATTTTTATTTAAAAGACTTTACACAGTAATGCAAATCGCACACTATTAAAATGGGGAATTCAGGATCCGTATGTTCCAGTGCCAGAATGAATGCTTTTAGTTTAGCAAGCTGTGCTGTGCAGTCCTAGTAGAGACTGTGTGTATGTTTGTTCAAGGTGGAACTCACTTTACCTCATTACTCCATATAAGGCTGCACAAGACTCAGGGAATTGGTGTTTAGTACCTATGGAAGGCTGGATAGACCCTTCAGTGTATATGATATATTTATGCTGTTCAAGAGGCAAAATGTTTCTGAGCATGGATTACTCCTGTTCGTATTGTAAAAATTCTTGAGTTTGTAATGTAGGGTCAAAGACATAATCTAAGTCAGTGGCAGTCAAGGAAGTGGCCCATTGTATCCATCTTGAATGTAGTGCTTTAGCATCTGGTACACTAGCTTCAGTAATAGCCTCCAAGTCTAGGACGAGAGGAGTAATGACAAATATGCGTTTCCCTTTGAGCCATCTGTACTACAGTCAGTATTTCTTCATTGGATGTCAAATCCATTTCAGCTGGAGGATATAAATGTGATGTATATGCTGTCAGCACTGTGTCACCTTCATTAAATGCGAGATAGGTGAATACAATTGCACCAGGAATTCACAGGATGACTAATTGTTTTTTGTTTACACATGTGTAGATGTTGTGCTGCGAACATGTCAGTCTGTTATGTTATGTTATGAATTTTTGTAAAGCGCATAGCTACCCAAACGCTTCCCAGCACTGTACGGAAATCTTCAAAGACACAACCTTAGGGACCGTCAACTAAAACAGCCAGGTTTTCAATAGCTTCCGAAATGGAAGTTCATGACTGGTTTGTCGTAGATTCAGTGGTAAAGAGTTCCACAGTTTAGATCCAAGGTAGGCTAACGATCTTCATCCCCATTTAGCTTTTTTAATTTGAGGAATGGATACAAGGGCAGCAGAGGATGATCTAAGTTGTCTTGCAGGGATATGGAAGAAGGCTAAGGTTTTCAAAAGAAGCGGACCTTTGCCTTCTTGGGCTCTATGAATATAGCATAGAGATTTGAATTTTATCCTTTGCTCCATGGGGAGCCAATGCAGAGAGGATAGAGCCGACCTGGCAGGTTCATAGCTTGATATTTTTAATAGATGGCGGGCTGCAGCATTCTGAACCACCTGTAGTTTTTTTACCACATATTTTGGTGCTCCAAGAAACAAGGCATTCCCATAGTCCAATCGCGATATTATTAAGGCCTGTATGATAATCATTTTTGTGATGAACAGGAGTATTTGTAGAATTTTCTTGAGCAGTCTGAGTAGACCAAAGCAGGAGGAGGATATTATTTTTACCTGGTACTCCATAGTCAGCCAAGGGTCTTACCATACTCCGAAATTCTTGATGTTTACTTTGGGCGTGGGAAGGTCTCCTAATAGTCATCAGGAAAGGCTGGGTTTGAGTTAGCCTGAGGATCCAAAAACATGATCTGTCTTTTCTCCATTCAGCTTCAGTTTAGAATCCAACATCCACTTGGATATCGCCTAAAGACAAGGAGTAAGCCGAGAATTGAAGGAGTTCTGGTCAGTGGAAAAGGAGACCACAAGCTGAGTGTTGTCGGCGTAAGACTCTAGAAAAAGACCAAATGGTTTCACTACTTTAGCCAGTGGACTCCTATATATGTTAAATAGCGTGGGGCTCAAAGAGGAGCCCTAAGGCACTCCCCTGCTACTCTTAAAGCAGCTGGAGCAAAAGGACTGGTCCAGCACTTGAAATGCTCGTGCATCCAAAAATGAGGAGAACCAGCGTAGAGTGTTTCCTGAAACTCTGCTTTCCCTCATTCTTTGAAGTAGAATCTGGTGGTCAACCGTATCGAATGCAGCACTAAGATCTAATAGCACTATTGCTGATACCATGCCCTGATCCATGCGTTTCCTTGCTTCTTCAGTGACCACAATCAATGCAGATTCTGTGCTATGTAACGGTCTAAAACCCATCTGAGAGGGATGCAAGATGTTGTTTTCCTCCAGGAAAATTGAAAGATGAGTGTCGACATGTTTTTGCAGTATCTTTACAAGGGCTGGAAGCATGGAAATGGGTCTATAGTTGTTGAGTGAAGCAGGGTTGAGATTGGACTTTTTAAGCAGTGGTTTTACGATTGCATGTTTCCATTGAGGAGGAACAGTGCCAACTGATAGTGACAGGTTTATTAATTCTGTTAACACTGGTACTATTTTGGAGGCTCCTAGTCCTAAAATTGACGGTGGAAATGGATCCAGCGGGGACCTAGACTTGAGTGTGGTCATTACTGGAAGGATTGTTTCAGAGGAAAGAGGGGGAATCTGCGTGAACCTTGCTGGGCCATTGCTACAATGGTTGTCTATGACTGGGGAGCAGTTAAGGATTATCAGAAAGACTGCATGAATATCTGAAATCTGTTTCTGAAAAAAATGAAGCTAAGTTATTTCTGTGTTTCTGAGAGCCCTCTACGGCTTTGGTGTACGCCTGCGGGGTGGTAAAATCTTTTAAGATAAAAAAAAATTCCTTTGATGAGTTGGAGCTCTGTTCAATTTTTTCTGCATAGTAAGTACTTTGAGCTTTTTTAATTTCGGCATGAAACCTTCTGGTCGCCTTCCTGTATTCCTCCTTGGAGGACATATGATAGGTTTTCCTCCATTTTTGCTCAAGCTGCCTACATTCCCTCTTTATCATGCTCGGGCGAATGGAGAACCAAGGGGCACTTTTTTTTACTGTGACCCCTTGGCCTGGACGTAAATGGAAGTATTATATCTAAGGTTTTGCTAATCCAATTGTTAAATAATTCAAATGATGTCGACATATTGCCATCCAATGTGAGAACGGTTGTTTCCAGGGTGCCAATCTATTCCTTGACCCTAAGCTTATGCCAGCGCCTATAGGGTTGCGTGGTGCTTTGGGAGGGTTTTTTGGTTCCTCGGACCAGAAGAGAAAAAGAGATTAAAAAGTGGTCCAACCAAGGGGGTAGGGGGTAGAACCGTTAAATCGGTTATGTTGCTAAAAAGTAGGTCAATGGTATGACCTTTAGTATGGGTGCAGCTCAGGGTCTGTAATGATCTGAGTATTTGTGTATGTTCTGTAGTCCAGTGCTTACTGGAAAAATCAGGATGAATTAAATAGTACAAAGGTATTATGCGTTTTGCATAGTCTGGAATGTAAGTTCGGCCAAACTTAATGAATCCTAATAGGGATTACAATTTTTTTATTGTATTTAGTGGCTGTAATTGAACACACTTCTCTAAGAAGTGTGGTGCCAGGCTCTTTCCCTTATTTGATAATTTGTATCCCAAAAACAAGACACTGAGAAAAGCAGTTTTTGTTGTTTTTAAATTAAATTTGTAGCTGTGTTCAGCAAATCCCAAAACAAAACGATCCACCCTGGTTAAATGTTTGTAAGTCATCTTTCGTTAGTTGTATATCATCAACATAGGACAGTGCTTTTGGTCAATATCATGCAATATTGATGTTACTCGGGCTGCAAACAGTCCAGGACTGTTCTTGTACTCTTGAGGAAGTCGACAAAACGACGCTGTGAGCCTAACTCAGAAAAAGTGTCTAAATCTTTGTCTTCAGGTACTAAATTTTGGCAGAAAAACCTGTTGGAAATATCCAGGGTTGTTCTGTATTTTTTGCAGACTGTGTTGCACATTAGAGCTGTACTGTGTGAAATTTGTATTGCAAATGTGCATGTAGACTATTTAAATGTCTATAGACTAAGACAATTCTATGTTAATGATCCATTTTCGCTCACTGGCGAATCACAGGGTTCAGTTACTCCCTGGTACTCAAATTATGAGAGACTTTCTCTCACTGGAGCTTTTGCTTCAGGTTTAATTGGGTACTGTGGTTGTACTTGCGGGCTAGACCTTATAGGTATTACATGAGATGGTGATTCTTCATCCCAGCCTACATGGTTGCGAGACAACGTTGGGGCTTAGCAACAGCCCAGTCTGTGATGCATGCTTTTTTACTTGATTGGGAACTAGGTCTGAGAAAGACAGTAAAATTACCTCTCCCCTTTGTGGTAGTGTTCTACCAAACTCCGGTGGCCAATCCTTTTCAGCCAAGAGAATTTCATAGCTTTGTGTTAAATTTTCCCAAAAAATTATGTCACCCTCAATTTGTATATACAGTCTATCTGGAAGTGCAACTCGCTGATCTGGGGTTTCTACTTTTATGTAGTTACTATTTGCTTTCCCATCTAACAAACTCTTGAAGATTCAGGAGAACTATTATGACCTCTGCCGGGCTGTCTAGCAGAGTCACTGCCCACATCTTGTTCTGAAGCTATGTTCTTAATGTGTGTGGCATATCTTGCAGAAATTCCTGCAACCTTCTTCTTTTTGAATTGGGGTTATCGATGTGAAAGTTTCTTTTCCTTTTTTATTATTTTGTCAGATGAGTGCTGTGAGTTCTTTGGTTTCACATACTTTTCTTGTCAATTTTCTGACCGTCCACCTCTCTTACTCAGTTGTCACATGAGTCATGAAAGGAGAAAGAGAAGGGCGTATATCAGTAAACTGATACCTGTCAGGTTGTTATAGTGTACCACGGTTGCACAGGTTGTAGAACCTTTCAGAGGTCTCAGGCAGTGGAGAATCTCCATGTGACATTGCTTTTTCTTTATAATTAGTTTTCCGTTTATTCCAGCATTTTTTAGAAGACTCTGGTGCTTGCTTTGTATTGTCCTTTTCAGAACTATCCTTATTTGGTCTGCCACCTAAATTATTTCGATCTATACCAGTATAGGTTTCTGCAGTAATTTTTGGCAACTTGCGCTGCTGTTCTATTAGTAGAACTTATGTGAGCGAGTTGTTCACTTATTGCCAATGAAGCTGCTTCCCTTTTAATATTGGCTAAAATATTTGAAGATACTGTGGCAAAATTGTCAATTAATTTCATCCTCAAATCCAGGACCAGGGCAGCCCCATATTCATTTTGAATTTGTTTGAGTGTTTCTGGTAATACAGCACATGACGGTGTACCAGGGGTTACGGTATATATTGCAGCAAAGACTGTACCTCATGTGGCTCAGTCATCTATTGATGGTACCATTCAAGGTGGCAAACACATTGTGAGAATTCTATGTTTATCTTGGGGTCCCGTATCGGGAAACACTTCTTCAAGCTGATTCGTTTTTTGTGAAATCCAGAATAGGATTTCCTCCAGTTTGGTGGGTACCTTACCCATGGTAGCATTTATTGTTACTAGGTTTAACCCAGGCATGGCCAGTCGTGGATGTACAGCTTAAACAGCTCACTTGATGGTGCTGTTGTTAATGTGCACATTTCAAATTGTGTTAAGCATCTGTATAGATTAAATAAATTAGTATACAAAGGACAAAAGTTGGCTGCTGCCAGGTTTTGTATATTAGGATATGGTGTATAGCCTGCTAACACTGGCCATGTGGCCCCGTCATTACTGAAGGGACCCCATCTAACATGTTCTGTAACATGGTAGGACAACTTGGAACCAATTTTGGTGTTCTTGATATGGTAATGGTATTTCTAAATTATGATAAGCTCTGTATTGTTGTGGTTTATTTAGCGATATTTGCATCAACTGCTGGAAAAGTGACCCAGGAATAAAAAACTTCAGTTACGTACGCTGTGTTGGCTTCAACCACAAACGTAACATCACCACCCAAATTTACGAGCCCATTTTAAAGTAAATGTTGTGTAAGTGCTTGTCTGCAATTAACAGGAATATTAATTGGATTTGCCATTTTTATGGAGTTCAGAGAAGGGAAGTACTGCAGTGGGGTATCCTTTTCAAGGTTCATACTTGAACAACCTACAGACAAATATGGGTGCTTTCTATATGGCTGAGGAGGGTAATGTTCTTAACACCACAATCGTCTCCATTTTACGGTGACTATGGCACCTTTGCTATAGTAGATAAAACCTTTAGGAGACCTGTTAAGAAAGTACCTGACCTAACGTTGGTAGCGCCATGTGGTGTGGTTCATATTATGAAACAGGACTGCATATGTGGGACAACAGAACTTCAGAATGTTGGGGACTAAGGGCCAGATGTACCAAAGGATTTTACCCATTCTGTGTCTATGGGAAAAAGCTTTCGTACATATGGCCCTAAGTCCCTCCACACCATCAGAAATCATCAGAAACTGTCAGCCTGCTTCCTGGCTAGCTTGCAGTGCCTCATTTGAGCCTGTATCCTTACAGGGAGAAGGTGATTTGTATTAACCTGAAACATGACACTCTGACTGCCACTGAAGCTGTGGAAACAGATCTTACCCATTCGTCATATCGCTCATGTATGTCAAGCTAATGTAATCTTAAATAGAGAGAATGTGCTGTGATAATTATGCAGATAAACAGAGCAAAATAAACAGCATTATGAACAGGGTGAAAACAGTGAACATTCTCACCATTGTTAGCCAGTTCTAGAGATTCTAGCTATTCCTACTTCGCATAATACCTTAAAGAGAGCATATTTGGGTGTTCCCTTCTGCCTGCCCAATCCAAGGGATCAGCCTTAGCCTCATACCTGAAACTGGTGTCAGGAGTCTGCCTGTGTGATGTTTGGAAATCCTCATCAGGAGGCTGGTGGACCAGCACCAGTAAAGCTGCATTGTTGAGCACAGTGGTCCACAGATGGCTGCGGCTGGAATGCCCCTCTGACCCTTCCACTCAGCTCACTGCTTACATAATTAAACGGCACTGTGTTAGAAGATGCAGCTCCGACGTGATGCTTTGTCTGGGCATTTAGAAGCTGTTGCCTAAACTGGCAACACGGCACCCAGAAGATCTCATTCCGTATGTAGCCTTAGACAGAGGATTCCTGATTATGTATTGAGAAAGCCAACTAGAAGCAAGTCCCTAATACCCTGCCTTCTTAGAATAATATCATGCAAGCTTGTACATAAACTATAATACTGCTGTAAAATGTGCAGTGCAAAAAGCTAACAAACAGGGTGAACCAAACTCAGCCCAAGACTGACATCACTACAACTACCTTGGAAACAGCAAGCTAGCTAGTACCTATATCATCAGTGAGATTTGATCCCACAAAGCGGGATGCTGCCTTCACTAGAGCTGTTTACCAGACTACTGTGACTTACGCTTTAAAAAAGCTCAAGGTAAATACATAAATAAATACATTTTCTACAAACCCGACAAAAGAAAGGTAGAGATTTATCTTGAGGCTGGGACGTCGCACGAGATCACCCAAAGCAAAAATATAAATAAATACTAATCTTTGCAACTATGAACCCATGATTGTCTGAGGATTGTTTTGTTGATGATACGTGCAAGAATTAAGAGCGGCATGGCCTATGAAGAATAATATCTATTGTATTTTACAGAACTCTATTTCTAGGGAAATGCCCTGTCTGTTTGACCCATACATCTGTAAATTGGCCTTGTCACATTTGAAGAGCTACTCAGTAGACTACCAGGTAGACTCGAAAAAATTAGTAATAGACCTTCGTTGTTCTGGAATTAAGGCAGTAGTTCCCCCACCAATTGCACAATTTTGCTTGAACTCGCCCCCACTTAGTAGATCTCTCTATCATTGTACTTCTTTGCCAGAGAGCTAAGCCCCGCAAAACATTCTAGTTTCAATGATGATCCGTTTGCTTCTTAATATACTCATTTTCTAGCCCTCCGTGTTGCAGATACTACCGTTGTTGCCTCAACCTGTAATCACTCATTCGTGTCTCTACTCTGACTCTTAAGAGGTTGCACTCATAAAGGAAAGGATGGAACATGTTATTTGGTAACAGCATTAAAACATGGTATTGCATACACTTCTGACAGCACAACTTTTTTTAAAAACATTTTTTATTGGATGCTTGAGAAACAATTCATTACAAAATATCATGGGACGTGGCCAAGCAAGATGGCCGCCGGGATGCACTCTCGGTGAGCTCCCGCTATCCCAGCCTAATTCTACAATTATCCTGGGGTGCCTGTGATCACAGGTCCCCACCCCCCCACGGCAGGGGAAGGTGCCCGGACCTTGCAGACACCCTCGGTGCCTGGTTTAGGGGCTCTGGTCTGCGGCTCCTGGGCCGAGCGGATCTGCTGAAGAGTGCTGGGCTGCAGAAGAAGGAGGAGTAAATGCGTTGGCTCAGTTAGACGTACCACACTCGGGCTACCATAGCGGGGGTGATTGCCCCCCAGTGGATGAATTCCGGACCGGCTGGCGAAGTCGGATTGCGGTCTCGTGGCGTCAGCAGACCCGATTGCCAGGGTGCTACGGCCTGACGCTGGAGTGGACCTGTGCGCCAGAGGGCCCGCCTGTAAGTTTTGGTAAACCGTGAAGAGCGGGAGCCTGGCGACAAGCATTGGATCAGCTGAGTGGGGGCAGTGAAGTAGCATCTTGTAGCTGCTGGACAAACTATGGTGGGGCTGCACGGGTGGGCCGCGGACTTCAGAGTGGTGACTTGGCTGGCTAATGATGCGTTCATAGCCCAGTTCTGGACCTGCCTGGTACGGCCGTATTGGACTTGCTGCTCGGGACTCCAGAGAAAGAATAAACATACAACCCCGGGGCTGCTTGTCTACAATAAAAGCGGCATGCGGTTGGCATGGTAAACAGCCTAGGTACTGCTCATGCTACTCCGAGTGGCGCTGCATTTGTCACTTCTGTGTACAGTACTTCTGCTCCCCGTCTGCGTTACTTGAGGTGCGGACACCGCGTGGTTCCTTGCCGCTGCGATATGGGATGGCATCAACAGTCAGCGGCATTGCAGGGGAATACCATTGAACAATATACCACGCCGATGCCGCTGCCACAGCACCAGACACGATCTGGGGGCCCAAGGATGCTCTGGTTGCGCCCGGGACCTCCGGTGAGCCTTCGCAGACGGAACTTCTTGCAACTATATAGGGCTCCATGGTGGGTGGCCCTCGAGGGAAAAATAGAGACTGTGGCGGTGGAGGTCAATCTCCTGAGAAGGTCAAGGTAGCAGAGGGTTTCATAATGGAGCTGCAGTCCGAGGTGGGCTCTCGACGCAAACAGATGGTGCAGGTCAATTCCACGGTCGGAAGGTTGGAGGCCAGATTGGAGGATGCAGAGGGCAGGTCCAGTCGGAATAATATCCGCTTGCTGGGATTCCCGGAACGCGCAGAGGGAGATAAGGTGGAAGGCTTCGTAGAAAGTTGGATAAAGGATGTGTTGTAGCCAGTTGGATTGTCCAAGGTGTTTGTAGTGGAGCAAGCTCATAGGGCCCTGGTGGCGCTGCCTCATCCTATTGATGGGAGTCCTGGTCCCAGTGGAAGGCGCCTGGAATGACTGTTGGGGGAGCTGTAATGAAGGGGACACTGTTGAACTTTGAATTTGCATATAAGTTGTGTGATGGGGGGAACAAGCTGTTTACTGCTTTCTATTAGTAGGCACATGAATACAAGAATGTTATGGTCGGCATCTGGGGTGGTTACTCCACAGTTGTGGTAGGATCTAGTAGCTGGGGAGTGGGGGATTAGGCTGTTGTCCTGGCAGCAATCATGCATTTGGATCTACAGTATGGTTTGATGTGTTTGATTTACTGTTCATCCAGGTTGGGTGCTGGGGAGTTGGGTTGTTTGATTGGTCAGGTGTGCAATTGTTTGCAGTTTATAATAGCAGTGCATATGTGTGTACAGGAGATGGAATGGGCTCCTACTCTGCTTTATCTCCCTGGTAGGGAGGACAGGGATGGAGGGCAAGTGGGACGGAGAGTGAAAACCTTTTTTGTATGGGGCGGTAGACTAATATACTGGCGTGGAACGTCAGGGGGCTGAAGCATTACACTACACGGTATAGGGTGCATTCCTTCTAGAAGCGTCATAAGGTACATATCGCTTGTCTCCAGGAAACACATATGACTGAGGAGGAAACTTAAAAGTTAGCAAGGAAATGGCGAGGTCAGATGTTCTCCTTGTCTTTCTCCTCTTACGCGAGAGGTGTGACGATATGGATCGCCCCTGGGATCACCTTCACTCATGTAGACAGTGAGGTGGATGTTGAGGGGAGATATGTGCTTGTGCAAGGCACGTTAGATGGGGAGTCCCTCACCATACTGAATATTTATGCACCTAATGTGGATGATCACTCCTTTTATGACAGTATCCCTGAGATTATAGGGGATAGGTTGGATGCGCCTATCATATAAGCGGGCAGTTATAACTGTATCTTGGATGGCGAAAAGGGTCGTCTCCTGCCCAGATTGGGGAACAAACCACTGATGACGAGATCCCCTGCGGAGGTAATGCATAATTTAGGGCTGTGGAATGCATGGACTATTTGGACCTAAACTTGTCCACTACGGATTCTAGAGGTACAGAATGGGAAGCACTGAAGGCGGTTGTGAGGGGGGTGTTCATTGGTACTGCTTGTTGGGTGCGTAAACAAATGGAGCAAGAACTTACTGAGTGGGAGGACAAGTTGGTGGATCTGCAGTGTCACACACCACTTACATGGGAGACTGAGAGGGAACAGCTCCGGCTGTGCAAGATGGTGAACAACTGCTGGGATACATTAAGCAAGGTAACACTTCGAGCCGATAGACAGCGCTTGCATAGGGAGGGGGATAAATCAGGCAAATTATTGTCGGGGATCCTAAAATGAGAAGTGGAGAATCCCCCCATATTGTATATTAGGAATGCCAAAGATGAGATGATTAACAAGTGCAAAGATATACTTAAGGTATTGGTGGAGCATCTGCAGCGTGTATCGCGGGCTGGTGCAGTAATCCCAGATGATGAGTTGTCTGGGTTTATACAGGGCATGCGGCTTCCGCGCTTGAGCTGGAATGTAGGGAGGCTCTTGAGAAAGCAATAACAGTACAGCAGGTGAGCAAAGCAGTGGAAGCAATGACGAAATCTAAGTTGCCAGGGGGTGACGATACCCGATTGAACTGTATCAAGCATTTCCCCTACTTCTGCGGGAGAAACTGTTGGCGGTGTATAAAGAGGCGCAACAGCGTGGCATCCTGCCGGAAACAATGCACCAGGGCATTGTCTGTTTGATGCTTAAACCTGGGGGGGGGGGAGGATCCTGGTGACCCCTCCTCCTACCGTCCGTTCACTTTGTTGAGCAGTGATTTGAAGATCCTTTGCAAAATATTGTCCAGTAGGCTTCGAGGAGTGATTCGGAGGTTGGTGCATGAAGATCAATGTGGTTTCATACCAGGCCATAGCACGACCTATAATTTACGTCGCTTGGCACATGTGCTGCATGAAACTATGGGTGGGAAGGATGAACTAGTGCTAGTGCTAGTGTCATTGGATCTGGAGAAGGCCTTCAACATAGTGGATTGGGGCTACCTACTAGCGGTACTGCGGGTTATGGGGTTTGGCCCACAATTTTGTGCGTGGGTGCAGCTGCTATATACTGCATCCGTCGTACGTGTTCGAGTGGGGGGAGAGCTCTCAGAAGCATGGGAGATTGGCACGGGAACGAGGCAGAGCTGTCCGCTTTCCTCTCTACTCTTTGCCTTAGCTGTGGAGCCACTGGCGATCTGGATCCGAGAGGAGCTGGAACCTTGGGGTATCTGAGTGGGGCAAGCCCCACATACTGTCTCTTTATATGCGGATGATGCGCTGGTGTATCTTCGTGAACCCGGTGTTTTGGTGCCTGAACTGTTGCAGCTGTTAGAGGCTTTTGGAACTGTGTCTAGTCTTCAAGTGAATAGGAAGAAGCCACTCCTGTACCCATTGAGTTCTCTCTGTAGTGCCCCCCAGGAGGGGCTACAGAAGGTGGGCATCCGGTGGGATCTTGAAAGCTTTAGATACCTGGATATTTGGGTAACTCACACCGTGGCAGCTCATGAAAAGCATAATGTGGAACGAGTAGCGTCTGGTGCTGAGCGCTCGGTACTATTCTGGAATAGACTACCTCTCTCGATAATGGGGAGGGCGGCTGCAGCCAAGATGGTATTTTTGCCAAGGTGTCTTTATCCGGTTCAGAACTCACTGTTCCGGCTGCCTGCTCGACTTTTTAATCAACTGAACAGCTTGCTGATTTTGTTGGTGTGGGCTAGGCGGCGTAGTAGGGTGGCATTGTCGACACTGCAGAGGGAGTTGGAGGAGGGAGGATTGGCAATCCCTAACATTTGATATTACTACTATGCAGCTCACCTACAGCATGCTGCAAAGTGGATGACTGGCTCGGACAAATGGGAGAAGACATTGTAGGACTGCTGGGTGGGAAGACGCTGGTGAATCTACTGATGTCGGGCGGCCAGTCTTAGATGTACCATATCTGGTTAGAACTACTGCCTGGATATGGGAGCAGGCTGTCAAGAAAGTTCTCAAATGTGCCTCGCTTGATAGAGAGTTAAGGATCTGGGTCTTAGGCCCTCATTACTACCCTGGCGGTCGGTAATAAAGCAGCGGTAATACCGCCAACAGGCCGGAGGTAAAAAAAAGGAAGGAATTACGACCACAGCAGAAACCGCCCAGACAGACAGCCAATTTAACACACCGACTGCTACTGCGGTAACCGCAACCAGCCAGGCAGAAGACTATGTTCCACCCACTGTATTAAGACAGGCCTATCCGCCACCTTTTCCGGGGCGGTACCTACGACTACAAAAGCACAACGGAAACAGAACACAGAAGGCAAAGGACTCACCTCTGGACACTCAGGGAACAACCACAACGCCACGGAGCCAGAGTTACACATCTTCCCCATGCTGCTATACCTCTTCCTGCATTACGAACATCAACGCCGGCGAAGACGACCACGGTGAGTACCCCCGCCTAGCACACAGGGGAGGGGGGAGGAAAAAGAGAGTGATACACACACGCAAAACCCAACACCCCCACCCTCATCCCCAACACCATACACACAACCACATGCAACAACATTACATAACCACCCCTTCCCCCTCAGAAATAAAGCAAGGACAAAACAAACTGATTAAAGTGAGTGTAAAAGATAAAATAGTATAAATACGTGATTCAAAATCAAAAAGTATATACATATTTACAAATGGTGGGATACTGCCCAGTCCTCAATGTACGTGAGCCACAGGGCCACATCACATAGGGCAAGGCCCCACCTCACTCCTGCAACAACATGGAGGGATAACTGCAGGGGCATCAGGTCGAAAATACACAGGCACCTCAGGGGGACGGGGATGGGGGGGGCACCTCAGCAGGAAGATGGTACAACGCCATTGGTCCTGGAGGGGGCAACATGCCCACTGCTTGGTCCTGGGGAGTGCAGGGCCACAGTCTCTCAAGTGGGTGGTTTGCCTACTGCTTGGTCCTGGGGAGTGCAAGGCCACAGTCTCTCAAGTGGGTGGTTTGCCCACTGCTTGGTCTGGGGAGTGCAAGGCCACAGTCTCTCAAGTGGGTGGTTTGCGCACTTCTTGGTCCTGGGGAGTGCAAGGCCACAGTCTCTCAAGTGGGTGGCATGCCCACTGCCTGTTCCTGGGGAGTACAAGGCCACAGTCTCTTTAGTGGATGGCTACTTCCACTGGTTCTGGAGGGGGCATTGTCCCCAGTGAGCTTCATCCTGTGGAGGATGGGGTGAGTGGATGGCTTCTTCCATTGGTTCTGGAGGGGGTATTGTGCCCAGTGAGCTTCATCCTGTGGAGGATGGGATTAGTGGATGGCATCTTCCACTGGTTCTGGAGGGGGCCTTGTGCCCAGTGTGCTTCATCCTGGCAAGGATAGGGTGAGTGGATGGCTTCTTCCACTGGTTCTGGAGGGGGCCGTTTGTCCAGTGTGCTACAGCCTGGCAAGGATAGGGTGAGTGGATGGCTTCTTCCACTGGTTCTGGAGGGGGCCTTGTGCCCTGTGATGCATATCTTGGGGAGTGCCAGGTCACAGTCTCTCTTGCCTGGGTGTCACACCTACAGGATTTGCAGGGGCCAGGACACACTGCAGCCCATGGAGGCAGGACTACACACTGCCCGCCGGCGGTGATGGCTGCCCAGTGATGGCAGTGGCGGGCCGGTATCCAGGCTGGCAGTGGTGGGGGGGAGGCTACAGGCCTTCCCCTGCATCCTCGGACGGCTGAACCAACATGGTTGGTGGTGGGGGCTCAGAATCAGTCCCAGCACTAGGCCTCCTGTCCTTCCTTCTTGCTGGTGCAAGCCCCTTGCCTTTCTCTTTGCCAGCTGGTGATGCCTCTTTGCCAGCTGGTGGTGCCTCCTGGCCCTTCGCTCTGCCTGCTGGTGGTGCCTCCTTGCCCTTCACTTTGCCTGCTGGTGGTGCCGCCTTGCCCTTTGCTTTGCCTGCTGGTAGTGCCTCCTTGCCCTTCGCTTTGCCAGCTGGTGGTGCCTCCATGCCTTTCGCTTTGCCTGCTGGTGGTGCCTCATTAGCCTTTGCTTTTCCAGCTGGTGGTGCCTCCTTGCCCTTTGTTTTGCCAGCTGGTGCAGGCACACCGCTGATGCCGGGTTCCCTGGTGCCTCTCCCACCTGCAGTAGCTGTCGACACTACTGTGGCTGTAGACTGGGAGGCTGAGGTGCTCGCCTGGGTTCTGACCACCCTTGCCCGACGTGAAGGACGGGGCGGAGTGGTAGGGAAGAGGTCAACGATGGGGAGGAAAAGCTTCTTAGGGACATTGGGGCGGGAAGAGGGTGAAGGTTTGGGAGTGGAGGCAGAGGAAGTGGTTGTAGGAGGTATCTGTTTGCTGATTTTGGGTGCAGGTGCATGGGCTGGATGCTATTGTGAGGTGGATGGCTGTTGGGTGTCTGAGTGCTTGCGTTTGTGTACTTTGGAAGGAGGAGGCACAGACTCAGTGGGAGGGGACTCAGGTGACGTGTGCATGGATGTGGGGGTGGTGACTGCCAGTGAGGGGTGTGTACTGATAGGTGTGCTGGTGATGGTGGTAATGGATGAGGATGTAGTGCATGCAGGTGTGAGTGGAGTCATTACTGGGAGGGAGGTGGAGGACGAGGAGGAGGGGGCCACAGTGGAGGCAGTGGATATTGGTATGTCTGCATCCGGATGGTGTTTGTGTGAGTGCATGTGGGATGATGTGTGGTGCTTGTGTTTGCCTGAGCCACTCCTGTGTGTTTTCTTGTGTGCATGCTGGTCTGCCTGTGAGCTTGGGATAATTTGGGTTTGAGGGAAATGGGACTGGGTAGAGGAAGTTGGAGGGGGAGGCTAGAAACAGGGACAATGGCTGCCATCAGGGAGGAGGCCAGAGCCTGGATTGATTTTTGTTGGGCCACCATGCCAGAGTGAAGGCCCTCCAGGAATGCATTTGTTTGTTGCAAACGGCCTGCCAGCCCCTGGACGGCATTCACTATGGTTGATTGCCCAACAGAGATGGATCTCAGGAGGTCAATAGCCTCCTCATTCAGGGCAGCAGGGCTAACTGGGGCAGGGCCTGAGGTGCCTGGGGTGAAGGAGATGCCCACCCTCCTGGGTGGGCGGGCACAGGAAACACGCTGAGGGGCTGCTGGGAGGGCAGTGCTGGTACGAGGGTGGCAGCTGTACCTGTAGTTGGGGTGGGCACAGAGGTGTCCGCCACCACCAGGGAGCGTCCACCTGAGGAGGTATCACTGCCAGAACTGTTCCCTCCTGTCTCCACCGTGGTGCTCCCCTCGCCCTCCGTCCCACTGGTGCCCTCACCATCGATGGATTCGGCCTCCTGGGCCCTGTGGGATGCAGCTCCCTCCGTCGCTGGTGCCTATGCTCCTCCACCAGATGATGCTAATGTATATAAGGACAGGGTGACAAAACAAAAAGGGGGGACAAGAGACAAAGGATACACCTGGTCAATGGCGCCAGCAACACCACAGTTGGCGTACACGACACACACACACAGGGAACAGCCTAGGCAATGCACAACCAGTAGCAATGCAAGTCACCAGGCCATGGACATGAATACCTAACGCCAATAGCAGCATACCTGACACCCACAGACCCCTGCCCAGTAGTGGATGCCTACTAGCTTGGTATGAGGTGGTGTTCATCAGCCCCTGCCCAACATGGGATCTACCCTGCAATGTCCGGTCTGGCCTAGGGGCACCCACAGGCCCACATCCCCCACCCGGAGACCACCCCACCACGCGCATGTAGTATATTGAGAAAGTGTACTCAACCCCTTGTGGCTGCTGTGATGCCCTCAAGTGCCCATCCAGCTCCGGATAGGCCACCGCCAGTATGCGGGCCATCAGGGGGGTCAGGGTTCGACCGGCACCTTGTTGGGAGGCCAACCCCAGTTGGGCCTCTGCCGTCTTCCTTGCCCAGCGTCTCAGGTCCTTCCACTGTTTGCGACAGTGGGTGCTTCGCCTGCCATAGACCCCCAGGGTCCGCACGTCCTTGGCGATGACACGCCATATACCCTTTTTAGGTTGAGCGTTAGCGTTTGGCCTGCTGTATACTAAAGTATACAATAGAGTGAGTTCCAGCGTTCTGATTTGTTAGTTGCAGGGTCCTTCAAAAATCCTTGCTTGCTAGTGGTCAGTTTGCCTATTTGTCCTGCCTTTTTTCACTTAGGACATAGCGTAATTACACAGTACTTTGTGCTGCTCCCAGTTTATCTCTTCTGTAAGGTTTTTTTTTGGGCATTTGCCTGTTTCACCTCAACAGTGTGGCTGCTTTTCACTCCCTCCTCCCACCAGCTCCCTCTGTAAACATAAACCAACATCAGAGGGGGGCTTTTCTAGGGGCAGCTCCCTCTCGCTCTCTTCCTCTTGTTATTTTCCATCTGTGTGGCAATAAAAGTCCAGTAAATAATTTACAACGCTCTGAGCTCTAACTCGAGCAAACATGAGACTATTGCATTCCAAATGCTTGTTCTTTTTTACTCTGTTCTCTTTTGGCTTTTTTTGTATAACTACATTTCCTTGTTGAGCCTCCTTGTTAAGAGGCAGATTACACGCACGGAGTTCAGTGAGGATGGTGGGGGGTCCGGGCACTTGTTTTTTTTTTTTTTGCCAGGTGCGTGTCAGCACCTCATTTGTTCACTCCACGCAGTGTTTCTTGTTTTTTTTCCATAAGGGGGGGGGGGGGCGGGACATGGCAGTTTTCTTGTAGTCGGTGCGTGTCCGCACCATGGTGTTTCAGTGTGTTTCGGTGCGTGTCTGTGCCAGCGGCGGCCGGGGCGGCCCTGGGTGCATTTATTTGCTTCCAGTGCACGGCAGCTCCGTTGCGGATCCCTAGTGTCCACACCATGGTGTTTCAGTGTGTTTCTGTGCGTGTCTGTGCCCGCGGCGGCCGGGTCAGCCCTTGGCGCGTTTCTTTGCTTCCGGTGCACGGCAGCTCTGTCGCGGATCCCTTATGGCGGCCAGCAGCAGTCCTCTGCACTGCGGCCCGTGTCCTGGCATTTTTGGGGTGGGGGCGGCCCTGGGCATAACTTCTTCGGTGCGCAAGAACACCAATTAATCGAAAAGAAAAGAGGGGGAAAACGGCCCCAGGTCATTTACTCAGCATGATTCATGAAAATGAGACGCGCTACACAAAGTAACTCCTTGAGATATAGGGAGCTTACTCCAGAAACTTTGAAAAGAAATCTGGACATGTGCAGTTGCATCGTTTAGTCTTTTTCTATAGGAGCTTCTGTTAAATATGTTAAGAAACTTATAAACCTTACAAGTCCAGGTTTGTTATGTCACATCGAAACATTGTACTGCAGCAAAACATGCAGCAAGGAGATCGCACACTAATTGGTCTCCATTTACACACAAAAATGAGAAAATAAGAAAACACATTTAGTTCAGCTTTCAAATGTGCAATATGTTTGTAGGGTTGAAACAAACTCTGATATTTTCATTTTGAGTACTATTCAGGGCCAGGGATGCACTTGCTAAGGTCCCTGTTATAAAAGTCAAATGATTTTCAAGCCAATAGCTTTTTTTCATATACATTTGGAAATGGTCTTGCTGCCCAATTCCCAATTAACTACATTGTGCAGAAAAAAAAAAATCTTCTTGTAGAGACTAAAGTGGCATTTTTTGTTTGCTGAATTACATATTATGCAAGTAGTAGAACTGTGTGAAATGGATTTGACCTCTTTTTGTACCATTGCCAAATATCTATGTTAGGGCCCTCAGAAAGTCTTTGTAAATTGAATTACAGTCTCGCTGAAATTGTATTAAGTACGTTTAGAATTTCCCAGAGTGACTACAATAAAGCAGAAGTGCCGGAAAAGAACACATGTTTATTCGACCAGAATATGTTTCTGGACAGAGCTGGGCGTGCTTTGCATGTCAGATTTGCACCCTCTTTTGAACTACAAATACCAAACTGCATTGGGGCGGAACAAAGTGTACCAGCGTGACACTGGCTATAAACACCACCTGTACCCCAGAGGGAGCGGCATCTTCCATTTCACCACAGCAAAGAGAGGGGTTTTCTGAAAAATAAACTATTTACATCCACTTGTTGAGGCATCCAAGTGAGCAGAGCAACTCTTACAACACCAGGACAGGACCGGATGAAACAGCAGGAGTTTCTGCTGCCGGAAACCAATGTGATGTGTGCACTAGACTAGCAGAGTACACATTGCCACGTTTTTTCTTCCATGCTGTTACTGATACATGGATTTAATCACACGGCTTGATTGAAAGTTGTGTGACTAACATGGATGCACATTTCTATATTCATACATACATGTTCTCACCTATTCATAGAGACGTTTATGTGAGTACCCATATACCAAAAAGAACAGATGATGGATAGAATGCGGAACAATTCAAACATTCACCCCAGTCACAGATCTGGGTTTAATCCATCATTTTTTTTAGGGTTGAGTGCAAAGCGCTCCGTCCATGGTGTAATCTCTCTGTGGGCTTTTAACCACACTCATGTCACGCCCATTACTTTCATTGGTTCGTGGGATTGTGTTTTAAAATTCCCTTAATCTAATTAGTGAAAGTGATGTATACGCCTTTTCCGGTGTTTAGGCCACCTCGAGTGCTCCGGCCAACCACTGAAAACATACCATACCCAGAATTCCGCAGCCAGGCTACTATTACATGTAAAGCCGCAAGCCCACATCTCCCCTGCCTTGAGAGCACTACACTGGTTACCCGTTGCCAGAAGATGCACTTTCAAGCTGCTTTGTATCACCCACAAAGCTATACATGGAACAGAAACAAAATAACCAAATGCATCCAACAAAGAAACCTCCGCTCAAGATTGGCACCCCGCCTTAGAACACCACCATACAAGTTAAAGACTATAGGTGGTACATCCTTCTCCGTTCAAGCAGCCAAACTATGGAATTCATTACCCCCAACTATAAGAGCCACAGATAACTTTCTTGTCTTCAGAAAACTACTCAGGAGTTGGCTCTTTAATTCATAACCACCATATTCAAACAACTATGGACTGCGTATGCCTATGTTAATAAATATTTTTTTCAGATTATGTGTATATTTCTAGTTATGTATAGTTCTTTAGAAAATATGTATCACTACTATGTCATAACAATAAAATACACACAAACTCTTTAAACCTGTTTAACTAAGTATATTTTACCCATGGTTCTAATCATGTATTGTATATGCATATGTGTGTGTATTCATGTGTGTTTGTATGTGTGTGTGTATGTTTGTGTATATATATATATATATATATGTATGTATGTGTATATGTTGTTTCTGTGCTTGGCATGTTCATGGGTCATTGCATGGCTCCTGGGTGGGTTGTTATACTAGATATCTATGAATTCCTGCTCTTATCTTATCACACTTATCTACCCATCATCATATGTCATGTCTCTATCAAACTATCCTCCATTCTCACTCTGACTCATCCCAAATCCTTTCTACTACTTTCATCTCCTAAATAACTCTGCCTAAGCTCTTCCCTCCGCTTCCACATCTAACTCACCAAACCTCACTCTACTTCCATGACCTCCCACACAACCCTACTAAATTCTCACGCATTTATCTCACCCTGGTTCTATGCTCTCCCTAACCCTTCCACATACTCTTCCCTCCTCCATCCCCCTTTACTCGTACCAAGCCTTTGGGTTGAGTAAATTAAGGATATACTCCCAATTAACACTTCTGGATTTCTTTCCTCCTCCACCCCTCCATTACTCCAGTCAATCTAACTAACAAACTCTCATATCCGCGGCTCATAATAATACTAAAACTGTACTCATTATTTCCCGATACTAATCCATCACTAATTCTTGTTGGGTTCCAGAGTAGCGTGCTACTCACCGAAAAGCGCTTCGACGCCTCATCAGGGGTAGTAAGCGCTATATAAATACGATTACAATACGAGACTCCATGTTTCCCGCATGGCTTCTGGACTACCTTTTCTGTTAGTTTCCTGAGCAGCGCGATCTCGCTGCGCAGTAGTCGAGCGCTTTGCATGACATCAACCTTTTTACATGGATAATTGCACTTTTGCCAATACATTTCACTGAGAGCAAACTTCTTTTTCCTTTTGTGTGTCTCTTCACGCTAGTGCTGATGGCGGCCGTGGCTCTGTGAATCGGCTTGCTTATGTGAAACTGTTTAACTTTTCATTTTCTATTTATGTGGCAAGAAAAATCCGGTTAAGAGTTTACAAAGCGAGACCCCTTGCATTACAAATGCTTGTTCTGATGGGCGTTGACCTGCAGAAAAATACACATAGAAAAGGTATCAGTCAGACCGTCCGGCCTGTTACACTCATGGCCCACCATAGCCTCCCCATCCCCTTACACACAGACATTGCCCACCATACATGCATCATGCTGCCCAGAACCCTTCCAACAACCCCCCCACACAAGGCTGTCACACACAGCACTCAATGCATTCATGCCCTATGCATTGTGCTCACAGTGTACTCACCTGTTGGTCTGGAGGCCCATACAGCATTAAGTACTGTGGTAGGACCCCATCCACCAGTCTCTCCAACTCTGCAGCGGTGAAGGCAGGGGCCCTTTCCTCAGTGACACGAGCCATGGTAGATTCCAGACACAGCAGCACTTACAGTGTAGGTCCTCTCCTGTTGAAGGTCAGGTAGCAAGTGAGTGAACAGATAGAAAATGGCGGTGACGTCCGCGGCAGTGTGTACCGTCACCGCCGGCGTACATCACCATTGGCCATTGTAATCCATAGGGCCCAATGACAACCAATAAGGAGTTGCACCGCGGTACTCGACCGCCTCCCGCAACGGAGCACAACATCAGCGGCATTACCTCATTTCCACATGTCCATCCACACAGGACACGCGGACGCCATTTCAGGGGGGAGGGGGAGCCAGGCCATGGCACCTAACTGCGTCACAGTACACATAGGCACCATTTGGGCCTATCCAACAATATACTGTTACAGTCAGAACATGCAATGCAGTGTAGTGTTTGGAAATGTGGAAAACTGATCAGCTGCTCACCGTTTCCCCCCCTAGATTGCAACCACTGCGGATGAATAGGAGATGGAGACATCCCCACGTGTACAGACCCCTGGTGGATTTGGCAACAATGGAGGGCAGGCACATTATCCTCACTTATAGACTGGATAGGGCCACAATCACAGAGCTATGTGCCCAATTGGAGCCTGACCTGATATCTGCTATCTGTCACCCCACTGGGATCCCATCTCTTGTGCAAGTCCTATCTGTGCTCCATTTCTTGGCAACTGGATCCTTCCAAGTGACAGTGGGCTTGGCAGCAGGAGTGTCACAGCCAATGTTCTCAATAGTGCTGACCAGAGTGTTGTCTGCCCTGATTAAACACATGCACAGCTACATCGTTTTCCCCAGGTGGAGGATTTGGCCACAGTGAAAACTGACTTCTATGCAGTGGCACATGTCCCCAACATTTGTGTGTCCCCCGGAGAAATGAACAGGTGTATAGAAATCTAAAGAGCTTTCACTCGATGAATGTGCACATGGTGTGCCTGGTGGACCAGTACATCTCTCACGTCAATGCAAATTATCCTGGATCTGTGCATTTGCCTTTATCTTGAGGAATAGCAGCATCCCATATTTGATGGCTCAACTCCAGAGGCACTGGGTGTGGCTAATAGGTGAGCCCTGTTTCCCACCCAGCAGATGTTGGTGTATTGGTATGGTGTGAGCCCTAAGGGTTAGTGTGTGGCTAACAGTTGTCCATCGATATTTGCAGGTGACTCTGGTTACCCCAACCTCTCATGGCTACTGACCCCTGTGAGGAATCCCAGGACAAGGGCAGAGGAACATTACAATGAGGCACATGGCCAAACAAGAAGAATAATAGAAAGGACATTCAGCCTCCTGAAGGCCAGGTTTCGTTGCGTCCATCTAACTGGTGGATCCCTGTACTACTCACCCAAGAAGGTCTTCCAGATAATTGTGGCCTGCAGCATGTTGCATAACCTTGCCTTGAGACGCCAGGTGCCTTTTCTGCAGGAGGATGATGCTGGAGATGGGCGTATGGCAGCAGTGGACCCTGTGGACAGTGAAGATGAGGAAGCAGAGGATGAGGACAACAGAACAGCAATAATACAACAGTACTTCCAGTGACACACAGGTAAGACACTGAAACTTCACTTTACTTTGACAGTTTTGTGTTTGACATTGTACATGGCAGGCAGATTCTCCCAATTCTATGGCCACTTACTGTACCCTTTGGCATCTGTATTTTCAGATTTCTGTGCCCCACTCTGGCACCAGGTGTGTTGACTGCAGCCTACTACAGGTAATTCCTATGTATTTATTCCTGTACAGTTGTATTGCAGTGTTTCAAGCTTGTTAAATGAATACATAGTTCAATCATTTGACAGGCTCCATACTTGTATTTTTTTCACTGGTGTTTATTTAAGTGCTAAGAAGTAGAGGGGGTAGTGGAATGTGCTGGGTTGATGGTGGAGGAAAGTCCAGGATAGAGTCCTGTCTATTTTGTATCACAGGTGCATTGTCCAAGGGGGCATAGGAAGGGGAGCAATTGTAGTTCAAGGTGGACAGGGTGACAAAGTGGGACACAAGGGTATCAATCAGGAGAGTCCTATTTCCTGGTGGGGGTCTTGGCAATGTTCGCTGGCTTCTGCATGGATCGCAAGGACCGTTTGCGTGGTGGTTCTCCTTCTGCAGGGGGAGGGGTGCTGGTGGCCTGTTGTTCCTCTGGTGGGACCTCCTATCCTCTAGCGGCAGCGGAGGTGGAGGGCTATTTATCGGTGTGGCTAGTGTCAGGGGCCTGGTTGTGTGCCACTGCCTCCCTCATGGTGTTGGCCATGTCTGCTAGCACCCTTGCAATGGTGACCAGGGTGGTGTGGATGTTCTTCAGGTCCTCCCTCATCCCCAGGTACTGTCTCTCCTGCAGCCGCTGGGTCTCCTGCAACTTGTCCAGTATCTGGCCCATCGTCTCCTGGGAATGGTAATAGGCTTCTAGGATGTTGGTGAGTGCCTCCTGGAGAGTCGGTTCCCTGGGCCTGTCCTCCCTTTGTCGCACAGCAGTCCTCCCAGCTTTCCTGTTGTCCTGTGCCTCTGTCCCCTGAACCGTGTGCCCACTGCCACTGACCCCAGGTCCCTGATCGCCCTGTGTTTGTGGGGTGGCCTGGGGTCCCTGTAGTGGTGGACACACTGCTGATTGACGTGTCCTGGGGACAGAGGTATGGTCCCACTGGGTGGGTACTATGCTGGTGTTTCCTGAGGGGGGAGGCTCTGTGGTGTTATGGGACTGTGCATGGGTAACCAACTGTCCGGAGATCCCTGATGGGCCTGGTTGTTTATCCAGATCCAGGCGTCCAGAGCTGCTGTCATCACCGTGGGCTTCTTCTGGGGGTGGACTGGAAGTTGCTGACATCTCCTCTCCAGGGACGTTGGGTAGGGGACCTCTGGGGATGTAAATGCAGTGTTATTGTTTCTGCGTGTGATATCTTGTGCATGGGTGTGTTGCCCTCTATGGTTGTGATTGCCTTGTCAGCTTTGCCTTGTGTGAGTAGTTATTTTGTGGGCTAGATGAGTCTCTCTAATGTGCAGGCTTTAGTGATGTGTGTCCATGCAGGTTTGTGATTGGAGTCCATGCATTGGTGTTACGTGCAGGGCTTGGTATTGGGATGGGTGGGTTGCGATGGTGGGGTGTATGTGAGGTGGTGGAGTGATGGGGGTGAGGGTAGGGGTGGGGGTATGTGATGGCAGGCAGGTAGGGGGTGAAAGTAGTAAAGAGTTGACTTACCAGAGTCCAGCCCTCCTGCTACTCCTGCCAGGCCCTCAGGATGAATGATTGCCAAGACTTGCTCCTCCCATGTTGTTAGTTGTGGGGGAGGAGGTGGGGTTCCACCGCCAGTCCACTGTACTGCTATTTGGTGTCTTGCTGCTGTGGAAAACACCTTCCCCCTTAGGTCGTTCCACCTCTTCCTGATGTCATCCCTTGTTCTGGGGTGCTGTCCCACGGCGTTGACCCTGTCCACGATTCTCCGCCATAGCTCCATCTTCCTAGCAATTGATGTCTGCTGCACCTGTGATCTGAATAGCTGTGGCTCTACCCAGATGATTTCCTCCACCATGACCCTTATCTCCTCCTCTGAGAACCTTGGGTGTCTTTGTGGTGCCATGGGTGTAGTGTGAGTGGGGTGTGTGAGGGTGTGTGGGGTAATGTGTTGGGGTGTGTGCTGTAAGGTGCGTGGATGGTGTATGGGTGATGGTGTTCTGTGGCTCTGGTTCTGTGGGTGCTCTCAGTGTCTCTACCTCTCTGTTGTCAATTTCTTTTAGTCGTAAAGCGTTGTGGTTAGTGTGTGTGTTTTACATTGGTGTGGGTATGTTGGAGTGGTGTGTGTATGTGTGTCAGTTGTTTGTAGTTTGAATTGTCCAATGTGGTGTTGTTTTGTATGTGTGTGTGTATTTTGAGTGCAGCAGTATGTACTGCCAATTGTTTACGGTGATTCATGGGTCATAATTTTGTGGGCGTAGTTCTGTTGGCGTAAAGGTGTGGGTTTTGGTACCGCCAGTTTATCACTGACCTTTGGGATGGCGGACTTGTGTGTGTCACAATATGGGTAGCGGTAAACTGCCTCGCCGGCGATATGTTGGTGGCAGTCAGCATGGCCGAAAGCAGGACTGATCGCCAATGTCATAATGAGGGCCTTAGTCCCATTTAGGGATAATGTCAATGGAAGGCTGGAGATTGGGAGGATGTGAAGTGGTGGGAGATTTATACTGTAATGGAGAGTTTATCTCATTCCCGGATGCTGGGGATACGTTCGGACTGGTCTCAGGTCAATTCTTGCAATACGCCAAAATGGAGAGTGTGGCCAGGGAGCTCTGGAGTGGGTTTCCGCTGGCCCCTCGAGCATCGTCAGTGTTGAATGGACTATTGAATTGGGGTGATGAGACCCATCAAATTACTCGGTTTAATAAGGCCCTTCAGGAGGATCAACCGGGTCCTACGAGTGTTGCGTGCAGGGCTTGGGAGCGTGATTTTGTAGAATCTCTTGAGGATGCGAACTGGGCAATGGCGTTATCGCTGGTGCGTACAGTGTCCTACAATCACAGGTTCAAACTATTACACTTTAACTTTGTACACAGAACTTACATCACACCTGACCGGCTCAATAAGATTGACCCAGCAAGGAGGGCGAGCTGTCCTAGATGTGGCCTGTTGGATGCTTCCTTTTTCCACTTGGCCTGGTCCTGTCAGATGGTGCACCAATAATGCCGGGAGGTAGTAGGTAGAGTAGAGGAGGTAACGGGACTAGGGCTAGAGTATCACCTATGACATGCCTTCTAGGAGTGGTGAGGAGGCCACAGGGTAGGAATATCCAATACAAACTCACACAACTCGCCTTTGTATCGGCCAAACGCAGGGTGGCCATTGGTTGGATGAACTCCCGGTGCCCTTCCGTCTCTTGCTGGATTCAAGATTTGATGGAATGGGGTGCTACCAAAGAACAACATATGCACATGACACAGAGAGGGGAGGGGCACTTACGGATGTGATTGCGTGGGGGACATTACTGGATTGGCTCTCCGGTGTGGAGGAGTTAAATACAGAGGAGAGCACGGATGAGGATGACTGATGGAGTGTTCTTTGTCTTGTTTAAAGGAGCGACGACTAACTGTGGTGAGGTCGTGTCTAGGCGATTCCAAAAATGTGTAAGATTTGATCTCGGTTAGATCTTTCTTAGGTGGGCAGGTGGAGTGTAATTTCTACTCAGTGGGTGTTACAGATTCTTATACCTGACTGTGTGCCTACCTCGTCCTATAGGAATCTGATCAAGAGGTACAAAAGAAGAAGCTTCTGTGCACTGTAATGTTATTGATGGCTATGTTTCTTAAATCAATAAAACTATATATATATATATATATATCATCTACAAGGAGCGAAAGTAAAGCACCACATATCATTAACATATATCTTTGGCTGCAGCAATAGTTCAACATTCCAACATATCCCAAAAAGCATAATTGATACATAGGCATACCAATTCCATAAATGGAGCATGAGGTAGAAATATATAATAGATAATGATAAAGTCGGTTCCCATCAACTTTTTATGCTCAAATTGTCTGCTTCCCTCTCAGGCCAAGGTCTGCTGTAAAGTATTTAGGGCCAGATTTAGGTAGCAAAACATTTGCGAGTCGTAAATTGTGAGTCTTTGCGACTACCAATTTCCGACTCGCAAACAGGTATCCAACAAGAAGAAGCGACTTCATTTTGCGACTCGCAAATGAAGTCG
The DNA here is from genome assembly GCF_031143425.1 of Pleurodeles waltl. Lineage (NCBI taxonomy): Eukaryota > Metazoa > Chordata > Amphibia > Caudata > Salamandridae > Pleurodeles > Pleurodeles waltl. The sequence goes on from NC_090442.1 coordinate 984,201,899, forward strand.
CACCGCAGATTGCGAGTCCGCTATTTGCGAGGTCGCTTTTTGCAACCTCGCTAAAAATGAACACGCAAATTGCTAGTGGGTGTCGCAAATAGCGACTGTGCCGCAAATTGCATGCAGGTGCAGCAGAACACTCTGGAAAACACTTCCTGGCTCTTGCTGATGACATCACAGCCAGGAAGTTTACAAAGACACCTGGGAGGAGGGAGGACCACACCCATTCCCAACTGCTGAACAACCACCAGGAGAAACAGCAGCAAGAATGGAGGACTCAGGCAGGAAGAGGAAACTCAACATTTCAGAGAAGGAACTGGAGGTGCTGACAGATGAATGCTGCCAGCACCATGACCAACTATTTGGAAGGGCTGCCCTCAGTGTGCCAGAGTCTAACAAAAGGAGGATTTGGACTGACATCCAGGAGAAGGTGAATGCAATCGGGGTGAGCCACAGGAGCATTGAAGAGCTGAAAAAGAGATGGTACGACCTGCGCTCCAGGACCAAGGAGAGGGTGGCAGAGTGCCTCCGGGAGATGAGGGGCACAGGAGGAGGCCCATCTACTGTCCCACCACCCACACCCATGGAGGAACGAGTGCAACAGACCCTGGAGCCAGAGGCAGTGGCTGGAATAGGAGAGCTGGACACGTCAGCGCCAGGACCATCAACAAGTGAGTACCATGAAACATGCATGTACACCCATATCTGCCATACCCCCACCCACCCAGTACACAGCAGCATGCATAACCAAATTAGCTCCATTCCAGACTAGGAACCACCAGAATGGTGCATTATGGGCAATGTAGTTCAGTAGTCAGCTAATAAGCAACAGTTTTTTTAGGAAGCATACAACAGATGTTAGATACTGACAGTGTGTTCCCTATGTCCCACAGGTCTCCCACAAGACATCCCCACCAGCCAGTCCGTCCAGGGTGCAGAGGTCAGCCAACAGGCAGCACAAGACCCAGGAGCAGCCACCACAGGGCCCAGCACCACCCAACCACAGTCCCCTCCAGATGCACCATTGGACATTGTGGAGATTGACCCAGCACCTGATCCCAGCCACAGTGCCAGCCAACAGGACCCTGATGCTCCACCGCGTCGCAGACGACGTGTCCATGTCCCTGCAGTGTCCCAGGGAGATGTAGGGGACTCCTCCATGTCCGCCGCCGAGGCAGCTCTCATCAGAGGTCAGCACCTGCAAACAAGGCAGATGAGAGTCATATCAGAGGCCATGCAGCGTATGGAGAGAAATTTTACAACAGGGCTGGCACAGGTCCACACAGACTTCCAAAACCTGAACAGTCATGTCGGTGACCTTGCACTCTCCATCAGGCAACTAGTGACTGAACTTGTTACAGAGAGAGAGAGTGCAAGGCGCAGTGAACGCCAACTCATCCACCGTTGGACCGCATGGCTGCCTCAATCGTCCGCCTGGCTGTGAATACAACAGGGCTGTCACGCCGGACAGTCAGTTTACAAGGAGACATGGGTCACTCTGCAGGCGATGTGGCTCGTAAGCCACGCTGTGGACATGATGGTGGCTAGGGGCACGGCAGACACACCTCAAGATAGTGAGGAGGGCTCCACTATCAGTAGTGCATATGCCACGGACACCAGGGTATTGAGGAGTGGCAGTGCACAGCAGGGATCTGCTGACGCTCCAGGCACTAGCCATGTTGGGCGTCCCAGGCGTAGGAGTTGAGCTACGCACTTACGGACAATTGAGGCACATGTGGTTAATGTGTCCTCATAGCAGGTGGACATTTACAGCCCCTGACCAACAGTTCAGTTCTATAGTTATTTGGTTCACTTAATAAAAGTTCTTGTTTGTTCGACTTCACTCCTGGGCTCTTTGTGTTTGACATTCGTGTGTGTGGTGACATGCAGCACATACCTTCCAAAGTATTGGTTTGCAATGTGGTCCCGTCTCTGTCTGCCTTGATTAGCAATGCTTCTATCCCCATGATGGCGATGTGGTAGCTCTTGCTCGTCATCCTCCGAATCTGGGTCTTCTGGGGTGAGATGTAGCACACGTCTGGTGGTAATGTTGTGCAGTATAGCGCATGCGCCAACAATCTTGAATGCTGTTATTGGGGCATACTGGAGGGCACCTCCACTTCTGCGGAGGCATCTGAATCTTGCCTTCAACAGTCCAAAGGTCCTCTCTATAACATTTCGGGTCCTCCTATGTGCACTGTTGTATCGCCTCTCAGTCTCATTGCTGGGTGTTAAGTACAGGGTAAGTATCCATGGTCGTAGCGCATATGCACTGTCACCTGTTGGGCAAAAATGAGGGATGTTAGCAGGGCATGGATGGTTTCCACATTGACCTGTGTTTATGTCTTCAAGGTGTATTCAGCTATACCTAGGAGATATCCGTCTCCAAACTCCCCACGTTCTAGGCATTGGTGTATCCCACTGTGCCTGAAAATGTAAGAGTCATGTGTACTCCCTGGAAATTTGGCTACCATGTCAGTGATGACATAATGGGCGTCACATACCACCTGGATGTTCAGTGAGTGGGTACACTTCCGATTGCGGAACAGATATTCCAGATTTGCAGGAGGACATATTTGTATATGTGTCCCGTCTACACACCCTATTACTTGAGGGAAGTTGGCAATCCTGTAGAATTCCAACTTGGTGCTGTTGATTTCTGCCTCATTCCTGGGTAGGTATATGTATCTGGACATGTGTGTGAGTATGGCATCTAAGAAACCTCTGAAAAACCGTGAGAGTGCACTTTGGGATACCCCACCTGCCACAGCAATGACCCCCTGATAGCTACCCGAGGCCAAGAGGTGCAGTGAGCATAGCACTTGCACATGTGTGGGGATGGCGCTGCCGCACACAGTCTGGCGTTGAAGCTGCGGATTAAGTAGTTCTATTATTTCTAATATTGCTCCACTGCTGAGTCTGTATTTACAATAAATCTCCTCCTCAGTTTGTTGGAAAGTGTCTGCCTGGTTCTGTATATCCTCTCCTGTCTCTGGCTCCTCCTCCTCCTCTGCTGTGCGGCGTGGACTCTCCTCCTCCTTGCTATCACATATATCTCCGCCATCTTGAGTAACCCAGGTGCCTTCTGGGTGTCCTTTTATACTTTGGTTCTGGTTACCACCTGCTCTGAGTTAGTGGTAAATTGGGTGTGCAAAATGGGCTTTTTGCGACTAGTCGCAATTTGCGAGTGGCTTTTTCATATGATTTGCGACTCGTAAATTGCGACTTCCTATTTGCGGGTCGCACAATGGGGTCGCAAATTTTGCGTGTCGGTATTGGCTCGCGTCACTATTTGCGATTCGGAAATGGGGTTTTTGCATCCCATTTCTGATTTTGCAGGGTCACAAATAGCGATTCGGGCCATTTGCGACTCGCAAAATTTTGCTACATCTGGCCTTTAGAGTGCAAAAAAAGTGCATATTGTGGCAGATATGGAATGATACCTCTAAGGATCCTATGTAAACAGCCAAATACATATAAAACAAGGTCCATTTATTCACCACAGCTACCATTTTACGTAGTTGTCGACTGCCAAGAATTGACCCACTCCCCCAACAGACCCCATATTTCATGGTCCCTTATGCCTGGCTTTTCTACCTTTACGTTGATACAACACCATCTCCAAGTTATATATAGAAAGGAGATGTCCCAGCCATTGTTGAAAATATGGGATTTGTGGGTCAAGCCATGCAGTGACTACTCATAAACCACATACATCCAATGCTAAACAACATGAAAAACCTTTGCTCTATAGTTCCCGGTGTTTCTGATACCCCTAAAAGCATGATGCTCAGAGTGAGTTCCACATTGTGTTTCTTTCCAAAATTTTGTGATTTCGACCTTCAACGGGTCCAGTCTCATACATGTTGTGAGCATATGTGTAGGATCAGCTTTGGGACAGTGACACCTCGGACAGTGTGTCTCCTCTGTCCATCCCCTCACTTAGCTATCTTGGCAGGGGTAGTATATAAATAAAAAATTGTCTTATAGTGTTGAGTCTGGAGCCCCGATGGAATGAGTATAGTATGGCTTAACTCAAGGGATTCACTAAAACTGATATCACTGGTATTTAGTCTTTGAAAATCCTATCTCTGAAAGAGTCACTTGAAACGGTTTTGAGAAATATTGACGCCTGGCACAAAGCCCCCTTAAAATGCTTTCCTGATTTTATGGGAAATGTCATCCAGAGAGTCCAGTCAAATTGTATTAAACCCCCACAAAAGAAATTAAGGCTCCCGCTTCTCCTTTTAAATAGGGAAATTAATAGATTGGTTAGGCTGCAGCACAGGCAGGAGTCTGAGGAGAGGAGTAGAAGAATTTCTCTTCTAAGAGAAGTGTACAGATGAAGGAAGGAATAAGGAAGGTGGGGGCAGATCAGCATTGGATAGCCTTGAGGGAAGCATCCAGGTAGTCGTAAATTGTGGTCACTTATCTCTGAAGGCTGTGGGTCACGTAAAATCCCCTCAGCCCCCGATAGCTGAGTCAGAATGGAGGGACTATATTCTCTCCCTGTATGCGGAAAATGAGGAAGTTGAATTAGATGAATTGGATCTTAAGAAGGGCTGTGGGTTGCAGCCCGATGCCTTCGGTGCTCCTACAATTCCAGAGATACAGGGATTTATAAGGTCGATGAGTGCCTCAGGAGCAATGGGTCCAGACCAGGTCCCTATGGCAGTAATTAGAAAAGAGTCCTTCCTTTGTGCAAAGATCCTTAATCCGGTACTTCACCTCTGTTATTCGAATGGTACAATCCCGGTGTCCTGGACAGGGAGCATCACAGTTCCACTGTATAAAAAGGGTGATAAATCTTTAACTGCAAACTATCGGCAAATAGCCCTGCTGGATGCTGTTGGTAAGATCTTTGCTAAAAGCATACTTGTGCATTTAACTTCCTAGATTGAAGAAAATTTGATCCTCCCTATTGAACAGGCAGGCTTTAGGATGGATCATAATACCTTAGATAATATTCTCTTAATGCAAATTATAAATGAAAAGTATGTTCAGCTTAGAGATGGAGTAGTAGACGCCGCTTTTACTGATTTCTCTACAGCCTTTCTCAAGGTAGATCATGAAAAATTGTTGAAGAAATTATTAAAATTGGATGTTCGTACAAATTTGTCACGTTCAATTATAGCCCTGCACTCTTCAACGTGGTGTAAAGTTCTGCTAGGCAGAGAGCAGGGTCTTTCTTCAGAATTCAAGACAAAAAATGGTTTAAAACAGGGTTGCCTGTTGGCACCCCTCCTCTTTTCTTTATACATTTATGACCTCCCGTCTGTATTAGGGAACACCCAAGGGTTTGCGCCCAAAATTGGAGGCACCCCAATTTCTTGCCTGCTCTATGCTGATGACATAGTGGTGCTCGATCTTACCCCGAAAGGTCTTAATAGGCGACTGGCGGCCTTACGTGATTTCTAGAAGCAGCATCACCTGAAAATAAATACTCAAATCTCAAGTGGTATGCTTCCTGGGGAATAACTACCAGAAAAAAATTAAGTTTACCTGGTCAGTGGGCCAGCAGTGCTTGGAGCGGGTGAATTCCTATTGTTTTTTGGGTAGAATTCTGTCCTGTTCCCTTAGTGATCAAGACCACATATGTAATAACATCAGCAAGGCTCAGTCTCACAGGATATTAGCCTTCTATAAAGCGGTGGGTCGGCAACACTTTTCTCATTTATTATCTGTTTATCAAGCAAAAATCCCGTCTGCCATTCTGTATGCCATAGAAGGAATAGAAATCTCGAAATGGGAGTTTTTGAATAAGATTGAATGCCAGATCTTAAGAAGATTGGTCGTCTGTAATAATTTGGTTTCTGTGTCAGCCTTAAGGGTAGAATTTGGTATCAAGAGCATTTATATACAGGGCCTAGCTGCAGTAATCCGGAGAGCCTTCTGTTTAGCTCAGAGTACAGAGTCGTCCTTAAGATTCTTAGCATACAAAGAAATATTTGGTTCATTAAGAGATACTGTAAGTCTCAGTTTTATAGAAACATTAACCTTGCTATGCAATTGCTTCAGTTAGACGTTCATTCGTTTTTATCCCAAAACACCTTGTCATTTAAAAAGAGCTTAAAAGAAGCTGTAAGGGGAAAAAGCTTCTCTCTTCTCTTGTCTTAAAAAGTGGAGGCTAAGGACATTAACTAATTTGGCGATCATTAATTACCCACAACTGTATTTACAGTGGAATTTACCGCATGGTGTAAGACGTTTTCTCTCTTGCTGAGATTTAATAGATTACCTCTTAGAGGTGTAACTGCTAAATGGGATGGATCCTCGAATATTTGTGATCTTTGCCAGTTAGGGATACAAAACTTTATGCATGTGTTATTCGCCTGTCTGTCCTTAGTTGAGTTAAGGAAAAAATGGTTGAAACCGCTATATGCAAATTTCAATATATGTTCTTCTGATGAGGTAAATCAATGTATAACACTCCGAATGAACTATTTTGTTTTAGGATGTTTACATTTTTTCAGGCCTTTTTAACTATTTATTGATCCCATTATCTTTTTTGTGGTTCCAACGAGGTTGCCTCTATTTGAATGTATGGTTATTTCATATTGTGGGACGTGTGGTAGGACTTTATCTGTTTGGGTGTAGGCACCAAACCTTCTGATCGCTAGGTTTTTTAAACTCTTCTTTTATTGTCAGGTCTTATTCCTTAATGTTATGCATTGATTCTTATATGTGTGATTGGTTAGCGGGGGAAGAAAATGTAATTTATCAAACAATAGGTTTTCACTGATTATTGTCCTTTTCTGTAAATATTGTATGTTATCTTAACTGATAAATGATGGGTTGCAACTTGATTATATAGAACTGAAAAGATAATTCTGTTTTACATTTTCCTGCTTTCATATATAGTATTTAAGATAAGCTAGTATATTTGCTAGGGATTTTTTCTATTTTTTTTACTTTTCGATTAAATAATGAGTGTACATGTGGACCTCTTTGGAGTTCCAAATCATGAAATAAAATAAATTGTAAATTGTAATTGTAGTCTTGCTTGCCACTTATCACAATGCTTCACAAGATCATCAGTTTTTTCAGAATCGAATATAATAAACCTATTGAGGATCTTCCTCCCCCTGTCTATAACTCCATGAGAGGAGTCTTTGAGAACCCTGCCAGCCCACCAGTTTTCTTGAATAAGAAATCTCGTACTTGCAAGTACTTAAAAAACCTCTATGCTCTAACCCATAGCTGTCCAGGAGATCATCAAACATTCTCACCTCTGTCCCTCCCAAAAAATTCCCTAGTTTTCGAAGGCCCTGCTGTTCGCACCTTGCAAAGCATCCATCCTGAACTATTTCTGGTAGGAGGGGATTATGAAAGGTTGGAGTATACCAGTTTAATCTTCCCATGCCTCCTCTCTTTCGCCAAAAATTCTAGCAGTTGAAAGCAGCCTCTAACACCTTGAAACGGGCTTTCTTGTAGTAGCTGGGCTCCGCCAACACAAACAAGCCGCCATTTGACACAGAAACGATTAGCAATTCATAAATATTTCCTGCGTATTCTGACCTTTTTGGCACTTCCTCCTTTCTTTCTACCAGGGGCCCCATATATTGAAGGGCTGCAGCCATCTGATATAATCTTAAATTTGGTAGGGACCATCCGTCCCTCTCCCTAGGTAAGGCCAAATATATGCTTGTCCTCCTGGTCCTGTCATATGACCAGATAATTCTTGTTATCAGGTTATCTATAACTTTGAACCATGTCTTTTCAAATACTAGGGGGAATTGCCTGGAACAGATACAAGACCTTTGGACAAATATAATTTTCATTATGTTGCAACAACCCATTATTGACATGTGAAAATTATTCCACCTGCTAAAATCTTGTTTTGCTTTCCCTAAAATTGGTGTGAAATTTGAATTGACTATCAGGCCCACTTTGGCACTAAAATTGATCCCCAAATACACTTCATGTTCTACCCTTCAGGCGTCTTGTGTTGCGGTATTGCTATTGGCCACCAGCTGCGTTTTATTTCTGTTCAATGAGAACTCTCTAAATTTACATGCCACCATTTCGATTTCTCCTAATGCCTCATCTGGGTTGGCTGTTACCACTGCCACGTCATCTGCATAAGCTAGGATTTTGGTGACCCATCTGCAGCGCCTTACTGGTAAAATAACTGGATTGTCTTCCCACTATCGAAGTAGAGGATCAATATATAGCCAAAAAGGTAATCTGGAGCACGGGCAGCCGTGCCTGGTGCCTTGCCCAATATGTATAATACCCGACTGACCTCCCATAAATTGGAGACGGGGGACCGGCCTGCTGTAAATGGCCTGAACTGCTGTAATAAAACTACTTCCTAACCCATATGATCCCATGGCTTTCCCTAAAATATTCCCAATTGACCCTGTTGAATACTCAATACAAAGGAATTCTAGATCAATCACCTTTGGAAACGTATATATCTTTAGCATTATTCGATTGCGCAGGTACAGAGTGGTAGAGCCATGATTTTCTTTCCAGTTCATTCCTCTTGAGATACAAATATAATTGAAATGTGGTCAGTTAAGTAAAATATATTTTTTAAATCCCATCTAGTTTAATAACACTATTGCGCTAAGTTGTTCATAGAATTTCTTCAGTGTAAAATTCAGTCTGCATCTAAATACACGATGGGATGCCAAATGCAGGAATTTATGTTTAAAATGTTAATGCTAATAAATTGCACTACTATTTTATTTTGACAGTTCCTTTCATTTTTAAAGCCCGAAAATACTACATTTGATGACCGCTGGTTCTGTGGAAGGGAAAATGTGGACAGTGTTGACAGACAAGCGGATGTTGTACAGTTTGGAGAGCTGGATCAACAATCTAACTACTGGTAAACAAGCATTTTACATATCAGGTTACTGGGCTGAGGATGGAGAGGCACACTACAGAATGGAGCCGTTGAAGCCTCCAGTCAGAACGTAAAATGTAGTGGCGTATACCATTATTTACAGGAATGTGCACCCATGCAACCACTCAGTAGCCATAAGCCATCAAGTCTCTTCATTACAGAGAACACACTGAATAGCACGTGATGTGCAGCCTCAAAAGTAAGTGCGGCCGGATATATTTTGAAAATGGACATAAGCCTTATAAATAGAACATGTGACTTTGCTTTATAGTAAATAAAACAATGAAGCTAAAAATGATTATGGAATTGGTATACCTATCCCTTTAGAACAGCCTTTCAATGAGAATTGGTCTCTAGAACATGGCAACAGCTTGTAGCAATAACATGTCAGAACGTCTTTCATGTTGTTGCTACATCCTGGAGTATTTGTGCCAGCACTCTCTCAAGTGATTCAGCCTTAAACCTGATACACATACATATTTATTTGATTATACTTGCGACTCGAAATGTGTGTTTGTCTTTTACTACCTGTCATAGCCTGGTAACATCTCATTGCAAAATATTTCCTATAGGGAAATGTTTATTTTCACGTATCTTATTCAAATGTCCACACATCATCTCAGAAATATGGCCCTTGCCTTTAGAATCAATCCTTACATTCTGCCCTACCTCAGGCTGTAGTCTGTTTAGAATAAATTGCAATTTCTGAATGGTGCACAAAATACCTCCTTAATGGTTTGTACTAGAGGCTGCGTAAGCAGTGGAACCATTAGATCCCCACTCTCAGCAAGAAGACCCTGATTGTTTGAATTATGAGCAAATAATGTGTTGTGTTTAGCCATTGCCCCAAAGCAGAATAAATAATTCCCCCCATCGAGCCAGCAGTACTTTGTTGGGGCTTTTAATGAAACACTGTACATTAGCCCGATAAGGTGTTCATTGGGGAAAAAACTATGCTTCTTGCAGTCTCCCCCACAAGGCCCGCTTCAGTATAGGGGGAGCTTACTGTTGTCTTCATGGTGCCATTCAGAGATCCCCGGGAATCCTGATCGGACCAGTATAAGAAGTTGCAGTCCTTTTTTCGATTGCTAGGTCTGCTGTAAATTAGCATAGTTGAAGTATTTTACTCAAAATCGTCTGGTGAAATATTAAGTAAAACATAGGAATTACCGAGAAAACACAATTTCTGAGATCCTGTAACCGGGAGCATTTTCGTCCGCCTCACCCCCAGATTCCGCCTAAACAGTGATTCTGGAAGGAGCAGTGGAAAAACCTCCTCCGTGTTCATGAATTCCAGTGTCACTGTGCCGCATGCCTGAAGTTCAATGATTCTTGGCTGCTTAAAGTGATAACGCCATTTCTCCGTTACCTGAATTTAAATATCTGTTGAAGCAGGTGTTTTAATTTTCCTCATTCAATAATGAGAGAATGAAAACAAAATAGGCCGCACACTTACGGTATGTGTTCTAACTCCATTTTTATTTTGGGAATAATGCTTTTGATATGTACTTTACACATGTGTATTAAAAATAAATAAAAAAATTGAAATGCATTGCTGCCTTTCTACAGTCATATTTTTGCATTTCTTTTGAAACAATATTTTTCCCAGTTTTTAGAGTTCTTGGATCTAGCACGTGGCTAGAGATATTCAATGTTGATGATAGCGAACAGTGTAAGGAGTATGTAACTTGTTTGTCCTTATAAGCTCCAGTGCATTTCACATGTAGATAGTGTACAGGTAAGGAAGACAACAGAAGAATACTTTGATCACTGATGTAAGAAAATAGCTGAAACCAGAACTTCAGCGATAAGACCATATAGTTACCTTAGTCATTCTAAAATACAATCACCTTGCGATCTAGAAAGAGTTTGTATAGCCATATTAGTCACTAGCCAATTGGCCCAAGAAATAACAACAGATAGAGATTTTAGAATAGTGAACCAAGCCCAGTTGACTACTATCAATATTACCTCTGCTCTCTCTCACTCTGGTTCTTTCAGAGGAGTCTTAGGATCAGGGGGAATGGAGAAAACACATAAAAAAACCTCCTGGGCCACCGCATCACTATTGCATCCACTCCCTGTGATCCTTTCTCTGAGAACCAGAAGCAAAACATGGAAAAGAGAGGGTTGCTCTTTGAGGCAAATATGGTCAGCCATGGGGCTCCAAACTTCATGCATGTGGCTTGACAGAAATGAGTGTCCAGCATTGCTTCCCATACCAAAGAACTAGAATCTTTTCTCAGAATCCTTTCAGATTTTGGATGGATTCAACACCTTGGGAGAGGTTCAACAGTTCCTGTCGCTGGTGTAGATTGTCCCTGATTTATTGAGCATCTAAAACCGAGGTTTCCAAGGACTGGCTAAGTCGAAGCCAAAACGTCTGTAGATGCCAAAGTAGTGGACACAAATTAAGTTTTATACAATCTTATGAGGGACATGGAGATTAATTGTCAAGTGTACAGCCTCCCTAGTAATGATGCAAACACACAAGAATACACTGTTCCAGAACAGTGTATTCTTGTGTGTTTACAAATTAAGTCTTGCCAATTGTCTCGTGAACATACAGGCTAACATGGCCTTTACCTCCATCTGCTTTCTTAGTGGGGATTCTTGGAGAGATAAAGTAGCCAGCACGAACTCAAGGTGACTTGCACTTACTTTGGGTAGAAAGACTTTGCCTAAATCGTTAATCCCTGTGAATGACATGTTTTTTTATTAGAACACTTTGGAACATTCAGGAAGAAGCCAACGCGGTTCAAAGTAGTCCCTGTCACCTTCACAAACTGAACTGCCACAGTCTCTGATGGAGCATGATTCAGTCAGCCATCCAGGTATGGGTATACCGGAATCCATTGGATTCATCTAGACTCTTGGGGCCAATCAAAGGCTGAATAGTAGTACCCTCAACTGCCAGTGCTGATCCAGAACGCAGAATCACACACATTTTTAGTGGTAGCTTGCAATATGAATACCGACATAGGCATTCATTAGTTCTATAATGATGAAAAAGTGATTCAAGAGAAATGGAGAAATAATACCCTCTTTTGAATGAACTGTTCTGCACCCACCATCTGTTCATATTCTTGACATCTGTCACCATTTTATAACCTCTTGTCATCTTGGGAACTAAGAAGGTGATCACATTAGTTAAGTTAAACTAAGATGGGTCTACGTTAGGGTTAGTTAGCTGTAGAATGTGTACATATAATGGGCATGTTAGTTCCCTGAATTCGTCCGACATATAGCAGAGAGACAGGGACCTCAGGTTTTGTCAAAAAGGGGAAGTGAACCGTTCACAGTTGCTTTCAGCTTTTCCATTTCCATTGTCGTCCATAGTTTATGGAGCAATTCAGTGTGTGTGGGAATGATGTCTGAACCCCAGCAAGAGAGTAGCAGATGTTTGCCAGCACCTAGAGCCAATATGATAGCGCGACCCGTGGGCGCAAGAAGGGGGTATGTTTGTGGTTTTGGAAGGCCTTGTAGCACATGTAGGACGCTGGCCTGGCTTATAGTGGGTACCTGATAGTACTTACACCTTGTGCCAGGTCCAGTTATCCCTTATTAGTAGATTAGTATTGTTCTAGTAGCTTAGGCTGATAGAGTTGGCTATAGCAGAGCAGCTTAGGTTGAACTAGGAGACATGCAAAGCTCCTACTATACCACTTATATCATATATGTACTCTATCATAAGAAAGACAATACTCAGAGTTACTAAAAATAAAGGTACTTTATTTTAGTGACAATGTGCCAAAAATATCTCAGAGGATATACTCCCTTAGTAGGTAAGTAAAATACACAAAAAATACACACAAACCAAAGTCAGGTAAGTAAAACAGTCAGAAAGTAATGCAAACACTGTAGAATACAATAGGATGCAATAGGCCTAGGGGCAACACAAACCATATACTAAGAAAGTGGAATGCAAACCACGAATGGACCCCTAGGCTAGTGTAGTGTGTAGAGGGTCGCTGGGAGTATAAGAAAACACTAAGGGGGTCATTCTGACCCCGGCGGTCATGGACCGCCGGGGCCAGGGTTGGCGGGAGCACCGCCAACAGGCTGGCGGTGCCCCGCAGGGCATTCTGACCGCGGCAGTTTGGCCGCGGTCAGATGCGGAAAACCGGCGGTCTCCCGCCGGTTTTCTGCTGCCCATTAGAATCCTCCATGGCGGCGCAGCTCGCTGCGCCGCCATGGGGATTCTGACAGCCCATACCGCCATCCTGTTCCTGGCGGTTCTCCCGCCAGGAACAGGATGGCGGTATGGGTTGTCGTGGGGCACCTGGGGGCCCCTACAGTGCACATGCCAATGGCATGCGCACTGCAGGGGCCCCCGTAAGAGGGTCCCACTTTGTATTTCAGTGTCTGCTTTGCAGACACTGAAATACGCTACGGGTGCCACTGCACCCGTCGCACCTTCCCACTCCGCCGGCTCAATTCTGAGCCGGCGTCCTCGTGGGAAGGGTGGTTTGCACTGGGCTAGCGGGCGGCCTTTTGGCGGTCGCCCGCCAGCCCAGTGCAAAAGCCAAAATACCCTCAGTGGTCTTTCGACCGCAGAGCAGTATTTTGGAGGGGGGAACTCTGGCGGGTGGCCTCCGCCGCCCGCCAGGGTGAGAATCACCCCTAAGTGTGTCGAAGATACCCCACCCCAAGACCCTGAGAAGTAGGAGTAAATTGCTACTACTTCCCCAGAAACACACTAAACTCGTGATAGAGGATTCTGCAAAGACCACAACAGACTGCAAAGCACTGAAGATGGATTCCTGGACCTGAGGACCTGCAAAGGAAGGGGACCAAGTCCAAGAATCGTGAAAGTGTCCAGGGGGGCAGGAGCCCTCTAAACCCCAGATGAAGGTGCAAAATGGCTGCCTCTGGATGGAAGAAGCTGAAGATTCTGCAACAACGAAAGGTGCTAGGAACTTCTCCTTCGTAACGAAGATGTCCCACGGAGTGCTGGAGGATACAGAGTTCTTTCTTTGGAGAAAGACTGCAAACAAGCCTTGCTAACTGCAAAGGTCACGGTTGAAGAAAAAGGGTACTGCCCGGGCCCAGGAAGGACCAGGATGTCACCACTTGGGAGAGGAGACAGAGGGGGCCCTCAGCAACAGAGAGAGCCCATGCACAAGAAGGCAGCACCCGCAGAAGTCCTTGAACACGGGTTCAAGAAGACTGAGCACGGCGGTCATCTCAACACTACAAAAGAGGGTCCCACGAAGCCGGAGGTCAACTCAGTGAGTTGAGCAAAGCAGGACGGAGGGCTGGGGACCTGGGCTAGGCTGTGCACGAAGGATTCCTTGCAAAAGTGCACAGAAGCCCCAGCAGCTGCAGTTCACCTGGTGCTCAAGATTACTGTCTGGAGAGGGGAGGCAAGGACTTACCTCCTCCAAATTTGGACAGTTGGACCACTGGACAGTCTAGGTCACTTGGGTCCACCACCTGTGTTCCAGGTGCCATGCTCGTCACGATGAGAGTGGTCCCAGAGTACCGGTGACGCTGACGTTTGGTGCCTGCTGGAGCAGGGGAAAGATTCCGTCAACCCACAGGAGATTTCTTCCTGGCTTCCAGTGCAGGATGAAGGCAGGCAGCCCCCAAAGCAGGCACCACCAGGAAACAGTAGAGAAAGCTGGCAGGATTAGGCGCTACAATGTCGCCGGTAGTCTTCTTGCTACTTTGTTGCAGTTTTGCAGGCGTCCTGGAGCAGTCAGCGGTCGATCCCTGGCAGAAGTCAAAGAGAGAGGTGCAGAGGAACTCTGGTGAATTCTTTCAAATCGTTATCTGAGGGAAAGCACACAGGAGAGACCCTAAATAGCCCTCAGAGGAGGATTGGCCACCTAGTCAGGTAAGCACCTATCAGGAGGGGTCTCTGACGTCACCTGCTGGCACTGGCCACTCAGAGGCCTCCATTGTGCCCTCACACCTCTGGATTCAAGATGGCAGAGGTCTGGAACACACTGGAGGAGCTCTGGGCACCACCCCTGGGGTGGTGATATACAGGGGAGTGGTCACTCCCCTTTCCCTTGTCCACACTGGGGGTTCTCTGAACCGGTGTAGACTGGCTTATGCAAGGAGGGCACCATCTGTGCCCTTCAAAGGATTTCCAGAGGCTGGGGGAGGCTACTCCTCCCCAGCCCTTAACACCTATTTCCAAAGGGAGAGGGTGTAACACCCTCTCTCAGAGGAAATTCTTTGTTCTGCCTTCCTGGGACTGGGCTGCCCAGACCCCAGGAGGGCAGAACTCTGTCTGTGGGTTGGCAGCAGCGGTAGCTGCCGATAAAACCCCAGAGAGCTGGTTTGGCAGTACCCGGGGTCCATAGTGGAGCCCTGGGGATGCATGGGATTGGCACCCCAAAACCAGATTTGGCATGGGGGGACAATTCCATGATCTTAGACATGTTACATGGCCATATTCGGAGTTACCATTGTGAAGCTACATATAGGTATTGACCTATATGTAGTGCACGTGTGTAATGGTGTCCCCGCACTCACAAAGTCCGGGGAAATGGCCCTGAACTATGTGGGGGCACCTTTGCTAGTGCAAGGGTGCCCTCACACTTAGTAACTTTGCACCTAACCTTCACTATGGGAAGGTTAGACATATAGGTGACTTATAAGTTACTTAAGTGCAGTGTAAAATGGCTGTAAAATAACGTGTGTGTTATTTCACTCAGGCTGCAGTGGCAGCCCTGTGCAAGATTTGTCTGAACTCCCTATGGGCGGCAAAAGGAATGCTGCAGCCCATAGGGATCTCCTGGAACCCCAATACCCTGGGTACCTAGGTACCATATACTAGGGAATTATAAGGGTGTTCCAGTGTGCCAATTAGAATTGATGAAAATGGTCACTAGCCTATAGTGGCAATCTTAAAGGCAGAGAGAGCATAAGCACTGAGGTTCTGGTTAGCAGAGCCTCAGTGACACAGTTAGTCACTACACAGATGCACACATTCAGGCCACAAACTATGAGCAATAGGGTCCTGGTTAGCATGATCCCAGTGAGACAAGCAAAAACAAACTGACATATGTGTAAAAATGGGGGTAACATGCCAGGCAAGATGGTACTTTCCTACAGCACATAGCTAGGGAACTGTGGTATGTTGTTGTCATTTATTTCATCTACCGCCTGGAGAATGATTTGCAAGACAATTTTTGGACAGTGCCACAATATGTGCGTGAGTGTGCCCCCCCGTCCACATTGGCACCAACACCTGTTGTCGCCTGTTAACTTCCACTTGGCGATCCTCACAGGCGTATAGTCCCCGTAGTAGGCTATATTTAAAAACATTTCTTTGGTGTTCATTGCGCGTGCAGTGACCCCAGCACAGCGCCATTCCTTATCTGTGAATGGACGTTCGCATTCCGCCTCTCATCTACGCCTTGCTGATGTTTTAGACCGTACAGGGGGTACCAGTAAGAATGTGTAAATATCAGACAGAAGTAATTTATCCCACTCACAAGTTAGTAACCATCATTCATATTGTGTGAGGGGCCTACTCGCATGTGGGCGGACCGCAAGGGAGGTTACCCAGTGGCAAACCACCAGGTATTGCCAATAAGTTGTGGCCGGCAGACCATAACCCTCTTGGAGTCGGTCAAAATTCATAACCCCTTTCTCATCAAAGAGATCACCAATCCTCTTACAATTAGATTCCTGCCAGACAGTAAATGATGGCTCGCTGTGTGCAGGTGGAAAGTTCGGATTTCCGATCAACAGCATCTGCAGAGAATTGGTGTGGACAGCACTTTTCTAACCTGCACCCTGTCCCATGCTTCCAGTGTAGAGTGCAGGATAGGGGGGGATGTATACCCTTGCAGTCAGTGTTTCTTTGGCAGCAATGGTATTTTCCAGAAATGTTAACCAGCCACAGCTTGGTCGATCCTCGGTCTGTGGCATGTATGCTTGGGCCTTTGCCATTCTAGCTTTCGTGCTATCCCAGATGTAGGGGGTGGCTGCAGAGGCAAAGTCTGCATAAAGTAAAGTACCTTAGGCAGGAGTGTCATCTTAACCGCAGCCAGACAGCCAAGCCATGAGAGGCCATATGCTTTCCACCCCATCAAATCTGAGTGGGCGGTATGTAGGATTGTGTTATAGCTGTGCTCTACCATGGCCTCCAGCGTGGGCAGTGTCTGCAGGCTCAGGTATGTAATCCAGTGCGTGGCCCATGGAAAAGGGAGAGTTGTCTCCAAGGAAGCCCTATCTGCTACCCGTGTAGTATGGTTCAAAATTGATGATTTATTTAGATTGCCTTTGAAGCCAGAGGCCTCACTAAAAGCCATCACCTCTGCCATTACTGCCGAAGGGAGGTTTGAGGATGAGACAAGTGAAGTAGCACATTGTCCTCATATAGAGGCAGTTTATGAGAATGGTCGCCCATCAGTATGCCAAAAGTGTCTTGATGCCGTTGTATATGTTCGGCAAAGGGCTCCATATATAAGGCAAATAGTAGGGGCGAGAGAGAGCAACCTTGTCGTGTGCCCCTAGAGATTGGAAATGGCCGGGTCAACACACCATTCACCACCACCATAGCTCTAGGTGTGTCGTTGTTGCAGCGGATCCAAGTGTGGAATCTGGGACCTATTCTGAAATGGCCCAAGACAGCGCGGAGGTGCAGCCAGTGCACACTGTCAAAGGCTTTCTCCGCATTAATTGAAAGGAGTAGGGCTGGCAGTTTGGAGCGGAGAACATAATCCAATAGGTGACAGAGTCTCTTGATGTTGTCACCGCAGGACCTCTCGGGAATAAATCCGGTTTGATCTGGATCCACTAAGTCTTGCATGTAAGGGGTTAGCCCATGGGCCAGTATGCCAGTGAAGATCTTACCATCCACGTTCAATAGAGTAATGGGTCGATAAGAGGAGCATAACTGTGGGTCTTTCGCTGGCTTAGGGATAACCGTCACTGTACCCAGTTGCATTGTAGGGGGAAGGGAGCTAGATGTACCCAAGGCATTATACAACTGAGCCAACACAGGGGCTACTTGGGGTCCAAAATTCTTGTAGAACTACACCCCAAAACCGACAGCACCTGGTGCTTTCCCCATTTGGAGGCGATGAATGGTTTTAAGGACCTCAGGGGGCGTAACGTCCCTCTCTAGGATAGCGATAGCCGCAGGGAGGATCTGAGGCAGGGGGATGGAGCCCAGATATGTCTCCATGCCCTCAGGTTCAATCACCTCTGCAGAATACAGTTCATATAGAACCCCTCAAATTGTTGAAGGATCAGCTCTTCTTGGCATGTCAGTTTGCCTTCAGGCAGCCTCAGCTACGCCACACGTCATTTCACAGCCTGTGAGCAAAGACGGTAGGCCAGAAGACGGCATGCCCTATCACCTAAGGTTTTCCCATGGGGTTGTGTTGTTAGTTGCTGGTGTATCGTTGGTAATGAGAAATTGGCCTATTGTATCCCTGATCTCAGCTAATATATCCTCATATGCAAGAAGTTTGGTATTAAGTCACCAAGGTCGCCTGTTTGGCGTGGAGGAAGGGAGAGTGAGACAGAGGGTGAGAAGGGAGGGTCCGAGATAGAGGCCACCACAATCTCAGAGCGAGATACTGTGCTAGTAATGCATGGCGTTGTGAGGAAAAGGTCTATGTGTGCATAAGTTTGATGGGCTGTTTAAAGGAAGGTGTAAATTCTGTCTGTTGGATCCTGCCCCACCTACCCACTCCTGGAAATCTTTTGAAAATGCCCCCGATTGTCCATACCTCTGGATAGATCTATCTAGATGGGAGTCCGGAACTATATTGAAATCCCCACCCACTATAATGTCCACATATGATGTTGTGATGATTTTCCCCAACACTTCTTTAAGGAAGCATTCCTGATGTTCATTTGGGCTATAAACATTGGCGATTGTTATCCTATGCCCCCGTATGTCAATGTGTTGTGAGAGAAGTTGCCCAGGTATTCATGCCTGTGTGCGGACCACCCTCCCTGGGAAATTTGTGGCCAGTATGATAGCCACCCCCACCCACTGTCCAGGTGTTGGATGAGTGATACTGACAATCAAACCAACGTGGCTTCAGTTGTTTCCAGTCCGTCCTTAGCAAATGAGTTTCCTGTATTAAACATATATCACTCTTCGGTTCTCGGAGCAGCTGCATTAAGACCCCAGACATTAAGGCTAAGTATAGTTACCATTGGGGAGGTGTTTGAAGCTTGTTAAACTATGTCTCATTTGTCCTGCCCATTGCCCGGGGGACCCGCAGGTGTCAGTGACATGAGGTGCACACCTTTTAAGGTCAACGTCAGGAAAGTAGAAAAAACTGTTGTAAATATGAGATAAATAATTAACAAAGTTCCCCCTCTGGGAACAGAAACAGAGATATCCCGGGGGTCAAACCAGTTTATCATTTTGTTGTTCGGTTGTCTGCCGTCCAAGGGATGCGGAGCTCCGCCATTCTGGTTATCTCTGCCGATTACCCATTCACAACCATCTGCAGTCAGCCAGACCCGCCTGGATCAACATGACAGTCACCGTCTGCATAGGTGAGGAGGGAGTCCATTGGGATCCTGCAGAGGAATCCTAGTGTTCTGAGTCCGCCTCCGATCCATTGTCTGGGCTCCACAGGCTTCTAAGCAGTGCAACCTTCTCCTTTTGGCTCTCCATCATTTAGGGTTTGTTTGATTAGTTTCGACGCCCCCTTTTAGACTGTGGTGGCTAAGCCTGTGATGACGGCTGATAAGCATGAGCTCCCAAATGCGATGGCATTCCCGGCAAACCCTGATCTTCCTCCAAGGTGTGGATGCTTTGTTTTTCATTCTGCCGTGAATTGAAGACGGAATTCCTCTCTTTCTCTGAGGTGATCCGTCACGGGCCAGATGGTTCTGCAGTGTTGTAGCATCAGAAACGACAAGTCTTTAATCAGGCCTATCCGGTGGCCCTCATACTCAGTTGTGGTTTGATCACTGACGGCTGTCAGTATGGCTTCTCTTTGTTTGTAGTAGTGCAAGCAGGTAAGTATGTCCTGGTCCTGACCTAGGGTGCGAGCTGGGCGGTCCGCTCTGTGTTCGGTCAAGTACAATGTTCTGATCCTTCAGAGTCAGGGCCACATGGCGAAAGAGGCAGACCACAAAGTCTTCCAGATTCCCTGTTCAGGCACTCCTTTCATGCGAATATTGGAGCAACATGATCTGTTCTCCAAGTCTTCCAGTTAATACTGCAATTCCTGGCTGCAGTCTAATTCCTCCTCGCGGGCATCGTGCCTCTGATCCAGTGTGTCCACGCATTTTCCCAAGTCAGCAATATCTCTCTTGAGATCCTTAACTTCTGCTGCTATTTCCTGTTTGTGTCATGGCAAAGTCCTCTCAAAGATTCCCAAAAAGTTGCTCCATAATGCTTTCGTTATTGGCGCATCATTGCCTTCTGGTGGCCCTCCATCAGTAGCCTCTCCCCCATCTGCCACAGAGACCCCTTGGGGGCATGTTTTCTTAGCAGGAGTCTTGGCAAAGAGGTCCTTGAGGGAGCCCTCTTTTTTGTTATGCTTCTGAGAGGCCATTGCAATCGTCTATGAGAACGTTGACAGAGAGACACCAGGCTCCAGCGGTCTCTATATATTTAAGCACAGTCAGGTGGTTATTGGCCCTCTATTGTTTCAGCTTCCCTGCTGTTGTGCCAGGCGTCAAATGGATGCACATGCCATAGTCAATTTGTGCTGGTGTATCCAATGCCAATGCTGATCCTCCAGCATGCGTAGCGCCCAGATCAATTGCAGTAAAGCTGTGAGTCAGGGCATGCCCACCCTTGCACAGAGAGGGCAGTGCACCAGTCCCCGCAGGTCCTGTGAGTGTGGGGTGCCTCCAGCAGAAATAGCATGCTTCTTTCCCCTCATAGGGGGTTAACCAGGTGCTCTGAGAAACGTGGTGTCCCCAGGCCCAGCCCACACTGGGGTCCTCACTAACAGCCTATGCAGCAAGGGAGCCTCTTGTCACCCGGCACTTCTCTTCCTCCAGGCACCGCCGGTACCAGTCCGCTCACTGTTGGGACTGCTGGGTCGGCCGCTCCTCCAACTTGTCATCCGGTGAGCGTCCTCGTTCCAGGCCTGCAGATATGCAGCGCCTCTCTGCCAAGTGGGAGGGGGCTCTGGGGTACAGTAGGCATCCCTGCCAGCCATGCTCAGTGGGTCCATTGTGGGGGGAGTCTTCCCAATCCACCCCTGTTGTTGCTCCCCTCGCTGGCCCCCACGTCCCCAGCCGCTGGTCACCTCCCGATGCCAGCCCTGTGCTGCCACAGTTCACCATGCGGCCCTCTCCTCCGCCATCTTAAGGAGGCTGCGGTATTTCGGAGGGTGCCTTTGCCACATCCGCTCCCAGTCCGTAACGACACTCAGGGGCTCCCAGGATCACAAGGGTCGCTGCCGCATCTCTGGATGGCCATGTCAGGCACTTGATCCGGTCCTGAACCAGGGCAGAGGCGGAGCTCCGAAAAAGTGCTCCTACACGGCAGCCATCTAAGCTACACAACCCTGTCAGACTGTTTTTAAAGGAAGAAGAGTGTTTCCTTTCCCTAAATATGATGTGTAATGTACCTTCTCCAGCAAACAGATGTTTTATTTATTCACATGCTTGAATCATTCCGGGTCATCAGGCTGGAAATCTCCAGTAATCAAAAATAGCAGTAAATTGTGTTAAAATGACATTGTGTGTTTAGTAGTACACTCATCCATTTGATGCTACCCAAATTTCAGTCTGTGAGTTACAAGTGCTGGCTCTCATACTTCCCCTAGACCACCACTGCTTAGATTTCTACCACATGTTGTGTGTGAGGAAACCCCCCCAAGGAGAGGCCTGCTCTAACTTCTCACTGGCGTTATCCTTCTGTTAATTTATCTGGTCTACCCTGGGACTGAACCAGCCCTACCTTCAGCTTTCAGAGTTGTGTAATTTATTTTTAGCTCAAATTCCTTTTTATGGACCAAGGAGACTCTTTGCCCTGTTTTCAACTTTCACCAACTGAATGACAGAAACATTCTCTATTCAAATCTTGTTCTACCTGTGTCAGGAAAACTATTGTCAGTGTTTTTATGTTCTTCCCTCAGCAAAAACGATTCCCCTTTTCCTTGTACCCACGTTGGTTGCAGCAGCGTCCTCACTACCGGGGGCTGTTGCAGAGGCTGTTCTTAGAACTAGCTTCTTCAGGCTTAACTGCCACTCAAGATGGTGCCCGCATATCTTTCTGAGGTCAGCGCTCTAGTGTTTCTACCTGAGTCTAATGCTGAAGCTTCCCTCCAGCTGTTTCTCTGGGAGCTGAGCACTTCAACTATCATCATGAGGAGAATGAGCAGTGTTCCTGAGGCCCTTAGTTTCATAGAGAATTCTTCTAGTTTTGAGTAATTAATTATTTTTCTTGTTACGGTGTGCACACCAGCTACTTTTTCCCTTCTGGAGAAGCTGAATTTTTTCCTTCTTCCAACAACTGGCTATCGGCTTTCTGAGGAGAATTCATTTTGGCTTTACAGAACTTGAAGCAACTGCAGTAAGGAATCCTTTTGTATGATTTCCAGACTTGCCAATATATATATGAACATATATATTCAAAAACTCTTCCCTTTGCAGATCTGCCAGTCTATAGACAAACCTCAGTGCTCATGCTAATTCCTAGAGACTGTGATTGAGAAAACTGAACCTTGAGAAGGAGTTTTCGTTTCCTGTAAAAGACATTAGTAGATTGCATATTTGTGAACCTTTGAACTGTTCTCCAGAGAACCTTGGATACCTCTGACTCCTGGAGAAAAGAAGATATTAAGTTAACATTGTTCTCTTAGAGAGAGGCTAGTCTCTCAAAAGATCCAGGTTAGGAGAACAATAGAAGTGGGTGAATGTGAATGGCTGAACAGTTGAATGCGCAGTAGGAATGTACCTATATATGCTCTTATCACCCGACTGCAGGTCCTTCCTTTAAAGAAATCCCAATAATAAGAAAGGTGCAGGTTACAGAAGCACACACTGAATATCCTATCTTCAAGTGGGAAACATAGGCTGGAACTGGATCTGGAGGCGGTCTCTCTTTTTCTATTTGCATTCCCCTTCCCCCAAGCGGATGCAGGGTTAAGATAATCAGTAAAGTCTGAGCATGCATCTTTTGGAGGGAGTTGGGTAAAAGGCATCTGCTCCTGTGGAAGTTTGATTTAATGGGTAATCTCCTGACAACCTGTGACAGAAAAAGATTTCTACTGATGATCCACATGAACAATGCATTTACTGCATTATCCTACTCATAAAGTTTCTTGCTATGATGAATGCAAGACTTTTCCTTCCTAGACACTGAAGGACGGGGAGGAAAATTTGGCACTATAACTGTTGGAAATTTAAAAAGTAATACCCTCTTTATAAGGGAGAAATCCTCAGTGTCTGAGGATGATTCTGTGAAAAGTGCCCCACCAAGCACTTCTACGAAGGAAGCTCAAAAGAAGACATGTAGAGTTTCCATAACTTTTCTTGTTTTATAAAGTGCCTGCAGCCTCCTCCTCAAAGAAAAAATCTGGATTTTCCTCAGAAAAAAAACAGTCCAAAGAGAGGAACGCCTGTTTTTAGCTTAATAAAACCTGTCCAAAAATCTTATTCCTTCAAAGAACAACCTTCATTCAATAAGGAAAGGCTTTCACTTTTGACAGAAACTTCATTTTCTACGAAGACAATCAAGAAAACCTTGTCCACGACAACAGTGCCATTGACAGTCGATGACTGCTCTAGGGATGTCACTCCTTTGTCTGGTGCCAGTACTGTTGTCATCAACAGCTTTGACTACAATGCCGTTGACATTGTCAATGGAGACATCAACTAAGACACAGTAAATGACAGCTTTTCATGAACCTACCTTTTCTCCCATCAAGGTAACAGCAAGCTTACCTACTCAAATACCAGATTCAGAAGTAGAGGAGACTCTGCAATCTCACCTTAAGCACTGGCTACAGTCCTACTGAACTGGATATGCGTTATGTGTCTGAATTCAAGGACAGAATGAATGAGTAGGAACCTTACTAGGAGTATGAGTATCAGCTCCAGGCTATCACATTGGACAGTATACAGGCGTATGCTTCTCTCTTTACATGAAAGAACTGAACGTTTTATAGGTGCTGATAGCATTTTTATTAACTTTGCAGCAGACGGACACCTTTCAAAGATTGCTGCCTTAGCACACTATGGGCCAACCTGTGCCTAGTCCACCTGTGGATCTCACCTTACCCACTCTCCCTCACCCTAATTGTCTATCACCAACACCTCTTTGGCCACCCCCTCCTCCACCGCCTCCTCCCCTTCATCTTCTACCTCCAAAAGAACCATCTCTCAGAGTAGTCAATAGGCGGCTTGTCCCACCAGCTCCTAAGGACATGAGGGAAAAAGACTAATCTGACTCTGTGTATTTACATTTGGATGAGGAAGAAGGTGAACTTCTACTGGGACTGGGATTACTAAACAAGATGAAAATTCACATACCCAGCCACACTCTCACGCTGTAATGGAAGGAGCTACCAAGAAGTTCAATTTATTGATACCTTTGATAGAGCAGCAGTACTTCCCTTATAACTTTTATGAGCAGCCACGCAATACCATAACATCCATACCCAAACTGGATTTAGTCTGGTCAGAAAGACTAAAATGGATGAAAACACCCACCATGGTCCCTGCAGTGACACTTCAACTAGACACAAAGTATAGGGTTCCAGTTTTGGCTTCAGCCTGCCTTACCTGCCATCCAAACCAGACTCTGTCATAACATCATCAGTCCGTCACAGGTCAAAGAATATGATCACACCATCATCTGGTCCTCCAGATAGGGACAGCAGGTGAATAGATCATTTGGACCACAGGATACGTTCTGTGGGAACAACATCCATTAAGGTTGCTAATGCTTTAGCAATCTTGGGCTGTTGCGATCACCCGATGTGGCACAATATCTCAGCACTGCTTGACCTCAATGCAGAGCACAAAAAGGAGGCTCCTGAGGCTCTTCTCAAAGAAGGAGGAATAACGTCAGCAGCTATTATTGATTAATATCAGTAGACATTTTAAACGCAAGCTTTAGTCAGCGAGTTGGTGATGTTGGTCCATAGGTTTCCATCCGGAGTTCCAAACAAAGATCCTGTGAATGCCGTTTGATGGCCTCTCTCATTTCTGGAAGCATGTAGATGAGAACCTTCAAAGCGTTAAGACCAATTGCGAGATATCAACATTACTAGCATACAGCAATACCTGCGACTCAGCTCATCCACTATTCGTGGCTCACCCACATCTCAAGCCTACAGGGGTATTGAGGACAGAGATAGCCATACTACCCCCAACGGCAGACCGATTGTGACTTGGGATATACCCATAACTGCAACCAAAGACAAGGATATGGCAGATCATCTGGATGGAAGAGCAACTTCTCTCAGACGTGCTCCATTGACAACGACAAGGTGGCTTGACTCTCAGCAGCACCCTCAACTCTGTGCCCCCCTCCCTGAGCATGGGAGTCCATAACATCGACCAATGTGTATGACAGATTGTACATTCAGGACCTATGTTAAATTTGTGCAGAAACGTTCTGTCTTCCCACCTGAGAAGTGACATTGTCTCCATCTGAAGGATTAACAACAGAAAATTCTCTGCTTTATCAAAAGAGCAATAGAGACAGTCCCAAAGGAGTTTACTCCAAGTTCATTTTGATAAAGAATTAAATGGGACAAAGGATACTGATTCTAAACCTGAGAAAGCTGCATACGTTTCTGAACAAGCTGACTTTTTGTTTGGTGATGCTTCAAGAATCTGTCCTCTTGATGATTCAGGGAGGAAAGGGATTATCTAACTTCTCAGGACCTTCAAGATTGGTACTTCAACATCCCTATCCGCCGGAAGCACAGAGAGTACTTCTGGTTTTCAGTGGCGGACAGTACTGTCAATTCATTTTTTGCTTGAATCTTTTTTATTCATTTTTCCAATTCAGAGAAATAGATTTACAAAGCATATTCAACAATCATAATGAGAGGACTCAGTAATACAAAATCCTCAGCATATTACGCACATCAATATGTTATATGATAGTGAAATTTAGGTTAGCGCGCAGCTATTGTGCATAAATTACATCAAAGAGAAAACCTGCTAGGACTTTATAATAGTCTCCACCTCCATCCTGTGGGGCTTGTTCAGCTCGGGAGGCATATTGCATTTTACACCCTTAAGTGGACACCGTGCATCATATATGAAAACAAATAAGATTCAACGTGGTTCATTTATACAACTATGTAACAACACAACATGAACTTAGTCAGGAATCCAATCCCCCGTCGCCCTCCCTCCCCACCCACTGCCCCCACTCCATGTCAGGTCCCCTTCATCAGTTCACAACACTTCAACACAGCTCTCCAGGTCTCCGCTTGTTTTGTTCTGTTAAGCGACCCCTGGGGAGATTAAAAGTCAGGCCTATCTTTTGATGGGGATTGCATTAAATTACCACATTTAGCCAACCTGTCTCTCTGCCATCAGTGCTGCATCCACCTGTTGCTCTTCCGCTGCGGGCCGTCCCTCTTGAACCCTCAACTCCAACCGCACTGCATCCCAGCTAGAGGCCAGGGGAACCTTACACAGTCCCAAGCTGTCTTCCCTGCCCAGAGCCACCCCCTCTGCCTCCGCCCACACCATGAGCGATCGTTTCCATGCTACTATCGGGGGAGGTTCTGCAGATTCCCATCTTTTAGTGATGAGGCGTTTAGCTGTTAGAAAACCCAGATCCAGGAAAACAGTGGATGCCCTGTGTTTTTTGGCTCTAGGGAAAAGGCCCAGTATACATGCTTCCCACGTGGTCAGCCGTGGGCCCGCGGTATAGATCTAGAGCTGCTCCAACAACCCCTCGCAGTAAGGACACAATGAGGGGCAAGGCCATAGCATATGTAAGAGATCCACTGCCTATAAGGTGCAGCGGGGATATGCCGCGTCCACATGATGAAAATACTGATTGATTTTTGCTGGCGTGCGGTATGCCCTGTGGAATATGTAGAATGGAATCAATTGAAACTATGCATTGCGCAGGCCATTAATGTGGCAACTTAGGGCACCTTCCCATTCCTTATCTGTGCAGGGTCTGGCCATGTTGCCCTCCCAAGCAGCTTGCAGCGCGGCGTAAGTGTGAGTTGTGTGAGTTTGCAGTGCCTCCGAAAGCCAATGTACCAAATGCTTACCCTGACCCATAATATTCATGTATTGCACCAGGAGATGTGTTGGTGGTTCAACGGAAATGTCTCCCCAGCACCAGGACAGCGATGTCACTAGTGAGTTATACAATAAGAACTGCCCTGGTGGTAGACCTGTTTCTTTCGCTAGTGTAACAAATGGGGTTAACCCACCCTCCGCGTATAAATGTTCCAGTGTGCATAGCCCTGCGGCCTGCCAAGGCTCCAACTCCATCAAAGTCATGTGCTGCGCAGTGTGCGGTGTGCCCAGGAGAGCTAAGGCAGGTGCGTATGGAGTAACTGCTTTCGTGATGCGCAGGTTCCTGCGGTAACAACAATGTGGCACCTTTACTAGAATCAAGTCTGGTGCCCTAGGACGTGTGCTGGGTTGGAACAGATGAGGTATCGCTGTTAACGTCCAAGCTGGAGCCAGCGTTGCCGTATCCGACAGCTGGAGTCCAGAAAGCCACCTGCCCCCCCCCCATTGCAACTTGGAGGCCAAGTAGTACTGTTCCATGTTAGGTACCGCCAGGCCACCCTTTTCCCGTGGCGAGTACATCTTATTCAGTGCCACTCTATGCCGGTTTTTATTCCAAATGTACTCTCTAATCCTGGACTCCAGCTCCCTGAAGAACCAGTCGGGATCCATAGAGGCAAATTAGAGAAGTAATAAAGTATCTGGGGTAGGACAACCATCTTTAGGAGTGCAACACGTCCCATCACGGACAGCGGCAGCGTTTGCCAGAAAGTCATTTGGCATGGATAGATGTTACCACCTTTTTAAGGTTTCTGTCGTGTATATCTTCCATTGTGTGATAGACATTGACTCCCAGATAACGAATTATCCTGGGTTGCCACGGAATTAGGACCCCTGATAGAACGAGGCCGGGGTCTGGCCAATCAGGGTTGAAAGGAAAAAGACAAGACATAGTCCAGGTGACCCATAGCCCCGACAGTGTGGCAAAATGCTACAATGTATCTGCAACCTCTACAGGGATATTAGAGATGTCTTTGAAATACAGAAGGAGATCATCCACTGAGAGGGACACAAAATGTTTGCCACCTGCCAGCGGAACACCCCAGGCCTCCCACAAGCGGCGCAGCTCCGCTGCCATGGGTTCTATCACCAGGGAGCAAAGGAATGGTGAGAGAGGGCATCACTACCTTGTCCTCCTGCCCACCTCTATCAGCTCTGAGATAGCTGCACCCGTCTTGACCCTGAACTGTGGGTTCGTGTTTAGCAGTTTCACTAGTCTTAGAAAGCCCAGACCAAAACCCAGCCGACGCAGTACCGCAAATAAGAAGAGCCATTCCAAGGAGTCAAAGGCTTTCTCCAAATCTAACACCAGGCATCCTGCTCCAGGCCATGGCTGCACAGAATATTTTATAACCCGGAAAAGACGTCTGATGTTAATAGAAGTGTTGCGCGCCAGCACAAAGCCATTCTGGTCATGGTGAATCAGATGAGGCACCAGAGGGGATAGCCACATTGCCAACACCTTAACTAGGATTTTGTAGTCTGTGTTAAGCATCGCCAGGGGCCTATATGATCCTTGTTCTGTTGGGTTCTTACTGGGCTTAGAAAGGGTTATCAACAATACTTTCTGCTGGGATGCCATCAGTGATGCTGCCGACAGCGCCTCTCCATATAACCATAACTGGAGAGGAGCAATGGTAGCGAAGTACGTCGATGGGAGGCCATTGGGGCCCGGGGTTTTTCCAGTTGTCAGCGCACGCACACCTTCTTGTATTTCTGCTAAGGTTAATGTTTCATCTAGCTCCTCACACTGACCCCTGTGAGGAGGGGAAGTGGGAGCAAGGAGAGGAACTCCCCAACAATCTGGGGGCACGCCTGCGTTCTCGAGTGGTTTAGAGCTGCATAATAATGTGTCAGTTCGTCAGGTATGTCCCCCTGAGTGTAAAGCATGTTGCCAGTCTCTGACCGCAACTCCATGATGGGAGTGCGCTCCTGGTCCTGACAGATCAGCCAGGCTAATAATCTGCCTGGTTTGTCAGCCGCTACGTGTGTCTGTGCCGAATGAGCTGCGTAGCTCAGAGAACGCAGCCTCTCTACCAAGGATAATTGCTCAGCCCTTTTGTTAGCCAATCCACTAACATCCTCGGGGTTTTGGATTGCTTTTTTTCCTGCTACAGCAACTCTTTCTGCACTCGTGTTAAATCACGTGTTATGGACTTACGTATGCTCCATTGCGTGCTCAGGCAGTGGCCGCATATGTAAACCTTGAATGCATCACACTCAGTAGTCCCAGATGAAGCAGTGCTTGTATTTTGATCAAAGTATTCAGATATGGCTGCACCAAGAGAGTATCTGAAGGGTACATCCTCCAGCATCTCCGGGCGCAACCGCCAGGTGGGGACGCAGGCATGGATGTATCCCATCCCATCTGTAGGAACTGGGGATTGTGATCAGAGTGAGTCCGCCCAAGGTAGTCTGTCTGCAGTAGCGTGGGGCATAGATTATGTGAGCAAACAATTCTATCAAGTCGCACATGTAATTGGTGTGGGTGCAAATAAAACGAGTAGACCCTGTCTCCGGCATTGCGATGACGCCATGAGTCTACCAGTCGCCATCACAAAATCCCGTCCTTAGTGCACACGCTGCCGCCATCGTAGGTGCAGTAGCAGGTAGGAGCGGTCAAGGTCAAGATCTAGCACACTGTTGAAATCCCCTCCCATTAGACATGGAAGGCTACTCCAGCGGGAGAGAACCCCAGACAGGTCATGGAGGAAGGATGCCTGTTCCATGTTTGGTGCGTATACCGACCCTAGCAATAACGCGTGACCATCTAAGTTCCCCCGCACAAACACGTACCGCCCCTCAGCATCCACTTCCCACTCCGCCACATATGGGGTACCAGGTCTAACCTAAATCAGAGCCCCTCTGGCGTATGCAGAGTGTTTAGTCACAAACAATTGTTCACGCCAGAGCCACTGCAACTTGTTGCATTCTGCCTGCGTGATGTGCGTCTCTTGCAAAAACCCTATGTGTACCTTGTGTCTCCTAAGGTATGAGAATATGGAGTATCTGTGTGCCCGTGAGTGTATACCTCTCACATTCCAAGTGAGGACATTAGGTGGATTCATAGATGGGTGACTATAAGAACATCTTTAAGTTCGCCACCCTCTAAGGTGGCTATTAGTATTGAGTAGGCCGGCAGGTCATCAAGGGAAGGGGCACAGCAGGAGCCTGGACTCCAGTCATGTACTAACAAGCATGGTGTCCAACACAAAACGGCCACTAAAACATAACAAAAGAATACCATCCGAGCAGAGGGACAACTGGTGTCTGCCCAAACCATTCAACTCGCCTGTCGGCATAATTAAAGTAAAAGAGCAAAATACCCGCTAACTAGTGGGTAAGTGGGGGGGTTGCACCTAACCATTGTATTTTGCAGCAACGCCCCTGTTGCGCCATACCTGTGGACAGAGACTAGGCACGCAGCGCAGTCCAGTCCGCAGCCACCCCATTGTTTTTCCATTCTGCCCAATCAAACCACTTTCAGCAGCACATGCCAGAACAACAAGTACATCACAACAGGACGGGTTCATAACATGTCAACTGCTGTCTGCGGCGTCACACTTGGAGGGGTCATGGAACCACTGTCTGATATATTTCCACCAAAAGAAATGTCTTCAGCATCAATCTTGTTAAGTTCTTTGTCTGTATCTGAAGAGATCGCTGGTTCCATGATAGCTGCAGCAGTTTGCAGTGTGCAACGCTGCTCCTGAATGATCTGCTCCAAGTCGGGAGCAAGGCCCGGCCTCACAGGGGAGTTTTCACAACATCATCTGTGGGGCCCTGAGTTCCATTGTTCCGTCCTTTTTGGTGGCAGCTTCTGCTGGTTGACCATATCAGATGATTCCAGCCACTCCCACATGGCTTCTGGAGTGTTCCAGACCAAGTGCTTGCAGTTTATGTTTCACAGCCAAGATGGAGCCCCTTCACTTTTCTACAACAATAATGTAATCTGGGAATATCAGCACGTTTGCGAAGAGCCGGGAGCGACCTCACCACTCGCAAAATGGCATCTCTATCAGCAAAGTGCTGGAACAAGAATGGTCTGGGGTCTGCGCTCGGCGGTCGGGGCTTCATCGTAATGTGGTGGGCTCGCTCAATTGAGAATTGTGTGAGTGCCTCTTCCAGGACCAGCACGCAAACCCATTTCTCCACATAGGAAACAGCATTGTCCCCTTCCTCTCGTTCTGGGAGGCCAACCACACGAATGTTGCTCCTCCTAGCACGTCCATCTGCACCTTCAGCCCTATGCTCCAACACTTCCACTCTGGAGGAGATCATATCCCTTAACGAGGCATCCATCTGGCTGGCTTTAGGGGTGAGGTCATTCAAGGTATCCTCCAGTAAGCATATTTTGTCAGCCAGTTTACGATGGTTTGCTTGCAGTAGAGTCAGCTCCCGGGTCACTTTGCCAATTTTACTCTCCAGTGCAGCTCACGTTTGATCAAGTGTTGTGCCAATACGCTCCACCGCTGTCAGAACCGTATCCAGCTTGTGGCCATTAGAGGCAGAGACTCCCCATCTTGGGTTCTGCGAGGCATTCCCCGTCCCGGATCGAAGGCGACCCATTTCGGCAGTGGCGGGGTCCTGGCTGTCTCCAGCAGTGAAGCCAGGCACATGAGCAGGCGGCTTGACAAGGATGATTGCCTAATTTCTTAGGCACCACAGCCTCTCAGCGGCCCGTCCCTCGTCCAATGACCTCTGCACGGGTTCTGCTGTCCCCCTGCCTCTGGCATCCACAGACGGGAGAGCCTGTCACACAGCACGGCAGGCCGGGGAGCACAGGGGCCCGCTTGCATACGTTGGGTGACGCACAGAGTGCGCAGCAGCATATGCAGCTCCCCTTCTAGCAGTCTCCAACACACGCTTTGCTCCCCAGCCGGTTTCACCTACCTCCGGGGTTCTTCAGCGCATCCTCCCTAGAGTCTCACTCACTTCACCTTCCACCTCTGGCTTACGCCAGGAGGAACGTTTATTCAGGAGGGGAAGGCCAAGCAGACATCCGCTTCCAGTCGGGGAGGCGCAAAAGTGATGGCCAAAAGTTTCCAGTCTCCAGGCCTCAGGTGCCTGACGGCACAGAGCCCGCCTGCCCATGTCCTGTAAGGGGGGTATGGGCACAGTAGCACGGTCAGCCGTATTTCCTTTGGCCGGTCTCATTGTGTGTTCCTCCCCACTGGAGCAGTCCAGAGCACACAAAGGATCAGGCACTACTCGCTTCTCCAGGGCCCAATGTGGCTCAGCTGCCGCCTGATCCGCTATTTGTCTCTTCAACTGGGGGACAAAAGGGGGAGTCAGAGTGCGTCACTTTAGTGCTGCACACTCATGGGGCAGAGGGGCCCCCAGTCTCTGTTTGGCCTCAGTGCCCAACACCCCCTCGCTCCGCGCCTGCCACCCCTCCCCCAGAGTGCTGCTCACCATCTCCAGTCCTCAGGCAGGCAGGTGTCAATCACTCTGGCACTGCGGGGTTCAGTTGGGCCCAGTCGGCCCTCTGTATTTTCTACAGCGTTGCGTAGGACGGCCCACACGGCCTCCCCGCTGCCGCTTGCTGCCGCGTGGGCCCAGGTGCCGCCGTTCACCTTCTGTCCTCCCGTGCCACAGCCACAAGTTGCTCAGGTCGCACCGGGTGGTGTAGTTGTGTCCTCAGGGTTCTGCTACAGCGCCCAGCTCTCCCTCCTCCGTTGGATTGCTGACAGATTAGCAGGGCCTCGCTCCGGAGCTATTTCAGGATACGACCACAATCTTGCCCAGTCAAGCCACGCCCCCCCTAACGTACTGTCAATTCATGATGCTCCTATTTGGCCTTGGATCAGCTCCTGTGATATTTGCCAAGTTCCTGGCGACAGTAGCTGCTTTCCTCATATGAAAGTGTCACAAATGTATTCATACTTTGATAACTGGCTCATCAAGACTGCATCAAGGGAAGAGGCAAAGGCTTCTATCACCGCCTACATCACTGTCTTCCTCAATTTGGGTATCACTCTGAGCACTGAGAAGTCTTTGTTGGAACTGCACACAAACATTCAGTTCTTGGGATTAATTCTAGATACACAATTGGGAAATCCTTCCCATCACCAGAGAGAGTGCTGAAGCTTCAAGCCATGGCACAGACTTTATCTATCAGGCAGTCACAGCCAGGCAGTGCAAGTTTCTAATGGGCCTGATGTAATCCTGTAAATAGGCCTTATTCCATTTTGCAGGCTCTGAATAAAGACCCATCGAACACGAACACAACTTTCATTGGAAACAAATAGATTGCTCATGAGATGACACAGTTAAAGGTATGAGACAGCAAAAATAAGGCTATTGTGGTGGGGATTCCTTGCAAACCGCAAGGCAGGTATTCCATTCCAGCCTACATCAGATAGAGTAGTACTAACAACAGATGCGTCCATAGATGACTGGAGATCTCACTCACAAGAGCTGTTAACCAAAGCATCTGGTCAGACTCAGAGAAGATGCTTCTTATCAACGGATTGGGGCTCGTAGCCAGATGACACAGATGAGCATTCCTTCCAAGATTAGCAGGACAACCAGTCCTCATCAGAATAGACAATACAATGTCAGTGTTTTACATCATCAAGGTAGGGGGGAACAAGGTCCTGGCCTCGCTTTCAGAAGAGGTGCAATAGCTGTGGGCCAAACTATCTTACTGCCACAAGTGGGAACTCGACCAAGAACAAATAGAATTAATCTTCTTACAGTGATGTCAGCCCACACTGAATTTGTTTACCACCCACAGCAACAGAAAATACTGCTATGTCAACATATTTTGACAACCAGGAACCATGAACAGTGCCTTTGAATGACATGATCCAACGTCTTTGAATACACTTTTCTTGTTTCGCGTGAGCCCAGGTTTCTGAGGATGGTGAAGACAGATCATTGCATGCTGATCCTCATTGTTCCTGCGTTGCCAAGCCAGCAATGGTACAGCAAGCTTGTGCAAATATCAGTATGGCCAGCAGTGTCACTGAAATCTCACTCTTGGCTTCTCTCAAGACATCATGGAGAGTTACTACACCACAACCGCAAGCCGCTAAACCTGACATCATGGTACCTCACCAACCAGGGTCTGGACATTTGAATTTACCGACAGAATGTATAAACATCCTAGCACAGGCACAGGGACCTGCCACCATATAGACATAAAAACACCAAGTGGAAGTTTTTGTCTGTGGTGAAGAAGCAAAGGGTTTTAGCCACCTTATATGCATCCTCACCAGATACTACCATACTTGTTGGATGTGGCAAAGAATGGTCTGAATTACTCATCTGTGTGGGATCACCTTGCAGAAATATCAAGATTTAGAAGAACAGAAGTCCACTATGTTCGATCACAGAATAATAAAACAATTTATGCAAAGACTCTTTAGAGCATTTCCACCTGTCTGTTGCACTACAGTGTCATGGGAGCTCAGCATTGCCCTGAGTCAATTGATGTTACATCCCTTTGTCTCAATCCACAAAGCTCTTCTAAAGCTTAATTCTCGGAAGGCAGTTCTTTTCGTAGTGCTTACATCAGCAACAAGAGTAGGGGAGGTGAAAGCATTCACTGTCAAATAACCTATTCCCCGATTCTTAAGGGACAAAGTCATCTTGCAAACTAAGCATGCGAATATCTGAAAGATGCCAACGCTGGTGAATTGGAGTTACGGGTAAGTAAATAGTTTCTTTCAATTCATGCTAAAAAGGTGGCATCTTTCTTAGGTCATCCTGAGGGCCGTAGATCTTTGAATATCATCTGTAGTCCATGCTTTCAAATCCAGGTTACCTTGAGCTGTAGTAGAAGCATATGTTGGCAATAAAGAAGATCTCACCTCATCAAAGATGTCTGATTAAAAAAAAAAAAACCTTGTCTTCTTGTTCCATTCTTTTAGCAGATCAGAAAAACCTGTTGCACCTTGAACTGCTTTAAATAAATTCCAAAGTGAAAGATTGTGGAAAGTTTTCCCTCTAATAATTGTTTTTTTTGTGCAGGAACAATTATTTGCAAGTGCACTTTTTTCAGCTGTGTGCGGAATCAAGCTATAACAGGAGGATACGTTTTGAGGTGTTTGCCCCCAGTAATCACAACATTAGAGAAGAACAGGGAATGGGATTCCTTCTTGTAACCTATAAAGTGGTACAACATGGAAAGTGTTGAAAACATCTTTGGTCCTACGTTTTATTATTAGCGTCCTCAGGTTTATTAAACAGTGGGCAAGTATATTTGTTGAAACTAGACAGTTCCTCTGAGGATTAGGAAATCTGTATTTGTATTTAAATAGCGTGTTCTATCCCAGACGAGGTGTTGAAGCTCTCTAAGGCACAAAGGAACAGTAACCTTTGGTCAAACTTAATGAGATTTAAAGAGAACATAACAAGAACTTTCTGGGGTCTTGCACATGTATTTTTTGTTTATGAAAATGAGGGGTAATCCTTGAAGTATGTGTGGTATCAGTGGTGAAAATTAAATGAAATTTAAATACATTTTTACAGTTGAACGTGCCTTTGCTTATGTGGCTATTTTTGATATAAGAGTAGGATACTTTACCATATCATCAATCTTATATGGCTAGAATGTACATTTATAGGGGATATAATCAATGTCCCTTCAGGAGTTTATGGCAAAATGCATGGCAAAAGATGGATTTTGAACTACATCTGAATGGGTTTTGAAGTCCGTTTTGAACTCACAATGATAGGGTCATGGGCGCAAGGACTGAACAATGAGTTCTGGACAAAACTGCCAACAGCAAAACTAGTAGTCCACGTAGTTGCCAAGGCACTCAGGTAGGTGACTTAGGCCCATATTTATACTTTCGCTGGCTAACACCATTCCTACGCACCATGCAGGCGCCTTATTTAAGGATTGATGTCAGCCGGCGCTGCGGGCTGGTCAGAGTAAAAAAAAAAAGACTCAAACCAGGCAGCGCCGGCGTAGGGGAAAATAGGGGTTGTGCGACAAAAAATGGTGCAAGTCAGGTTTGAGTAAAAAATCATGGCTCAAACTGGACTTGCGCCATTTTTTGATGCACAACCGCCATTGAAATGACTCCTGTCTTAGCAAAGACAGGAGTCATGCCCCCTTGCCCAATGGCCATGCCCAGGGGACTTCTGTCCCCTGGGCATGCCCATTGGGCAAGGTGGCATGTAGGGGGGCCCAAATTAGGCCCCCCTATGCCACTTTAAAAAACAAAAAAATAATACTTACCTCAACTTACCTGTACTTACCTGGGATGGGTACCACATCCATGGGTGTCCTCCCGGGGTGGGCGAGGGTGGCAGGGGGTGTCCCTGGGGGCAGGGAAGGGCACGTCTGGACTGCTTCCATGGTCTGAGATCATGATAGTGAGCCCACAGGTCCCATAACGCCTGCCCTCACCCAGGCGTTAAAAAACAGCGCACAGCTGTGTGCCATTTTTTAAGGCCCGCCCTCTCCTGTGCGTCAAAATGACGCAGGAGGTTAAATAAGGCGCACAGGCCTTAAAGTCATTTTTTGGACGGGAACGCCTACCTTGCATGTCATTAACGCAAGGCGGTTTCCCGCATCCAAAAAATGACGCACACAGCGTTTTTTTGACATCCGGGGGGTCGGCAATCATAGTTTAAATATGGGGCAAGGTTTGCGCTGAATGTGCGTCAAAATTTTTGATGCACATTCAACGCAAACAGAGTATAAATATGCCCCTTAGTGACCACTATGCTGGGACTGAGATTACTGGCTTAATCTCCATTCACAGGAACAGAAATTTAGTGAGCGAAAGTACCAATCCTTATCTGAAAGTGATTTTTAGTATCACAGGTTGGGTCCAGCCTCCCTCTTCATCGTTCTGCACAATGTATTCCATTAGGCACAGCGCATAACATTAGAAATCGTTAAAAAAGGACCAACCGCCTACTGAAAGAAGAAACCCCATCTCTCATTCACATGTAGCAGGCCTTGTTTAGACATCCAGCCAGACATAGGCGGTCATTCTGACCGCGCCGCCCGCCATGCGGTTACCACCATATGGCCGCTCCGCGGTCAAAAGACCACAGCGGCCATTCTGGCTTTCCCGCTGGGCCGGCGGGCGACCGCCAAAAGAGCGCCCGCCGGCCCAGCGGGAAAGGCCCTGCAACAAGAAGCCGGCTCCGAATGGAGCTGGCGGAGTTGCTGGGGTGTGACGGGTGCAGTTGCACCCGTCGCGATTTTCACTGTCTGCTAAGCAGACAGTGAAAATCTTTATGGGGCCCTGTTAGGGGGCCCCTGCACTGCCC
This sequence comes from Pleurodeles waltl, assembly GCF_031143425.1. NCBI lineage: Eukaryota > Metazoa > Chordata > Amphibia > Caudata > Salamandridae > Pleurodeles > Pleurodeles waltl. The sequence goes on from NC_090442.1 coordinate 984,239,163, forward strand.
ATGCCAGTGGCATGGGCAGTGCAGGGGCCCCCAGGGGCCCCACGACACCCGTTCCCGCCATCCTGTTCCTGGCGGTAAAAAACGCCAGAAACAGGATGGCGGGAAGGGGGTCGGAATCTCCATGGCGGCGCTGCTTGCAGCGCCGCCATGGAGATTCAGCCCATGCAGGGGAAATCCGGCAGGAAACCGTCGGATCCCCTTTTCTGACCGCGGCTTTACTGCCGCGGTCAGAATGGGCTGGGAAGCACCGCCAGCCTGTTGGCGGTGCTTCCGTGGTCCCCGGCCTGTCGGAATGACCCCCATAGACTTTCGCTCTCTAAATACAAAATATTTACGCCGAGAATATTAGAGCCATTTTGTGATGTAAACCTCGTGAAAAGAGCTGATAATTTTGCCCCCAAGTTATCTGATACAGTGCATGTTGATTGAGTGGTTCAAAGGCTGATTTGAAGATCCTACATAGCAGAAGAAGGATCCAGCAGAAACGGACATTGATTCTACCACAAATAAACTATTTTCATGATCCCACTTGGAGCTACTTGCAGGTATTTGAGGGCATATACCCCACAACACTTCCCTCTAGGACGCACGCCTGTGTGACTCCTCATCTTTATTCTTGCGCCGGGCACAGAGGCACTTGCAGCTTGCATACAATCTTCAATCGGATAATAAAAAATCATTCCTTCCTTGTTGTAGGAGGTGGTGGACATCTTGCTCAGGCCACATTTCCTTTTATTTGAAGTGTGATCAAAAGCTGGAAAAGCCAAAAGGTGTCTTGGCTAAATTCAAAAGGCCTTGCAAGTTAAAACCATCTTCGCGCGTTTTCATTTCTGAATATCCAGCTGCTTTGGAATATTGAGTTTTGTCCTTAAAGCAGTTTATTTGAAACAAACAAAAACGCATTCTCACGTGCTATATATTCCATGATAGGCTGCCTGCATATTTCATATATTGTTCTTCCCTTCTGCACTGAAGCCTTGCTCACACTTTTATAAAAAGAAATATCTTAAGTAAAGTTCATTTACGCACAGACGTGTGTGTATATGTGTGTGTGTGTGTGTATATATATATTCAATAAAAAAACAAAGGTTACAGGGACCGTGTATTTAGAATCTGAATTTACTCGCACAAAACCATAGAAGTTTGGCAGTTATAGTTATGGTTATCTCAATTAACTACAACTCCCTCCCTAAGGTAACAATAACTTGTGCCCCCGCCATGCACAATTTTCTTACTAATAATTTTATTGTGAATGTTGCTGTGATAATATCAATGATGCCATGGGAGGTGTCATCAATGATGTAATATGTGGAGTAATTATCTATGCATGGCAAGGGCCGAGTAATAGTTACTTGAGATAACTATAACTGTTGAATTTCTATGGTTTTGTGCAAGTTAATTCAGAACATGTCCCTGTAACCTTTTTTTTTCTAAATGAATTTCTCTGTTTTTTTAAATTCTATTTCCTAACTATTACATCCCTGAAACCTTGGTTTATTTTTTAGTGAATTTCAGTTTTTTAAATTCTATTTCCTAACTATAACCAGGAGAGTAAAACATAGAAATAAAGCTATCATAATTCCTAACCGTTTCTACTCTCCCTCTGCTTGTTCTATTTAGAGCACAGCATGTTAATCTTTCAGCTTGCCTTTCTGTATCACTAGGGAAACGGACACACTCATACCTGAGCAAAGGCCTGTGATCTGGTTCAGCATCTGCAACGAGGCAGTCAGCGTCTAGTTGTCGTTCCCTGGTCGGAATCTCCCTCGTGATACAGAAAGGCAAGCTGAAAGCTTAACATGCTGTGCTCTAAATAGAACAAGCAGAGGGAGAGTAGAAATGGTTAGGAATTATGATAGCTTTATTTCTGTTGCTTTATGGTCTGGTCCTAATGTTTGGGTCCGACTGACTCTCTCGGTCTCGTATATATTTTGACTCCTCGGTTCCGTATGCGGAGACGTCCGTGGGGCTGAGGGTTTCCGCCACCACAGGTTGGGTACATCCTATTACTTAGTGGTTGGTTGTTCAAGCTTGAACTTTGAAAGGAAATACCCCGATATTGGTGTGCCTTCTCTGTCCTAGAGCTATTATTGTTATACTAATGGCGAATCCAGTTGTAGTAAATATACCGCTTAATATGCGATTTCCGCTCACGGGTCATCTGATAGCACATGGACTGACGATTCAGGGGGGTCCGGTCACTTTTGTGGTGGACGCCCATGCAGCCTATAGAACAGAACTTTTTTATTCTTGGGTCGTATTTCCAGCAGCTGATGGGGGTACAAATACTTTTCACGAATATACTGTTGCGAATGTCCCTGGACAATACAGGGCTTATGCATACTTAGAAATACCTTTATCTTATCAAGAACACCATAATTGGCTTGATGGCGCCCTCCCACATTCAGTAACACCAGTACGGTTAGGTCCGTTGAGTAATGATGGTCCGACCTGGCCTTTATTGGCTACATATACACCATATCCTGGAGTGGCAAATGTGGCAGTGGCTGAAGTGCGTCGTTTATATGTGGAATTAACTGCAACGTACAGACGATTAGTTCAGTTTGTGATGCAGACATTAAATACTAATGCAGCGCGTGCTGCTCCAGCTCATCCACATGCGGTGGTGCCGGGAATAAATCCGGCCACTGTACACTCTGTAATGGGCAAGGTACCGGCTAAACGTGAGGAGACTCCATTTTGGCTGGCGCAAAAAATTAATACGCTGGAAGCAGTATTTCCCCATATGGGACCTCAGGATAAGCATAGAATTTTGACGATGTGTTTGCCGTTTGGGATGGTTCCTACGGTGGATCTTTGTAATACTTGGGGCACAGTGTTTGCCGCTCTCTATACTACAGCACACGGTACACCGACTTTGGCTAATTTGCCGGAGGTGCTTAAACAAATTCAGGATGAATATGGGGCTGCCCCTGCCTTGGATTTAGGCATGCAATTGATGGGTAATTTTGACGCGGTTTCTTCTATTATTTTGAGTAATCTCAAGGGGGAGGGTGTAGCACTAGCAGTGCGAATGCGTCTTCGGGACGTTCCGCAGATTAATCAGGAGCGGGAACTTCCGAGAATAATAGCTGAAACATATTCTAGTATTGGTCGTGATAGCCTAGGGGCTCGACCGCAGAAACCACAATTGCAGGTTAAAAATAATAAGGATAATTCTAAGCAACAGCAACCTGAGGGTGCGAAAAAGCGCTGGGATAAGAAACAGCAAACACCTAAGAAAGATGGTGGGCAGTCTCCGCAACCGGAGACCCCACAAAATAAGTATAATCTCAGGAATAGGGATACTTTGAAGACGCCTGATAGATATCAATATACTGATACGCGCCAATCTCGTTCCTTTCAGGACTCCTCGGAGAAAAGAAGTGAGAGAGGTGGGCGGTCAGAGCGGAGGACGGAGTACGTGAAACCGAGACAGGATTCACAACGCTCAGCGGAGGTTTCTATTAAACAAGAAGAGAAACCGCTGCAACAAAAACAGCAGTTTAAAAAGAAGAAAGTGGCAGCAGTCTCAGTTAGACATGCTGCTCAAGAAGAGAGTTCTCTTGACGAACAAGACATGGGCGTTAGCGCTGTTAGACAGCGCGGCAGAGGTCACAATAGTTCGCCGGAGTCTTCTAGAGCATCTGGAGGCGAAAGCAACTGATGACTTCATACAAGTCGAGACGGCGGATATGCGAGTCTCTGATCCTGATCAAGTATATCTTGTGACTCTACGATTAGAAGGGGACATTGACCGCGTTGTACACGGCATCTTTTGGGACCATATGGTGAAATCATATGATGTCCTGTTGGCCGAACAAGATTGGCCACCTGACTTTGTTCGCGACTGTCCAGTTGGGGAGGAGGTTATTGCGCCTTCCTTTTCACCACTTGTTCCGAGAGAACTAGCGGAGTCATATGGTAAATCATGGGCTCTAGCACAAGCCCCCGCCCTATATAGAAATAATGTGGGGTGGGATAAACAATCACCTTATCATGTCATTCCCATTAAAGGAGAACCTCAGCCACAGCCGCAATATCCTATTAAATTTGAAGCAAGGGCATCGGTTCGGAAAATTCTTACACAATTGGAGTACCAAGGTGTGATTGAGCCTTGTGTCTCGCCGATGAATAATCTCTTATTTCCGGTTGCTAAACCGGACCATTCCTATAGGATAGTGGTGGATTACAGACATTTGAATAGTCATACACGCACATATGCAATACAGAATTCACATAGCGCTGCGCTTATGAATAATATAGTGCGTAAAAAATACAAAACAACCTTGGATATCTCGAATGGATTTTTCTGCCAGAATATAGCACACGAAAGTCGGGACTATACCAGTTTCAGTGCGTTTGGCTCTCAGAAAAAGTTTTGTCGTTTACCTCAGGGGTATAAGAATAGCCCGGGACTGTTTTCGGCTCGTGTGACTGAACTTCTGCACGAGTTGGACCCTGAGGCGTTATCATATATTGATGACATTTATTTGACGGACGATGAGATTCTACAACATCTCAGTCGCGTATCGCGCATTGTTGTGGGTTTTGCTGATATTGGTTATAAGTTTAATTTTAAGAAATCGAAGATTGCCTTCCTCAGTGTTATTTTCCTGGGATATGAGTTATCGAGTGAGGGCAAGAGCCTGGCGCCACATTTTTTGGAGAAATGTGCTTTACTGCAGCCTCCTAATACAGTTCGGAAGCTCCAGTCTTTGTTGGGGTTTCTGAATTTTGGCAGAACTTACATTCCTGATTATGCTACACGTATAAAACGCTTATATGAACTGATTCGCCCGAATTTTTCAAGTAGATTTTGGACGATTGAGCATACACACATACTGCGAGAGCTGCAGAATGATCTCTTAGCGGTTAAACATTTACACACGCGGGACAATAAAACTCATTTGGTCATCAGGGTGATTCCTGGGGCTGTTGGATTTACGTATGTCACCTTTAATGAAGGGGAGACAGTCCCGATAGCATACAAGTCCCACTTGTATTCTGCTGCAGAACAACGTTTTGCACAGACTGAGAAAATTCTCACTGCAGTACAGATGGCTGTGATCAAAGAAAGACCGCTAGCCCAGGGCCAACGCATTATTGTCGTTTCCCCAATTCCGGCCTTGGAGGCTGTTACAAAAGCAAGTGTTCCTAATTCTAAAGCTTTACACCCGCGGTGGATACAATGGGCTACGTCTTTGACGGCCACTGATGTGGATTACATATTTGACCCTAAGCTGCAGACTTAAGAATTTCTTCAATATGAAATAGAGTACCCGGTTCCTGCTGGCACATTACCTATTGACCAATATGAAGTGGTCATGTATACCGATGGCTCTGCGCAACCGGCGGTTGGGACTAAACAACAGTATTCTGCTGCTTGTGCGGTGGTGAGCGGGACTATGGAGGGGGGAGTTTTCTGCCCCCGACATACTTATACTAAAACCTTGGGAGATTGCACGGCGCAGCTGGCTGAGCTCAAAGCTCTTTTGTTAGCGTTGGAGCATGCAGAGCCGGCGATATTGACCTTGCTAGTCTGTGACTCCTACTACTGTGTGCAATCCTTCAATGAATATCTGCATTATTGGAAAATGAATGGGTTCAGAGATTCTAAAGGCAACACCATTAAACATAAATTGTTGTGGGGTAAGGTTGCGGGTCTGAAAGAGACGCTTCCTAAAGTCCATGTTGTACATACACTTGGACACCAGCGCGTTGGAATACACGTTGCTGGGAATACTTTGGCTGATGAGGCTGCAAAGTCGGCAGTGGCTATCGCTACTGTAGCCGCGGTAACTTGTTCGAGTTCAAAACCAGACATAGAGATTTCGGCTGCCATAAAAGCTACGGCTGATGGCACGCCATTTCCTAAAGGATTCCCTTCTAAATATAGTTACTGCTTGAGTAGTGCACTAAATGCTGTTGTTAATATTCCAGGCGTTGGTGTACGTGAGTTACCGAATAAGATTGAGAGACCTCGATTAATTTCTGCAGCGCATGAAGGGATGGCATCTGCGCATGCTGGTGTGGCTGCCACGATTTCGCTTTTACAGGCCCGTTATTGGTGGCCTGGTCTCTATAAGGAGACAAAGCAGTATGTCCTTTGTTGTGACGTCTGTCAACAAATTAAAGTATCGTCGGCTAGACGCCCGCAGCAGACTCCTCTTCTGATATCAAATAGACCATTACAGTGTGTGTACTTGGACCATTGTGGTCCACTGACACCAGATAGTGCATACAAATACATATTGGTTGCAGTAGATTCGTGCTCCAGATTTGTGTGGGTCTGGCCACAGCGCTCGGCTGACGCTCGGACTGTTATTAAAGATTTGCGTATCTTTGTCGATACATTTGCAGTTGCGGCTTTTCATTCGGACCAGGGCCCTGCTTTTGCCTCTAAGGCATTCAGGGACACCATGGCTTTGTTGGGGGTCCAACTCCAATTCTCGTCTCCATTTCATCCCGAGGGAAATTCTGTCGTGGAGCGTTTAAATCGTGATTTAAAGCAATCCTTAACAGCCAGGGTTATAGGTACGGGTCGTAGTTGGCTAGCCCACCTGTATGGAGTACAGAGAGCACTTAATAACTTGCCTAGAAGGTCACTGGGGGGTCGTACTTCATATGAGTGCCTGTTCGGAACACGAATGTATGTTCCTGATCTAGATGGTCCTGGTGTGGAGGCGGCAGAAACGCCCTTTGACATAAATGATCGTGTCACTGTTTTGCAGGATTTACAACGATTCCGTGAAGATAACTCTTCTGCGAGTGCTGCCTCCTCTGGAATTAAGGATGAGCCAGTAACACCTACTGGTTGGATACCCAGGATTGGGGATCTAGTGCGTGAAAAGGTCGCAGTAAAGAAAGAATTTGGTCCTTCTTATCGAGCACCTGTCCCGGTGTTGGGGGTGAGCGGCACGAGAACTGTGATTTTGCCGCCGTTGCAAGGGGCCAAAGGAAATCGTTTTGTTTCCATTGCTAATGTCAAGTTACAACATGTGGCCGATTCTGCACAGTAGACCAAGAGGGACACCCAGTAGTTCCGGCATCCCTCTCACTACTGGGGAAGAAGTCCCGCTGCAGGTGATTAGCACCGACCATGTTTCCTCTCCGAGCTTGGGGAGGGTGGAAGATGATCTTGCGATTGTTCCACAGTCGACGATTGATATCGATTCTTTTTCTCAAGTTGCTGTACGTTCTACTAATGTTTCTGAACATGTGATTTATAGCGTACCTAGGAGAGAACCTCCATCAGCTTCCTTGTTCACTGTTGCATCTTTTGCGAGAACTGCCTCTGGCTGCTTCAACGACGCGGATGCGGCTGTATCCAGCTCTTCGTCTTCGCTGTCTTCAATCCGAGGTCCATGTAAGCTACTAAATTGGCTTAAACGTACATATTTTGTTGTTCCTTGGAACTATTTGTGGCTTTTTATGGCTGTACTGACTATTTTTTTATGGTTGGGATTTGTGGTTACCTTTTTTCTGGTAATACATGGTCGTTTCCTTCCTGATCGATCAGACATTGAGCACGTGGAGACTGTGTTGAGACCACATTTTTCGTCTCATATGGTTCGAAGAGACATATCCAATGTGAACATTTCTGCGATACCAATTCCGGATGGAATTGTGTGGGATAAAGTAATGTTTGAAATATATGGTCCCACTGAATTGATTCAAATACCGTATGTTCTTAAGTTATCAATGAATGATATTGTTATTCCAGGCATTGTTTCTGATGATTGGGATGTGAAGACAGTAGATGCTATGCTAAAAGATTTGCAATATTATACTGTCTATGACGATGAAGATGCTTACCAATTTAAAGATAATCATGGTGATATGTTTTGCTACACCTATTATGGACACCACTTTATTCACAAAGCGAGTAGCCCTAAGTCCATCTTTCACTATATACAATGGGAACATTGCTCGACTCCTCCACCAGGGAGTTCGAAAACGTATAATGATAAATTTGCATATTTTTCTGGGCATGATCAGCGAAGCGCTAAGTCTTACTATTTTAAAGTGACACCGTATTCTAATAAGCAAATTTTGTTGACCGATACTAAATTACTGTATTCTAATTCGTTTGTATCTAAACTTTCGGTCGAAGGATATGAATACTGGTTGAAGACTGTTGACTTGAAAACTGTTTGGGGTACGAAAAATTGGCAGATGCAAGGCAGAGATACATTATTTCGAGCATGCATTATCCCTGTGCAAATGATTTTCCTCAATGACACAGTACAACAGACTAGTTGTTTGGGCTTGGCGTCGATTAGAGAATTGACTTTGCCTAGCATACCTGTCCCTTCTAAATTAAATAACTGGCAGCACTATGTGAATGCTACTTTTAGTGAATTTACGCATTGGGTCCAGAATGGTACGCTTAACGCTTCATCGTTACATCCGGGCGGGTGGTTATTGTGGCCTGTAGACACTAATCAGTGTCATCAACGTTTTGTTACCTCTTCTGGGGGGTTCAGGACTAGTAGGGCAGACCCTCGTTACATTTCACCAGAACATGCAGATATAATAACTACATACAGTGTGGGGAAACTTTGTCAACAATGGTTGAAGTACTCCACGCTGGGTGCAGTTAAGTCACACCTCAAGTTACTGTCTAATGGTACTGATTTACAAGATTTCTTGTCAGGTCCCAAGGTGCCCCGGAGAAAAAGGTTCTTATACGAAGTGTATACTTCTTGTTTGAAGCACATTCCGGTGGGTAGATATGAACTATTGGGTGACAGTTACATACACGAGGTGTGGGAGCTTCCTTTTCAGTACAGATGTGTTAATGGTTTGCGGGAAGTTTTTCTTAGCGGTAGCGACTGCGAAACTTCTGTTAGCCATTCCATGGTTTGTAAACAGCTGTCCTTGCACGCAGCGTGTAATACTTCGATTGCTAACTTAGCTTGTTATCTGAAGGGAGTTCCGGTAATTAAAAACACTTTCCAGGTGCTTTCTAACGGCAGTTACATTGTTCTTAACAGCGAACGCTGCTGTGGCATGCGTGCCGGAATAGTTTACATCGTCGTTGTCAACAAGGCCGTTACGTGCTGCGGGAATGTGTTGTTTCCCCCTACTGAATTTAGGGAGGTAGCGGACATCTGGCCTCATATTGCTACTTCCAAGGTTGATTTCGACAAGTTGAGTCAGCTGAAAGCTTTATTGTTTCAAAAGCATGTGGCCCTTACATCTGCTAGCGAGACCTACGCACTTCAAGTGGCAAGGTCATCGGCGGAGATACAGTCCCTTTTGAATTCCGAGTCACTTCGGTGAACTTGTGGGACGTATATTTAATGCATCTAGCACTGCTGGTATTGCTCATTTTTTCAAAGCCGTTGGTGTTGGTTTCGTTCACACCTTCTCTTCCGTATTCGGTTTGATACCTTCGGCTATACACTCTATTTTCGGAAGCATTTTTGGGGGTTTCCCAATTACTTTGGCTTTATTTGCTGGAGTTTTGCTATTGTTGCTATTTTTTCGCAATGGCTGTCCCACCGCAACGAGATCCTGTATTGCTGCTCCCGTCAGCGCAGCTGTGTCGTGAACGCATGATGCAGCGTTTTGGAGCAACACTCCTGGCTCATTTGGAGTGTGACTGGTCTTTGTCGTTCCGACCGGTTTTGGATTGTGTGCAACCCGTGTTTCGGTGCCTTTGGTGCTCGTTTGAACATGCACTGGCTTTCTGTCTCTCACTGCAGCGCTCTCCAGTGGTTGATCTTGATCTGTTGATGTTCCCGATTAGGGCTCATTCCCAGACTTGTGCACTGCGGTTGCGTTTGCTTCGTGAAGCGGATTATGAGATTCCCTTCCTGGAGGAAGATGGTTTTGTCTCTTTCCGTGGCACTACACGGGGTGCCGCCCTGAATGGTTTTGGGGCTTTGGAACACACCTGCTCCATGGTACTTTGTGGCGTGGATCTTCCGATATTGACATATCTCGAAGTGGAGGAGCTTCTACGTTCTGTTGCTTCTGTTTGACAATTGGATTTTTTTTTTTCTCTCTCTCCCGACTAAATTGACACTATATTGCAATTCGCTCTATTGTCACATGTTTCCTAAATTTATGACTTTGTTGTCTTCTCATCTTGTCGAAATGTTGGGTTTAAATTTAGGTCATGTTTTTTTTTTATGTAGTTGGAACCACTTGCTACCGACAAGGGGAGGGTGTAGTGTGGTCAGTTTTACGTATATTTTGCGCATTAGCTTCAGGCATTAGGCCTCTGTGCACTTTGCCCTAAATATATTTTATTCATTTGCTAACAGCTTAGAGCCTCTGTGCACTTTGCTCTAAATGCTTTCTATTAGGCTTCGTACTGTTATTTTACAGAATAGCCAGTTCTACGGTGTTGTTTTTTATTCATATAACACTGTTTTGCCTACTTCAGCACTGGAGTTCTTCATAACATATTCACTCAGTGCTTTAGTCAAGGATACAGTCTGGTACATTGCCGATAGACGTGGTAGGAGTCTAGACTTGCCATTCCTGCGTAGGAACATTTTGTGATCACGATGACATGTTAGTTATAAAATCACTTCCTTGTCCCAATACAAGGCAGAGGGAGATTCCGACCAGGGAACCACAACTAGACGCTGACTGCCTCGTTGCAGATGCTGAACCAGATCACAGGCCTTTGCTCAGGTATGAGTGTGTCCGTCTCCCTAGTGATACAGAAAGGCAAGCTGAAAGCTTAACATGCTGTGCTCTAAATAGAACAAGTAGAGGGAGAGTAGAAACGGTTAGGAATTATGATAGCTTTATTTCTATGTTTTACTCTCCTGGTTACTATATCAATCCTACTATGTTGTATTGTTCTGGTTATTGCGGCTCACGCCTTAATATCTAAAATACAGTCGTTTTATTAAAACATTATATAAAACTTATACTGTCTTTGTCATTTGTATATGAGACCATATAGTGAATGAGAGAGTTGGTTTGGATCTGAGTGACCACGACTTCCCTGAGAAGTTCCAAAGATGTCATGTGCTTGGCTGCCCAATCATTTCTTCCCCGTGGGAGAAATGAGGCACTGCTAGTTAGCCGGAGCTAAATTAATTTGATTACTATACGTTAATCCAACCACTGCTGCGCACGACCTTTGGCCGTGTGCATCGAGGAATGTCCGCAGAGCCTGCGGCCTACCCCCATAACCACCCAAACATGCATCATGCACTGCCTTCGGATGTGCGCAGTGGGTGTTGGCCGCACCAAACCCCATGCCACTGCCAACGCTTTATTGTTTGGTGGAGATGTGATCATATTCATGTGCATCAAGCACACGTCTCCAAAATTGGCGGGAAACACGCTCGGGGGTCCTTTTAGTAATTTGTCTATCATCCTGGGAAAATGTTAGGAAAATGCTGCATACCACTAATGTATATAAGTTGGGGCCAAAAGGGCGGGGCTTCTAGGCCATTCTTCATACTTGTAGTTCTTAAAAGGGAGAATGTGATCTATAGTCTCAGGAACAGATGACAAGAAAGAACCCACTCGTCACAGCCATCACTACGTGGGATATTGCGCTTGAAAAAAGCAAGGATGCTAACACCTCCATCAAGGTTTGTAGATAACTTTTCAAAATGGAAATGCAGGGAAAAAACAAATGCTTTGCCTTGACCATGCACAAGAAATTAGGATGATTAGTACTTTATAGAAGTGGAGCTTGAACTTGGGCACCTGCTTTAATTATATTGGTTAAGTGCTTCCCATTGAGGATTGAGTTCTGTGAAATGAGCATGATTCCAGAATTAATCCTGCCCTGTGTATTTATCCAAGAAGAGGCCACTGTAATAAATCTACCTAAGTGGAGTACTTTCTACTGGCTAATTAGTAAGTGCTACCTCGGTGGGAAACTGTATAGTGCATCTCCTACACTACAACTGCTAAAGGACGCCGAGGTAATGTATCCAGTAACCTTGTGTGTCTTTAACTTTGCCAATGTGATTGTTCCGCGAGCATCTTCAACAGATAACTTTATGAGGTGTAACATCAGAAAAAATACACTAGGGGTTTTTCATTTTATTTAAACTTGTGGGGGACTGTGGGGGGGGACCTCAGGGCCCCCGCAATCCCAGCCTGCTCCCCGTCTTATGCAGGAGCCGGCACTGCTCCAGCACGCAGGGAGCTGCTGTAAATGTAGCTCTCTGTGTGGGGGAGCAAAACTTTATTCTCTTTCTCTGTCTGCATGTTTCTGGGCAGGAAAAGAGATGAAAACTAGACTTCCAGCAAGCAGGAGCTGTGAAAATGCAGAGTGTTTGCTTTTGCTGGGCGGGAGCTGTCAAGGCTCCCAACATGCAAAAGCAAATAGCTATCTCCTGAGGGGACGGACCTCAGTAGACAGCAGGAGCTGGCCCTGGGGAGGTGGCAGTTTCCAGGACCATATATGGCCCCAGGAGGGGGGCCGCGCGGTTCTCTCCTATGTTCTACATCAGCCGACCCCGGGGAGGTGGTTGTCCTTGGGGCCATATTTTGCCTGGTAGGAGGGCCTCTCTCCCTTCTTTAAATATTAAAAGGCCCTAGGAAGGTGGTGGTCCCCAGGGACCGGGAGGGTCTGCATGGCCCCCACAATATTTTTGTATTTGCCCAAGGACGTGGTGGTCCCCAGGGCCCGGGAGAGTCTACGTGGCCCCAATATATAATTTTTTATATATAGCCCCGGGTAGGTAGCGGTCTTAGAGGCCCGGGGAGGGGGCAACGCGGCCTCCCTTGTTACTCGTGACTTTAGCCCTGAGGGGGTGGTGTTCCCAGGGGCATTACAAGCCTTTGAAGGGGTGGCCCAGTGTGTCCCCTCCATTTTAATTAAATATTTCTAAGCCCCCATGACCTGGCCCAACCGGGGGCTAAATGAACAACAAGCATGGGAGACCATGCTTGTTTTATTTGAATTTTCAGTGAATCCGCTGCCCCTTGTGGTGTCCCAGGGGGACCCCCAGCACCAAGGCTATGGGTTAGGGTATTCCTAGCCTGCCCCTTTTCTTTTTCTTTTTTTTTTATGTTTCCCAACATGGCTTTTAAACGTTGTGATTGACGTGTTGGCAGCCAATCAGATCTCAGCACGATATCTCCGATATTTGAGGAGCCTCTGCATCCCTAGATATCTATATTTCTTTTTCCTTTAATATCGCTGTAAGAAATTGGGTCTCTAGTTGGCAGAGGTGTGCACCCTGTCCAAGTAGGGACCACAATCCTAGTCAGGATAAGTCACAACACAACCTAAATTATCCTGTGCTCAACCTCGGGTAGCTTGGCACAGAGCAGGCAGGCTTAACTTAGTAGGCAATGTGTAAAGTATTTGTTTAATAGCTCATACAGTAACACAGTGAAAATACCATACTAAGTACTCCACACCAGGTTAGGAAAATAGATAATCTTTATCTGAATAAAATAAGACAAAAACAACAAAAATCCAATGTGCACAAGTCAAGATATCACTTTTTAAAGGTTTAAATGTGCCTTAATCCATAAAAATTAGCGTTTGTATCTTTTAGCACACAGTACAGATTATTTCCTTGTGGGCAAGGTGACGGGCCGATTTCCGAGTGCGCAGCGTTGGCTCTTTACTGATGTGTGGGGATATTTTGATGCCCAGGGACGATGCATGGAAAATCCAAAACACGCTGGGAGGATGAAACAGGCTCTGCGTTGGTCTAGTAAGTATTGCTGCAATTTTTCAGACACAAGGCAGGCGCTGCATTGAATTTTGCAGGTGTGGCATCGATTTTCGGAAACAGTGAATTTTCTGTCTCTGGTAAAGTCTTTGATGGCCCTTAACAGGAGGCAGGCTCAGTTGAAGCCATTGGAGATCACTTGTGGGGTAAGACAGAGCCCTTCTAGCAGAGTCATGTAGCAACAAGCAGGAAAGCAGTCCTTTCAGAAAAGCAGTTGAGATGAGTCTTTGGGGCAGCATGGCAGTCCCTCTGACAGAGTCCTGTTGTAGGTCCAGAAGAGTCTGATTTAAGGGGTTCACAGACTCATTATCTGTACCCAAATGTACCTTTGAAGTGGAAGAAACTTCAAAGAGTGGTTCTGAAGCACACCAGTTCCCCTTTCAACCCAGTCCTGTCTGCCAGGAGATCTATGGTAGGTTATCAGTCCTTTGTGTGAGGCTAGGCCACTAGCCTTTGAAGTGTAAGTGAGAGCCCCTCCACCGTTCCAGCCCAGGAAGACTTATCAGTATACAGAAAAATGCAGATGCAGCTGATTGTTCTGTGTTTATTGCTGTCTGGGTGGAATGCACAAGGGGAGCTGTCAACCAGCAAAGACCAGAATTTGATTGGAGACAGGCTGTAAGGCACAGTGAGGAGTAAGTGAAGAGAAATGCCTACTTTCTAAAAGGCATTTCTAAAATAGTAATGTTAAATCCAACTTCATCAGTAAGCAGGATTTCTCACTATTATTCCAACCGGAATTTCCAATGCTGGCCTATGCGAGGAGCAGGCTTCACAATAGTGAAAAACAACTTTGGGAGTTTTTCACTACCCAGACATGTAAAATGTATATGTACATGTCCTGCCTTTTACTTACGTAGTACCCTGCTCTATGGGCTACCTAGAGCCTACCTTAGGGGTGACTTATATGTAATAAAAGAGTAGTTTAAGGTTTGGCAAGTAGTTTTAAACACCAAGTCGAAATGGCAGTGAAACTGCACACTCAGAACTTGCAATGTCAGGCCTGGGTCATGGTTAAGGAGCTTATGTCAGTTGAGTAGGAGCCAATGTTACCATGTTTAAGGGAGAGAGCACAGCACTCTGGTACTGGTTAGCAGTGGTAAATTGTGCAGAGTCTGAAACCAGAAAAAAAGATGCTAAGAATTGAGGGAGGCAGGCAACACGTTGGAGAAAGACCACCCTGAGGCTGTCAGGTCTAACAGTCTCTAATGGGATTACATCAACTCACAAAAACACAATCTGCAGACCAAGATCTTGCTCCCTGCCAAATTTGGTGTAATTTCATTCAGTGGTTCGGGTTGTAGTCGTGTCTAAAGACCCTATGGTAAAATGCATGGGGAAAATGCGTTTTGGGACCACCCCCTTTTTCTCACCCCCTTCTTGCCAGAACGAGTGTAGCTGAACCGATTGTCGTATTAGTTTTGAAAAGTTCGTGAAGATTCGTCAAACTGCGCCAGAGTTATTGGCAAAACAAAAAACTCTTTTCGTATGGAAACTAGGTTCTAACTATAAACTACCTACCGACGACTGCCAGTAGGTAATATATCTATCTATCTCTCTCTATATATAGGGCCAGATGTACCAAAGGTTTGCGACTCGCAAACGGGCAGAATCGCAATTTGCGACAGTGCAAAATCGGAAATGGGATGCAAAAAGCCCATTTCCGACTCGCAAAAAGCGATGGGACCCGTTTGCGAGTCGCATCCGTTGCGACCCCATTGTGCGACCCGCAAATAGCAAGTCGCAATTTGCGAGTCGCAAACCTTATGCAATTGCAACTCGCAAATTGCGACTAGTCGCAAAAAGCCCAGTTTGCATGTCCCATTTACCACTAACTCAGAGCAGGTGGTAACCATTACCAAAGTATAAAAGGGGACCCAGAAGCCATCTGGGTTACTCAAGATGGCGGAGATATACCTGATAGCAGTGAGGAGGAGAGTCTACGCAGCCCATCAGAGGAGGAGGAGGGGCCACAGACAGGAGAAGATATATAGAACCAGGCAGACTCTTTTTCAGCAAACTGAAGAGGAGATCTATGACAAATACCGCCTTAGCAGCGCAGCCATTCTAGAATTAATAGATTTACTCAAACCACAGCTAGAACACCAGACTCTGCGTGGCTGCGCCATTCCTACGCATGTGCAAGTACTATGCTCACTGCACCTCTTGGCCTCAGGGAGCTATCAGGGGGTCATTGCTGTGGCAGGTGGGGTATCCCAAAGTGCAGTGTCAAGGTTCCTCAGGGCCTTCCTAGATGCCTTAGTCACGCACATGTCTCACTTCGTATACTTACCAAGGAATGAGGCAGAAATGAACAGCACCAAGCTGGACTTTTACAGGATTGCCCACTTTCCCCATGTCATAGGGTGTGTAGATGGGACACACATTCAAATATGCCCCCCTGCAAATCTGGAACACATTTTCCGCAACAGAAAGTGTACCCACTCACTCAACATACAGGTTGTTTGTGATGCCCATTATGTCATCACGGACATCGTAGCTAAGTTTCCAGGCAGTACCCATGACTCATACATTTTTAGGCATAGTGGGATACATCAACGCCTGGAACGTGGGGAATTCGGAGTCGGTTACCTCCTAGGTAGAGCCACAGACACTTGCAGACATACACACAGGTCACTGTGCACGACTATCTGGACTTCCTAACAGTGTACTTTTGTGCCCAACAGGTGACAGTGCCTATGCTCTCAGGCCTTGGATCATGACTCCGTTTTTAACACCCAGCACTGAATCAGAGAGGCAATACAACAGTGCGTATAAGAGGACCAGGAACCTTCGGACTCCTGAAGGCAAGATTCAGATGCCTCCACCGCAGTGGAGGCGCCCTCCAATACACCCCCATTACCGCATTCAAAATTGTGGTCGCATGCGCCATCCTCCACAACATAGCCACCCGACGTGGGCTACCTCTCACCCCTGCAGACCCAGATCCTGATGATGAAGAGCAAGAACAACCACATCGCCATCATGGGGATAGGAGTCTAGCTAATCAAGGCAGACTGAGACGGGAACACATTGCAACACAATATTTTGGACGGTACGTGTCAACTCCCACCATACTCACCTATTGACCAAAAACTCCATTTGTTAAGTGGAACAAAAATAACTGTTTTATTACTGTAATTAAGAAACTATATACAAGTCGAAATTGTCCATGGGCAGGAAAATGCCAACCAGTCATGTGGCACATTAACGCCATGTGCCACATTTAATGGTCCTGGGTGTTCTCTATGATCTTCTGCCCCTCCTGCCAGCCTGGCTGGTCCCTGCTGCGTCCGTGGTGCTCTGCCTACCACTCCTGAGCACCCTGCTGTCAGTGGCAGAGACACTGCTCACTGTTGAGCCCTCCTCACTGTCTTGGGGTGTTTCCCCTGTGGCCCTCGACATTTCCCGTGTCTCCATAAGTTCGATGATGTGGGTGAGACGTCCCAGGCCCCTGGCAACATCCCCAGCAAAATGGCCCATCTCTACTTGCAGCCCAACTGTCCTCCTCGACAGGCCTGTTGTATTCATGGCGAGCCTGCCGATCGATGTGGCCATCCTGTCCAGTCTGTGCATTATCTGCCGATCTCTGCGCCGCCCAGCCTCTGCCTGGGCCAGCAGTCCTCCCGCCAGTTCCCTAATGGCAAGGGCAAGGTCCCCAGTGTTCTGGCACAACATGTCCATGCGTCTGTTGAGGTGCTGCATGCTTGCATGGTTGTTTCGCACAAAGCGGTGCAGCACACCACTAATCCTGCCCAAAATTCTGTTCTGCAGGCGCTGACCACGCAGCAGATGTGCCTCACTGGTGGTTGGAGGAAGTATCCCGGATGCAGACTGCAGCCCAGATGGTCTTGACCTGCGACGCCTGCGCAGCGGTGGCTGCCCTGTGCTCCCACCTGTGTCCTCCCTGCCTGTTGCTGGGGCAGCTTCTTGCGTGATTGTTGCAGCAGGTGTGGCTACTGCAGGGATGCTGCTGACCGTGCAGGTGGGGGTGCTGGCGGGTCCTGGGGTGTCCTCCTGGGCCTGGGTGCTTGGGGTGTTGGGGGTGTCTTGCTGGAGACCTGTGGGACATGGGGAACAGACTGTCAGTGTCTACTATCTATTGCACACATCCTAATAAACATTTGCCTATGAACTGCCTATTTGACTACATTTCCCATAATGCATCATTCTGCCAATTTCTACCCTGAAATGGAGCTATTTTGGTTGTGCATGCACCTGTGTACATGGTGGGTGGGGGTATGGCATTGATAGGGGTACAGGCTTATCACATGGTACTCACCGGTTGATGTGCTGGGCTCTGAGGTGTCCAGGTCCCCAAATCCACACACTGCCTCCTGCTCCAATGTTTCTTCCACCCTTTCTTCCAGGGGTGTGGGTGGTGGCACAGATGATGGTCCCCCTCCTGTGCCTCTCATCTCCCGGAGCCTTTCAGCCACCCTCTTCTTGGTCCGGGAGCGGAGGTCATACCACCTCTTCTTAATGTCCTCGATTGTCCTGTGGCTCACACCCAGGGAATTGATTTTATCCTGAATGTCCTGCCAGAGTTGTTTTTTTGTGGCCTCAGGAACATTGAGGGCTGCTCTCCCAAAAAGCTCATCATGGTGCTGACAGCATTCCTCTGTCAGCACCTCCAGCTCCCTCTCAGAAAATTTGAGCTTCCTCTTTCTTGGGGTTCCCTCCATGGCAGCTGCTGTTTGTTCTGTGTGAAGACTGGCAGTTATAAAAGGGTGTGGTCCTCCCTCCTCCCAGGTGTATTTGTAAACTTCCTGGCTGTGATGTCATCATCATGTGCCAGGAAGTGTTTCCAGAGTGTTCTGGTGTGCTTTCTGGAGTGTTCTGCTGCACCTGCAAGCAATTTTCAAGGTAATCGCAATTTGCGACACCTACTCGCTAATTGCGAGTTCGTGTTTTGCACACTCGCAAAAAGCGACCTCGCAATCTGCGGACTCGCACACTGCGTTGCGAGTCCGGCTGCGAGTCGCAATATCGGATAATTTTTTTTTCTGGCATTACATATTGCGACTCGCATTTTGCGAGTCGCATCAACTCGCAAAATGCGAGTCGCAATTTTTATTTTTGCTACATCTGGCCCATAGTTGCTTAAAAAAACAAAGGTTACAGACGTTATAGTTAGGCTCACATTTTAAACGTACCAAACTGTAGACATTCACCTGTTAGAGTTATCTCAAGTAACTTTAACTCGTGCCTTAAGGTAACTGTAACTTTTGCCTCCGCCATGCACAGTTTTTTCATCACAAAATGTACTACAACTATTACACTGATATCAATAATGTTATCAAAGAAATCTTGAGTGCTGTAAAGTTAGGGGTAATTGGCAGTGCATGGCGAGGACATAAGTTATAGTTACCTGAGGGCACAAGTTATAGTTACTTGAGATAACTCTAACTATAACAGGTGAATTTCTATGGTTTGGTATGTTTAAAATGTGGGCCTAACTGTAACTTCCCTCTAACCGTTGGTTTCTTAAGTGAATTTCTATGCTTTTTAAATTCTTTTTCCTAACTATATGTGAGAAAGTAGCCTCTTTCTAGCATGGTTACCCCCATTTTTGGCCTGTTTGTCAGTGTGTTTGACTGTGTCACTGGGATCCTGCTAACCAGGACCCCAGTGCTTATGCTCTCTCCCCTTTAAATTTGGTTGTTGGATACTGATAACACAGTATTCCACTCACAATTGGCAAACTGGTGCCCCCTTATAAGTCTCTAGTATATGGTACTTGGGTACCCAGGGCATTGGGGTTCCAGGGGATCCCTGTGGGCTGCCACATTTCTTTTGCCACCCATAGGGAGCCTATACCAAGGCTTCTACAAGACTGCGTTGCAGCCTGTGTGAAATGGTGCATGCACCCTTTCATTGCCATTTACACTGCACCAGGTCACTTATAATTCACCCATATACCAGGCCTCCCAACCCTGAAGGCTGGGTGCAGAGTACCTGTGTACCCCTACACTAGCAGAGGTGCCCCCACATCGTCCAGGACCTTTTTCCCGGACCTTATGAGTGCGGGGATGCCATTTTACGTGTGTACTGGACATAGGTCAGTACCTGTGTCCAGCTTCACAATGGTAACTTCGAATATGGCTGTAGGAGGCTGGCCTGGATTGTAGTGGGTACCTTGGGTACTTACACCTTATACGAGGTCCAGTTATCCCTTATTAGTGAAATGTAGTAGTGTTCTAGAAGCTTAAGCTGACAGAGGTAGCTATAACAGAGCAGCTTAGGCTGAACTAGGAGACATGCAAAGCTCCTGCAGTACCACTTATAGTTACACAGTACTTACACACAAGTAAAGACAATACTCAGTGTTACCAAAAATAAAGGTGTTTGTTTGGGTGACACAGTACCAACAATATCTTAGAGGCAATACTCCTTCAGGAGGTAAGTAATATACACAATATATACACTAGACACTAAAATAAGGTGAGTAATTAGACATAAGATAGTGCAAACAATAGGAAATGCTATAGAATGCAATGGGAGAAAATAGGTCTAGGGGCATCACAAACTATATACTAAGAAAGTGGAATGCGAATCACGAATTCCCCACTGGACAAGTGTAGTGTGTGCAGAATCGCTGGGAGAGTAAGAATACAGTAAAGATAAGTAAATTACCCCACCCTGGGGCCCAGAAAAGCAGGAGTAAAGTACTGCAAGTTTTCTTAGGACACACTACACCTTGTGATTGAAATTATTGCAAGAACCAACCAAGTCTGCAAACAACAAACAGTGGATTCCGGGACCTGAAGACCTGCAAAAGAAAGAGACCAAGTCCAGAAGTCAAAAGAAGTTCCAGGAAGGACAGGAGCCCCTGCCAACCCAGAAGAGGGTGCAAAAGAAGAGTCCCCGGTTGGACGAAGACTGCAGAAATGCACCCTAGGAAGATGTCAGCAGGTTCCTGCATGATGCAAAGGATGTCCCATGTCGTGAAGTTGGATGCAGGCGTGTTTTGGCGCTGGATTCCTCCAACAGGCCTTGGTTCCGGAAAAGTTGCATTTTGCGTCAACTAGGTGCTCTCTGGACCCAGGAGGGACCTGGGGGCCTCAACTCTGTGTGAGGAGGAAGAGGGTCCTCTCAGCCCTTCAGAGAGCCCCCAGAGCACCAGATAGCACCGCAGGAGTCCCAGGACACGGGGACAAAGGAGGTGCAAAATGCAGTTGGTGCAGCACTACAAAAGGAGGTTCCACGCCGCCAGAGGTCAACTCAGCGAGTTGAGCGTTACATGATAGAGTGGTGGGGACCTGGGCCAGGCTGTGCACAAAGGAATTTTGCAAATAGTGCACAGAGGCCTCAGGAGGTGAAGAAGACGTTGTGCACAGGGGTACTGTCATTCTAGGGGAAGGCAAGGTCTTCCAAATTGCGACAGCAGGACCTCAGGACAGTCTGTGTTGATGGGGTCCACCCTCTGTGTTCCAAGGAGCACGCTTGTCACTGTGAGAGGAGTCCAAGAGAACCGGTTAGTGACTTAGAAGGTGCCTGCGTGAGCAGGGGAGTGACTCCGTCACCCCACAGGAGATTTCTTCGGTCCTTCTGGTGCAGGGTGAAGACAGGGAGTCCTCAGAGCGTGCCAGCCATGGAAACTGTTGCAGTTACTGGCTGGAGCTGCAGTTGCAGAAGAAAAGTATCCCATGTGGATACTTTGTTGCTGTTACAGTGGTTCCGTGGAGCAGGCTGCGGCTGATCCGAGGTCAGAGGATGAAGTAGTAGTTGCAGAAGATTCCTGCTGGAAAATTGCAAGTAGAATCTGAAGAGAACCCACAGGAGAGACCCTAAATAGCCCAGAGAGGGGGATTGGCTACCTTAACAGGTATGGACCTATCATGAGGGGTCTCTGATGTCACCTGCTGGCACTGGCCACTCAGAGTCCTCCAGAGTGCCCCCACACCTTGCAAAGCAAGATGGCTGCAGTCTGGGACACACTGGAGGAGCTCTGGGTACCACCCCAAGGGTGGTGATTGACAGGGGAGTGGTCACATCCCTTTCCTTTGTCCAGTTTCGCGCCAGAGCAGGGAACAAGGGAACAAGGCAACAAACTATGAGCACTGGGGTCCTGGCTAGCAGGATCTCAGTGAGGCAGGCAAAACACACTGACATATAGTTTTTTTTCTATGAGCACTGGGGTCCTGGCTTGGAGGATCTCAGTGACACAGTAAAAACACACTGACACACACGCACAAACAGGCCAAAATTGGGGGTAACCATGCTAAAAAGAGGCTACTTTCTCACAATGGCCATGTAAGGTGTCTTACATCTGGGAATTATGCCCCAATGCTGATTCTAGCATTGGTTGTATAATTCCATACACTCTGAGGCTCCACAGTGGACCCCCAATACTGCCATACCAGCCTTCTAAGGTTTTTCAGGCAGCCCCAGCTGCTGCCACCTCACAGACAGGTTTCTGCCCTTCTGGTGCTCAAGCAGCTCGAGCCCAGGAAGGCAGAACAAAGCATTTCCTTTGGGAGAGGGGTGTTACACCCTCTCCCTTTGGAAATAGGTGTTACAGGCATGGGAGGGGTAGCCTCCCAGAGCCTCAGGAAATGCTTTGAAGGGCACAGATGGTGCCCTCCTTGCATAATCCAGTCTACACCGAATCAGGGACCCACAGTCCCTGCTCTGGCATGAAACTGGACAAAGGAGAGGGTAGTTACCAGTCCCCAGTCCATCACCATCCCAGGGGTGGTGCCCAGAGCTGCTCCAGAGTGTCCCTGGGTTTTGCCATCTTGTATTCCAAGGTGGTGGGGCACTCTAGAAGCATCTGAGTGGCCAGTGCCAGCCGGTGGCGTCAGAGCCCTCCTCTGATAGGTGCTTTCCTGTGTAGCTGACCAATCCCACTTTCAGGGCTATTTAACGTCGCTGCTCTGGGTGTTTCCTCAGATTCGAATTGCAAGACTCCAGCAGGAATCTTCTGCATCCTTTAATTCACCATCTACCGACGAAACTGCATCTGGACCCTACAGGAACTCTACAAACTGCAACAAAGAAGCAAAGATGACTTCTGCAACATTGTATCTTCAGCTCCTGCCAGCAACTAACTGCAAGTGTTTACCAGGTCGTTCATTCTACCAGGACTGCCTGTCTTCTTCCTGCACAAGATGAATGCAGGAATTGCTCCTGAAGGGAAGGAGTCACTTCCCTGCTTTAGCAGGCACCCCTGTGCAGCGACAACCGGTGACGTGGGTTCCCTCTCCTGACGAAGTGCGTGGATCCAGCATCACGGGTGGTGGACTGAAATGGTCCAGACGGACCTTACCTCCGACTGTCCAACTTTGCTGGAGGTAAGAGCCTGCCTCCCCATGCAAGACAGTACCCCTGAGAACTGCGTGTTTTGCAGTTGCCAAGGCTTGTTGGCATCCTTCCACAAAGTTATTCGTGCACCGTGCAGCACCGGCCCCCAACACTGTATACTGCGATGCACATCTTCCTGAGTGGTTGTCCAGTGGCTTGGGATCCCTTTGTGTAGTGCTGAGTGGGCCTCCTTTTGCACCTTTTTTGTCACCATGCTGTGGGACTCCTGTGCGTGCTGCCTGGTCTTCTGAGGGCTGTCTGAGTTGCTGAGAGCCCCTTCTGTCTCCCCCTCCTGGGTGGAGGCCACCAGGTCCCTCATGGTCCCGGGCAGCGACATTTTCCACTAACAGCGAGCTTTGCGTGTTCCAAGGCTTGTTGGCGGAATCCAGGGACGCAAACCAGACTGCAGTCATCCATCCGGCATGCACCAACCAGGAACCTGCATCCGTCTTCTTGGGTGCAGTATTGACTGTTGTTCTTCACCGGTGGTTCTTCGTTTGCACATTCATCCGGGTTAGCAGGGGCTCCTGTTCTCCCTGGACTTTTCAGTGCTTCTTGGACTTAGTCCCCTTCTTCCACAGGTCTTCAGGTTCAGGAATCCATTGTTGGTGTCTTGCAGTCTCTTCTGGTTCTTGCAGAATCTTTTATCACGTGTTCTTGTGTGTTGTAGGAAAGTTACTGTGATTTACTCCTGTTTTCCTGGGCTGGTTATATTACTTACATTTGGTGTTTTCTTACACTCCCAGCGACCCTCTACACACTACACTTGCCTAGGTGGGAAACCGACTTTCACATGCCACTATTTTAGTATATGGTTTGTGTTCCCCCAGGCCCATTTCTAACTATTGTGATTTTCACTATTTGCACTATTCTCACAGTTTTTACAGCTATTACTGCATTCTAGTATATATACTGTGTATATTACTTACCTCCTAAGGGAGTATAGTCTCTAAGGTATTTTGGGCATTTGTGTCACCAAAATAAAGTACCTTTATTTTTGTAACACTGAGTATTTTCTTTCATTGTGTGAGTACTGTGTGACTACAGTGGTATTGCATGAGCTTTGCATGTCTCCTAGTTAGGCCGTGGCTGCTCATCCACACTACCCCGAGAGAACCTGGCTTCTAGACACTGACTACATTTCACTAATAAGGGATAACTGGACCTGGTATAAAGTGTAAGTACCTTTGGTACCCACTACAAACCAGGCCAGCCTCCTACACTTTAACATCCCTGTAACCTTTGCTTTTTACAGTAAATCTCTATGTTTTTTTTTTACGTAAAGTATGTTACTACTAATTATTATTTTTTTATTTCGAGAGGGGGGCTGTTTGGCCACCCTCTCCAGGTCCGATCTCGGCCCCAGTGACCCCATCTCCCAGGGCCTGGCCATGTGACCTAGGTGCCTCCCACGGCACTCAGTTACATTGTTGGGGGCTGCGGGGTGAGTCTGAAGGCCCCTGCCGTCCCTGCCGGCTCCCCACCTCCTGTGAGATCCTGCATTGTTGTTAGAGCAGTTTCCTCAGTTTTCCTGCCTGCATCTTATGGGCAGGGAAACAGGAAATCTCTGCTTGCACTTCATCCGAGTTGAGTGTTTGCTCTGACTTGGTGGGAGCTGCCAGCTCCCAAAAAGTCACAGCAAACTACTGTGTCCTGGGGTGGACATCCAAAGACATAGCAGGAACCGCCCCCTGTAAGTGGCGGTCCCCAGGGCCATTAATGGCTCCATGAGCGGGGACCCCTCCAGAGTAATAGCCCCAGGAGGCAGTGGTCCCTGGGGCTGGGGGGCAGGGGGATCCGCAACGGATCCCCTATGTTTGTTAAAATAAGCCCTGGAGAGGTGGTGATCCCCAGGGGGGAAGGAGGACTGGGGGAGTGACCCCCGCATTGTTTACGGTAAGAGCCCTGGGGAGGTGGCGGTCCCCGGGGCTTCAGGGGGTGGCTGGCGGCCTCCCTGTAGAAATGTAACAGAAATGCCCTGGGAGATGGTGGTCCCAGGGTTGAAGGATGGGATGGGCAGCCCCTCCCGCATTGAGAATATGAATGCCCCAGGAACCTGGCCTACCCGGAGACTCCAGTGAAACAAGAATGGCAGTCCACACATTTAAAAAAAATATTTGGCAGATCCGCTGAATCTCCAGCCGAAAATTAAAAAGCACCACAGCTAAGGGGTCAGGTGTCTGTACCCTGGCCCCTTTTCTTATTTTTTACATTTTTGTCTGGGACTTGGCTAAAGCCGAGTCCTAACATGGCTGCCATCACTTTCTTGTTGAAGTGTTGGCAGCCGATCAGATCTCAGCACGAGAAATGGAGGGTTCGTGGAGCCTTCGCATCCATATCATTACAAATTTGTTTTTTCTTAAATTACAAAAAAACTACTTAACGGATTTACATCAAATAACAAAAAGGTCGCTTTCTGGACCAAGAGCTACCTTTTTGCCAAATTTGGTGTAATTCTGTCTAGTGGTTTGGGTGCTATCCTTGTTCAGAATCCCTATGGAAAATTTTATGGGGAAAAAGCATTTTGGGGGGACCCCCTTTTTCTCGCCCCCCGCGTGATGTATCACCTCAAAACTTTCCAGACAGCAGCTCATATGAGCGTCAAATGTTTTGGGATCATTTTGTGAAGATTCGTCAACCGGCGCCAAGGAGGCAGCAATAAATAAATCTTTTTATCATCGCACAAACTCACACATGGACACAGGGAAAGAATCACCATCAAATTTAATCTGTGTATCCGGGTAATTAGCTTAAATGGGATGGTGATTCTTTTCCAGAGTACTTACGTATGTGCGCACACACACACACACACACACACTGCACACGTGTGTACTGCAGACATTTTCCATCTATGTATGTCGTATGGAGAAATAGACACCATGCGTTTTGGCTGAAATTCTCATATCTCTCTGACATCCAACTTTTTCCTACACTAGACTCTTCACTGCTTTGTGAATGTGCCTCAGTCCGGACATGCAGCAAGTTCATCTTTCCCAGCACATGGAACATCTTTCTGCCAATGTCACCCAGAACTGATGTTGATTACTCTTGTGCCAAATCACATCAATCCTGGCCTGCTGCCACGTGGTCAGAGACATTTAGTGCACTGTGATAAGATTTTCAAAACTGCTACTGGGCTCAGATACATCTCACTTCTTAGCAAAGTTAAACTTAATAAATGTGTATGTCAAATTATATTGCCCCTCGTATGGTAATTGAGGCCCATAGAGGAGAAGTGACTTCCCCAGGATCATACAATGTGGTGAACAAAGGGATCATGCCTTACGATAGCATAAATCAATCATAAAAAGTCTTTGTGGGATTGGGAAAGTCAATACAACTCATACCTAATTCTAAAGGACCAAGAAAGGTGTAATCAACCCAGCATAACTCAAAACTGGACTCGTATACTATGGAAAATTGTAAGCCTTGAAAAAGTTCTAGGCTTTCAAGCCAATCAAGGGGTGAAACACCTGTTGGCTACATCAAGACATCAAGTACATACTTGCATGATCTGGGAAAATATGGAATTGTACAATGAAATGCTGACATCATTGAAATACTCATGCTAAGGATTAGCTTAAAGGCATTATTTTGGGCAAGTGGCACATGATATTATCAAGTGACCCCAGACCGCATGTGTGTTAAGTGTACAATACCTTGTAATGTAAAGCAAATAATTCAAATTGGCAAACAACCTACATGGGAAAGTTTGAAAACCATGTAAAGTATTCATCGAGGCACTCACAGTTTTAAAGAAAATAAATGTACCCTTTATAATTATTGCCTTTATTAAAGCATTCTCCTGCACTGCTTGTGGTTCTGAATGATTCTGAGTTCAAAACTGCACAATTGTGCTCTAAACTCTATCGATTTGGAGATATAAATAATATTGGGAAGAATACATTCTCTATTGTACACTTTCAATAAGTTGAGAGGAGTTGCTGGCCCTGCCCTATTTAGAGTACAAATGTTTGCTAAAATAGATCTTTGTACCATAAAGAATTAAGGGAATTAAAGAGGAGGGTTGGAGTATGTCGGATCCATTAAAACATTTACAGTTATCTTTTTTAATTCTGGCATTAGCAAAGACTTTTTCATTTTACTAAAACTATGCATACTTATAGAGGCTTTTAGGAAGTGCTTTTCATCCCTTGGTCTGATGTGTCATTCACATTTTTCTTACGGCCATTGCAGCATGGGGGATTGGATTATCCTTGTTTCAGCTTTTAGCTAACTTCACTGTGAGTGAAGACTTTCTGCCCCATAGCTGTAGGACTTCTCATCAGAGGGTTAAAGGATAGGAAAAGTACAGGGGTCACCACAACTTGTGTTGCTTACCTTGCTTCATTATGGAGACTGAGCACAGCAAAATTCTGTCATGAAATGAATGTAATTTTCACATTTGAGATCTTGATGGTATTAAAACCTGTGCACATGAAGGGGAACTTGCACAGTATTCCTGCTTCTCAGCATGAGTGCAGCATCTGGCAGGCTCTCCAGTGCCAACAGCCATATTTACTGTACTTCCATAACTGCTTTTCTGATAGAGATTTCAAGACGCAAATTTCCCACCTTTGCCGTACTGAATCTGGAAGTTGTCTAGGCATCATTCCATTGTGCTAACATCAGTTCCTTTCTTTCTGCATCACCAGACATGGACCTGAACCTCTTTCTTGAGACATTTACCTCAGATATTGTTTCAAAAATGTACATTGCACAACAGAATGTCACTGCCAAAAATGACAGGTTTTAAGCCCTTTCAGGACTGTGTCAAGCAAATGTATGTGACAGATCCCCATCAGGTGTGCTTGTGGTGTCTGGGGTGAAGTCACGGCTCTAAACCCTGCAGCGACTGAAACGCAGATGAACCAGAAGATCCTGCGATGAGACCAGTCAAAGTGGCGTTCCAAGTTGACTACGCTGTTCTAGAGGCTAGTCTTTGTTGAGATCTAAATCATCTAGTAAATCCAAAAAGAAACATTAAAAATTAAAGCAGGACTCTGCCCCCTCTCGCCACTTGAATTAATCTGAGAAGACGCAGGGTGGCACACTGGCTCTCAATCTCGCTCCCGGAGCCCATTGACTTTGGAGGAGATCCTGCAACTTTTGTGGCCTAATCAGAGTTGTCAGGCCGTCTGCCACTCCTGAACAAATCGAAGAGTTCTCCAAGTCCATGCTCTGACTCTTGAGATCTTTGCCTGCTCCTTCTGGTACACCCTTGGGACCTAGGTAGCTGAAAATCCCTGACTCTGGAGTACAGCCAACACGTTTGCCCTGTGTCTTTGGGGCTCTCTGTGCTCATTATCCCTCTGGCTCTGGCTCTGATTCTGACACCCGCACTGAAGTCCACGTTGGTTCCTGGAACTTCGACGTCAGGTACTCTCTGAGTCAGTACTCGACCGACTTCTGTAAACCGCACCCACCTGCTGTTGAAGCACAGCTTACCCTGCTTGATTTGCTGTCTCCAGAAGGGAGAACACAAACCTTGCCCTCCCTTTTCCGCACACACTTGGGCAACAATTATGAAACAGGCAACAAGTCTGCTCAGCCCTGTTCTGAAGATAGTTGGTACAATGACTTGCAAGACAGCCAGCAGTCTTGACACCTTCATGAATCAGATCTTCTCTTACCTCCTGGCCCAGCCACGGAGGAATCCGCCTCCTATGCCGTGTTGATGTGTAGTACTATAGTATACAAAAATATGACAGATAGAATGCTTGATTTAATCTCAGGCACTGATAATTACTCAGGTCGCATTAGTCTATTGTTTTTTTACACGTCATGCCACCTTAGCTTGGAACCAGCACATGCAAATCAGTCTTGACCCTGCTCCAAAAGGAACAGTCAAGCCCGAACTGCCATACCAGGTCCTCCCTGAACCAGAACCCAACCAGCCCAGGACCGATTTCTTCATAGTTACGGCTCATCAGCCAGTTAAAGCTTGGTTCCAGTGACAGTTGCACGGGACCCATGTCTGGGCATACCAGTCCCACTTAAAGCAACACACTAAAGTATACAAAACAGGAATGGATAGAATGCATCAGTTACTCTCAGCCATTAATAATCACTCTGGCCACGTAACAGTCCATTGTTATTTTGCACATCACGCACATCAGTTTAGACCCATACATATGCAAATTCTGTCTTGACTCTGCACCAGTGTTGCCATTCACCGACACACTTGGCTGTGGTCCACCTCATGTCTCTCATGGACATGCTATTCAGTAGGACTCGCCTGTTCAGGGATAAGGCTGACTGCTCTCGAGGGTTCAAGGAGAGTAGGGCCACAGCTCAGTCCATAGGCCTCTCTAAATCACCTTGTTAAGTGCACCAGACCTACTGCTCCTTTCGCAGCTTTAGCAGATGCACCCCATATCGCAAGCCAATCAAACCACAGCATGTTCACCAGCAGTTCTGCAGTCATAGCTGTGGTGCCCAGTGCCACTGTGGCTAAAGTCAGTAGGCTGTCCAGTCCCCCTTGTTGCCCATCCATTAGGCATGCCCATCATGGAGCACAGCCAACCATTGGTAGGCAGTATCTGAAGATTCTTGCTGGATCGGGTACTCCAAATTGTTTGGAAGGACTATGTCCTAGGTTTCCTTTCAGCACTGTTGTATCTTTCACTGTCCCCCGAGCAGCTGACAGAGGACCATCTTTGCATCTTGTGGTAGGAAGTGAAAGCACTAGTGGCCCCAGATTAGGCTCAGAGGTTATGGTATTTAGAATTCCTGGGAGTGAACATCTGTCCTCTGACCAGAGTGTCCCTCCAGGATGATCTGCTGTTGCAGTAGCAGGGCAGGGTTCTGCACCAGAGCTTTGTCGGTCTCTATCTTTATGCTTTGAGATATAGCGGCAACAGCTGAAATCCTTCTGCTTTCCTCTGGAGGTGGTTGATGTCATTTTGGCAGGCAGGTGTCACCTGACAAAAACTGTATACACCTGTCTTTGGGACAAATGTGTGGCTTGGTGTGGTACTCTGCAGATAGACCCTCTCCAGGCCAAGTTATCCAAAGTTTTCTTTTTCTTTTTATCCTTAGCCCAGCAAGGGCTTGCTCTGGGCACAGTTAAAGGGTACCTTTCGACCTTTTGGAGGTTGGATCAGCCTTTTGCATTTAAGCCTCTAGTTGTTGTGCAATTTCTCCTTCCATAATGCCACAGTGGGACCTTAACTTGGTCCTAACTTTCGAGATGCGTGGTCCATTTGAGCTTCTTCACATTTGTTCCCTGAGGCTTCTCACTCTCAAGATAGTGTACCCCATTGCCTTAACATTGGCGTGATCTGTGAGTGAGCTTTAAGCTCTCTTTGTGAACACTTTGTACACCACTTTATTCCCATAAAACTGGTTTTGCGGACACAGGGATCTTTCTTGCCTAAGGCTGTGACGCCGTTCCATATTGATCAAAACATCACATTTTGGGCTTTTCTACCCTTTGCCTCACCACTCTAAAGAGGAGATGAGACTCCATTCCTTCGATCCCAAGAGAGCACTTAGCTTCTACATAGATAATACCAAGGAATACTGGGTGGACGATAATCTGTTTGTGGGTTCCCTGGAGTGAAAAACGCAGAAAACAACCAACTCCCTCTAGACCGTACTGTGCATGAATATCTGCTACATAGTGGCTAAAAAGTAGCTTCCGGAAAGACTGGGTGCTCATTCAGCCAGGGCCAAAGCAGCTACTACTGCGATATCACGCTGGGTTGCTGCCCTAGACATTTGCCAGGTGGTTATTTGGACTTTGCTCCATACGTTCACAAAGCACTATTGTCTGGAAGGTCCAGTTCACCAAGAAGTGTATTTTGCCAGCTTAGTCCTCCTGTAGGACATCCTGTTTTGAGTCTATTCACAGACCCGCCTCCAAATACGTAGTGCTTGGTATCCAAAAGGTGAGGTATCTGCAGCTAGAAGTCGCTATAAACAAATTACATAAAAAAATACTTATTTTCAGTAACCCTCTTTCTGGTATTGAGGCTGTCTAGCCGCAGATTCCTCACCAACCCATACATCCTGCCCGTTTTGTGAGAGGACTCTGTCCAATAATAACATCCCAAGTCTAGGTACCTTCATACTTGTCACACCAATTTGCTTTTGGGGCTGTGCGGCTAGGGGTGCAGACACTTTCAAAAGCAACCAGGAGTGGCACCTACACAGGCCCCACACTTTATTTCTAGAGTTGAACCACATCAGTGTGCAACTACAAGGCACCACCTACTGGTCTTCAGAGTGAAGCTGAAAGGTTTCCAGATTTATTCAGATGCCTGGGAATATTCAAAAGGTGAGTACTCTGCATCTAGATAGGGATTCTACCACCAAGAGGGTTACCAAAGATACGTTACATGTTTGTCGCAGCAAGTGAGGTGAAAGGCTCCCTTATCTTTCTCTGAATATCTGCTTCGAATACACTGAGTGTGTTTTCTTACAGTGTAAAGATGTGACACAGAGGAGGCATGTGAAGCACGGATTTTTCACTGCTGAGTGAAGCGCCTGCCACTTGCCCTCAGAGCCGAGATTTGTTTGCCATGGCGTTGTTCAGGTGCTGGAGAGGCTGCTGCCATCATGAAATGTGGTATGTGCTAGTAACCTGTTAGAGATATAGAAAAATGCTCAGATATGCACTTTCGCTACTTCAGACTGATAATTTTGTATGTATGGTAGCTTGCCTGAAAAGCTTGTGATAGTAGAGTTCCAGGCAGCTTCTCACATGCTCTTGTTGGGCTGCTCATTTTTTAAACTGCACCTGGCAGCAGGTAGTTTGTCATATGTATGTTTCTAAAGATAGCCGCGAGAAGCAGTGCTTCTTAACATACAGTGTACTACGGTTCTCCAGTATAATCTATAAGAGAGTTCCCATGGGCATCAGCAAGGAGAAGTCATAGTTGACACATGCATACCCATAAGTAATCCTATGACACTGGAGTTTGTAAGGCTATACTGACCGATAGAAACATACACCATTAATGCAAACAAAACTGTTGTTGCCTAGAGTGCATTTGGAAGGTATAGCTGTCAGGTGCATTTCACAGGGCGCTGCTAATTGCTATGGTTGCATCTTCTTTTTTTCATTCAAAAGGTTGAAAATCTTGAACGCCAAAACAAATTATATTAATACAAAAAATGACACAAAAATGTAAGCAAAGCCATTTCCAAATATTCTTCATTTTTTTACTAGTCTTAGTTCTAAAACCTGTGTGCAAGTTGGACAGGACATGGTTTTCATTTATCCACTCCAGCAACCGCTCCAATTTTTTTTTTACAGAAAACCTTCTGGAGATTCTTCAGCAGGCTGATTGGGTGGTAGTTGAACGGAACCCCAGGTCTCCCCTTCTTAAAAAGAGGGACAATCTCACCCCCCCAAACCCCCCCTCCTTGTGGGTGGTATTGGTGCCCCTGCTTCAATTGCATTGGTGATGTTATTCTTAATATAGGGGATCCAGATATTACTATTACTGTCTGATTTATAGAGGTCGTCTGGGATTTTATCTAAACCCACTACTTTCCCTTGATTCAGTGATTCAATTGCAAGAGCAGCCTCTTTCAAAGTGAACTCTACAGGAAGGGAAGGCTTGTCCGGATTAAATACATCAACAGATCATTTGGGGACAAATCAGTATCGATTGTGATTGAATAAAAATTTCTAAAGTATGGATGACTCAGCTGGTATCCTAGAGTTCCCAACATCAGCACTTAAGTTTTCTAGTCATTGGTCAAGGAAGCCTGTAGGAGGTCAGCCCAATTTTTACACTCCCAGGCAGCTTTCGCTTGCTTTATTTTATGCCTTTACTGAGCTCCACGTAAGAAAAAACAACTCTGACCCTGTCAAAATGTTTAATATGTTCAGCAATGATCACTTCACTATTCCCCTAGTTATCGTGCATGACCTCCATCTGTGCAGCAAGGTCAGTTAAAAACCCAGCATAGTGTTAAGAGGAGTTCACTGCTTCCAACTTCACATTTCTGTTAGTATTTGTGACCTTCAACTGTTGCTTGTACATTCCAGTTGAGGTTGAAAGAATTGGAGATGGAGGTGTCTAATATATAGTACTAAGGGATCATAGTCGCTCTCATATTGTGCTATTACTGCCATATTCTCCATTTTCCTTCATAGCCTAATATCTAAAACGAACATAGTCAATAAAGCTTACATATGTTCCATATCTAAATGTTGCGGCAGGTGTGGTATCTGAGACTGCAAGGCGTTTGCACGCGGTCAGCCCATGGGCTTACGGAGATGTTAACTACTGAATTCGCCATAATTGATCTTCGCCACAGGACAATACCTGTGATAAGGTGTTCGACTGTTATGTAAGGTTTAAGTCACCCACTACAATTGGATAGTGGGAGCCTGAGTGGCCCAGCAAAATCTTGTCCAACACATGGAAGGTTGAAGATTCACAACACTTCCAGAGACTTCAGTTGTAAATATTGATTAATAAAAGAGGCATACCCTTTGAAATACAAAAGATTAACCATTGGATATCCCGGGATCTTGTGTGAAGTTCAGTTACTGAGGAAGAAAAGGATGTGCTCAACCAGGCAAGCAGCCCACCTTATGGACGCCTTGCTGAAGATGTACTAGCTGGAATCCAGAAGCTCTTAAAACCACTCTTAAGTATAGGGTATAGCTCAAGGCTCCTGAAAAAGGTCTATTAGATGTTTAGCAATAGAACCCCGCCCAACCCCATACCCCCCTTCCACGATTTTGAAGCTTGGCCTAATCCCTGCGATGTTCCAGCTAGGTATGCATGCTAAATTAACTGATAGAATAGTAAAGGAGGCACTAGCATCTGCAGCAGGTGATCATTGTTCACTAAAGGACAATGCTGGTGGATATTTCCCAATGTGTGCTTGAGTAAGAACAGCTGGCATACAGTTGGTAACTACCATAGAATTGACCACACCATTAGTGAGTGTACTGGTAGCAGGGGCCATCAACTGTGTATAAGTAAAAGGGGATTGGCTCATGGGCAGATTATCCAAAGTTCAGGCCCAACAATACCAGTTCCTACCAGAGGGACCAAAGTGTTCAGGAAACTACCACCAATCTGATATCAGTCAAACTCCGTCAGGGGGAAATGGACCTCAATACGGCCTGGTAGGACCTGGAGGTGATTGACTCTAGTTCTATTTCTAGAAAAAGCCTTCGGCATGGGTTAGTTTAGTGTAAGGGCAGTTTTAGAATGCAGGTGGTGGTAGAAAAAGCTCAACGGGTGGAGGAAAATATCAGAATGTACGCTACCACCAATATGGCAATTAGGCAAGAGCTTATGAAGAATAAAAGTGGACCTAAAGTTAACAATCGCACAGTCAACAGAGGAATGTTTAGGCAGTGAACCAATCCATCCCACTCTTCGAACCATCAATAAATCTAAAGCCATTGAGTAAGGAAAATTAGCATGTAAGTGTAACCAAAAGAGAAACTTGTTCTTAAGCTGAATAATCAACTCAGTTGTATTGGTAGGGAAACAGGGCACGTTAGATAGCACAACCACATAAGGGCATGCCTCAGGCAGAAGGTTAGTTATAGTGAGAATGGGTATGTGACTGAGCTCAACACCCCCCCCCGTCATGTTGGCTCCCTTACTCACACACTCTTCATCACTCTTGTCCACACTCGAGCAAGTCTGTTCCGGTACATCCCCCTATTGCGCACTTCTAGATAGTGAAGGACGCTGCTTGATGCACCCCGTCCGAGGAGCAAGTTCCTATGCAATCAGCTGCTGTATATTTTGCAATAGGATATACAAGAGAGGAAGTACCCATTGCACCGGGGACAACCAAATGGTCCACCGCAGGCATCATAGGCAAATGTAAGGGCCTGACTTAGAATTTGGTGGAGGGGTTACTCCATCACAAACATGACAGATATCCTGTTTGCCATATTACAGGTTCAATAGGCTATAATGGAATTGTAATATGGCGGATGTGATATCCATCACGTTTGTGATGGAGTAACCCTTTCTGCCAAATTCTAAATCAGGCCCTAAGTTGCTTAGTTCAGTTTCTATTGCAGATAAGCACTCATATATTTGCTTCAGTTTTACTTGTGCTGCCTATTATAAGTCTTCCACAAACGTTCTCCAGTAAGTCCTCAGTCTTCTTATTACAAGCCACAGAGTCCCCCTGCTGGTTTTTAGGCAATAGACTTGTTGCACACTTCCATTCTCTTTCTTTTCCCTTTAGAACCCATGCACTCCGGAGATACAATTTGAATTTTGGGCTCCAGGGAAATGCAAGGTGTTAGAGTAGGAGGGGCAAGGGGAGAATTAATTGCACTTTGAACCACCAAGACACTAGGGATTGAGGCTGCAGGACTTGGCCGAGCTAACAGGCAGTTTACGTTTTGCCAATAGGCAAATCCCAATTACCAAAAGATGAGAAAGGTTCCTCCAATACTTGATTAAATGAATTAAAGATGGGAGGGCTAGCCCAGTCTCCTGCAGGTGATGATGGGCCCGATGCATCCCGTTTGCATTCCATAACTGCGGGAAGCACCATGCACTTACTAGTGGCCTCCAGCAATCACAGGCTCTTCTCCCGGGCTTCCCATTGATGTCTGGGGTCTGTAGACCCCTGCAGGCAGCAAAGCTCCAAAGCTGGTAATTTCCAAAAGTGAATATCAGTTTGTCTCAATTATACATAGTGTTGAGGTTGTGTTTTGAAACTCGTCTGCACCACAGTAGTTAGACCCATGCAAAAAAGGCACATTTTTTTTTTTTAAAGAATTTTTGCCGGTGTAATAACACTCTGCAATCTAATTCCAAGCAACCAGACCTTTGGCAGAAGTACTGAGATTGCATACCACATGGTGCAGATAATGTGCTATGAAGCTTCGACATCACAGTTTTATCCAAGCACACTTTTGTATGTCTCATAAATCAGTTAATCAAACAGGCGTAAGCATTGCTTAGTAGTATGTCTTGTTTATTCCTCTTTGTGAATGCAATTTGGACTATTCATGAATAATGCACAAGAGAATGTCTGCTTAAGCAGAAAAGACTTAGAGACATTTTTGGAGTTGTGTGAGTCGAGTTGGCATATAGGTAGCTGAATCATGCTTGTTCTCTTTTCAATGTAGTTGTGGGTAGATGAATTAATTGCTAGTTTACAACATATGCATTTATGTGAATGTCAGTGGGGAATCCCAGCAAGGCCAACCTAAACTTCCAAACTTACAATGTCAGTAGATTGAGTGATATTAAATTGGATAATGATCACTTGTACTATTTACAGCCTCTGGAAAGTGGAAGGTTAGCCTAGTTATCAGTATTTAGGGCCTGATTTAGATATTGGCAGACAAGTTACTCTATCGCAACGGTGACAAATTTACTGTATGCTGAAATCTAAATCCCATAGGATATAATACATACATGCCTACCCTCCTGATTCAGGTGGGAGACAATGGATTTCAAGGCCAGTCTTCCGCCTCCCGATTCCTGCATGTATAAATCCGATTCCTCTGCCAGCTTCAGCTGACAGGGACGGATCTTGTGTGACTTGGAGTCTTGTGTGACTTAAAGTATGCACTGCCGATAACCTGCTCCTTCGGACCAGTGTACATTTTTGTCACGCTCTCTGCTTGCCATAGGGCTTTATCCAAGCTCCGGACAAATAAGAGGAAAAACTGTATGACGTGTGAGCCTCAGTCGCACCACAGATCCATAGCCTGCACAGAGCAGTAATGACTATGATGGTCATTATGAACCTGGCGGGAAAGACCGCCCCGCCAGCAGTAACTACCGCCAACAGGCTGGCGTTCCTTACCACCATATAATGAAGCACACGAGAAGCAGCCAGCGGGCCAGGCACTCACCGCTATTGTGGTAGCGCCGTCAATGACGGCGGAGGCCATCTTCAGCAAGTCGGAAAGGCCCTACCCACCCACCATATAATGAAACACCACCCCGCCATCAGTTCCAGGGCGGGAACCACCGCAACGCAAAGCTTGGCGGAAACGACCCATATAAAAGGAAACACACACCGGAGGCACACAGAACATGCCGATGCCGACATGGGGCGACATGGTGCGAGAGTTGGAAATAATCTTAAGTACTTCTCCTTGCCATATTTCTCCAGGACTGTGACCGCCGACAAAGACGACAACAGTAAGTACCGCAGCCTAGCACACATGGGAGGTAAGGTCACAATTACACACCCACCCACACCGCAGCGCACACCCAACCCCTTCCAACACCCCAAGCCGTACATACCCTAACAAAATGTACTTACCAGACACAAGCCAACAAATACCTGCACCAATGCACACACCTGTGCACACCACACCCCACAGTGAAACGCTGCACAGCGGGTCAGTATTGCACCAACATGTCTGCTGGGCACTAAAATGTATTTTAAACAAATAATTATTAACGTCCAAACAAGGCCATAGGCCAGTCCATATTGAAGTCCTGGAAGGGCAACTATAGCCCACACTTGACTCCTACGATGAAAAGAATCCTCCAATTAGAAGGGGCATCAATGGGGCAGCCAGGCACCTCAGGGATCTGGGATCAGGGGTCGGGGTGGGGGGAACTCAGGTTTGGAAGGGTGGGGTCTTGGGCTTAGGTTTTGGAGGTGGAGAGGGTTTGGGCTTGCCCTTGAAAGGAGGAGGAGTGGGCCTGGACCGGGGGTTGGCAGAGGGACCAGGGGCAACACGAGCCTTCTTCCTCCCTGGGGAAGGGGTATGGGAATGGGAAGGGCAGACTGTGGAGGACTTTGAAGAGGAAGGAGTGGACTTGGGGAGGCCATGGGAACGTTTAGGGACAAGATGGGGTAGGTCAGTGGGTTCAAACAGGTCAACACGGGAGGAGAAAAGCTTTTAAGGTGCAGTTGGAGGGGTTTTGGAGACAGGGTTGGGAGTGGAGGTTGACAGAGTGGTGGTACATGGTGTAGGTGTGCTGGACGTGGATGCAGGTGCCTGTTCAGTATGCTTTTGTTTGGTGGATGTGTGTGGAGTGGATGAGTGCGAGCGTAAATGTGTTTTGGGAGAGGGGTGGTGGACACAGTGTGAGAAGATAGGCTGCCAGTGTATATGGATGTTGTGTGGGTATCTGCAGGTCTGGGGAGTGTGCTGCAAGTGTCTGTGAATGTAGTCGTGGTGAGTGCAGGTGTGGTGTCTGGAGTGCATAACTGGATATCAACTGTTGTGGTGACTGCAAGAATGGGGGCAGCAGCAGTGACTGAGGGTGCAGTGCATGTGGGTGTGCATGGTAGGGTGACAGACAGGGAGGAGGGGAAGGGCGACACAGTGTGGGAGGTGGATGTTGGTGTGTCTGCTCTGGTATGTTGGGTGTGTCTTTGTGCTTCTTGTGTGTTGATTTGGGAGCATGGCTGTCTGTATGTGTGCTTGGGATGGGTGAAGGGAGTGGGGTACTGGAAGGGGTAGAGTTGGTGGAAGGGGGATGGAGAGACCAGGGAGACTGGCGGCAGTTAAAGAGGAGGACAGAGCCTGAAATATCTCTGTAGGCCAGACATGGCAATGTGAATGCATTCAAGGTAGGCATCGCATTGCTGCATCTCAGATGAGAGCCCCTAGATGGCATTCACAATGGTTGTCTGACCTACAGAGATGTTTCTCAGGAGGTCAATAGCCTCCTGAGTGAGGGCAGCCGGGCTGACTGGGGCAGGAGAAGAGGTGCCTGGGCCAAAGGGACACCCACCCTCCTGGGTGAGCGGGCACAGGCAACTCTGTGGGGAGCTACTGGGAGGGCGGTGATGGTATAGGGGATGGAGGATGATGGCAAAAAATGGGTGGGCCCAGTAGGGTTTGCCACCACCAGGGAGCTGCCATCGGAGGAGAT
The DNA here is from genome assembly GCF_031143425.1 of Pleurodeles waltl. NCBI lineage: Eukaryota > Metazoa > Chordata > Amphibia > Caudata > Salamandridae > Pleurodeles > Pleurodeles waltl. The sequence goes on from NC_090442.1 coordinate 984,277,951, forward strand.
GGAGTCACTACATCCAGTGGTAGTTGCCTCCCCCGTGGTACTCCCCTCGCCCTCCGCCCCACTGGTCCCGTCGGTGTCAGTGATCTTTGCCTACTGGGACCTGTGGGCTGCAGCATCCCCACTCACCGGTGCCTCAGCTCCCTCACCAGATGATGCTAAGGCACACAAGGACACCGGAGCATAGAGGGGGGAACAGAGCAAGAAAGAAGTATGTCAATTCCAGGAAAAATATACATGTTGGGACACATACACTACCACCTTTCTCAGGCACTAACCCTCAGCAGACACAAAATATGATATGAATGTGCCCCTGACTGGTAGGCATGATCCCACAGACTACATTACCATCCTGGCCCTCTGCTACACTTTGCAATGGGAAACAATGGGAGACGATGCCAGGACAAAATATCTGAAAATCCATGAGGCTACATGCCTAAACAGGGGACCCCTCACAGGCCTACATTCCCAGCCATATCTACCTAAGGACACTATCCCACAGACATAGAGGGCGGCAGGACTGCAGGCACACACCTGTCTATGGGCCTGGCACCACAATGCATACACCCCATAGCACCTAACTACACTCATAGTAGCATCACAACAGTGTTGGTACTCACCCCCTTGTGGCTGCTGTGCTGCCTTCAAGCGCCCATCCAAATCTGGATAGGCCACCGTCAGAATGTGGGCCATTGGGGGGGGGGTCAGGGTCCAACGGGCACCCCTCTCTCGTTGTGAGGCAGTCCCCAGCTGGGCCTCTCCAGTCTTCCGGGCCCAGCACCACAGGTCCTCCCACTGCTTCCTGCAGTGGGTGCTCCGCCGGATGTAGACCCCCAGGGTCTACACTTCCTTGGCAATGGCTTGCCACAATCTTTTCTTCTAATGGGCGCTGACCTGCATGGGACACACAGAGTAAAGAAACAGATGTCAGTGTGGGTGCCCAATACCCAAATGACATGCCAGTTCAATCTGACAGAGCCTATGGAGACATACACATAGACAATAGCAGAGCCCAAAAATGCCAGACACACTGCAGGTAAGTATTCACACAGCCATGAAAAACGCATACAAGCATCCGCCACATTCACATACATTCAAGGAGGAGAAATAGCAACTCACCTGGTCTTCTGGTCGCCCATACAGCTTTGCATACAGGGGTAGGACCCCGTCCACCAGCTTCTCTAGCTCCTCTGTGAAGAAGGCCGGGGCCCGTTCCCCTGTAGCACGTGCCATCGGAAGGACCAGAGTCAGAACACAGCAGCACATGCAGTGGAGTTCTTCCCTACTCAAGGTGCAGGAGTCAAGAGGCAAGGGCATGGCAAAATGGTGGTATATACCACGGCGGTGTGCACTGTCACCGCCGGCAGTTATCATGATTGGCCCTGCTTCCCCATTGACCACAATGTTATCCAATGACCAGGTGCACGGCGGTGAACACCGTCTACAGCCATGACAACTAACGCCAGCGGAATTAGGTCACTTCCTACACTGCACTACCTGTACGGCAGAGGGCTGCCATTTTGCATCCACCATGCCTTCATAGTCTGGCCGAGGTCCTAGTCCATGGCTCCATTCCCTCTTTTCCTTCATCGACTACTGTTATAATTACTGGCCCTCCTCATAGAATCATAGTGGGAAGTGTGCCTACACTGTGATGCAATAAAACAATACACACCTCACCACACATTACCCTGACAGGATTACCACGTTCTTGGTGTCTGTGTGAGGGCCAATTGTGTTGCATGTACAACATAAATAGAGGAACCTTGTTATGGAAGTGTCCCAAATCAATGTGTCTCTCTTCCTCCCCCATAGGTACAGACCTATGTGGCGAGTGATGGCCCCATCTGTTTACAGACCCCTGGTAGATCTGGCCACCATGGAGCAACGTCACATCATTATCAATTACTGCCTGAATCGAGCCACATTCTGGGAACTCTGTTCACAAATGGAGCCTGATCTGATGCCAGCTAATAGGAATCCCCATGCCATACCTACAACTGTGCAAGTTCTATTTGTGCTAAATATTTTGGCCACAGGCTCATTCCAAGTGACAGTGGGCAGTTCAGCCACATCCAGTCGAATTTTTTTTATTCATTCGTGCAACACCTGCAAAGTTATGTCTAGTTTCCCCAAAGGGTTGATCTCACCACCATCAAATCAGGATTCTATGCTTTTGCAAATATCCCCCATGTGATAAGTGCCATTGATGGTACCCTCATAGTCCTCATATCCCCAAGAGTAAATGAACAGGTTTTCAGAAATCGTATAAACGTGCACTCCATTAATGTCCAATTGAAGTGTCCTGCTGATCAGTACATTTCTCATGTCAATGGAAGGTTCCCAGGATCAGTCCATGATTCCTTTGTACTGAATAACAGCAGTGTGCCACACATGATGGGACAACTACAGGGGGACAGAGCTTGGCTCATAGGTGAGTATGTATGGCAATGTATTAGTTACATACCTGACAGACAGGCTGTATGCTAGTAGAAAGTGTGTGTTTTATCCTTCTTTCACCCACTTTTCCAAGGGATTTTGGCTACCCAAACATACAGTGGCTCGGGACACCTGTGAGAAATGCCAGGACAGATGCAGAAATCCATTATAAGGAGGCACATGGTCGCACTAGGATGGTGATTGAGCGGACCATAGGACTCCTGAAGGCAAGATTTTGTTGCCTGCATCTCTCTGGAGGATCCCTGTGCAATGTCACTGATAAGGTGTGTCAGATAGTGGTGGCCTGCTGCATGCTGCACAACTTGGCTGCGAGGAAAGCTATCCCACTTCTGGAAGAGGAGGATGCTGTCCATCAACCCCTGCCACCTCAGAGGATGGATGAGAGTGATGGAGAAGAAAAGGGGGAAGGCATCAACTCCAAAACCCAGCTAACCTGGCTATACTTCCAGTGACTCTCAGGTACATTTTCTATTAGGCAAATGGGTTTACTTCATTGTTTCAGGGTGACTTATGTACTAAGTACCAAAACACACAGTGCTGTGTGTCCATGGGTATATTTCACTAAGGTGTTTTTGGGGAACCACCCCTGTGGCACATTCATGTATTGTAGTGTGTGTGATGTTACTGATGACACCTCATAGTTACCTGTTTGCAGCGTTGATAGAGGTTAGAATCAATATCCCTCAGACAGTGTACTTGTCTGGAGTAGGTCTGCATGCTTCATTATGAGACATCAGTGTTTTTTGGGCAGGGGCACACTATTCTTTTGGCACGTTGCCATGTGTCTACACTCTGGTGATGGGTGCCAATCTACATCACTGTATGATAGAAATTGTGCTAGGTCACATGTTGCTAATATTATTGATGACATAAGTGATACTTGTGCACTCTCCCCTATGTTGCAATTGGTGAATTATGTGTGTCTGTACATCAGAAATGGAAATTGTGAAGTATTGTGTTTGACCAGTGCAGTACTGATTTGTAACATTTACCTTGCAGACAGATGCTGCTGTGGTGTCCCTCACCAGTGATCTGGCAACTTTATGAATGAAGAAAGAGATGTGTGTTTACAGCAATGGAATGTACAACGTGACATACTTCAAACACTGCAGTCTGTTAGTCCCCCTCCTGCAATAAAAGCGGCATTATGATGGAAACAGGCTAATACATACACAATAACATTTGATTGCTTATATTAAATAAGGACAGATATTATGTGTGTGTAAGCATATTTATTTGAAGATAATACATTAGTGATGGGACAGTGGAAGTGAGTGGGCACATGCTGAACAATATACTCTGGTATATTTCCATAGCTGTGGGGAGCACAGAGTCCATGGGGCCATTGGAAGATGGTGAAATGGCAGTGGCATGTCAACAGGGTAGCTCAGTGGCACACAAGGGAGACAGTTCAGGGCAGAGTCACTTCCTGGTGGTGGGCTTGATCTTGGCTGGTGTTTCACTGGGATGTCTGGGTCTGAGGCTTCGTTTGCGAAGGGGAACCTGGGATGCAGGGGAAGGAGGACTGGTGTCCTGTGAGTCCTCTGGCAGTGCCACCAGTCCAGTAGCTGCTGCAGATGTAGATGGCAGGGCAGTGTCCTGGCTAGTGGAAGGGGCCTGCAGGTGGGTGGAGGACTCAGGCTGGAAGTTGGTCTGGCGCTGCAGCACCTCTGCAATGGAGGCCATGGTAGCATTGAGGTGTTTCCATTGCTCCATGGCCTCCTGGTGGTGTCCTACCTGTAGCCTCTGATTCCCCTCCAACGTGGCCAGGATCTGGGCCATCCTGTTCTGGGAATGGTGGTATGCTCCCAGGACCTCAGCATTGGCCTCCTGGACAGCAGCATCCCTCCTTAGGCCACCCCCCGGACCCACTGATACCCTCCCACTGGCCCTAGCCCCCTGTGCCTGTGTCCTCTGCACAGGTCTGGCAAGCCCACTTACACTGTGTCCTTCATCATCCTCCCTGGTGGTGGGTGGATACTAAGGCCCCTGTACAGGTGGACAGACAGTCCATGGCCTGGAGACACTGGTGTGGGGGCATTGGGCCAGAGCTGATGGTGGTGGCTGAGTGGTAGGGATGTCAATGGTGTCCTCTGTGGGGCTTCTGGAGGGTGACTGTCCAGGACTGTGGGATTGCCCAGGGATGTCCTCTGTGTCCAGACATCCCTCTGCACTCTCCTGAGTGGGACCTTCGTCTTCAGGTGGAGGACTGGCACTCATTGACATCTCTGTCCAGGTGGCATGGGTGGTGGTGCCTGTGTGTGAAAGAATAGAGATGTGGGTGTCCTGCACTTTCTTGTGCATAATGGTGTGTGTGTTTGTGTAGTGGCAGTGCTGTATGGGATATGGCATTGGCAGTACTGTTCCTTGGTCTCATTGGGGTAGTTTGGGTATTTTTCTGGGTGTTGATTGCATTTGTCTTGTATGTCTCCTGTCTACTGCTCCTTTTACAGTCATTGCCATATCTCTTGCAGCACTGGTCACCAGTAATTGGTGGTTACATTCCCATTTAGTAGCATGCAGTGCCCCTTCATGTTCTTTTTGATGCATTTAATGAGGGGGAGGTACTGCATTCTGGGTGTTGTGCTCTTGACAATACGTGCATGAGTTGGTGACTGTGCACAGGGGGCTGGATAGTGATTTGTATGGGAGGTTGTGAGCATGCAGGAAACTTGGATAGGAGTTTCTGGGTGTTGTGGGCTGGGTAGGGGATGGGGCATGGTGGTAGTGAGAGGGATGGGGTGATACATGCATTACAGGTGTGGTGACTGTTAGGGTATTGTAGTGGACTTACTTGAGTCCAGTCCTCCAGGGAGTCCAGTGAGGCCCTCTGGGTGAAGGACAGCCAAGACCCTCTCCTCCCAGTCGGTGTATTCAGGGGGGAGGCGATGGGGGACCACTGCCAGTCTTCTGTACCGCAGTGTTGTGTCATGATGCCATGGAATGCACCTTCCTCTGCAGGTCCTTCCATCTCTTCCTGATGTCATCCCTTGTGCATAGATGGTTTCCCACAACGTTGACCTTGTTGACTATCCTCTGCCATAGCTCCATCTTCTTGGCCAAGGGCGTCTGCTGCACATGTGCCCTGAATAGCTGTGGCTCGACCCTGAGTATTTCGTCCACCATGGTCCTTAGCTCCCTGTCGGTGAAGCGGGGGTGCTTAGGGGGTGCCATGGTGTGTGTTGTGGGTGGTGTGTTGTAGTTGAGTTGGTGACGGTGCTGTTATTTGGTTGGGTGTGTGGTTTGTGATGGTGGGTGTGCAGTGTTTGAGTTTTGGTGGTGGTTTTGTGTGTGTGTGTGACTAGTGTGATGGTTAGTTCAGTGTATGCGTGTTGAGGTGTCAATATCTGTTGTGCTATTGGCATTGCAAATGATTGTGGGGTGTGTATGTGTGAGGGTGGGTGTGTGAGGTGTGTGGATGTGTGTCAGGTGTGTGCTTTTCAAATTTGCCAGTGTGTGCATTTGTTCCTGACGGGCTCCATTGCTGACCGCGACGGTCCATACCACCAATGGTCGTTCGACATTCACTGACCGCTGCACTGATTTGTGCATCATTATTTGGTGGGCAGGAGGTTTGTATGCATGGCGGGGTGATGTGTACTGCATTTCCGCCATCGTTGGTCCTGGCGGTGGATGGAGGTTGTCAATTTCTTGGCGCTTTGTCTTTTTGGCATCAATATACGGCGGTATGCAGTCCGTCGTCACTGGCGGTCTTTTGTCGGCCGTCAGCACAGCAGTCAGCGGTGTTTGCTGCCAAGTTCATAATGAGGGCCTATATTTCACCTGTTCCAGTTTCTGTATGGGGTGACTGCTGCCCATATCACAGAAAAGACCTGTCTGTGCTGCCGCCAGAGACTGATGAGAGGCTCATAAGAAATATCATCCAAATAAGAGAAGAGAGGAGGCATCACTACTCTAGAGCTAGTCTTCAAGTTCTTGGTGAGTGTTTGTAAACCTACCATTACTTTTGACAAATGGGTAGAGTAAAAACACTGGTATGTCAGCTTGCATGCAAACATTTTAGAACAGCAAAGAGGGAGATTTTTTCCCCATTGACCTCTAATGAGGCATGGTCAATTTCAGGCATGAGACACCGAAAATAAAGCAATTTTTTTGCTTGAGAACCAGGAGTCTCCCGGTCTTTTGGCATGTATGCCTCAGTGCGGATTAAAAGCTTCAACAAACATGGGCCCCACAACCCTGGATCGCATGGGCTTCCACTTGTCACTATCTATAACCACTTTGTTTGCACAGAAGTGCCAACTGTATTCAAGCGGTAAAGTAGCATCTGGCTGGTGTCAACATTTCACAAAACTGTCAAGTGGTCCTGTTAGAGCGGATGTTTTAATAAAAATATTAATGAATATTCATCTATTTTGAGTAATGGATTTGCGTAGAAAATGTAATAATGTAGAAATACATTAATGCACGTATTTTAAAATGTGTCCACATGAGTGCCCGCCAGTGTTCATGAAGTGTACTTATTAATGGCTTATTAATATGAAATATGGAACTTATGTTTGATTAGTGTAGTAGTACATCATAATTAGGTTAATGCATTATGTATTAGCTTTATTAATTGAAAACCTTGACTTAGTGGAGGTCTTGGCCTAGTTGCACGGCCTCATGTCAAGCTGTATTTCTTAGGCATTTAATAAAGTGTCTGCTTAGAGAATTAAATTGTGATTTTCCACTGTGCTTCCCAAATGTGCTCCTAGCTAAAAGTCTTTCTCATGAGAACTGCTTGCTAGAAGATGTTCTTGCTAAATGTAACATTGTAAGTGTAATATGTGTAAGACTGACTTTCTCAGGAGGGAACAATAACCACACTGACTGGAGTATAAGCGGCAACAATATTGTTACCTGACGAGCCAGATGATGAGAACGGGACAAGAGGAGCTAATCATCAACATGTGAACCGTGTACTAGTAGAAATGTAATTTGAAGTTTTAGTTTTATTGGACAAAGTGTGAACATGCAATCCCTTGACCAATAGGGACTTGGGAAGTAGTTTTAGGAAATCTAACTTAGCCGGACTGCACAGAGAGAAGACACCCTCACTCATGCCCATCTTCTGTCCTGAGAAGACGTGCTTAACTGTACTGCTTAAAGACTTTGGCCCATATTTATACTTTTTGACGCAAAACTGCGCTAACGCAGTTTTGCGTAAAAAAAATTAGCGCCGGCTAACGCCATTCTGAAGCGCCATGCGGGCGCCGTATTTATTGAATGACGTTAGCCGCCGGCGCCGTCTGGTGTGCGTTAAAAAAAACAACGTACACCAGGCAGCGCTGGCGTAGGGGAAAATGGAGCTTGGGCGTCAAGAAATGGGGCAAGTCAGGTTGAGGCAATTTTTGCGCCTCAACCCGATTTGCGCCATTTTTTTTTCACTCCCAACCCCCATAGAAATGACTCCTGTCTTAGCAAAGACAGGAGTCATGCCCCCTTGCCCAATGGCCATGCCCAGGGGACTTCTGTCCCCTGGGCATGGTCATTGGGCATAGTGGCATGTAGGGGGGCACAAATCAGGCCCCCCTATGCCACAAAAAAAAATTAAAAAAAATACTTACCTGAACTTACCTTAATGTCCCTGGGATGGGTCCCTCCATCCTTGGGTGTCCTCCTGGGGTGGGCAAGGGTGACAGGGGGGGTCCCTGGGGGCATGGGAGGGCACCTCTGGGCTCCTTCAGAGCCCACAGGTCCCTTAACGCCTGCCTTTTGCAGGCGCTAAAAAACGGCGCAAAAGCGGCCGTACGTCATTTTTTTTGACCCGCCCACTCCCGGGCGTGATTTTTGCCCGGGAGTATAAATCCGACGCACATGCCTCGGAGTCGATTTTTTAGACGTGAACGCCTACCTTGCATCTCATTAACGCAAAGTAGGTGTCCACGCAAAAAAATGACGCTAACTCCATGGACTTTGGCGCTAGACGCATCTAACGCCAAAGTATAAATATGAAGTTAGTTTTGCGTCGAAATTGCGTCAAAAAAAACGACGCAATTCCGGCGCAAACGGAGTATAAATATGCCCCTTTGCGTTTTCTGAACTTTGATGCTGAATCCTGATCCCTAGCTGACCGAACTGATGTCCTGATGACGAAGACTAACTTTGCTTGCCGATCCAATTGAGGAGTGGTATACTACCACTGACATCGTTTGCTATGTCTATTTGCTTTTTCTTTCTAGGTACCAACAGCGCTATTTTGGTAGAGCCATAGTTAGATGTTTTTCCAAATTTGTGTTGACTAAATTGTTTGCATGAAGCCCAACAAGTTAATGCTAATCTGGTGTTAGCTAGGATCCTCACTAATGAAAGTTTGCTGTAGGGAATAACAATCAATGGTGGTCATTCTAACCCTGGCGGTAAAGACCGCCGACTTTCCGCTGCCCTTGAGAATCCTCCATGGCGGCGGAGCGCGCTCCGCCGCCATGGGGATTCTGACACCCCCTACCGCCATCCTGTTCCTGGTGGGTCTCCCGCCAGGAACAGGATGGCGGTAGGGGGTGCCGCGGGGCCCCTGGGGGCCCCTGCAGTGCCCATGCCAATGGCATGGGCACTGCAGGGGCCCCCGTAAGAGGGCCCCACCTTGTATTTCAGTGTCTGCTTTGCAGACACTGAAATACGCGACGGGTGCCACTGCACCCGTCGCACCTTCCCACTCCGCCGGCTCAATCCTGAGCCGGCGTCCTTGTGGGAAGGCTGTTTCCCACTGGGCTGGCGGGCGGCCTTTTGGCAGTCGCCCGCCAGCCCAGTGGGAAACCCAGAATGACCGCCGCGGTCTTTCGACCGCGGTACAGTCTTCTGGCGGTTCCCGCTTGGCGGCCGGCTCCCGCCGCCCGCCAACATCGGAATCACCCCCAATGTATTTTCTTTGCTGAATCTAAATGTATGTGATATAATTTGCGCAATTGTTCTTGTTATTACTTTGCACCGCATCTTTAGCATGTGTAATTGTTCAAGCTTTGCTTAGCTTGCATTTCTCTCATAGATTTGGACAGCCAGTGTTGTTTCTGTATGTTTATCATCTCATATTGGGATTATTTTATGTGACATTAGCATTCTAGCTAACATTATAGCTAGCATTAGCATAATATAGGGAAATAAATATTCTAACTTTTATTAAAAGGTGTGGTTATTCATGACTGAAAAGTCATGGTGTGTGATAATTACTGACTCCAATTGATTACTAATGCTATTGATTATCAATTTTATTGATTGGTTGTTGATTATTGATCTGCATGTATTGGAGATATGGTGGGAACATCTTAATTGCGAGGCAAAAGGTTCATCGACCTAGTCGCGTCCCCTTGTAAGTTTACTTATTACGGTCTGACGCGGCATGTGCGATTCCTTCAGCCAGCCCTGGCTTTTTATCACACTACTCTACATTCTGAGTTTTATTTTTAGATTAAAATTATGGCCTTAGATATCACAGCATGCTCAGCGCAGACACCCAAAAAGCCAGGACATTGGGGAGGGGAGGGGAGAGGAGTCTTCTGCCAACAGGGACTGGTCTAGTGAGACTTTGAGTTTGCACTGCCAGTAACCTGCTCCTGGAGCCAGTTCACAAAACGTTTATGACGCTCTCTGTGCCTTCCATAGTGCTTTCCACTGTGCTCCTGACAGGTACGGGAAAAAAACTAGATGTACATTTCAGATACAGATATCTGTTCCTGCGGCAGCAAACTTACAAGTCCCCCACATGACTATAGACACGATTCAGGCCTCAATAGAAGTAAATAGGAGACATATATTCTCCTGATGATTTTTAAAAAACCTCCCATTTTCCTCTTTTAAAATGTTGGCATGTATGATAATGGGATTTAGATTTTGGCGGATGCGATATCCATCACCGTTGTGATGGACTAACTTGTCCGCCAATGTCTATATCAGGCCCTTAGTCCGCTTAATTCAGCTTCTGAAGGAGTTAAACTCTACACACTTTACAAAAACACAAAGGTGTTAAAGATTTAGTTGAAAATAAACACACTGTCTTAAGTTGAAGTCACAATTTCCCACGCTGCGTCATCCCCTGGCTACAAGTTAGGACATCTTCTAAACAGCCTGACTTTGAAGATTTATTTTTCCAAAAGTGTAGTGTTGTCGAATTCTTCAGCCTTCCTCTAAATTGGTAATTGATGAAACTGCAGTTTTTGTGGCGCAACAAAGAGAACCCAATGAAGAAATAATTTGGTTCATCGTGTCTCTGTTTATCAGACACAGGCATCTGTTTTCTGGGACCTACATTGGCACATGTCAGGACCTCAGACGATTGTTTACATCATGCTCACCTGGGATGATGGCATTTACCTTGAGCACATCTAAGAGCTTTTGTCAGGCGTATATGGTTGCACAATGTAAAATATATTTATGAAAACAAGCAGACAACCACTTAACTTAGGTGTCAAATAACATCCAGCTAATCATGCTGAGATTCAGAAGTTCAAACACAACCTTACCCTTTTTTACAAACAGAAACATACTTCCTTTACTGCTCAATTAATCCAAGACAACAATCCGTTGAAATCCAACGATGGGAAGAGTGGTAAGAGAGTCCATGCAGTGAAATAGTTTCAGCTCTTTTTATTGTACTGCATTCACCAGTATATATCACAGCCGCCACCGAACAAGCCACCACCCAACTGATCACTGGTTGTCCAGGACACCCGACAATTCCATATGATGCTCCCTAGACTCTATAGGTTACATTAGAGTTAAAGGGACAGAGAAACGTTACAACACATCGCCCTAAGTATAAAATAACTAGCGAACTGTAATGACCAATAAAAAGTTTAAATAACTAAAAACATAACAGAAAAATATAACATACAAAACTAATTGGGTTTTGGAGTCATAGGCTAAATGTCAAAAGAAGATAAAACAATACCTATGCAAAAAATAATATCAAAACGATAACGTTAAAAGTGAATTTATAATCTGATGTTGGTTTATTCTAATGGAACATAGAATAACCCTTGGGCTTCAGTAGTAATCCTTCAAGTAAGAGGGCACCGTCCTGAATTGAGAGGTTTCTCGCGACCTACCCGCACCTCTATCCTCGTGGTCTCTTCGTTTATGTTCGTATTTTATATTGGTCTTGTCAGTGTTGTCATTTTGACCTCTCCCCCACCCACAACAGCAACTTCTGTTTTTTGTTTGGGTCTTATGCACTTTCACACGTCGGTTGAATCCCCATCCTCATCACCAATGTTAAGTGTATCCACGCAGTGAGATAGTTTCAGCTCTCGTTATTGCATCCACCAATATATAGCACAGTCACCACTGGAGAAGCCACCAACCAACTGATCACAGGTTATCCAGGGCACCACACAGTTCCATATGATGCCACCAAGACTCTACAGGTTAAATTAGAACTAAAGGGGCCGAGTCAGGTTACAGCAAAGAGCCCTGTGGGGAAAAAAAGAAAAAGAGGAGAGTCTTGTCGATTGCAGCCTGTTAGGGAAATACATGCTGCCACCTCCCCATAAACTTCCACAGCCTTTGGTTGTCTTCTTTGAGACATGCCTATGTGTCATGCTTTTAGCCAGCAGTCGGCTCCAATGTGGCCAGTCTTTCAGTCTCCTTACTGTTGTGACACAGTCCACCATTCAACAGGTGACTGCTTGTTAGACCTCTGTTTTCCATATCACTAGTAATTCACTGTAGTGTCTCATTCAGGGTCCTCCAAACAGACCTTCAGTAGAATAGTTCTATGTGCATTGTTTATATACTGTTATATGCATAAGCAGATAGTAATTTATATCTGACCTGGTGTACCTAACCTATATTGTGTCATAGCCATTATGTCTGTATTTAACCTGCTGAGTAAGATTATTTTGTATAGGGTATTTAAAAAAATTGTAGTTTCCATGCTGTCATTGAGTCCTTTGAGTTAGAGGCTGTCCAGTTTCTTCATCTAAATTCCTGCTCACGTATCTGTTGTCAAATCTGGGTCTGTTTTACAGTGAAATAAAAGTGAACTTTGGAACACACAGATTCTAAACAAGCTTTGAAATAAAAAACAATATTACAACAGGAAGTGCAGAATCGGTGTGGCGCAAGACTGCTGCGAAATACCCAAGAGTACTCCAAGAGTGAGCAAGCTTTACATATGTCAAGGAAAAAAAGAAATGCACTTGGACTTAGATATTTGGATTACAATATGTTCCAACTTCACCAGCCATGCCCCCTTTAAAATTGCTCCTGTAGATGAAATTATAGCATTTCTCGTGGTGTTGCTGAGGGACAGCCATAATTAACATCCTGTTATCATGGTTCAAGACCAGGTCTTATACCTTCTAGATGATTCAATGATGTGGCCTAACTAACACTTTCCATTGGTTCTTTCTTTCCTGGATCTTTAAAGAATCTGAACATTCTGGCAACTGATTGGTGGTCCTCCGCCAAAGCTTAATATTGGAACAAGTGGCTAAGATTTTGCTACTTGACTTTGTTAATTAATATCAATTTCTCACTTGCTCAGTGAATGACATTGTGTTCTTACCATCAGTAGACCTACCTAGAGCCCCTCAAGGTTTACAGAAACAGGCCATGGGAATGATATTTGATGAGTTTAATGCATCAATGCCGTCCAGTAAGACATCCTGAGGTCTTATGTAGTCTCAACCTGGTTGTCACAAGATTTATGTCCAAACCGTTTAGGCCCATATTTATACTTTTTTAGCGCCGCATTTGCAACATTTGTTGATGCAAAAGCGGCGCAAACTTGCAAAATACGCGGCACTAATGCGGCACTAAAAAAGTATAAATATGGGCCTTAGACTCTTATCACTGTTTAATATGATGCTCTGTCTTGGAAGATGTCCTTTCTGTTTTTTTGTGTTTCAGTTGAATGAAGAGTTATTTATTTTCATGTTTTTCTCCTAGCTACAACATCCTCAGCTGAGAAGATGGTGAACAAAGTAGATTTTAGTTGCGCATTACATTCTGTACATTCATGGCTAGTACCATGGCTTTGTGTTCTACATATCAATTCTTTGTCACTTTCAGAGCAGTAAAATCAAAACCCTGGAAACTGGCCCGAATTCCGCACTGCACGCTCTATGCTGGTTGGCCCTGTCTTTGGGCACTTTTAAGTATCTCTGCGCAGTGCATCCCAGCAACCCAGCAGCTGGATAGAAGTAGACTAACTGGAACAAAGACCTTTTTGGGAGGTCTCTTGGAAAACTTTTAGAAGACCTTGTTTGTGATCAGAAGGGAAGTAGCCAGCAAGATGGGCAGTGCAAAATTGCCCACGTAGGGTAGACTTTCAGACCTTTACCTTCACAGACCACCCGCCTATCCCCCACATAGATTTCTGGCCCAAGACTGGCACAGTTTAAACCCCAGCTAGCGTATGGCTAACCTGTGCTCAGCACGGCAACAGCCAGGTGACCGAAATGCGCACAAGAAGCTCTCTACTACTGAAGGTTCAGACAAAAGATTGTCGAGGGCACTTGGGGCGCGAGCCACCTATGGAAAGAGAAAACAGGGGGAACTCCCCTCCCCCAAACGTTGCAGTGAAATAGTATTTTAAAATGATCTCCTATAGAAACAAAGGAACCTGTAGAAACATAGGAAACTATGGAGTCACAGCCTGCCTCCCCGCTGGAATATGGAAGTATTACAAGCTTTAAAAAATTGAATCACCTGAGCAAGGATAGCGCAGTTCTTTAGCAGGATCTCTAACACCAGTGGTTAACCAGCAATATGTTTACTCCACCCAATATCCTGTGGCAACTAAGGAGCCCCTGACCCAGACCATACTAAACAGCCAAGCGAGAACACTCGCTTCTCTCCAGTGCTTCAGAAACACTTCCCAGACTGCCTCCCACAATAAATCCTGTATAAGGATCGGAAAAAAGGATCCTTTTCAAAAGGAGCCCCAAGCCTTCTTGTCTTTTCACTCAATAACCAAGTTGTAAGTCTGAAGGAGGAGGACCTGCTAACGACATTGTCCTGGCCCTTGTCCCCAGAAATTATATTAGTGCCCACATTAGCCTTCAAGTCCCTTCAGAGGGCTCCTGCGGTCAAGGTCGCCATGGTCCCTAAGCAGTGCCAATCAAGCGAAGACTTCCATCTAGAAATCCCAAAACAAGACTCAAACACATTCTTTTTATCAAACACAGAGGGTACTGCAGGAGAAAATTGTTAGTGTTGGTAGTCAGCCGTAGAAAGTACCCTGACAACGATAAGTCAGGAAGTCAGAATGCATGCAGAGAAATTAGATACACAAGTATTAATCCTTCAATCACTGGCGGATTACGTCAAAATAAATACTGCATGATTAGATTATTTAAACTCTGTATTCGTGAAAGCCCAGCAAATGGCGGACAAGTCTTTCAATCCATGTTACTGCCAACTTCTTCTAGGAAACAATTTCGGCCTTGCCTGGGATGGTGTCCAACCTAGTGACTGAGTGCAAAGCAAATAAGTCCATTAGCAGGCTAAGACCTGCTCCTGAACCATTGAATATTAAAGCCAGAATACCATCTTGTCCGAGCACTGATTTTTACCTGTACCGCCACCTGACAATCAAGTCCTGGAAATGCTTAACCTACCTGACCTGAAGCCCAGGGAGGAGGGCACAGCAGTCTCACAAGGCAGTGAATCTTTTAGTTCAATGAGCAACGATCCTTGCAAACCAAATAAGCCTACTAGCAGGCCAAAACCTGCACCCGAAACCTTGAATACCAAAGCTAGAACACTAACCGGTCCCTGCACTGATTACTTAACCTGAACTGTCATCTCACAATCAAGCCTTGAAAATCACTAATCTCCCTGAGGTTATGCCTAATGTGGAGGGCATTGCAGACTCTTGAGTCATTGAATCATCCAGCCCAACGAGTGGCAATCCTTGTGGGGATGGGCGGTTACACTCGCCCAATGAAGAATGCCCCAGGACACATCTATTGTAGAAGAACGTTTATTCCAAGTTAAGGGAACCACGACAGCGAGAGCCACAACCATCCGAGTCGAGAGTCTGTCACCAACTGACGGCCGACTCGAACACAGAGTGTTTGACTACGTTACCTGACTCGAGAACACATAGTTAAAAGAAAACAGGAAACATAAGAGTAATAACAGAAATGGTAACAGCATAAATGACAAATGATATTCCAATAATAACAAAGCATATTACAATCCTCAAGTAAATAAGCTCTCAAAAAAGAACAGAAAGCGCCTGAGGAAGCTTAATAAGAAACATAAATACCAGATAAAATCAGATTAAAAACAATTCCTACATTCAAATATCTACTATAGAGAACAAGCCAAGGAGCACTTTCCCCGTGAAGGAGAAATAATTAGTTACAATCGACCCCTCGCCTAGTGGTTTGCAACCTCCCCCTGAGGTAATACAATCAGTTCAGATCTCCCGAATGTCCAGATCTCCTGCAGTTCCTGGTAGGGGTAGCGCTGTTCCCCTTCCACACACCCCCACACCTCCGTAATGATGTCAGCGCGCGATTGCGCGCTGGTATCATTACCCACTGCCGGTCGCACTGGAAGCCATTTTCTTCCAGTGCGACGAAAGCAGAAACAGGTGAGTTTCTCCTCCGGCGGGTGGGGGGTTTGGGCCAAAGAGGCACCGGGGGAAAGGAAAGGCTTTTCCTTTCCCCTGGTGTCTCTTTGAGCATTCTGCTGCCCGATCTCATTGCGATCGGGCAGCAGGAATGCCCACTAGAAGCCAGGGATTTTCCTTTTTTTTGTTTTAGTGTGCTGTTTGTGTGTGGGGAGCGGCCCCTTGGGCAAGGGTCGCTCCCATTTGGGGGGCATGTTTAAATGGCCATTTCTGCCCCCCCTTGGGGGCAGATCGGCCTAATATTTTTAGGCCGATCTGCCCCCAAGGGGGGCAGAAGCCACTAAACGCCAGGGATTTTTTAATTTTATTTACTGTACAGTAATGTGTGTGTCAGGAGCGGCCCCTTGGGCAAGGGTCGCTCCCATTTAGGGGCATGTTTGAATGGCCATTTCTGCCCCCCTTGGGGACAGATCAGCCTAATATTTTTAGGCCGATTTGGGGGCAGAAGCCACTAGACACCAGGGATTTATTTTTTTTGTTTTACGTTTTACATTTTTAGCGTTGGGGAGCGGCCCCTTGGGCAAGGGTCGCTCCCTTTTGGGGACATGTTTATTGTGGCCATTTCTGCCCCCCTTGGGGGCAGATCGGGGCAGAAGCCACTTAGACACCAGGGATAGTGTGTGTGTGTGTGTGTTAGTGGAGGGGGGCAACCCCTTGGGCAAGGGTCGCCCCCCTTTGGGGGCACGTGTACCAAGGCCATTTCTGCCCCCCTTGGGGACAGATCAGCCTATTATTTTTAGGCTGAGGGCAGAAACCACTAGAACGCCAGGGATTTTTTAAAATATGTTTATTAATGTGGGGGGCATTGAACTGTTGCCCATTTCTGCCCCCCTGGGCCTATTTTTATTAGGCCCATCTGCCCCCAAGGGGGGCAGAAGCCACGTAGGCACCTGGGATAGTGTGTATGTGGTTTGTTTTTTGTTTGGGGGTGGGCCCTTGGGCAAGGGTCGCTCCCCCTGGGGACACACTACTAAAGGTATTTTCTGCCTTCCTTGGGGCAGCTAGGCCTATTTTTTAGTAGGCCCATCTGCCCCTATGGCAGAATCCACTTAGGCACCAATTTCTAAATGCTTGATGGTGGGATGTTTGTCAACTGACGAAGTATTTGCATTTGTTCTAGTTCAAAGCTTTTGCTTTCTTTGCTGTGGCTCCTTGCGGTTTTGGCAGTGGTTGACCTGCGGTTTGCATAGTTGCATGTTTTAGGTAAGTAAAAACAATTTACTCCAAAGGAGTATTGTTGCCATGCATGAATGACATGTTTGTAGGTGGTGTACTAAATGCAGGTTTGTGTGAAATTGTCCTTAGATTTGTGTACAATGATATGTGTGCTGTCTTATTTCTAATTTGCTTTTCTTTCTTTCTTTTTAGTGGGATATCATTGGTGATTGCTGTGTCTGTGCAGAGTAGTTGCTGGTGATTCATGCTTTTTCAGGCAAGTGAGCAGTATAGTTTTTGAGTTTATAACTCTTACTAATAAAGCTACACTTTATTACTTATCTTACACAGTGCTGGTTGTTGGTGGTGCATTTGTCCAGTTAATTTTCATAGGAAAGATCATGGCTAGCCGCAGGATGACCACTCAGCAGGTGGTTGGTATGCTTTTTGAATCATTGTCTGATCATGATTATGAGACGGACTCTGCATCTGAGGCAGAGGAGGAAGTGAGGGATTCTGGCAGTGAAGTTTCTGCCGGAGAGGAATCTTCTGATGAGGAAGCCACACTCAGTGCAGCTGAAGGGCCTGTTTCAGAGGAGGACACTGATGTGCCATTAGTGCAGCAACCTGGGGCTGAAAGGTTTCCCATTAGAAGACCTGAACTCTGGGTTGCCCCAAACATGGAGCAGCCAGAGTTGCCTGCCTTTACTGGTCTCCCAGGGTGTAAAGTCAATACTGAGAACTTTTTGCCTGTCAATTTCTTTGAGTTATTTGCGGATGATGTGTTTTTGGAAGAGATTGTTCAGCAGACTAATTTGTATGCGGAGCAGTATTTGAGGGACAATGCTGCTAGACTTAGGCCGCACTCTAGAGCTGCCCAGTGGATTCCCACAAATTTGGAGGAGATGAAAAGGTTTTTAGGTTTGACTCTTTTGATGGGGTTGATAAGGAAGCCGTCACTGGCTTCTTATTGGTCTACTAGTCCCTTGATGGCAACAGGTATATTTCCTGCAACAATGAGTCGTAATCGGTATTTGCTTCTTCTTAGGATGCTGCATTTTATTGACAATGCATTAGCCTTGCCACGAGATCACCCTGATTCTGACCGTCTTTTTAAGATTAGGCCTGTCCTTGATCATTTTGTAGATCGTTTTTCAGAGGTCTATGTTCCAGACAAAGAAATAGCTGTGGACGAGTCTTTGGTCCTCTTCAAGGGTCGTTTGGTTTTTAGGCAGTACATTCCTAGCAAGAGGGCACGATGTGTAATTAAATTGCATATGCTGTCTGAAAGTAGTACAGGATATGTGTATAATTTCCGTGTCTACACTGGTAGGGATTCCAGTATTGACCCCCCTGGTTGTCCTCCCACTTTTAGAGTTACTGAGAAAATTGTGTGGGAACTTGGTAGACGACTGGTCAACAAAGGTCACCATTTGTATGTAAATTACTTTTACACGGAGTGCAGTTGTTCAAGGAATTGTAAAGAGTGGACACTGTTGCTTGTGGCACAATTTCTTTTAACCGGAAAGGTTATCCAAGGGAGCTTGTCTGTAAAAAACTTGAGAGGGGACAGTGCAGTGCCTTGCAGAATGATGAGCTGCTAGCTTTGAAGTTTTCAGACAGGAGGGATGTCTACATGCTAAGTACCATCCATGATGAGAGTACGTCCCCGTGACTGTTTGGGGCCAGGTTGCTGAAGTGCACAAACCTGTGTGCAATTTAGATTATAATAAGCACATGGGAGGTGTAGATAGAGTTGATCAGAGGTTGGAACCTTATACTGCTATTCGTAAGTCTTACATTTGGTATAAGACGTTAGCAATTCACCTCTTCCACTTATCAACTTTTAATGCTTTTATTGTGTTTAAGGATAGGTCTCCAGAGTCAAAGATGACATTTGTGAAATTTCAGTAGTCAGTGATAGAGAGACTTATTGTGGTGGAACAGGCCAGAGTTCCTAGAGAAGCAGTGGTGGAGGATGTGGCTAAATTGAAAGATCATCACTTTGCTGAGCACATTCCTCCCACACCCAAAAAAGACCTTCCAGCTAAGAAATGTAGAGTGTGTTTTCGAAGAGGTATCCGGAGGGAGACTCGAATGTACTGCCCAGATTGTCCTTCAAAGCCTGGGCTGTATGTGGGTGGTTGTTTTAAGAATTACCACACCCAGAAGAATTACTGGGAACAACCATGAGTGTAAACTCATGTCTGTTTTGTATTTTCATGTGTTCAGTTTCATGGTTACCATTTCTGTCATGTACTTAGTTAGAGCTTTTGTGTTTGTAGTTTTGTAATTATTTCTAATTAGTTAGGGGTTTCTTTGTTTAAAAAAAAAAAGAAAGTGATGCCATTGTGTGTGGAGTGGGGCTTGGCTGAGGGTGTACATAGTGTACATTATGACTTGCTGTTGGCTACTGCAACACACTGCCAGCCAAACACCAGTCCACACACTCCCATCAGCTAGTGTGATTGTTGTATCAGGCATGTGGGCGTATGTAAGTGAAGGGCCCTTGAGTGGTGCTGTCTGTCGATGCGAGTGTTGTAATGTGCTGGGCCCGTGGCTGGCGGCGTGAATGGTCTTGTGCGTGTCATGTATGAAAGGTGTGTGAATGGACTGTAAAGCGGTTGGTGCCTTGCCGTGGCTTTACAGTTCACAAGCTTTTGTTGGCCTTTCAGTTATTAACAGTGCATTTCATTTTTGTGAAATCTCTTGTTAATAAAATTTGATCCACTGAACCATCACTCACCCTCGTGCCAAATCCAACCAGTATGTGTGGTAAAAATGACAAAAACTGCTCCGCTGTAATCAGGTGTCGCAGCACACCTGTGACACACTAGGTGCCTCGGGTGGGACCCCAATGATGAAGCATGCCACCAACTTGGTTGGTGGGTGAGGGGTCTTTTTCACATAACCTAAGTGTGTTTCTTTTCACAATTTTAGTGTTTGGCACATCACAGACGTATGTGGACACATCAAAATGATATATTACAAAACTACCTGTGTTTGGGGGGGAGGGGGCACCTATGTTTTTGGTCCTGGGTGCAGCCTTCATCTAGGGAAACCTACCAAACCCAGACATTTTTTTAAACTAGACACCCCAAGGGGTCCAAGGAGGTGTGGCTTGCGTGGATCCCCCAACATTTTCTTACCCAGACTCCTCTGCAAACCTCAAAATTTGCTTAAAAAAGCATATTTTCCTGACTTTCGTTTGTACGATCACCGCTCCAGCACAGAATTCCTACTCTCCAGCGTTCCCCTCAGTCTCCCAAGTAAAATTACACCTCACTTGTGTGGGTCCTCGAAGCAGAGTCAGCCTAAAGATGTATAAAAGAAGAATGTGTCCTTATCAACTCGCTGTGCTATCCCCTCTATCTATACAAGTTTTTGGCCTTATTCTGTTGCAGGCACCTGGCCCACCCACAAAAGTGAGGTATCATTTTTATTGGGAGACTTGGGGGAACGCTGGGTGGAAGGAAATTTGTGGCTCATCCCAGATTCCAGAACTTTCTGTCACCGAAATGTGAGGAAAATGTGTTTTTTTAGCCAAATTTTGAGGTTTGCAAAGGATTCTGGGTAACAGAACCTGGTCAGAGCCCCACAATTCACCCCATCTTGGATTCCCCTAGGTCTCTAGTTTTCAAAAATGCACATGTTTGGTAGGTTTCCCTAGGTGCCGGCTGAGCTAGAGGCCAAAAACTACAGGTAGGCACTTTGCAAAAAACACCTCTGTTTTTTGTCAAAAAATGGGATGTGTCCACGTTGTGTTTTGGGGCATTTCCTGTCGCAGGCGCTAGGCCTACCCACACAAGTGAGGTATCATTTTTATCGGGAGACTTGGGGGAACGCTGGGTGGAAGGAAATTTGTGGCTCCTCTCAGATTCCAGAACTTTCTGTCACCGAAATGTGAGGAAAATGTGTTTTTTTAGCCAAATTCTGAGGTTTGCAAAGGGTTCTGGGTAACAGAACCTGGTCAGAGCCCCACAAGTCACCCCATCTTGGATTCCCCTAGGTGTCTAGTTTTCAAAAATGCACAGGTTTGGTAGGTTTCCCTAGATGCCGGCTGAGCAAGAGGCCAAAATCTACAGGTAGGCACTTTGCAAAAAACACCTCTGTTTTCTGTCAAAAAATGGGATGTGTCCACGTTGTGTTTTGGGGAATTTCCTGTTGAAGGCGCTAGGCCTACCCACACAAGTGAGGTACCATTTTTATCGGGAGACTTGGGGGAACATAGAATAGCAAAACAAGTGTTATTGCCCCTTGTCTTTCTCTACATTTTTTCCTTCCAAATATAAGAGTGTGTGTAAAAAAGACGTCTATTTGTGAAATGCCCTGTAATTCACATGCTAGTATGGGCACCCCGGAATTCAGAGATGTGCAAATAACCACTGCTCCTCAACACCTTATCCTGTGCCCATTTTGAAAATATAAAGGTTTTCTTGATAGTTATTTTTTACTCTTTATATTTCAGCAAATTAATTGCTTTATACCCGGTATAGAATGAAAACCCACTGCAGGGTGCAGCTCATTTATTGGCTCTGGTTACCTAGAGTTCTTGATGAACCTACAAGTCCTATATATCCCCGCAACCAGAAGAGTCCAGCAGATGTAACAGTATATTGCTTTAAAAAATCTGACATTGCAGGAAAAAGTTAGAGAGTAAAACGTAGAGAAAAATTTCATTTTTTTTCACCTCAATTTCAATATTTGTTTTTCTCAGTTGTTATTTTCTGTAGGAAACCCTTGTAGGATCTACACAAATTACCCCTTGATGAATTTAGAATTTTGTCTACTTTTCAGAAATGTTTCAGTTTCTGGGATCCAGCATTGGTTTCACACCCATTTCTGTCACTGACTGGAAGGAGGCTGAAAGCACAAAAAATCTAAAAATGGGGTATGTCCCAGTAAAATGCCAAAATTGTGTTGAAAAAGTGGGTTTTCTCATTCACGTCTGCCTGTTCCTGAAAGCTGGGAAGCTGGTGATTTTAGCACCGCAAACCCTTTGTTGATGCCATTTTCAGGGAAAAAAACACAAGCCTTCTTCTGCAGCCCCTTTTTCCCATTTGTTTGAAAAAAACGAAATTTTCACTGTATTTTGTCTAATTTCTTGGCCTCCTTCTGGGGAACCCACAAAGTATGGGTACCTCTAGAATCCCTAGGATGTTGGAAAAAAAGGACACAAATTTGGCGTGGGTAGCTTATGTGAACAAAACGTTATGAGGACCTAAGCGCGAACTGCCCCAAATAGCCAAAAAAAGGCTCGGCACAGGAGGGGAAAAGGTCTGGCAGGGATAGGGTTAATGAAGAAGCATTTTGAACCAACCAGTATCCTGTACGAGTATAACAACCTCAAGTTCCTCGTTGACTGATTATATTTGGGTATCCACCCAGAATATTCCCCATGTTAGGGAACTTCCAAGTTCTGAATAACCTGACTAGTGACCACACAAATCTAGTTTGCAGTCTTTCCAGTGATATCTTCACACTCCTTCACATTTTAACAATTGGTAACGGAAAATGTGCATGTGGGCTGCAAAGAATACAATGATCAACAACGCTGTCAGTAGGGAAAAAAGAGGAATTGATAGAAATCCTAAATTTGGATTTAAGGGAATATTCATTGTCTCCCCGATACTGGGCCCATTTACTGGAGAAGTTGCTTAAGATGTTCACCATTAAGGAGAGTGCCTCAGTAGGCAGGCGAACCAGGAAAAGCCAGCCAGCACTAAGAGAACTGAATCGTAAACTGAACAAGCTCCTGGGAGCAGCCTGAAAGAATGAAAGTACTCCAATGAGACCAGACGAGATCAGGAACGCAAGGAAGGCCTACTGGGCCAAAGGATGGGAAATGGCCAGGCAAGAGGAGGAAGCACTGTGAATTGGACCACACAAGATCTTAAAAGACAAAATTGCTGCTAAATTCTGGAAATGAGTACAGAAAAGTACAAGTGAGACCAAACCAAAGGTCTACCCTTCAATTACCATTCTTAATTGGACTGAATACATCTCGTATCTCTACAATTCTGTGGAAGATGAACCTGGCCCAGTCCACCTACAAGTCATCAAGCGGGGCCACTTCCAAGAAAAGCTGGAACCTGAGTGAAATACTGGCTGACAAAAACAAGGTTGCTCAACTTCTGGCATTATTTCGCTCAGCTTGAGCCCCAGGACCAAATGTCTGCCATCCAGAATGTTTAAATCAGCTCCTGAGGAATGGGCCTCCTTGCTAAGCCCCCTCTTTAAGAATTGCATGTTGCTGAACAAAGTGCCGGACAATTGGAGTGGCGCTATTTTAACACCAATTCACAAAAAAGAGTGCACACTATCAACCTGCCAATTTCAGGTTAGTTGCCCTTCGTGACATTGAAGGCAAATATTTCACAAACATCGTAAATAACGAGCTTGAGGGATGGGTTAATATGAAGTATATAATTCCCATTGCCCAATCAGTCTTTAGACACAGTCATAAAACAGAAGATAACTTAACTACCCTTTCCTCTATAATCTGTGCCGCTAACATCAAAGATGCCCTGGTACTCTATGTAGCCTCAGTTGACTTCACAACTGCATTCAAAAAGTGGACGGACCAAGATTCTGTCAAAAGCTGAACAACTGGGGCATTTCTGAACATCTGCTCAGAGCCATTAGGGGTCTCTATACCAGAACCTGGGTCCGGGTGAAAACATCAACAAACAGAGTTACAACTCATAAGATCTGGACTAACAAAGGTGTTAAACAAGGATGCATCTAAGCCCCACCTTTATTTAATCTTTGTGGTGGATGTAAACAACGCTTAAGCCTCAGTCTGTCTTTCTTCCCAAGTTTGCGGGCACACACATCCATTGTCTCCTATACACAGATGACACATTGCTATTTGACCACACTGCTGTGGGGCTGCAGCATTCATTAGAGGCTCTTTCATTGTACTACAAGGATAACAAACTAGCAGTGAACCAATCAAAAAGGTAAATTGTGGTATATGATGCCAGAAGCAACAATTCCACCCTTAAATTTAGTTCACCATGTATGAGGTAGTTTGGGAGCAAGTCTCAAGTCTAAAGTACCTGGGCTTTCATTTTAATCACCGTGGGTCAAATGTAAAACAGCTCTTGGAACCCCCTTGTCCATGATGATGTGCTTTAAAAATCTGGCAATAAAGATGTGCAGCCCAGATCTCACAGGTATATGTAAAGTGATGGAGGCCACGTTTATACCAACATTAACTTATGGCTCAGTGATACTCAAGGATCAAATGGATTCATGGCTGGACAAAGCACAAATGCAATGCTGCAGGAGCTTGTTTTGTCTCCCCGTCTCCACTCCCTTGTCTCAAATATCGCTTGAATTTGGACTGAGTAAACAACCCATTATTAAGAAAGCTCGATTTCTGGGTTACTACCCCAAGCTCAAGGCTGCCCCTAAAGGATCCCTTAATGATTTAATCTGGCTTTACATTTTGGAAAATAAATTCAGATGGGAATCCAATTTGAGAACTCCAATGGAAATTTTGGGAGCCAAATATATCTTCAAACAAAATCTACCCTCAAAGCTAACTTCCAAAATGTTAATTAAAAACGCAAAAAAAAGTGAGGGACGAAGATTTGAAGGAGCTAGTTCAAAAAGCCCATGCTTATTTAAGTGTAACCTTCTACTGTGACCAGGGAAAAGTTCCATACTTATCTAGCCCATTGAAACTGGCACTAAAAACAGATCTTATGAGGCTGCAATTAGGCTTCCCCTGAAAGCTTACAAGTGTGGGTGACTAAAAAAACCTCGCAGAGCATAACTGCCGACTGTGTAATTTTAGAAAGGAATGTTTGATGCATGTCATTTGCTTTTGTCTTGCCCTTAGGAGTCTAAGGTGCTACTGCCTAAAACTGATATTTAGGTGCTTGGGCATCATTCAGTGCAACAAAGCGGTTACGTCATGCTTGAGCGGTGCTGATGAGCAGCTGTCAGCTAGATGTATGAAATTTCTATGAGAGGAACATACGTTACTGAATTCGAGCTCTACGGACAATTAAAAAGACGCAGCTGCAGAAATGAATTTACGTCAATGCTGTTGCTCGTCCTTCTCTTATAGTTTTGTTATTACAGCTTGGCCCTGCAGGCACAGTGGCGACCAGGCCTGGCAGGCCACTTTTTCTGCACAACCTGCACTTTACGATCTGAACGAGAGAGTCCGGGCTCCTCGTCCAACATGTCTGTCAAAGCTGCGCAGGGCATGCAATCGTCGCAACCACTGCAACACACGTTAGCTTAGTAACCAAACCTAGTTCAGATTGACTGGGGTTTCAGTGAGGCTGGATTCACTTATTTTCATGGCTCCATACTCCTGGGGGTGTCATCCTGCCGGCTATCTTTAAATTCCATACACTCCCTAGGCCAAATGGAACTACTTGTTACAAGCTCACACTCATTAGTTGCTTTTACTTGATCGTATCCTTTTGTGAACTGTTTAATGTGTTTTATTAAATATTGTTATGATTTTAAATAACTACAAACAATACAATTTTACTTCAAGAAGCACCAAAGGACATTTCCTTCTGGTGGTGGATCTTGTCACAGTTAAAAGCAGAAAAAAACAGTAAAGTAAAATAATGTGCCTCATGTTTTTGGGGTTTAAATCAGGGTCAACATATTTCTTACCATACTGTCTTAAGGATCTGTGGCAATTTTTCAGGACCAAAAAATCGTAATCTATGTGGATGTGGGGACAGAATTGTGGTTGGAGAGTGTGCCCCTTCTTAAGAAGCATTAAATATGCGTAGTGTGTATAATACCTGTATTAAGGCAAAAGTAATCGAACTCAAAGAATAAAAAGTATATATTCTTTGGGCAATAGTGTATGAGGTATTGAGAAAGGTGAATAATCATCGGACACAGCACTGTCAGACAAACACAACACATAACTTATAAAGAACAGATGTATCACAGATCTTATTTCATAATATATTTACTAGAAACCGCGTATACACGAGTCCACCTAATGTGAATGACCATATTCTTGATGTTGCATACAATCAAAATATCCCCAAATCAAACAACATTGGTAAGAGACAACAAATCCACGGTTGTATTAGCACCTCCAAATTGTGAAAATTGTACACTTTAGGTATCACACATGAAAACCGCAAAGTGAACTGTAAACGCTGGTTATGAAAAAATGAAGAATACATGTAAAGTAACACGTCTAGCCCTTAAAGTTGTAGGAGTCATGGTTCAATATCGTTAAGTTTTTCACGTGGTACAGTGCAGGCATCCGTAACCCTGGAGATAGCTTGGTGGGAGTAGGTAGGTGTGGCTATTTGAGCGCATCTTGGACGTTACTACATTGAGGGGTGAGGCAGGAAGATCCGTGGTTGAAAAGAAAAAATAGTAAAAAGGTTTTGTGAGAAAAGCCACTTTGAGCACCATGTTGGGACATCTAAGAACGGAGGTGGGCCAGTGAGGACTATTGCACAAAAGACGTATAAAAACTATGAGCAATAATTGCAAATATGCAGCTGAGTCATGGTAATGCTGTATGAATCGCTGGAAGATCCCATGGTCCAAAAAACTAGTAAGGTTCTTTGTAGAAATGCCACTGTTAGCGCGTCAGTCCTTAATAGGTAAACTTACAAGGGGATGCGTATAGGTCGATGAACCTTTTGACTCACTTAAGATGTTCTTACCATTGTTCCAGAGCAGAAACAATAATTCAGTACACAATAATCAAATATCATTAGTCAAATCAATAATAAATGGAGTCAGTAAATTTCACACACCATGACATATGAGCCATGAATAACCACACCTTTAATTAAAAGTTTAGGAAATGTATTTCCCTATTATTAACAATGCTAAAGTCATGTAGGTTAATCTTCAAGTCAAATCAAACACAATTTATAATATTTGCTAACCAAAAAGACGCAAGAAACATGATCTAATCAAAGCTTGAATCACAAGGCATTCCAAAGCATCAGCACAAATCATTAGCAAAGCCAGTTCAACAATCATATGACATCTATAAAGGTCAGCAAAATAGTTTGTCAAAAATTTTCCCTGCATTTCATCAGTCGTCATGTGAATAGCCTCAACCAACCCAGATTAGCATCAGTATGTGGGGCTTCATGCAAAAACAATTTCGAACACCAATTTGGGAAACATCTGGCTGAAGAAAGTATTAAGACAGCACAGTTGGTACCTAGAAAGGAAAGGCACAAAAATGCAATTCAGTCACATTGTCATAGCTACCTTTCCACGGTATGGGTCAGCAAGCAGAGTCAGTCTTCGTCCTCAAGTCATCGATTGATCAACAAAACATAAGGCTCTCAGTCAAAGAGTACGAGCCCAATGACAGAATCTCGGGTCTCTTCTTAAGTCAGTATCGATTTACATCTGAAGTCTTTTCCCTCTGTCATGTTGTTATATCAAAGTCACCCAAACTATCTCCTAATTCCCAATTGGTCAATTAATCATACGTTACTACTCTGTCAAATAATTTTCATATACGAAATCTATGAATTCTAATATTTCACACTTCACACGTTGATTGGTCTGCTTTACGACGTTCTCATCATCGGGCTCATCAGGTATCAAATTTGTTGCATCTTCGTCTCCAGTCAGTGTCTTCATTGTTCGCGTCCTGGGAAAGTACATCTCACACACATTTACACACATTTTGATACATTACTAGAGACATAGGGGGTCATTCCAACCTTGGCGGTAAAAGCCGCTTACCGCTGTCAGAAGACTGCCAACATACCGCCGCGGCCGCGGTAAACCGCCACGGTCATTCTGACCCACAACAGGCAAACCGCCAAAATACAGACATCCACAAAAGTCCGCCACACCAAAGGCCAGCGAGAAACTGGTGATGACCAAACCTCCACCGTCACGCCAACAGAAATACGCCCACACTATCACGACACACGAATCCACGCGGTGGTCTTTCAACCGCGGTATTCCATTGGCGGTACACACCGCCGCGCTCAATATACACACACACCTACAAAACACAGCCACATTGGACAATTACAAATACACACACCTGATACACATACACACACCACTCCCACACACCCAATACAATATAAAACACACACCCACATCACCCACAAATCCCCACTGCTACAGAATCGGGACCACGCACTGAGAAAAAGAGAACTGAGCACCCAGACGCGCATTTTACTTTCACCCAGCAATATTTCCACGCACTTCACTCAACACACCAATACACATCACCACACAATCCACCCCACACATCATCCACACCACCCCATGGCACCACAAAGACACCCCAGGTTCTCCGAGGATGAACTCAGGGTCATGGTGGAGGAAATTGTACGGGTAGAGCCACAGCTCTTCGGGACACAGGTGCAGCACACCACCATTGCCAGGAAGATGGAGCTTTGGAGCAGAATAGTCGATAGGGTCAATGCTGTGGGACAGCACCCAAGAAATAGGGATGACATCAGGAAGCGGTGGAACGACCTACGGGGGAAGGTGCGTTCAATGGTATCCAGGCACAACATCGCGGTGCAGCGGACTGGCGGCGGACCCCCATGTCCTCCCCCAGAATTTACAACATGGGAGGAGCAAGTCTTGGCGATCCTGCATCCTGAGGGCCTCGCAGGAGTATCTGTAGGAATGGACTCTGGTAAGTCAAATCATCACTACTTCATCCCCCCACCCCGCCAGCATACCAACTCATACCCCCACCCTCACCCTCACCCCCATCACATCCTGCTCCTTGCAAATGTCTCACCATCACAGCCCACCCATCCCAACACCAATCCCTGCATGCGACCACAAAGCATGGACACCCATCAACAAAGCATGCCCACTGCACATACCCATCCCCCACCAAATCACCGTCACAAAAGCCCCCACACGGGAATGCCAGCACTGGGGTACAAGGGCTCCCACCCATTACACGCTATGGCACACACAAATGCAATAACCATACTTTTATACCCCTGCAGGACCTGAACGCCACGTCACCGCGCAGGAGGGTCCACAAATGTCCACTCCACCCCCAGAAGAGGCCCACAGTGAGGACAGTACCTCTGTCGACCTGGATCTAGATGACCAGCCCGGCCCATCGGGGACCTCGGGACAGTCGGTTCCCCTCACACAGCCACAGCCCATAGCAGACCTTCCCCCCTCTGGGAACACCAGCACAGCACCCACCCAGCGGGCCCATCCCTCTGTCCCCAGGACACATCAATCAGCGGTGTGTCCACCACTACAGGGCACCCAGGTTAACGCACCACCCCAACAACAACAGGGACCTGGGGGCAGTGGTAGTGGGCACACGGTCCAGGGGACAGAGGCCCAGGGAAACAGGGGAACTGGGAGGGCTGCTGTGCGACAGGGGGGGGGACAGGCCCAGGGAACCCACTCTCCACGAGGCCCTCCCTCCATAATGGGAGCCTACCACCACTCCCAGGAGACGATGGCGACGGTCCTGGCCAGGTTTCAGGAGATCCAGCTTCTGCAGGAGGAACAGTATTTGGGGTTCAGGGAGGAACTACGAAACATCAGTTCTGCCCTGGCCACCATTGTAGGGGCTCTGAATCAGGTAGTCACCACATTGTGGGACACTGTGGCAGGACAAAGGGCTCCTGACACTAGCATGGACCAAGAACTGCCTACCACCTCTGCCGGCGCTAGTGGACAGGAGGCCCCGCCACAGGACCAACAGGCCACCAGCACCCCACCCCCTGCAGAAGGAGAACCACCCCGCAAGCGGGCCCTGAGATCCAGGAAGAAGACAGAGTAAGATGCCAAGACCCCCGCCAGGAAAGGATACCTCCCTGAATGTCATCCCACTGTCCCACATTGACACCCTGTCCATTCTTATACTGCCCATGCTCCACTTTCCACAGGCATTTGGACAATGCACCTGTGATACTAATAGTCTGGACTCTGCCATGGACAATCCTCCACCATCACCCCTCACCGATTTGCAATCACCCACCAATATAGAGCACTGAAATAAACACAGTTATTGCACAAAACAATCAGGAGTCTGGCTGTGATTTTGTACTAATGTATTAGACATTACCGTCCCAAAATGCATATTTACATTGTGATGCCAACATACCACTGTCACACAGCTGTAGTCCATGGGGAAACAAAGCAGATGTCACGCAGTATGGCCCACATCTCTGAAATTGGAAGGGAAAGTCACAACTCAGTTACCATACACTAGGGGAAAAGGACAGACAGTAGAGAGGTAGTAGGGGTTAAGTATATGTAATATGCCGGGTTGGAATCTTACCTGTGTGTCATTGAAAATACTGCTGTATTACTGTGTTCCTGTTGTCTATGTCGTCCTCTTCGGCTTCCTCGTCTTCACTCTCCACAGGCTCCACAGCTGCTGCAACACCACCATCTGGACCATCCTCCTGCAGAAAAGGCACCTGGCGTCGCAAAGCCAGGTTGTGAAGCATACAGCAGGCCACGATGATCTGGCACACCTTCTTTGGTGAGTACAATAGGGATCCACCTGTCATATGGAGGCACCTGAACCTGGCCTTCAGGAGCCCGAAGGTCCGCTCGATCACCCTCCTAGTTCTCCCATGGGCCTCATTGTACCGTTCCTCTGCCCTTGTCCTGGGATTCCTCACTGGGGTCAGTAGCCATGACAGGTTGGGGTAACCAGAGTCACCAATTAACCACACACGGTGCCTCTGGAGTTGACCCATCACGTAAGGGATGCTGCTATTCCGCATGATGTACGCGTCATGCACTGAGCCAGGGAACTTGGCATTAACATGGGAGATGTACTGGTCTGCAAACACACCATCTGTACATTCATTGAATGATAACTCTTTCTGTTTCTGTACACTTGTTCACTCCTGCTGGGGGGTACTAAAGCCACATGGGTCCCATCAATGGCACCTATGATGTTGGGGATATGTCCAAGGGCATAGAAATCACCTTTCACTGCAGGCACATCCCCCACCTCAGGGAAAACAATGTAGCTCCGCATGTGTTTCAGAAGGGCAGACAACACTCTGGACAACACCTTGGAAAACATAGGCTGAGACATCCCTGATGATATGGCCACTGTTGTTTGAAATGACCCACTTGCAAAGAAATGGAGTACTGACAGCACCTGCACTAGAGGTGGGATCCCTGTGGGTTGGCGGATGGGTGACATCAGGTCTGGCTCCAGCTGGGCACACAGTTCATGAATAGTGGCTCGGTCAAGCCTGTATGTCAGTATGACATGTCTTTCCTCCATTGTCGACAGGTCTACCAGCGGTCTTTACATGGGAAGATTCCTCCATCTCCTCGCATGTCCCAGCGGACGGTGCCTATGAAGGACAACAGCGAGCACAGAGTAAATCAACTCACAGGTACGTAACCACAGCTTGCAGAAAACACGATTTCCAATGCATTGAATGGTTTGTATGAGTGTTGATGCAAGGCCTAGGTATGTGTGACGCAGTTAAAAGTAAGCCATGTGGGCCCTTTAAATGGCGGCTGCCTGACCTGTGAAGTGTGACAATGGGATGTGAGGTAAATGCGCTGGCGTGGCACACCGTGGCGGTAGGCGGTCGAAGACCGCGGCGCAAAACTGCATTGGTTAACATTGAACCCTATGGGTCTCGGGAGTCAATGACGATGTGCGCCGGCGGTCGCGGTACGCTCCGCCGCGGTACGCACCGCCGCGGGCGTGACCGCCATTTTCTATCTGCTTAATCACTCGATACCTGATCTTCGACAGGAGAGGACCTACACTGCAAGTGCTGCTGTGACCTCGGTCTGGAAGAGACAATGGCTCATGCGACTGGGGAAAGGGCCCCTGCCTTCACTGCTCAGGAATTGGAGAAACTCGTGGATGGGGTCCTCCCCCAGTATGCGCTACTCTACGGTCCTCCAGACCAACAGGTAAGTACACTGGGACCATGCTTTGGGGGCAATGGCTGTGTTGAGTCGGGTGGATGAAAGATGGTGGGGAGGGGAGCGAATGAGGCATGCATCAAACGACGGATGACAGGATGTGCCACATGGCAAGGGTAGGGATGGGGGGGCCACTCACATTGAGGGTGCAGAAGGTGATGACTCTTTTTCTCCCCCTGTACATTTCACATAGGTCAGCGCCCACCAGAAGATCGACATTTGGCGTGCCATCGCCAAGGACGTCCAGGCCCTGGGGGTCCACCACAGACGGGGCACCCACTGCGAAAGAGATGGGAGGACATCCGACGCTGGAGCAGGAAGACGGCGGAGGCTCAGCTGGGGATGGCCTCCCAACGTGGGAGGGGTGCCAGTCGGACTTTGACCCCCCTGATGTCCCGGATCCTGGCGGTGGCCTACCCCGATTTGGATGGGCGCGTGAGGACATCACAGCAGCCACAAGGGGGTGAGTACACTCTCATTCTGGTGACTTTGCGCGCAGTGGAGGTGTCTGGGTGGGGGAGGAGGGCTGTGGGTATCCCTAGGCCAGGGCAATTTCTGTAGGCTAGGCCCCTCCGTAAGGCATGGCCCTGTGCCCCCGCCCCCCACCTCTGTAGGGTGCCAAGTACAGCTATTCATGGCCCTGTGTCATCTATGTGTGCAGATGTCGTCCATAGGCTTGTAGGCCATGTCCCACGGATTGAGTAGTGGACCCCAAGTGCGCGGCGTAGTGCAGGGGGCTTCTGTGTCTGTCCTGTCCGCCAACGGTGTCGCCAATGCATGCACTCAACATGTCTTTATTCCCCCCACCCCCTTTTTTGTGGTCTTCCTGTTCATGTGTGCATTAGCATCATCAGGCGGATGAGAAGTGGCATCGGAGCACGAGGGAGCTGCATCCCACATGGCCCTGGAGGGCCATGCAATGGATTCCGAATACACCAGTGGGACAGAGGGCGAGGGGAGCTCCACAGCGGGGACTCGGGCAGACATAAGTGACACGGACTCGTCCTCTGAAGGGAGCTCCCTTGTGGTGGCGGCAACATCCGTGCCCCCCGCAACAACAGGTACAGCCGCCACCCAGCGCACCAGCACCGCCCTCCCAGCAGCCCCTCAGCGTTTGCCCCGTGCCCGCTCACCCAGGAAGGTGGACATCTCCTTCGCCCCAGGCACCTCAGGCCCTGCCCAAGTCACCCCTGCTGCCCTCAGTGAGGAGATCATTGACCTCCTGAGGACGCTCACTGTTGGGTAGTCTATCATTTTGAATGCCATCCAGGGTGTCGAAAGAGAGGTGCACCAGAGTAATGCATACCTGGAGGGCATTCATTCTGGTCAGGCTGCCCTTCAGCGATCGTTCAACACTCTGGCCTCAGCACTGATGGCAGCAATTGTCCCTGTCTCTAGCCTCCCCCCTCCAACTTCCTCCAACCATACCTTATCACCTGTACCTCTGCCTATCCCAGACACACCATCAGACCAGCCTGCACACACCTCAACACCCAAGGGAAGCTCAGGCAGACATAAGCACCACACATCACACAGGCATTCACACAAGCAACATCCACATACAGACATACCAACACCCACTGCCTCCACTGTGTCCCCCTCCTCCTCGTCTCCCTCCTCCCTCCCTGTCACGTCTCCACTCACACCTGCATGCACAACATCTTCAGCCACTACGTCCATCACCAGCACACACACCAGAACCCCCCGCACACGTGCAGTCACCACCCCCACTACCATTTACACGTCCCCTGTGTCCTCTCCCAGTGTGTCTGTCACCCCCTCTTCCAAGATACATAAACGCAGGCAGCCACCCACCCAACAGCCATCCACCTCACGACAGCCTCCACCCCAAGCACCTGCACCCAAAGACACCAGACTTAAGACTCCTACAACCACAACCTCTTCCTCCACTCCCATACCCACTACACCTACCCGTCCCACTGGTCCTAAATTGCTATTCCTGTCCAAACTTAACCTCTTTCCTACAACACCCCCACCCCGTCCATCTCATAGGACTCCAGTCAGCACCTCAGCCACCACAAAACCGGGCCCTGTGATGATAGTCTGCCATGGACTGTGGAGTCCCCCACCCTCAAGGGCAGCCAGTTCAGTACGGAGCCAAGGCACGGGCAGCGCACCCCCGGAGAAACACCCGAAGATAGTCAGCGGCCGGCGCGAGAGGGTGAAAACACCAGGCACTAAAATCCCTACCATGGCTCCGGCACGAAGTGTAGAGACAGGTGGCACACCGCCCAAGGTGGGGAAGGGCCACAGGCGAACAGGGAAGGCTGGGAAGGGCAGCACGCCCGAGGAGAGCGCCATCAGCCCAGCTGGCCAGGAGGGCCCCGCCAGACCCATCCCAGGTGGGCAGGAGGACACCAACAGGCCCGGTACTGCAGACGAGGAAGGCCCCGCCAGCCACCCGACAGATGGGCAGGAAGGCCCCCCCAGCCACAGGACAGGTGGCAAATGACCTGCACGCCATGGCCTGATCCGCTGAACTGGGCCCTTCATCCCAAGCACCGCTGAACTGGGCACCGCCGCCTCAAGCACCGCTGAACTGGGCAAGCACCGCCATGGCAAACCACAGCTGAACAGTCCAGAACCGCCATGGCAAAGCACCGCTGAACAGTCCAGAACCGCCATGGCAAAGCACCGCTGAACAGTCCAGAACCGCCATGGCAAAGCACCGCTGAACTGGGCAAGCACCGCCATGGCAAAGCACCGCTGAACAGTCCAGAACCGCCATGGCAAAGCACCGCTGAACAGTCCAGAACCGCCATGGCAAAGCACCACTGAACTGGGCAAGCACCGCCATGGCAAAGCATCGCTGAACTGGGCCCTTCATCTCAAGCACCGCTGAACTGGGCATCGCCATCTCAAGCACCGCTGCACTGGGCCCTTCATCTCAAGCACCGCTGAACTGGGCCCTTCATCTCAAGCACCGCTGAACTGGGCACCGCCTTCTCAAGCACCGCTGAACTGGGCCCTTCATCTCAAGCACCGCTGAACTGGGCACCGCCGTCTCAAGCACCGCTGGCCCATTAGCGGCAGGGGCAGGCCCGCATCTGTGTCGGGTAGGGCTGCACGAGCACTCTGGGCACCAGTCCCCCTCCAGAACCAGTGGAGACATGCATCCACTTGAGAGACTGTGGCTTTGCACTCCCCAGGATGGCACAGTGGGGAATCCACCCACTGTATAGACTTGAGAGACTGTTGCTTTGCACTCCCCAGGATAGCACAGTGGGCAAGCCACCCACTGTAGAGACTTGAGAGACTGTGGCTTTGCACTCCCCAGGATGGCACAGTGGGCAACCCACCCACTGTAGAGACTTGAGAGACTGTGGCTTTGCACTCCCCAGGATGGCACAGTGCGCAACCCACCCACTGTAGAGACTTGAGAGACTGTGGCTTTGCACTCCCCAGGATTGAACAGTGGCCATGGAGGCCCCTCGTGGATCTGGCGTCGTGCACTCATCTGGCTGAGGTGCCCCCCCTTCCCTTCCCCCTGAGGTGCCTGTAGTTTTCCTATCTGATGCCCCTGCAGTGTTCTCTCCGTTGGAGTCAGGTATCCTGTGTGGCCCATGTGGCCCCTTTGCCCATGTGATTTGGGCCCAGTGGTCCACGGACAATGCCTGCTACAATGCTCAGACTTGTACATATATGTATATAAGTGTTTTTGATGTGTAGATATATACAGGGAGTGCAGAATTATTAGGCAAATGAGTATTTTGACCACATCATCCTCTTTATGCATGTTGTCTTACTCCAAGCTGTATAGGCTCGAAAGCCTACTACCAATTAAGCATATTAGGTGATGTGCATCTCTGTAATGAGAAGGGGTGTGGTCTAATGACATCAACACCCTATATCAGGTGTGCATAATTATTAGGCAACTTCCTTTCCTTTGGCAAAATGGGTCAAAAGAAGGACTTGACAGGCTCAGAAAAGTAAAAAATAGTGAGATATCTTGCAGAGGGATGCAGCACTCTTAAAATTGCAAAGCTTCTGAAGCGTGATCATCGAACAATCAAGCGTTTCATTCAAAATAGTCAACAGGGTCGCAAGAAGCGTGTGGAAAAACCAAGGCGCAAAATAACTGCCCATGAACTGAGAAAAGTCAAGCGTGCAGCTGCCACGATGCCACTTGCCACCAGTTTGGCCATATTTCAGAGCTGCAACATCACTGGAGTGCCCAAAAGCACAAGGTGTGCAATACTCAGAGACATGGCCAAGGTAAGAAAGGCTGAAAGACGACCACCACTGAACAAGACACACAAGCTGAAACGTCAAGACTGGGCCAAGAAATATCTCAAGACTGATTTTTCTAAGGTTTTATGGTCTGATGAAATGAGAGTGAGTCTTGATGGGCCAGATGGATGGGCCCGTGGCTGGATTGGTAAAGGGCAGAGAGCTCCAGTCCGACTCAGACGCCAGCAAGGTGGAGGTGGAGTACTGGTTTGGGCTGGTATCATCAAAGATGAGCTTGTGGGGCCTTTTCGGGTTGAGGATGGAGTCAAGCTCAACTCCCAGTCCTACTGCCAGTTCCTGGAAGACACCTTCTTCAAGCAGTGGTACAGGAAGAAGTCTGCATCCTTCAAGAAAAACATGATTCTCATGCAGGACAATGCTCCATCACACGCGTCCAAGTACTCCACAGCGTGGCTGGCAAGAAAGGGTATAAAAGAAGGAGATCTAATGACATGGCCTCCTTGTTCACCTGATCTGAACCCCATTGAGAACCTGTGGTCCATCATCAAATGTGAGATTTACAAGGAGGGAAAACAGTACACCTCTCTGAACAGTGTCTGGGAGGCTGTGGTTGCTGCTGCACGCAATGTTGATGGTGAACAGATCAAAACACTGACAGAATCCATGGATGGCAGGCTTTTGAGTGTCCTTGCAAAGAACGGTGGCTATATTGGTCACTGATTTGTTTTTGTTTTGTTTTTCAATGTCAGAAATGTATATTTGTGAATGTTGAGATGTTATATTGGTTTCACTGGTAATAATAAATAATTGAAATGGGTATATATTTGTTTTTTGTTAAGTTGCCTAATAATTATGCACAGTAATAGTCACCTGCACACACAGATATCCCCCTAACATAGCTAAAACTAAAAACAAACTAAAAACTACTTCCAAAAATATTCAGCTTTGATATTAATGAGTTTTTTGGGTTCATTGAGAACATGGTTGTTGTTCAATAATAAAATTAATCCTCAAAAATACAACTTGCCTAATAATTCTGCACTCCCTGTATATATATATAATTCAGCCAGTAATACAATATATTCCAATGTTTAAAATCATTTCCTTTTGTTTTTGCATTCTTTCGGGGGGGTTGGGGGGGGGGGGGGGTAACTGTGATGTATTACTGTGCATTGATGTGTGTGTTGTAGTGGGTGGGGGTGGGGGTGGGTGTGTCGCGTATGTGTGTCCCCGTAATATTTTCTCCTCCCCCCCTCCCCTGTTTCGTAGGTGCAGTACTCACCGTTGTCTTCTGCGCCGGCGTTCATGCTCCTGGTAGAGGAACAGGAAGACAATCGCTGGGAGGATGTGGAGTTCGGGTTCCATGCTGTCCAGATTCCTCGTGGGGTGTATGGAGGTGAGCGTTTTCCGTTTGAAATGGCTGTTTCCGCCATGTTTTTATCGGCGGGGCTACCGCCCCGGAAAAGGTGGCGGATTGGTGTGTTGTGATAGGGTGGGCGGTACATTGACTCCCACCTGTCTGTTGGCGGTGACCGCCGCGCTGTTTTTTTGTGCCGCCGTGGCGGGCGGTGTGGTAATGTGGCGGTCTCTGTTGGCGGTTTCCGCCAGGGTCGGAATTCCATTTTTTTACCCGCCAGCCTGTTTGCGGTTTGGCCGCTGGTTTAACACCGACCGCCAAGGTTGGAATTACCCCCATAATCTCCTGTCTGTCGGTTCCCATTGAAAGCTTCTGCTAATCATTTTAACAAGACAATGAGCGTTTCACAGTTAGTTCACCTTGTCAGCATTTTTCTTTAAACGCTAAGAAATACAGCTTCTGCATGAGGCCTGACAAAACTAGGCCAAGACACTCGCTAAGTTAAGGCCTACAATTAATAAAATAGAATATTTTTCATAACCCTTAATATGGTATATTACTACATTAATCTAATACATTTTCAATATTTCATGTGGGTTAATAATTATTTAGTACATTTCGTGAAAACTGCTGGCCATTCTCCGAGGTCACATTTTCAAACATGCACATTATTTTTCTCTATGTTATCCATTTTCTACGAGATTTATTATTCAAAATACATAATCACTCATTAATAATTTCTAATTAAGACATCTGCTTCAGCACCACTATGGGTGCCATGTGCAGAATGCCACTTAGGGCACCATATTGGAATATATCTGTACTAAGAGGAAACATCATGGGCTGTTGCGTAAAAGAAATGTAGAGACCATGGGTAAGAGCCACAAATTTGCGGCCAAGTCGTACAAAAGTGGTCTGATTTTCCTGCAGATTAAGGAACAAAGAATAGCCAAAGACATACTAATTAATAACAAGGGGACTATATTAATCATGACATCTGCATAACAGGGGAAGTAGCCCAATGCTTCAAATGTTAATAGAATGACACAGACGTCAGATATTGGGAGGGCTGAACTAAGCCTCTGCACATTGTGTGCCAGATATATAAATATCAGAAAAATCAGTAGTGAGAGGGATGAACTCACTCTACTTGTATGTGCAGTGCTGTTGAGCTCCATGTAAAAAGAGTAGAGATGTGCATCTTGACTCAGGTTGTGATAATAAGTAAAATATGCCTTAAAAAGAAACAAGAAAGAGCATATGTGAAATTAATGAAAACAAAGACATTTTCAGAGCATGGAGACTGAGTCCATGGAATCCATAACTCTAAGGTATTAGTAATGGTGCTGTGGTGTGGGGGACCTGTGATGACAATGTATGCAGGTAGTCAGTCACCAATCAATTAGTGTGACTTCAACTCGTTCCACAGGTTTTCATCATTCAGGACTCTGGTGTGAGTTCCTAGGCAAAATACCCAGTATAGTTCCCTATAGAATAGAAAACTTTTGCATGAGTTTGGTCATCTTTCTAGGACCACACATTAATGTCACCTGGAGTGTGGTTGTTATCCGGATAATGGGCACTCATTTTTGTCATTATCCTCCTGTATCGTATACCACTCCTGTGGTCATTAATCCTGGTTTTAACTAATCTCATTTCTCTGTAGGCCGCATAGACAGGAAATCATGTAGGTGTGATTCTTGGTGTTGCAATGGGTGTGTGCTTTCTTTTAAAGGTCCAGGTCAATGTTGGGATCAGGACTAACTCCGTAGTGAGTTTTGTTAGGTGGCAAATGCTGCATGTACCACATGGAGGGTGGCCATTGCATACCACCTAACTGGATGGGTGAGGACTCTTTCTCCTGATTTTCTAATCTCTTTTCGACCTGTCCTTTCTCAGGTGATGACATAATATGTTCTTACTCTTGTAACATTTAGGAACTGCATACTTCTTTTCTCTGAGGATGCGGTATTCACAGACCTCATGACTCAGGTAGCCAGAAGTCAGGCCAATCCACCATCTCCTCGGCAGCCGCAGCATCCAAGCCTGTTTAGTTTACTATCCGACCATCATGGGCATCCAGTGGGAGGCAAGGTATGCCATCACTTGCAGCACTGGAGGTCGATAACATTCAACCGCTGGGTCCTCCACACTGTTCGAAGGGGCTACTCCCTCACTTCTGTGACTACCCTGATGTTTCAAGACCTGCGCCCTCTTGATTTCTTCTTGAAAAAGGAGAAATTAAAGATGCTCACACCTGCTCAATTCCTGTCTGCCTTGGACCTTGGAGACTAGATAGTAGCGTTGGACTTGCAGGACGCATACTTCCACCTTCCTGTCCTGCCTGCCTACAGTTCATGGTAGGCCTGGAGCACTTTTAATTTTCCTTACTCCCTTTCGGCCTTACAAACGCCCCTCGGGTATTCACCAAAGCGATGTCGGTTGGTTGCAGCTCATCTGGCGAGATCAGGGGTGCTGGTCTTCCCCTATCTCCACAACTGGCTGTTGAAGGTGGGCTCACCCCAGGTAGTCATCTTCCATCATGAGACCACTGCGGACCATCTGCACTCACTGGGGGTTCACTATTAACATGCCAAAGTCACACCTGATTCCCTTCTAAGTTGCTCTCTTGCATCTGAGCTGTTCTAGAAACAGTGCAGTAACAGGCTTATCCTCCTGAGCGGCGAGTCCAGGATATTTAGGCTATGATACTGATGTTTCAGACTGTATCATGGATTTCAGTGATAATGACACTGAGGCTACATGGCCTCCTGCATCCTGCTTGAACGCATGCATGTTGGCATATGCAGGCTGCAGTGGGACCTGAAGTTCCAGTGGCTGCAGCTTCAGGGGAATCGCTCTAACATTGTCCAGATCTCAGAGGGCACTGCAAAAGATCTTCAGTGGTGGCTAACAAACCGAGATTGGGTCAGCGGCAGACCCCTCTCCCTTCCCCAACCAGATCTGATAGTAGTGACAGACAGGTTACTCCTGGGCTGGGGCGTTCACTTGTGAGAGATGGAGATCAGAGGACTCTGGTCTCCAGCAGAATCTGAACTCCACATCAATCTGCTGGAGCTCCGAGCAATCCGGTTGGCATTGAACAGCTTTTTCCTGTTGGTTCAACACTAGATCGTCTCTCTGGATGCCAGAGCAGACAAACTCAATCAAATATGTGTAGCGGACCACTAATGGTGTTTCCAATTGGAGGTTGTACAGTGTCTCTTTCAGCAGAAGGGAGAGCCTTGGTTAGATCTGTTGACCACTGCCAAGAATGTGCAATTTCATCAATTCTGCACACTGGAATTTCCAAGGCAGCTTTCGTTTGGAGGTGCTTTTCATCTTAAGTGGAGCTCTGGCCTTCTGTACACAGGAACAGCCGGACCCAAGTCATCCTTCTGACTCCGAATTAGGCTTGGCGAGTATGATATACTGAGCATTTTCATTGGTCCACCAATCAGGCTACCCTTTCAGGAGGATCTCCTGTCACAGCAGAAGGGGAGGGTCCTCTCCACCTGTAAATGCTCCCCTTTCACACATAGAGATTGAGTGGCGACAGTTAGCAATTTTTGACCTTTTGCCCGAAGTCTGTAATGTTATCTTCGCAGCTTGCCGTCTGTCCACCAAGATGGTATGTGTCAGTCATTGGAACAAGTTTGTCGCATGGTATATAGACAAGCAGGTTGACCCTTTATCTGCACCCATTTCCTAAGTTATTTGGTTTATCCTTACCTTTAAACAGCAGGGCTCTGCATTGGGCA
This sequence comes from Pleurodeles waltl, assembly GCF_031143425.1. Lineage (NCBI taxonomy): Eukaryota > Metazoa > Chordata > Amphibia > Caudata > Salamandridae > Pleurodeles > Pleurodeles waltl. Next base: position 984,319,370 of record NC_090442.1, read on the forward strand.
CATTGAAGGATTATTTATCTGCTATTTCTACCTTTATGCGGTTGCCAGATCAGCCATCTCTTTTTAACTCCCCTATTGTCCTAATCATTTGGTGCCTGCAGCCTGATGCTGGGTCACACGAAAAAGTGTATTTAGCAGTGGGCCTTTGTGTATTCCTCCCAGACAGCCACACAGTGGGGTGACTGGGCACAACCTCTCTTGCACTTCAAAGGAGCTATCTCAGCCCATACACAAAGAACTTCACACTAGCATGTTGTGCCCCAAGGCATCCTGGAACCGGAGCTGAGAGGCAGAAAATACCAGACACTTCTGTGGATGGAAACCTCCAGAGGTTTCTTCCACTTCTGTGCCTGCGGAGCACTCTGAGAACTGCCCTGCTTGAAGCCTGCCTGCCCTGTGTCCTCAGAGGACTGTCCTGCTACTCAAGAGATTCTTTTTAGCTTGAACCCAGAACTTCCAGGGTGACACCAAGGGCTACTTGGCTGGCCTCTAGATCAGAGCCTCAGGAACAGGAAAGCATTTAACCATCCTGATCCCGCACCTGGACCCAGAATTAGTGAGTCCGACCCTCTAAATGGTACTCTCTAATCCTGGACTCTCAGAAGTGGTGCTAAAGTTGCTCAGATAGCCCAAATCGCAAACCTGGGAATTTTCAGCCAAAAAATGCTCGGAGAAACAAGAGGAGATTGGGACCTAACTGCTTGCGGATCCGCTCAAGGTGCTTCGCCGGTCGACCTGACGTCATAGTAAATCCCACTATGTTCTCCGCAGCAGTAAAATCATGTTTAGCACCTCCTTGCAAAAGGGGTATCTGGGTTTGTGGAGCCCTCGTCGGCTACAGCCTGCAGCTTCATCCCGCTGGAGATTTTCGAATTCCAAAAAAGAGACTAAGGCCCTCATTACAACATTGGCGGTATTGACCGCCTACCGCCATGGCGATGGCCGCCAACATACCGCCACCGTGGCTACCAGCCGTCTACGCATATCATGACCGCCAACGGTAGTCCACCAGAATGTGTGCATGGGTGGGTGGTGATGGGTATGCGTGTGTGCATGTGTGTATATGGGTGCGCGTGTGGGTGTGTATACGTGCGGGGGGCAGGAGAGGGAGGGGGAGGGCGGGGGAGGACTCTGGGGTGGGGGGGGAGACCCCTATCAGTACCAGGGAAGGGATTCCCTGACACTGATAGTGCTTACAGCCATGGTTTTCGTGGCGGTAAGTTTGGCTCAAAAACCATGGCGGTAGGCCGGGTCGTAATCCCAAGGGTGGGATTGTGATGGCTGCCAGGCTGGAGACCGAAGTCTCCAGCCCAGCGGCCATTACCACCCTGGCGATTGGTGTGTTAAAGTGGCGGTCTTGGATGGCGGTAACCACCATGGTCAAAATCAATTTTTTTTTTACCACCGGCCTGTTGTCGGTATTACCGCCGCTTTAACACTGACCGCCAGGGTTGTAATGAGGGCCTAAGTCCGAGGTAGAAATTGTCACCATACCTTTGTCCAGTGGCTTCCCAGACTTCATGGACACCAGCAGCTTCCTTGACCCGCTGAACTATACCTTCAGACATTTTTCTTCAAAATTTCTACTAAGTCTGGAGGTATATGGAGACCAGGCCCAATCCACTTCTGAATCCAAACTACAGTCCTTCGTGGTTGGCCATGACTTTTCACTTTGCCCCTGTCTAGGACGACTTGATGCCCTCAGTTGGTACTTTGATCTTGTAGGTGCTTTTTTCACTTTAGAAAATTCATAACTCCGGTTCTACTGATTCGATTTTTGTTGTTTTTAGTGTAAAATTTATTAAAATGTACTCTGTCTTATAGAGATTTCTAGCCGCTGATTCCTTAGACTAGAATATTTCCCAGGCATCAAACTGTATCCAGACATTTTAAACCAGTACTCCTGTGCCCGCAGGTGGCATCGCTCGGCTCCACATTGTCTCTGCCCAATGTGACATGCATGGAGCATATATAGTTGCCACCCTAATGCTCTGACATCAGTTATTTTATTTCTGCACCAGTCAGAGCAGATCTGGAGACAGCTACCCCCTGTCATTTTTGACTGACTTTGTGTTTGACTGTTTGTCAAGGCTTTGTATGAGATTTCATCTCCTGGTGTGCTAAGGATGTCTCCTAAGGAGCCAAAAGCCTTCACACCATGTGGTGCCTGGCAAGGACATATTTCTGTGACAGACCCTCATCTGGTTTGCCTGTGGTGCTTAGAGAGGGACTATGACTCCAAGAAGTTGGCCACACTAGGAATCCCAGAGTGCTGAGGGAACGGTCCCTCAAGCTCATCACCGATCGATGTCGGATGACCTCATGGTGCTCTCCATCCCAGTCGAGGAAAAGGTCCTGGGACTGCACGTGGCACTGCCCCAGACAGTAATCATCTCAATCCAGGTCGTCAGATAAGTCACTTAAAAAAAAGAAGTCCAAAAAGTAAAAGGGGGTCATTCTGACCTCGGCGGTAAAAGCCGCTTACCGCCGGTCAGAAGGCCGCCACAATACCGCCGCGGCCGCGGTCAGCCGCCACGGACATTCTGACCCACAACTGCAAAACCTCTGAAAATCCGCCCTCCACTGCAGTCCGCCACATCAGCGGCCAGCGGTAAACTGGAGAAGACCAAACCTCCACCGCCACGCCAACAGAAATACGCCCATCCCATTATGACCCGCAAATCCACGCGGCGGTCATTCAACCACGGTATTCCATTGGCGGTAGACCCCGCCGCGGTCAAAATACACACACCTTTACAAACCCCTACCACATTGGACAATTTGAAAGGCACACACCTGAAACCCATACACACACCACTCCCACACATCCAATACCATATAAAACACACACCCACATCACCCACAAACCCCTACCAACAAAAACCAGAGACGAAGGAGAGAGAGACACACATCAGAGAATAGATAGCCAGACACACAGAGGCACACCGCAACATCACACACACCACATAGAAGCACAAAGCACCACACACCAACACACACATCATCACATACACCACCCCACACCTCATACACCCCACCCCATGGCACCACAAAGGCACCCACGCTTTTCGGACCAAGAACTCCGGGTCATGGTGGAGGAGATCATAAGAGTGGAACCCCAGCTCTTCGGCTCACAGGTCCAGCACACCACCATAACGAGGAAGGCGGAGCTCTGGCAGCGGATCGTGGACAGGGTCAACGCGGTGGGACAGCATCCCAGAAATAGAGAGGACATCCGCAAACGATGGAACGACCTACGGGGGAAGGTGCGCTCGATGGTCTCGCGACACAACATCGCAGTGCAGAAGACTGGCGGGGGACCCCCCCCACTCCACCCGAATTCACAACATGGGAGCAGGAGGTACTCAACATCCTGCATCCTGATGGCCTCGCTGGAGTACACGGAGGAATGGACTCTGGTAAGTACAAGGCCAACCACTTCACCCCACCCCCAGCATGCTAACCCCCACCCTCACCCCCAACCCCCCAGCACACATCCTCCCTGAGAATGTCTCCCCAGCACAACCCACCCAACACCAACCCCTGCATGCCACCCCCAAACTATGGACACCCATCACCTAAGCATGACCACTGCACATACCCATCACCCCCCGCCCCACAAAACACCCTCACAACACCTCCCCAAGGGAATGCCAGCACTGGGGGACAAGGGCACCTATAAAACGCAAGCTAATGCACACACAGAAACAATAACCATACCCTCTTACCCCATGCAGGACCCGAACGACAACACACCGGTCAGGAGGGACCAGAAATGTCCATCCCACCCTCGGAACAGGCCACTAGTGATGACAGCAGCTCTGTCGACCTGGAACCTGACAACCAACCCGGACCATCGGGGACCTCTGGGCAGTCGGTTCCCCTCACCCAGACACAGGCCACTGCAGACCCAACCCCCTCTGGGAACAACCGCACAGCTCCCACCCAGCGGGCCCATGCCTCTGTCTCTAGGACAGGTCAAGCAGCGGTGTGTCTACCACTACAGGGCCCCCAGGGTAACCCACCAACCCAACAACAACAGGGACCTGGGGGCAGTGGGAGTGGGCACACCGTCCAGGGGACAGAGGCCCAGGGAAACAGGGCAACTCGGAGGGCTGCTGTGCGACAGGGGGGGGAGGAGAGGCCCAGGGAACCCACTCTCCAAGAGGCCCTCACCACCATCATGGCTGCCTACCACCACTCACAAGAGACGATGGCGACGGTACTGGCCAGGTTCCAGGAGATCCAGGCACAGCAGGAGCAACGCTACATGGGGTTCAGCGACCAACTAACCAACATCTCAACCGCTATGGGGAGCATAGTCCAGGCCCTGAACCGCATAGAGGACACGTTTCGGGACCATGTGGCATCACACAGGGCCCCTGTCACTAGCCAGGAACAGCCTACCACCTCTGCCGGCGCTAGTGGACAGGAGGCCCCACCACAACGACAGCCCCCCAGAACCCCACCTCCTGCTGAACAACAACCGCCCCGCAAAAGGAGCCTGAGATCAAAAAAAACGACAGAGTAGGATGTCAAGTCTCCCGCCAGCATCACATACCCCCTGAAGTCCTCCCACTGTCCCACATGGCCACCCTGTCAAACCTTGAACTGCCCCTGCTCCATCCTGCCACAGGCGTATGGACAATGCACCTGTGAGAGTGAGAACTGGACTCCGCCATGGACATTACTCCACCCCCACCCATCACTGTTTCACCATCATGTACCAATATCTATGCACTAATAATAAATCACACATTGCACTGAAATCAATCAGGACTCAGGCTGTCTTATTTACAAATGTATGACACATTACATATCAATTACGTATTGTGAACATTGTGAATTACACATACCGAGGTAACTTAGCATTAGTCCAATGGCCAACCAAGCCGAGGTCACGCAGTGGCTCATACAGCACAGAAAAGGGAAGGGAAATTCAAACATCATGTCCATAGGTCTGGGGGGAAACCGACAAAGTTGAGATGCAGGAGGCTTTCAGGAAATGTAAAATGGCATGGGTGATCATTACCTGAGTGCTACTGGAAATACTGTGCTATTACTCTGTCCCTGTTGTCTGTGTCGTCCTCTGAGTCTTCCTCCTCTTCACTCTCCGCAGGCTCCACAGCTACTTCAACACCACCATCTGCACCATCCTCCTGCAGGAAAGGGACCTGACGTCGCAATGCCAGATTGTGAAGCATACAGCAGGCCACGATGATGTGGCACACCTTCTTTGGTGAGTACATCAGGGATCCCCCAGTCATATGCAGGCACCTAAACCTGGCCTTCAGGAGGCCAAAGGTCCTTTCGATGATCCTCCTAGTTCGCCCATGGGCCTCATTGTACCGTTCCTCTGCCCTGGTCCGGGGATTCCTTACTGGGGTCAGTAGCCAAGGCAGGTTGGGGTAACCAGAGTCACCTATTAGCCACACACGTTGTCTCTGTAGCTGCTCCATCACATAGGGGATGCTGCTATTTCGCATCACATACGCGTCATGCACTGACCCTGGGAACTTGGCATTTACATGGGAGATGTACTGGTCAGCCAAACAGACCACCTGGACATTCATCGAATGATAACTTTTTCTGTTTCGGTACACCTGCTCATCGTCTTTTGGGGGTACCAAAGCCACATGGGTCCCATCAATGGCACCAATGATGTTGGGGATATGTCCAAGGGCATAGAAATCACCCTTCACTGTAGGCAAGTCACCCTCCTCTGGGAAAATGATGTAGCTCCGCATGAGTTTCATCAGGGCAGACAACACTCTACTCAAAATCTTTGAAAACATAGGCTGAGACATTCCAGATGACATGGCCACTGTGGTCTGGAATGACCCACTTGCCAAAAAATGGAGGACTGACAAAACCTGCACCAGAGGGGGAATCCCTGTGGGTTGGCGGATGGGGGACATCAGGGCTGGCTCCAGCTGGGCACACAGTTCATGGATAGTGGCTCGGTCAAGTCGGTATCGTAGTATGATGTGGCGTTCTTCCATTGTCGACAGGTCCACCAGCGGTCGGTACACGCGAGGATTCCTCCTTCTCATCGCAAGTCCCAGCGGACGGTGCCTAGGAAGGACAACATGGAGCACAGAGTCAGCCAAACCACAGGTACGTACAGACAGCTTGCACAGTTAAAGAATGGCAATGGGTTGAAAGGCGTGTATGTGTGGCAATGCAAGGCCTAGGCCTGTGTGTCGCATTCAAAATTAAGCCATGTAGGCCCTTGAAATGGCGGCTGCCTGACCTGTGAAGTGGGACAATGGGATGGGAGGTCAATGCGCTGGCGGGGCACACCGTGGCGGTAGGCGGTCGAAGACCGCGTCGCAAAGCCGCATTGGTTAACATTGAAGCCTATGGGTTTCAGGAGCCAATGACGAAGTGCGCCGCGGTACGCACCGCCGCGGGCGTGACCGCCATTTTCTATCTGCTTAATCACTCGAGACCTGATCATCCACAGGAGAGGACCTATACTGCAAGTGCTGCTGTGACCTCGGTCTGGAAGATACAATGGCTGCTGCGACTGGGGAAAGGGCCCCTGCCTTCACGTCTGAAGAGTTGGAGAAGCTCGTGGATGGGGTCCTCCCCCAGTATGCGGTACTCTACGGTCCTCCAGACCAACAAGTGAGTACACCGGGTGCACATGGAATGGGCTATGCCTGTGTGGATTGGGGTGGATGTAAGTTGGTGGGGTGGGGGGCGAATGAGGAGTGCAACGCCCGACACATGAGAGCATGTGCCATATGGCAAAGTTGGTGGGGGGGCCAATCACATCTAACATGCAGGTCATTGATGAATTCCTCCTTTCCACCCTGTACATGTCAAATAGGTCAGCGCCCATCAGAAGATCGAGATTTGGCGTGCCATCGCCAAGTAAGTCCGGAACTTGGGGGTCCACAACAGACGGGGCACCCACTGCCGCAAGAGGTGGGAGGACATCCGCCGCGGAACAAGGAAGACCGCAGAAACACTGCTGGGGATGGCCTCCCAACCTAGGAGGGGTGCCAGTCGCACCATGACCCCCCTGATGTCCCGGATCCTGGCGGTGGCTTACCCAGAATTGGATGGGCGCTTTAAGACATCACAGCAGACACAAGGGGGTGAGTATCAGCACATTCTCCTATCTTTCTGCGCAGTGGAGGTGTCTGGGTGGGGGAGGAGGGCTGTGGGTGACATTAGGCCAGGGCGCTTTCTGTAGTGTAGTCCTCTCCCTTAGGCATGGCCCTGTGCCCCCGGCCCCCACCTCGGTAGGGTGACAAGTACAGCCATTGAAGGTCCAGCATCTCCCATGTGCGCGTTTGACGTCTCTTGGCCTGTTGTCCTAGTCAGTAGTACTGAGTAGTGTACCCCGAATGCGCGGCTTAGTGCATTAGGCTCCTGTGTCTGTCCTCTCCGCCAACAGTGTTGACATTGCATGCACTCAACCTGGTCTTCTTTTTTCTCCCCCCACCCTTTCTCTTCATCTTCTTGTGCATGTGTGCATTAGCATCATCAGGCGGAGGAGATTTGGCATCGGAGCACGAGGGAGCTGCAGGACACAAGGCCCCGGTGGGCACAGGAACAGACACCGAGGGCACCAGTGATCCGGAGGGCGAGGGGAGCACCACGACGGGGACCGCTGGTGAGAGCAGCGAAAGCGACACGTCCTCGGACGGGAGCTCCCTAGCGGTGGCGGCAACATCCGTGCCCCCCGCCTCTACAGGTACAGCCGCCACCCAGCGCACCAGCCCCGCCCTCCCAGCAGCCCCTCAGACTTCGCTCTGTGCCGGTTCGCCCAGGAAGGCGCGCGTCTCCTTCGCCCCAGGCACCTCAGCCCCTGCCCCTGTTGCCCCTGTTGCCCCTGCTGCCCTCAGTGCGGAGCTCATTGACCTGGTAAGGACGCTCATTGTTGGGCAGACAACCCTTTTGAATGCCATCCAGGGTGTGCAAAGGGAGGTGCAACAGAGCAATGCGTACCTGGAGGGCATTCATTCGGGTCAGGCTGCCCATCAACGAGCGTTCACTGCTCTGGCCTCAGCACTGACGGCAGCCATTGTCCCTGTTTCCAGCCTCCCTCTTCTTACTGCCTCCAGCCTTTCTCTGTCTCCTGTCCCTCAGCCTATCCCATCCACACCATCAGACCAGCCTGCACACACCTCAACACCCAAGAGCAGCTCATCCAAACACAAGCACCACAGATCCCACAAACACTCACCCAAGCAACACCCAGATGCAGACATGCCAACAGCCACTGCCACCCCTGTGTCCCCCTCCTCCTCGTCTCCCTCCTCCCTCCCTGTGACGTCTACACTCACACCTGCATGCACCCCAACATCAGCCAGTGCTTCCATCACCACCTCACCCTCCAGTACAGTCCACACTCGTGCAGTCACCACCCCCACTGCCATTTACACGTCCCCTGTGTCCTCTCCCACTGTGTCTGTCACCCCCTCTTCCAAGACACACAAACGCAGGCAGCCACCCACCCAACAGCCATCCACCTCACGACAGCCTACAGCACCAGCACCTTCACCCAATGACAGCACACCTGACTCTCCTACAACCACCTCCTCTACCTCCACTTCCATCTCCACTTCTCCTACCTTTTACCTTGGCCCTAAAAAACTTTTCCTGGCTAACCTTGACCTCTTTCCCCCCGATGAGCTCCCCCATCCATCTTCAAAGAGTCCCAAGAGCACCGCAGCCACCACCAGCCCAGCTTCGGGTGTCACTGTTGTGCATGGGCTCTGGAGCCCACCCTTTGCCAGCAGTGACACATCCATCAGCAGCAAGGACACGTCCAGCCCCCCCCCCCCGGCAAGAGGACCCGCAAAAACAAGGGCCGCCGTGCGAGGACCGACAGGGCTGCCCCTAAGGAGCAATGTGCGGCCACTTCACCACCCACACCATCTAGGGGAGGCAAGGGCCCGAGAGCCCCATCAAAGGAGCGGAAGGGCAGCAGGAGCGCGGAGAAGGTGGACCCCACATGCCACATCCCAGCTGGGAAGGAGGACACTAAGGAGGCCAGGAGTCCGTCCCCGAAGGGTCCAGAAACGTCACGGTCCGAGGGCGACTGAGCCGGGAGTCCAGGCCAGGTCTGGCTCCCTTGACCTGCTGAATGAGCACCGCTGAACCGGGCCCGCGGGGCAGAAGAGCACCGCTGAACCGGGCCCGCGGGGCAGAAGAGCACCGCTGAACAGGGCCCGCGGGGCAGAAGAGCACCGCTGAACAGGGCCCCGCCGTGGAGATAGGCACCGCTGAACAGGGCCCGCGGTGCAGAAGAGCACCGCTGAACAGGGCCCGCGGGGCAGAAGAGCACCGCTGAACAGGGCCCCGCCGTGGAGATAGGCACCGCTGAACAGGGCCCGCGGGGCAGAAGAGCACCGCTGAACAGGGCCCCGCCGTGGAGATAGGCACCGCTGAACAGGGCCCGCGGTGCAGAAGAGCACCGCTGAACAGGGCCCGCGGGGCAGAAGAGCACCGCTGAACAGGGCCCCGCCGTGGAGATAGGCACCGCTGAACAGGGCCCGCGGGGCAGAAGAGCACCGCTGAACAGGGCCCCGCCGTGGAGATAGGCACCGCTGAACAGGGCCCGCGGTGCAGAAGAGCACCGCTGAACAGGGCCCGCGGGGCAGAAGAGCACCGCTGAACCGGGCCCACGGGGCAGAAGAGCACCGCTGAACAGGGCCCGCGGGGCAGAAGAGCACCGCTGAACAGGGCCCCACCGTGGAGATAGGCACCGCTGAACAGGGCCCGCGGTGCAGAAGAGCACCGCTGAACAGGGCCCGCGGGGCAGAAGAGCACCGCTGAACAGGGCCCGCGGTGCAGAAGAGCACCGCTGAACAGGGCCCGCCGTCTCAAGCACCGCTCCGCTGGGCCCTTCCTGTCAAGCACCGCTCCACTGGGCCCTTCATCTCAAGCACCGCTCCGCTGGGCCCTTCCTGTCATGCACTGCTCTGCTGGGCACCGCCGTCTCAAGCACCGCTCCGCTGGGCCCTTCTTCTCAAGCACCGCTCCGCTGGGCCCTTCATCTCAAGCACCGCTCCGCTGGGCACCGCCGTCTCAAGCACCGCTCCGCTGGGCACCGCCGTCTCAAGCACCGCTCCGCTGGGCCCTTCTTCTCAAGCACCGCTCCGCTGGGCACCGACGTCTCAAGCACCGCTCCGCTGGGCCCTTCATCTCAAGCACCGCTCCGCTGGGCCCTTCCTGTCATGCACCGCTCCGCTGGGCACCGCCGTCTCAAGCACCGCTCCGCTGGGCCCTTCTTCTCAAGCACCGCTCCGCTGGGCCCTTCATCTCAAGCACCGCTCCGCTGGGCCCTTCCTGTCATGCACCGCTCCGCTGGGCACCGCCGTCTCAAGCACCGCTCCGCTGGGCCCTTCATCTCAAGCACCGCTCCGCTGGGCCCTTCATCTCAAGCACCGCTCCGCTGGGCACCGCTGTCTCAATCACTGTTTATGGTTCACTGTGCCCACCATGCCTCCTCCTTGACCAGTGGAGACTGTCATCCACCTGATGGACTGTGGCTTTGCACTCCCCAGGATGGTCCAGTGGGCAGCCCACCCACTGTAGAGACATTGAGAGACTGTGGCTTTGCACTCCCCAGGATGGTCCAGTGGGCAGCCCACCCACTGTAGAGACATTGAGAGACTGTGGCTTTGCACTCCCCAGGATGGTACAGTGGGCAGCCCACCCACTGTAGAGACATTGAGAGACTGTGGCTTTGCACTCCCCAGGATGGTCCAGTGGGCAGCCCACCCACTGTAGAGACATTGAGAGACTGTGGCTTTGCACTCCCCAGGATGGTCCAGTGGGCAGCCCACCCACTGTAGAGACATTGAGAGACTGTGGCTTTGCGCCTCCCCAGGATGGTACAGTGGGCATGGTGGCTCCTCGTGGATCTGGCGTCGTGGACTCATGTGGCTGTGGTGCCCCCCCCCGTTCCCTTCCCCCTGAGGTGCCTGTAGTTTTTACGTCTGATGCCCCTGCAGTGTTCTCTCCAAAGGACTCAGGTCTCCTTTGTGGGCTTTGCCCTTATTTCTCAAGACTTTGGCCCACGGACATGATGAATTCGTAGGATGTGCAGGACTTGGTACTTCAGTTATACACTGATGTGTATGTCATTAGTTTTGTTGTGAATATCTTTCATGGTTGTACGATAATTTTCTGGAGCTTCTTGGTACATAAATATTTATTCCAAATTTGATTATGTCCTAGCATTTTTCAGGGGTGTTTGGGTGGTGTCACTGTGACTTGTTGCTCTGCATTGGTGTGTACATAGTTGGGGGGGGGTCGCATATGTGTGTGCCCGTAACCTTTCGTCCTCCCCCTCCCGTGTGTCGTAGGTGCAGTACTCACCGTTGTCGTCTGCGCCGGACTTCGTACTCGTGGTAGATGAGAAGGTAGACGAGAGCAGGTAGGATGTTTAATTCGGGTTCCATGCTGTCCTCCTTCCTCCTGGAGTGCGTAGTGGTGAGCGTTTTCCCGTCCGTAGTCTGTTTCCGCCGTGTTTTTATCGGCGGTGCTCCCGCCCCGGAAAAGGTGGCGGATTGGTGAGTTGGAATAGTGTGGGCGGTACATTGGCTGCCGCCTGGCTGTTGGTGGTGACCGCCACGCTGTTTGTTTGTACCGCCGTGGCGGTCGGAGTGTTAAAGTGGCTGTCTGTGTTGGCGGTTCCCGCCAGGGTCAGAATCCCATATTTTTTACCGCCAGCCTGTTGGCGGGTTGGCCGCCGCTTTAACACCGACCGCCAGGGTTAGAATCACCCCCAAAGTGTTCTTTGACTTCTCCATGCCGGACCAAGTCATTGGACCTCTGCACCTTAGGCCTCGCTCTGTGATGGAGCCTTTGCCAGAGTCTTCTCCGCACTGCCAGGAGTTTCCCAGAGCCACAGGGATCTCTGCCCAATTCAAGGGTTTTTATGAGGCTGTGCACCTCATAAATGAGTGGGCTGACTCCTCTGGAGTGCCTTTGGCCCCACAGGATCGGCCCCATGCTGGTTCTCCACTGACGGGTTTCCCTGTTACTTTCTGGTGTCCAAGAAAAACGGAGACCTACGTCCTAACCTAGATCTATGTCTTCTCAAACTTCCTCATGAAAAAGGAGTAGCTCAAAATGCTCACCGTAGCTCAGGTCCTACCTGTCCTAAATCGCGTAGACTGTATGGTGGTGTTGGACTTGCATGACGCATATTTCCACATCCCCGTCTTGCCGGCCCACAGACACTACCTGTGGTTCACAGTGGGCCAAGATCATTTTCAGTTGGACGTTTATCCCTTTGGCCTTACCTACGCCCCTCAGGTGTTTACCAAGGTGATAGCAGTGGTTGCAGCACATATGCTGAGGTCAGGAATTCCAGTCTTCCCCTACCTTGATGATTGTTTAAGGCAGCCCACCCCAGACAGTCATCTCCTACCTCCAGACTACAGCAGATCTCCTGCCTTCATTGGCTCTCACCATTAATGTGCCAAATTCACACATGACTTCTTCTCACATGCTCCCTTTTATCTGGGCTGTTCTGGACATAGTAAGGGAGGGTCTATCCTATGGGATGGCAAATCCAGAATATTTGGGCTGTGACATCAATGTTATAGCCTCTATCCTGGATTTTACTGTGAGACTGACTCTGAGGCTGTTGGGCCTCATGGCCTCCTACATCTTTCTTGTGACACATGCCCATTGGGACCTAAAGTTCCAGTGGGCACAGCAACAGGGGACTCTCTTTGACCTGGTCTAGATCTCGGAGGGCACTCCAGAAGCCCTGCAGCAGTGACTGACGAACCACAATTGGGTCAGTGGCAGAAGCCTCTCCCTTCCCCACCCAGAGCTGAAAGTAGTGAGTGTAGGAGACTGGCCTGGTGTGTGGTGGATTCCCAAGGTACTTACACCTTATACCAGGTCCAGGTATCCCTTATTAGTGTAGTGTAGTCAGTGTCTAGAAGCCAGGCTCTCTAGAGGTAGCTGTGGATGAGCAGCCAAGGCTTATCTAGGAGACATACAAAGCTCATGCAATACCACTGTAGTCACACACAGTACTTACACACATGAAGGAAAATGCTCAGTGTTACAAAAATAAAGGTACTTTATTTTGGTAACACAAATACCAAAAATACCATACTCCCTTAGGAGGTAAGTAATACACAAGTTATATACACTAGTATGCAGAAATAGGCATAAAACAGTTAGAAAACTGTGCAAAATAGTGAAAATCATAATAGAGAATAATGGCCCTAGGGGGAGCACAAACCATATACAAAAAAAATGGAATGCAAGAGTCGGTCCCCCACCTAGGTAAGTGGAGTGTGTAGAGGGGAGCGGGGAGTACTAGGAAAGCCCAAAGGTAAGTACCACAACACCCCCCACCAACCAGAAAGCAGAAGTAAATCACTGTAAATTCCCCAGAACACCCACTTAGAAGAGAAGAAGAATAATGCAAAGTCAAGAAGAGACTGCAAGACACCAACAGTGGATTCCTGGACAAAAGGACCTGTGGAAGAAGGGGACCAAGTCCAGCAAGCACAGTAGAGTCTAGGAAGGGCAGGAGCCCCTACCCACCAGACTGAAGGTGCAAGAGATGATTTGACGGTGAGGAAGGAGAGTCAGCACTGCATCCTAGAAGATGGAGTTGAGTTCCTGGAGGATGCAGGTGATGTCCCATGCTGTAAGGAGGATGGCAGTTGGGTTTGCATCTTCGGATTCCACCAACAAGCCTTGGCACATGCAAAACTCGCGGTTGGTGGAAAGTGGTGCTGCCTAGCACCAGGAAGGATCAGGTGGACTCTACCCAGGAGGGGGAATCAGAGGGGGCCCTCAGTGCTGCAGAGAGCCCACACAGCAGCACAGGCAGCACCGACAGGACAGGGACACAGAAGCTGAAGGAGGAGCCCACGCAGCACTACAAAAAGTAGTCCCACGTCGCAGGAGAACCACTCAGGGAGCTGTGCGTCACAGGATGGAGTGCTGGGGGCTGGAGCTTCAAGATGCCTGGAGAGGGTGCCAATAAACCTTGGCAACTGCAAATGACGAGGTGCACGGGGGTACTGCCCTGCGCTGCCCTGCCATGTGCACGCTTTTTGATCCATTATACAACTGCCCATTTTTCTTGCTGACTATCAAAGCAGCCTTTCTAGTGGCCATAACAGCAGCCAGAAGGGTCAGCGAACTTTAGGCCCTCTCTGTACATCCTCCTTATACCATCTTTTACCCAGGTAAGCTGGTTCTGAGGACCTGTGTTTCCTTCCTTCTAAAGCTTGTGACACCCTTTCATGTAGGCCAAACCATCAACTTGCCTGCCTTCTTTGCTCCACCTCACCCTTCTAAAGAGGAGATACTCCACTGTTTGGACAAAAAATGAGGGTTGTCATTCTACATTTATCGCTCAAGTGACTTCCAGGTGGACGATCAACTCTTTGTAGTATATGTCGGAGCTAAGAAGGGGAAAGCAGTTCAGAAATGGGCCATCACTCGATGGATAGTGCTCTGCATAAAGATCTGCTATGCATTGGCCAAAAATCAACCCCTGAGACCTTGCATGCTCATTGTACCAGAACCAAGGCTGCCACCACTGTGTTAGCTTGTGGAGACTTCTCTCCTGTATAGGCAGCAACTTGGGCATCTTTGAACACGTTCACAAAGCACTACTACCAGTATGGTCAGGTCCACCGCAACTGGCACTTTGCTTGGTCCAGCAGGACTTTTTGGTTTGATATGGTCAGACCCACCTCTGGGGAGGTATTGCTTGGATATCTATTCTAAGGTAACGAATCTGTGGCTAGAAGTCTCTACCAGATGAACAAATGTCTTACCTTTGGTAAGGCATTATCTGGTAGAGACTCTAGTCTGCAGATTCCATATAAACCCTCCCATCCTCCCCGCTCTGTGTCCCTAGAGACGCCCATCTGAGAACCTCAGTAACGCACACTAGTATGTGAGCATTCTTCTTGGTGCTGCGCTTCTGGCATGGAAAGACGGAAAGAGAAACTGACATTAGCACTCTGAGGTGGCGCCTAAATTGGCATTGCATATGTCACATCCGACATGGACAATACGGACAAGGAGCTGAAAAACGCCACCTACCAACACGCATGGGTACTGCTCAAAAATTTTGCAGCTTCAGTCTGACGCCTGGGGAATATAAGGAAGCTGCAGCTAGATAGAGTCTCTGCCATAATATGGCATTACCAAACGTAAGTAACTTGTTCATTTTCTAAATTGGTGTGGGATTTTCTTGTGTTATGTTTTAACTTTATTACTGTTTAAGTGCTGCATAAATGCTTTACTCACTGCCTCTAAGTTAATCCTCACTGCTTTTGTGCCAAGCGACCAGAGGGTTAAGCATAGGTTAATTTAGCAACTACACAAGCAGTGCGATGCTCAATACCTCAGACTGGCCACATCTATGGTGGTATCTAGCCTTCTTTACCTGATGAAAGTAGTATGCAACAGGCTTTCTTTCCATGCAGACCAAATCTCTTTTCTAGGAAATTAGGTAAGAGTTTACACTGGAGCTTTTCATAACTAAAATTAACCATTTTAGTTTTGGATACTTGCAAACTGGTATTTAGACTTTACACACTACTGCATGACGTTTGTGAGAAAAGATAAGAGACCAGACCCGACATCCTTGTGTGCCCTCAAGTGGAAGCAAGTCTACATCTGGAGAAGAAGATTTACCTGACTAGGGGCAATGAAGAGACTGTGCAAACATAAATCTGTCTTCATTTGGTCAAACTTGGCTGGCAACTGTGTACGGTTGAGGGCAGTAGGTAAAAAGTATGGCCTTCAGCCACTCCCTACACCAAATTTCCATACCCATAATACCTTTTGTGCAAGATTTTTGTCCAGGCACTGAAAACACCTCCTCTATCCTAGGAACACACTGTCCATGGTAGTAGGAACTATTTGAATGATGTAGCCTTTTTGAGAATTCCTCTTCCAAGCCACCATCTCAACAAAACCAGCTGCATGTGGACCTTTACCTGTCCAGAGTATACTCTTGGTATAGTGCCTGACCTTTATCTACAGTTCTGTCTATGCAAGGCCGTTGACTTTTAAGGTGTCAGAAACAAAGTGATGGATGGAATGCTTGCTGTATTGTCAGCCACTGGCAATTGCTTAAGTCTGCATCCCAAGCAATTTGTTTTTTGTCAACCATGCCACCTCATATTGGACCCATCAATATACATATCAGTCTTAACCCTGCTCCAATGGGATCAGTCCAGTGCAAACTGTTAGGCCAAGCCCCCCCTGAACCAGAACACAAGCAACCCAAGACCGGTTTTGCCCTTTTTAGGACTCATCAGCCACGTAGTTTGGGTCTAGTGAGTTAATTTAAGCATTCCACCTTTCACCTTTTTGCTTTTTCTCAGTGAGGTTTGGTGTCTATACTAAGGCATTTGGGGCCATATTTATAATTTTTGTGCCAAAACTGCGCCAACGCAGTTTTGCGTCAAAACATTTACCACCGGCTAACGCCATTTCTTTGCGCCGCTCGGGCATCAAATTTATACTTTGACACACGGCAGCGCAAAGCACAGGTGTGTCATTTTTTTTTACTCAAACCAATGCATCACGTTGTAAAGAAAAACAACGTTAGCACGGCGAAAATGACTGTGAGCCGGTTTACGATGTGGCAAACTGGAAACACGCCTTTTTTTGAAGCAATAGCATCAAAAAGCGTTGCAAACACTGCAAAATGTGCTAATGAGAGCCAAAATGGATCCCAGATGCATGGACAGACCCTAGGAAGATGACAACAGACCAGGAACCAGCCAGGAGGACCCACACAAGACCCAGGAGAGGGAGAAGAAGACAAGAAAGTGTCGGTTCAGTGCAGAGGAGCAAGAAATACTGGTGAAAGAGGTGACGGAACACCAGCACCAACTTTTGTCACCTCCAAATTGCCAATTAGTAGGAGAGAGGCAATATGGCAACAAATTATTGACAAGATAAACAGTGTGGCAGAAGTACGGAGAATAGTCATCGAGTGCAAGAAACGCTGGCATGACTACAAGCACAGGACAAAGGAAAAGATGGCCAGGAACCGGAAGGCAGCACTGAAGACTGGAGGTGGGAGTCCAGCACCACAGGAGGCCCTGGACCACATGGAGGAGATGGTGGCAGCCGTCATCCCAGAGGACATCGTCACAGGGATTCAAGGACAGGACAGTGTCAGAGTCACCAGATCCTCGGGTCTGTGCACGTTCCCAACACGTCCACCACTGAACAGCTCCAAGACTCTGATAGATAAATCACAGAGACTGAGAGAGTTCAAGAGGGGAAGAGGGGATTAGGACGGGAACAGCTGGGAAGGAGACCTGTAGTAAGAAAAAGGTTCGAACACACAATATGAAAATTATATCTCCTGAAATCAATACTAGACTATGATTCTAAGCCTAGTCACTCTGAAAACATGAACAATCTAAGAGTTAAGTTTAAAATGACTAAGTTTCAAGATGGCAGATACCTGTAAGGGAATCCAGATGAATTAAATGAAAACTTTCTTATTCAAGTACTTTCCTTTACATGAGAATCAGAAAAAACATTCTGACTACATTTTAAACCAGTCATATAAATCCTGTTTTGAGAATGTATACTAGGACCATACAATATTGCATCTAGAAACTCTGGCCTTCTGTGTACTCTTAAAATGTTTCAACACAAATTGCGCATGTTGCATATATATATTTGCTTTTTCTTCCCGTTTATATAACCTGTTGGGAGTGCGCTTTCACATGAGGACAACTTCGTTTTTGATAATTAACCGGCCTGTCCAGCCGGGAAGGCAGCACCACTGCACATCGTAGCAGGTCTGTGTGACTAAAAATGGATTGTCACATAAGAGCAATCAGGTTGGGTTATTCACAGCAAATCTGACAATTTTACTTTGGATTTGCCTACAAAGGTTTTGCACTTTGGGTCATTATTTCGTTTGGCTCCAGCAACCCACTTGGGGCAAAATGAAAAAATTGCAGGACCACCACAACCAGCATGTACTGCTCACTTGAGAGGCCCACTGGGGCGGACTAGTATTTAAAGAGACTAATCAGGTGCCTGCAATTAGACAAGCTGAAGCCATGCCGGTCTTTTCAGTAAGAAAGAGATGCCTGGAACACCTCCAGCACTGGCTGCACCTACGAGGGTGAAACACTTTTATATTTTTCTCTGCTGAAGAAAGGATTGACCTTGAAACACGTGTCCAGAGATGATTTTATAACTTAAGGCCTGGAATAATGAAACTGCTTAAAGAATTCACTGTGAGTTGCTGGCTTTGCTTTTTCTTCCCGTTTATATAACCTGTTGGGAGTGCGCTTTCACATGAGGACAACTTCGTTTTTGATAATTAACCGGCCTGTCCAGCCGGGAAGGCAGCACCACTGCACATCGTAGCAGGTCTGTGTGACTAAAAATGGATTGTCACATGAGAGCAATCAGGTTGGGTTATTCACAGCAAATCTGACAATTTTACTTTGGATTCGCCTACAAAGGTTTTGCACTTTGGGTCATTATTTCGTTTGGCTCCAGCAACCCACTTGGGGCAAAATGAAAAAATTGCAGGACCACCACAACCAGCATGTACTGCTCACTTGAGAGGCCCACTGGGGCGGACTAGTATTTAAAGAGACTAATCAGGTGCCTGCAATTAGACAAGCTGAAGCCATGCCGGTCTTTTCAGTAAGAAAGAGATGCCTGGAACACCTCCAGCACTGGCTGCACCTACGAGGGTGAAACACTTTTATATTTTTCTCTGTTGAAGAAAGGATTGACCTTGAAACACATGTCCAGAGATGATTTTATAACTTAAGGCCTGGAATAATGAAACTGCTTAAAGAATTCACTGTGAGTTGCTGGCTTTGCTTTTTCTTCCCGTTTATATAACCTGTTGGGAGTGCGCTTTCACATGAGGACTACTTCGTTTTTGATAATTAACCGGCCTGTCCAGCCGGGAAGGCAGCACCACTGCACATCGTAGCAGGTCTGTGTGACTAAAAATGGATTGTCACATAAGAGCAATCAGGTTGAGTTATTCACAGCAAATCTGACAATTTTACTTTGGATTCGCCTACAAAGGTTTTGCACTTTGGGTCATTATTTCGTTTGGCTCCAGCAACCCACTTGGGGCAAAATGAAAAAATTGCAGGACCACCACAACCAGCATGTACTGCTCAATTGAGAGGCCCACTGGGGCGGACTAGTAATTAAAGAGACTAATCAGGTGCCTGCAATTAGACAAGCTGAAGCCATGCCGGTCTTTTCAGTAAGAAAGAGATGCCTGGAACACCTCCAGCACTGGCTGCACCTACGAGGGTGAAACACTTTTATATTTTTCTCTGCTGAAGAAAGGATTGACCTTGAAACACTTGTCCAGAGATGATTTTATAACTTAAGGCCTGGAATAATGAAACTGCTTAAAGAATTCACTGTGAGTTGCTGGCTTTGCTTTTTCTTCCCGTTTATATAACTTGTTGGGAGTGCGCTTTCACATGAGGACAACTTCGTTTTTGATAATTAACCGGCCTGTCCAGCCGGGAAGGCAGCACCACTGCACATCGTAGCAGGTCTGTGTGACTAAAAATGGATTGTCACATAAGAGCAATCAGGTTGGGTTATTCACAGCAAATCTGACAATTTTACTTTGGATTCGCCTACAAAGGTTTTGCACTTTGGGTCATTATTTCGTTTGGCTCCAGCAACCCACTTGGGGCAAAATGAAAAAATTGCAGGACCACCACAACCAGCATGTACTGCTCACTTGAGAGGCCCACTGGGGCGGACTGATATTTAAAGAGACTAATCAGGTGCCTGCAATTAGACAAGCTGAAGCCATGCCGGTCTTTTCAGTAAGAAAGAGATGCCTGGAACACCTCCAGCACTGGCTGCACCTACGAGGGTGAAACACTTTTACATTTTTCTTGAAACACGTGTCCAGAGATGATTTTATAACTTAAGGCCTGGAATAATGAAACTGCTTAAAGAATTCACTGTGAGTTGCTGGCTTTGCTTTTTCTTCCCGTTTATATAACCTGTTGGGAGTGCGCTTTCACATGAGGACAACTTTGTTTTTGATAATTAACCGGCCTGTTCAGCCGGGAAGGCAGCACCACTGCACATCGTAGCAGGTCTGTGTGACTAAAAATGGATTGTCACATAAGAGCAATCAGGTTGGGTTATTCACAGCAAATCTGACAATTTTACTTTGGATTCGCCTACAAAGGTTTTGCACTTTGGGTCATTATTTCGTTTGGCTCCAGCAACCCACTTGGGGCAAAATGAAAAAATTGCAGGACCACCACAACCAGCATGAACTGCTCACTTGAGAGGCCCACTGGGGCGGACTAGTATTTAAAGAGACTAATCAGGTGCCTGCAATTAGACAAGCTGAAGCCATGCCGGTCTTTTCAGTAAGAAAGAGATGCCTGGAACACCTCCAGCACTGGCTGCACCTACGAGGGTGAAACACTTTTATATTTTTCTCTGCTGAAGAAAGGATTGACCTTGAAACATGTGTCCAGAGATGATTTTATAACTTAAGGCCTGGAATAATGAAACTGCTTAAAGAATTCACTGTGAGTTGCTGGCTTTGCTTTTTCTTCCCGTTTATATAACCTGTTGGGAGTGCGCTTTCACATGAGGACAACTTCGTTTTTGATAATTAACCGGCCTGTCCAGCCGGGAAGGCAGCACCACTGCACATCGTAGCAGGTCTGTGTGACTAAAAATGGATTGTCACATAAGAGCAATCAGGTTGGGTTATTCACAGCAAATCTGACAATTTTACTTTGGATTCGCCTACAAAAGTTTTGCACTTTGGGTCATTATTTCGTTTGGCTCCAGCAACCCACTTGGGGCAAAATGAAAAAATTGCAGGACCACCACAACCAGCATGTACTGCTCACTTGAGAGACCGACTGGGGCGGACTAGTATTTAAAGAGACTAATCAGGTGCCTGCAATTAAACAAGCTGAAGCCATGCCGGTCTTTTCAGTAAGAAAGAGATGCCTGGAACACCTCCAGCACTGGCTGCACCTACGAGGGTGAAACACTTTTATATTTTTCTCTGCTGAAGAAAGGATTGACCTTGAAACACGTTTCCAGAGATGATTTTATAACTTAAGGCCTGGAATAATGAAACTGCTTAAAGAATTCACTGTGAGTTGCTGGCTTTGCTTTTTCTTCCCGTTTATGTAACCTGTTGGGAGTGCGCTTTCACATGAGGACAACTTCGTTTTTGATAATTAACCGGCCTGTCCAGCCGGGAAGGCAGCACCACTGCACATCGTAGCAGGTCTGTGTGACTAAAAATGGATTGTCACATAAGAGCAATCAGGTTGGGTTATTCACAGCAAATCTGACAATTTTACTTTGGATTCGCCTACAAAGGTTTTGCACTTTGGGTCATTATTTCGTTTGGCTCCAGCAACCCACTTGGGGCAAAATGAAAAAATTGCAGGACCACCACAACCAGCATGTACTTCTCACTTGAGAGGGCCACTGGGGCGGACTAGTATTTAAAGAGACTAATCAGGTGCCTGCAATTAGACAAGCTGAAGCCATGCCGGTCTTTTCAGTAAGAAAGAGATGCCTGGAACACCTCCAGCACTGGCTGCACCTACGAGGGTGAAACACTTTCATATTTTTCTCTGCTGAAGAAAGGATTGACCTTGAAACACGTGTCCAGAGATGATTTTATAACTTAAGGCCTGGAATAATGAAACTGCTTAAAGAATTCACTGTGAGTTGCTGGCTTTGCTTTTTCTTCCCGTTTATATAACCTGTTGGGAGTGCGCTTTCACATGAGGACAACTTCGTTTTTGATAATTAACCGGCCTGTCCAGCCGGGAAGGCAGCACCACTGCACATCGTAGCAGGTCTGTGTGACTAAAAATGGATTGTCACATGAGAGCAATCAGGTTGGGTTATTCACAGCAAATCTGACAATTTTACTTTGGATTCGCCTACAAAGGTTTTGCACTTTGGGTCATTATTTCGTTTGGCTCCAGCAACCCACTTGGGGCAAAATGAAAAAATTGCAGGACCACCACAACCAGCATGTACTGCTCACTTGAGAGGCCCACTGGGGCGGACTAGTATTTAAAGAGACTAATCAGGTGCCTGCAATTAGACAAGCTGAAGCCATGCCGGTCTTTTCAGTAAGAAAGAGATGCCTGGAACACCTCCAGCACTGGCTGCACCTACGAGGGTGAAACACTTTTATATTTTTCTCTGTTGAAGAAAGGATTGACCTTGAAACACATGTCCAGAGATGATTTTATAACTTAAGGCCTGGAATAATGAAACTGCTTAAAGAATTCACTGTGAGTTGCTGGCTTTGCTTTTTCTTCCCGTTTATATAACCTGTTGGGAGTGCGCTTTCACATGAGGACTACTTCGTTTTTGATAATTAACCGGCCTGTCCAGCCGGGAAGGCAGCACCACTGCACATCGTAGCAGGTCTGTGTGACTAAAAATGGATTGTCACATAAGAGCAATCAGGTTGAGTTATTCACAGCAAATCTGACAATTTTACTTTGGATTCGCCTACAAAGGTTTTGCACTTTGGGTCATTATTTCGTTTGGCTCCAGCAACCCACTTGGGGCAAAATGAAAAAATTGCAGGACCACCACAACCAGCATGTACTGCTCAATTGAGAGGCCCACTGGGGCGGACTAGTAATTAAAGAGACTAATCAGGTGCCTGCAATTAGACAAGCTGAAGCCATGCCGGTCTTTTCAGTAAGAAAGAGATGCCTGGAACACCTCCAGCACTGGCTGCACCTACGAGGGTGAAACACTTTTATATTTTTCTCTGCTGAAGAAAGGATTGACCTTGAAACACTTGTCCAGAGATGATTTTATAACTTAAGGCCTGGAATAATGAAACTGCTTAAAGAATTCACTGTGAGTTGCTGGCTTTGCTTTTTCTTCCCGTTTATATAACTTGTTGGGAGTGCGCTTTCACATGAGGACAACTTCGTTTTTTATAATTAACCGGCCTGTCCAGCCGGGAAGGCAGCACCACTGCACATCGTAGCAGGTCTGTGTGACTAAAAATGGATGTTCACATAAGAGCAATCAGGTTGGGTTATTCACAGCAAATCTGACAATTTTACTTTGGATTCGCCTACAAAGGTTTTGCACTTTGGGTCATTATTTCGTTTGGCTCCAGCAACCCACTTGGGGCAAAATGAAAAAATTGCAGGACCACCACAACCAGCATGTACTGCTCACTTGAGAGGCCCACTGGGGCGGACTGGTATTTAAAGAGACTAATCAGGTGCCTGCAATTAGACAAGCTGAAGCCATGCCGGTCTTTTCAGTAAGAAAGAGATGCCTGGAACACCTCCAGCACTGGCTGCACCTACGAGGGTGAAACACTTTTACATTTTTCTTGAAACACGTGTCCAGAGATGATTTTATAACTTAAGGCCTGGAATAATGAAACTGCTTAAAGAATTCACTGTGAGTTGCTGGCTTTGCTTTTTCTTCCCGTTTATATAACCTGTTGGGAGTGCGCTTTCACATGAGGACAACTTTGTTTTTGATAATTAACCGGCCTGTTCAGCCGGGAAGGCAGCACCACTGCACATCGTAGCAGGTCTGTGTGACTAAAAATGGATTGTCACATAAGAGCAATCAGGTTGGGTTATTCACAGCAAATCTGACAATTTTACTTTGGATTCGCCTACAAAGGTTTTGCACTTTGGGTCATTATTTCGTTTGGCTCCAGCAACCCACTTGGGGCAAAATGAAAAAATTGCAGGACCACCACAACCAGCATGAACTGCTCACTTGAGAGGCCCACTGGGGCGGACTAGTATTTAAAGAGACTAATCAGGTGCCTGCAATTAGACAAGTTGAAGCCATGCCGGTCTTTTCAGTAAGAAAGAGATGCCTGGAACACCTCCAGCACTGGCTGCACCTACGAGGGTGAAACACTTTTATATTTTTCTCTGCTGAAGAAAGGATTGACCTTGAAACACATGTCCAGAGATGATTTTATAACTTAAGGCCTGGAATAATGAAACTGCTTAAAGAATTCACTGTGAGTTGCTGGCTTTGCTTTTTCTTCCCGTTTATATAACCTGTTGGGAGTGCGCTTTCACATGAGGACAACTTCGTTTTTGATAATTAACCGGCCTGTCCAGCCGGGAAGGCAGCACCACTGCACATCGTAGCAGGTCTGTGTG
Organism: Pleurodeles waltl; assembly: GCF_031143425.1. NCBI lineage: Eukaryota > Metazoa > Chordata > Amphibia > Caudata > Salamandridae > Pleurodeles > Pleurodeles waltl. Next base: position 984,343,540 of record NC_090442.1, read on the forward strand.
ACTAAAAATGGATTGTCACATAAGAGCAATCAGGTTGGGTTATTCACAGCAAATCTGACAATTTTACTTTGGATTCGCCTACAAAGGTTTTGCACTTTGGGTCATTATTTCGTTTGGCTCCAGCAACCCACTTGGGGCAAAATGAAAAAATTGCAGGACCACCACAACCAGCATGTACTGCTCACTTGAGAGACCGACTGGGGCGGACTAGTATTTAAAGAGACTAATCAGGTGCCTGCAATTAAACAAGCTGAAGCCATGCCGGTCTTTTCAGTAAGAAAGAGATGCCTGGAACACCTCCAGCACTGGCTGCACCTACGAGGGTGAAACACTTTTATATTTTTCTCTGCTGAAGAAAGGATTGACCTTGAAACACGTTTCCAGAGATGATTTTATAACTTAAGGCCTGGAATAATGAAACTGCTTAAAGAATTCACTGTGAGTTGCTGGCTTTGCTTTTTCTTCCCGTTTATGTAACCTGTTGGGAGTGCGCTTTCACATGAGGACAACTTCGTTTTTGATAATTAACCGGCCTGTCCAGCCGGGAAGGCAGCACCACTGCACATCGTAGCAGGTCTGTGTGACTAAAAATGGATTGTCACATAAGAGCAATCAGGTTGGGTTATTCACAGCAAATCTGACAATTTTACTTTGGATTCGCCTACAAAGGTTTTGCACTTTGGGTCATTATTTCGTTTGGCTCCAGCAACCCACTTGGGGCAAAATGAAAAAATTGCAGGACCACTACAACCAGCATGAACTGCTCACTTGAGAGGCCCACTGGGGCGGACTAGTATTTAAAGAGACTAATCAGGTGCCTGCAATTAGACAAGCTGAAGCCATGCCGGTCTTTTCAGTAAGAAAGAGATGCCTGGAACACCTCCAGCACTGGCTGCACCTACGAGGGTGAAACACTTTTATATTTTTCTCTGCTGAAGAAAGGATTGACCTTGAAACACGTGTCCAGAGATGATTTTATAACTTAAGGCCTGGAATAATGAAACTGCTTAAAGAATTCACTGTGAGTTGCTGGCTTTGCTTTTTCTTCCCGTTTATATAACCTGTTGGGAGTGCGCTTTCACATGAGGACAACTTCGTTTTTGATAATTAACCGGCCTGTCCCGCCGGGAAGGCAGCACCACTGCACATCGTAGCAGGTCTGTGTGACTAAAAATGGATTTTCACATAAGAGCAATCAGGTTGGGTTATTCACAGCAAATCTGACAATTTTACTTTGGATTCGCCTACAAAGGTTTTGCACTTTGGGTCATTATTTCGTTTGGCTCCAGCAACCCACTTGGGGCAAAATGAAAAAATTGCAGGACCACCACAACCAGCATGTACTGCTCACTTGAGAGGGCCACTGGGGCGGACTAGTATTTAAAGAGACTAATCAGGTGCCTGCAATTAGACAAGCTGAAGCCATGCCGGTCTTTTCAGTAAGAAAGAGATGCCTGGAACACCTCCAGCACTGGCTGCACCTACGAGGGTGAAACACTTTCATATTTTTCTCTGCTGAAGAAAGGATTGACCTTGAAACACGTGTCCAGAGATGATTTTATAACTTAAGGCCTGGAATAATGAAACTGCTTAAAGAATTCACTGTGAGTTGCTGGCTTTGCTTTTTCTTCCCGTTTATGTAACCTGTTGGGAGTGCGCTTTCACATGAGGACAACTTCGTTTTTGATAATTAACCGGACTGTCCAGCCGGGAAGGCAGCACCACTGCACATCGTAGCAGGTCTGTGTGACTAAAAATGGATTGTCACATAAGAGCAATCAGGTTGGGTTATTCACAGCAAATCTGATAATTTTACTTTGGATTCGCCTACAAAGGTTTTGCACTTTGGGTCATTATTTCGTTTGGCTCCAGCAACCCACTTGGGGCAAAATGAAAAAATTGCAGGACCACCACAACCAGCATGTACTGCTCACTTGAGAGGCCCACTGGGGCGGACTAGTATTTAAAGAGACTAATCAGGTGCCTGCAATTAGACAAGCTGAAGCCATGCCAGTCTTTTCAGTAAGAAAGAGATGCCTGGAACACCTCCAGCACTGGCTGCACCTACGAGGGTGAAACACTTTTATATTTTTCTCTGCTGAAGAAAGGATTGACCTTGAAACACGTGTCCAGAGATGATTTTATAACTTAAGGCCTGGAATAATGAAACTGCTTAAATAATTCACTGTGAGTTGCTGGCTTTGCTTTTTCTTCCCGTTTATATAACCTGTTGGGAGTGCGCTTTCACATGAGGACAACTTTGTTGGCCTGTCCAGCTGGGAAGGCAGCACCACTGCACATCGTAGCAGGTCTGTGTGACTTAAAATGGATTGTCACATAAGAGCAATCAGGTTGGGTTATTCACAGCAAATCTGACAATTTTACTTTGGATTCGCCTACAAAGGTTTTGCACTTTGGGTCATTATTTCGTTTGGCTCCAGCAACGCACTTGGGGCAAAATGAAAAAATTGCAGGACCACCACAACCAGAATGTACTGCTCACTTGAGAGGCCCACTGGGGCGGACTAGTATTTAAAGAGACTAATCAGGTGCCTGCAATTAGACAAGCTGAAGCCATGCCGGTCTTTTCAGTAAGAAAGAGATGCCTGGAACACCTCCAGCACTGGCTGCACCTACGAGGGTGAAACACTTTTATATTTTTCTCTGCTGAAGAAAGGATTGACCTTGAAACACGTGTCCAGAGATGATTTTATAACTTAAGGCCTGGAATAAGAATTCACTGTGAGTTGCTGGCTTTGCTTTTTCTTCCTGTTTATATAACCTGTTGGGAGTGCGCTTTCACATGAGGACAACTTCGTTTTTGATAATTAACCGGCCAGTCCATCTGGGAAGGCAGCACCACTGCACATCGTAGCAGGTCTGTGTGACTAAAAATGGATTTTCACATAAGAGCAATCAGGTTGGGTTATTCACAGCAAATCTGACAATTTTACTTTGGATTCGCCTACAAAGGTTTTGCACTTTGGGTCATTATTTCGTTTGGCTCCAGAAAACCCACTTGGGGCAAAATGAAAAAATTGCAGGACCACCACAACCAGCATGTACTGCTCACTTGAGAGGGCCACTGGGGCGGACTAGTATTTAAAGAGACTAATCAGGTGCCTGCAATTAGACAAGCTGAAGCCATGCCGGTCTTTTCAGTAAGAAAGAGATGCCTGGAACACCTCCAGCACTGGCTGCACCTACGAGGGTGAAACACTTTTATATTTTTCTCTGCTGAAGAAAGGATTGACCTTGAAACACGTGTCCAGAGATGATTTTATAACTTAAGGCCTGGAATAATGAAACTGCTTAAAGAATTCACTGTGAGTTGCTGGCTTTGCTTTTTCTTCCCGTTTATATAACAGGTTGGGTTATTCACAGCAAATCTGACAATTTTACTTTGGATTCGCCTACAAAGGTTTTGCACTTTGGGTCATTATTTAGTTTGGCTCCAGCAACCCACTTGGGGCAAAATGAAAAAATTGCAGGACCACCACAACCAGCATGTACTGCTCACTTGATAGGCCCACTGGGGCGGACTAGTATTTAAAGAGACTAATCAGGTGCCTGCAATTAGACAAGCTGAAGCCATGCCGGTCTTTTCAGTAAGAAAGAGATGCCTGGAACCCCTCCAGCACTGGCTGCACCTACGAGGGTGAAACACTTTTATATTTTTCTCTGCTGAAGAAAGGATTGACCTTGAAACACGTGTCCAGAGATGATTTTATAACTTAAGGCCTGGAATAATGAAACTGCTTAAAGAATTCACTGTGAGTTGCTGGCTTTGCTTTTTCTTCCCGTTTATATAACCTGTTGGGAGTGCGCTTTCACATGAGGACAACTTCGTTTTTGATAATTAACCGGCCTGTCCAGCCGGGAAGGCAGCACCACTGCACATCGTAGCAGGTCTGTGTGACTAAAAATGGATTGTCACATAAGAGCAATCAGGTTGGGTTATTCACAGCAAATCTGACAATTTTACTTTGGATTCGCCTACAAAGGTTTTGCACTTTGGGTCATTATTTCGTTTGGCTCCAGCAACCCACTTGGGACAAAATGAAAAAATTACAGGACCACCACAACCAGAATGTACTGCTCACTTGAGAGGCCCACTGGGGCGGACTAGTATTTAAAGAGACTAATCAGGTGCCTGCAATTAGACAAGCTGAAGCCATGCCGGTCTTTTCAGTAAGAAAGAGATGCCTGGAACACCTCCAGCACTGGCTGCACCTACGAGGGTGAAACACTTTTATATTTTTCTCTGCTGAAGAAAGGATTGACCTTGAAACACGTGTCCAGAGATGAATTTATAACTTAAGGCCTGGAATAAGAATTCACTGTGAGTTGCTGGCTTTGCTTTTTGTTCCTGTTTATATAACCTGTTGGGAGTGCGCTTTCACATGAGGACAACTTCGTTTTTGATAATTAACCGGCCAGTCCATCTGGGAAGGCAGCACCACTGCACATCGTAGCAGGTCTGTGTGACTAAAAATGGATTTTCACATAAGAGCAATCAGGTTGGGTTATTCACAGCAAATCTGACAATTTTACTTTGGATTCGCCTACAAAGGTTTTGCACTTTGGGTCATTATTTCGTTTGGCTCCAGCAACCCACTTGGGGCAAAATGAAAAAATTGCAGGACCACCACAACCAGCATGTACTGCTCACTTGAGAGGGCCACTGGGGCGGACTAGTATTTAAAGAGACTAATCAGGTGCCTGCAATTAGACAAGCTGAAGCCATGCCGGTCTTTTCAGTAAGAAAGAGATGCCTGGAACACCTCCAGCACTGGCAGCACCTACGAGGGTGAAACACTTTTATATTTTTCTCTGCTGAAGAAAGGATTGACCTTGAAACACGTGTCCAGAGATGATTTTATAACTTAAGGCCTGGAATAATGAAACTGCTTAAAGAATTCACTGTGAATTGCTGGCTTTGCTTTTTCTTCCCGTTTATATAACCTGTTGGGAGTGCGTTTCACATGAGGACAACTTCGTTTTTGATAATTAACCGGCCTGTCCAGCCGGGAAGGCAGCACCACTGCACATCGTAGCAGGTCTGTGTGACTAAAAATGGATTGTCACATAAGAGCAATGAGGTTGGGTTATTCACAGCAAATCTGACAATTTTACTTTGGATTCGCCTACAAAGGTTTTGCACTTTGGGTCATTATTTCGTTTGGCTCCAGCAACCCACTTGGGGCAAAATGAAAAAATTGCAGGACCACCACAACCAGAATGTACTGCTCACTTGAGAGGCCCACTGGGGCGGGCTAGTATTTAAAGAGACTAATCAGGTGCCTGCAATTAGACAAGCTGAAGCCATGCCGGTCTTTTCAGTAAGAAAGAGATGCCTGGAACACCTCCAGCACTGGCTGCACCTACGAGGGTGAAACACTTTTATATTTTTCTCTGCTGAAGAAAGGATTGACCTTGAAACACGTGTCCAGAGATGATTTTATAACTTAAGGCCTGGAATAAGAATTCACTGTGAGTTGCTGGCTTTGCTTTTTCTTCCTGTTTATATAACCTGTTGGGAGTGCGCTTTCACATGAGGACAACTTCGTTTTTGATAATTAACCGGCCAGTCCATCTGGGAAGGCAGCACCACTGCACATCGTAGCAGGTCTGTGTGACTAAAAATGGATTTTCACATAAGAGCAATCAGGTTGGGTTATTCACAGCAAATCTGACAATTTTACTTTGGATTCGCCTACAAAGGTTTTGCACTTTAAGTCATTATTTCGTTTGGCTCCAGCAACCCACTTGGGGCAAAATGAAAAAATTGCAGGACCACCACAACCAGAATGTACTGCTCACTTGAGAGGGCCACTGGGGCGGACTAGTATTTAAAGAGACTAATCAGGTGCCTGCAATTAGACAAGATGAAGCCATGCCGGTCTTTTCAGTAAGAAAGAGATGCCTGGAACACCTCCAGCACTGGCTGCACCTACGAGGGTGAAACACTTTTATATTTTTCTCTGCTGAAGAAAGGATTGACCTTGAAACACGTGTCCAGAGATGATTTTATAACTTAAGGCCTGGAATAATGAAACTGCTTAAAGAATTCCCTGTGAGTTGCTGGCTTTGCTTTTTCTTCCCGTTTATATAACAGGTTGGGTTATTCACAGCAAATCTGACAATTTTACTTTGGATTCGCCTACAAAGGTTTTGCACTTTGGGTCATTATTTCGTTTGGCTCCAGCAACCCACTTGGGGCAAAATGAAAAAATTGCAGGACCACCACAACCAGCATGTACTGCTCACTTGAGAGGGCCACTGGGGTGGACTAGTATTTAAAGAGACTAATCAGGTGCCTGCAATTAGACAAGCTGAAGCCATGCCGGTCTTTTCAGTAAGAAAGAGATGCCTGGAACACCTCCAGCACTGGCTGCACCTACGAGGGTGAAACACTTTTATATTTTTCTCTGCTGAAGAAAGGATTGACCTTGAAACACGTGTCCAGAGATGATTTTATAACTTAAGGCCTGGAATAATGAAACTGCTTAAAGAATTCACTGTGAGTTGCTGGCTTTGCTTTTTCTTCCCGTTTATATAACAGGTTGGGTTATTCACAGCAAATCTGACAATTTTACTTTGGATTCGCCTACAAAGGTTTTGCACTTTGGGTCATTATTTCGTTTGGCTCCAGCAACCCACTTGGGGCAAAATGAAAAAATTGCAGGACCACCACAACCAGCATGTACTGCTCACTTGATAGGCCCACTGGGGCGGACTCGTATTTAAAGAGACTAATCAGGTGCCTGCAATTAGACAAGCTGAAGCCATGCCGGTCTTTTCAGTAAGAAAGAGATGCCTGGAACCCCTCCAGCACTGGCTGCACCTACGAGGGTGAAACACTTTTATATTTTTCTCTGCTGAAGAAAGGATTGACCTTGAAACACGTGTCCAGAGATGATTTTATATCTTAAGGCCTGGAATAATGAAACTGCTTAAAGAATTCACTGTGAGTTGCTGGCTTTGCTTTTTCTTCCCGTTTATATAACCTGTTGGGAGTGCGCTTTCACATGAGGACAACTTCGTTTTTGATAATTAACCGGCCTGTCCAGCCGGGAAGGCAGCACCACTGCACATTGTAGCAGGTCTGTGTGACTAAAAATGGATTGTCACATAAGAGCAATCAGGTTGGGTTATTCACAGCAAATCTGACAATTTTACTTTGGATTCGCCTACAAAGGTTTTGCACTTTGGGTCATTATTTCGTTTGGCTCCAGCAACCCACTTGGGACAAAATGAAAAAATTACAGGACCACCACAACCAGAATGTACTGCTCACTTGAGAGGCCCACTGGGGCGGACTAGTATTTAAAGAGACTAATCAGGTGCCTGCAATTAGACAAGCTGAAGCCATGCCGGTCTTTTCAGTAAGAAAGAGATGCCTGGAACACCTCCAGCACTGGCTGCACCTACGAGGGTGAAACACTTTTATATTTTTCTCTGCTGAAGAAAGGATTGACCTTGAAACACGTGTCCAGAGATGAATTTATAACTTAAGGCCTGGAATAAGAATTCACTGTGAGTTGCTGGCTTTGCTTTTTCTTCCTGTTTATATAACCTGTTGGGAGTGCGCTTTCACATGAGGACAACTTCGTTTTTGATAATTAACCGGCCAGTCCATCTGGGAAGGCAGCACCACTGCACATCGTAGCAGGTCTGTGTGACTAAAAATGGATTTTCACATAAGAGCAATCAGGTTGGGTTATTCACAGCAAATCTGACAATTTTACTTTGGATTCGCCTACAAAGGTTTTGCACTTTGGGTCATTATTTCGTTTGGCTCCAGCAACCCACTTGGGGCAAAATGAAAAAATTGCAGGACCACCACAACCAGCATGTACTGCTCACTTGAGAGGGCCACTGGGGCGGACTAGTATTTAAAGAGACTAATCAGGTGCCTGCAATTAGACAAGCTGAAGCCATGCCGGTCTTTTCAGTAAGAAAGAGATGCCTGGAACACCTCCAGCACTGGCAGCACCTACGAGGGTGAAACACTTTTATATTTTTCTCTGCTGAAGAAAGGATTGACCTTGAAACACGTGTCCAGAGATGATTTTATAACTTAAGGCCTGGAATAATGAAACTGCTTAAAGAATTCACTGTGAGTTGCTGGCTTTGCTTTTTCTTCCCGTTTATATAACCTGTTGGGAGTGCGTTTCACATGAGGACAACTTCGTTTTTGATAATTAACCGGCCTGTCCAGCCGGGAAGGCAGCACCACTGCACATCGTAGCAGGTCTGTGTGACTAAAAATGGATTGTCACATAAGAGCAATGAGGTTGGGTTATTCACAGCAAATCTGACAATTTTACTTTGGATTCGCCTACAAAGGTTTTGCACTTTGGGTCATTATTTCGTTTGGCTCCAGCAACCCACTTGGGGCAAAATGAAAAAATTGCAGGACCACCACAACCAGAATGTACTGCTCACTTGAGAGGCCCACTGGGGCGGGCTAGTATTTAAAGAGACTAATCAGGTGCCTGCAATTAGACAAGCTGAAGCCATGCCAGTCTTTTCAGTAAGAAAGAGATGCCTGGAACACCTCCAGCACTGGCTGCACCTACGAGGGTGAAACACTTTTATATTTTTCTCTGCTGAAGAAAGGATTGACCTTGAAACACGTGTCCAGAGATGATTTTATAACTTAAGGCCTGGAATAAGAATTCACTGTGAGTTGCTGGCTTTGCTTTTTCTTCCTGTTTATATAACCTGTTGGGAGTGCGCTTTCACATGAGGACAACTTCGTTTTTGATAATTAACCGGCCAGTCCATCTGGGAAGGCAGCACCACTGCACATCGTAGCAGGTCTGTGTGACTAAAAATGGATTTTCACATAAGAGCAATCAGGTTGGGTTATTCACAGCAAATCTGACAATTTTACTTTGGATTCGCCTACAAAGGTTTTGCACTTTAAGTCATTATTTCGTTTGGCTCCAGCAACCCACTTGGGGCAAAATGAAAAAATTGCAGGACCACCACAACCAGCATGTACTGCTCACTTGAGAGGGCCACTGGGGCGGACTAGTATTTAAAGAGACTAATCAGGTGCCTGCAATTAGACAAGATGAAGCCATGCCGGTCTTTTCAGTAAGAAAGAGATGCCTGGAACACCTCCAGCACTGGCTGCACCTACGAGGGTGAAACACTTTTATATTTTTCTCTGCTGAAGAAAGGATTGACCTTGAAACACGTGTCCAGAGATGATTTTATAACTTAAGGCCTGGAATAATGAAACTGCTTAAAGAATTCCCTGTGAGTTGCTGGCTTTGCTTTTTCTTCCCGTTTATATAACAGGTTGGGTTATTCACAGCAAATCTGACAATTTTACTTTGGATTCGCCTACAAAGGTTTTGCACTTTGGGTCATTATTTCGTTTGGCTCCAGCAACCCACTTGGGGCAAAATGAAAAAATTGCAGGACCACCACAACCAGCATGTACTGCTCACTTGATAGGCCCACTGGGGCGGACTAGTATTTAAAGAGACTAATCAGGTGCCTGCAATTAGACAAGCTGAAGCCATGCCGGTCTTTTCAGTAAGAAAGAGATGCCTGGAACACCTCCAGCACTGGCTGCACCTACGAGGGTGAAACACTTTTATATTTTTCTCTGCTGAAGAAAGGATTGACCTTGAAACACGTGTCCAGAGATGATTTTATAACTTAAGGCCTGGAATAATGAAACTGCTTAAAGAATTCACTGTGAGTTGCTGGCTTTGCTTTTTCTTCCCGTTTATATAACCTGTTGGGAGTGCGCTTTCACATGAGGACAACTTCGTTTTTGATAATTAACCGGCCTGTCCAGCCGGGAAGGCAGCACCACTGCACATCGTAGCAGGTCTGTGTGACTAAAAATGGATTGTCACATAAGAGCAATCAGGTTGGGTTATTCACAGCAAATCTGACAATTTTACTTTGGATTCGCCTACAAAGGTTTTGCACTTTGGGTCATTATTTCGTTTGGCTCCAGCAACCCACTTGGGGCAAAATGAAAAAATAGCAGGACCACCACAACCAGCATGTACTGCTCACTTGAGAGGCCCACTGGGGCGGACTAGTATTTAAAGAGACTAATCAGGTGCCTGCAATTAGACAAGCTGAAGCCATGCCGGTCTTTTCAGTAAGAAAGAGATGCCTGGAACACCTCCAGCACTGGCTGCACCTACGAGGGTGAAACACTTTTATATTTTTCTCTGCTGAAGAAAGGATTGACCTTGAAACACGTGTCCAGAGATGATTTTATAACTTAAGGACTGGAATAAGAATTCACTGTGAGTTGCTGGCTTTGCTTTTTCTTCCTGTTTATATAACCTGTTGGGAGTGCGCTTTCACATGAGGACAACTTCGTTTTTGATAATTAACCGGCCAGTCCATCTGGGAAGGCAGCACCACTGCACATCGTAGCAGGTCTGTGTGACTAAAAATGGATTTTCACATAAGAGCAATCAGGTTGGGTTATTCACAGCAAATCTGACAATTTTACTTTGGATTCGCCTACAAAGGTTTTGCACTTTGGGTCATTATTTCGTTTGGCTCCAGCAACCCACTTGGGGCAAAATGAAAAAATTGCAGGACCACCACAACCAGCATGTACTGCTCACTTGAGAGGGCCACTGGGGCGGACTAGTATTTAAAGAGACTAATCAGGTGCCTGCAATTAGACAAGCTGAAGCCATGCCGGTCTTTTCAGTAAGAAAGAGATGCCTGGAACACCTCCAGCACTGGCAGCACCTACGAGGGTGAAACACTTTTATATTTTTCTCTGCTGAAGAAAGGATTGACCTTGAAACACGTGTCCAGAGATGATTTTATAACTTAAGGCCTGGAATAATGAAACTGCTTAAAGAATTCACTGTGAGTTGCTGGCTTTGCTTTTTCTTCCCGTTTATATAACCTGTTGGGAGTGCGTTTCACATGAGGACAACTTCGTTTTTGATAATTAACCGGCCTGTCCAGCCGGGAAGGCAGCACCACTGCACATCGTAGCAGGTCTGTGTGACTAAAAATGGATTGTCACATAAGAGCAATGAGGTTGGGTTATTCACAGCAAATCTGACAATTTTACTTTGGATTCGCCTACAAAGGTTTTGCACTTTGGGTCATTATTTCGTTTGGCTCCAGCAACCCACTTGGGGCAAAATGAAAAAATTGCAGGACCACCACAACCAGAATGTACTGCTCACTTGAGAGGCCCACTGGGGCGGGCTAGTATTTAAAGAGACTAATCAGGTGCCTGCAATTAGACAAGCTGAAGCCATGCCAGTCTTTTCAGTAAGAAAGAGATGCCTGGAACACCTCCAGCACTGGCTGCACCTACGAGGGTGAAACACTTTTATATTTTTCTCTGCTGAAGAAAGGATTGACCTTGAAACACGTGTCCAGAGATGATTTTATAACTTAAGGCCTGGAATAAGAATTCACTGTGAGTTGCTGGCTTTGCTTTTTCTTCCTGTTTATATAACCTGTTGGGAGTGCGCTTTCACATGAGGACAACTTCGTTTTTGATAATTAACCGGCCAGTCCATCTGGGAAGGCAGCACCACTGCACATCGTAGCAGGTCTGTGTGACTAAAAATGGATTTTCACATAAGAGCAATCAGGTTGGGTTATTCACAGCAAATCTGACAATTTTACTTTGGATTCGCCTACAAAGGTTTTGCACTTTAAGTCATTATTTCGTTTGGCTCCAGCAACCCACTTGGGGCAAAATGAAAAAATTGCAGGACCACCACAACCAGCATGTACTGCTCACTTGAGAGGGCCACTGGGGCGGACTAGTATTTAAAGAGACTAATCAGGTGCCTGCAATTAGACAAGATGAAGCCATGCCGGTCTTTTCAGTAAGAAAGAGATGCCTGGAACACCTCCAGCACTGGCTGCACCTACGAGGGTGAAACACTTTTATATTTTTCTCTGCTGAAGAAAGGATTGACCTTGAAACACGTGTCCAGAGATGATTTTATAACTTAAGGCCTGGAATAATGAAACTGCTTAAAGAATTCCCTGTGAGTTGCTGGCTTTGCTTTTTCTTCCCGTTTATATAACAGGTTGGGTTATTCACAGCAAATCTGACAATTTTACTTTGGATTCGCCTACAAAGGTTTTGCACTTTGGGTCATTATTTCGTTTGGCTCCAGCAACCCACTTGGGGCAAAATGAAAAAATTGCAGGACCACCACAACCAGCATGTACTGCTCACTTGATAGGCCCACTGGGGCGGACTAGTATTTAAAGAGACTAATCAGGTGCCTGCAATTAGACAAGCTGAAGCCATGCCGGTCTTTTCAGTAAGAAAGAGATGCCTGGAACACCTCCAGCACTGGCTGCACCTACGAGGGTGAAACACTTTTATATTTTTCTCTGCTGAAGAAAGGATTGACCTTGAAACACGTGTCCAGAGATGATTTTATAACTTAAGGCCTGGAATAATGAAACTGCTTAAAGAATTCACTGTGAGTTGCTGGCTTTGCTTTTTCTTCCCGTTTATATAACCTGTTGGGAGTGCGCTTTCACATGAGGACAACTTCGTTTTTGATAATTAACCGGCCTGTCCAGCCGGGAAGGCAGCACCACTGCACATCGTAGCAGGTCTGTGTGACTAAAAATGGATTGTCACATAAGAGCAATCAGGTTGGGTTATTCACAGCAAATCTGACAATTTTACTTTGGATTCGCCTACAAAGGTTTTGCACTTTGGGTCATTATTTCGTTTGGCTCCAGCAACCCACTTGGGACAAAATGAAAAAATTACAGGACCACCACAACCAGAATGTACTGCTCACTTGAGAGGCCCACTGGGGCGGACTAGTATTTAAAGAGACTAATCAGGTGCCTGCAATTAGACAAGCTGAAGCCATGCCGGTCTTTTCAGTAAGAAAGAGATGCCTGGAACACCTCCAGCACTGGCTGCACCTACGAGGGTGAAACACTTTTATATTTTTCTCTGCTGAAGAAAGGATTGACCTTGAAACACGTGTCCAGAGATGATTTTATAACTTAAGGACTGGAATAATGAAACTGCTTAAAGAATTCACTGTGAGTTGCTGGCTTTGCTTTTTCTTCCCGTTTATATAACCTGTTGGGAGTGCGCTTTCACATGAGGACAACTTCGTTTTTGATAATTAACCGGCCTGTCCAGCCGGGAAGGCAGAACCACTGCACATCGTAGCAGGTCTGTGTGACTAAAAATGGATTGTCACATAAGAGCAATCAGGTTGGGTTATTCACAGCAAATCTGACAATTTTACTTTGGATTCGCCTACAAAGGTTTTGCACTTTGGGTCATTATTTCGTTTGGCTCCAGCAACCCACTTGGGGCAAAATGAAAAAATTGCAGGACCACCACAACCAGCATGTACTGCTCACTTGAGAGGCCCACTGGGGCGGACTAGTATTTAAAGAGACTAATCAGGTGCCTGCAATTAGACAAGCTGAAGCCATGCCGGTCTTTTCAGTAAGAAAGAGATGCCTGGAACACCTCCAGCACTGGCTGCACCTACGAGGGTGAAACACTTTTATATTTTTCTCTGCTGAAGAAAGGATTGACCTTGAAACACGTGTCCAGAGATGATTTTATAACTTAAGGCCTGGAATAATGAAACTGCTTAAAGAATTCACTGTGAGTTGCTGGCTTTGCTTTTTCTTCCCGTTTATATAACCTGTTGGGAGTGCGCTTTCACATGAGGACAACTTCGTTTTTGATAATTAACCGGCCTGTCCAGCCGGGAAGGCAGCACCACTGCACATCGTAGCAGGTCTGTGTGACTAAAAATGGATTGTCACATAAGAGCAATCAGGTTGGGTTATTCACAGCAAATCTGACAATTTTACTTTGGATTCGCCTACAAAGGTTTTGCACTTTGGGTCATTATTTCGTTTGGCTCCAGCAACCCACTTGGGGCAAAATGAAAAAATTGCAGGACCACCACAACCAGCATGTACTGCTCACTTGATAGGCCCACTGGGGCGGACTAGTATTTAAAGAGACTAATCAGGTGCCTGCAATTAGACAAGCTGAAGCCATCCCGGTCTTTTCAGTAAGAAAGAGATGCCTGGAACACCTCCAGCACTGGCTGCACCTACGAGGGTGAAACACTTTCATATTTTTCTCTGCTGAAGAAAGGATTGACCTTGAAACACGTGTCCAGAGATGATTTTATAACTTAAGGCCTGGAATAATGAAACTGCTTAAAGAATTCACTGTGAGTTGCTGGCTTTGCTTTTTCTTCCCGTTTATGTAACCTGTTGGGAGTGCGCTTTCACATGAGGACAACTTCGTTTTTGATAATTAACCGGACTGTCCAGCCGGGAAGGCAGCACCACTGCACATCGTAGCAGGTCTGTGTGACTAAAAATGGATTGTCACATAAGAGCAATCAGGTTGGGTTATTCACAGCAAATCTGATAATTTTACTTTGGATTCGCCTACAAAGGTTTTGCACTTTGGGTCATTATTTCGTTTGGCTCCAGCAACCCACTTGGGGCAAAATGAAAAAATTGCAGGACCACCACAACCAGCATGTACTGCTCACTTGAGAGGCCCACTGGGGCGGACTAGTATTTAAAGAGACTAATCAGGTGCCTGCAATTAGACAAGCTGAAGCCATGCCAGTCTTTTCAGTAAGAAAGAGATGCCTGGAACACCTCCAGCACTGGCTGCACCTACAAGGGTGAAACACTTTTATATTTTTCTCTGCTGAAGAAAGGATTGACCTTGAAACACGTGTCCAGAGATGATTTTATAACTTAAGGCCTGGAATAATGAAACTGCTTAAATAATTCACTGTGAGTTGCTGGCTTTGCTTTTTCTTCCCGTTTATATAACCTGTTGGGAGTGCGCTTTCACATTAGGACAACTTTGTTGGCCTGTCCAGCTGGGAAGGCAGCACCACTGCACATCGTAGCAGGTCTGTGTGACTTAAAATGGATTGTCACATAAGAGCAATCAGGTTGAGTTATTCACAGCAAATCTGACAATTTTACTTTGGATTCGCCTACAAAGGTTTTGCACTTTGGGTCATTATTTCGTTTGGCTCCAGCAACGCACTTGGGGCAAAATGAAAAAATTGCAGGACCACCACAACCAGAATGTACTGCTCACTTGAGAGGCCCACTGGGGCGGACTAGTATTTAAAGAGACTAATCAGGTGCCTGCAATTAGACAAGCTGAAGCCATGCCGGTCTTTTCAGTAAGAAAGAGATGCCTGGAACACCTCCAGCACTGGCTGCACCTACGAGGGTGAAACACTTTTATATTTTTCTCTGCTGAAGAAAGGATTGACCTTGAAACACGTGTCCAGAGATGATTTTATAACTTAAGGCCTGGAATAAGAATTCACTGTGAGTTGCTGGCTTTGCTTTTTCTTCCTGTTTATATAACCTGTTGGGAGTGCGCTTTCACATGAGGACAACTTCGTTTTTGATAATTAACCGGCCAGTCCATCTGGGAAGGCAGCACCACTGCACATCGTAGCAGGTCTGTGTGACTAAAAATGGATTTTCACGTAAGAGCAATCAGGTTGGGTTATTCACAGCAAATCTGACAATTTTACTTTGGATTCGCCTACAAAGGTTTTGCACTTTGGGTCATTATTTCGTTTGGCTCCAGCAACCCACTTGGGGCAAAATGAAAAAATTGCAGGACCACCACAACCAGCATGTACTGCTCACTTGAGAGGGCCACTGGGGCGGACTAGTATTTAAAGAGACTAATCAGGTGCCTGCAATTAGACAAGCTGAAGCCATGCCGGTCTTTTCAGTAAGAAAGAGATGCCTGGAACACCTCCAGCACTGGCTGCACCTACGAGGGTGAAACACTTTTATATTTTTCTCTGCTGAAGAAAGGATTGACCTTGAAACACGTGTCCAGAGATGATTTTATAACTTAACGCCTGGAATAATGAAACTGCTTAAAGAATTCACTGTGAGTTGCTGGCTTTGCTTTTTCTTCCCGTTTATATAACAGGTTGGGTTATTCACAGCAAATCTGACAATTTTACTTTGGATTCGCCTACAAAGGTTTTGCACTTTGGGTCATTATTTCGTTTGGCTCCAGCAACCCACTTGGGGCAAAATGAAAAAATTGCAGGACCACCACAACCAGCATGTACTGCTCACTTGAGAGGCCCACTGGGGCGGACTAGTATTTAAAGAGACTAATCAGGTGCCTGCAATTAGACAAGCTGAAGCCATGCCGGTCTTTTCAGTAAGAAAGAGATGCCTGGAACCCCTCCAGCACTGGCTGCACCTACGAGGGTGAAACACTTTTATATTTTTCTCTGCTGAAGAAAGGATTGACCTTGAAACACGTGTCCAGAGATGATTTTATAACTTAAGGCCTGGAATAATGAAACTGCTTAAAGAATTCACTGTGAGTTGCTGGCTTTGCTTTTTCTTCCCGTTTATATAACCTGTTGGGAGTGCGCTTTCACATGAGGACAACTTCGTTTTTGATAATTAACCGGCCTGTCCAGCCGGGAAGGCAGCACCACTGCACATCGTAGCAGGTCTGTGTGACTAAAAATGGATTGTCACATAAGAGCAATCAGGTTGGGTTATTCACAGCAAATCTGACAATTTTACTTTGGATTCGCCTACAAAGGTTTTGCACTTTGGGTCATTATTTCGTTTGGCTCCAGCAACCCACTTGGGGCAAAATGAAAAAATTGCAGGACCACCACAACCAGAATGTACTGCTCACTTGAGAGGCCCACTGGGGCGGACTAGTATTTAAAGAGACTAATCAGGTGCCTGCAATTAGACAAGCTGAAGCTATGCCGGTCTTTTCAGTAAGAAAGAGATGCCTGGAACACCTCCAGCACTGGCTGCACCTACGAGGGTGAAACACTTTTATATTTTTCTCTGCTGAAGAAAGGATTGACCTTGAAACACGTGTCCAGAGATGATTTTATAACTTAAGGCCTGGAATAAGAATTCACTGTGAGTTGCTGGCTTTGCTTTTTCTTCCTGTTTATATAACCTGTTGGGAGTGCGCTTTCACATGAGGACAACTTCGTTTTTGATAATTAACCGGCCAGTCCATCTGGGAAGGCAGCACCACTGCACAACGTAGCAGGTCTGTGTGACTAAAAATGGATTTTCACATAAGAGCAATCAGGTTGGGTTATTCACAGCCAATCTGACAATTTTACTTTGGATTCGCCTACAAAGGTTTTGCACTTTGGGTCATTATTTCGTTTGGCTCCAGCAACCCACTTGGGGCAAAATGAAAAAATTGCAGGACCACCACAACCAGCATGTACTGCTCACTTGAGAGGGCCACTGGGGCGGACTAGTATTTAAAGAGACTAATCAGGTGCCTGCAATTAGACAAGCTGAAGCCATGCCGGTCTTTTCAGTAAGAAAGAGATGCCTGGAACACCTCCAGCACTGGCTGCACCTACGAGGGTGAAACACTTTTATATTTTTCTCTGCTGAAGAAAGGATTGACCTTGAAACACGTGTCCAGAGATGATTTTATAACTTAAGGCCTGGAATAATGAAATTGCTTAAAGAATTCACTGTGAGTTGCTGGCTTTGCTTTTTCTTCCCGTTTATATAACCTGTTGGGAGTGCGCTTTCACATGAGGACAACTTCGTTTTTGATAATTAACCGGCCTGTCCAGCCGGGAAGGCAGCACCACTGCACATCGTAGCAGGTCTGTGTGACTAAAAATGGATTGTCACATAAGAGCAATCAGGTTGGGTTATTCACAGCAAATCTGACAATTTTACTTTGGATTCGCCTACAAAGGTTTTGCACTTTGGGTCATTATTTCGTTTGGCTCCAGCAACCCACTTGGGGCAAAATGAAAAAATTGCAGGACCACCACAACCAGAATGTACTGCTCACTTGAGAGGCCCACTGGGGCGGACTAGTATTTAAAGAGACTAATCAGGTGCCTGCAATTAGACAAGCTGAAGCCATGCCGGTCTTTTCAGTAAGAAAGAGATGCCTGGAACACCTCCAGCACTGGCTTCACCTACGAGGGTGAAACACTTTTATATTTTTCTCTGCTGAAGAAAGGATTGACCTTGAAACTCGTGTCCAGAGATGATTTTATAACTTAAGGCCTGGAATAAGAATTCACTGTGAGTTGTTGGCTTTGCTTTTTCTTCCTGTTTATATAACCTGTTGGGAGTGCGCTTTCACATGAGGACAACTTCGTTTTTGATAATTAACCGGCCAGTCCATCTGGGAAGGCAGCACCACTGCACATCGTAGCAGGTCTGTGTGACTTAAAATGGATTTTCACATAAGAGCAATCAGGTTGGGTTATTCACAGCAAATCTGACAATTTTACTTTGGATTCGCCTACAAAGGTTTTGCACTTTGGGTCATTATTTCGTTTGGCTCCAGCAACCCACTTGGGGCAAAATGAAAAAATTGCAGGACCACCACAACCAGCATGTACTGCTCACTTGAGAGGGCCACTGGGGCGGACTAGTATTTAAAGAGACTAATCAGGTGCCTGCAATTAGACAAGCTGAAGCCATGCCGGTCTTTTCAGTAAGAAAGAGATGCCTGGAACACCTCCAGCACTGGCTGCACCTACGAGGGTGAAACACTTTTATATTTTTCTCTGCTGAAGAAAGGATTGACCTTGAAACACGTGTCCAGAGATGATTTTATAACTTAAGGCCTGGAATAATGAAACTGCTTAAAGAATTCCCTGTGAGTTGCTGGCTTTGCTTTTTCTTCCCGTTTATATAACAGGTTGGGTTATTCACAGCAAATCTGACAATTTTACTTTGGATTCGCCTACAAAGGTTTTGCACTTTGGGTCATTATTTCGTTTGGCTCCAGCAACCCACTTGGGGCAAAATGAAAAAATTGCAGGACCACCACAACCAGCATGTACTGCTCACTTGATAGGCCCACTGGGGCGGACTAGTATTTAAAGAGACTAATCAGGTGCCTGCAATTAGACAAGCTGAAGCCATGCCGGTCTTTTCAGTAAGAAAGAGATGCCTGGAACACCTCCAGCACTGGCTGCACCTACGAGGGTGAAACACTTTTATATTTTTCTCTGCTGAAGAAAGGATTGACCTTGAAACACGTGTCCAGAGATGATTTTATAACTTAAGGCCTGGAATAATGAAACTGCTTAAAGAATTCACTGTGAGTTGCTGGCTTTGCTTTTTCTTCCCGTTTATATAACCTGTTGGGAGTGCGCTTTCACATGAGGACAACTTCGTTTTTGATAATTAACCGGCCTGTCCAGCCGGGAAGGCAGCACCACTGCACATCGTAGCAGGTCTGTGTGACTAAAAATGGATTGTCACATAAGAGCAATCAGGTTGGGTTATTCACAGCAAATCTGACAATTTTACTTTGGATTCGCCTACAAAGGTTTTGCACTTTGGGTCATTATTTCGTTTGGCTCCAGCAACCCACTTGGGGCAAAATGAAAAAATTGCAGGACCACCACAACCAGCATGTACTGCTCACTTGAGAGGCCCACTGGGGCGGACTAGTATTTAAAGAGACTAATCAGGTGCCTGCAATTAGACAAGCTGAAGCCATGCCGGTCTTTTCAGTAAGAAAGAGATGCCTGGAACACCTCCAGCACTGGCTGCACCTACGAGGGTGAAACACTTTTATATTTTTCTCTGCTGAAGAAAGGATTGACCTTGAAACACGTGTCCAGAGATGATTTTATAACTTAAGGCCTGGAATAATGAAACTGCTTAAAGAATTCACTGTGAGTTGCTGGCTTTGCTTTTTCTTCCCGTTTATATAACCTGTTGGGAGTGCGCTTTCACATGAGGACAACTTCGTTTTTGATAATTAACCGGCCTGTCCAGCCGGGAAGGCAGCACCACTGCACATCGTAGCAGGTCTGTGTGACTAAAAATGGATTGTCACATAAGAGCAATCAGGTTGGGTTATTCACAGCAAATCTGACAATTTTACTTTGGATTCGCCTACAAAGGTTTTGCACTTTGGGTCATTATTTCGTTTGGCTCCAGCAACCCACTTGGGGCAAAATGAAAAAATTGCAGGACCACCACAACCAGAATGTACTGCTCACTTGAGAGGCCCACTGGGGCGGACTAGTATTTAAAGAGACTAATCAGGTGCCTGCAATTAGACAAGCTGAAGCCATGCCGGTCTTTTCAGTAAGAAAGAGATGCCTGGAACACCTCCAGCACTGGCTGCACCTACGAGGGTGAAACACTTTTATATTTTTCTCTGCTGAAGAAAGGATTGACCTTGAAACACGTGTCCAGAGATGATTTTATAACTTAACGCCTGGAATAATGAAACTGCTTAAAGAATTCACTGTGAGTTGCTGGCTTTGCTTTTTCTTCCCGTTTATATAACAGGTTGGGTTATTCACAGCAAATCTGACAATTTTACTTTGGATTCGCCTACAAAGGTTTTGCACTTTGGGTCATTATTTCGTTTGGCTCCAGCAACCCACTTGGGGCAAAATGAAAAAATTGCAGGACCACCACAACCAGCATGTACTGCTCACTTGAGAGGCCCACTGGGGCGGACTAGTATTTAAAGAGACTAATCAGGTGCCTGCAATTAGACAAGCTGAAGCCATGCCGGTCTTTTCAGTAAGAAAGAGATGCCTGGAACCCCTCCAGCACTGGCTGCACCTACGAGGGTGAAACACTTTTATATTTTTCTCTGCTGAAGAAAGGATTGACCTTGAAACACGTGTCCAGAGATGATTTTATAACTTAAGGCCTGGAATAATGAAACTGCTTAAAGAATTCACTGTGAGTTGCTGGCTTTGCTTTTTCTTCCCGTTTATATAACCTGTTGGGAGTGCGCTTTCACATGAGGACAACTTCGTTTTTGATAATTAACCGGCCTGTCCAGCCGGGAAGGCAGCACCACTGCACATCGTAGCAGGTCTGTGTGACTAAAAATGGATTGTCACATAAGAGCAATCAGGTTGGGTTATTCACAGCAAATCTGACAATTTTACTTTGGATTCGCCTACAAAGGTTTTGCACTTTGGGTCATTATTTCGTTTGGCTCCAGCAACCCACTTGGGGCAAAATGAAAAAATTGCAGGACCACCACAACCAGAATGTACTGCTCACTTGAGAGGCCCACTGGGGCGGACTAGTATTTAAAGAGACTAATCAGGTGCCTGCAATTAGACAAGCTGAAGCCATGCCGGTCTTTTCAGTAAGAAAGAGATGCCTGGAACACCTCCAGCACTGGCTGCACCTACGAGGGTGAAACACTTTTATATTTTTCTCTGCTGAAGAAAGGATTGACCTTGAAACACGTGTCCAGAGATGATTTTATAACTTAAGGCCTGGAATAAGAATTCACTGTGAGTTGCTGGCTTTGCTTTTTCTTCCTGTTTATATAACCTGTTGGGAGTGCGCTTTCACATGAGGACAACTTCGTTTTTGATAATTAACCGGCCAGTCCATCTGGGAAGGCAGCACCACTGCACAACGTAGCAGGTCTGTGTGACTAAAAATGGATTTTCACATAAGAGCAATCAGGTTGGGTTATTCACAGCCAATCTGACAATTTTACTTTGGATTCGCCTACAAAGGTTTTGCACTTTGGGTCATTATTTCGTTTGGCTCCAGCAACCCACTTGGGGCAAAATGAAAAAATTGCAGGACCACCACAACCAGCATGTACTGCTCACTTGAGAGGGCCACTGGGGCGGACTAGTATTTAAAGAGACTAATCAGGTGCCTGCAATTAGACAAGCTGAAGCCATGCCGGTCTTTTCAGTAAGAAAGAGATGCCTGGAACACCTCCAGCACTGGCTGCACCTACGAGGGTGAAACACTTTTATATTTTTCTCTGCTGAAGAAAGGATTGACCTTGAAACACGTGTCCAGAGATGATTTTATAACTTAAGGCCTGGAATAATGAAATTGCTTAAAGAATTCACTGTGAGTTGCTGGCTTTGCTTTTTCTTCCCGTTTATATAACCTGTTGGGAGTGCGCTTTCACATGAGGACAACTTCGTTTTTGATAATTAACCGGCCTGTCCAGCCGGGAAGGCAGCACCACTGCACATCGTAGCAGGTCTGTGTGACTAAAAATGGATTGTCACATAAGAGCAATCAGGTTGGGTTATTCACAGCAAATCTGACAATTTTACTTTGGATTCGCCTACAAAGGTTTTGCACTTTGGGTCATTATTTCGTTTGGCTCCAGCAACCCACTTGGGGCAAAATGAAAAAATTGCAGGACCACCACAACCAGAATGTACTGCTCACTTGAGAGGCCCACTGGGGCGGACTAGTATTTAAAGAGACTAATCAGGTGCCTGCAATTAGACAAGCTGAAGCCATGCCGGTCTTTTCAGTAAGAAAGAGATGCCTGGAACACCTCCAGCACTGGCTTCACCTACGAGGGTGAAACACTTTTATATTTTTCTCTGCTGAAGAAAGGATTGACCTTGAAACTCGTGTCCAGAGATGATTTTATAACTTAAGGCCTGGAATAAGAATTCACTGTGAGTTGCTGGCTTTGCTTTTTCTTCCTGTTTATATAACCTGTTGGGAGTGCGCTTTCACATGAGGACAACTTCGTTTTTGATAATTAACCGGCCAGTCCATCTGGGAAGGCAGCACCACTGCACATCGTAGCAGGTCTGTGTGACTTAAAATGGATTTTCACATAAGAGCAATCAGGTTGGGTTATTCACAGCAAATCTGACAATTTTACTTTGGATTCGCCTACAAAGGTTTTGCACTTTGGGTCATTATTTCGTTTGGCTCCAGCAACCCACTTGGGGCAAAATGAAAAAATTGCAGGACCACCACAACCAGCATGTACTGCTCACTTGAGAGGGCCACTGGGGCGGACTAGTATTTAAAGAGACTAATCAGGTGCCTGCAATTAGACAAGCTGAAGCCATGCCGGTCTTTTCAGTAAGAAAGAGATGCCTGGAACACCTCCAGCACTGGCTGCACCTACGAGGGTGAAACACTTTTATATTTTTCTCTGCTGAAGAAAGGATTGACCTTGAAACACGTGTCCAGAGATGATTTTATAACTTAAGGCCTGGAATAATGAAACTGCTTAAAGAATTCCCTGTGAGTTGCTGGCTTTGCTTTTTCTTCCCGTTTATATAACAGGTTGGGTTATTCACAGCAAATCTGACAATTTTACTTTGGATTCGCCTACAAAGGTTTTGCACTTTGGGTCATTATTTCGTTTGGCTCCAGCAACCCACTTGGGGCAAAATGAAAAAATTGCAGGACCACCACAACCAGCATGTACTGCTCACTTGATAGGCCCACTGGGGCGGACTAGTATTTAAAGAGACTAATCAGGTGCCTGCAATTAGACAAGCTGAAGCCATGCCGGTCTTTTCAGTAAGAAAGAGATGCCTGGAACACCTCCAGCACTGGCTGCACCTACGAGGGTGAAACACTTTTATATTTTTCTCTGCTGAAGAAAGGATTGACCTTGAAACACGTGTCCAGAGATGATTTTATAACTTAAGGCCTGGAATAATGAAACTGCTTAAAGAATTCACTGTGAGTTGCTGGCTTTGCTTTTTCTTCCCGTTTATATAACCTGTTGGGAGTGCGCTTTCACATGAGGACAACTTCGTTTTTGATAATTAACCGGCCTGTCCAGCCGGGAAGGCAGCACCACTGCACATCGTAGCAGGTCTGTGTGACTAAAAATGGATTGTCACATAAGAGCAATCAGGTTGGGTTATTCACAGCAAATCTGACAATTTTACTTTGGATTCGCCTACAAAGGTTTTGCACTTTGGGTCATTATTTCGTTTGGCTCCAGCAACCCACTTGGGGCAAAATGAAAAAATTGCAGGACCACCACAACCAGCATGTACTGCTCACTTGAGAGGCCCACTGGGGCGGACTAGTATTTAAAGAGACTAATCAGGTGCCTGCAATTAGACAAGCTGAAGCCATGCCGGTCTTTTCAGTAAGAAAGAGATGCCTGGAACACCTCCAGCACTGGCTGCACCTACGAGGGTGAAACACTTTTATATTTTTCTCTGCTGAAGAAAGGATTGACCTTGAAACACGTGTCCAGAGATGATTTTATAACTTAAGGCCTGGAATAATGAAACTGCTTAAAGAATTCACTGTGAGTTGCTGGCTTTGCTTTTTCTTCCCGTTTATATAACCTGTTGGGAGTGCGCTTTCACATGAGGACAACTTCGTTTTTGATAATTAACCGGCCTGTCCAGCCGGGAAGGCAGCACCACTGCACATCGTAGCAGGTCTGTGTGACTAAAAATGGATTGTCACATAAGAGCAATCAGGTTGGGTTATTCACAGCAAATCTGACAATTTTACTTTGGATTCGCCTACAAAGGTTTTGCACTTTGGGTCATTATTTCGTTTGGCTCCAGCAACCCACTTGGGGCAAAATGAAAAAATTGCAGGACCACCACAACCAGAATGTACTGCTCACTTGAGAGGCCCACTGGGGCGGACTAGTATTTAAAGAGACTAATCAGGTGCCTGCAATTAGACAAGCTGAAGCCATGCCGGTCTTTTCAGTAAGAAAGAGATGCCTGGAACACCTCCAGCACTGGCTGCACCTACGAGGGTGAAACACTTTTATATTTTTCTCTGCTGAAGAAAGGATTGACCTTGAAACACGTGTCCAGAGATGATTTTATAACTTAAGGCCTGGAATAAGAATTCACTGTGAGTTGCTGGCTTTGCTTTTTCTTCCCGTTTATATAACCTGATGGGAGTGCGCTTTCACATGAGGACAACTTCGTTTTTGATAATTAACCGGCCTGTCCAGCCGGGAAGGCAGCACCACTGCACATCGTAGCAGGTCTGTGTGACTAAAAATGGATTGTCACATAAGAGCAATCAGGTTGGGTTATTCACAGCAAATCTGACAATTTTACTTTGGATTCGCCTACAAAGGTTTTGCACTTTGGGTCATTATTTCGTTTGGCTCCAGCAACCCACTTGGGGCAAAATGAAAAAATTGCAGGACCACCACAACCAGCATGTACTGCTCACTTGAGAGGCCCACTGGGGCGGACTAGTATTTAAAGAGACTAATCAGGTGCCTGCAATTAGACAAGCTGAAGCCATGCCGGTCTTTTCAGTAAGAAAGAGATGCCTGGAACACCTCCAGCACTGGCTGCACCTACGAGGGTGAAACACTTTTATATTTTTCTCTGCTGAAGAAAGGATTGACCTTGAAACACGTGTCCAGAGATGATTTTATAACTTAAGGCCTGGAATAATGAAACTGCTTAAAGAATTCCCTGTGAGTTGCTGGCTTTGCTTTTTCTTCCCGTTTATATAACAGGTTGGGTTATTCACAGCAAATCTGACAATTTTACTTTGGATTCGCCTACAAAGGTTTTGCACTTTGGGTCATTATTTCGTTTGGCTCCAGCAACCCACTTGGGGCAAAATGAAAAAATTGCAGGACCACCACAACCAGCATGTACTGCTCACTTGATAGGCCCACTGGGGCGGACTAGTATTTAAAGAGACTAATCAGGTGCCTGCAATTAGACAAGCTGAAGCCATGCCGGTCTTTTCAGTAAGAAAGAGATGCCTGGAACACCTCCAGCACTGGCTGCACCTACGAGGGTGAAACACTTTTATATTTTTCTCTGCTGAAGAAAGGATTGACCTTGAAACACGTGTCCAGAGATGATTTTATAACTTAAGGCCTGGAATAATGAAACTGCTTAAAGAATTCACTGTGAGTTGCTGGCTTTGCTTTTTCTTCCCGTTTATATAACCTGATGGGAGTGCGCTTTCACATGAGGACAACTTCGTTTTTGATAATTAACCGGCCTGTCCAGCCGGGAAGGCAGCACCACTGCACATCGTAGCAGGTCTGTGTGACTAAAAATGGATTGTCACATAAGAGCAATCAGGTTGGGTTATTCACAGCAAATCTGACAATTTTACTTTGGATTCGCCTACAAAGGTTTTGCACTTTGGGTCATTATTTCGTTTGGCTCCAGCAACCCACTTGGGGCAAAATGAAAAAATTGCAGGACCACCACAACCAGCATGTACTGCTCACTTGAGAGGCCCACTGGGGCGGACTAGTATTTAAAGAGACTAATCAGGTGCCTGCAATTAGACAAGCTGAAGCCATGCCGGTCTTTTCAGTAAGAAAGAGATGCCTGGAACACCTCCAGCACTGGCTGCACCTACGAGGGTGAAACACTTTTATATTTTTCTCTGCTGAAGAAAGGATTGACCTTGAAACACGTGTCCAGAGATGATTTTATAACTTAAGGACTGGAATAATGAAACTGCTTAAAGAATTCACTGTGAGTTGCTGGCTTTGCTTTTTCTTCCCGTTTATATAACCTGTTGGGAGTGCGCTTTCACATGAGGACAACTTCGTTTTTGATCATTAACCGGCCTGTCCAGCCGGGAAGGCAGCACCACTGCACATCGTAGCAGGTCTGTGTGACTAAAAATGGATTGTCACATAAGAGCAATCAGGTTGGGTTATTCACAGCAAATCTGACAATTTTACTTTGGATTCGCCTACAAAGGTTTTGCACTTTGGGTCATTATTTCGTTTGGCTCCAGCAACCCACTTGGGGCAAAATGAAAAAATTGCAGGACCACCACAACCAGCATGTACTGCTCACTTGAGAGGCCCACTGGGGCGGACTAGTATTTAAAGAGACTAATCAGGTGCCTGCAATTAGACAAGCTGAAGCCATGCCGGTCTTTTCAGTAAGAAAGAGATGCCTGGAACACCTCCAGCACTGGCTGCACCTACGAGGGTGAAACACTTTTATATTTTTCTCTGCTGAAGAAAGGATTGACCTTGAAACACGTGTCCAGAGATGATTTTATAACTTAAGGACTGGAATAATGAAACTGCTTAAAGAATTCACTGTGAGTTGCTGGCTTTGCTTTTTCTTCCCGTTTATATAACCTGTTGGGAGTGCGCTTTCACATGAGGACAACTTCGTTTTTGATCATTAACCGGCCTGTCCAGCCGGGAAGGCAGCACCACTGCACATCGTAGCAGGTCTGTGTGACTAAAAATGGATTGTCACATAAGAGCAATCAGGTTGGGTTATTCACAGCAAATCTGACAATTTTACTTTGGATTCGCCTACAAAGGTTTTGCACTTTGGGTCATTATTTCGTTTGGCTCCAGCAACCCACTTGGGGCAAAATGAAAAAATTGCAGGACCACCACAACCAGCATGTACTGCTCACTTGAGAGGCCCACTGGGGCGGACTAGTATTTAAAGAGACTAATCAGGTGCCTGCAATTAGACAAGCTGAAGCCATGCCGGTCTTTTCAGTAAGAAAGAGATGCCTGGAACACCTCCAGCACTGGCTGCACCTACGAGGGTGAAACACTTTTATATTTTTCTCTGCTGAAGAAAGGATTGACCTTGAAACACGTGTCCAGAGATGATTTTATAACTTAAGGACTGGAATAATGAAACTGCTTAAAGAATTCACTGTGAGTTGCTGGCTTTGCTTTTTCTTCCCGTTTATATAACCTGTTGGGAGTGCGCTTTCACATGAGGACAACTTCGTTTTTGATAATTAACCGGCATGTCCAGCCGGGAAGGCAGCACCACTGCACATCGTAGCAGGTCTGTGTGACTAAAAATGGATTGTCACATAAGAGCAATGAGGTTGGGTTATTCACAGCAAATCTGACAATTTTACTTTGGATTCGCCTACAAAGGTTTTGCACTTTGGGTCATTATTTCGTTTGGCTCCAGCAACCCACTTGGGGCAAAATGAAAAAATTGCAGGACCACCACAACCAGCATGTACTGCTCACTTGAGAGGCCCACTGGGGCGGACTAGTATTTAAAGAGACTAATCAGGTGCCTGCAATTAGACAAGCTGAAGCCATGCCGGTCTTTTCAGTAAGAAAGAGATGCCTGGAACACCTCCAGCACTGGCTGCACCTACGAGGGTGAAACACTTTTATATTTTTCTCTGCTGAAGAAAGGATTGACCTTGAAACACGTGTCCAGAGATGATTTTATAACTTAAGGCCTGGAATAATGAAACTGCTTAAAGAATTCACTGTGAGTTGCTGGCTTTGCTTTTTCTTCCCGTTTATATAACCTGTTGGGAGTGCGCTTTCACATGAGGACAACTTCGTTTTTGATCATTAACCGGCCTGTCCAGCCGGGAAGGCAGCACCACTGCACATCGTAGCAGGTCTGTGTGACTAAAAATGGATTGTCACATAAGAGCAATCAGGTTGGGTTATTCACAGCAAATCTGACAATTTTACTTTGGATTCGCCTACAAAGGTTTTGCACTTTGGGTCATTATTTCGTTTGGCTCCAGCAACCCACTTGGGGCAAAATGAAAAAATTGCAGGACCACCACAACCAGCATGTACTGCTCACTTGATAGGCCCACTGGGGCGGACTAGTATTTAAAGAGACTAATCAGGTGCCTGCAATTAGACAAGCTGAAGCCATGCCGGTCTTTTCAGTAAGAAAGAGATGCCCGGAACACCTCCAGCACTGGCTGCACCTACGAGGGTGAAACACTTTTATATTTTTCTCTGCTGAAGAAAGGATTGACCTTGAAACACGTGTCCAGAGATGATTTTATATCTTAAGGCCTGGAATAATGAAACTGCTTAAAGAATTCACTGTGAGTTGCTGGCTTTGCTTTTTCTTCCCGTTTAAATAACCTGTTGGGAGTGCGCTTTCACATGAGGACAACTTCGTTTTAGATATATATAGATATATATACATATATAGTAAACACCATAAAAGGATTGTGCACCATGAATAACACAATATGGATTCAGGAAACAAATCACATAACTTGTCAACTCGAATATTACATAATAAATATCTTAGAATAGTGGCATACAATAAACAACATGACATAAACTCGAGGAGAGAATCGTGCATCTTGCTGATTCGAGTGTCAGCATGTAAAATACCAAGAAATGGTCGCACGCAATGAATATCAAAGTCAAATCATCATTAATCGAATCGCGTGTCTTGCCAATTCGTAAAACATGATGTAAATGTCAAGAAATAACAGCTCATAATAAATAACAAGATCAAAGTACAATGAAACGAATCGCGCTTCTTTTGCCAATTCTTAAGCCACCATGTAAATGTCAAGAAATGGTAGCGCGCAATGAACAACAAAGTTAAATCCTTATGAAACTAGTTGCGCGTCTCGCCAATTCTTAAAACATCATGTAAATGTCAAGAAATAGTAGCGCGCAATGGACAACAATGTTTAAACACCATAAAACGAATCGCGTGTCTTGCCGATTCTTAAGCCACCATGCCAATGTCAAGAAATGGTAGCATGCAAGTAATCTGTTACTCATTTAAGAATTAAACCAAGAATATGAAAATTCTCAATAACGGTGTCGGAACAGTCCAACCACCGCCTTACCGCCTGGAACAATGATCACCAATGAAGGATGAAGGGCAGAAGACTGGAAGATCCAAATAGGCCGTCGGGACAGGAGCTCAGGAAGAAGCTGCTGCTCTGCACCGGGACCTCTGAATAGTGAGCACTGGGAGTTGGGCTGGCTCTCTTTTATAGAGTCTTGGCCCAGCCCAGAACCACGCCCAGGCATGTTGCAGGGAAAGTCTCTGGAAGGCCCTGGAAAGGGGCCACACCCTAACACACTCTGAAAACCTGCAGCAATGCATTGCAAAGGAACAGTATTTGTAAGCATATTAAAAATAAGTTTTCAGGATTGAACTCTGCAATGCAAAAGGTTAAACCACAACATATCAGCACAATGCATAAATTACGTTGTTTTGAGAGTTCTGGGTTTTTGCATTTTTGTCGCCAATAGAGCGCGTAATGCTCTGGTGTTGACAGACAGCGCAGACTACCAGGAGACAACACAGATGCAGGGTAAGTCGCTTGGGGAATTAAAATGCACAAATGTTAACAGTAAGCGGACGGGGTGGACATACCTACTACACAATGCATGTAAGTCATGATTTTCAGTGAGTGGAATGGGTAAAGGAACACAGCAGGGGGGCATGGGCTGTTCAGAGGAAACCTGGGGCACAGTAGTACACTACACCAACAACCTTTACATGGGGGTATGCTGCCATGCCAAGGATGTTGGAAAGGTAAAGCCAGGCCAGGAGGGTAGGGTACAACGTAAAACTGGCCTGCTGTCACACAACAGCTGCTATTCTCCCTACATGAACTAGGGCTCAATTAACAGTCTCAGGCCATATCCGCAAGTGGAATGTAATATTGACAACAGTTGCCACTAACACCTCTGCTGTGTGTGCAGGTCAAGTAGCTAATGGCAGTTACGTGCCTATGGATCAAACACACCCAAATTAGAGGGTTCAGGATGACAACGTTATCAATCCCCTGAAATCAATACAAATGTGCTCATCCTGTCAAATGTGAATGTCCAAAGTTGCTACAAACATCAATAATTGTCATAGACATTATGAGGTACACAGCACTAATGTCATACCCACGCTGCATATGTCAGGGTCCACCCTGGGCCTGGATCACAGTAGCTCCAATGACACCATGTAACATCCCAACTGTTATAATGCTCAGACAACAGCACTGAGGGGGAGGACATATGTCACCGGCTAGTGAAATACACCCGCACAGTCTGAAGAGGAAATGGAACACTGCTAGGACCATCAGTGCAATCCAGTGTAGCACACATTCCCCAACATCAACATTACACACTACCAATGCTGACATCTCTATTGTGCCATGCCAGTGCTATACATAGTTATGCTAGGTTTCAGCAACATATAGCTGGATGTGAAATATCAGAGACTGGGGCAGTGCAAGATTGTTAAGTGTGGTGCAAGTGCCATCAGAACACCCACAGCCAGTGCAAGGCCTCACCATGAGAATGGAAGTAGACGGAGGGTTGAGTAGAACAAGAAGGCGGCAATATACAATTTGGGCAGAACCTACACCTAGAGAATGTGATTCTGACAAGTCCCCAAACTGACCACAATACATGTGACATGCAGGTGGGGCATAGGCCTGGTAGAATGCTAATATTATAGACAGGAACAATGAACAGGAACCTATACCACAATGTGCAACTAACAGGAAGGGAGGCACGTCACATTACAAATGCCACAACACAGACACACTAATTGTACAATATCTCATTGCAGAGGACGATGGCTCTCCTGGGGATATACCTGTCCTGGACTTCCCTGATGACATGGATGATGAGCTGACAAACATCAGCCAGCAGACCCTCCAAGATGTCCTTGGAACCCTCCAGACCCCACCTTCAGTCGCAAGGAGGAGCACAGATACAGCAGCCATCACAAAGGTGCCACCCACCATCCCAATTGTACGACCTGCCAGCTCCAACCCAGCTGAGGACTCATACGACACTGGCACCAGCTTTGGAGTACAGCGGGAGCTGGCCAAGGAGGTGCGAGTGGGGATGGAAAATATGGCAGCCAGCCTAGAGGGGGTGCGTTCGTGCATGATGTCAACTGCAGAATAGGCAGCAGCCATGCAAGGGTGAACATCAATCTTGCAAGAACTTGAAAAAAGTGTGAAGCAAATCATCACAGCTGTTAGAGAGTTGACACAACACCTCCAACAACAAACCTTTCAACGCGTGCACAAATGCAATATTGACCCCCTCAGGGCCGACCTGGCTGCCTACCACAGTGATGTGGCTGCTATTCTTAAGAACTAGCAGCTCCTCCTTGCTGCAGTACTGCCCTTTATAGCCCCACAGTTGGCAGCTACTGGGATTTCTGAATCCACGTCTTCAAACACTGAGGTGTGTGTTGCCCCTTCACACCCACCACCACCAAGGGCAGAGGAGACAACACACACATCAGAAGATGAAGACGTGGAACAGATCACCTTCACACGTAAGAGTTCCCGGTAGCACTAGTCCCTGCCACCTGGCCACTTATAACCAAGGTCCTGTGCTTTGTAACATGCCAGTCTTGCAACAGCTGCTCTCAAGCACTGTTCTCCAGCCCACTGTTTACCTTGTCACGATGCCCTGTGATTGTCTCTCACTACCTCATTGGCAATTCATGTCCCTCTGCACTGTATGACACTTCACCCCAGCAAGTCCAATGACATGTCCTTTTGCACTTGTGTAGGATCACAATGGAAGGTGTCACACTAATGGACTCACAATCACGGACAATGTAAATATAGCACAAAAACACTTTAAAATAAATAGCACTTCAACAACCACTTTGTCTCTGTGTAATGTGACACATCAACCCTGAGGGAGATTAGTGATGTTTGCCTCATGTCAATGCCCATAGAATGTCAATACAACTTCCCTGAAAGAATGTGGGCTGATAACTATGCACTGCGGTCTGGATTGTACCATCATCTACCCTTCCTGAAGGTTAATTCTGAGGTAACTCAAAACTATACAGTAAAATGCTGTGTTGGACAGAATAGGTCTTCTTCAAGGGATGTCTAAGCCGAAAAATATTGCCTTCAAATTATTGTACTAGACAATCTTTACGTATGTGACATTTGTCACAATTGTTTCCACACACAGCATACAGCAGGAATGGATGTGTGTGAGTGTACGTCCAAATAAGTAACCTGGCTGTACAATGTAACAAATGATAGGTGTGAGTCATGTATACTATACTACTTGAGATTATACCATCACTCACCTTATAAGGTTTTACTTGAACTTCAGGCTGCAGGCAGACGTAACACAGTGTCCTCAATACCAAATCTGGTCCTAAAGTATATCAGATTGAAAACATACATCAAAAAGTTAACAACACATTGGGATCCATAGTAACCTTGAGTGGTGGGTGCAATGGATGGCAGATTCCTAGCAAAGTAGCTCTGGTGTGGCTGCCAATCTGACAGCTCCATTGGGATTTGGTTGCAGGATGGGACACAAATGCAAATACTAAAGAGACGCTGTTCCCCCATGCCAAGGCCCTGATCCCCAAGCATATGACACATACTGTAAAGGAGTACCTAAATATTTATTCAACAGTTAAAAAAGATAATAAAACTAGGGGAAACACCTTAACTAACCTAACCTATCCTAACTACACATTAACCACATCTGGCCCTAACCAACCTAAACTAAACTTACTTATCACATTTAACTAAACACTCTAAACATCAACCCCCCCCAAGCCACTTATAAGACAGGACACATGGAGGACAACATATACTAACCTAAACACATACTATCTTAAACTAAACAAATTTATATTTTTTTGTATTTTTATATATATATTTTTTATTTTTTTTAAACACCAGAACCCCAACATCATCAACACACACGAACCCACCCACACACATAAAAAATAACAATTAAAAATATCATACCAAGACCTAAACTAACAGACTATTCTAACCTAACGCTATGCCCCCTAAACCCACTAATTAAAAGAACCAGGAAAGAGGAGGGAGGGGAGGGAATCATGGCAGAGGGTATAATTGTCACAAGCTCACCCTCCGTAGGGTCTTCTTTATGGCACCCACCCTCTTATTAATTTGTGACACCTCCTGCTGCAGCCTGCCCAGTCTCTGTAACATACGTTGCATGTCACCTTGCATTAATCTAAAATCACCAGGGTCAATGACTGCAGCTGGAGTGGTCTGAGTGCCAGTTGTTGATGTGTGTCCGGATGGTGGTGTCATGCTTGTAGGGGGAGGTGCAGGTACTGCTGTCAGTGGTCCTGGAGCAGTGGAAGTCGATGGTCCTGCAGTGGTGGCTGATATCCTTGGTGCCACCTGGGTCGTAGTGGTGGTGCTGGTGGTGGCGGCTGTTGTGGACACCGAAGGGACCCCTTGGGCAAATGCCCTCCACACTCCTGAGGCTCTTTCATGGCGATAACGCTGTGCCATGTGGTGGAACCCAGACTCCACATCCAGAACGTGGCGATGACGCATCGCCCGGTGCTGAAACTCACGAATCTGGCTGGCATCCATATTGGCTGCTGTTAAAAAAGATAACCCAAACATTAGGTACTTCATTGTGTGATATAGCTACGATGAGAATCAGACAATACATCTAATGTAGCTGAAACGGCCCAGATCACCATACAGATCACAGATTCTCCCTGAGGAAGTACATGCCAATGCAGCCTACATATGTCCTATCTAACAGTACAGCAATGCTCTAAAAGATGTGTACCAGCTTAAATGACCTATGCATCATTGTTCTGCCATTAGTCACGTAAAAAGTGCTGCAAGTCCTCCACATGTGACAGGCCAACTAATGACTATCTTCTGGATGACAATCAAGGGCCACAAGATCTGTGATTTGTAAATGGAATTGCCAGGATGGAATGCAGTTGCTAATCATGAGTGGGTATCCTAGGTTTGGACAAGTGATTTACAGATTTACATGTCTGTGGACTAAATTTGGATCATCACACCTAGGTACACATTTCATAACCCTAAGCCTGTGCCTCGGGGGGAGGATGGACAAGCAACACATACTTTCAAACATCAAGGACACCCAGGACGCTTGGGACAGCTGTACATGGGTTTAGGCAGTCCACCACAGGTAAGGAGGATGTCCATCTAGGATAGACCCAAACCTCGGACAATCCTATCCACATTTGTTTGTAAATGCAGACAATTGTCAACATCATTTAATACCACTAATACCTATCTTACAACAAGCAGATAGATGCAAGCACACATCTGGGCATGAGCTGCATGCACACCTATGACATTGTACTCAAGTGCCACATACACGTAGCACAACATGTGGGGCTAGATGCTGCTAGAAAGTCAAACATACAGTCGAACATGTTCATTAGTGAACAGGGAGGCACAAGTCTGTGGGTAGGACTTTTGGCATCCCTATTCTGTGAGATTCAGGGTCTGACTTGCTGACTGAATCATGAATATGGCCCTCTGCTAATTTTTCTTTATAAAAATGTAAAAAACAAATGCCACCCTTCTCACATGACCATGCCTACAGGGCTGCACTACAATCCCGAAATATGACTATACGCTACTGATTGTCCAACTCAAAGATTGAAAAAAAGTGAAACTCCAGTCAAGTAACATATCAGATCATTTGCCAGCACATCATACCTTGCTATGTGTCCAACACACAGGAGTCAATCACACAACAGCTGCAAACACAACACAGAACTGAAATATCAACACTTACTGGATATGTGTAGGTCCGCAAATCAAGCCACTTTTCCAATTGTGTAAGGGGCAGGTCCACCTGTAAAGCATGGAAGGAAGAAATGTGCTCAATGTCTGTGCACTGTACAACACCTTCAAATAAAATTACTGCGTGTAACATTAAATCTGAAAGTCCAGCCTCTCAGGCATGATGATACTCCAACAGACATACCACTGCAAACATGTACAGACCCGGTCACTCCAGTGAGTGATACACACATATCTGCACACATGCAGTGGCCCTAACTATCATGTGGTGACAAACATGCTCCATCAATTGGTTGCAGACACATTAACGGAGTGTACTCCTCTCATCATTTGTAGTAATGAGAGACATGCAAAGCCACATTCCTGGAGCACTGCAATACCAGTCACTCAGGTATCGTGGCTTGTGCATCAAGGGACAAACATTTACTGTGTGACGCCCCTGTGGGTTGATTTAAGGTCATGATTTATCATGCTTTCTATGGTCCCTTACATGTAGGACCTGTGTTGTGTGTAGGTTACATATGCTACATTAACAGTGTACCCTTGGCCACATATGCCCCCTATGACACCATAATGGCAGGGATCCTATACATTATTTGGTGACAATTTGAGGCAAGCAATGGATTGACCAGTTTTAATATTTTAATACAAGGAGATATATGCTGACAGTGTATATTGTGCTCATCCGTGACAGACTGCATGGGCACAGGTGTAGTCATTGCACCTGAAATATGTCACTCATTGCCCTGTGTACCCAATATGGGTTTTGGAAATCACAGTGAGCCACATTCATCATCTTACATTTACGAAGTTGGGAGATCAGCGGATATACAGCAAACTGACACTGTCATATGATTAACACATTGTTTAGCAAATATACCACTGTGTCAATCATGATGATGTAGGTTCCAATTTGTATGTACCTTCGGAATGGCAGCACTCACAGAATGTTGGTCTTCTGATCTTAGCATACACCCATGTCTGTGATGGCCTCCATACTGGGAAGTTAGTTATTGAACATATGCTGCACTAGATCAGCAGGGGTGTACCTAACAAAACTAGCAAAGTATTAGGGAACTTTATATGTATGATGGAATTGGTCAGGAGTCCCTTGCACAACATCATGCACGTAATACATTGTGACCATGAATTCCCCAACGTCAGGTATCCCATGATGATCCCATAACTTATAAGATGTGCATGGCTATAGAGTAACACAGATGGGAAATGCATTAGCTCTGTTCCAGCAATTGTGCCCAAGACCAACTTAAAACACACAGGTACAATGAACAGAGGGCCATGGATAGTTGTTATCCCTCAATTTGCATCATTTGCTTCATTTTATATGCTACAGCTATGGAAAGTAGCACCAAACATTTAGATATGAACCTTTGTACATTACTTTGGAATCCATTCCTAATTTAATTGCGGCACAAACCAAGTCAAACTATCAGCCTAAGATCTTACCTGAGGTTAGCAAGAAGTTGGTACGTATGGGCCAGAATACAGTTCAGACATGTATTAGAAATAATTGGGGAGCACATTGATTCTTGAAATTATCTGGTGAAAAACATATCTTTACTGGTACACTCACAGACCATGGCTAAAACATATGTTAGAGCCACATTTGCATCATCTATTGACGTGAAGGCAGCACTAATTTACAGGCTCCAGTTGATGTTTTGTAACTTAGTTCAGCTGTTGCGTCAACAAATGACGGCAATGTGTAGCAATTATTGTATGACTCAGGGCCACTGTATGTTTAACTTGCATTCCACATGTCCAAATACATTGCCTGCAGCATATCAAGAAATCTGCTACTGTCACCACAGAGCATTTAAATGTGCACATTACTCTGAATTGTACGCACCAACAGGACCACCAATCACAATATCCAGGTGGTCCAGCAGGTCTTGCTCCCTGGCAACAAGGTCAGCCCAGCGGTGCTTCAGTTGGTGGTCATTGCACGGTGTGTTGTAGACGCGTCGTAGATGGTACAAGACCTTTGACCACCGGACCCTCCTCGCCTCTGTGTGATACCGTTGTATCACCCTGCCACCTGCTTCGGTCATCAATGGGAGGAAGTGGCACACCAGCCAAATGAATCCCCCCAGCTCCTCCTCACCCATTCTCCCTAGAAGTGGCCTACCCAACATGACTGAATTAATAAGGGAATTAAGGGGTACAGAGGATAATGAAGGGGAAGGAGGAGAGGAAAATGAAATGAAAATAGACCTAAAACAGCCCAACTATTGCCAAACTAACAATACCCACAACAGACTCCCAACAGTACAAAGACAAAATTAGACACCAGAAATGACAAAAATACACTCACACAGGATACCACAGACACTTAGAAAACACCAAAAGGCAATATAAAGAGCACACTTGAGACAAATTCACAATATTCACAGAGAGACAAGTCCAAACACAGCCACACAGTCAAGAAAAATCACAGACTGTGAAGTGAAAGTGAAAGTACACCCACTGTACCAATTCTGTAAACAGGATATCCTATTACATCACTTCCTGCCTCAAATGCGGTGCGTTCTTATTATGATGCCTCAAAATATTATGACGCTTACAGTCTGTGCATCATTTTTTTTTTGAAGCACATGCTTAGAAATTACCCCGCATCCATATTTACAAATATTTTTCATTGGTGACCAATTTCAAGGGGTACAGTGTGGGAATTTCCGCTCGGGCCAATGGATGTATCATGGCTGTGAGCTTCCTTTTCTACGCAAATGCGCCGTTTTTTATACGCATATGCGTCTTTTTTTAAGCTTATGCGTCAAAATTTATGTCTTTTACTGGGTTTGGGTCATTTCTCACATTTTTATGGTACATGACAGCTGTAATGATACAGAGATAGGCTGTTTGCACCTACATTGTGCATTCCAGTGTTTGGGCACATGTGGCAGATCACACTACTGCGGACCATGGGCCTCTAGTTGTTGTACCGGATTTGCACTCTTCACTGATACAATAGATACCCAAACTTTTGGAATACAAATTGGTATTACCCAGTTTGAGCAGGTTGTGCATCAATAGAGGATAGTAAGGCTACGCAACTTGATACAGTAACTCATTGCCTGTGTGTCAGTGTCTGTGAATTGGCTATTTCAATTTTAGTTGTCCCACTGTGTGAACATCACAAGACGTGTTTCCATAAATGTACTTGTCTGCATGTGTTGTCAATGTGGATAACCAACAGATGCTATTCAGTGTTGAAATGAGTCAGGAAATGTGTTTGTCAAACACGTAGCACAAATGCTGTGTGAACTTCCCTGAATTTTGGGACATAAGCATCTCCCATGACAAACCATGCACAGGATAGATAGAGGACGGTTGATAATGGCAATGTTACAAGAGTAAGCCATCACATGTACTGGAATGTTGGATACCACTTCCTGGTCACTTGTTTGTATACTACCCATGAGTCAGGCATTTGAAAATGCTATGGGGGTCATTACAACCCTGGCGGATGGCGGAGAACCGGGGGTAAGACCGCCAACAGGCTGGGGGTCTTACCTAGGTGAATTATGACCATGGCGGTTACCGCCATGGTCATCCGCCGGCTCTCCGTCCCGCCCGCCAGGGTAGAAACGACCGCCGGGCTGGAGACCTGGGTCTCCAGCCCTGCGGCCGTCAGTATACCGCCGGCGGTATTTGGACCTGGCTTACCGCCGTGAATTTCCAGCGGTTTAAACCGCCATGAAATCCATGGTGGTAAGCACTATCAGTGCCAGGGAATTCCTTCCCTGGCACTGATAGGGGGCTCCCCCACCCCGACTCCCTCCCCTACACCCCCCACCACCCCTGCCACCCCCTTTTGAATATTCCCCAGGCATCAGAACTGGATCTAGAAGCTTTTCAGCAGTGCCTCTCCGCGCCGGTAGGTGGTGCCACGTGGCTCTGCACTGATGCCATTCTGCTCTGGAAATGATGTGCACAGCCTATATACATGCAGATCTGGAGCTATCTCTCATAGACGGTTACCTCAGATATTTTGTCAAAAATTCACAGTATGCAAGAAAATGTCCCTCCTAAAAATGAAGGGCTTTAAATTATGTAAGGACTGTCACAAACAAGTGTCTGTGACAGATTCCTCATCAGGTGTGCCTGTGGTACCTGGGGTCGACTCACAAATCTAAAGCCTGCAGCAACTGCGCATTGATGGACCCGAAGGCCATCTGGGACCGCAAGGCAAAGCTCTACGTCACTAAATATAAATAGACCTCCTGATGAGACTGGTGAAAGTTGCAGTCAAAGTCGAAGGCTCGGTCCCATTTCTATTCTCACAGCAGAAGTTGACATATCTGTTCCAGAGGCTGGTCTTCATTGAGATCTAAACTGTCCTGTACGTTAAAAAAGAAGCATACAAAATTAAAGCAGAACTAAGGCCCTCTGGGTGCTTGCATTCACCTGAGAAGGCACTGGGCAGCATCAAAGTTTACCACCTCATTTGTTGACTTCATAGCCAATCCTGCAACTGGTTCCAGTACAGTCCTAGTTTGGAGGCCATCCACCACCCTTAAACCGATAGAAGAGTTCCAACTCTTTGGATCTTTGATGACTTCCTTTGGTTTAACATCGGGCCCCCAGCAGCCAAGAGGCCCTCCTTCTGGAATACTGCTGACGAGTTTGCCGTCATTGCCAGTAGGACCCTCTGTGCCCATCATGCCTCTGGCTCTGGGTCTGAACCAGCCTCTAGTGCTGTGGTCCTTGCTGGTTCCTGGAACTTCCACGCTGGTACTGAATCCATTGAAGCTGGACGAGGAGAAACCTTTAGTAGTCTTTGACTCGAGTCAGCACCAATTCAACCTTGAACGAAGCCACACTTGTCTGCTGTCTAGGTGCTAATCTCCCTTTTTCATTTGCCACCTGCACAAGGAAGAGAACACACTTTACACTCCCTTTTTGAAATGGACTCTGACAACGATTTGGAGACTGGTGATGAACCTATTCTGAGGACAATTAATACGAGGACTGGCATAAGACCAGAATTCTTGATATGGCCCCTGAATCAGGTCTTCTGTCATCTCAATGTTCAGCCACCAAATAATCTGCCTCCTACAGCATGGTAGTGTGTAGGGCGGCTGAAGTCCTTTAGCGCCAGATCCCCACCATGGAGGTTAAAACTGATGTGCTGACAGAAGCCCTCTAGATTAGTGCAAACATTTTTTGAAACCCCTCTGCCATTTAATAAGGCACTGACAGACACCTTGTTGCGCCCCTGAGCCAAGCCTTGCTCCGCACCATAAACCCCCCATCCCCCTACCCCACCCCAAGTCAACAGGCAAATAGCAAGAAATCCTTGCCCTACCCCCGTCACCCTGGATTCCAACAACCTTCCCCCGAAAGTTTAGTTGGGCACACGTCCACAAGCAGGTCTAACCTCAACACTTTTCTGATTACTCCCTCCGTTGGGGAATCCTAACGAGTGGAGATGTTTGAGAAACAAGTTTTTTTCTTCCACCAGCCTGGCTCTCCCTTCAGTGAATGCCAGTTGTCTCGTTGGGCTCTATGTCCACGCCATTTGAGGCTTGAAAGTTCAAAGGGCCCCTGAAGATCTCCGTCATATCCTTGCGCAGGCCATCCATGACAGTTGGGAAGCTGCCAAGTTCACAATTCATTGTGACTTGGAACCACTGATTCCATTGGGTGGGGGCATTGGCACCAGTGTTGCCATTCGTCGTCAACCTTGGCTGCTGTCCACTGGTTTTTCAGGTGATACCCAGTCATCCTGCATGGCCATGCCATTTGATGGTACTCGCCTGTTTCCCTATAAGGCAGACTCCACTCTCAAGCAGCTGCAGGAGAGCGGGCCATGACTCGATCTCCAGGCCTATCTGCCCCACCTAGTTAATCTACTAAACCTATTGAGTCTTCTTCAGAAGCACCACCTACTGGAAGCTAATCCAGTCACGGCTTCCGTCCGCAGCCATGGTGTCCACCGCCCTTTCAGTGAAAGTCAACCTGATGCCCGATTCCTAGCCCCTCTGCAGCCCCCAGTGACAATTTCCTTTAGCATGCCCATTATGGAGCAGAGTCACCTGGTGGGAGGCAGGATACAACGATTATTGTCATGTTGGCAGGCCATAACATCAGGCAGGTGGGTCCTGCAGATATTTCAGAAAGGCTCTGCCTTACCCTTCCTTGTAGCATCCAGGCATCTTCCACCATCCCCCCAGCGGCTGACAAAGGACCATCTTTTCATCTTGCAGCATGAAATTCAAGCTCTTTTGGATAAAGGGCTATTGAGAGAGTGCCTGCTCCAGAAGTAGAGCTTCAAATGCAAAAACAAAAAGGTGATGGATGGAATGCTTGAATTAATCTCCACAAGTGCTGGAAAAGAGGTATTAACTCTAGATAGAAGCATAAGAACATTGTCAAGGTAAAGCAGCAGTTTAAGCTCTTCTGCCAGCTTCTGAATACCAGAGATTTGGGCGGTAGCGTGAATCATGAGTGGCAAAATCTCCAAAGCCACTAGAAAAAGGAGCAGCCACAGGAGGCACACCCCTGTTGTGTTCCTCTGGAGATAGAGAAACATTCCAAGAGAAAGGCATTGCAGTTGTTCCAGGTAAAAGAAGAGGTGAAAAGACGTTTGACCAAGTGAATGAACTGGACCCAGAAGTCCACCCTCTCCTGCATGTGTAACGGATAGGGCCATTTAATGGGGTTGGAGGCCCCCTCTGCATCAAGAAAGATTGGCACTTGCTTCTCTTTGCTTCTGTATGCCTGCCAGATGATACGGGCAAGCACTCGCGTATAATTGGTAGATCTCTGTGGCACGCAGCCCACTTCTGATTTATAGATCAGAATGAGTTTGTGAAGATGGGTGGTGAGTATCTTCACCAATATTTTCATATCTTCATTGATCAACTAAACAGGTCTGTAGCTGTAACAGACTTGGGAGTGCCTTTGTTCGGTTTCAGGAGCAAGATGATGGTCACTGCATTGAATTCTGGCCGAAGAGGAGGTGTCCCACGTATGAGCAAACACCTGTGCCAAAAGAGAACCAGTTGCACAGCATTCATCTTGTAGAATTCACTAGGTAAGCCATATTTCCCCAGTGCTTTAAAGTGAGCACACCCTTGATAGCTTCCAGAATTTCATTGGGAAAGATTGCCACCTTCAGCTCTTCAGTAACAGGTCATCAAAAAAGGTATGTTCCACTTGGGAGAGCCTTTCCTCTATGTGGGGTGTATAGAGGTGACAAATTCTTCTGAGATATGCTGCAGGGGAGTGAGAAATCCCCTAGCTGCCCTGATGGCCATAATAGATCCCTGGAAGTCTGCCTTTTTAAGCTTGAGCACCAGGAGTCACCTGGCTTTCTGTCCAAATTCATAGTGCTGGTGTTTAATTTGGGTTATTGCTTTTTCTGCAATAGAGGTATACATGGAGTTCAAATCTAGTTTGGCCTATGTAAGTTATCAGAAGAAATCCTATTTTGGGCATGCCTGGTAGGACCCCGGCAGGGGAGGTGTTGTCTATTCTAGTCATCACATTCTGGCAGATACTCACATGATTTGGCTCTGCTTGTATGCTTTGCAGGCAGCCCAGACAACTGAGGATAATCCACTGAACCAGTGTTGGAGTCCAGGCAAGTGTCCAGATGGGTTTGCTGAGTTTGTTTCACGTGTGGGTTTTTTGAACTCCCATGCTGGCATCTTCCAGAGGCCACTGGGTGCACGGATAATATCCAGGATGTAGAGCACTCGGATTAGGGTGTGGTCAGAGACCGAGCCTGGGGCTATATTGTAGGCTCAGAGTTGCAGGATGAGTGTGCTTCTGAGTTGAAAAACATCTATCCTAGATTCCATGGTGTGCAGGTGGGAATAAAAGGTATAGTCATGATCCCTAGTGTGCAGGAGATATCAGGGGTCTAAAAGGGAGTGATCAGCAAGCAGGTCCGACAGTGCCATTCGGTCTCTTTTGGGTCTAAGGTCTGGGGGACATGTGCGATCAAGAATAACATCCTAAGCAATGCCCCCGTCTCCTGCCAGAGGACTGCCTTGCACTCGGAATCTGCAAGCAAACGATAAAGACGAGAAAAGAACAAGAGTTTGGAATCATGGGGACGTGGATACTCCCCACAGTAATATGAGTCGATTGTATGGTCAATTTGGCTATGACACAGCGGCTGTCCTTGTCCTTCCTAGTATAATCAACCCTGGCAGCCAGCCATTTGTGTAGCAGTATAGCAGTGCCCCTTTTCTTAAGGCAGAGCCACTGGCATATAGTACTGTACCCATCCAGTCTCTCTTGAGATTTGGGGATTTGATTTCTGACGGGGTTTCTTGAATCAGTGCAATGTCCGGAGTCTGAGTAGCCAGGAACAACAGTATCTTTTTTCATTTTCTATAGTGGTTCAGCCATTGAACCTTAAGGAAAAGCACCATCTGGTCGCAGGCAGACATGGCTGACATTGGGCATTCAGAGATAAGCACTTCCAAGGAAGAAGGT
Source organism: Pleurodeles waltl (assembly GCF_031143425.1). NCBI lineage: Eukaryota > Metazoa > Chordata > Amphibia > Caudata > Salamandridae > Pleurodeles > Pleurodeles waltl. Next base: position 984,387,103 of record NC_090442.1, read on the forward strand.
TATCGTAGAGTGGTCATATCCCGCCAGATGCAGGATTCGAGAGATGGGGATGAGTGAAGGTAGCAATGTTATAGCGTGGCTGAAAATGCAGTAGAGTTAATTGTAGCTGGGGATTAGTGGTGCACCCGGCCCCAAAAAAAAGGGATGAGGCGCTAAGAATACACAGCACCCTTCAGGCATCAGTGCCACAAGCACCTTTGGTTTGTTTCAGCAATGATCTAAACTTGTCTGTATTGTCAAGGGGATGGCAACTGTGCCGGTGGGATTTAGAGGAGCCTGGGTGGTTGTTTGTGTGATTCTCCAACTAAGCGGTAGTGATTTAGCATTGTGTCCGTGGAAGCTGAGGCACTGGCACCAAGCTCTACCCGGGTTTTAGGGTAGTAGATCCAGCCTTTTCCATCACTGGATCAGCAACAGATTTCAGAAAGAAACTGGTCTAGGAGTGTAGGATTGCATCATTGTGCTTGATAAGCATGATTGCCGGGTCAAAAAGGCCATATCGTATGTCCTTAACTTTGAAATGCAGACTGCAGCTAAGTCTGGAATACTGGCTCCAAGCCCATTTAGGCCTGATGAAAGAGGTCTCCCTGTGAAATCAGAGATAGGCAATGACTCAGAAGTAGCAGGCTGGCTTTGTTGAGTCCATAGACATGCCCCACTGTTTTGCTTTCACTAATGACCGAGCTGACAAAAATCTCTGGAATGCACTTCTTAGTTCAAAGAAGACATTTATTATTATTTCACCCCGAGGTTCCTAAAAAGAGATTAGTAGGTCGAAAGCACATGTTTAAAAAATAGTCACAGCAATGAAAGGAATATATATCAAAGTGATTCACATCTGCAATGTACACAGCAAATATATGTGATCATATTATAGCATAATTGCAAAGCAAAGAATAAAGTAAAAATGCATCACCGTAGGGCCTGCCAAGCTCTTCATCTTTCTCATGCCAGCAAGAAGATGACCGCATTCAACTACAAGAAAGAGATATCCACCCTCACGGGACAAGTGTCAGGGATTTGATGTCCAATCCTGGCTGAGGTCTTGGAAATTCCCTTGTTACTGAGTAGGGCCACCTCTGTATAGCTTAAACAGCCATAGAAAGCCTTCTAGAAGACCCCCCCCCCTCCCTGAGATGGAAATATTCAAACATGCTGGCTGCTGTAGGTCAGAGTTGGAAAAAAAATGATGAAAACTGGCCAACATCTCAAGGCTCTCCTCCCAAGGCCGAACTGTTTCCTGCACTGAAGAAAACAATAAATATGTACTTTCTTATCATGAACTGTTCGTGTTCGGTGAGAAAGAGATATGAAAAAAAACCAGCTTAGTTTACCATGTGGAAAAACACAGCTCAACTGCACTGTCTCAGCTGCAACGTCTAACGCCACGATAAAGCCAAGAGGCAGCTAGACTGAATACAAAATGTAATCTGCAACTGGTGACCACTGAACAACTAATATGCAACGTTGTGCAACACAAAGTCAGTGGTCAAAAACATCTATTTTTATTACACCCACACGTGGTGAATAAGTGTCTAGTTCCAGAGAGGCTTGTCAAGTTCAACCTTGTCATCAATGTAAAATGGCCGCCAAAGTCTCTGGAAGATGTGCTTGAGCCCCCACAAGGCCAATGGTATGTAGAGTAGGGAGGTCAACAGGAGGAAGTGGGGAGGAAAAGACTCACCCATCTGCAGCACCTAGAGACCTCCAATGTAGGACGTGGTGTCAGGACGGTCTAGGAAAAGCTGAGCAGCTGGTCGCGGTAAAGTGAGTGCATCCAGAGGCATGGAAGAACTGTCTAAAAGGTGGTATCCCAGCAGGGGAAGGGGACCGCAGTGGCGACAGACAGACACTTGCTGGGTCAGTCTGCCACCGGCAGCACCAGCACCTTACTGTGCCACAAGTCTCCTGTGTCTGCATTCGGGGGCCAGTGGGGAGTAGGCCTCACAGTGAACCAAAGTGGTAAAGAACATAGCTGGTCGCAGCTCGATCTCCAGAACTAAAGCATGGTCGGGAGATGTCCGCGTATCTCATAGGGCCACTGGTGCGGCCAGAAAATGCCAAGAGCGGGCCAGGTGCGGCGGAGTGAGCCTAGAGAGCTGCCATCTTTGTCTGGGCTTGACATTGCCCCCTTTCTTGGATATTTAATTTTTCTGTGGCTATCAATTCAAATACAGGTTTTGTATAGGATGTATTTTACACTTGTTATCCACTGGTGGGTGTGGAGGGGGGATCTTTGACATATCTAAATAGTGAATATTTTCTCCTGCATGCAGGATCAAGAGTAATTAGCAAAACAACTGCTCCCCACTTTTTTTTTATCCGAATGCATGAGAAAAGGCTAGTTTTCTTTCCTCTTTATTTTTAACTATTTTTACCTACACAATAATTACAGTTTCAAAGTAAATATCAGGTTGACCCAGATATCTCACAAATGTCTCCGAAGGACACTGAAAAGAAAGAAAGGAATGGTGAAAGAGAACAGGGCACTGGGCATAGTGCTAAACAGTTACAGAGTTCAGGAATATCTGTTTTGTCAAGATATTTCCATGAGGATAGTAAGGGACAGTAGAAAAATTAGGCAGAGTAGGATGTAAACCCTTAAGCACAACTCTGCCATGCAGTTGTGTGTCTCAACCCAATATTCAGACTAGTGGATGCATTTATGTATCTTCAGAGTTGGTGACGGTATCCTCTAGCTCTTCAGACAAGAGTAGGAAGGTGCTGCAACATCACAGGGTGTCTTCCAAAAAGCTAAATTGAAGAGCTGTATGATACCAGATACTAAACTGTTGTTCCTAAGGTTGTAAGGTCCTTTTCCATACCACTGCATGGCCCATTGACAATGAGGAGCAAACTGATGCTAAATGGAGATTCAACATCAAACCATCAACACTGAAGCATACAGCAGCATTAAAAAAATCAGCAGCTCAAAACGCCTTGACGTCCGTTTAATTAAGGAGGTTGATAAAAGCAGTGGATATCAATGGAAAATACAGGGGGGGCGTGGCCAGACGCCAATGGCAGTGGAAGTCTCCTCGTGAGGCTCCCGACTTTAATCCCCCACCTCGGCACATCCTGCAGCACAGAGGACCCCTAACCCAGCCAAATGTGAGGCTGAAGGTGCGGGGAAGCTACGAGCCGGTCGGCAGACACCTAGCCTGCCTGAAACACGGGGCTGGAGGCTAAATGACGGAGCGGCACGGAGCCATGAGAAAAACAAGATGGCGACCGCCATAAGGAGGACAGAGCGGGCAGCCCTCTGAACTGAGAGGAGGCGCGCATCCCCCCAGAGATGTGGTGAGAGGATCGAGGGAAGCTCCGAGCAGGGCTGCAGCCCTGACAGGTTCTGCAGTGACGGCCCGAGGTGTCGGGCCCCGGAGGGAGCCAGAATACATGTGAAGACGGCAGGATAAAGATCTTGGTTTGCTCTGGGCCCTGGTGATACCAAAGCTGCCCCATTTGACACGGAGGCCCCAACGAGCGCAATACAAAAGCAGAGGACGGCGGGGCTCCCTCTCCCCCCTCATCGGTAAAACCACCTGACGGAGAGGTGGGACCTGGGCAGATCCGACAGAGAGACACATTGGAGCCACATCTGCACCCCGGGGCAGGGCGGAACCCGGGGGAGCGGACCTGGGGCCTTGCACTCGGATTCCGTACTAACGGACGAGATCTGAAAGGGGTAGAAAGTTCCTTCTGAGACCCTGTCCAGCCTAATATACGAGAGGGACCAGGAGAGAAGGGGTGAAGACACCTGGAGAGAACAAGGTAGATGTTGCAGAAGTAAAAGCAGAGGTAAAACTCCCGCAAAAAAGAGGTGGAACAAAAAAGTGGAACAGCCACAGGGGAGATGACCGACATGGGAGGCATCCAAAATACCTCCCCTGGGGAGAAGCGCGGTGACCCCACCCTCCAGGATGTACTGAAGGCCATAACAGCCTCCCGGGTGGCACTAGAAGGGAAAATTGACGCATTGGCCGGGGACCTCACTGTACTCAGAGACGACCACCGCCGCTTGCCTGAAAAGGTAGCCACTGCGGATAGACAGATGGAAGAACTTTGGCCAGAAATTAAAGACACAGCCAAGATGGCGCACCAAATGGAGAAGTGAATTTGAGACTTGGAACTGCGAGCTGAAGACTCGGAAAACAGATCACGGCAAAATAATATCCGCGTGATTGGCCTGCCTGAACGTACTGAAAAGACCAGCCTGGTGGAGTTCCTCAAAGGCTGGCTGAAAGAGAAGGTAGCAGGAGACGGACAAACTCCCTTTTTTGTGATCGAAAGAGCACATAGGGTCCCAGCTCGCTCCCCTCCACTGGGGCCCCCCCCAAGACCAATAATAGCTAGACTACTCCACTACAGGGACAGAGACTACTTGTTCAGTCAAAATAGGAGAAAAGGAGATAGCACCTTGGACAATAATGTGATTTGTATCTTACCTGATTTCTCCAGAGACGTGCAGAAACCAAGAGCCTCTTTCAGAGACGCTAAACAAAAACTGCGCCAACTGTGGATCCAATATGGGATGATGTTCCCGGCAAAACTGAGAGTGGGGACTAAGGACAGCATACAGTTTTTTAACACAGCTGAAGAAGTTTGGCAATGGATCGATACACAAACACCAGTGGAAAGTATACGTATGACAGGGAGCCCGCGCACAGAACGACAAAGGAAAAGCAGGCACAGTAAGGTCAGTAGAGTGGGCAGCCCCTCCCACATAGAGATGCAGAAGGAAAGACAAAAGGCAATGGATGCAGCTGCTTCCCTGAGTGGCTCCGACCTCGGATCCTATGCACAGATACAGGAAGAACTAGAACAATCAGAGTCAGAACAGGAATCGGAACTATCACACACATCAGACAAGACAGGCCCAGAAGTGACACCAGGCACATCGGACTGTATCATTTGAGAGACTCATTGCTGGACTCACACAGGAAACGATAGATCGGATATGGAAAACCATTGCGACTGGTACAACTGTGACGGACAACACAGAAACACTGGCTGGCCCCGTGGCGGAGAGCTGCATCAGTTAAAAGAAGGCTGGGTACACAAAACCCCTGGGAATCTTTTATTCCGAGTGGGGGATGGCGTTGTGATACACTCCTTGTATGAACTTGGAGCACCCCTCATTTCAGTTAGACTGGTTGAACCACTTTTTAAGTTTGGATGAGAGATGTTCAAACTTTCGTCCTGGGGATGGGGAGTTGGGTTACTTGTTGGGTTCAGTTAATGGGGATAGGTGAGCTACAAAGGGAAGTCACAAAGGAACCGGAGCTAGACTGGGAAATGGTAGACTCTTGCGAAATGATTGGTGGCACAGATTGGGACATAACCAGATGGGGGAAGAAACTCCGATATGGCTGTGTTAGATTCATATAAATTTATCACGTGGAATATAAGGGGCATGCACACAATGGGCAAGAGATATAAGGTCTTTTCTTACTTACAACCGAGGGGGATTCAGATAGCAATGCTCCAAGAAACACACCTAACTCAAGCAGAAGGGAAAGCGCTACAAAAGCGATGGAGAGGCCAAGCATATTACACTTCATATTCAGCATTTGCGAGGGGAACACTAATATGGATAAGAGCCAGGGTCCCATTCCAGATGTTAGATAGCCTCATAGAACCGGAGGGCCGTTTTGTGGCAATTCGGGGACGATTAGAGGGCAGAGAGGTAGCATTGGTTAGTGTCTGTGCACCCAACTCAGACCAGGGCGAATTTCTCACATGTATATCAGGCCTATTAGCCCCGTATCAACAATGTCCCTTGGTACTGGGGGGCGACTTCAACTGTGTAGTGGACCCCTCTATGGACCGTTCACACGCGCCATTGAATGATTCCCCTTTGACGAGGGTAGCACGACAATTTTCGGCCTGGCACAAGAACTGGGGACTGGTTGATGTCTGGCGAAGACTACACCCAGACGATAGGGACTACTCGTATTTTTCCCACTTGCATGCGTTGCAAGTCAGATTAGATGCATTCTTCTGCAGGCCAGATGTGTACCCGCATATATACAATGTGGAATACTTAGCCCGCACTCTCTCCGACCATAACCCCCTCTTTTCATCGCTGCGGTGGGGTTCCCCCCTCTCGCATCCCCACTTGGAAACTGAAACCAGAAATATTAGAGGATGCGCTCTTCCAAGGGGAACTGCGTTAACATATCACTTAATTCTTTGAAGACAATGATGCCTCTACTAATAGCCCCCTGACTGATTGGGACGCCTTTAAGGTGGTGATGAGGGGGAGATGCATAGCGGGACCAGTGGGAGTCCGCAGGACTCTTTTCAGGGATACTGAGCTGGCAGAGGATAAGCTAAGAGAGGCCGAGAAAAATAGACCCGGAAACTCGCACCTAAAAAATACTATTTTGGAGCTCAGGGCAGCAGTAGTAGACTGTGTAGAGCATCTCCGATGCTTTGATTACAGAAATTACCTTACACGAGCACACGGAGAGAGGGACAAAGCGTGCTGAATGCTGGCATGGGTGGTAACACAAACTCATAGGAATTCAGCCATATTGGACATGACAACAGAACAAGGGGACTATATATATGGGCAGGAGCAAATCAACTCACATTTCATGACTTACTACGAACAGCTGTATAAAAGCAAACTCAATTATACCAGGGATTCTACTGAGAATTATTTATCTGAGTTGCATCTCGGATCGCTCCCTCCAGAGATTACGGAACTGTTAGGAGGGGCCATTATGCAGCCAGAACTTAGGGGAGCCATAGGGGATTTGGCTAGAGGGAAGACGCCAGGGACGGACAGGCTACCGGTTGAATTTTATACCACCTACGTAGACTTACTGATACCAAGATTGGAGAATTTATATAAAACCGCTAAAGAGCAGGGAGAGTTACCAACAACAGTGCGAGAAGCGATAATAATCCCCCTGTTAAAAACAGGTAAAAGCCCAATGGAAACTGGACCATACAGACCATTATCCATGTTTAACCTAGACTATAAGATCCTCTGTAAGTTATTGGCCACTAGGGTCCTTCCATATATGACAACACTAATACACCTAGATCAGGTGGGATTTATTCCTGGGAGAAACACAGCGGATAATGTTCGTAGTTTACTGGCAGTCATGAGAGATCATAGCCCTGTGGACACAACCCCTGGGGTTCTAGAGGTGGACATAGAAAAAGCCTTTGACAGTCTAGAATGGGAGTTCCTTTACACTGTGATGTCCCGGCTCGAACTGGGGTCCGAATATATCGCCTGGGTAAGACTGTTGTATACCAAGCCTACAGCTAGAGTACGCACAGGGCAGACAATATCTAGAAGTTACATGGTTGAGCGAGGTACCAGACAGGGGTGCCCCCTATCACCGTTGCTAATTGCCTTGGCAATGGAACCATTGGCGGCCTCGGCAAAGACCGGGAGGGAGTGGCCCAGGAATAATGGCAAGAGGCGAGAGGCATCAGATAGCTCTCTATGCAGATGACCTGCTGATATTTTTGGAAGATATACACAGAGATCTAGCTCAGGTGCAACAAATGCTGTGTCAGTTTGGGGGACACTCTGGCCTGGGAGTGAACTGGGATAAAACTGGATTGTTCCCCTTGAGGGCCTCCATGATGCAACTGAAGGGAATAGGTCTGGTCAGATGGGTTCCGAGCTGTCTCCCATATTTTGGAGTCAAAATCTACGACGAGTCACAGGACATCCTAGAGGGCAATATAGGGAGCTCCATACGTTCCATAAGGTCCAGTATGGCCTTTTGGCAAACCTTGCCGCTATCTGTAACAGGGAGAGTAGCGATTCTTAAAATGATAGTGCTACCACGACTATTGTACCACTTTACAGTACTACCAATATGGATACCCTGGGCCAAATTTAAAGAGCTGGAAACTATGGCGGTGGCATTCCTGTGGGGCGATGGGTGGAGGAGAGTAGCTTTGACCAAGCTCCAGAGACACTCCACAGATGAAGGACTACCGGTCCCCGATTTCGAAGCTTACTACCTGGCAGCACAACTCCAGTGGCTGGCACAGTGGATAGCAAGTAGTGTAGGGCCAAGGGCGAGAGTGAAGGCATTCACCCCACCAGGGTCTAGGTTATTCAAAGTATTGCTGAGAACCGCGGGAGACGGGAAGCGGGACTCCTCAGAATTAAAAATCTTGACTCAATGCTGGAAAGGCTTCCTACGCAAAATCAAAATAAGGCCCCTTACTCACCAGATCTCCCTCTGCTGTCGCTGCAGACCTTGCCCCACTGAGGTGCCTGGAATGGACTCCAGATTTGGGTAGAGGCCGAAATCCTGACAGTGGGAACATTATACAAAGAAGGGACATTGATACCTTTTGAGGCTCTCAAACATGGCTTGCTAGTTGCCAGTATCTGTAGGCACTGGCGAGGAGGAGTGGGAGAACCTCCTTCACAGGCGGTGTGTTCATATCTGGCGTCGTCTGCTGGCAAATATAAAGCAGTGTCAAACCTCTACTGTAGGATTCGAACTGACAAGATCTCTCCTCTGACCCAACTTAAACTGGCCTGGGAGAGAGATCTGGGTACTGATATTGCTGAGGAAGATTGGGAGCGCATACTGGGGGGTTTCCCTAAAATGACACGTAACACCAGATTCAAGCTTATAAACTTTTATGTGCTCCACCAGGCATACCTAACACCTGGATGGATCACTAAGTATTTTGGAACGGAGAGTGAGGGCTGTCCAAGATACGGTTTGATAGGGGTGGAATGTAAACATATGTTCTGGGACTGCCCAAGCTTGGAGGCATACTGGGCAGAGGTGAGCCAGATGGTGGCACAAGCCATAGGAAGGGATATTCCTTGCACAATGGGTCACTGTATGTTGGGATGGTTTCCGCATACAGCCAAACATAAAGTTGCTAACAAGTTTCAAGACCTGGCCTATACACTGGCCAAAAGAGAAATCGCAATGTCCTGGAAGAATCTAGTAGGGCTGAGAATGTCCCAATAGAAAAGAGAGTTGATTAAATGGGCTAGCTGCGAGGGAAACATTCTCTACCGGGAGGCCAAGAGAGGAATAAGACCTCCCGAAGTGACTGAGGGCTGGGAGATGGTGCTTGAAGCTCTCAGAGCCGAAACTCAAGCTGGACAGACCCCCTGACCGTCTCATTGATCAATAGGCAATAAAGACATAGTTATGTCCTGACTACTGGCGGTTTCCTCTGGATTCATACACTGGGGGAGACAAGCAAGATAGGAGAGTTGCATATTACCCTGAGTTTCGAGAATAGTGCCACACCTGACCATGGCACACCCAGTTCCACTTAGAGTATTACAGTATATCATAAGGCTCACCTAGGGGAGGGGTAGCAGGGGTGGACAACGGGAGGGATGTTAAGGGAATAGCCGCGATTTCAGGATTCCTTAGAATAGGGCTATAAAGAGCAGATATTGGGCAGACATGGGCTAAGTAGATTGTTACATGTTGTACTGTATGATGTTTTAACTACCTGCCAAATGACTGATTGAAAATCACAATTAAATATGTTTAAAAAAAAAGAAATCAATGGCAAATACATTATTATTGTTGACAAAAACTCAAGAGGAGAAAGTGGGTATGAGGTAGTCATGTTCACAGCAATTATTTTTTGTGGAACAACTCTGGCAAACAAATACTCGTCTACTCAAAAAATACCTGAGACCAAAATCTCTCTCAGTAACCATAAGTCTATTCATGCAGTACTCCTGATTCTTCCATGTAAATGTAGGAACATGTAGGTGACAGTTCTTCCATAAAAATTGGTATTTACTGATGACAAGGGCGACCATGACAGAAACATAGAGGAATAATTACAGGTCTTAGGCAACCTCAAACGATAAAAGTAGTAAATTCTTTGACGAGAATTCCTAGCACTAGTCCATGATCATGAAGGCTCTACTCTTCAGTTGCCAGTACCGATATCAATAGTAGAGTTGTCTGTGGTTCATCACATTCACTGAGGTTCTGGACAGGGGGACAGAGCTCACCTTTGCATGTGGCCGGCCTTATGACATCCAAATCAGCAATATTCAGTGTTCTGCAACACCATAGGCCACCCAGGTAGCCTATTTCACATATTCCAATAACACTGGAATTGGAAAAGGAAAGTGTCCCGACACCACAAAAGGCTGGCAAAGGGTAATAAAAAATGGAACAGGATTCCATTCTCTTCCTCAACTGCTCTTCTTCATAGCAATGGACACGTGTTCCTAAACAGAAGGTGTAGCTCTCACTGAATTGTTCAATCAAAACTTTACAGTTAGCATGAGTTTGCATCCCAACTAAGAGTAGGTTAATGAAGGTTTAGTTTTTAGAATACACTTATCTTACTTTGTTCAGTGTCTGGTGCCATGAACTTCTTCTATGCTCTTCAGGTACCATATACAGGAAAATACCACTTTTCTTCTTGTGAAGAAAGTGTTGTGGTCTCGCGACAGTTTTGCCACTCTCTGGGGAATTGCTGTTCTTGGTTTTTTGCAGCCTCTATTTCGAAAAGGATTGCCAGAATTCACAGGTGGGTGAGTCATCTACACCCATTTCCTCACAAAGTAGGAGCCCACAAAGACCCATTTTCTCAATAGCCACACTCACTCACCTACATCTTCTGCATAAAATCCGTAGATCTGTGCCAGTTTCAACTACTTCACTAAATGCTGTGTTTATCTGCTTTCCATAGAACCTTGTGGGTGTCTGTCAGAAACCTTGCAAGATATCCTCTTTGTTAATCAAATGAAAGATGGCCTTTTTATATAAAAAAAAAGATGGGAGTGCAGCAATTAATATATTGGCCCTCATCACATTCACTTGAAGGCATGGGGTTCCAGGGCATCATTCTTTCTAATTGAACCATACAACATTAAAACCAGAGTTGTAGAAGAGGATCCTAAAATATTTCCTCAGTGGTTTTGTAAGAAAGTAAATTCACACCGATGTTAGGCACATTAAAATAAAAGCTGATACCGGAAAACAGTTTGGGAAGACGTTCACAGTTATTCCATGAACCATATACAAAGACGTTCTATCAACAACACATTTCATCTTGGCTTGACCAGATTAAATAACATTTTATTATTCACATATAGAAAAGCTGGTAAGGAAAATAAAGCTCTCACCTTCAGAAAATGGTTCCGTATTTTCATTATAAATTTTATAATTTTAGTTGAATTAGCTGGAAAAGTTAAAACCACTATATAAACAAATAGGGTTATTGTTGTCTTTTCACAAAACAGTGAATCAAATGTCCTTATTCAGGAATGACAATGTTATCTTAATTTGACTTATTCTGTTTGCTTTAATATTGAGCTAGATTGACTAGGATCTAAAATGTCTGTTATGCCTGTGCTACAAATGTAAGATCGGATATTTACAGGACTAAGCTTAGTTGCATTTATGTATCTTACTTTTCAAACACCAGAGCCATCTTTGTTTGTAAAACAATTTTCTGTTGTTTCACAAGATAAAGATATCTAGGCATAGCAATAGCATCACAAATATTTGAAATAATAACTACAGCTTTAAATCAATCGGACGTCATAATGAAAATCATTATACCAGAAAAAGGAAGAAAACAAAAAAACAGAAAACAAAACAAAACCTTGGGTCCAACACCCCATCTTTCCAACATCAACTCCTTTGTGCTACTGCTTCAGCAATATTACCTTATTCAATTTGGGAAGCTTACATTTTGCTTCGATGGTTCCATCACTGCTATTTAGGCTCATAGATATTGCCCATACGCAATCACATTAATTTCACTATGCATGAGGCAGGTGATCTAGGATTAGTTGGCAAATGTAGTAACATTTTGTGCCCTTTTCTGTATTTCTCTCTCTGGCTAGAATGTACATTTTGTTTTATGCCTCTGGTTCAGAGATGATGGGTCACTTCTTTTCCATGTATTTGATGTTGGCATTGTAGTTAGCCAAGTCATTGACTCAGGAGGGCTCTACCACCCCCTAGGGGTTTCCTCTGCTATGTAAAAAGTGCCTTCAGGAGCACACTCCAGGCTCTGAGGGGTTAGTATAACCTAGTATGGATTCGATTGATGCTAGCACTTCTTTCCACAAAATGGTAAGCTGAGGACATGATCACTGTCTATAAATGACAGGTAAATCACTCATTTTTCCACATCCGCTTTTATGAAGCAAAGCACTAATCATAACGCAGTTTGTAATGGGCCTCCTTGTTTTGTATGTTGATTGTACTTATCTTATATATTGTTTCTCATTTTGTGTTGGTGTCTGCTAAGGTAATGTTCCCACTTCACTTTAGATGACCAAGAATGAGTCCTCTGCGCTTCCCGTAGCACCGTGTAGAATTAAATGATCGTGCCTTTAGTCCCTGAGTAACTCAAGAATAGATTCTCAAAGAGCATCTTGTATCTTGTGGCTCTTATTTCAGGGTCCTTTACACAGTGTCTTATTTGCCAGTCATGTCGTTTTTCTGCTTCATATAAGTAAATTCTCTTTTGCAGGTATCAAATTACTTAATTGAGGCCCCAAGAAGCATGCCCACAATGACCCGACTAGCTACTGTGTGTGCTTATTTAAGAATCCAGCTGTCATACACAGTTTAGTTTGAATTGGAATGAGTGAGTGTACGTGGGGATGGCAAAGTAGTTAAACCACCTGTAGTAACTCTAGAGTCCCACGTTTTTAAAACTGTAGGCACAGGTGTGCTCAAATAGTAGTTTCACGGTTGCGTGTGATTTGAAAGCCATTCTATGTTTAAGATGGATCTACCCATGGTTGCATGTTCAATATGTACTCCAAAACCATAGTCTCTAGGTAGGACTAATCATGCAGTACTCTTAAGTTATGATGCCTCAAATAGGGCAGCCTACACCTCTGTTCGATTTAGGGCATTGTAGCGTAAGGGAAGGGGCGCTTTAGGACATGAACCGTTCATATAAAATGTTTTGTGAAGTATTGTAAGGGTTCCAAGAAGCTTGCGTCAGTCGTTATTGTGAGAGATAGGGGTAAAAAAGAACATTTTAGGTAATATATTTGTTTTCACTATGTCCATCTTCCTAGGGTTAGTGATGAAGCGCAGGGTCCAATACCCAGATCATTACTATTTTTGCTAAAAAAATATGGGTAGTTGGCTTTCTGTTTGTAGAGTTAATTCTATATCTAAATATTTCACTTGGTTTATGGACCAGCGAACCTGTAGGAGGGTCTTTAACTGCATTTCTGTCTCTCTTCAACATCAGAGTTAACATTCGAACTTGATCATGTTTACTTTTTAGCTGAACATGGTATCAAATTGGTGGTCCAGTGTGTGTAAGGAGGCTGTTAGGGAGCTCAACATGAGGAGGACATCATCAGTAAAGAGAGTCATCTTGTGTTCCTTGCCTCCAAAGATTATGCCTTTGATGTCTGCATCTTCCCTCACTCGGCATGCTGAGAGTTCTCTACTAAGAGCACATAAAAGAGGGGAAAGGGACCAACTGTTCCTTATGTCCCATTGGAGCAAGACAGGTATGGAGATGTGTCCTTAGACGACAATGTTTGTGTGGCCTTAACCATTGAATTATATCTCAGGCCTGACCCTACTACTTTCAGGACTAATTTTCGAAAATACTAGTGAACCCGGTCAAATGCTTTCTAAGTGTATAAAGGCTGCAAGACAATAGTCACCACTTTTATGTATTTTCTTAACTAGATGTATCAATCAATCAAAACTCTTTATTTGGTGTAAAAATTATCAACCATAAAAACAGATAAATAAACAACACATCACATAACACTTACAATAATTATTAAAAAGAAAAGGGAAAATCACTATCAAAATTACAGTGGAACAACTATTCTTCCCAATAAATACTTTTAAACAGAGTTTAAAAAAGAATTGCATTTATCCACCAAATTTATCACCTCACACACTGCTAGTAATTTTAACACATTTAAAGATTACATTCAACATTTCATTGCTCAATTAATAAATCAATAAAGGTAAAAGTTTATAAAAACACTTAAAAATGATTAACACTGTTCCACCAGGTTATAGCTCCCTTTAGAAAATATCCTACCCCCACCACACCAGCACATCAGAAACCATAGGCAACCACAAAAAAGCTAGGTGATATTGCACAAAACCCCTACACCTCAGCAAGGGAAGTAAATAATGTTGCCTAAAGGGAGCATAAAAATCACAGAACAGAGTAAAATGAATTAAGGTTTGTAAGGGCACACCATCACAGGGGCACAATTGTATAGCTTTTTGGTCAAACTGGCCTAACGGAAAACACAAATTACTTCTAATTACCCCCAAACGGAATCGTGAAATGAGAGTCCTTTACCTGACATTTCTTATCTCCAAGAGGTATGCCTCTGGGCCCACCCCCATCTTTAACATTATAAAATCCCTCACTGATTTTTTCCTTAATTCCTCCTCCTCCCTCTTGGCCCCTGGGATTTTAAAGAAATTCTCCTTTGCCCTACGTTTGTCAGAGCTGGTTAAACCCTCTGGTGCATGAAACATATCTAAACGCCCAAGTGTAATGGCTAATTTTCTTATATATACCAACCAGGGAATATCCTTCGCATGATCACATAGCATGCAATCCAGCAGGATTCCTCTGTGTAAAGAAGCGAACTCATTAGTCCAAATAGAAATCCACAACAAGGAAGGAGCAATCTAGATGGTATCTTCTATAAAATCTAAGGGCCAGATGTATCAAAGCGTTTTTCCCATTCTGTGTCTATGGGAAAATGTGTCCATACATATGGCCCTAAATCCAATTCAGGATGCAAACAAAAACTAGAGGTGTTTTGGCCAACTCCTAGCAGCCTTCTACAGAAGCAATTTTCCTCTATCACAGGGGCCCTATTTTACGTATAGCCCCAAAGTGGTGCCCCATACAGCAAAACTGGGAGACATTTGCACCTGTATACTTCAAGCAGGGGCTCAATAGGTTTATTTCCCACCCTTGCAGCAAACTCAACCGTGGCACCTACTGTGGCATTAAAAAGCATCCCTCTCCTAGAGATACAGGATCTTCTAGTGCCCTTATAATCAAAATTTACCCCTAGATAGGGGAATTCCTGTACCTTACTAATTACTTGATCATTTATCTTCAGCCCTCCCACCCTACTTAACGGTTTGCCATACATCATAATATGTGACTTACTACAATTTATCTCTAAATCTAGGGCTGACATAAAAGTTTCATAGGCTTTGACTGCCTCACAAAGTCCATTCATGGTGCGGGCCATAAGAACTGCATCATCAGCATAGATCGATACCAGGACACTCTTGCCATTGATTTTAGGAGCATCCTTACATCGTTCAACTAAAAAATCATACAGCCGATTTGTGTATAGAAGTAAAATGGTAGGAGCCAAAACACACCCCTGACGCCCTATTAAGCTCAAATGAGTCAGTGCGTTCCCCGTTAGACCCAGCCCTCACATTTGTATTTATTCCTAGGTGGAGATAGCGAAGCAGCTTCATGATTTGGGGATCCATGCTCAACCGGGTTAACCTTTCCCACAGCTTACTACGATTTACCTTATCAAAGGCGCAGCTAAGATCCATAAAAGCAAGATACAAAGTACCCCTCTTAGCTTGCCTGTATTTGCCAATCAGCATAAGAAAATGTAAACATTGCTCCTGGGTACCAAGCCCTTCCCTAAAACCATATTGCACCCTGCTCAGAATTGCATTTTCAGACATACAGTCCTCAATATGCCTTAAAATAATCCGACCCAGAATTTTTGCTGAGGAATCAAGAAGTGAGATTGGGTGATACGACTAGGGGTCATTTCGATTGCCCTTTTTATAGACTGGTATAATACATGCCAATCTCCAAGTAGCAGGGATTTCTGCACTAACTGCTGCATTGAGGACATTGAGCAAAATAGGCGCTCACAACTGAGGACAGTGTTTGTATGGATCCATTGGGATAGTATAGGGCCCGAGGCTTTATGGCTAACACTGCCTTGCAGCGCCTCCTTCACCTATTCAAGTGTAAACCTAATAGCTAAATTAGGGGGGTCGCCATACTGTTTACCCATTTTCTCTCCTAAGAGGCTCTCCGAAAAAATCCTACAAAAATGGCTCACCCAAACCTCAGGGGCAAAATTACAGCCCAAACCCCCAGATGTTTCTGTCTCAATGGAATCCCTATTCACAACCTTCCAGAACATGCCTGGGTTCTTGCAGTATGATGCACGTTCCAATTACTCCCTGGCCAGCTCCTTGAGCTGTTGCTTCCTAGCTCTTAGAACAATTTTGTAATGAGCCCTCGCATCTCTTACCTGGGCCTTATCTCTTGGATGTTCATTTAGTGCCCTCGTCAGAGATTTCTTTGCCTCATAACAGGGCTTGCTGAACCATCCACCCTGGTACTTACAAGAGGGCTGGGCAGCTACAATCATACATTCTTTAAATGCTAAATTTACTCTGAGTATGGCATCCATGACTTCCCCTGATCTGGGGGATTCAGCCAAGAGAGTTCCTGTAATCAGATTTAGATTTTTACCCACCACCCTCTCTACTACTTACTGGATATTTACCTGTCTCCAACCAAGCCTCCTACCCTGATCTTTAGTTCTCACCAAGACTGTCCCTCCCCACACTGGTTTGTGTAAGATCTCAGGGAACTTAAAGAAAATTGTGAGGGGGTTATGATCAATAAAATACTGCTCTACCGCTCACCATGCATAACCAAATTTTTTAGAGATGGGGACACAAAGACGTAGTCAATTGTCGTTCCAGCCCCTCAGCCTACAAAAGTTGGGGCCTTGTGTGTACCTACTACTTCCAGGTCGCACGTATTCAGAAGACCCAAACTCCGTAGGCTCTTCATCAGGTCCCTACCCCTTGGGTCCTGTAATCCCTCAGCTGTATATATCTCATAATCCTGCTCAAAAGGATTCACAACAGTACTATGCCGCCCTATTTCGGCATTAAAATCCCCTGACACAACAGCTCAGAATTCCAAACCAAACCCCTCCAATCTACACTTCAGTATCTGTAAGACTGAAAAAAGGACCCCAATTTGACAGGCGGAGTCCCAAACAGCATTGTAGAAGTTTACCAGCAGGGGGCGTGGCCAAGCCGTCAAGCATGGCGGACGCGAGCTGTTAGAGCTCCGCACCGCACCCGGCTTATCTGCCACCATTAGAGGGGACCTTGGAGCCAGCATTGCCCTGCAGGCGGTCGGACCGGATCCCGGGCGGCCCTGAGGCCTGTCGGGCCGTGAACGGACCCTCGGCGGTGACTTGCGGCGGAGCTGAGCCGCGACCGCGTGAGTTGGGCCTGCAAGGCCGGGCCGCGGGGCAGCGTGGCCTCGCGAGGAGGAGCGGCACGAGCGGCTGGGGCCATATGCCTGAGCCAGGTCGCCCCCAGGGCGCGCCTTTTCGGCGGTAGCTGTTCCCCGGGGAGGTGACAAAGAGGACGGAACAGATGTGCGGTCCACGCGGGCCTCTTGGGGACCGGTGGTGGGCCCGGGCTGGGCCGGCGGGGCCCTCTTGGGGGCTGGCGGGACCCTGGCGGCATTTGAATGGCCCCTGATTTGCGGTGACGGAGGGGGGAATGCGCCCCCCCAGAGGATTGAGTCCCATTTTGGGGCGTAACAAAAGAGTTGCCAGGAGGAGGTGATTGGGGTCTCGCTGGGCCCGGGAGGAGCGGCTGGTTTACACCTGTGCCCACTTTGGATTTGACTGGCCCGCTGGGAATTAGTGGGCTATTGGTGGGACGCGCGAGACCAGAGTGAGTGGCGGAAGATTGGAGGTGAGGAGACAGTTGGCCGGGCTGCTCGTGCTGTCGAGTGGAGGCGGTCTGGTGCCCCCTTACAAGCGGGCCCAGCCTGCCCCATCATCTTGGGCTTGTGCGCGAGAGAAAGATATGCGGAGGCCTTCACGACCAGCTACTTGTCAACAATGTGGAGTACGCCGCGTGGGGGGCAGCGCCTAGTGCTGTTCTTTGTGGAGCTGGCTGCAGCTGAGGATCGGCAGCGCAGAGTTGGAAGCAGTCGTTGGTGGTCCTGACTCGCATCAGGTGGTGCTTCCTTGGTGACGGGTCGCCCGTTTGGCCCCTTTGCCCCAACTGAGACTGATCAAAGGTACGGAACGGACGCAGTGGACGGCGAGGCGGTGAGTGGAGACTTGGGAGTAGATGGAGGCTCCTTGTAACCTGGAGCATGGCCGGGGTGGGGCGTTTGCGCTCTGGTGCCGGAGCCGGGAGATCACAGGACTCGGTGGTGCAGGACAGTCAGAAACTAGATGAAGTTCTTGCTGCAGTAGAGCACATTGGAGATTCACTGGAGCGTGCCCGTACATCGTTGGAAGCCAAGATAGACAAGGTGGCAAGTGATCTTGTCCTGCTGCGTGCTGATCATCGTAAGCTGGCAGACAAAACTGGCAAGATCGAGGCAAAAGTGGATGAGCTGACACCGATGACCTCCCATTTGAAAACAGAAATGGAGGATGTGCAGGCCAGAGTGGCGGAGTTAGAGCGTCGGGTGGAGGATGCAGAGGGCCGCTCTAGGAGGAACAATATTCGAGTGGTGGGCTTGCCGAGGGCACCGAGGGTCAGGATCCAGTGGACTACTCGGAGAATTGGCTGCGGGGACTGGTGCTGGCGGGCGGGCTTACTCCTTTCTTTTCTGTGGAGCGCGCCCATCGGACCGCCGGGGAGTGCCCCTCGTCCATTTATCATCCGCCTCCTCCACTATGCAGACAGATACATTATACTGCGAACTGTGAGGGCCGCCTGGCCTCCCCGGGTGGATGGTGTGCAGATCTTACTATTCCCGGATTATACCCTAGCTGTACAGAGAGACCGGGCCTCCTACCTGCCTTTGAAGTGTAAGCTAGGATCCCTCGGCTTAAATTACTCTTTGCTATTTCCTGCCAAGTTGCGTGTCGTAGCAGAGAACAAGTCACATTTCTTTGCTACACTTGAGGCGGCGTGGGAGTGGCTTGAGTCATTGGGACTAGCCTCGGGTGGCGCTATGGAGCGGACTGTGCTGGGGCCTCGAGGCAGGCGCAGCCGGACCAAACGCGCCCGGAGGAGAGGTGAGGCTCGTGCTGGTTCTGTGGCGTGTGCGCCAGACTTGGAACAATTAATACAAGAGAGAAGGGAAGCGATTCACTCTGCTGCGGCGATCAGCGCATCCCCCCTGGCGTCAGAATCGGAGACAGAACTTTTGCAGCCAACTAGTGACCGACCTGTTAACCGGATTGCCCATCAGAGTTAGGCCTTGTTGGGGGCCCTCCTTTGACACCGGCCACTGCAGACGAGCTCTTTTAAAAGATCCTCAAGCTGTGTTGAGAAACTGTACATTACTGGAACTGCCCAGCTGGCTAACTAGACTTCCATTAGTATGATTCAGATAATGAGCTGGTGGCGGATCCGGTTGATGAATGCGGGCGTCTGAGTCTGTGTGGCTGTGTGTGTGGCTGATGGCACGGTGTCCGCCCTCACGGGCTGCGCCCTCTTGCGGCTGAAAAGTGTGAATTTCCTCTTATGCTCCCCTCTATTTTTCTGTTATCTGCTATAGCCGGATAGAATGGCTTATGTTTGAACTGCTTTTCTGTGGGTTTGGCCTACCCCATACTCCTGCTAGTGGAGACACATAATGTGTGGTTGTGTGGTTGCACGCTACTGTTTTAGTTGTTGGGTTTGGGCGGTGACCTGTTGTCTGTCTGCTCTGATGGTATTAGTTATGTTTTGGTTCTGCTGGAGGGTGTCTATGGAATACCCGATCGGTGGCTGGGAGTGGGTAAATGTTGGGGTGGTGCTGTGTAGAGTGGCTGGGCGATGGGAGATGAGGGGTGGTCTGCTACCTATGGTATGTCTTCATATACAGCGATTACCTGAGAGGTATACACACCCCCAAGCGGCGATACGCTATCTATTCCTATCTTAGAAGACACTCAGTCCATTTGGCGTTCTTGCAGGAGACGCACCTGTTGGTGCCGGAGATACCCCGGTTGCGTTGACGCTGGAGAGGGCAATTGTACGCGGCAGGTCATTCAGGGTATGCTAGAGGCGCACTGATTTGGATCAGAGCTGGCACTCCCTTTGCAGCAGAGGAGCAGATTGTGGACCCGCAGGGTAGATTTGTGTTGGCTCGGGGGAGGCTGGCAGGTCATACTGTTGTTCTAGGTTCTATATATGCTCCAAACATAGACCAGACATCTTTTCTGCATGGCCTGTCTCAACATTTGGCGGGCTGGAATGACCTCCCATGGCCATTGTGCTTGATGTGGATCTGGCCCGCTCCTTTCCCCCGCTGCCTACGTCCCCGGTGGTAGCTGCCTCACGCGGTCTGGTGACCTGGACTCAGCAATGGCAATTGGTCGATATATAGCGGCATGCGGGGGACAAGGTCTATTCCTTCTACTCTGCTCCGCACTCCCTGCATGTGCGTCTAGACAGAATGCTATGCACCGCAAACTTGGCCTCAGTGATAGTGAATACGGACTACTTGGGGCGTACGCACTTGGATCACAACCTGCTGCTTGTGAGCCTGAGTTGGGAGTCCACCTGGAGGCTGAGGCCGGAACTGTTAGAAGACGCTGCATTCAGAGCGTCACTGAGCGCTGCAATCCCGGAATATTTCGAGCACAATGATGGCACAGCGTCATCGGGTTTGGTGGAGTGGGATGCATTCAAAGTTTTTATCCGGGGGCACTGTTTGGGAACTCAATGTAGCTTGCGTTGTTCCGTTGAACGCCATCTGACCCGGGTGGAGCGAGTTTTGCTGCAACCGTAAGGGGAGGTAGCTGGCAGTCAGGCTGAAAATTCGATGTTATCAGCGATACGCGCTGAACACCTGTCGCTGCTCGAGCGCCTGCGATGTTTGAACTATGCTGCTCACTCTGTGAGAACTCATGCTTCGGCCGATAAAACGGGTAAACTATTAGCTTGGTTGATCCGTCAAGATTGTGAGAGGGGACCGATAGTGGAAATCCACTCGCAGGCGGGGGGACTGGTACACGCGTCTGGGGAGATACAGGCGGAGTTTACGAGGCATTACAGGGTGCTCTATGCCTCGGGC
Source organism: Pleurodeles waltl (assembly GCF_031143425.1). Lineage (NCBI taxonomy): Eukaryota > Metazoa > Chordata > Amphibia > Caudata > Salamandridae > Pleurodeles > Pleurodeles waltl. The sequence continues at coordinate 984,408,115 of NC_090442.1, forward strand.
GCCTCCCAGGGATGATTCCTGCTCCGAGTTTCTTGCGGAAGTGGAGCTACTGTGTTTAGAGGGCGAATAGATATAGGCACTTGAGGCACTTCTCGACCTTGAAGAGATCAAGTCTAGTATTCGTGAGCTTGCATCCGGTAAAACGCCGGGCCCGGATGGTTTGACATTTGACTTCTACAAGGCCTTCTCGCTGCAACTGGCACCCAGGTTGCTTCGTGTGTACGAGGAGGCTGAGCAGAGGGGTTGTCTGTCGGCTACCCAGAGGGAAGTGTTGTTGGTCTCCCTTCCCAAGCCTGGGAGGGACCCAGCGGAGATGGGATCGTACCGGCCCCTGGCAATGCTGAACATTGACTATAAAATATTAGCTAAGGTGCTAGCGACGCGTCTTGCGCCGAGTGTGCTGGGCCTGGTCCACCCCGATCAAAACAGGTTTGTGCCAGCGAGAGACACCTCCCACAATATTAGAAGGTTGTTCCGGGTCATGCAGTATGCGAGGCGGGATTGGCCGCGGGCGGGCTGCCTTATCCTAGATTTGGAGAAGGCCTTTGACTCTCTGGAGTGGCCCTACTTATTTAGGGTGTTGCAGCGGTTTGGTATGGGACCATCCTTTATTCGCTTGGTTAGACTGTTATACACCGAACTGCAGGTCAGGGTGAAGCTGGGGTCCGTGATATCAGAGCCGATCCGAGTGTGTAGGGGCACGAGGCAGGGCTGTCCTCTTTCGCCGTTGTTGTTTTCACTCGCCATGGAGCCTCTGGCGGCGGCCTTGCGCAGAGGGGGGAGTGACAGGGGTATTACCCTAGGGGACGGTCTGCACATAGTGTTGTTGTATTCTGACGACCTCCTTCTGTACTTCAGAGATGTCACGCAGATCCCGCCGGAGGTTGGGTCGCTCCTACAAGGCTTTGCGATGATATCCGGCCTCAGGGTCAATTGGTCTAAGTCGTGCCTCTTTCCCTTTGATCCGGGGCTTTCGGATCCGGGGCTTAGTCTGGCTGGGAGTCCTGTTCCATGGCAGTCATGCATGTTCCGATATCTGGGCATCTGGGTCGACCATCGCGAGGAGGATCTGCTTGAGGGCAACCTCACAAGAGCGGTGTCCTCGGTCAGGTCCCAAAAGTCATTTTGGAGGACGCTGCCGCTGTCAGTGGCGGGCATGATAGCACTCTTGAAGATGGTGGTCCTGCTGCGCCTCTTGTATTTTTTCTCTAACCTCCCACACTGTGTTCCCCCTGGTTTCTTTAGGGCCCTGGACGCAGGGCTGAGAGACTTTATCTGGAACGGCGGCCGATGCAGAGTTGCCCTAAAGAAGTTGTACCTACCACCTGACAGGGGCGGACTGGCAGTCCCTAATTTGGAGCACTACTACCTGGCGGCCCAGCTTCACTGGATATCTTGGTGGCTGGCGGATGCCCAGCTCGCTGACACAGCGTCGGAGCAGGGTCCCTGGTCGCTGCCACAGGTTCAGCACTTATTTCATCCGCTTACGCGTGTGCCGACTCTGCGACAACTGTTCCTCAGGGTAGCCTATAAATGTTTCCGTAGATCTCTCCACCTCACGGGGTCGTGGTCCTGTTTGCGCCGGCCCTGGCACTGTCAGGCACGCCACAGGGCCCCTGGGTCACGTCGGACTCCGAATTACGCGTGTGGCACGAAGCTGAATTGTGTACATTGGGCGATCTTTATGAGGAAGGTCGACTGCTCCCATTTACTAGACTTCAGGAACTGGGGTTGCCGCCCGGTCAGTTCCTACTGTACAGCTCCTTGTTGCGGGCCCTGAGGTCCGGATGGTGAGATGTCCTGGTGGCTCCTCCCACTCATTTGCTGATTCAATACTTACAGGTGATGGGTCGGGGTCGTAGTCTGATTAGTTGGCTTGCAGATGCGTTGCGAACTCATACTGCCCTGGAGAGTGAAGCGCTGCGTGCGGCGTGGGAGGTGGATGTAGGCGGTCCAATCCCGGAGGCGCAGTGGAGGTCAGCTCTTTCGGGCCACCTTAACATACCCCGTAGTTCCAGATTTCATTTAATCCAGTACTACATAGTTCACAGAGCCTACCTTACACAAGCCCGTGTGAATAAATACTTTGCCCGCCGGGATGCAGCTTGTCCCCGGTGCCGTGAAGTTGGCGTAGATTTGTTGCACATGGTGTGGTCCTGTCCCAGTTTGTGCACCTACTGGAGGGTGGTAATTGACAATTTGTCTGACTGCACAGCTCGCGGATCCCTTTCACGTGGGAGGTGTGCATACTGGAGTTATTCCCTAGAAGCAAGCGGCACAGAGCGGAGGTGCACTTCACGGACCTGGGGCTTATTGTGGCGAAGCGACTGGTGACTCGTAGGTGGAAATCGTCAGATCCCCCACCGGTGCAGGCTTGGAGACGCTCTCTCGAGGTATGGGCGGGAGCAGAGGGAACAGCACTGAAGAGGGAGGATGTGTTGGGGCTGCGCCAATTTCCGTTGTCGACCGGTTGGGAGGAGCTGATGTTGCGATTGCGGGGTGTGGGTGGGGACCAGGTGGTGGGAGGTTCGGACTAGTACGAATGAGTGTCCATTAAAAGAGTGGTGTGTTGCGTTGGGGGACTATGTGTGGGAGCTAGCGAGATCTGCTGCACTGCTGGAAAACGGGAAGGTAGTTTGCTGAAATTGGCGCTTGGCTCAGCCCCTCTACCAGCATGCCGGTTTGATGCTGCTTGGTCCTCAGCCCTATCGGGAAGTGATTGTATGGGAAATAATAGTATAGATGTCCGCAACCAGCAGTTGTTATTGTTTTCACGGCTAGTTTATATAAAGTTTATAGCATCCGCCTCCTCAGTAATGACACTCGAGCTGCAAATCTGTGATGGGAGTAACGGTGCACCAATGGGTGTTGTCAAGTGACGTGCTCATCAATTGATGTTAAGCAGACTATTATCCTCTAAGGCCGCAGTTGCAAACTAGGATGACACTAAAAGAGTATTCTAAGCGAGCAAGTACTACTGGACACAATTCGCAGATGGTTCAGAAGACGACCCAAGCACCTGGGAAGCTGCAGGATATGTTGTATAATATAATGCACCATCATATTATTATCCAACTGAGTAGTATTTAGCGTTAGCGACGCTGCACAATGCATTGTGTTAAAATGTTGTTGGTTCATAGATACGATGTAATGTTGTGATAAAATGTCAATAAACAGATTCATGAAAAAAAATAGAAGTTTACCAGCAGGACATTAAATTTATTTGGAAAGACTACCCAGATAATTAAAAAACCCTGATGTTTACCGGTAATTTGATATGCTCTCGCTATTTTAGAGAATCGGATTAGGGTAACTTGACCCCCTTAAGGGCGTCCTCCTCGCGGCCGCACAGCCGGGACTGCAAACCTTTGATATCCATCCCAGATTGCCAGCCCATCCAACCAAGTTTCTTGAAGTAGGATGAAATCATAATGTACCAAAAACTTTATCCATTTACAATCTAATAGTGTCATACCGTGCTACATTCCATGAAATAAGACAGCACTTTGCGGTCATTCCACCCTGACCTTCCACATTCATAGTAACATTTGGGGGTTCTACCACACCAACTGAAGGTCTCCATGCATAACGTCAATCCACCCCCTCCAGATCTGGAAAAATAATAGGACCATTACCCAGACTAGTTGGCTGTAAGTCACCCTGCACTAAATTAGGATTCCTAGTTGGAAAATCAACAATCAGACGAGTATGATTATAAAAGAAACCCAAGGGGACCACACCAATCTTTCCCTTCATCTGGGATACCAAACATTGTGTCAAGAGGAGCCGTTGGGCCATACCTGGAAATCTACAATTTACAATAATACAATCCCCATTTCCATCCTTTACCCAAGGCCCGGCCCAATCAATTCTTTTAACAAACAAGATATCCCTAAAATCCTTGCAAACAAAATCACAGTTTTGACTCAGCCAGTGACAAGTCTTATTTTTTAGTTGGTCCGTGGATTCACTTATTCCTGGCGCTAAGGAGGGAATGTCTGTAAGCACCACCATATAAGGGGCGGAGGGAGCTCCAAACAGACAAGTGGAGAACCCTTTTCCAGATGCTAATTTTGAACCTCACTATTATCTTGAGACACTGCCACATTCTCCATGTGCCTGCTTCCAGTTGACCTTCCATCTCTCAACCTGTGATTTACCCTTACATCTGCAGATGACTCAACTGAGGCAGCCTCCACACAATTTCCAAGAGCCCCCAAATTTGAGAAGCTTGTGGGTTGCCACATCTTTCTTTCCAGGGCTCTAGGGTTTCCATGATGTAGAAACGCCCCCTCAGACAATTGTCTTTGATGCCTAGGATCCAGAAGGCCACCCTTGACTGGGACTGAACTAAACCTCTCCTTTCCAATCAACAGGGAAACTGCATTTTCAAGCGCCTGCAATTTCTTCATGACCAGGGCCATACTAGCCTCAATCATTTCCTTGAACTTCATCAATAGATTTGCTACACCAAGACCCGTGCACTGACTGAAGCTGGTGCCATCTGCAGAACCCGAGGGATTCAGATTAGCAGACAAGGGCGGTTTTAATTTTTTTCCAAGTTTCGTCAGTGTCTTTTTCTTTATCAAAGGAGGGCTACTACTGCCAGGAGGGGAAACCATCAGAAGCCACTTACTCTTCCTTATTGTTCGAACCAAACCCTTTACCCCTGTTTCTACTGGCAGTGGGGTTTTGGGCAAATCCCCCTCCCCTATCCGTAAGAGTCCATCTTCATCTTCAGAGCACCCCAGAGCCTCATTTTCTATAGAGACTTGCTGCCAATCGCCCATCTCCAACGAGAGGCTCCTCTCTGCCAAATCAATCTCCTTAGTAACAACCTCAACTGCTCTAGCAAGAAAGGAATCCAATGTTCAATTAGATTTTCCTTTCCCTCCTCCACACTGATCACCATTTTGCAGGGCCCTTCTCCTGCCCATTCTTACAGTTTGCCAAGAGGGGCCTTTCAGGAGAACAACAGGTCAACAACGGCCACTATTTAGAATGGTAATTTCTCATAGGAGGGGAGGTAGCTTCTCCTCACAGTGGAGGTCAAATTTGATAGAAGTTGTGCAAGAGTCAATAAAGTCAATCACTCACCCACTGTACTGGGTCTAAGAGGGGTGGCCCAGCCCAGCCGCTTCTGGTCAATGACAGGCGAAGGACGGGCTGGCCCTTGGCCCGGGCGCGGCCCAGGCATGGCCCGGGCACGTCCCGCGCAGTGGTTAACACCTCAGCGCTTTGAAGCGCTCACTGTCCTTGGCTCCACCCCTTCCTCCTGGTGGCCTCCTGGGACACAGAGTCCCGCTCCATGATATTGCTTTGCGCTCACGCGTCCCGCGCAGCGGTAAACACCTAAGCGCTTTGAAGCGCTCACTGTCCTTGACTCCGCCCCTTCCTCCTGGCGGCCTTCTGGGACACAGAGTCCCCCTCCACGATAGCACGCGTCCCCTATACTAGATGTATCACTCTCCTAATGTCATAAGTTTTCTTCCCCTGATTGAATCCCAATAGAAATGGATGAATAAGGCCTGGCCTTGTCTGTTATTGTGCAAGTACTTTCACGTTGATATTAAGAAGGGCTATTGAGCTATATAATAGAAGCAAAGTTTAAGGTCCTTTCCTGGCTTAGGGAGGGTCAATACCTCAACTTCTCCAAAGGAAAAATTAACATCATAACCCTTAGCCATTAAATTAAAACCTTTTCTTAGTTTGGGCTAAGAGTTTGAAGTAAACATTTTAATAATGAGCCACCAGCACCCCACCCCGTGTATCAGTCAGGGCTTTTTATGGAATCACTCAAATTCCTCTCATTTCTCTTTTTCTGCTACCAAACGGTCACCTGTGTCTGACACCATCCCTCTAATGTACACATTTTTGTAATTCCATGCTAATCCTGTTAATACTTTTATTGTTAGATTCCTAGGAATGTTGTTTAAGATGGAGCAAACTAATTTCCACCCAATTCACAACTATAATTTTTAATTAGTCCTTGATCGCTATATTACCTTTTTGAATATCACAAGTGAGGGAACGTTTACATACTCCTGTTTGTGTTCCTTTAACTCCCCTTCCTGTCTCTGGGTTTCTGAGCACCTAGGTATAAGGTAATAAGCTCACCCTATAGGACTCCCTTAAATGTTAGGGTACTATCTGTGCTCTTCACTGTGGGAAGGGTGACTAGAGGGGAGTTTTCCCTCCTTGTGCATGGCTCCTGGTATGACTACTATTATGCAGTCTACTTGCTCACTGTGATAAAATATGGGAACGTTTTAAATCTAGATCTGCCCTTGTAGGTAGAAAACATTTTTTTACCCTGTCCTCCTTTTTCCCGTTTCTCTGTGTGCTTTCAGCTTTTCCTGTCCATTTACTTTAATCCTGTACATAGCAGCTGTTGGGGGAGGGCATCTTGAAGACCATTCAAGGAAGTGCTCAGGAATTTCTCTGCTGTCTCTCGATTAGAGAAGTGATGTGTTTAGCTGTCTTTTTCAGAGGTAATCCCAAAAAGAATGGGCTATCTGTATCTAGTCTTGAATTCGCTCAGTTTATCCGTGATAAGCTTTGAACTGTCTTTGAAGTGTCAATGAGCAGATGGCCTGGAACAACATACAGACATGACCTTGGATGGGTGCCTCATGAGCCTCAAGACTGCTCTCAGCACTTCTTCGTCCTCTCTGAAGTAACAACATTTTGCCAGAATGACTCATGGTTTCTAATAAGGCACTGGGCATCCTATGCAGTCTGTCCAGTTTGACCTACATATGGTCATCCCTGAACAGAGAGGAAAGCATGCCCCTTACAGACACATCTAAATCTGGGCCTCACCGCTCCTTCCTTCAGCCCTTTTACTCTTGTCTACTGGTTTTCAATGTTGCCGCGTCGGTCCTTAATAAGTAAACTTACAAGGGGACGCGTATAGGTCGATGAACCTTTTGACTCATTTAAGATGTTCTTACCATAGTTCCAGAGCAGAAACAATCAACAGTACACAATAGTCAATAATCATTAGTCAAGTCAATAATCAAGAAGTCAGTAAATTTCACACCCCATGACTTTTCAGCCATGAATAACCACACCTTTAATTAAAGTTTAATATGTTTATTTCCCTATTATTAACAATTCTAAGGTCATGTTGATTAATCTTCAAATCAAATCAAACGCGATTAATAATAATTGTTAACCAAAAAGACGCAAGAAACATGATCTAATCAAAGCTTGAATCACAATACATTCTAAAGCATCAGCACAAATCATTAGTAAAACAAATTTCAATAAGACTACAATATCCATAGAGTTCAGCAAAATAGTTTGACAACCCTTTTGTCCCTGCAAATTGTCAGTCGTCATATGAATAGCCTCAACTAATCCAGATTAGCATCAGCATGTGGGGCTTCAGGCTAAACAATTTAGAACACAAATTTGGAAAACAATCTAGCTAGGAAAACTATTAAGACAGCGCAGCTGGTACCTAGAAAGAAAAGGCACAAAAATGCAATTCAGTCACATTGTCATATCTACCTATCCACAGTATGGGTCAGCAAGCAGAATCAGTCTTCGTCCTCAGGTCATCAATCGATCAGCAAAACAACAGGTTCTCAGTCAGAGAGTATGAGCCCAATGACAGAATCTCAAATCTCTTCTTCTCCCGAATATCGCATCACAAATCAGAATAAGGTCTCTAAAGCTTTTCCCTCTGTCACGTTGTTATATCAAAGTAACCCAAACTATCCCCTACTTCCCAATTGTTCAATTCATCGTACATTATTACTCTGTCCAGTGAGAGTTCTATAGCAAATCTTAGAACTCTAATATTTTGCCTTTCACACGTCGTTGATTGGTCTGCTTTACGATGTTCTCAGCATCTGGCTCGTCAGGTATCGAATTTGTTGCATCTTCGTCTCCAGTCAGTGTCTTCATTGTTCACGTCCTGGGAAAGTACATCTCACACATTTTGCATGGATTTTGATACATTACTAGAGACATCATCTGTCCATTGGTTCCCATAGAAAGCTTCAGTTAAGCATTTTATTAAAACAATGAGCATTTCACAGTTAGTTCACTCTGTCAGTATTTTATATTAAACGCTAAGAAATACATCTTCCACATGAGGCCTGGCAAACTGGACCAAGACATTCACTAAGTTAAGGTCTACAATTAATAAGTATGACATATTACTACATTAATCTAATAAATTTTCAATATTTCATAAATATTAATCATAAATTAGTACATTTTGTGAACACAGTGGCAACCATTCTTTGAGGTCACAATTTCAAATGTGTGCATTATTTTTCTACGTTATTTCATTTTTCTACATAAGTCATTTTTCAAAATACATAAACACTCATCAATAATTTCTAATTAAGACATCTGCTTCAGCATCAACGTATTTGCTCTTTAGCAGTGCTAGGTTCGCTTTAGCCTAGCAGTGTTAGGTTTGCTTTAGTTGAGTCCCTTTTCGTGTCTAAGAGGTTTCTGAGTCCAGTTGTGTTAATTTCTTTTCCAGATCCAGTGTTCTGGTTTCATTGGATTAGTTTCCAGTCTAGGGCATCCATCTTGGGCTCAGATCAGAGTTCTGTTCCTTTTCATTTCATTACAAGACCGGAGGCTACCATTATGCAATAACTTTTATTGCTGCCCCAACATACAGCCCTTTAAAGAACGTAAATACATCATAAGCAAAGCATTCCAGCTTAGAACATTCAGACAACATACAACTCCATGTCACTAAGCATCTTCCTCTTTTATTCGCTGCTCCTACATGGTTAAGTATTATGACTTTCACTTTATCTTTGACTTCCTTTACTGCTTATTTGAATTTGCAATTACGAGATGTGCAACTTACCCAGGTAAGTAGCCTTTGATATGCTTCACCCTTCCAATTTATGGTTGGATTTTCTTTTCTTTTCACTTTTTACCATTCTTCCCTTTTCTGTTTTAACAGTCGCTCGGAGATGCACAGGCGCTCAATTTCTTCATGCGGCCTTCAAATTTAATTTTGAAGCTTTGAGACGCACGTCTTTAAAAGATGCACTGATTAGGAGCCAGTCATGAGACATTGGCACGGCACCAAAGTCTCACTGCTTAGGATTCCTCCCGCGGCCATCAAGCTTTACTCGTTCTGAGAAGGGAACGTTTTAGTGAGCCTTCTGAGGCGCTCTCTCCCATGTGCTCGGGAGGAGTATCTCTGCTGTTACTCAGCAAGCTGTGCCCCGGCCTCATTCAAGGAGGTAGAGAGAGGACTTGCTTTAGCAGCAGCTGTTTTCTGTTGGGCCTTTGTTTCCTCATGGAGACGTGCTCAACGCCCGTGGTGTGTTAACATGGCAATACAGTCTCCTGTCAACGTTTTTTCATCTGCAAATCAACCAATGAAGAGCATTGTTTTTTCAGTACAGCTGATATATCTGATTTATCTTAATTATTGATCTACTTAATAAAAAATGAGAAAGAGATTGAGGAGGTTATTCTTTACTTATTTATTAGATAATGTCTGAGACCAATACACAAAAGAAATATCAGACTTTCACTTCAGTGAGGATATGTTCCAAAAATATTTGGACAAAGAAATAAAGTTTTCCCACAGGGAGGCGATGGAAGCAGTTTTCACAAAGAGAAAAAGGAATTCTCCCTCAGAGGAAGATTTGATTCTCATCCTCAGAGGAAAAGAGCCCTTTATTAATTAAAAAGGGAGGTAAGACAACTAAAAAAAACGTACAACTCTTGAGTGAGGAGCATTGTTTGGGCAGCCTGAGCGCTGCAAAAGAACATGAAAAATCATTGGATAGCATGAGTGCTGCAAAAAGTCAGGAACAACTATTTGGTAGCCTGAGCGCTACAAAAGAGCGAAGTGTCCATAGCGGCACAAATAGCAGGAGTGACCATGTTAGCGCAATTGATAAAGGTATCCTGCGCAACAAAAACAGAATGAGTAGCCTTCATGCCACAAGAGACCGCAATTTTGGTACTGATGATGACTATTCGTGGTATAATGATATAGAGGATGATGTAGATTAATGTATCTTTGATCATCTGGAAGTATTAGAAACGTATTTCCTTGATGAGGACTTAGACCAGCCCTCACGTTCAAGGGCTATCAGAGACCCTTCGGGTGTGGAAATGTTTAATCCAACCTGCATTATGCACCCATGGTGTTGGAATTGGTGGCCTATGGACCATGTGACCTCCTTTATTAAATTCTGAATCCGCAAGTCCTTCGACAGAGAGACACGGAATTTGATGAAAGCTGAATGTCCCAGGCCATTCCTGGATATTAAGTCAGGAATAACACCAAATTGGGATCGGAACTTCTGACTTTCCTTTTTAAGTCCAGAAAAGATCTTAGGAAAGGTTTTGAGTGCTGCCTCAAACAGTGCCAAGACAGAATATTGGACACCCTGGGTTTTCTGGCCAGGATTTTGGATATGGCTGAGGAGGCCTCCTTTAAGGGCATGCCTGTAGAAATAGAGCTGCTCCATGGCTGGAGCGAGGGGCATTATGCCTGCTTGGCAATGCTAATGCCAGCCTAATTGCAGAGAGATAGAGAGCTATCCTGATGAGAATCAACCCAATGTTGGGCGATCTTGCCAATAAAGAGACACCAGGAGACCCAAATTCTCCTTTGGTTCTCTTTGGTCAAAGTTTTATTAAAACGTTGGGAAAATATGTCTCTGCTTTTACTGCCTTCAGTAAGGCACAGTCCAGTATGAGACAAATGTTCAAGAATAGAGTTTTTGGAAGGGCTGACAGGAGGGGCTTGGCTGTCAGACGTGGGCTACAGAGGTTCCATTATTATCATCGGGACCAGCGGAGATACAGAAGAAGTTTTTGTGCAAGCAATCAGTTTCTTGCTGCAAAGAGGTCGAGCCCCTCTCTCACGAGGCAACAGGGGCAGATTCCAAGGAGCTGGAGATCAATGCAAGTAGTTGGTTTTTCCCAGTTAAAGGTAGGGGGAAAGTTAAATTTTTTCACCCAAAGTTGGTCAACCATAACAAAGGGTTCCTGGGTGCTATGGAGTGTAAAAGGTTTCAAAATAGAGTTTTGTCAGGTTCCTTACCAAAATTGTCACCCAAGGGAGTTGTCCTTAAATCAGGCTCAATTGGCATTGGGAGATATGGTGGTTACACAAATGTTACTTAAGGCAGCAACTTGCAAAGTCACGGATTCAGAAAAGGTTTCATAAGTGCTATTTTCCTAGTGAAAAAGAAGGAGAAGGGTTTGTGACCCGTGATAAACTTTAAAAAACTGAACATCTTTTTAATTTACAGGCATGTCAAGATTCAAGGGATCCATCTTTTGTGGGACATTTTAGAGGACAAAGACTGGCTAGTGTCTACCTCAGAAACAACTGTTCAAGATCAAGAAGGAGGTATCTCATATTCTAGCAAAGGAAGTGGTAACTCTGCAGGGTCTGGCAAGAGTGACTTTTGTCATCTTCCATTCCATTCAGGCCATCTCCCCAAGTCCATTGCATTACAGAGCTCTTCAGAGACTGAAATCCATGGGTTTGAGGAAAGGTCTGTGGTACATAGGTATGATTCCCCTGTCCCAGGAGGCTCGGGAGGACCTTCAGTGGTGGTTGAGCAATCTGGACAGCTGGAACGGCAAAGCAATATTTGGAAATGTTCCAGAATATTCTGTAGAGTCGGATGCAAGCAACCTTGGTTGGGGTGCAAGATTAGGGGAGTTAGGGGAGATAGAAACTGGAGGGAAATGGTCCAGGAAGGAACTATCTCTACACATAAATTGCTTGGAGATGTTAGCAGGCCTGAACGCTTTGATGAGCTTCAGGTCCACTCTAACAAACAGTGAGGTATTGATCCAAATAGACAAAATCACTACAGTATCCCATCTCAAACGTTTAGGGGGTGCAAGATCAAAACAACTTGCAGATCTGGCCAAGTAAATTTGGTATTTGTATTTTGGCTGGAGTCAGAAAATCCTTTTCAAAGCAGCGTTTATCCCGGGTCATCAGAACAACAGAGCAGATTGGAATTCGAACTTTTTTGGGAATACCAGCAATTGGAAACTAAGCCCAGTGTATTTGCAACAAATTCAGAAACTTTGGGGTAGATAGATCTGTTTGCTAGCAGACTCACGTTTAAGTAGGTCGGTGTTACAGTTGGAGGCCAGATCCCAAGGCGCTGGCAGTGGATACCTTGCTACAGACTTGGATGGGAGAGAACTGTTACACATTTTCTCCTTTCCCACTGATCCAGAAGGTGCTATTAAAAGTCCAGAGAGAATGATGCAGCATCGTTCTGGTGATTTTGTTTTGAGCTCACAGGTTTGGCTCCCTGGAGTAATGGTTCAAGCTGTGAACGTTCCATGTATGATTCCAGGGAATCCAGGTCTTTTTTTAGGGCACGAAAGAGAGGAACATATTTTAGTACTACTATACAGTAGTTACCAGGGCACACTGGAGAAGTCAAGAAAATGTAAAGTTTTGCATCACAAGTACATGAAGTCCCCAAGATGTATAGGTGAAAATGTTTTGGTTTATTCCTCAAAAGAACAAAGATTCCACTATGTGATTTACAGTCAACATGTGTTTGGTCAACAAGAGTTTCTCAAGGCCTATTCAAACGATTAGTGTTCATGTATAACGCAGTCTCCCTTCCCAATTCGATTTTGAAACTTGGAAGAAATCCTATAGTAATGTGTCTCCCAGTTGTAGCAATAGTTCAGAGAGCTGTGGCAATGATAAGCTTCGTAGTAGGTAGTGTTAAGAGTGACCAGCATGAACGGTGTACCAAACACATGTCAGCTGTAAATCACATACTGGAATCTTCGTTCTTTTGAGGAATAAACCAAAAACATTTCACATATAGGTCTTAGGGACTTCATGTACTTGTGATGCAAAATTTAAAATGTTTCTGACTTCTGCGGTTACTTTGGTAACTTCTGTATAATACTATATCCTCACGTGGATTATTTCCAGTCTGGCAATTACATTCTTGGTGGTTGGGTGTGTACACCAAGAAAGCACCTAATGGATATTGCGTTGTTCGATACTACAGCTTTCCCAAATATGATGTCTGTCTTTGGATGTGCAAACTAGAGAGCATAACCACCAATTTCTTGTAAACTATCCTTTAGTACTAGAAGGAAATGTGAACCTTCTTGTCTGGAGGATTTCAGGAGATCTGGTAGATACACTGGCCTTAAAGGAGAGGTTAAAAATGTACTGGATTAGTCATGGGCACCAGATACTAGGAGAAGATACTCAGGTGTTTGGAGAAAGTGGTGTAGTTCGTGCTTAGAAAGGAATTTGGATCCTGTGGAGGCTCATATAGTAGAAGTGGCAAAGTACCTCGCTCAGTTGTTCAAAGCAGGCCTCTCTTACAGAACTGTCAGTTGCTACAGATCTGGTGTTTCGGCTGGGTATTCCTTGGTGAATGATTTTGCTATTGGTAGTGACAGTTTAATACGCATAGTAATGAAGGGAATTCAGCTTAGGCGTCTTCCTAGGGCTAGGTATGATTCACTATGGAATGTTAATTTTGTTTTTGATCTGTTTGTTTCATGGCCTGATAATTCCTATCTTTCCCAGATTTCACTGAAGTTGGCAACTTTACCCTGTCTGATATCTTCTAGAAGGGTATTGGATGTTAAGACATTGGAGGTTTGTAAAAGGTTTTATGCCACAGGCGAGGTCTGCTTTGAGATTTGGAAAAGGACAAAAACAATGTCTGAATGCATATTTTACCCATATTTTAATGATTGCAAGAAGGTGTGTGTAGTGAGTTGCATGAGAGTTTAAGAGCAAAGAATTTTGGAATTCAGACCAGATGGTAAATATCAACTGTTAATTTGTTATGTTAAACCCTATAGGGCTGTTTCAACAGCTTCTATTTCACGGTGGATGAGGGTTGTGATGTCTGAAGCAGGGATTGATTTTACAGGTTTGGAGCTCACTCTTCTAGAGGTGCAATGGTCAGTAAAGGTGTATTAGGCAGGTGGTACAATTGCAGACATTTTGAAAGCAGCATGTTTTATCTTAAACCAGTGGAGCATGTGAGTGGTGTAGCGCTTGGGAGCTTTAAAAATGTTTAATGGTAGCCTCCGGTCTTGTAATGAAATGGTGATTCTCCAATTAACATACAGAGAGAGAACCTTGATTTCATTAAAGACAACAGAAGCTCACATTACCCCGCCCACCACTCCCATTTATTTCACTTTTTTCTATATCTGAAGTAACTGCTTCTTAAGATTTATTGTGTTTATATTATTAACTTGATGCTTTTTCCTTACTAAGGTAAATGACTAATAATTTTAAAGTTAACTTTTTTGATGGCATCACTTGATTTTTCTTCTTCTTTCAGATAAGTAAAGCCAAAGGGGCACCTTTTGTTCCATCGGAGCTTAAAGAGGAAGATGCTTAGTGGCATGGAGTTATATATTGTCTGAATGTTCTAAGCTGGAATTTTTTGCTTATGATGTGTTTGCACATTCTTTAAAGGCCTGTATGTTGGTGCAGCAATAAAAGTGATTGCATAATGTTAGCCTTCGTTGTCTTTAATTAAATCAAAATTCTCTGTATGTTAATTGGAGAATCACTGTTCTTTTCAAGGTCGTAGCTTAGCTCCTTCTGCTGCTTCTCTTTTAAGCTCGCTAGGCTGTCTGAGAGGTCTGCCTTGGTTAGGGCCATTGTGTCACTCTCCTCTCAGTATTTGTTCCACAGTAATAATTGGTGTTATGTATTCCCACAGACCCCTTTGTCTATTTTACTTTGAAAATTGGGGTCAGGTTCTCTGCTCCTGTTACCAAGATATATGACAGTTAGGGCCATATTTATACTCCATTTGCGCCAAATGGGCGTCATTTTTTTTTTTAATGCAAATTCGGTGCAAAACTAACACATTTTTTATATTTTTACGTTAGACCCATCTAACGTCAAAATATTGGAGTTTGCACCATTTTTTAGATGCATGAACCTACCGTGCGTCAATGAGATGCAAGTTAGGCGTTCCCATCTAAAAAATGGTGCTAACCTCATAGCCCCATATTTATCCCCCGTGCTAACATGACTCACGGGTGGGAGGAGGGGCTAAATAATGGTGCAAAGCTTGCTTTGCACCATTAGTTAATGCCTGGG
Organism: Pleurodeles waltl; assembly: GCF_031143425.1. Taxonomy (NCBI): domain Eukaryota; kingdom Metazoa; phylum Chordata; class Amphibia; order Caudata; family Salamandridae; genus Pleurodeles; species Pleurodeles waltl. The sequence continues at coordinate 984,423,206 of NC_090442.1, forward strand.
TCATCCCAGGTGTTAGGGGACCTGTGGACCCATCTTCCTTGGTTAAACCCCATGGAATGGGTCCACAGGTGCCCTCCTTAAGCCCCAGGGACACCCCCACCCACACCAGAGGGACACCAGAGGATGGGGAACCCCATGCCAGGTAAGTATTTTTTTTTCCAATGGAAGTGCCATCGGGGGCCCAACTTGGGGCCCCCTGCATTGCTCAGGGTGCAATGGCCATACCCAGGAGACAATGGTCCCCTGTGCTGGACATTGAGGTGGTGGGCATGACTCCTGTCTTTTCTAAGACAGGAGTCATGTGGTATGGATGGTTTTCCATCAGAAAATGACGCTAGGCTGGTTAGAGGTTTTTCTTTTGCCTCTAACAAGCCTAATGTCATTTTTTGGTGCAAAACCCCCTTCTCCCATACCGCTAGCCCCACCCGGCTAACGTAATATTTTTTTACGCTAGCCCACCCTTTGCACCGGCTTGTGCCATTCCATAAATATGGTGCCCGGCTGGTGCTAAGAAATGGCACAAGCTGGTGCTAAACGTTTTGGTGCAATTTTTCATCAAAAAGTATAAATATGACCCTTAGTCCTTCACTAGCCACTCCTGGGCCTCAGTATTAGCCTCAGAAATCAACCAGATCGGTACTACCCATCAAGTGTGAATATGATGTCATATCTAACTTGCAGCTCATGATTCCCCTACAGGTTTCTCATCAACTGAATATATTGGTCTATTAGTCTTTTCGTTCAGACATCCTTTTTTTTTTTTAAAGCAGTTCATGGATACCAAGTGGCAGATTTACCATTCTTTCACGCAATACAACAAAAATAGGCAACTTGCTGTGCTGCATTAAAGGGAGAGGGCAATAATATTTTGTATTTTCAAAGATATGGAGCATTTCTACTCTATGAACTGGCCTCCTGCGTGCTGCTAGCACCAATGCAGGCACCATATTGCAAGGGTGTCTGGATTACGGGCAGGATTGTTTTTGAGCAAGAAGGCAAACCTTTCTGCACAAAAACAATCCTTAGAGGCATATTCCTCTTTCTGTGTGTGCTGCAGAATGCAGCACATGTGGAAAGAGGAATTAACAAGGAGAAATGCAGATATTTTCCCCTTTTACATCTCTTTCGGGTAGGTAGGTGCACCATTTTGGCTTAAACCCAGGTGTGCAGATCTTTGTAACGCTGGGTTTGGATAAAAATACATTGGTGGATGCACGGGAAAACTGATGCTCTACCCATGTAATGCCTACCTGACGCAAACTAAAGCAAGGTAGTGCATAGCCTGCCTTGCCTTCCTTTGTATTTACTAAACCGTGCAAAGCCATGCAAAGGGACTTTGGGTGGCTCAGTAAATCCCAGTTAGGGACTTGTGTTGCCTTGCAACTACTAGCATCATGTAAGTGCATAGTAAATCTGCCGCATAAATCGCTCCCATGGACCTTGCAATCCAGAAAAGTAATAGGGTTTACAGATCTTCTCATAGTTAGTTAGAGAGGTATTTCCACCCGGCTATGACCTCCTAGTAGAGTGTGGATTATACAATGTAAGCTCAGCTCAAGTGCCTAATTTGTAAATACAAACTTGCCGGTGCCCTTAGCCCTCCTCTTAAACATACAGCTGCTGCAACTAAATGTGCGAACACCGAATACTGAGACAGCGTAATCCTAAAGCCTTCTCGGGCCTCTTCAATCCATTTAAAGCCACTCCCTACCCCTTCAGCTCATTCTCGAAGCTTTCAGCTTTCTCCGATAGTGACACTTTTTCGTTTTTATCTTCCGCGCCTTTCCCATATGTGTCTTTTGCTTGCAGTAAATGGTTGAGGCAGACAAATAAGTGCCGCCCCTCAAAAATAAGTGCCGGTGCTCTGCACCAGAAGCAACAAGCACAAATTAAGCACTGCTCAGCTCCCCTCCTTTCCTCGCTTCTCTGTTGGCTGCAAGCTCCTGGAGCACAGTCTTCCTATTTCTTGAAGTAGCAATAAACTCTGGGGCCACTACGTTGCTTCATCTATGATCCAAATGCCTGTTGTATCATCCAGAGTGCACATGGAGAGGCTGGTCTCTGTTAGTCCTATCTTGAGACTACGTTCTCAAGGGGAATTCTTGCACCACTCGGGAATTGCTTACTTCACTCACTTGTTCTGATGGCTGCTTCCAACTGTAGCCAGCTGGCCTACTGCAGCAAATTGATGCTTTCAACATGACCATGCTGCAGATTTTTGGTGCACTCTGGCCCCCTTGGGTGCGCTTTCATACTCCATGGAACTGGAGGGAGTCGCCCATACTTAGGCAGAACATGGCCAAGTTGAAGAAGATTCCGCTATGTCCAGTCATTGATAGCACCCCACCTCACCTTCTTTTCACTCAATTGGACCACCTGTGTTTGCTTCACAGAACAAGACATGGGTACGTCCCAAGCTACATCCATTGTACAAAATCTCGCACCACCAATCCCTTCCGTGTGCATGGTTCCAGGCTTTCTCTATGTTTAGTTTTTCAAGATCAAGTCTGGACGTTGGGGACTAACAAATAGCTATACAGGAGCCACTAAGGTTAGTAACCTATGCTTTATGCCGTACAGTTACCTCTTTCATTACATACGACTATCTATATTCCTCCTTGCCCAAATATGATTACGTTTACAGTTTTGGTAATTTCATCCATAAACTACCCAAACCTACATGTGAATGTATCATGGTAAAAAGAAATTGTATTTACCTGTCGTTTCAGATTTCTAATATTAAACGTAGAGTGGTATATGTACCCCGGGAAACGAGTTGTTTTCACCTTTTCCCAAGGCAGTGACCAAAACCTCATTTTGCAAGAAGGCATCCGTAAAAAGACTTCCTCTGCTCCTGGAGATTTGCATGTTTAGGGCCATATTTATACTCTGTTTGCGCCGAATGTGCGCCAAAAAGTTTGACGCACAATCGGCGCAAACCCTGCCCCATATTTATACTTTGACGTCCGACCCCGCGGGCGTCAAAATTCCACCATGTGCGTCATTTTTTGGAAGGGGGAACCAGCCTTGCGTTAATCATATGCAAGGTAGGCGTTCCCTTCCAAAAAATGACTTCAAGGCCTGTGCCCAATATTTATACTCTGACGTCATTTTGACGCACAGGGGGGGTGGGCCTTAAAAAACGGCGCACAGCCTGATGGGCGCTGTTTTTTAACGCCTGGGTCAGGGCAGGCGTTAAGGGACCTGTGGGCTCGGAAGGAGCCCAGAGGTGCCCTCCCCTGCCCCCAGGGACACCCCCTGCCACCCTTGCCCACCCCAGGAGGACACCCAAGGATGGAGGGACCCATCCCAGGGAAGTTGAGGTAAGTTGGGGTAAGTATTTTTTTTCGTTTTTTTTAAGTGTCATAGGGGGGGCAGATTTGGGCCCCCCTACATGCCACTATGCCCAATGACCATGCCCAGGGGACATAACTCCCCTGGGCATGCCCATTGGGCAAGGGGGCATGACTCCTGTCTTTGCTAAGACAGGAGTCATGTCAATGGAGGTTGGGCATAAAAACAAAATGGCGCAAATCCGGTTTGAGGCCTGAATTTTGCCTCAGACCTGACTTGCCCCATTTTTTGACGCACAACCCCCATTTTCCCATACGCCGGCGCTGCCTGGTGTGAGTCATTTTTTTTGACGCACACCAGTCCGCAGCGCCGGCTAACGTCATTCCATAAATAAGGCGCCCGCATGGTGCGTTGGAATGGCGTTATCTGGCGGTAAACTTTTTGACGCACAACTTATGGGCCTTAGTTTTAGTCCTCTGATGTTTTAAATCCATGCCATAAGCAAATTAACTCAGTCCAAAGGGATCATTTTATATTCGAACGTAGTACCCATGTGCTGGACCAAAACTGCGCAAACGCTATTGTCCCTTTGAAACGCTTTGAAAGATGTAATCAGATATATTATTATGTATTGTTTATGTGACTTGCAGCAGCTTATACTCTAGAAGGTGTAAATAATTCTGTTTTCTTAGGCTATTGTGTGATCTTTATTTTGTCATATAACTTGAAAAATTAAAAATGCCCGGAAGTATGTACTTTGAGGAGTTTAAGCAAACATTTTTAAAATAAGGTGCTCGATAGAAAAATACGTACACAAGAAGATATTAAGCCTTATTTTATTTGTTTACTTTTTTGTAAATAAGTTTAGGAAGTATCAACTTTGTTGATAAAACGTGTGTTATGAACATTGGCAAAGAGTTGGGAATCAGCTGTACAAGAGAAGACGATTTCTGCGGTTTCCAAAGTGAAAGAATCCCACCTATATTTGACCTTCTTGGAGAACCAAATCAACAGGTGCACACACTATTAGAAGACTGTGAAGTTTATATTAACAAAGACAGAAAAGATTTTATTAACAAGGAGACTGTACCAGAGTTATTTACAGCGAACGCAAAAAGAAACAGACAACAGGATCTAAAACATCCCAGTAACAATACCAGGCATACTAAAAGTACTGTTGACAGATGCCTAGAAAGCATTGTTACTCTACCAGAGCAGACTTTTTTACCTAATATCAATAAGCTAAAGAACGGTATTGCGAGTGAACAGTCTGAGGACAGCACGACTGGAAACTGTGAAATGGCGAGGAACCTAATCAGGACTGAAACATCAGGTACGTACTAGTATTGCAAGCACATAAGACATGCATTCTCAGTATACATTTAGTAAATACATATTTTGTCAATTTATAGCAGGATTTTTCAGTCATTTATGGGATCATTTATAGATATAAAAAAGAAGTCTGTTTTTACTATTCCAGTGATATTAACTTTGCATACATATAGTGCCATTTTCAGCCAGTCAAAAATAGCTCACTGTGGGCATGCCACATAGTTTAAAACTTAAAGCCAAATTTAAAGTTTTGTAGACTGTACTCTGTCAGGCTAGGAACCACATTAGGTCCGCCACTTTGATAGACTACCGTCTACCATATTTGGACATACCCGCTTGCCTTCCTTGATAGGAACGGCTGTCATGCAGTTTCCTGTCATTTTTCAAAAGGTTTTGTGTATGACTGTCATCGGTTTTGACGCCTATACACTGACTTCGAACATTTTTTGGGGGTTTAAAAATAAACTGCCAAAGTGTGCATTTGTTACTGAAAAACAAAAAAAATAATGATGCCTCGCACTTTGGAATTTTTATCACAGAGAGTCAGGGCCATTCGTTTGTTTTATCTGGCCCTCACCACCAGTTTTTTTTTCTGGTGAAAAAACCCCAAAAAAAACCAGATTTGACCCTCTAAATAGAGTGGGTGGAGAATAGCTTTACTCCGATGACCCCCTAGTCCATAGGGCCCTTGGAGGTAGCTTTCCATCGATGGAACCAACAGAGACTTAATTGACGGAAAGATGACGGTCCACTCATCTCTAAAGGAGGTAGGCAAAATGTCAATATGGCAAATAGGGTTCTGCGTCCCATTTACGGGGGAGTACCCTCTCTGCCAAACTCTAAATCAAGCTCTTAGTTTGTAAACTGCTGAAACAAGATAGGCAGGAAAATTCAAGGACAAAATCCAGAAAGGTAAGTGGTTATAGAAATGTGTACAGTGATGTACTATGTTAAGTTTTCTTCATAAAAAAACAAGCACATTTTTAGTGCTTTGCATTGTTATTTGTGCCATCCTCTGGGCAGCTGGGAGATTTGTTTTGGAATGTTTAGTTTTTCTGGCATAGTATAGAAAGCAGCAACATTGAGTGCCTTGGTCAGCTTTCACTTCGAAGCAGTATGATCCCAGTTTGTAGCAGAGCTGAAAATTGAACAAACAGCGAGCCAGAGTAAGGATTGTAGTGCTGGCACAGTACAGTTCCATTGGCTACAGCCAATCATCAACAACCATGTTTTTGTACTGGTAAACAGTTGATACATATGTATGGTAATCCCCTATAAAGAGCATTTCAGCAGCACATTCTATGATTTACTAGTAGTTCTACAGGTGGTTTGCTTTCAGGTGGAATAAATGGTATACAACAGAACAGAAGGTGCCTGGTATTCCAACAGACATCTGATGCACCAAGGCTTCCTTTCTATGGAAGTTGCTTTCATGAGTACTATCAGCAGCCGATGAATATAATTACCTTACTATAATTACCATTAAGATAATTATATTTCATGGGTCCTGACAGTGCTCCTTTTTGCAACAGTGCTGTCCTCTGACTATTTTTTTTTTTACCTGAGCAGCGACCTTGAACTTAAGCCGCAGATGAAAAAGGCACATTTTGTCTGTTTCTGTTTTTGTTGAGATATTGCTGCCCTCCTAGTATCAGTCTGTCTCTTCCAGGGGCTACTCATCAATAGTCCTGTCCTTAGTTATATGGACATGCCAAGCTCCAGAGGCCTCCCTGCATCTCCCCAGCTGGTCTGCAACAAGAATTACCTGAGCCCTGCTGGCCTCTGCAAGATTGAGTCCATGATTCCCAAGAGGTACCTCCCCAGTTCCTGGACCCTTGGCCGGCATAAGAGGGCACTCCTCTGACTCAAAGAGAAGAAATCCTGACGTTTTGGGCTCTAGGTGACTGCCAACTAGTACTGTGAAGCTCCAGTGAACCAGACTCTTCGCGCTACAGTGACCACCAGCATCTCAAGATCTGCACTTCACACTATAGCTTTGACAGCCCTCGGTGACTGCCAGCAAAAATCCCAGGCAAAAACTGTCCTCAATTCCCGGCAGGATCTTCCCACTACAAAGACGACCATCCACGACACCCGGCCTGCTCTTCGTGCTAGAGCAGTGACAATCCACAACACTTTTCCTGCTCTTCACAGCCTTTAAGACAAATGGTACTCCCTTGTTCAACACTCTGGGACATACAACTGTTAGACATGACAGTTAGAAAACTTTGATCTGAAAGAATGATCACTATGAAAGCACATAAAAATACAGAACCTAGGGCCAGATGTACCAAAGGATTTTACCCATTCTGTGTCTATGGGAAAAAGCTTTCGTACATATGGCCCCTAATGTTCGAAGAAAAAAATGTCTCCATTTAAATGCCTTCAAGAGTTTCAATACAGTCTTTGCTTTCTTGCATAATGAGTAACCGGAGAGGGAAGGAAGGCAGTGGACCACTGTCACCAGAGGAAAATCCACTTCCAAAAATATCAGTAGAGTGCCCATAATCAACAGTAATGACTTAGAGCTTTGCCCAGAAATTTACTCTCTCACGCTAGACAACTGTGAGGTTTCAGTGACCACCCAATAGTGATTTCACATTACCAGATGCTGGTATTGATTTGGTAAATAGAGCATTACGCAGTCAAAGTTAAAATCCTTCAGCAGCTCCCCCCTTTAATTCTCAAAAAACTATGCTGAAACTTTTCAGCAGTACTTCCAGTGAGAAAACCTTTATAGCACTGAAAATATCAGCTTCACTGAAACTAGTTACACTTAACTCATCCTGTTATTTACCAGGGACTAATGTCCAGTACTCAGGGTTGTTGAAATGTGTGGCTAGAATTTCATCCTTTACTCTTTCTGTATTTCAGAAATGAGGTAAATCACTCAGACCACATTTAGGACTCACTTCTGGCTATTCTCAAGTAGATGGAAAGCTAAGGTGGACAATAAAATAAATTATTACTTACAACTTGTCACAAGAAGAGGGGACCCAACAAGTTCATCTAGCCCCCACTCTGTGTTCAGAACAGGTACTCCCAGTCCAGGCCCTCTTGAAGAAATTTTGGCACACAAGCTGGCAAACCCCAGTGTAGAAAATGTAAGGAGAAAATAATAATGTAGGAAAGTGCCACTGTTGGCAAGGTTACCCCCCCCTACGTTTTGCCTAGTGTTGAAGCCAACTTTGATTGAAAGTGTGCTGGGAACCTGCTAACCAGGCCCCAGCACCAGTGTTCCTTCCCTAAAACTGTACCTTTGTTCCCACAATTGGCACAGCCCTGGCACACAGTTAAGTCTCTTGTAAAAGGTACCCATGGTACCAAGGGCCCTGTGGCCAGGGGAAGGTCTCTAAGGGCTGCAACATGTATTATGCCACCCTGGGGACCCCTCACTCAGCACGTGCACACTGCCTTGCAGCTTGTGTGTGCTGGTGGGGAGAAAAAGGCAAAGTCGACATGGCACCCTTCTCAAGGTGCCATGCCCACCAACTACTGCCTGTGGCATAGGTAAGTCATCCCTCTAGCAGGCCTTACAGCCCTAAGGCAGGATGCACTGTACCACAGGTGAGGGCATAGCTGCATGAGCAATATTCCCCTACTGTGTCTAAGTCCATTCTTAGACATTGACTATATGGTCTGTGAGTTTGTCATTACGAACTCCACAGCACTATTATGGCTTTCCTGAATACTGGGAAGTTTGGTATCAAACTTCTCAGCACAATAAACCCACACTGATGCCAATGTGGGATTTATTGAAAAATGCACACAGAGGGCATCTTAGAGGTGACCCCTGTTTGTTAGCCCAACTGCTAGTGCAGGACGACCGACCTGTGCCAGCCTGCCATTTTTAGACGAGTTTCTGACCACATGGGGTGAGTGCCTTTGTGCACTCTGTGGTCCGAAACATAGCCTGTCCTGGGTGGAGGTGCTTCACACCTCCTCTTGCAGAAACTGTAACACCTGGTGGTGAGCCTCAAAGGCTCAAGCCTAGGATTACAGTGCCCCAGGGCACTCCAGCTAGTGGAGATACCCACCCCCGGGCAAAGTCCCACTTTTGGCAGCAAGTCCGGCGGGAAAATTAAGGAAAACAGGGAGGAGTGACCATCCCAGCCAGGACCACCCCGGAGGTGTCCAGAGCTGAGGTGACCCCCTCCCTGCAGAATCCTCCATCTTGGTTTGGAGGACAGGGACCAATAAGGATAGGAATGTGCCCCCCTCTCCGAAGGGAGTGGGCACAAGGAAGGTATAGCCACTCTCATGGACAGTAGCCATTGGATACTGCCCCTGACCCTAACACGCCCCTAAATCTAGGATTTAAGAGCCTCCCTGAACACAGCTCACCAGATTCCTGGTGACCTACAAGAAGAAGAAGGACTGCTAAGCTGAAAACCCCAGCAGAGAAGAAGGGAGTTGACAACTGCTTTAGCCCCAGCCCTATCGGCCTGCCTCCTCCTTCAAAGAACCTACAAAAAGAACAGCGACACGTCCAGCGGGCCCAACAACCTCTGCCAACTCTAGAGAACTGCCGTGCACCCAAAAGGACCAAGAACTCCAGAGGACCTCGACTCTGTCCCAGACAAACGTTCTACCAAGGACTCCCACCTCACTCCGGATGCGTGAGTCCTAACCCCTGTGCACCCGATGCCCAAGGCCCATATCCAGGTGGTCCACCCTGTAAGAAAGGGGCCCCAGGCAATTTGGAGCAAGAGCCCATCACGAGTTGACCCCTCCAAGCCCCCACGACGATGCCTGCAGAGAGAATCCAGAGGACCCCCCTGACCATGAGCTCAGGACGAAGATATTCAAAGCCTAAAGGACACACTGCACCCGCAGCCCCCAGGCCTTGGAGAACCTGACCCCTGGTGCAGCATCGACTAGGCAGCCCTCTGCCCTGTCTGACCAGTGATGTACCAGAGACACCCCCAGGACCTCACCTGCAGCCTCTAAGTGACCCCCGGTCTCCTCCCATAGACCTGCATTGGAAATCCGACGTCCTGTTGGCACCCTGCACCCGGCTGCCCCATGCCGCTGAGGGTGTGTGTTTGGTGCCTACTTGTGGCCCCTCCAGTGCTCTTCTAATCCCCCCTGGTCTGCCCTCCGAGTCACGGGTACTTACCTGCTGGCTGGCTGGATTCCAGGTACCCCCGTCTCCATAAGAACCCATGTTAACTTGGCTCTCCTTGGACCTCTGCACACAACTGGCACCGTGTTGCTGATGGTGGGTGTTTGGGGTTAACTTGAACCCCCAACAACGGATTACCTAAAACCCGCAGACAGAACTGTAAGTTGAATACGCATCTGTAAAAATGTACAATCTTTTCTTTCCCTCAGGAACTGTTGATAATTGCAGTGTCCACTTTTAAAATAGCTTTTTGCCATTTTAAAGAAAACTGTATACATTGTTGATTCCATTCAAAGTCGTGATTATATCTGTGCAAAGTACCTTTCATTTAATGTATTTACCTGCAAACTGAATCTTGTGGTTCTAGAATAAATTAACAAAATACATTTTTCTATATAAAAACCTATTGGTCTGGAGTTAAGTCATTGAGTGTGTGTTTCTTCTATTGCTTGTGTGTGCACAACACATGCTTAACACTACCCTTTGATAAGCCTAACTGCTCGACCATACTACCACAAATAGAGAATTAGTATTATCTATTTTTGTCCCTGTCAAGCCTCTGAGGAACCTCTGGACTGTGTGCACCCTATATCTTATTTTGGTATAGTATATATAGAGCCAGCTTTCTACAAATAATAGTAAGAGTATACAACTGTACTCACTAAAAAAAATACATTTTGATCCTCCTTGTTTCAGAGCCCTATGAACCAGTCCCACCTGCTTCAGATGCATACGCCAAGGGCTCTCTGTTTCCAATTTTAAGTAAGAAGGCTACCACTAAACAGAAATCTGGCAACTCAAAAGACCACAGGACAAAGGAGGGAAAAGAACAGACAAAGTGCAATTCACAAAAAAAAAGATCACAGAATTTGTAAAAAGTGTCTTAACTGCACAGCATGTACAATTGCCAAAGGCACCAAAGAAAAATCAGAAGTTCATACTCCATAAATAAATCTTTGTAATTCACAATATAAGGTATATGTCCTGGAATCTAGGTGTAGAATAAAATATCTGGGTAGTATATTGTGCCCACTACGAAACATATTTAGAACTTTTAAGAGCTGTTAATAACAAATATCTATTATATATACCATAGCAAAGCACTATCAGGAAGGCTAGTAATCCATTAAATTGTCATTGACCTAGTATCAAAGAAAGCAAGAGAAGGAGGCATCAACTAGAATCAAAATACATCATCATATTATGCACAAGGGCACCATACAGACTCAAGAAAGATGAAGAACTGCACAAATTAGATTGTTTTCCTTTTATAGAACCCTCACCCACCAGGGTTTTACCTTGGCGGCTTGCTTCATCACTGGGTTCCTTCCCATTCTGGAAGCAAGGTGTGCCTTTAGTCACACAGTCTTCAAGTTCCCCACCCGGCCCAGTGACCTAGAATACCGTCATCCGTGCCTGCATTGTGGACCCTATGGAGCACTATTAGGTACTACTACATATATGGTGGATCAGACACCAAGGAGGTGAAAACATTTTTGGCATGCATGGTGTGTGACTGGAGTGAACCTGACAAATGTTGAATAAGTGTGTAAGAAGTTTACTCAGAGTGAAATTTCCAATCCTGGCAAAAGTCACAGAGAAGGGTTGCAGAAAATTAGACCAGGTCAAAGGATGGAGTTAGGGCCACAGTACCCCTCTGAACTTTCCACTTTTTCTCCCCAGTTTTTAACCATACATACAAACGGGGACAATTATTAAACTAACAGTTGCTGCCAGCCAAGTATTTTTAACAGCCCTCCCCCCAACTCCTATTTTCTTCCATACAGTCTGATGTTATTGAGTGTTCCTGTGTAGCTCATTGATCCAACATATACACAACCTGGACATACGCCAGTCACCAGGGCTATACTCCTATATGTACATATGTAGCACATTGGCTGAAAGGGACGTCTAATTACTTTCCTTGTGGCTGTGCCATCACAACTCTCCTTGCATATTGTCAAAGCTCCTCTACCTACACAACTTAGACATCTGAGACTAGGAAGAAAGTCAGTACCATTCCTGTTGAGCAACACATATTGATGCTGATCTGAACCGTGCCACTAGAGAAATATCTGCACTACAGCTTGCAATCTGTAGAACACAACACATACAGGGTGAATCCACTATAACTCTGACACAACCATATGATCCACATGGGGAAGGAGAAACAAACAAATACAACATATGGTGTATGTCTGTGAACATTATGGTGCCTATTATGACACTAGCGGGAGGCGGATGCCGCCTGGGAAAGTCCATCATTGGTAAGACCGCCAGTGCGATCTTCCCTCGGCTGTAGGCATTATGATTTTCCTGCTGTGACGGTGGATGGAATCCGTGTTTCTGCTTGCCAGCTAGGTGGGAAAGTCACCACAACATTGTCTCTTGATTGTAATAGAGCCAGCGCCAATGTCAGGGTCCATTGGGTGTGACAGCACATGCTGCGCTTTTCACTGCCCATAAATCAGGCAGTAGGAAGCACAAAGGGGCTTCTCATGGGGGCCCCTGCACTGCTTATGCCAGGTGCACAGGCAGTGGAGGGGCACCCAGGCCCCCCCACACCCTAATACCACCAAACTTTGTATAGCAGTTGGACTGCCATGCAATGGCTGGTGGAAAATCGGGATCATAATCTGGAGGGGAGCTCTGATTGCAGTGCTGGACTTGTGTAATAAGACCAGTGGCATTGCCAGGCCATTTGCTGCCAGCAACCTGGCAGTGCCAGGCCATTGGACCGTGGGGCTTTCAAGACTGTCCTAATGTGCTGGTTTGACCACAACTGTTGGTGGTGGTTCGATCAGCACTGCAAGTCTTGTGGTCATAGGACCGCCACACTCATAATGAGGGTCCATGTATGCAGTTGTACATTGGCTGCAATCTCTCCATCAAACTAGCTAGAGGCCCTGCTCAAAGTGGAAATTAAGGTGGAAATGAATCATTCCGATACCAGCAATCCCTGTTTCTACCTCTGAGCCATTGGTAAAATAACTGTCCTACCCCAACGCCGCATTCCTTGCACAATAGTGCAAGGATGGCTGCCTTGAAGGGGAGGTTATTGTTGTGTGGGAAGGAGCACCTTCCTGCACAACTAGAAATTGAAATGGCATCACAAGATTGAAAGATTAATTTCACACTATCTCATTGCAGAGGATGATGGCTCTCCTGCCGACCTGCCTGTCCTGGAGTTCACTGATGACCTGGATGACCAGCTGACAACCATCAATCAACAGACTCTTTAGGATGTCCTAGGATCCCTCCAGATACCTCCTCCAGTTGCAAGGAGGACACACAGCATTGCGGGATCTCCAGATGAACCACCCAACAACCAAAATATACCACCTGCCAGTACTGACACTTACCTGGACAGCGAGGACTCAGAGACAAGCTTTCAGAGGACAGTGGTAGGAGTCTAGCAGGAGCTGGCCAAGCAGGTGCGGGTGGGGATGGAGACCATGGCAGGCAGCCTAGAGGGAGTGTGGACGTGCCTCGTGACAGCTAATGAAAACACAGCTGCCATCCGAGGCACACACTCCCCACTGCATGGACTCCAGCAGTCTCTATGGCATTATACATCCTTCATGGAAGTAAGTAATATGTGTGTGCCATCACAAGGCATACACACTTACAAAATTGCTTGGGGAGTGTACGCATGTGAAGTTTGTCTACCTATCTGCACATTGACAGAATTAAATCATGGATGTATGGCCAAAAGTGTGTGGCCTGCCATTGTTGCCATGGTATACCATTGTTAGTCCAATGAGGGATAAGAACATGGGCATAGACATACGGCTCAACACAGAAACACTTGCTCAGTGGTCAAAGGATGCATCTGGTTTTGCAGGTTAGTGAGTGATGTATCAGTGATGGAGCTGATGCAGTGCAGCCCCAAACTGTGAGTGAGAAGCACCAGTCCTGTGGTACTGACTCTGCACATGTGTGTGGTTAGAGGGATCGTATAGGCTGTGATACACAATGAACTGGAAAATGAAACTGCCAGCAGTATGGAGCCAGTGCATGGTAAAGCTCCCTTACATGGCCTTGGCTAGTGACACAAAGGGGATGATAGAACTACAGTGGTGCAGCACTAATTGCATCTATACTGTGCTTGTGGCCCTCAGTGCACCCCTTACTCAACACCATGTGTGTGTGTAGTCAGATATGAGTCACAGCATGATGCCGGTGTGGTCTAACATCATCTCTTCATGTGAAGGTCAATGATGCACTCAGCAGGAGATGCAACAGATCATCACAAATTCTGCTGAGTATATGGGGGCCCTTCTCATACATTTATATGCCCACATATCACACTTTCTCTCAGCAGCCGTACAGAGTGATTGGAAATTATTCATAAAGAATTATCTTTTGACTCAAAGGATTATACTTTGGGCTCCCAAAACTGTTTGGGGACACCCTTTCATGCCTATTGCACGGCACAGGTATCATTTGTAGCTGCTCATTGCCAAGTTGTACTATGCATCCATCACAAAACTTTGTAATGGTCGTGCAGGGTTAATGATACATTTTCCCTGCATTATCTCCTTTGTTGTACGTTTGTACAGCAGTCCTAAAGTGGTGCAGAGACTCTTCATACAGGTTTTATACAACATGTTCATGGCCACTGCATGCAGCTCTCAAACTAATCTGCAACTGTCATGCACATACATTAAAATAGAGATTGTATGCCAATGGCAGGCTTACTAACAGTTCCACAAATTTCCATCCCCAAATGGTCCAGGAGATCCTGCTCCCTTGACACCAGATCTGCCCAGCGATGCTTGATCTGGTGGTCATTCCTTCTGGTGTTGAAAATCAGCATCAGGCGATGGAGCACCTTGCCCCACCCCAGCGAGCTTGCCTTTGTGGCGTAGCCGAGGATCACCGGGCCACCCAGTTGCAACATCAAGGGAATTGGTAGTGTGCCATGAGCCAGATGACCCCCCCCAGCTCATCTGCAGACATCCTGCCCATCCTTCCTTTCCCGACATTTCCCTGGTGAATGGAGTTCACCAAAAAAAGAAAAATAAAGGAAACTTAACCTTTCAAACTAACCCAAACTACCCCAACAACTTAACTACCCCAGACCAACACCCCACAACACAGTACACTTACTACACAAAATACTACTAAATATACAAAAGTCTACACAAAAGGACACAGCACAATGGACACTACATAATACCCCAAACACTTCACAGACCCACCAGAACCTAAGCAGCACAACCATACACAGTCACAGGGGAACATACTGTAAAGTGAAAGTGAAACTACACTCACTGTACCATGCTTGTAGACAGGATGTCCTGGTACATCACTTCCTGGGCATGTGCGTCAATTTTTTTGATGCATTGGTTAATACATCATTTTTAATGACGCATGCCAGTTCTGCTTTTTTATTTACGCATGATGGTCATGCGTCAAATTTTCACCATGGTGCATTAAGAGTAGTGTGAACGCTAAATTGCCGCTCAGGACCCAAGCGTACTTTTTTTTAAATTGCAGTGTGGTCTTGATGCATTGCGTAATTTTGTTTTTTACGCATGTCGGAATTGCATTACTTTTTGCATTGTAGGTCCTGACTGCACCATGATTCACTTAACATGTTACATGGGTTGTGCTACAATGTGGTATATGGGGTATGGCTACATGTACAAGTCTATGCAGCAATGTCATTATGGTGACATTGGTTTGTTTTACAAATAAGTGTGTTTCTGAGTCTGCTGCATGCAGTCACACATACCTTGTGCATATGTGCGTGTGTACCTACACTGTGTCCACATAAATGTTGGCACGTGTGCTCTGTGCACATATGTGTATGAATCTAAATGAGTAGGTGGACTACATAGATATGTCTGAGACTATATATTTACACATACCTACAACAGAATATATGTGATGGCCTGTCTCCAACACATGCTAAGGCATGTGTCACCCACTATCTTTTGGACCCAGGTATGCAGTGGACTTGGACTGCATTGACATCACATATCCCCTGGCAAGTTATGTGTGCATGTGTGTCGACACTGGTTTGTTGTAGGATTTTACTTCTTGTTGCTCAGCTACACGTGTGCTATGTGGTTCCCCAGGCATCTTAGTTGCTGGCGATGTCATGAACACCTGTGTTAGTGAATTATGGTATATGCCATGTGTGTGTAAAAACATGTGTTGTGTAATTTCTGTAACACATGACATTGGTGTGTTAAGCGGATGTGCAAGCTCACATTACAATCTTCCTGCATAGCCAGAAGTTGGTGTTTTACTATTGCATGTGTAGGCACATCACTGGCACCTATGGTCCTGTATGTCAGAACACATATGATGATACATTTTTACTGTCAGAGGTTTTGTGCTACCTATGCCATGATTGTTATGCTAGGTTGTCTTTTGTACTGAATACACGCACATTACCATGTCTGGGCCATTATGGTGGTACATGTGTGAAGATATATGCGGTATTTGTGTGCCTGCCTCCAAATAGACACTCAGATTTGTCAACTTCAGGTTTGTCATGACTGTCACATACTATATCGTACCATTGTGTAGCAGTGTGGCATAGATGGCAGGCCTACTCATCATCATCGCTCTATGAGTTTGTATGGCAACACAAACCCATGGTTTCATGTGAAGGGGCAGGTTAATGGTGCTCCAATTTGATCTGCCCCCTGTGCAGATGCCCCAGGCTCCTGACATTGTCATACGCTGATATAGTCTGAGCGTTGGTGTGTGGGTTTATAGAGCTGGGATCTTGACCATTAATGATTGCTATTCTGCAGCCTATGCATACTCCCCAGTAAATAGAGACATGCACAAATGTGGTCATACAGACCAGGATGTAATGATTTGCTTGACGGTAATTGATGTTATCCTTCCCCTCTTGGGTACAGAGGGCGGCTGCTTGCACATGTAGGACATGTCTCATTATTTGAAGTCCTTATCTGTTTCCATGAGCAGCTTGTTTAGGGTTTGTATAACTGTTGTGATTTCAATGTTGGACAAATGACATGGCGTTGTATGTGATCGTCTTCTGTCATGGTGCCATGCGAAGGCCAAAAACCATGGTATGCTAATGCCAAACATGTCTGGGTCATGTATGTACCTGGCCACCCTCTATGTACATTTGTGAAAGTTAGACATGTAAACACATTGATGTGTTGTACTGTCCGTTTTGGAGTATGTCTGTTCATTATCCTCTTTTTTCAGTCATTACTGTTAAGATATGTATTGTGTCCTCCATTGCTCCCAGTCTTTTGGCTGCTAGCACCTTGTACCCATCTTCTACAGCAACGTTGTGTGGTCATATAGGGACAGGATCTAACATGTGACTTGTGTAATGTGGAATATGTACCCATCTACTACTGGCAACTTGGTAGTTAACGTCCCATTGGCAGTACTAGTGAGATATAATGAGTGCCATGCATACGTATCATTACAGAGATGCCACAGCACTTGTGTAGTCCCCAGGTGACATGGCGTGTTCTATTTGCAAGTATCTGTGGGTATCTCTGAGCTGTCCATCCACATCCTCCGTTGAACATGGGTATGCAATTCTTCCTGCATGCCACAACCTAACGAACTCTTACCATGACTAAATGATGTTGAGGTGTGAAATCATCTCAGTGCTGTATTAATCCTTTACCAAATGCTACCTATATGGCTAGGTGTACTCCCAGTCAGTATGATGTTGGGTCTCTGACACTATTGAACAATGCTGGACAGATTACCAGATGACACACCTGATTGTGATGTTGGAGCCCAAAACATGTATGGGCTAATTGGTTACAGTTAGTAACATGCAATTCATCTGTCATGTGAGTGACATTGAGTAGTGTGTATTGCTCTGTGATGTGTTATGTTGTGATACAGAGCATACTAGGTAAACATGCAGACACAGGTCATGCATTGTGGATAATGGCATACCCGTTGCTACCTGGGACAGACACCCATACACGTCTCCACATATTTATCAGTATTAGCAGTAGGCATGTGTGTAGACAGCAGATTTGTGTGACAAGTGTGCATCTTATGTACATAGGGAGTGTTATACACTCTGCCTACATTCCACCCAGACTATCATTATTCTGATGCATTGTCCCATTAAATTAATAGATCCTGTAAATCTGATATATTTTTGCATAGGGATTCTACACCCATAGCAGCTCAATACGTCTGGCAACCCATTGCGCATTCCCTAGCCAACGTGCGTGTGTGCCATACGTGAGGTACACTCGACCATGTGTCAGGGTTGTGCCCAATGGCAGGGCCTGAATATTATCCCTTGGATACACTGTGCAGGCTCAGCTTCAAACATTGATTACAATCCCTGGGCAATAACTGAAGGAGCATAGTTATCTATGATGTCCCCCCCTTGTCACACATGTACCGTGCAGGCAAAGCTACAATCAAACAGAGTAGTGACAG
This sequence comes from Pleurodeles waltl, assembly GCF_031143425.1. Taxonomy (NCBI): domain Eukaryota; kingdom Metazoa; phylum Chordata; class Amphibia; order Caudata; family Salamandridae; genus Pleurodeles; species Pleurodeles waltl. The sequence goes on from NC_090442.1 coordinate 984,441,375, forward strand.
TGTTCAGTTAAAACATTAGCTAACCTCCATTTCTTGACAGCCCCTACCTTATACGTGATCCCTTGCATACATACTGTTAGGCATGGTGTTGTTGTGGTGATTGGGTTATGAATTGGCACCTTTCCCACCTGGTGGCACAATATATGTAGTGGTGCATGGATCTAGGCCTTGAGAAGTCCCATGCCAGTGATTAGCGTGTCACAGATATGTGAGATGGAGTCAGTAGAGCACTCTACATCATGAAGGATGTTGCTAACATATTTGTACTTTTTGTGTTTCTGACAAGCTCCCTGAGGTTTGTGTCACATTCCAATTGTATATGTAGTGGAGAATGAGTAGATTAAGGAGAATCAGTTTAAAGGTACCTTATTTGTGCTATTTACAAAGTGACGTTGTTACTTCCTATGTATAAACGTTCTCTACGAAGTTGAGTCTCCTGTGTACTCCTGCAGCTGTGTTTAATTGTTCCCCCTCCAAGTTATCTGCTCCATCATCTTCCTCCTCCTCATTGGGGACATCAACTTGGTCATCCCAAGGGACATTTGTCCTGACACAGATATTGTGTAGGATTGCACATGCAAGTATGATCTTGCATACTAGAGGTGGGGCATACAAGAGGCTTCCTCCTGTCAAGGCCAGGCCCCGGAACATGGATTTGAGAAGCCCAAATGTCCTCGTCAACACATTGCGTGTTCTCCTGTGTCTTTCATTATAGGCATGCTTTTCCACAGTTGTTCAATTTCCATGTGGTGTCATGACCCACGGCTGTATGTGTAACCTTGATCAGCTGCAAAGGTAAGAAGGTAAAATTGTAGTAAACGCTTGAGACGGATTAGTTATCTACAATGGCAGTAGTTAGTTGTAGTTTGAGTGGTGATTCTGACATGCTTGTGGTAATGTGTATGTTCCTGCTCTTGGGAAATGGTTTAATTTGACTGTGTGATGTACATGAGAATCTTGGGTATTGACTCAAGGAATTGTAAATTATCATTATGATTCCACATTGATGCTCATCATGTATGTTACATCTTTTGTGTAGTCCATAATTGTTGCAGTGTCCTATTGTTAGATCGAAATTAGCGCCTCCTTGCAGCACAATGGTGTCAGATGTGGAGACACTCTAGTAGCCCTACATAGGCAGAGTATCCCGTCCATGTTACCATGTGGCACTACACATGCAGTGCAACACTTAGTCGTCCATAGTGGCAGATGATGGCTGTGGCAGCCATCAAGTGTACAAGGGTGTGTATCACATATTAGTATGTTGATCACATGTGTTACAGGTGTAACTCCTAGCTTCCACAAATGGATTTTCTGCCATACGTTCAACACATGCATACTGCAGGCTTTGGGAGGGGCACATATATTTTTCAAAAGTGTCACTTACTACAGTGCATTTATGGTCAGTCATGTCCTCTATACTCCTACAGGGGCCTACTATGGCATTTACAATAATTAAGGTTTTGAACTGACTCTGCACCATGGTGCACAAGTTAAATTTACTGAACAGACATGATGGTGTTAGGGGGTCCTAATTGGCGCATGTGAGGTGAGAGTAGAGTAGGTGTGTACAATTTCTTATGATTCTGCCCCATGTTTTTTCATGGCAGTTAAATTAGTATTCCTATGTGTGCAACACATTGCATCAGACAGAAGTATGTGCACACTACAGGTATGTCAGGTATGTGTAAATGAGACGTAGTTGATTTTGGAACCACTTGGGTGGCATTTGAAATAGATTGTGCCAGAGGCTTGCACACCATGCTGTAGGTGGGGCTGTGCCTAGGTGTGACTTTCTTTACATAGCCATGACATATGCTATTGACAGCAGAGCTAATCTTAGTTTGGGATAATGTGTGTGAAGTGTATTTAGTAGTCAACCAGTGGACACTGGTAGTGGTTTGTGGGACTCTTCTGTATGCAAAGGGAACATAGCTCCACCTGTCCTTCATGTGGTACGGCTGTCAGGTTGTGGCTATGTTAGGTACAGGTGGGTGTATGCGTTTGTGATGTGCAATGATTGCCGTATACTGCAGCATGGTGCATATGTGTTGTTGCCTGTACATCTGTGTTGCCCTGCCCATGTGTATTTGTTGTGGTGTATGTCTTGTTTGTCCTACAGGGTCGGTGTGTTGTGTGTGTTTTGATCAGTTTGTCGCCTTACCGACAAGTAGGCCTTTGCTATATTGGCCATCCTGGAACCACTCGTTGATGGTGGAGTGCCAAAATATGAATGCATCATAGATGCTGCTGAGATACTTGGCCAAGATGTTAGTGAGCAGCCTACGGGGGTCCACAATGGCCTGCACATTTATGGAATGGGTGTGCTTGCAGTTCCAGTGTGGGTGTTGCGAAGCAGCAGGTGGCACAAGCTGGACATGAGTGCAGGCCATTGCACCCAGCACATGTTGAAACCCAGCAATTTGATAAGAACCTTGCTTGGTCTCCTGCTGTAGTTGCTGGGTGTTTGGGAAGCAGATGTGGCTGGGTATGAGGCGGATGATGGCATCTAGGACCTTGGGTAGGAAGACTGAGAATGATGGCTGGGAGATCCCAGCAACTAGTGCCCCTGTTGTCTGAAGGGATCAAGAAGCCAGCATATGAAGAACAGTGAGGAGCTTTGTGATGGGTGGTATATTTTTGGAGTTTGCAGCCTGGCTGTGATGTCTGGCACAATGTGGTGCAGCAGGCGTACAGTGGACTCCCGGTTGAGGCAGTAAATCCTAATGATGTCTTATTCCCTGAGGCCACGTAGGGTTGTGCGCTGTCTGAAGATCCTCTCCCGCCTTCTGAACTGCCTTTGTGGGTGCTGAGGTGGTGTTTGTGGTTGCTGCTGTGGTGGTGGAGGGAACTGCTGTCGTCTGCGGCATGTGCCAAGCTGGAGCAGTACAACTTCCATGTTGTCCTGGAGGTTGCAAATGTTCCTTCTGTGAGTTTGCCTTAAGTAATGGGGTGTGAGCCTCATTTTAACACCTGGTCTGACCCAGGTGTTAACATTTTACGCTAATCGGGTTTTGCATCTTTTTTTGGGTCCGCTTCCTAGGTGTGTGTCATTTTTTGCGTTGGAAGATAAATATAGTGCAAGGGGCTTAGCGTTATTTTTTGGAAGGAACGCCTACCTTGCATATTGTTGTCGCAAAACGACGCAAGGCGGTTTCGGCGCATCTAAAAACTGCAGCTAACTCCTTAATTTTCACACTAGACGGGCCTAGCGTCAAAATATAAATATGGAGCTAAGTTTGCGGTGCTTTTGTGTAAAAAAAATTAAAATAATAAAATGACACAAATGCGGCGCAAAGTAAGTATAAATATGCCCCTAAACATTTGCAAGGTTGTATTTGTTTTTGTAAATTTATCTCACTGAGATGTGCTTTAAAAACATGAAGCATAAACAGGCTAAGGAACTACAAGACCTACAATGCTTCATTGTTGCATACACCAAAACAAGTGTGAACGGCTGCAGGCATGCACTATTTGCCTTCTTAAGCTTACCTCACTGAGAGATAATGTACTAAACATTTATAGATATATATTAATTGCTTGTGTAAATAAATCTTATTGAGAAGTGGTTTCAGAAAAGAAGCATTAACACGCTATAGAACTACAAAACACGCATTGTTTCATTGTTGCAGATAATAAAGCAAGAGCTGAATGGTAGTAGGAATGTGTTATTTGCTCTTGTGAACTTATCTAACTAAGAGATGATTTTAGAAAAGAATTATTAACAGCTCCAGGAACTACAAGAAACATAAGCAATATGTGATAGATGCCAAAATATGGTTAAAAAAATTTAAACTACTGAAATATAGAACCGGCAATGCTCCACTTCAACCGACACTGTAGTTTTAATGGAGAAATGTATTGTACCTATAACCTAGGATCCAATGAGTACACAATTACAGTTATCAGGTTTTCGAAAAATAACTCACAGTTAAGTATAACGAAGTAATATGACAGTTGAAGCAAGCAGAACGTGCCTTTTGCAGAACATATAAAACAGATAGTAAATTGCTTTGAAAATTAAGAGAGTGAACATTAAAATGAACCTAATCAAAATATTAAGTCTACTTCTAGTGAAAAACTGCATCAATCACTGCATGAACTTTCCGCTTGAACTTCTAGGAACTACGTGTCCCAGAATGCCGCATAGAGGCATGTTGGGCTAGCAGCACATATAAAGACAGGAAAGAAGAACTTGCTGGCTGTGAGCAAGACCTGATGGCATTTGTGGACCTTTCAGTATTGTGTACTATAAAATATAAAATTTACTGGCTCCTGATGGCTAACCTTCGTTTTCTATGTTTATAGCTATATCAACATTTGTTTCATAGTAAAAACGTGCATATAAATAAAAAATTCTTTGCAACCTAAGAAAGGCTAGAAATTTCAAAATTTAATTTCATGTGTAAAACTATCTTCAATTATAGGAAGTTAGTCACTGCACTCAAAGTGACTAGGAAATATCAATCACAACCCTCTTTTCAAAACAGAAAAATAAAGGGAATACAGGGCAATGCTAGCATGCAAACTGCTTAAGGAAATCCAGAAAAACTGTAACTGCGCCTTTAAGGATCTCACCCTTCTAGTGTCCGATCATGCCCCAGTGTTGGCATGCAATTTCATTTTCCTGGCAACAGGATGTTGGAGCACTGATCTCAGCTTTTTTTGTTTTTTTACTCTTCAGAAAATGTTTAAAGCTGGTTTAATCCACCTCACTCAATGTCCCTTGGGACTAGAGAGGTTTTTTCACCTGTTTTCCGATTGGAATCTTTGATTGACACCGTTCGACCGGACTTCGCTTTCCTTACCAAGACCTGGACCAACCCCACCTCAGGACGAGACATCACCTTTGCCATTCCCGATAGATACAGCATCCTAAGGAGGGGCAGGTCCCGCTGGCCGGGCAGAAGACTCGCCATCATACACAAGTCCTCACTGTGTGTCAAGGCTGTCCTAGAAGAACAATGCACCACCATGGAACACCTTCACTTCCTGTTCCACTCCAACCACAACTCCACCATCCGCGGCACCCTGGTGTACAGGCCACCCCACCCCCACCCAACTTTCATAGACAACGTTGTAGACACCGCTACCCCCCAGACCCTGGCATCAGACGACTACCTCCATCTCGGCATCCTGAATTTCAACCTCAAGGACCGCGCCGATCCAAACACTACCGATTTACTCGACAACCTCATCACCCTTGGCCTCAGACAGATGGTCTTCGCACCCACACACATCGCAGGACACCCACTGGACCCCATCTTCACCTCACGCAACCAGATCACCTGCGAGACCATCTCCACCCCAGACAGGACTGACCGCCGCTGCATACACTTCACAATCACCGCACCCAGCAGCCGTATCCGCACCCCTAGGGCCCTCCACAGGAAATGGAGCAAAATCACCAACGAGCAACTAACCTCATCACTTGCCAAATCCCTCTCTCCTCCCTCCGATGACCCCAACACAGCAGCGTGCATTCTCAAAGCATGGAACACCGAATGCGCCGACACTCTAGCGCCCCTCCGGCTGACACTGGCCGAACACGTACCTAGGAAAGCCAGCTGGTTCACCACCGAACTCCAAGAATCAAAGTGTACCCACAGACGTTTAGAGAAAAAATGGAGGAACAGCCAATCAGATGAAGACCTCACCTCATTCAGAGCCGCTACCGCTACCCACTGCCGAACAATCAAGAAAACACAAGGACGCACTCTGGGAGCGCATCAACTCCTCTGCAAACAACTCTAAGGAACTCTTTTCAGTCATCAACAAGTTCACAGATCCCCCCTCCGGAGCTACCAGCTTCCCCCCATCACAGGACCTCTGCAACAAACTTGCCCCCTTTTTCCACCGCAAGATCCGGGACATCTATGACAGCTTCCTCCTGGAAAATCCTGGCACCGGAACCTGTGACCGAGCCTCCTCCCCAGAACCCACCCAGACCATCCACAGCTGGTCCACGCACTCCACAGAGGAAACAGTCAGCATCACGAACAGCACCCACTCCGGAGCCCCCATGGACACCTGCCCGCGCCACATATACATCAGAGCCTGCACATCCATCGCCCCCGAGCTCAGGAGCACAATCAACTGCTCCATCAACACTGGCACCTTTCACGAGGACTGGAAACAATTCGGAATATGCCCTCTCCTGAAGAAAACTTTGGCTGACCCATAAGAACTAAAGAATTTCCGTCCCATCTCGCTGCTAACCTACCCTGCCAAAGTATTGGAGAAAGCAATCAACATACAACTACAGAATTTCATTGAGGCCAACAACTCTCTGGACAGCTCCCAGTCACAGCACGGAGACAGCCCTCCTGGCAGCCACCAATGGCATCCGATTACTCCTAGACTGTGGCCACACCACAGCGCTCATCATACTCCTCGGCCTCTCAACAACTTTCAACATGGTCTCCCACAGCACCCTGCACATCAGACTCCATGACATAGGAATACGCGGAAGAATCCTGGAATGGAATCACTCCTTCCTCTCTGGAAGGACGCAGAGGGTCAGACTCCCACCCTACACATCTAGACCCACAGGAGTCAACTGCGGAGTCCCCAAGAATCCTCACTGAGCCCCACACTGTTCAACATATGCATGGCCCCTCTCGCAGCCATCGTCAGAAGCCACAGTATGAACATTGTGTTATATGCCGATGATACACAACTGATCATTTCCCTCACCGAAGACATGGACCCTGCCAAAAGGAACTTCCACTCAGGAATGGAAGGCGACACCACCTGGATGAGAGAAAGCTGCCTGCAGCTCAACTCCGACAAGACTGAGCTCATCATCTTTGGAAATGCCACCTCAGCTTAGGATGACTCCTGGTGGCCCACATCCCTCAGTGCCCCCACCCCGCACCGACTGAGCACGCCCGCAACCTAGGCATTATCCTTGTCTCCATGACCCGCCAGAAAAACTCAGTTGCCTCCTCCTGCTGGCACACACTCCCCAAACTTCGGAAGATCTTCAGATGGATCCCAGCAGACTGTCTCAGGACAGTCACCCACACCTTACTCACAAGCAAGCTTGACTACGGCAACGCCCTCTACGCCGGCACCTCAACTAGAAACATCAAAAAACTACAACTCATCCAGAACGCCTTCGCCAGACTCATTCTAGACCTCCCATGGTGAGAACACATCTCCCAACAACTGAGGATCCTCCACTGGCTACCGGTCGAGAAGCGAATCACCTTCAAGCTACTCACCCACACGTACAAGGCCATACACAATCCAGGACCAGCCTACCTGAACCACTGCGTCTCCATCCACACCCCCGCCAGATCCCTCCTCTCTGCCCAGATGGCCCAGGCCACCTTCCCTCGCATCCGCAAAACCACCGCCGGAATTCGATCCTTCACCTACATTGCAGAAAAGAGCTGAAACAACTTCCCCCTGCACCTCAGACAAAGCCTGTCGCTCACTATCTTCAGGAAGAACCTCAAGACGTGGCTCTTCAGATGAGGCCCCTCTCATTCCACCCAGCGACTTGAGACCCTCACGGGTGAGTAGCCACGGTTTACAAAAAACGATTGATTGATTGATATTTTTCTAATCAGAATGCTTTCATTTTTGAAGTGCTCTGCCTGTGGCAACACAAAAGGCCAGTGAACAACCCATGACCTCTGCATTGTATGACTTTTAGAGTTTCACCATCACCACAGTACCAAAAAATGTGCAGGATGACCCTGAAAGATTGACAGAAGAGCAGGCTGCACGACCTGCAGGAGGGGTTTTAGCAAGCCATTTCAGCACTTTCTGAAAGGAGGAGGAGAATTTTTGCCATCTACTTTAGTGTCCTCCTCACACTGAAGGGACTACCCAAGAAGTAGATCTAAAGAGTGTAGGAGAAAAGAAAGAACAGGTACTGCACCAACATGCTAGCTGTTGAGACATGGGTCAGCCATGATGTTGAAATCCTCAATATCCCCCCTTTAATTTCATCTTACACTTTAGTTTGCCATAATTCTCCAACTTTATCTGACTCCCTTCCTGTAAGAGTATTGTGGATTGATTACCTCAGTACCTTTAATGAGGTCTCAATAAGTAGAACAGCAAAGCTCAACATCTCAATTCTGACTCCTGCCAGCACTATGTCATCAAATTTTGAGACATTACATTACAGTGTATCATCTAGGCCCTTAATGCCTTTGGTTCCCGGTCTTTTGGAACCCGCACTGCAACTATTTGCCCCTCAGTCTCTAAGAGATCTGCTCTTACCAGGCAGCTGGAAAAATACAAGCACAAGATCAAAACCCGCTTTTACTCCTGTATTGGAATTTTATTAGATTCACTTGCCTGAATCATTCCCCGTCGTCGAGATGGGAGCCCCCAGTATATTTAATTAAGTAGTATTAACATAGGTTTAAACCTAAAGGCCCTTAGGCGTCTCAGTTCAGCACTCTAGCAGAGTCATTTTAAGAAAAAGGACCAAACTTCAGGGTCCACCAATCATGCGACACCTCCCTCTAGAACCTTCCAGAGAGAAGCTCCAGCACCTCTGATTTTCTATAGCACGTCATGCTAGGGAGTCTCCTCAGAGCTCTGCTCTACACTTCACATCTTTTGGCATAACTTCAATGTTATACTCTTCAGAACTTATTCTTACTGATTGTTGATAAAGCCTACAACATGTCTGACAAGGAAAAGAAGGGGTTGTTGCCAGACCTGTGGGAAAAAGATATTGCACTCTGAAGACCCTCATCAGGACTGCATATACTACCTTTACCCAGATCACTCTGCCAAGGACTGCAAGGTATGTCGCACCTTCTCTTCTAAGACCCTGAAGGATAGAGAGGGAAGATTATTATTATGGCTGCAGAAACTAAAATCTAGAGACAACCCAATCTCTGATTCAGACAGCGATGACTCTTCCACATCTTCCAGAAAGTCATCTAAGAGACCTAGATCTCATTCAAGGTCTTCCTCAGAGAAGCCAAGAAAGGCCCACAAAAAGACCACCTCAGGGTCTTACAAAGGCCGCAGCCCTTCTTCATCACCTCACAAATTCTCCACAGAAGGAGAAAGAGAACATGTCAGCAGTTCTGAAAGGCCTAGAAAACCATCATCTGTGCCTCCATGTAGGTCTGCTGAACCATTTAAAAGGCCTTCCTCTGCTCCTACAGTTGACAGGCCTTTGGCCAAAACTATACAGTCGACAACATCCTCATCGACGACTGCTGCTATTAATCTAGACAACGGTTTCTAGAATAATACCATCGTCAGCCGCTCCGACGTTTACATCGTCGACGACGAGTCTTCCACCTTCAACGAGGACAACGTCGACGATGTCATCGTCGAGGAAGACCTAAACGTTGTCATTATCTATGACAGTGATCACGGTCTTCTCATTGCCATTTTCATCGTCAACGGTAGCTTCCACCTCGAAGCCGTTGCCGGTTAAGATTTCCATGCGGACAACATCGACAATTGCTACACCGTTGACGAAGGCGTCTACGACTGCGTTGATGAGCTCGTCACCAACACCGTCGACGAGGGAAAAAATCTGCAGACGTCAGAAACAGCAAGAATTACTACAGAACATACTTCTCATAGTAAAATAACCCTCTAATTCCAGTACATCAATTTGGAGAGTGATGACCTCTCAGATGATGAGGGTCCATTTGGGACAGCACACAACCCCTCACAGTTGAACGTAAAGTATCAGGATGAGGAGTGTGGCGAAACTTATGATCCACAGTACTACGCAAGTAATCAACCATATCAGGAGGATTTGTATATACCAAGCTCATTATTATCTGACCTCAGAGCGATGCTAGCCGACTACAGTAGGCGCTTTCCTCCTACAGAGCATGTGCAACCTCAACTGCCTTCATCGCAAAGAGTAGCCACCCCACATCAGAGGCCAACCACTCTTCCGCTTTCGAATGTGGCTACACCGGATATGACCCTACCACATGAGACTGACATATCGGAGGGAGAACAAGAGGAAGGTGAGCTCCTCGGCAACCAGTTGGAGTGGGCTGAGTATATTATTCCAGCTCCTCCTCCACATCCAAAAGTAGATTCACCTCCTGATGTCATCGGACGATTCCATAATCTTATGGAAAGAGCAGCTAAGCATTTTGCACTTCCAATGCCATCCAAGCAAACTGATGGTTTTCTTTATGATTTTAGAGAACCATTTCAGAATTCAGTACGCTCTATGCCACTGGTCAGTTACATATGGGAGAGTGTTTGAAGGTTATGCAAAACCCTGCTACAGTCACAGCAGTACTTCCTCACTTGGATAGGAAGTACAAAGCACCGGAAGATGCCCCAGCATGCTTGACTGGTCACCCCAATCCTGATTCGGTGGTAACACCAGCAGCCCAGAGAAGATCCAAAAATCCCTCTGCTCCAATTTCCGCACCTCCAGACAAAGAGGGCAGACGATTAGAAAACATCTGTAAAAGATTTTCATCAATGTCTAGTTTCGCTATAAGAGAGGCCAACTCCCTGGCAGTGTTAGCCAGATATTATAGTCAATTATGGGCTGGCATCGCCCCATATCTTGATCAGTTGCTGGAGGACAATACATACGATGTTAGAAAGACATTTCATGACGCAGAACGCACATCGGCGGATATAATAGATTGTGCAATGGACATAGCCACTGCTGCGTTTCGTCAGCTTGCAGATGCGGCTGTCCTCCGAAGACTAGGTTGGCTGAAGGCCACATCATACCGTCCGGAAGTGCAAAATAAGATACTAGACCTTCCTTTTGATGGTCAAGCAGTGTTTGGCAAGCATATTGACAAGGCATTGCAGTAGATTAAATCCGACATGGACACAGCAAAATCTTTGGGTACACTCCAGTTTGGGAAGCCTTCCTTTCGCAATACAAGAGGGCGTGGAATTCCTTCATATAGGGAAGGTTACCAGCAATTCAGGTATCCGTCGTTTGCTTCCTCCTCTCAGCAATTTCGTCAACAATACATCCAAGGACAGCCACCACAAGCGGTGTACAGTAGGTCTGCCACCAGGGGACTGTCAGCTCGTCCAACTGAAGACCTGGCTCGCAGAGCATGATGTGTCCAGGGCTCCAGGTACCCCAAACCATATGCCCCCAATTCTAGGTGGAAAAATGTCTTAGTTTCTCCAGCAATGGCAAACCATAACATCGGACAAGTGGGTCTTACAGCTGATAAAGTGTGGACACACACTAGAGTTTGTCCAAATGCCTCCTCCCAATCCTCGTCGCAGAACTTTCTCAAAGTATCCAGAACAACTCAAGAGAGAGATCAACAAAATGCTCCTCAAGGGCGCAATAGAAAGGGTGCCTCCATCACACTGAGGAAAGGGTTTTTACTCCAGATTCTTACTTATTTGCAAAAAGTGGAAAGACTAGAGACCGATCTTCGATCTCAGAGAATTAAACACCTACTTCAGAAAACAGTTGTACTACATGATCACCCTGCAGGACGTCCTCCTTCGGTTGAACCAGGGAGACTTTATGTCTACCTTAGACCTAAAGGATGCGTATTTCCACATCTCAATTCACCCAGCCCACACATAGTACCTGAGATTCATTGTAGCCAGAAGCCATTTTCAATTTCAAGCCCTTCCATTTGGTCTAAAATCAGCTCCCAAAATATTCACGAAGTGCCTAGCTGCTATTGCAGCCTTTCTCAGGAGAAGAAAACATCAAGTATTCCCATACTTAGACGACTGGCTAATAAAAGCAGACACCTATTCGGCAGCACGCAGGTCAACAAGAAAGTGCATTGCCTTACTCAACAGCTTAGGCCTGACTATCAACTGTGAGAAATCCAAACCTCAACTATCACGCACGATCACTTTCCTAGGGGCAAACCTGGACACTCAGTCGACCATGGCCTGCCCCATTGTAGAAAGACAACAGGAACGGCTATCTCTAGCTAAGTCAATACAAAGAAAATAATACATTTCAGTATGCCTTTACAAGTCCTTATTGGGGATGATGTTTTCATGCATTCCTCTAGTTCCTCTCTGCAGACTCAAAATGTGCCCCCTGGAAGAGCAGATCAATCTGCAATGGCTCCAGGTTTCAGGAAGCTTCGAAGATCAGATAAAAATTACTCCAGCAATCACCAAGGCTCTGTTGTGGTGGTCTCAGGAACATCATCTTTCTATCGCTCTATGTGTTCTTCATCGCCCAGCCCAGTGGACAATCACCACAGATGCCCCTCTGGAGGGTTGGGGAGCAGTTTTACAAGACCTACAAATAAGTGGCAAATGGCCACTCGAGTTGCAAACAATGCACATCAGTCCGCTACAGCTGAAAGTAGTCTGCCTAGCTTTACAGGCTTTCCTCCCAAATATTGCAGATTCAGAAGTGGTAATAAGAACAGACAACATCACTACAATGTATTACCTCAACAAACAGGGAGCCACAAGATCTCTTCCTTTCTCCAGGGAAGCTTAGGAGATTTGGAACTGGGCTGTACAGCATGGCATACTCCTCATAGCAGTTCACATTCCAGGCATCCAGAACAGGATAGCAGACTCGCTCAGCAGGCAAAAATCAATATGTCACAAAGTGGAACTAGACAAGTCCACGGTCAACCACATTTTTTCTCAGTGGGAATCACCCAACCTCGACTTCTTCGCCAGCTGGTCGAACACCAAACGCAATACTACACAAGCTGGCATCACCAGAGGGGATCATGGGGGAATGCGTTTTCCATAGCATGGTTAGGAATCTTTGCATACGCTTTTCCACCAATTCCCTTGATCCCGAGAGTCCTAACGAAGATGAAGAGAGAACCATGCACGCTAATATTAATAGCCCCATACTGGCTCATCAACATTGGTTCACGGAGCTTCTTCTCCTGTCAGTGAAGCCTCGCATCTCACTGAGAATATCTCCGCATCTGCTAACAATGAACAACAAACAAATCTTACATCTGAATCCTCGATCAATGCAGTTATCAGCATGGCTCCTGAGCACCTTGAGTTTGCACACCTAAACATTCCGCAGGAGTTCAGAGATATACTGTCCAAAGCCAGAGCAATTAGCACCAACAAGAATTACTCATGTAAGTGGAAAAGATTTTGTTTGTGGTGTCATCAACAACAAATTGATCCTCTTTCTTCATCACTGGAACAGATATTGCCTTATTTGCTACATTTAGCGCACTCAGGGCTTGCACATTCCTCCAAAAGCGGCGATTGCGTCTTATTGACGGTCAGACTCTTCACCTTTGTTATGGTCCTCTTGGTTGATTAAGCGATTTCTGAAAGGGCTTTTCAGAGTTTTTCCACCATTCAGACCTCTGCCTCCCTCCTGGAATTTATATATTGTTCTCGCGCAACTTATGAAGCAGCCATTTGAGCCAATACATAGAGCTTCTACGAAATTCCTTTCCTGGAAAGTTGCCCTCCTTATTGCTCTGACATCAACCAGGCGTGTCAGTGAGATACAAGCACTTTCCTTACAGGATCCCTTTTTACAGATTAAACAAGATAGAATAATCTTGCGCACTAATCCACATTTCATTCCAAAGGTCCCCTCGGATTTTCATTTGAATGAGCCCTTAATTTTCAGGACATTCTTGCCAAATCCCACAACTCCAGTGAAGAAGGCATTACGCTCTTTAGACATTAAATATGTATTAGATTCTGGCTGGACAGTACTAAAGCATTTAGCAAAACCAACCTACTATTTGTGGCTTTCAGCGCACCCAGACGGGGTCATCTGCTCTCTAAACAGAGCATTGCTAGATCGATCTCTTCAGCAATTCGATTTTGCCTTCAGGCGGCGGCAAGCCACTGCAAACCTCTGTCCGTGCACATTCAACGCAGCAGTATCCTCTTCAGCAGCGCTGTTTGCAGGTGTACCGCTTCAAGACATTTGTAGGGCAGCAACTTGGAAGAGCTGCCATACTTTTACTAGACATTACTGCTTGGAAGCATTATCTCAAGGAGAGGTAGCTGTGGGCCAAGCAGTCCTCGGGAATCTTTTCCAGTGAACGTGAGCTATATCTTTCATCCCACCATCCTAATTTTAGGCATGCATATTGCCTATAAAAAAGAAGTTTGAAAGACATGCTAAATTCTCATTAAAGTTTTGCCTATAGTGTTTAGAATTTTTATATGTGTATTCAAACATGTGATTAATGCATGTATTGAACAAGATAGATGCGTAATACAATGTCCATCAATACTGCTTATTACTCTAATTCAAGCATGTGAATCTATTAAAGTTCCAATACTGGAGTAAGAAACTTAGGCCCTCATTACAACCCTGGCGTTAAATCCCGCTTACCGCCGTGCAGAAGACCGCCAACATACCGCTGCGGCCGCGGAATTCCATGACAGGTATTACGACCCACAGCTCGGAATCCGCCACAATACAGACACCCACACAAGTCCGCCACACCAAACGTCAGTGATAAACTGGCGAGACCAAAACCGACACCGTCACCCCAACAAGAATACGCCCACACTATCACGACCCACGAATCAACGTGGCGGTCTTTCATCCGCGGTAATCCATTGTCGGTACACATTGCCGCACTCAAAATACACACACACATATACAAAACACAACCACATTGGACAATTCGAAATACATACACCTGATACACATACACACACCACACCCACACACCCAATCCAATATAAAACACGCACCCACATTACCCACAAACCCTTACTACCAGAAATTTGAAAGCAGGCCAGAGAGAGACACTACCTTAAACAACACCAGCATCCACAGACACACAACACCATCACTTACACAACATCCATGCACCTCAAACAACACACAACGGCACATCCCCTCACACATCACAACGCACACCATCTCACACATCACCCACACCACATCATGGCACCTCAACAACACCCCAGGTTCTCTGAGGAGGAGCTTAGGGTCATGGTGGAGGAAATCGTCCGGGTAAAGCCACAGCTATTCAGATCACAGGTGCAGCAGACATCCATTGCAAGGAAGATGGAGCTATGGCGCAGAATTGTCGACAGGGTCAACGCAGTGGGACAGCATCCAAGAACTAGGGATGACATCAGGAAGAGGTGGAACAACCTACGGGGGAAAGTGCATTCCGTGGTCTCCAGACACCAGATTGCTGCACAGGGGACTGGCGGTGGACCCCCACCTCCTCCCCCACAACTAACAACATGAGAGGAGCAAATCTTGGCAATACTGCATCCTGAGGGCCTTGCAGGAGTAGCAGGAGGACTGGACTCTGGTAAGGCAAATCTTTACTACTTTATCCCCCACCCTACCTGCATGCCATCACATACCCCACCTTTACCCTCACACCCATCACCCCAACAACACACAGATACCCCACCAACACAACGCACACATCCCAAAAACAAGCCCTGCATGTAACACCAATGCATGGACACCCATCACCAAAGCATGTCCAGTACAGATACCCACACAGACCCCAAACCAACTATCACACAAGGACCAAGCCAAGAATGCAAGCACCGGAGTACAGGGTCACTCACCCATTGCACACAATGGCACACACAGATGCAATAATCATGCCTTTACACCCCTACAGGACCCCTACCCAACATCACTGGACAGGAGGTGCCAGACATATCCAGTCCCCCCCACAAAAGAGACCCAAAGTGATGATAGCAGCTCTGCACAACTGGATCAAGATGACCAGCCCGGCCCATCAAGGACCTCGGGACAGTCGGTTCCCCTGACACAGTCACAAGCCACCACAGAGCCTCCCTCCTCAGGAAACACCAGCACAGCACCCACCCAGCGGGCCCATCCCTCTGTCCCCAGGACACGTCAATCAGCAGTGTGTCCACCACTACAGGGAACCCAGGCAACCGCACTAACACAGGACGATCAGGGACCAGGGGGCAGTGGCAGTGGGCACACGGTTCAGGGGACAGAGGCACAGGACAACAGGGAAGCTGGGAGGACTGCTGTGCGACAGACGGCGGACAGGCCCAGGGAACCCACTCTCCACGAGGCACTTTCCAACATCATGGGAGCTTACCATCATTCCCAGGAGACTATGGCAACGGTACTGGCCAAGTTTCAGGAGACCCAGCGGCTGCAGGAGGAACACTACCTTGGGATCAGGGAGGACTTGAAGTCCATTAACAACACCCTGGTCACCATTGCAGGGGTCCTGCAAGACCTTGTCAACACCAGGAGGGACACAGTGGAACAACAAGTGGCCCCTGACACTAGCCTGGACGATAAACAGCCCTCCACCTCTGCCGGCGCTAGTGGACAGGAGGCACCGCCACAGGAACGCGACACTAGCACCCCACCCCCTGCAGATGGAGAACCATCCCGCAAACGGTCCCTGAGATCCAGGAACAAGACAGAGAACATTGCCAAGACCCCGCCAGGAAATGAGACCCCCCTGAATGTCACCCTTCTGTCCCACTTTGTCACCCTGTCCATCCTTCAACTGCCTTTGCTCCACTTCCTATGCCCCTTTGGACAATGCACCTGTGAAACCAATAGACTAGACTCTGCCATGGACATTCCTCTACCATCCCCCAGCCCATTTTACAACCCCCTCCACTTATTAGTACAGAAATAAACACACTTCAATCACAAAACAATCTGGAGTCAGTCTATGCTTTCACAAATGTGTAATTGCAATAACCATGGAATATAGCAATGTCAATTTACTTGTGCACATACCGATGTAACACAGCTGTAGGCTAGGAGTAAATATAGCAGAGGGCACAAAGTGGGACCCACATCTGTGAAATGTAAAGGCAGAGTGACAAGTCAGGGTCCATACACTGAGTGAAAATGACAGACTTATGCTAGCTCCAACAATTGTATGAGATGTGGGAGGCAGTGACATCTTCTTACCTGTGTCTCACTGGAAGTGTATCATGATTATGTTGTTTCGGTTGTCGATCTCCTCTGCCTCCTCTTCTTCACTGTCCACAGGCTTCACAGCTGCCACAAGATCACCAGCTGGACCATCCTCCTACAGAAAAGGCACCTGCCGTCGCAAAGCCATGTTGTGCAGCATACAGCTGGCCACAATGATCTGGCACACCTTCTTTGGTGAGTAGTAGAGGGAACCACCTGTCATATGGAGGCACAGGAATATGGCCTTCAGGAGGCCGAAGGTGCGTTCGATCACCCTCCTAGTTGGCCCATGTGCTTCATTGTAGCATTCCTCTGCCCTTGTCCTGGGATTCCTCACTGGGTTCAGTAGCCATGACAGGTTGGGGTAACCAGAGCCACCTGCAAATATCGAGGGACAACTGTTAGACACACACTAACCCTTAGGGACAACCCCATACCCAGACACCTATTCACACTGTATTGGGTCCTTGGCTTCACCAATTAGCCACACACAGGCCCATATTTATACTTTTTGACGCTAAACTGCGCTAACGCAGTTTAGCGTCAAAAAATTTTGCGCCGTCTAACGCCATTCTGAAGCGCCATGCGGGCGCCGTATTTATGGAATGGCGTTAGACAGCGCAATCAGACCGGCGCTGCCTGGTGTGCGTGGAAAAAAACCACGTAGACCAGGCAGCTCCGGCGTTGTGAAAAAATGACGTTAGGGCGTCTTAAAATGGCGCAAGTCAGGTTGACGCTAAAAAATCGTCGTAACCCGACTTGCGCCATTTTTTTTCGACGCCCATCCCCCATCAACATGACTCCTATCATTGTAAAGATAGGAGTCATGCCCCCTTGCCCAATGGCCATGCCCAGGGGACTTCTGTCCCCTGGGCATGGTCATTGGGCATAGTGGCATGTAGGGGGGCACAAATCAGGCCCCCCTATGCCCAAAAAAATTATTAAAAAAAAAAAAAAAAATACTTACCTGAACTTACCTGAGTGTCCCTGGGGTGGGTCCCTCCGTCCTTGGGTGTCCTCCTGGGGTGGGCAAGGGTGGCAGGGGGGGTCCCTGGGGGCAGGGGAGGGCACTCTGGGCTCATTTTGAGCCCACTTGTCCCTTAACGCCATGCCTGACCCTGGCGTTAAAAAGCGGCGCAAATAGCGCCGTTTTTGGCCACGCCCACTCCCGGGCGTCATTTTTGCCCGGGAGTATAAATACCACATAAAGGCCTGGGAGTCATTTTTTAAGACGGGAACGCCTCCCTTGCATATCATTAACGCAAGGAAGGGGTTCACGCTAAAAAATGACGCCCACTCCGGGCACTTTGGCGCCCGAAGCGTCTAACGCCATAGTATAAATATGGCGTTAGTTTGCGTTAGTTTAGCGTCGAATTTGCGTCGAAAAAAACGACGCAAATTCGGCGCAACCAGAGTATAAATACGGCCCACAGTGCCTCTGGAGTTGCCCCATCACATAAGGGATGCTGCTATTCCTCAAAATGTAAGCGTCATGCACTGAGCCAGGAAACTTGGCATTCACATGGGAGATGTACTGGTCTTCCAAACACAGCATCTGCACATTCATCGAATGGTAGCTCTACCGGTTTCTGTACACCTGTTCACTCCTGCGTGGGGATACTAATGCCACATGTGTCCCATCAATGGCACCAATGATGTTGGGGATATGTCCCAGGGCATAGAAGTCACCTTTCACTGTGGGCAAATCCTCCACCTGAGGGAACACGATGTAGCTGCACATGTGTTTCAGCAGGGCAGACAACACTCTGGACAACACGTTAGAGAACATTGGCTGGGAAATCCCGGATGCAATGGCCACTGTGTTTGAAAGGAACCACTTGCCAGCAAATGGAGTACTGAGACGACCTGCACTAGAGGGGGTATCCCTGTGGGATGGCCGATAGCTGGCATCAGGTCTGGCTCCAACTGGGCACACAGTTCATGGATTGTTGCACGATCAAGTCTGTATGTGACTATTATGTGTCTCTCTTCCATTGTCGACAGGTCCACCTGGGGTCTGTACACCGGAGGATGCCTCATTCTCATCACCTGCCCCAGCAGACGTGCCCTATGGAGGAGAACAGCGAGCAGAGAGTCAGCCAACACTGAGGTATAAAAAAATGTAATTTGCAGAAATGTATTAATCCGCAATGTGCCTGTAACTGTGTGTATTCCAAGCATAGATAGGTGTGACGCAGTTATTATTAATGCCATGTGGCCCCCTGAAATGGCGGCTGCCTGACCTGTAAGGTGGGACAAGGGGATATGAGGTAACTGCGCTGGCGTTGTACACCGTTGCGGTGGGCGGTCGAAGACCGCGGCACAATTCAGTATTGGTTAACATTGGGCCCAATGGGTCAGAGGAGCCAATGACGATGTACGCCGGCGGTGACGGTACGCACCGCCGCGGACGTGACTGCCATTTTCTGTCTGTTCACTCACTTGATACCTGACCTTCAACAGGAGAGGACCTACACTGCAAGTGCTGCTGTGACCTGTGTCTGGAAGCGACGATGGCTCATGTGTCTGGGGAAAGGGCCCCTGCCTTCACTTCGGAGGAGTTGGAGAAACTAGTGGATGGGGTCCTCCCCAAGTACACACAACTGTACGGTCCTCCAGACAAACAGGTGAGTACAATGTAAGCATGCTGAATGGGCAATGCCTGCTTTGAGTGGTGTGGCTGGAAGATACATGGGTGGCTGAGGCCTACATGTGCGGATGGTGAGTTTATGTGCGTCCTGGCATGGGTGGGAACTGGTGGGCAATGAGTATGACGGTCCGGCCGGGTGAGTAATATCTTTTCCCCCTGTACCATTCCTCCAGGTCAACACCCACCAGAAGAACACTATTTGGCGTGCCATCGCCAAGGACGTCCGGACCCTGGGGGTCTACCACAGACGGAGCACCCACTGCCGTAAAAGATGGGAGGACCTGCGCCGCTAGAGCAAGAGGAAGGCAGAGGCCCAGCTGGGGATGGCCTCCCAACGTGGAAGGGATGCCCGTTGCACCATGACCCCCCTGATGTTCCGGATCCTGGCGGTAGCCTATCCGAAGTTGGATGGGCGCTTGAGGGCATCACAGCAGCCACAAGGGGGTGAGTACACTCTCATTCAGCTGACTCTGCGCGAATTACAAGGTGTCTGGGCGGGGAAGGTTGGCAGTGGGTTCCCCTAGGCCACGGCGATCTTGGTAGGCAAGGTCCCTTGTGAGGCAGGATATGTGGCACCCCAACCCCACTAGTGGTTAGAGCCATCTACACCTAGTCAGACTCCTGTGACTTCCAGGTGTGCAGCAATTGGGCTTAGGCCTCGTACCCCTTGGGCAAGTGAAAAATCTAGGAACTATAAGTGCATGGCGTATTGCAGAGGGCTGCTCACTGTCTGTTGTGTCCGCCAACGGTAGTGGTTTTGCATGCACTGAACATGTTTTTCTTCTGTTTCCCCCCCCCCTTTTTGTGCTCTCCCTGGTCTTGTGTGCAATAGCATCATCAGGCGGGGGAGCATTGGCACCGGAGCAGGAGGGAGCTGCATTCCACTTGGCCCTGGAGGGTGAAGCTACGGAGTCTGAAGCCACCAGTGGGACGGAGGGCGAGGGGAGCTCCACGGCGGGGACAGGAGCAGAGACCAGCGACAGCGACTCCTCCTCTGATGGGAGCTCCCTTGCGGTGGCGGGCCCCTCTGTGCCCACCGCATCAACAGGTACAGCCGCCACCCCCCCTACCAGCACCGCCCTCCCAGCAGCCCCTCAGAGTGTGTCCCGTGCCCGCTCATCCAGGAGGGTGGGCATCTCCTTTGCCCCAGGTACCTCAGGCACTGCCCCAGTCAACCCTGCTGCCCTCAGTGAGAAGGCTATTGACCTCCTGAGATCCCTCACTGTTGGGCAGTCTACCATTGTGAATGCCATCCAGGGTGTTGAGAGGCATTTGCAACAAACAAATGCATACCTGGAGGGCATTCATTCTGGCCAGGCAGCCCAACAGAGAGCATTTCAGGCTCTGGCCTCAGCACTGATGGCAGCCATTGTCCCAGTGTCCAGCCTCCCCCCTCCAACCTCCTCCACCCAGACCCAATCCTCTGCAACTCAGCCTATCCCAAGCACACCATCAGACCAGCATGCACACACATCAACACACAAGAGTGGCTCAGGCAAACATAAGCACCACACATCCCACATGCACTCACACAAGCAACATACCCATGCACACATACCAACATCCACTTCCTCCACTGTGTCCTCCTCCTCCACGTCTCCCTCCTCCCTCCCAGTCTCATCTCCACTCACACCTGCATGCACTACATCCTCAGCCACTACCTCCATCACCAGCACGCCCATCACCACACACCGCTCACGTGCACTCACCACCCCCACTACCATTCACTCATCCCCTGTGTCCTCTCCCAGTGTGTCTGTGAGCCCTCCTCCCAAAGTACACAAACTCAGGCACACACCCACCCAACAGCCATTCACCTCACAACAGCCTCCAGCCCATGCACCTTCACCCAAATTCAGCAGACGTACACCTCCTATAACCACTACCTCTTCCTCCACTCCCAAACCCCCTCCATCTACCCGTCCCAGTGCGTCTAAAAAACTTTTCCTGGCTAACATTGACCTCTTCCCTACACCTCCCCCCCCCGTCCTTCCCCTAGGACCAGGCTTTCCAGGTCCCAGCCCAGCACCTCAGCCACCACATCCCCAGGCACAGTGGTGCCAGCAACTGCGGGGTCATGGACTGCGCCAACCATCATGGCTGCCAGTGTGCCACGTAGCGAGGGCAAGGACATTCCGCCACCTGCCAAGGTGAAAAAGGTGCCCACATCCCGGAGGGAGAAGCCGAAACCACCAGCCACCAAGGGGTCAGTGAAAACGAAAGGGGATAGTGGCAAGACAACTGCGACACCATCAAAGGTGGGGAAGGGCCAAAAACAGAAGGGCAGGTCAGGAGAGGGCATGGTGGCACAGACTAAGGGACCAGTGTCATACCTTCTGTCCACGTCCACGCCAACCTGTACGGCGGTGAACACCGCCACCTGCACCGCCTCCGACACGTCTAAAGCCGCTGCGACAGTCCCCAGCCTCTTTCCCGGTGGGCAGCCGTCCGAGGCTGCAGGAGACATCCTGCTTTCTCCCTCAGCAGGTGCTGACACATGCCCCGCCACCACAGACCCCGCCGCCTGCATCGCTGCCACAGACCCCGCTGCCAGCACCGCCACCACAGACCCCGCAGCCAGCACCACCGCCACAGACCCCGCCGCCAGCACCGCCACCACAGACCCCACCGCCACGACAGACACCGCCTCAAGCACCGCCAGCGGCCCCGCGACATCCTCGGACTGTGGCACCACCGCTGACATGCCTACCATCCCCAGTGGTCAGTCGTCCGAGGCTGGTGGTGAGTTCCAGGACACTGGGCAGCTTCCATGAAGCATTACTGTCATCACTGTTGGCACCTGCAGGTGGAATGCGAAGCTGCAGCAGTGTGGGGTATTTCGCTGCCTCCATGGCGTATCATGCTACCTGTACCTCTGCAATCTTGTGGCACACACACCCAGGTGAAGGAATTGTACCGGCCACACTGCATGTGGCGCACTCTGAGCACCATGCCCCCTCCAGAACCAGTAGAGAGATACATCCACTACCTCAGTCCTTGGCAGGATGAAGCACTCTGGGCACCAGGCCCCCTCCAGAACCAGTGGAGAGATACATCCACTACCTCAGTCCTTGGCAGGATGAAGCACTCTGGGCACCATGCCCCCTCCAGAACCAGTGGAGAATGACATCCACTTGAGAGATTGTGGCTTTGAACTCCCCAGGATAAAGCAGTGGGCAAACCACCCACTTGAGAGACTTGAGAGACTGTGGCTTTGCACTCCCCAGGATAAAGCAGTGGGCAAAAGGCCCACTTGAGATACTTGAGAGACTGTGGCTTTGCACTCCCCAGGATAAAGCAGTGGGCAACCCACCTACTGGAGAGACTTGAGAGACTGTGGCTGTGCACTCCCCAGGACAAAGCAGTGGGCAAACCACCCACTTGAGAGACTTGAGAGACTGTGGCTGTGCACTCCCCAGGACAAAGCAGTGGGCAAACCACCCACTTGAGAGACTTGAGAGACTGTGGCTTTGCACTCCCCAGGATACAGCAATGGGCATGGAGCCCCCTCGTGCAGCAGTGGTGTCATGCGTTCATTTGGCTGAGGTGCCCCCCTCCCCCTCTCCCTAAGGTGCCTGTTTCATTTCGATCTAATGCCCCTCCAGTGTTCTCTCCGTTTCCAGTCAGGTATCATGTGTGGGCTTCGCCCATGCATTATGGGCCCAGTGGTCCACGGACAATGATTGGTGCACTGTCCTGACTTGTGTAGTTGGTGTACATAATTGTATTTACTGGATTTTGAACTTTGATAATGAGATTTCATATGATTAGATCCGTTCAAATCATTTCCTTTACTCCTCGCGTTCTTCCGGGGAGGGGGGGGTCAGTGTATGTGTACTGTTGCTGCATGTATTTGTGTGTTGTGGGTGGGGGTGGGGGTGGGGGTGTTGCGTGTTGTGTGTGTGTGTCACTCTCTTCTCCCTCCCCCCTCCCCTGTGTTCTAGGTGCAGTACTCACCGTGGTCGTCGCCGCCGTCTTTGGTGCTCCTCATAGAAGAGAAGGAAGACCAGCATCGGCAGTATCTGCAATTTGGGCTCCATGGTGTCCTGGTTCCTGCTGGGGTGTGGAGAGGTGAGTGTTTTCCCTTCTGTGTACTGTTTCCGCTGTGTTTTTGTTTGCGTTGTTTCCGCTCCGGAAAATGATAGGCATCTTGTGATAGGGTGGGCGGTACATTGTCTTCTGCCTGTCTGTTGGCAGTGACCGCCGCGGTCGGAGTGTTAAAGTGGCTGTCTATGTTGGCGGTTTCCACCATGGTCATGATTCCATTTTTCTTTCCGCCGGCCTGTTTGTGGTATTACCGCCGTTTTAACACCGACCGCCAGGGTTGTAATGAGGGCCTTAGTTACTTACCTGTAACTTTAGTTCTCCAGTATTGGAATCTTTCATAGATTTATATGCGACCCGCCTGCCTCCCCGGAGAAGCTCACCTTCACCTTTCTTTTGTCTTGTATATCCTATACGCACTGGTACTTAGAAAATCTGAGGTGCTGGAGCTTCTCTCAGGTTCTAGATGGTGGTGTTGCCTAGTTGGTGGACCCTGAAGTTTGGTCCTTTTTCTTAAAATTACTCTGATAGAGTGCTAAATTGAGAGGCCTAAGGGCCTTTAGGTTTAAACATATGTTAATACTACTTAAGTATACTGGGGGCTCCCATCTCGAAGACGGGGAATGATTCAAGCATGTGAATCTATGAAAGATTCCAATACTGGAGAGCTAAGGTTACAGGTAAGTAACTAATTTTCTTCTTTAGAATTGATCCACCTCCTGACTGTCTTGTCTGTAATTTGAAAATCTCTTGCTCTTCCACCTTCTTCTAATGTTGCTCCAGATAGAGAGAGCAAGCAGATGATCTCAGTGTATTCACATTAGATCTCTCTGGGACTCTTTATAAGGGGTTACTAAAAAACTGGCAAGAGATGACAGACACCAGGTCATTCTGATGTCCAACCAAGTTATCAACACTGTGGCTGATTTCTGAGGTTTGTCTACTCATGGATCCTGTCACAGAATTTATCTTAGGAGCAGGGTTCTCAAGCTTTCATTTTCACACCGTTCACTTTTCAGTTTGCATGCAGGTGATGAGATGGCAAAGATGAAATCAAAAATGGGAACTTTAAGGGCCATAAGTCTTGGGAAGAAGAAGGAATACAAGAAACACTGTAAGCCTTTTGGTAAGCAGTATTTCTCAGAGAGAGTTCAATTCCTTCAATTGCAACCGCAACAGCAGCAATAACGAAGGCAGCCTTTCTACGAGAGCAAACCTTTGAAAGGCTGAGGAGGCCAGCATACCTAAGCAGCCACATGGAAGCCTCCCAAAACAAATGAGACCTTACTTCCCTCTTCCCCATAAGTCACTCTGCTAAGGGGGAAGCATCACAAAATTTCTACACAAGAGGCAGAATATAACAGGAAACAAATGGGTCTTGAATATTGTTTAGAATAAATGCTTGCTCAAGTTCAAGTCTCCTCCACCTACTGTACTACAAAATACATCTTTCCAACATCATTGAGATTAGATTTGAAAGAAAGTGAACACCTTCCTTAAAAGGCTTGCTTTGGACAATCCCCCCCCCCCTCCTATGAAAACATGTAAAACATGAAATTACATTTATTCCTGTTAGTTCTGGGTGCAAAGTAAAGGACTGAAGTAAGAATTTAGATTGTTTCCTGACCTAAGACTAATGTATAAAGAAAGGTTCAGAATGTAGGTTTACACAAGATTTACCCCCAGTTACATCAAGGGGATTTAATGTGTGCAATAGATCTGCATGATGCTTACTTCCACATTCCAATCATAAAGAATAAAAAAAGTCTAACATTTGTGGTAGGAAAAATTTGGTACCAATTCAGAGTTCTACCTTTCTTGCTCAGGTTGAATTATTGCACTTTTTCGAAGTGCATGGCATTAGTGACTGCTTAACTCCGAATGTTAAAGATCTTTGTTTACCCATTCCTAGACAATTGATTAATAAAAGCATGATCTGCACACCTAATAATGAAGCATTTCTGACAGGCTTGCAAAGTCGAAGGTTAAGAATCAATTTTCAGAAGTCAGCAGTTATCCCAGAGCTCGATTCACTACTTGGGGGTGACATTAGACACCAAAGGCACAAAACTGTATTCTTTTGGGGGAGAGAGACTTTCCTATCTGACAAAAATGTTGCTATGTGAAGCAGACATTCCATCCAGCTACTCGTCAGATTTCTTCATGACTAGGATCAATGTTGTCATGCATCTTTCTATCTCCAAAGG
The DNA here is from genome assembly GCF_031143425.1 of Pleurodeles waltl. Taxonomy (NCBI): domain Eukaryota; kingdom Metazoa; phylum Chordata; class Amphibia; order Caudata; family Salamandridae; genus Pleurodeles; species Pleurodeles waltl. The sequence goes on from NC_090442.1 coordinate 984,467,110, forward strand.
CCAGTCTCCGCATGAGATTGTTACAGCAATGCCCAGAAGATCAATGGTACTTGAAATCTGGAAGCTGGGACAAGGAGTAAATGTTATCCCAAGAAGCGCTCTAATCATTTCCTTGGTGGTATCAAGCAATCAACCTTCAGGAGGGAATCCCTTTCCATCAGGACATTCCATCGCAGACCATAGTAACAGATCGGCTACTGCTAAGACTGGATGTTCATATGGACCATCTGCAGATACATGAAACATTGTCAGAGGTGGAGAAGTACTAGCATATTAGCCTGTTGGAGTCAAGATCCATCTAGCTCTGAAATCATTTTTCCCATCATTCAGAACCAGTACTCTTCTTGGTAAAATAGACAGTATAAACACAATGTTCTAGCTGAACAAGCAGATGGGATCACACTCAAGACCATTGACCCTGGAAACTCAAACAAACTTGAAAACATCTTTGGCAAAAGATCTGAGTATTAAAACATTTCACCTCCTGGGGTGTCAGAATGAACAAGTTGATACTCTCTGTTGCCTAATGCAGAAAAAATCATGACTGGATCCTCAACAAAAAAGTATTGCAAGGCATCTCCAGAGAATGGGGCTATAATAAATAGACTTATTTGCAGATGCAAACAACAAAAAATGACCAAACGTCATCTCATAAGCTTACCAACCAGGGTCCATGAAGAATACCTTTTTGGTCAGCTGGTCAGAGAAATTTCTCTATACCTTTCTCCCATCCTACTGATTCCATCAGTGTTGATCAAGCTGCCGATTTCCAGAGCAAGAATGATACTTGTTGCCCCAGAATGGTCATGGCAATGATGGTTCACAGTTCGTCCTATCAAAGATCACAAATAAAGCTTATGTGTAGACCCGATCTTCTCTACATGTTTGGGGGCCAGGTCCTACATCTCACTTTATCACCATTGTACTTAGCAGTTTGGCTCCTGAATTTTTGCAGTACGGACATTGAGATTTTTTGTAAGAATTGATATTTTGAAAGAGGCAACAAGACCTTCCGCTACAGTGTTATGTGCATTACAGTAGCAGAGATTCTGCATCTGGTGAAAATAGAATAACTATAACCTTATGCGATGCCTAGAGGAGATGGTTATACCATATCTTTTACATTTGGCAATGTCTGACCTTTCTTTTACATCTCAAAGATGCACATTTCAGCAGTCACTGCATATAGAAAATGTCCTCCTCAAACCTCTTTGTTTAAAATACAGTAGGAAGACAGATTTCTTAGAAGAAATCAGACAGATTTTCCCTCCTACCTGGGCTCCGTCTCCACTGTGGAAAGTGAATATTACACTATTAAAATTGAATGGTTAACGTTTTCACCCAACCTCTGCCGCATCTGTCATTGAAGACAACTTTCCTGGTGGCTATCACTTCTGTGCGCAGTCATTGAAATCCCGTTCCTGTGCCACACAAACTTTTTTTTATATATTGATTTGTAACATAGTAACAACAAACAGTCGCATCGGTGGGGTGTAGCACAGATGGATACATAGGAAATCATTCAGAGCGGGAAAACATTATCTTGTTGGTAAAATATAGGTGCAATGTGGTGCGAGGGCACTGTAGCATAGTACACAGGCAGTTCTGCATGTTTCAAATATATGCTAAGGATAAGTGAAGGAGAACAACAATGCATAGATCAAGAAAAGGAATAAGTATTTACACAGTGCGAGCTATTATTATATGTGTCAGTACCAAAGGGTGCGGATGACCCAGTGAAAAAGAAAAGGTAAAAGCAAGTGTTAGTGGCGCCGTCCACAGTGATCTGATTATGAGCTCCAACTCAACTGGTTGGTGCTCATGTTTCAAACAAACTATATGCAGTCTTTAGCATAGAATTGTAATGGAAACCCATCCTAGATTTCTTGTAAAGGTGGTATTAGATTTTGATGTGAATCAAATAATTTCCTTGCACGCATTCTTCCCAAACATTGCCAACCCAGCAGAAAGAGCTGTTATCTCACTAGATAAGAGTACTGAATCTAGATAAAAGAGAAGATCTCTCATTCTGACCATCTATTTTTAAATTCTGGCCCAGTGTGAATTGGTCTTTCCACGTCAAATCTGTGCCTTTCTAGGTGGATGGGTTCTTGTACTACATTTTATGACTAGATCGCAAACAAGTCAGTCCCTGGTAAGTCTGGGGCACATTCAGCTAGGAGAAAAGCAGAAAAGAAATGTGCCCAGTCCTGAGATTTGTAAAGATGGAGATCCATATACGCCAGACATTGTTTTGGATTCAGAGGTGTCAGTAGATGCCTAAGTAGGCCCAAACTTTTTTGAAGAACCTTTTTGTGGTGACTTTGAGGGCTGTTTGCATAATTTAGCAGGATGAGCTTGCTAATATATTGAGTGTCTGTGACTGTTGATGAGGATCTCCTGGAAGAAAAGCAAATGCTTCTTACCTGTAATCCTTGTTATCTTTCAGGTGAATCCTCATCAAAGTCATAAGCAACCCTTCCTTTTCACCCAGGATCATATTGCTGTAAAAATGGACTGACCGGGTTGTCCCCTCTGGGCCGGTTAGGTCACTGGAGGAAGTGTGAGGCAATTGAAAGCACTCTGTGAGTGTGTCTCCTGTTCACAGTGCCCTGCATTCCCTTCATTTAGGTCGAGCTTGGCAGCGGGCAGCTCTGTCTGCAAGATGTATTGTATTGAAAATGGGCTTTTAACCAAGCCTACTGTTGCCGTTTGTTCTTTGTTGTGCTTGTCTGAAATTATTCATTTTTATTGATGCATTTTGCCTATGGCCCTCCTTTGTGTGCTAAGCTCCCTCCCAGGGGATTTCACTTAGAGAACATTTTTGGTTGGCCATCACACTACTTCACGCTTCCTCCTCTTACAGCATGTGATGACCCGTATTCCGTTCTGGTTTCGGTTTTGCTTCTAACTCCAGCACTGCCGGAGAAAGAGCAGTTTGGGATAAAAGGCAAAATCGAATTGTAAAAGCTGCTATTTACAGTGCTTTGACACAGCAGAGGCGTGACTTAAAGCACTACAGAAAAAAAGTACTTTGTTCTAACTCACCAAAAAGAATTATTTTCTTAAATATATACACTTAGGTCAACCATGTATTGTATAGTTACCAATAGCGATGATGTGTGGTGCTGTAGAAAACTGTGATTAATAATTATAAGAATAAAGAATCTTTTAAGAGGCCGGTTCCTTAAATAACATCTTCATTCATTCAGTCATTCGTTGCCTTTAACTTTCACTTTCTTGGATGCCAGGGGTTCAGCATTGCTCTCTCTAGCTTTCGACCCTCTGCATGCTCCTCTCTGAGAAATCAGATTTTGTGATGTTTCCCGTTGCGTTAAACGGATTCTCGTATACTGACATTTTACAGAGCAAGAAATGGCAAGGGGATGTTAAAAGGGGGCGCTCAACGAACAAAGCAGTTTGGCATTCTTCTCCAAAAGTAATTAATTAAATTGCAATTAAATGCATTAGCCATGCTGGTCATCGCCGCCTGTCAGCGATGCCACTGCAACACCCCCAGAGGAAAAAATCCCAGTGAGGGGAACCCTGGCGAGAAAGGACACCGGCGCAGGGACTGGGTTGGTGCATTGACTGAGTGGAATTAATCCATTCTTGGCATAGAGAGATGCTTCCATAGGTGCTGGAAGTAGAAGTGCATGGTGCTGCCTCACCTCCAAACCAAGAACCGCCAAAGCCAATAGGTGCTGTGAGTATGGCCCTATGCAGTGAGTGTGGTGAATACCCCTTGGCGCACAGGTTCGACTTAAGCCCCAACTTCCATTCCCAAAAGATTAACTTCTGATTTCATTTGACATCCTCTGTGTTTTTAGTCTGCCAAAAAAAAGCAAAATTTCCTAAATCACCAGGACACTGCAGGGTGGGAAAAAGGCAGTCCCACTCCAGCACCGCCAGTCCGCCAAAAACCCTCCGATCATATTACGATCCACAAATCACGATAGCGGTTCTACCATGGAGGAAAACCATTAGCGGTGCGAACTTCAGACTGTCGGCGGTCACCACAGTCATACACCACACCATATTGGATAGTTTGAAAACCCACACCTGACACACTTATAAACTGCATTATATAACACAACCCTACACAACCCACAATCCTTTGCCACCAGAACGCCACACACAACCAGATATAAGCCAAAAATGTAAAAATATACCAAAACATACAATAGGCACCCCTACACATTTCACTCAGCACTCATCGTACACCGGCACAACATACAATGTAGTATGCCACACAATATACAACAACCGTCATCCACTCACATCACAGCACCCACACCTCATCACCAATTGTTTATTTTTCTCCATTTTTCACTACCTCACGGTCCCGTCCACCACTACTAACACTGCCCCTCTGGAAGAAGGCCCCAGTGAGGAAAACACCCCTAGATGTTTGGACACTGAGGATGAAACTAGCCCATCAGGGACACCTTGTCAGTCAACACTGTGAGCCTCATCCTGCCCACATCCACTCCTCCCAGCCTTGTTGCATTCACATCACAGGCAACCATTCGCCCCCAAACCTGTGTCCCAAGGACACTGTCTTCCATCGTGTGCCACCCAGTACAGGTACCCGAGTCTCCTGTTGTCACCCCAGACAACGATGAACCTGTCACCAGTGGGAGTGGGAACACTGTGGCAGAGGCTCAGGCATGTGGGGGTAGGGTGCATGGGGGTTGAGGGCCAGGGGATGGGGGCTTAAAGGAACACAGCTGGCCAGGACACTATCTCCCAAGTCTTGGGAGCCTACCAACATTCCCAAGGCATGATGGGCCAGGTACTGACCATGATGGGGGACATCAGACAGCTGCAGAGTGACAACCACCAGGAAGCTATTCAGCAGTGACAAGGCCAAAATGCCATCCTGGCTCCCATTGCTGGGGTGCTGAGAGACATGAATACCACCCGAGTAGCTTTTGTACTGAACATCAGACTTCTTCTACTAGAAATGAAACATCAGGCCCTTCTACATCTGTGGCAGCTAGTAGAATTGAGGCCCTGCCAGCGGAAGGGAATGCCTCCTACACTTCACCCTCTGTGGCTGAAGAACCCCCCTGCAAATGTGGACACCCACCCAGACATCCTGGAGGGGCAGATACCAAAACCAAAACCGCTGCCAGGAAGTGAACTTCTACTGATTGGTTCTCCTTGCGTGCCACAGATACACCCTGTTGACTGTTCTGAATCCTATCTCCATTTCCCTATGGTACAAGTGTCGTGTAGGCTCTCATTATTCTAATGAGACTACTGAATATTGAGCAGCAGAATCACCCGCGGTGTGGGAGACTAAGGCGGTCATTACAACATTGGCGGTAAAAGCCGCTTACCGCCGTGCAGAAGACCGCCAAGACACCGCCGCAGCCGTGGAATTCCGCCACAGCCATTATGACCCACTTCTCGAAATCCGCCAAAAATCAGACACCCACACAAGTCCGCCATACCAAAGGTCAGTGATAAACTGGTGAAAACAAAACCTCCACCGTCACGCCAACAGAAATACGCCCACACTATCACAACACACTAATCCACGCGGCGGTCTTTCATCCGTGGTATTCCATTGGCAGTACACACCGCCGCGCTCAAAATACACACACTTCTACAAAACACAGCCACATTGGACAATTCAAAATACACACACCTGATACACGTACACACACCACTCCCACACACCCAATACAATATAAAACACACACCCACATCACCCACAATCCCCTATGACAAAAATCACAGAGAGAAAGCCAGAGAGAGACACCACCATCCACAAACTAGCATCCACAGGCACTCAACACCATCACCCAAACAACTTCCACGCACCTCACACAACACACCATTACATATCACCACACTTATCACCACACACACCACCCCACACATCACCTACACCACCCCATGGCACGGCAAAGACACCCCAGGTTCTCGGAGGAGGAGCTCAGGGTCATGGTGGAGGAAATCGCCCGGGTAGAGCCACAGCTATTTGGAGCACAGGTGCAGCACACATCAATTGCAAGGAAGATGGAGCTATGGCGAAGAATAGTCGACAGGGTCAACGCAGTGGGACAGCACCCAAGAAATCTGGACGACATCAGGAAGAGGTGGAACGACCTACGGGGGAAGGTGCGTTCCGTGGTCTCCAGACACCACCTGGCGGTACAGCGGACTGTCAGCGGACCCCCACCTCCTCACCCACAACTAACAACATGGGAGGAGCAGGTCTTGGCGATTCTGCATCCTGAGGGCCTCGCAGGAGTCGGTGGAGGAATGGACTCTGGTAAGTCAAACCTTTAACTACCATATCCCCCACCCTACCTGCATGCTATCACAGACCCCCACCCTCGCCCCCCTCCCCTATCACTCCAACTCCTCACAAATGTACTAATATCACAAACCACACATCCCATCACCAAGCCCTGCATGCAACAACAAGGCATGGACACCCATCACTAAAGCATGCCCACTGCACATACCCATACAACCCCCTAAACCTTCATCACACAAGCCCCCACACAGGAATGCTAGCACTAGGGTACACGTTCACCCACCCATTGCACACCATGACACACACAGATGCAATAATCATGCTTTTACACCCCTGCAGGACCACTACCCAACGTCACCAGACAGGAGGGTCCAGACATCTCCACCCCACCCACAGAAGAGGCCCACAGTGATGACGGCAGCTCTGTCCAACTGGATCCAGATGACCAGCCCGGACCATCGTGGGCCTCGGGACAGTTGGTTCCCCTCACACAGGCACAGGCCACCACATACCTCCCACCCTCTGGTAACACCAGCACAGCACCCACCCAGCGGGCCCATACCTCCGTCCCTAGGACACGTCAATCAGCTGTGTGTCCACCACTACAGGGAACCCAGGATAACCCACCACCTCAACAACAACAGGGACCTGGGGGCAGTGGCAGTGGGCACACAGTCCAGGGGACGGAGGCCCTGGAACACAGGGGAACTGGGAGGGCTGCTGTGCGACAGGGGGCGGACAGGCCAAGGGAACCCACTCTCCACGAGGCCCTCTCCTCCATCATGGGAGCCTACCACCACTCCCAGGAGACAATGGCAATGGTCCTGGCCAAGTTTCAGGAGACCCAGCGCATGCAGGACCATCAGCTCCACCGTGGCACCATCGTAGGGGTGCTGAAGGAAATACTTAACACCAGGAGGGACACTGTGGCCACTCCAAGGGGCCCCTGACACTAGCATGGACGATGAACTGCCCACCACCTCCACCGGCACTAATGGACAGGAGGCACCCCCACAGGACCACCACACCAGCATCCCACCCCCTGCAGATGGAGAACCACCCCGCAAGCGGTCCCTGAGATCCAGGAACAAGACAGAGCACGATGCCAAGACTCCCACCAAGAAATGAGACCACCCTGATTGTCAGACCACTGTCCCACTTTGTCACCCTGTCTATATTGGAACTGCCCCAGCTCCACTTCCTATGCCCATATGGGCAGTGCACCTGTGAGACTAATAGACTGGACTCTGCCATGGACACTCCTCCACCATCACCCCTCACCATTTAACTTCCCCCACCAATATTTTGTATGTAAATAAACACACCTAAAGCACCAAAAGATCTGGAGTCTGTCTGTGATTTAGAAATAGTGTATTTGGAATTACAGTGACAAAATTTCCAGGAAATAGTAATGTCAACATACCAATATCAGACAGCTCTAGTCCATGAGGAATCTAAGCAGATGACACACGTTGGAAACCACACCTGTGAAACCGTAAGGGAAAATGAGAACTCAGTGACCATACACTGGGTGAAATCGACAGACAGGATAGAGGTAAAAGTGTAAAAGTACTTGTAGTAGGCAGGAATGTATTCTCACCTGTGTGTCACTGGAAATATTGCTGGATGACTGAGTCCCTGTTGTGAATGTCTTCTTCCTCTGCTTCTTCCTCATCACTATCCACAGGCTCCACAGCTGCCACAAGACCGCCATCTGGACCATCCTCCTGCAGAAAAGGCACCTGTCGTCGCAAAGCCAAGTTGTGAAGCATACAGCAGGCCACGATGATCTGGCACACCTTCTTTGGTGAGTAGAATAGGGATCCACCTGTCATATGGAGGCATCTGAACCTGGCCTTCAGGAGGCCGAAGGTCCGCTCGATCACCCTCCTAGTCCGCCCATGGGCCTCATTGTAGCGTTCCTCTGCCCTGGTCCTGGGATTCCTCACTGGGGTCAGTAGCCATGACAGGTTGGGGTAACCAGAGTCCCCTAATAGCCACACCCGGTGCCTCTGGATTTGAGCCATCCCATAAGGGATGCTGCTATTCCGCAGGATGTAGGCGTCATGCACAGAGCCAGGGAACATAGCATTTACCTGGGAGATGCACTGGTCTGCCAAACATACCATCTGTACATTCATGGAATGATAACTCTTCTGGTTCCTGTACACCTGTTCACTCCTGTGGGGGGGGACCAAAGCTACATGGGTCCCATCAATGGCACCTATGATGTTGGGGATATGTCCCATGGCATAGAAGTCACCTTTCACTGTAGGCAAGTCCTCCACCTGAAGGAAAACGATATAGCTCTGCATGTGTTTCAGCAGGGCAGACAACACTCTGGACAACACGTTGGAAAACATAGGCTGGGACATCCCTGATGCCATGGCTACAGTTGTTTGAAAAGACCCACTTGCAAGGAAATGGAGCACTGATAGCACCTGCACTTGAGGGGGGATTCCTGTGGGATGGTGGATTGCTGACATCAGGTCAGGCTCCAACTGTGTACACAGTTCTTGGATTGTGGCACGGTCAACCCTGTAGGTAATGATCAAACTTCTTTCCTCCATTATCGACAGGTCCACCAGCGGTCGGTACACCGGAGGATGCCGCCATCTCCTCACATGTCCAAGCGGACGGTGCCTATGAAGGACAACAGCGAGCACAGAGTCAAACAACTCAGAGGTATGTACCCACAGTCTACACATAACACCATTCATACAGAACATGTGGCCTGTATGTGTGTTGTGAGACTAGGCCTAGGTATGTGTGACACAGTTGGTAATTAGGCCATGTGGGCCCCTAAAATGGCGGCTGCCTGACCTGTAAAGTGGGACAATGGGATGTGAGGTAACTGCGCTGGCGTTGTACACCGTCGCGGTAGGCCGTCAAAGACCGCAGCGCAATGCTGCATTGGTTAACATTGGACCCTATGGGTCCCAGGAGCCAATGACGATGTACGCCGGCGGTGGTGCTACGCACCGCCGCGGACGTGACCGCCATTTTCTGACTGTTGAATCACTCGATACCTGATCTTCGACAGGAGAGGACCTACACTGCAAGTGCTGCTGTGACCTCGGTCTGGAAGAGACAATGGCTCGTGCGTCTAGGGGAAGGGCCCCTGCATTCACTGCAGAGGAGTTGGAGAAGCTCGTCGACGGGGTCTTCCCCCAGGACACGCTACTCTACGGTCCTCCAGACCAACAGGTAAGTACACAGGGAGCATGTTGTATGGGCTATGCCTGTGTGGAGAGGGCTGGTTGTAAGAAGGAAGGGGGCACAGTTCTGCGTGCATGAAAGACTGTGAATGCATGTGCCACATGGCAAGAGTACGGATGTGGGCCACTCACTTTGACGGTGCAGTTGGTAATGACTTTTCTTCTTCCCCTGTACATTTCATGTAGGTCAGCGCCCACCAGAAGAAGGATATTTGGCGTGCCATCGCCAAGGACGTCTGGACCCTGGGGGTCCACCACAGACGGAGCACCCACTGCCGGAAAAGATAGGAGGACATTCGCCACTGGAGCAAGAAAACGGCGGAGGCTCAGCTGGGGATGGCCTCCCAACGTGGGAGGGGTGCCCGTCGAACCATGGCCCCCCTGATGTTCCGGATCCTGGTGGTGGCCTACCCGCAGTTGGATGGGCGCTTGAGGGCATCACAGCAGACACAAGGGGGTGAGTACACTATCATTCAGCGGACTTTGCACGCAATGAAGGTGTCTGGGTGGGGGAGGAGGGCTGTGGGTTCCCCTAGGCCAGGGCGAGTTCCATAGGCTAAGCCCATTCGTAAGGCATGGCCCTGTGGCCCCCCAGCCCACCTCTGTAGAGTGCCAAGTACAGGTATTCATGCCCCTGTGTCATCTATGTGTGCAGATGTCGTCCATAGCCTTGTAGGCCATTTCCCAGGAATTGCACTGTAGAGCCCAACAGCGCGACGTAGTGCAGGGGGCTGCTGTGTCTGTATTGACCGCCAAAGGTAGCGGTAAGCAATGCACTCAACCTGTCTTTCTTCTCTCGCCCCACCCCCTTTTTGTGGTCTCCCTGTTCTTGTGTGCATTTGCATCATCAGGCGGAGGTACAGTGGCACCGGAGCACGAGGGAGCTGCATCCCACATGGGCATGGAGGCCCACACTACGGACTCAGAATACACCAGTGAGACGGAGGGCGAGGGGAGCACCACGGCGGTCACAGGATCTGCAACCAGCGACACAGACTCATCCTCCGATGGGAGCTCCCTTGTGGTGGCGGCAACATCTGTGCCCCCCACTTCTACAGGTACAGCCGCCACCCCCCCTACCAGCACCGCCCTCCCAGCAGCCCCTCTGCCTTCGCCCCGTGCCCGCTCACCCAGGAGGGTGGGCATCACCTTCGCCCCAGGCACCTCAGCCCCTGCCCCCGTCACCTCTGCTGCCCTCAGTGAGGAGGCCGTTGACCTCCTCAGGTCCCTCACTGTTGGGCAGTCTACCATTTTGAATGCCATCCAGGGTGTAGAAAGGGAGTTGCAACACACAAATGCATTCCTGGAGGGCATTCATTCTGGTCAGGCTGCCCTTCATCGAACCGTTCAGACTCAGCCCTGATGGCAGCCATTGTCCCTGTGTCTAGCCTCCCCCCTCCAACTTCCTCCACCCAGACCCAATCCCCTGTACCTCTGCCTATCCCAAGTACACCATCAGACCAGCCTGCACACACCTCAACACACAAGGGAAGCTCAGGCAAACATAAGCACCACACATCCCACAGGCACTCACGCAAGCATCAAACACATACAGACACACCAACATCCACTGCCTCCACTGTGTCCCCCTCCTCCTCGTCTCCCTCCTCCCTCCCAGTCTCGTCTACACTCACACCTGCATGCACTACCACTACAGCCACTACGTCCCGCACCAGCACACCCACCACCACACCCCGCTCACGTGCACTCACCACCCCCACTACCATTTACACATCCCCTGTGTCCTCTCCCAGTGTGTCTGTGACGCCCCCTCTGAAGATACACAAACGCAGGCACACACCCACCCAACAGCCATCCACCTCACAACAGCCTCCAGACCATGCACCTGCACCCAAATCCACGAAAGTTACACCTCCTACAACCACCACCTCTTCCTCCATTCCCAAACCCCCTCCAGCTACCCGTCCCAGTGTCTCCCAAAAACTTTTCCTGTCCACCCTTAACCTATTTACCACCACCCCTCCTCCGTCAAACTCATAGGTCCCGTAATAGCAACTCAGCCAAAAAATCTCCGGGACCAGTGGTGCCTGTTGTTACAGGTATGTGGAGTGCACCGGCCACCAGGGCAGCCAGTGTGGTACGGAGCCACAGCATAGCCAGTCCTCCCCCTGTGAAGCACCAGAAGTTGAACAGTGCCCGGCGGGAGAGGGGGAAGACTCCAGCCAGCCAAGCCGCTAACAGGGGTCCCGGGGGGAGTGTGGACTCAGCTGTGACTCCTCCCAAGGTGAGGAAGGGGCAGAAGAAATCTCCAAAGTCTGGGAGGAGCAGCACGGCGGAGAAGACCGCCATCATCCCCGCTGCCCAGGAGGCCACCTCCAGCCCCATCCCCGCTGCCCAGGAGGCCACCGCCAGCCCCATCATCACTGCCCAGGAGGCCACCGCCAGCCCTATCGTCACTGCCAAGGAGGCCACCACCAGCCCCATCCCCGCTGCCCAGGAGGCCACCGCCAGCCCCATCGTCACTGCCCAGGAGGCCACCGCCAGCCCCATCGTCACTGCCCAGGAGGCCACCACCAGCCCCATCGTGACTGCACATGAGGGCCCCGCAAGCCACAGCCCAGCTGGCCAGGAGGGCCCGCAAGCCACAGCTCAGCTGACCCATGAAGGACCGCCAGCCACAGCCCAGCTGGGCAGTGATGGACCGCTTTGGCAAGGACCGATGAACAGGTCAGAAACTGGCAACTCAAGCACCGCTGAACAGGCCAAGGACCGCTGCACAGGGCAAAGACTGCCATGGCAAGGACCGCTGAACAAGGCAAAGTCCGCCATGGAAAGCACCGCTGAACAGGTCAGACACTGGCAACTCAAGCACCGCTGCACAGGCCAAGGACCGCTGAACAGAGCAAAGACCGCCATGGCAAGGACCGCTGAAAAGGGCAAAGACCGCCATGGCAAGGACCGCTGAACAGGGCAAAGACCGCCATGGAAAGCACCGCTAGCCCATTTGCGGCAGGCGCTGTGACGCAGCTGGGACCGTCATGGGGTGAGTGCTGCACTCTGGGCACCAGTCCCCCTCCAGAACCAGTGGAGACCTGCATCCACTCCGTCTGTCCTGCACAGGATGAAGCACTCTGGGCACCAGTCCCCCTCCAGAACCAGTGGAGACCTGTATCCACTCTGTCTGTCCAGCACAGGATGAAGCACTCTGGGCACCAGTCCCCCTCCAGAACCAGTGGAAACCTGCATCCACTCCGTCTGTCCTGCTCAGGATGAAGCACTCTGGGCACCAGTCCCCCTCCAGAACCAGTGGAGACATGCATCCACTCCGTCTGTCCTGCACAGGATGAAGCACTCTGGGCACCAGTCCCCCTCCAGAACCAGTGGAGACCTGCATCCACTCCGTCTGTCCTGCACAGGATGAAGCACTCTGGGCACCAGTCCCCCTCCAGAACCAGTGGGGACATGCATCCACTTGTGAGACTGTGGCTTTGCACTCCCCAGGATGGAACAGTGGGCAACCCACCCAATGTAGAGACTTGAGAGACTGTGGCTTTGCACTCCCCAGGATGGTACAGTGGGCAAACCACCCACTATAGAGACTTGAGAGACTGTGGCTTTGCACTCCCCAGGATGGAACAGTGGGCAAACCACCCACTGTAGAGACTTGAGAGACTGTGGCTTTGCACTCCCCAGGATGGAACAGTGGGCAACCCACCCACTGTAGAGACTTGAGAGACTGTGGCTTTGCACTCTCCAGGATGGTACAGTGGGCAACCCACCCACTGTAGAGACTTGTGAGACTGTGGCTTTGCACTCCCCACGATGGAACAGTGGGCAAACCACCCACTGTAGAGACTTGAGAGACTGTGGCTTTGCACTCCCCAGGATGGTACAGTGGGCAAACCACCCACTCTAGAGACTTGTGAGACTGTGGCTTTGCACTCCCCAGGATGGTACAGTGGGCAACCCACCCACTGTACAGACTTGAGAGACTGTGGCTTTGCACTCCCCAGGATGGAACAGGGGGCAAACCACCCACTGTAGAGTCTTGAGAGACTGTGGCTTTGCACTCCCCAGGATGGTACAGTGGGCAAACCACCCACTGTAGAGACTTGAGAGACTGTGGCTTTGCACTCCCCAGGAAGGAACAGTGGGCAAACCACCCACTGTAGAGACTTGAGAGACTGTGGCTTTGCACTCCCCAGGATGGTACAGTGGGCCCACCACCCACTGTAGAGACTTGAGAGACTGTGGCTTTGCACTCCCCAGGATACATCAATGGGCATGGAGGCCCCTCGTGGATCTGGCGTGGTGCACTCATCCGGCTGAGGTGCCCCCCCTTCCCTTCCCCCTAAGGTGCCTGTTGTATTTCTATCTGATGCCCCTGCAGTGTTCTCTCCGTCATGTTCGAGTATCTTGTGTGGGGCTTGCCCATGCATTTTGGGCCCAGTGGTCCACGGACTATTAATGGTGCAAAACCTGCACTACTAATCGTGGTGTATATTTTGTTTATTGTGTATATATATATGTATATATTTGCTTACTGTATTTTGATATATTACAATGGTTCCACTCATTTCCTTTTGTCTTTACATTCTTCTGGGGGGGTTGGGGGGTGTTACTGTAATGTATAGTTAAGCATTGGTGTGTGTGTTGTAGTGGGTGAGGGTCGGGGTGGGGGTTGGGGTGTTGGGTGTGTGTGTCCCTGTGTTTTTGCCTCCCCCCTCCCCTATGTCGTAGGTGCAGTACTCACCGTGGTCTTCGCCGCCGGCGTTGATGCTCCTCATAGAAGAGCAGGAAGACTAGCGCTGGGAGAATATGAAGTTCCGGCTCCATGGTGCCCTCCTTTCTCGTGGAGTGTGTAGAGGTGAGCGTTTTCCCTTCGAAATGGCTGTTTCTGCCGTGTTTTTATCCGTGGTGAATCCACCCCAGAAAAGGTGGCGGATTGGCCTGTCATAATAGTGTGGGCGGTACATTGTCTCCCGTCTGTCTGCTGGCGGTGACCGCTGCGCTGTTTGTTTGTACCGCTGTGGCGGACGGAGTGTTAAAGTGGCTGTCTTTGTTGGCAGTTTCCACCACGGTCATAATTGCAAACTTTTTACCGCCGGCCTGTTGGCGGTCTTACCGCCGGTTTAACACCGTCCGCCAGGGTTGTAATGACCACCTAAGTCTAACCCCCTGCGGGTGACACCTGTCGCTCCAATCCAGGTTTTGCTGCGGCCAAATAGCAGTGCCTGATCCCTACCCAAGGATAGGGATGACCTGGCAGCCGTGCACATGACATACATGGCTTCTCAGGGAAGTCGTGGTCACTCAGGTCTCATCCGTTTCTCTCATTTACAACTCAGTTTCATATATAAATGACAAACAGAAGCAGTATGTGTTTCAATAATGAGTTTAATAAAACGACTGCATCTTAGAAAGCAAAGCGTGGGCTGCAATAACCAGGACGACACAACATGACAGTATTAAAATTGTAACGAGAAGAGTGAAGCATAAAAACAACGCTATCATATTGTCACTATGACCAATGGACTACCTCCTACCTAGGCTATGATAGAGCATAGCATGTTTAGCTCTAATTCTGCCCTTCAGGTCTCCTGGGAAGAAATCAACCCCCATACCTGAGAAAAGGCCTGCGGTCTGCGTTAGCATCTGTAGCGAAGCATTCAGCAATCAGCATACAGTCATGGTTCCCTGGCTGGAATCTCCCTCTAATGTGTAAGGGACAAGGAAGTGTTTTTTTAATAACACAGCTGATGTTCTGAGAAAATGTCCCTACTTAAGGCTGTGTGTTTTCTACGAATGTTGGAGACTAAGGGGCATATTTATACTCCATTTGCGCCGAATTTGCGTCGTTTTTTTCGACGCAAATTCGACACAAAACTAACTCCATATTTATACTTTGGCGTTAGACACGTCTAGCGCCAAAGTTCATGGAGTTAGTGTCATTTTTTTGCATGAACACCTTCCTTGCGTTAATGATATGCAAGGTAGGCGTTCCCGTCTTAAAAAATGACTCTGATGCTATTGCGTCGGATTTATACTCCCGGGCAAAAATGACGCCCGGGAGTGGGCGGGACTAAAAAACCCGCATTTGCGCCGGATTTTAGCGCCTGGGTCAGGGCAGGCGTTAAGGGACCTGTGGGCTCAGAATGAGCCCAGAGGTGACCTCCCAAGCCCCCAGGGACACCCCCTGCCACCCTTGCCCACCCCAGGAGGACACCCAAGGCTGGAGGGACCCATCCCAGGGAAGAAAAGGTAAGTTGTGGTAAGTTTAAAAAAAAAAAAAAATTGTGGCATAGGGGGGCCTGATTTGTGCCCCCCTACATGCCACTATGCCCAATGACCATGCCCAGGGGACAGAAGTCCCCTGGGCATGGCCATTGGGCAAGGGGGCATGACTCCTGTCTTTGCTAAGACAGGAGTCATGTTAATGGCGTCTGGGCGCCAAAAAAAAATGGCGCAAATCGGGTTAAGACGATTTTTTTGCCTCAGCCTGACTTGCCCCATTTTTGGACGCCCAAACGCCATTTTTCCCTACGCCGGCGCTGCCTGGTGTACGTGGTTTTTTTTCACGCACACCAGGCAGCGCCGGTCGACTAACGCCGGCTAACGCCATTCAATAAATACGGCGCCCGCATGGCGCTTCAGAATGGCGTTAGCCGGCGCTAATTTTTTGGGCGCAAAACTGCGTTAGCGTAGTTTTGTGTCAAAAAGTATAAATATGGCCCTAAACTTCTATCATGTTCACCAGCCATGTACCGTGCTGTAGCCTTGGAAGAAGCACAGAGTGATCAAGAATGTCTTGTTTGAGAACAGATTGCTGGCCTAGGCAAAAACAGTTAGATAAATGGAAAATAAAACAAGACCGTAAAAATGGTTATTGTAACAATGATAAGACGAAGCTGAATAAAATATATCTAGGTTAAAGTGCACAGCTTCCTAGTGTGTCAAAATAACTTGCATGGAGCTATAACTAAAATGGCTACACAACACCCTCCCCTTGTCGGTTGAAGGTGGTTCAAAGCCTAAAAAGGTATAAATTGCTACTAAAAGCTCAACCTAAGATATATATGTAAAAGCAATGTCAATGATGACAAGTCGAAGGGACACGTGAGCATGTAAAGGGACAATTTAAAATATAAGCATGTGGCATTAAACCAAATTCAAAAGGCAAAGTCAATTTGGAAAAGTTCCAATTGATTCTGGGACCATAGAGGACAGGAGATCTTCCACTTCGACCGATGATAAAGTTGGAAAGTCATCGGCAAGAAGGATCAAAGAGCAGTTGTGTTCCATAGCCTCAGCCAAGGCGGCAATCCGTGGTGTGCCCGGTGATGAGTCGTGAGCTACATCCTCCAGGAAGGGCAACTCATAAGTAGCTTCTCGTAGCAAACTCAACCTCAATGCGCATGTACGGTAATTAACCCTCAGAGAGAAAATCAACAGATCAGCGTCCAATGTAGGCAAGCGCTGTGCCGAAAGACAAACTTCCAGTGCGTGTTCGGAAGAGCAGCAGAGGCACTAAAACACAGGCTGCTCCCAATGCAAAACCGGTCTGACTGACAAAGACCAGCCACACTCCAATTGCTCCAGGAGTGTTGCTCCAAAATACTGCATCATGCGTTCACGACACAGCTGCGCTGATGGGTGTGCCTTCATTCCTCCTTGTTGCGGCGGAACAGCCATTGCGCATTAGAAATAGCAACAGCAAGATGCCAGCTAATAAAGCCAAAGTTATCGGAAATCCCCCGAAAATACTAGAGAAGCTTGAGTGGATTCCTGATGGTATTAAACTGAATATGGAGGAGAAGGTGTGAATGAAACCAGAACCAACAGCTTTAAAAAAATATGTGATTCCAGTTGTACTGGACGCATTAAATATTCGTCCCACGAGTTCACCAAAGTCTCTCGGAAAGTTTGTATTTAAAAGGGGCTGTATTTCTGCTGACGACCTTGCCATCTGCAGTGCGAAGGTCTCGCGTGCAGATGTAAGGGCCACATGCTTTTGAAACAATAAAGCCTTGAGTCTGCTCAACTTGTCAAAATCACATCTGAAGTAGCAATGTGAGGCCAAATGTCAGCTACCGCTTTAATTTTAGTGGGGGGAAAAAGTACGTTCCCGCAGCATGAAACAACCTTAGAGACCGAAACAACGTAAACTATTCCGGCTCGCATACCACAACAGTCTTCACCATTGAGGAGGACGTAGCTGCCGTTTGAAAGCACCTGGAACGTAGGTCTAATTAAGGGGACTGGAACTCCCTTCAGATAACAGGCTAAGTTTGCTGCAGAAGCGTTACACGCCCCATGCAAGGACAGCGGTTTACAAACCATCGAATGGCTGACTGAAGTCTTGCATTCAGTACCGCTAAGAAAGACTTCTTTCATGCCACTGAGACATTTGTACGAGAAGGGAAGCTCCCACACCTCATGGATGTAACTATCTCCCAGCCTTTCATATCTGCCTACCGGAATGTGTTTTAAACAAGAGGTGAATTGTAGTCTAGAAATAGGCAGATTGCTGACCCCATGTATTAGCCACTCAGCAGATGGTATTTCAGCCACAGTAAAAGGCAACTTTTCTAACTTCTCGATGTTTAGCATGATATAGGTTGCTTCTTTCTTAGCCATTAGTTGTTGTTGTCGCGTTAAATTTAAGGAAGAAAATATCTCCCTCGCGCTGACATGCTGCCAGGGAGCGCGACCCGCCTTCAATGTTTGAAGTGTCCAACCCAACTGCATAATGGACCTTAGCTGACTCTGTCCATGGTGTAAAGAAGACATATCTGTTTGTATAATGTCTAAAGCAGAAGAGACAATGTTATTTAAAGTGTATATCCGGTCGGACAAGGTATTTATCCAATTATCCACAACAGCTAATGCCTTTTTCAGATTTTCCTGGTCTTTTTGCCGTAACCGGGCAGCTACTTCTTGTTGGGAAAGCTTCCAAATTTCATTATATACTTCATATAAGAAACGTTTCCTACTGTGTTTTCTGGGGCCTAACAGGAAGTCCTGTAAGTCAGTGTTATTAGACAGGAGACTGAGGTGTTCTCTAACCACATCTAGTGAGGATGTTCTTAACCATTGCTGGCACAATTTTCCTACACTATGGCCCTCATTACAACCCTGGCAGTTGGTGATAAAGTGGCGGTAATACCGCTAACAGGCCGGCGGTTAAAAAATGGAATCACGACCATGGCGGAAACCGCCAACACAGACCGCCACTTTAACACTCCTACCGCCACGGCGGTAGCAACAAACACCGCAACGGTCACTGCCAACAGACAGATGGAACACAATGTACCGCCCACACTATTACAAGGCACTAATCCGCCAGCTTTTCCGGGGCGGTACCAACGCCATCAAAAGCACGGCGTAAACAGTACACAGAAGGGAAACCACTCACCTGTCACCACTCAACGAAGAACCAGGACGCCATGGAGCCCGAGTTACAGGTCCTGCCCATGTTGCTGTATCTATTAATATACCACGAAGTGGAAAGAAGGCGGTGGCGGCGTTGACGACGGCGACAGTGAGTACTGCACCTAGCACACAGGGGAGGGAAGGAGGGAAAAGAAAGTGACACACACACACAAAATGCAACACCCCCACTCCAACCCACAACAACACACACACACACATATCCCAAAACATCACAGATGCACCACGTCACCCCCTGGAAGAACGCAAGGACAAACCAAAATGAGTTTAACTAGTGTAATATTCGAACAATCAGATAGACCAAGAGAACAGCAAATAATCCATATACACAAATATTTACAGCAAGTGCACACGTCCGTACACTGTCCCATGAAATGTCCATGGACCAGTGGTCCCAAAAAGCATGGGTGAAGCCCACACATGACACCTGCCTCAAAATGGAAAGAACACTGCAGGGGCATCAGGTCGAAAAAAATAACAGGCACCTCAGGAGGAAGGGGGGGGGGCACCTCAGCTGGATGATGGTACGACACCACTGCTCCTCAAGGGGGCTCCATGCCCCCTGCTTGCTCCTGGGGAGTGCAAAGCCACAGTCTCTCAAGTCTCTCAAGTGGGTGGGTTTCCCACTGCTTGGTCCTGGGGAGTTCAAAGCCACAGTCTCTCAAGTGGGTAATTTGCCCACTGCTTGGTCCTGTGGAATGCAAAGCCACAGTCTCTCAAGTCTCTCAAGTGGGTGGTTTGCCCACTGCTTGGTCCTTGGGAGTGCAAAGCCACAGTCTCTCAAGTCTCTCAAGTGGGTGATTTGCCCACTGCTTGGTCCTGGGGAGTGCAAACCCACATTCTCTCAAGTCTCTCAAGTGGGTGGTTTGCCCACTGCTTGGTCCTGGGGAGTGCAAAGCCACAGTCCCTTAAGTCTCTCATGTGGGTGGGTTGCCCACCACTTGGTCCTGGGGAGTGCAAAGCCACAGTCTCTCAAGTCGGTGACATGTTCCACTGGTTCTGGAGGGGGCTTTGTGCCCAGAGTGCTTCACCCTGCCAAGGACTGTGTTAGTGGATGCTTTTCTCCACTGGTTCTGGAGGGGGCTTTGTGCCCAGAATGCTTCATACTGCCAAGGACAGTGTTAGTAGATGCTTTTCTCCACTGGTTCTGGAGGGGGCTTTATGCCCAGAGTGCTTCATACTGCCAAGGACTGTGTTAGTGGATGCTTTTCTCCACTGGTTCTGGAGGGGGCTTTGTGCTCAGTGATGCTGCACCTGGGGTGTGGCAGTTAACTTCATCTCACCTGGGTGTATCAGCCACGCGATGTACCTGGAACAGGTAGCATGATACTCCATGGAGGGAGACCCACACTCCATCCTGCGGCGACTTAGGCTGCCAATTTCTGGTTTGTGTCAGTGCTAGAGGTGGTGTCTCAAGTGGCGTGTCCAGGGTCCAGGACGTCACCTGCAGACTCTGACTGCTGCACACTGGGGATGGGGCTGACGTCCAACAGAGTGGCATCGGCTGTGCACGTGGCGGTGCTGATGGTGGTGCAGGCAGCAGTGGCTGCGGCAGAGATGCTGCCAGTGCTGGCCATGGTGCAAGTGACTGTTGCAGTAGATGGAGACACCATACCGTCTCCGGCAGCCTCGCATGGCTGATCCTTGGGGAGGATGCTGCAGACTGACGTTGTGGCAGTGGCGGTGCAGGTGGCGGTCGGAGCGGTGGTTGTGACTGTGGTGCATTTGGCTGCCATCCCTGATGATTTGGTGGTCACCAGCCCCTCACCAGGTGACATCATGCCCAGAGGTGATGTGCCCTTTGGCTTGTAGCCCTTCCCCATCTTGACAGTCTCTGCAGGGGCCTTGGCACTGTCCACTCGGTGTTTGTACGAGGACTTGCTGGGTGGGTGGTGTGACTGTCCCCTGCTGGAAGCAGGTCCCTTTTTGAGCTTTGCAGGTGGTGGAATAGGGTAGTCCTTCTTTTCTGTCAGTGGCATACTGGCAGCTCTGACGTGTGCCCCGATTTGAACTTACTGGAGTAGCAGGGACCACAGCAGATGCAGATTTGGTGGCTGAGGTGCTGGGCTGGGATCTAGACATCCTGGCCCTAGGGGAAGGATGGGGGGAGGTGTAGGGAAGAGTTTTACGTTCGCTAGGAAAAGTTTTTTTGACACACTGGGATGGGAAGATGGAGGGGTTTGGGGAGTGGAGGAAGAGGTAGTGGTTGTAGGAGGTGTACGTCTGCTGAGTTTAGGTGAAGGCTGTTGTGAGGTGGATGGCTATTGAGTGGGTGTGGTCCTGCTTTTGTGTACTTTGGGAGGAGGGCTCAAAGACACACTGGGAGAGGACACAGGGGACGTGTGAATGGTAGTGGGGGTGGTGATTGCACATGAGCGGTGTGTAT
This sequence comes from Pleurodeles waltl, assembly GCF_031143425.1. NCBI lineage: Eukaryota > Metazoa > Chordata > Amphibia > Caudata > Salamandridae > Pleurodeles > Pleurodeles waltl. Next base: position 984,488,399 of record NC_090442.1, read on the forward strand.
TAATGGGCGTTTTGGTGATGGAGGTAGTGGCGGAGGATGTAGTGCATGCAGGTGTGAGTAAAGACGGGACTTGGAGGGAGGTGGAGGACGTGGAGGAGGGGGACACAGTGGAGGCAGTGGATGTTGGTGTGTCTGCATGGGTATGGTGCTTGTGTCAGTGCCTGTGGGATGTGTGGTGCTTATGTTTTCCTGATTCACTTTTGTGTGTTGATGTGTGTGCATGCTGGTCTGATGGTGGGCTTGGGATAGGCTGAGGTAGAGGGGATTGGGTCTGGGTAGTGGAAGTTGGAGGGGGGAGGCTGGACACAGGGACAATGGCTGCCATCAGTGCTGAGGCCAGAGCCTGAAATGCTCTATGTTGGGACGCCAACGCCAGAATGAATGCCCTCCAGGTGTGCATTTGTTTGCTGCAGATGCCTCTCGACACCCTGGATGGCATTCAGAATGATTGACTGCCCAACAGTGAGGGATCTCAGGAGGTCAATAGCCTCCTCACTGAGGGCAGCAGGGCTGACGGTGCAGGGCCTGAGGTGCCTGGGGCGAAGGAGATGCCCACCCTCCTGGGTGAGCGGGCACGGGAAACACGCTGAGGGGCTGCTGGGAGGGCAGTGCTGGTAGGGGGGTTGGCGGCTGTACCTGTTGTTGCAGGTGGGCACAGAGGTGCCCGCCACCGCAAGGGACCTATCATCAAAGGAAGAGTCGCTGTCGCCCCCTCCTGTCCCTGTCATGGAGCTCCCCTCGCCCTTCGTCCCACTGGTGCCTTCAGACTCCATAGATTCACCCTCATGGGCTATGTGGGATGCAGCTCCCCCCGTCTCCAGTGCCTCTGCTCCTCTGCCAGATGATGCTAATGCACACAAGGACAGGGTGACAAAACAAGATGGGGGGAAAGACAGAGGAGACACATGGTCAATGCCAGCAACATCACTACTGTTGGCGGACACAACACACAGGGAGCAGCCCTATGCAGTAGGCCATGCACTAGCAGTTAGTAGGAAAATCACCTGACCATGGGGGACTATGCCTAACACCATTTGCTGCACAACTGGAACCCACAGGAGCCTGACTAGTTGTAGATGCCCACTAACACTATTGGGGTTGGAGTGCCTCAGAGCCTGCCTAACAAGGGACCTACCCTACCAAGTTCGCCCTGGCCTAGGGGAACCCACAGCCTACATCTCCCACCCAGACACTTCGTAAATCGCACAGAGTCAGCTGAATGACACTGTACTCACCCCCTTGTGGCTGCTGTGATGCCCTCAATCGCCCATCCAACTCCAGATATGCCACCGCCAGGATCCGGAACATCAGGGGGGTCATGGTGCGACGGGCAACCCTTCCACGTTGGGAGGCCATCCCCAGCTGGGCCTCCGCCGCCTTCTTGCGCAAGCGTCTTAGGTCCTCCCATTTCTTGCGGCAGTGGGTGCTCCGTCTGTGATAGATCCCCAGGGTCCGCACTTCGTTGGTGATGGCAAGCCAAATACCCTTCTTCTGGTGGGGGCTGACCTAGAGGAAAGAATGAAAGGAAATTACTCTCCCATCCAGGCCGTCATACTCATTGCCCACCAGTTCCCACCTATGCCCTGACGCACATACACTCACCATCCTCACATGCAGGCCTCAGCCCCCCCCCCACGTATCTTCCATTCACCCCACTTCAAACAGGCATTGCCCAGGCATCATGCTCACAGTGTACTCACCTGTTTGTCTGGAGGACAGTAGAGTAGCGTGTACTGGGGTAGGACCCCATCCACCAGTTTGTCCAACTCCTCCGTGGTGAAGTCAGGGGCCCTTTCCCCTAACACATGAGCCATTGTCGCTTCCAGACTGAGGTCACAGCAGCACTTGCAGTGTAGGTCCTCTCCTGTTTAAGGTCAGGTATCAAGTGAGTGAACAGAGAGAAAATGGCAGTCACGTCCGCGGCGGTGCGTACCATCACCGCCGGCGTACATCGTTATTGGCTCCTGGAGCCCATAGGGCCCAATGATAACCAATGCTAAATTGTGCGGCGGTCTTCGACCGCCTACCGCAACACTGCACAACGCCAACGCAGTTACCTCATTTCCCCTTGTCCCTCCTTACAGGTCAGACAGCTGCCATTTCAGGGGGGCACATGGCATGGCACCTAACTGCGTCACAGCACATTTTGGCAGAAATACGGACAAACAACGCCACACACGGATTTACTCACATTACTGCAAAAACACTTGTGCAACCTATGTCGTACATGACCCTCTGCTCACCCTTCTCCTCCATAGGGCACATCCGCTGGGGCAGATGATGAGATGGCGTCATCCTACGGTGTACAGACCCCTGGTGGACCTGTCGACAATGGAAGACAGACACATCATTATCACCTACAGACTTGATTGTTCCACAATCCAAGAACTGTGTGCCCAATTGGAGTCAGACCTGATGTCAGCTATCCGCCATCCCACAGGAATACCCCCTGTAGTGCAGGTGCTGTCAGTGCTCCATTTCCTGGCAAGTGGCTCCCTTCAAACTACAGTGGCTATGGCATCAGGGATGTCTCAGCCAATGTTTTCTAACGTGTTGACCAGAGTGTTGTCAGCCCTGCTGAAACACATGCGCAGCTACATCGTTTTTCCCCAGGTGGAGGATTTGCCCACAGTGAAAGCTGACTTTTATGCCCTGGGACATATCCCCAACATAATTGGTGCCATTGATGATGCACATGTGGCATTTGTCCCCCCGCAGAAATGAACAGGTGTACAGAAATCGAAAAAGCTACCATTCTATGAATGTGCAGATGGTGTGTTTGGCAGACCAGTACATCTCTCATGTGAATGCCATGTATCCTGGCTCTGTGCATGACACTCAAATTTTGAGGAATAGCAGTATCCCTTATGTGATGGGCCAACTCCACAGGCACCGGGTATGGCTAATAGGTGAGCCCAAGGTCCCCACACAGTATGAATAGGTGTCTGGGTATGGGGTAGTCACTAAGGGTTAGTGTGTGTCTAACAGACATCCCTCAACATTTGCAGGTGACTCTGGTTAACTCAGCCTCTCATGGCTACTGACCCCAGTGAGAAATGCCAAGACAAGGGCAGAGGACCGCTACAATGAGGCACATGGGCAAACTAGGCATATTATTGAGAGGACGTTCGGCCTCCTGAAGGCCAGATTCCGGTGCCTCCATCTAACAGGTGGCTCCCTATACTACTCACCGAAGAAGGTGTGCCAGATAATCGTGGCATGCTGCATGTTGCACAACCTGGCTTTGCGACGCCAGGTGCCTTTTCTGCAGGAGGATGGGCCTGGTGATAGTCTTGTGGCAGCTGTGGAGCCTGTGGACAGTGAGGAAGAGGAGGCAGAGGAAGAAGATATTGACAACCGAACCAACATGATCATGCAGTACTTCCAGTGACACACAGGTAAGAGACTGGCACTGCTCATCTCATATCTGACTACTGTAGGACATTGTATAAGTTTGCCTCTTAACCTCTGTCTATGGACACTGACAGTTCACTTTGGCTTTACATTTCACAGATCCGGGTACCTCATTCTGCCTTCTGCTATAATTACTGCTGCCCAACAACTGCCATACACTGGTATGAGCAAATGAACATTTACATTGATATTTGTGGATGATGTTGTAATTATACATTTGTGAAAGTACATACTGACTCCAGATTGGTTTGTGATTCAAGGGTGTTTATTTATGGGCTAATGTGTATAGGGGTATGTGGAAGGGGCTAGGGTGATGGTGGAGGAAGGTCCATAGTAGAGTCCAGTCTCTTGGTATCACATGTGCATTGTCCAATGGGGCATAGGAAGGGGAGTAATGGCAGTTCAAGGTGGACAGGGTGACAAAGTGGGACAGAAGGGTGACAATCAGGAGAGTCTTATTTCCTGGCGGGGGTCTTGGCAATGTTCTCTGTCTTCTGCCTGGATCGCAGGGACCATTTGCGGTGTGGTTCTCCTTCTGCAGGGGGTGGGGTTCTGGTGGTCTCATGGTCCTGTGGCGTGACCTCCTGTCCACTAGCGCCAGTGGATGTGGAAGGCTGTTCATCGTTTGGGCTGGTGTCAGGGGCCCGGTGGTATGCCACTGTCTCCCTCATGGTGTTTGCCATGTCTGCCAGCACCCCTGCAATGGTGACCAGGGTGGTGTTAATGGACTTCAAGTCCTCCCTGATCCCCAGGTACTGTCCCTCCTGCAGCCGCTGGGTCTCCTGAAACTTGGCCAGTACCGTGTCCATGGTCTCCTGGGAATGGTGGTATGCTCCCATGATGTTTGAGAGTGCCTCGTTGAGAGTGGGTTCCCTGGGCCTGTCCTCCCCCTGTCGCACAGCAGTCCTCCCAGCTTCCCTGTTGTCCTGTGTCTCTGTCCCCTGAACCGTGTGCCCACTGCCACTGACCCCAGGTCCCTGATTTGCCTGGGTTAGTGGGTTTGCCTGGGGTCCCTGTAGTGGTGGACACACTGCTGATTGACATGTCCTGGGGACAGTGGCATGGGCTCGCTGGGTCGGTGCTGTGGTGGTGTTTGCTGAGGTGGGTTGGGACTGTGGCAGGGGAACCGACTGTCCAGAGGTCCCTGATGGGCCGGGCTGGTCATCTTGATCCAGGGGTGCAGAGCTGCTGTCGTCACAGTCTGCTCCTTCTGTGGGGGACTGGATATGGCTGGCACCTCCTGTCAGGTGACGGTGGGTCAGGGTCCTGTTGGGGTGTAAATGCATTGTTATTTTATCTGTGTGTGCCATCTTGTGCAATGGGTGTGTTTCCCTCTATTACTTTGCTTACAATATCGCCTTGGCCCTTGTATGAGTGGTGATTGTGTGCCCTGGGTGAGTCTCTCCCTTGGACATGCTTTGGTGATGGGTGTCCATGCAGGTCTGTGATGGGTGTCCATGCATTGGTGTAACATGCAGGGCTTGGTATTGGGATGGGTGGGTTGTGATAGAGGGGTACCATCGCTCATGGTGGAGTGATGGGTGTGAGGGTAGGGGTAGGAGTTTGTGGTGGCATGCAGGTAGGGTGGGGGATATAATAGTAAAGATTTGACTTACCAGAGTCCAGTCATCCTGCTACTCCTGCAAGGCCCTCAGGATGCATAATTGCCAAGACTTGCTCCTCCCATTTTGTTAGTTGTGGGGGAGGAGATGGGGGTCCACCGCCAGTCCTCTGTACGGCTACCTGGTGTCTGGATACCACAGAATGTACCTTCCCCGTAGGTCGTTCCACCTGTTCCTGGCGTCATCCTGTGTTCTTGGATGCTGTCCCACTGCGTTGACCCCGTTGACAATTCTCCGCCATAGCTCCATCTTCCTAGCAATGTATGGCTGCTGCACCTGTGATCCGAATAGCTGTGGCTCTACCCTGATGATTTCCTCCACCTTGACCCTGAGCTCCTCCTCAGAAAACCTGGGGTGTCTTTGAGGTGCCATGATGTGGTGTGAGTGATGTGTGAGGTGATATGTGATGTGATGTGTGGGGTGATGTTTTGGGGTGTGTGGGGGCATATTTATACTCTGTTTGCGCCGGATTTGCGTCGTTTTCTTTTACGCACATTCGGCGCAAACACTGCCCCATATTTATACTTTGACGTCCGACGCAGCGGGCGTCAAAGTTCCACCATGTGCGCCATTTTTTAGAAGGGGGAACCAGCCTTGCGTTAATGATATGCAAGGTAGGCGTTCCCTTCTAAAAAATGACTCCCAGGCCTGTGCGCCATATTTAAACTCCCGTGCAAAAATGACGCACGGGAGTGGGCGGGTCAAAAAAAATGACGTCCAGCCGCATTTGCGTAATTTTTTACCGCCTGCTCAGGAGGCGTTAAGGGACCTGTGGGCTCGGAAGGAGCCCAGAGGTGCCCTCCCATGCCCTCAGGGACACCCCCTGTCATCCTTGCCCACCCCAGGAGGATGCCCAAGGATGGAGGGACCCACCCCAGGGACATTAAGGTAAGTCCAGGTAAGTATATATATATTTTTTTTTTTGTGGCATAGGGGGGCCTGATTTGTGCCCCCCTACATGCCACTATGCCCAATGACCATGCCCAGGGGACATAAGTCCCCTGGGCATGGCCATTGGGCAAGGGGGCATGACTCCTGTCTTTGCTAAGACAGGAGTCATGTCAATAGAGGGTGGGAGTCCAAAAAAATGGCGCAAATCGGGTTGAGGCAGATTTTTTGCCTCAGACCGACTTGCCCTATTTTTTGACACCCAAGCTCCATTTTCCCCTACGCCGGCGCTGCCTGGTGTGGGTCATTTTTTTTGACGCACACCAGTCAGCTCCGCCGGCTAACGTCATTCCATAAATAAGGCGCCCGCATGGCGCTTTGGAATGGCGTTAGCCGGTGTTAACATTTTTGACGCACAACTGCGTTGGCGCAGTTGTGCGTCAAAAAGTATAAATATGGCCCGTGGTGTTTTGTGCGTGGATGGTGTATGAGTGATGGTGTCGTGTGCCTCTGGATGCTGGTGTGGTCTTTGCTTTTCTGTCTCTCTGCTTCTTCAAAAATTGTCGTTGTAAGGGGTTGTGGGTAATGTGGGTGTGTGTTTTATATTGGATTGGGTGTGTGGGTGTAGTGTGTGTATGTGTGTCAGGTGTGTGTATTTTGAATTGTCCAATGTGGTGTAGTTTTGTAAGTGTGTGTGTATTTTGAGCGCTGCAGTGTGTACCGCCAATGGTTTACCGCGGTTGAATGACCGCCACGTTGATTCGTGGGTCGTGATAGTGTGGGCTTATTCCTGTTGGCGTGAAGGTGTGGGTTTTGGTACCGCCAATTTATCACTGACCTTTGGTGTGGCGGACTTGTGTGGGTGTCTGTATTGTGGAGGATTTCTCAGTGTGGGTCATAAGACCCATTGCAGATTTCCGCCGCAGACACGGTATGTTGGCGGCCGTCGGCACGGCAGTCAGCGGACTTTGCCTCCAGGGTTTTAATGAGGGCCTATATGTCATAACAATACCCGCATGTTCGGACAATATATAGCGAGGGTCTGGCCTACTAGTTCTAAAACCCCCCGAGGAGTTGATAAAACGTTGATGACACCCATTGGTATCTATTGGCCCCAATAACCACCCGCCAGGACGTGTCAGTGAAACATAAAATGTACCATTCTGGACCCATTCATCGAGCTGATCTTCAGTTGCATTTGTATATTTTTGCCATTTATAAAACTTTGCAGGGGCAGGTATACTGGGCATGTTTAATTCCTTACTTATAGCTAAGCCTAAACAACTTGTTTGTTGTACTTTTTCATTAAAGATTATCATTTGTACAGGTATGAGGCATGCTCTAAATAAAGCTTCTTTTCCCCTAATTTGCCAATGTCTAGTTCCCAATACACTTTTCAGATCAATCGACTTCAGCCAATATTCATTGCCTTCTATAGACAACCGGGAAACAAAGGATTCAGAATATATAAATTTCGTATTTGTCAATAGTATATGTATATCTTTAGTAGGTGGTACTTTAAAATAATATGACTCAGCATTTTTTACATTGTGCCCAGAAAAATATATAAACGTTTCAGAATATGTTTTGGAACTCCCCTGTGGTGGAGTTGGACAATGTTCCAATTGTGTATAATTAAAAACAGTTTTTGGGCTGCTCGCTCTATGTATGAAATGGTGCCCATAATAATTATAGCAAAACATATTACCATCATTTTCTTTAGATTGATAAACTTCTTCGTTTTCAAATACAGTGTAATACTGCAATTCAGTCATCATAGAATCAACTGTTTTCACATCCCAATAATCAGAAACAATGCCTGGTATTATAATATCGTTCATTGATAGTTTGAACAAATATATTATTTGAATAACTTCCGTGGGACCGTATAAATCAAATATTACTTTATCCCAAACAATCCCATCAGGAATTGGTACTGCAGAAATGTTCACAAACAATAAGGCCCTCATTCTGACCCTGGCGGTCGGCGGAGAGACGGCGGTCGGACCGCGAACAGACCGGCGGTATTAAAAATGGCATTCTGACCGCGGCGGTCCCCGCCGCGACCGACCGCTACTTCTCCACTCCGACCGCCGCGGCGGTCATGACCGCGGGGCTGGAGTTTGCGCACTCCGGCCCGGCGGTCGTCCCAAGACCGCCAAGGGTATTATGACCCTGCCTACCGCCGCGGTTTCTTGCGGGCGGGAACCGCCGTGCGAACCATGGCGGTAAGCACTATCGGGGCCAGGGAATTCCTTCCCTGGCACTGATAGGGGTCTCGTCCACCCCCCACTACCCACCCGAGTCCTCCCCCCACACCCTCCACCCCCCTGCCACCCCCCAGAGGTGGTACGAACCCCCTCCCCACCCCCACCCCGACATGCACATACATGTACCCCGACATGCACACACCCCCAACATGCACATATACACGCCCCCTACACACACATACACAACGGGGACACATACCCGCACACATACATGCCGACATGCGCACCTGCCGAACAGCACACATTACCCATAGACACAGCAGCACCCCCCGCCCGCATACACGCACTCACACACCCACTCTACACACTCACACGCACACCCCCATGCACGCCCACATCACACAACACCCCCCCACCCCCTCCCCTCACGGACGATCAACTTACCTTGTGCGTTGGTCCTCCGGGAGGCGACGGGAGCCATAGGGACGTGACCGCCAACAGAAGACCGCCAACAGAAGACCGCCACACAGAAATGTGGGTCGTAATTCTGTGGGTGGTGTTCTGCTGGCGTGGCGGTGGAGGTTGACCAGTCTCCACTTTCCCGCCGACCGCCAGTGTGGCTGCTGGCGGTTTTCCGGCGGAACGCTCCCAGCGGTCAGAATGCGCACAGCGGCACACCGCCGCGGTCGGCGGTCTTCACCGCGGCGGTAACTCAGCGGTCTTGCGAAAAGACCGCCAAGGTCAGAATGAGGGCCTAAGTCTCTTCGGACCTTATTTGATGAAAAATGTGGCTTTAAGATCTCCTCCACCAATTCAACTGCAGATTTTTCAGGAAGAAAATTACCATGTATCAACAAGAAAAAGGTAATAACAAAACCAATCCAAAGTAGGAAAGCTAGGACAGTCAAGGAAAGCCATAGATAATTCCATGGAAAAATAAAATATGTTATTTTAAGCCAGTTCAGTAGCTTACGTGGTTTTGACAATTCAGGTGTTGAAGAGGCAAATGTGTCTGAGACGTCATCATTGAAGTCTGAAAAATATCCAGAAGCAGTTTGTGCAAAAGCTGGAGCTGTGGTCATTGGTGGAGTTGGCGTTTCCTGTGGTGGTACACAATAAATAGCACCATCTGTTTGTGTTGAAGTTGAGTCAAATCGGTCAATTATTTCTGTATTGTTCGATGTTAGTGGAATCAATGCAAGATCATCTTCCACCCTCCCCAAGCTCGGAAAGGTGTCAGTGTTGCTGTCAACAACTTGTAGAGGGACTTCTTGACCAGTAGTGAGAGGGATTCGGAAACTAATAGATGTTCCTCTTGGTCTGCTGTGCAGGATCGGCCACATGGTGTAGTTTGACTTTGTTGATAGAGACAAAACAATTTTCTTTGGCACCTGCCAATGGTGGTAGAATTACAGTTGTGGTATCGTGTATCCCCAATACTGGGACTGGTGCTCGATAGGAAGGGCCAAATTCCTTTTTCACAGCGACTTTTTCACGTACAAGATCCCCAACTCTGGCAATCCAGCCGGTAGGTGTTACAGGCACATCCTTGATTCCTGTGGAGGCAGCATTGATAGAAGAATTATCGTCATGGAACTGTTGCAATTCCTGTAAGACAGTGACACGTTCATTTAAGTCAAAAGGTGTTTCTGCTGCCTCCACGCCAGGACCATCAAGATCCGGAACATACATTCGAGTTCCGAACAGGCACTCATATGAAGTATGACCCCCCAGGGACCTTCTAGGCTGATTATTAAGTGCTCTCTGAACTCCATATAGATGATTAAGTCCACTACGACCCATACCTAAGACCCTGGCTGTTAAGGATTGCTTTAAATCATGGTTTAATCGCTCCACGACACTATTTTCCTCAGGATGAAATGGAGACGAGTACTGGAGTTGGACCCCAAATGAAGACATGTCATCCCTGAATGCCCTTGAGGCGAAAGCAGGGCCCTGGTCCTAATGGAAAGCCGCAACCGCATATGTACCGATAAAGACGCGCAAATCTTTAATAACAGTCCGAGCGTCAGCCGAGCGTTGTGGCCACACCCATAAAAATATGGAGCATGAATCAACAGAGACTAATACATACTTTTAGGCACTAGCCGGTGTTAGGGGACCGCAATGATCCAAGTACACACATTGTAATGGTTTGTTTGAAATCAAGAGGGGTGTCTGCGGCGGGCGTTTGGCAGTGGAAACTTTGATTTGTTGGCAGATGTCACAGCAAAGGACATACTGCTTGGTCTCTTTGTAGAGACTTGGGGCCAGATGTATCAAAGCCTTTTGCATTCGCAAACGGTGCGAATGCCCGTTTGCGAATGCAAAAAGCCCTTTCAGAATGTATCAAAGGCATTCTGAATGCAATTGTAAGGAATCGCTAAAATATCGATTTGTTAAAATTGCGACCCTGTTTAGAGAGTCGCAAATTGCTTAGGCCCCCAGCACCCTGGACTTTGCATTTCCCAAAATTGCAAATTCCAGTTAGGAATTCGCAATTTGGGACATGCAAAATATTCGCAAATATGGGCCGACAGGCCCATAGATGCAAATGGGGGCCGGTATCGCAATTTACGATTTGGTTATAGCATTTGCGATTTTTAAGAAATCGCTATTACCGAATCGCAAATATGATACATTGCATTTTGCGAATCAGAAATAGCGATTTCTTAAAAATCGCTATTTCCAAATCGCAAAAGGCTTTTTTCATACATCTGGCCATTGGCAACCAATAACGGGCTTGTAAGATTGAAATTGTAGCTGCCACACCAGCATGGGCAGATGCCACCCCTTCATGTGCTGCTTTAATCAACCCTGGTCTTATGTCTTTGTTGGGAATATCTCTTACGCCTACACCTGGTATCCTAATTTCAGTATTCAGGCGATCTCCCATTCGGTAGGAATATTTAGTCGGAAATGTTTTAGGATAGGGCGTACCATCAGCCGTAGCTTTCACGGCAGCCCATATGTCTGGGCCTGGTTTCGTACTTAAACGTGTTACTGCAGCTACAGCAGCCGCAGCTACTGCTGTTTTTGCGGCTTCATCAGCCAATGTATTTCCAGCGACGTGTATTCCAATGCGCTGGTGTCCAAGTGTATGTACAACATGGACATTTGGTAGTGTCTCTTTGAGATCTGCTACTTTCCCCCACAGAAGTCTGTTTTTAATGGTGTTGCCTTTGGAGTCTCTGAGCCCATTCTGGCGCCAGTAATGCAGATATTCATTGAAGGACTGGACACAATAATAGGAATCACAAACAATCAATGTAAGCTTTGCAGGATCTGTATGTTCCAGTGCCATCAACAGCACTTTTAGCTCTGCCAATTGTGCTGTGCAATCCCCTAGGATTTGCATAAATGTTTGTAGGGGACAAAATTAATCGTCCTCCATGTAGCCGCTTACGACAGCGCAAGCAGCAGAATATTGGTGTTTTGTGCCAATTGCAGGCTGTCCAGAGCCATCGGTATACATGACTCTATGATATTGTTCAATAGTCAATGTATTTGCTGGAACTGGATATTCTAGTTCATACTGCAAAAATTCCTGAGTTTGTAATTTTGGGTCAAAAATGTATTCTACATCAGTGGCTGTCAAAGACGTAGCCCATTGTATCCAGCGTGGATGTAATGCTTTTGCCTTTGGAACGCTGGCTTTTGTAACAGCCTCCAGGGCTGGAATCAGAGAAATTACAATAATACGTTTTCCTTGGGCAAGAGGTTATTCTTTAATGACAGCCATCTGTACAGCAGTGAGTATTTTCTCAGTGGGAGCAAAGCGTTGTTCTGCCGCTGAATAGAAATATGATTTGTATGCAATCGGGACTGTCTTACCTTCATTAAATGTCACGTAGGTGAAACTGATGGCACCAGCTATTACTCTGATGACCAAATGTGTTTTGTTGTCCCTTGTGTGTAAATGTTGTGCTGCAAGCATGTATGTTTGCAATTCTCTAAAAATGCGTGAATGTTCAATTGTCCAGAATTTGCTTGAAAAATCAGGACGTATCAAATCATGTAAAGGTTTTATGCGTGTAGCATAATCTGGAATGTAAGTTCTGCCAAAATTTAGAAAACCCAATAGAGATTGGATTTTTTTAATCGTATTTGGGGGTTGTAACTGTGCGCATTTTTCTAAGAACTGTGGCGCTAGGCTCTTTCCTTCACTTGACAGCTCATATCCCAGAAACAGGACGCTGAGGAAGGTGATTTTTGCTTTTTGGAAATTTAATTTGTTGCCAAATTCAGCAAATCCTACAACAATGCGGGCTACCCGTCCTAAATGTAGTAGCAATTCATCATCCGTAAGACAGATATCATCTACATAGGACAATGCTTCAGGATCAATCTCGTGAAAAATTGCTGTCACACGAGCTACAAACAGTCCTGGGCTGTTCTTATACCCCTGAGTAAACAACAGAATTCTTTCAAGGAGCCTAGTGCACTGAAACTTGTTAAGTCTCTAGTCTCAGGCGCTATATTCTGGCAGAGGAAACCATTAGAAATATCCAGTGTTGTTTTGTATTTTTTACGCACTATATTGTTCGTAAGTGCTGTGCTATGTGAGTTTTGTATAGCATAAGTGTGTGCATGACTGATTAAGTGCCTGTAGTCTAAGACTATTCTATATGAATGGTCTGGTTTAGCTGCTGGGAATAATGGATTATTCATTAGGGAGACACAGGGTTCAATTATGCCCTGGTACTCTAATTAAGTGAGTATTTCTCTCACAGGTGCTTTTGCTTAATGTTTTATTGGATACTGAGGTTGGGGTTGAGGTTCATTTTTGATTGGAATTACATGGTAGGGGGATTCTTTATCCCATCTTACGTGATTTCGGTATAACGCAGGTGCCTGTGCCAAAGCCCAATCAATGGCATAGGATTCAGCGAGTTCCTCTGAAACAAGGGGCGAGAAGGAAGGCTTAATAACGTCTTCTCCATATGAACAGGTACGGACAAATTCAGGTGGCCAATCTTGTTTGGCCAACAAAACATCATATATGTTTACTAAGCGATCCCAAAAGATTGCGTCTATTGTGCACTCAATGTCTCTTTCTAACTGTAGCATTACTTCATACACCCTATCAGGCGTGGAAACATGCATGTCCGCTGTTTCTACTTGTATAAGTCATCAGTTGCTTTCACCTCCAGATGCTCTAGAAGACTCCGGCGAACTATTGTGACCTCTGCCGCGCTGTCTAGCAGTGCTAGTGCCCACTTCCTGTTCTTCAAGAGGACCCGCTTCCTGAGTGGCATGTCGGACTGCGACTACTGCCACCTTTTTCTTTTTGAATTGGGGCTTTTGTTGGGCAGGTTTCTCTTCCTTTTTAACAGAAACCTCCGAAGAGCGTTGTGATTCCTGTCTCGGTTTCACATACTCTGTTCTTCGCTCTGGTCGCCCTCCTTTCTCATTTCATTTTTCCGATGAGTCCTGAAAGGAACGAGATTGGCGTGTATCAGTATATTGATATCTATCAGGCGTTTTTATATTATCTCTATTTCTGAGATTATATCTATTCTGCGGGGTCTCCGTACACAAAGATTTTCCCCTCACTTTTTTAGGAGTTTTTTTTTTTTATCCCAGCGTGTCTTATTACCCTCAGGAGCTTGCTTGGGAAAATCTTTATTAGATTTGCCCTGAAATTGTGGTTAAGGTGGTCTGGCCCCTAAACTGTCTCGACCAATGCTAGAATAGGTCTCTGTGATAATCTTAGGCAGCTTGCGTTCCTGATCCTGTTGCGGAACATCACGGAGCCGCATGCGCACTGCTAGTGCGACTGCTTCCCCTTTAAGATTACATAAAATGATTGAGGATACTGTGGTAAAATTTCCCATCAGTTGCATCTCCGAATCTAGGGGCAGGGCAGCCCTGTAGTCATCTTGAATTTTGTTTTAACACCTCCGGTAAATTGACAAGTGTCGGTGTACCGTGTGCGGTTGTATAGAGCGCGGAAAATACCGTGCCCCAGGTATTACAGTTATCCACTGTTAGGACCATCCTAAATGGCAAGCACATCGTTAATATTCTATGTTTATCCTGAGGTCCTGTATGTGGAAATACTGCCTCCAGGGCATTTATTTTTTGTGCTAACCAAAACGGAGTTAACTCTCGTTTGATGGGTACTTCACCCATGATTGAATGTACAGCCGCAGGGTTTATACCTGGCGTTACTGCATGTGGATGTGCTGGAGCAGCCTGAGCTGGGTTTGTATTTAATGTTTGCATAACGAATTGCACTAATCGTCTATATATCGCTGTTAACTCTGTAGATAAGAGACACACCTCATCTACCGCTAAATTTGCATCTGCAGGATGTGGTGTATAGGTGGTCAGTAAAGGCCAGGTAGGACCATCGTTATTCAGAGGACCTAACATTACTGGTAAAATTGTGTTGGATAGGGTGCCATCAAGCCAGTTATTATGTTCTTGATAAGATAATGGTATTTCTAAATATGCGTATGCTCTGTATTGTCCAGGTGCATTTGCAAGTGTATAATGATGAAATGTATTTGTGTTCCCATCAACTGCTGGAAATGTGACCCAAGAATAAAAGAGTTCTGTTCTATAAGCTGCATGGGCATCCACCACAAATGTGACTGGACCCCCCCTGGGCCGTTAGGCCTTTTGCTAATAAATGTGCAGTCAGAGGTTGTCTCATATTAACTGCTATTTGTATCTGCTGTGGATATGCCATCATGGACAGACTATGGGCCTGATTCTAACTTTGGAGGACGGTGTTAAACCGTCCCAAAAGTGGCGGATATACCACCTACCGTATTACGAGTCCATTATATCCTATGGAACTCGTAATACGGTAGGTGGTATATCCGCCACTTTTGGGACGGTTTAACACCGTCCTCCAAAGTTAGAATCAGGCCCTATATGTTCAGAGAAGGCACACTAAGTGGAGTTTTTCCTTTTAAAGTTCAAGCTTGAACAACCTTCAGCCTCAGATAGGATAGCCTACGTAGCTGCAGTGGAAATCCTCAGTACCACAGACGTCCCGTATACGGTATTGAGGCATCATTGTATATAATGAGACAGAGATACTCTGGAGGACCCAAAAATTAGATCCTGACCAAACGTTGGCAGCGCCATGTCGCGCAGGCTTTCATTATTCTAATGAGACTACGGGATTTTGAGCGACAGAATCACCCGTGGTGTGGGAGACTAAGGCGCTCATTACAACATTGGCGGTAAAAGCTGCTTACCGCCGTCCAGAAGACCGCCAAGACACCGCCGCGGCCGCGGAAATCCGCCACAGCTATTATAACACACTGCAGGTGACACCTGTTGGGCCAATCCGGGTTTTGCTCTGGCTAACTAGCAGTGCCTCATCCTGTCCCAAGGATAGGGATGACTGGGCAGCCGTGCGCATGACATACTTGGCTTCTCAGGGAAGTCGTGGTCACTCAGGTCTCATCCGTTTCTCTCATTTACAACTCAGTTTCATATATAAATGACAAGCAGAAGCAGTATGTGTTTCAATAATGAGTTTAATAAAAACGACTGCATCTTAGCTAGCAAAGCGTGGGATGCAATAACCAGGACTACACAACATGACAGTATTAAAATTGTAACAAGAAGAGTGAAGCATAAAAACAACGCTGGCATATTGTCACTATGACCAATGGACTAGCTCCTACCTAGGCTAAGATAGAGCACAGCATGTTAAGCTCTAATTCTGCCCTTAGGGTTTCCTGGGAAGACATCAACCCCCATACCTGAGAAAAGGTCTGCGGTCTGCGTTAGCATCTGTAGCAAAGCATTCAGCAATCAGCATACAGTCGTGGTTCCCTGGCTGGAATCTCCCTCTAACGTGTAAGGGACAAGGAAGTGTTTTTATAATAACACAGCTGATGTTCTGAGAAAATGTCCCTACGTAAGGATGTGTGTTTTCTACAAATGTTGGAGACTAAACTTCTACCACGTTCACCAGCAATGTACTGTGCTGTAGCCTTGGAAGAAGCACAGAGTGATCAAGAATGTCTTGTTTGAGAACAGAGTGCTGGCCTAGGCAAAAACAGTTAGATAAACGGAAAATAAAACAAGACCGTAAAAATTGTTATTTTAACAATAAGACAAAGCTGAATAAAATATTTGTAGGTTAAAGTGCACAGCGACCTAGTGTGTTAAAATAACGTGCATGGAGCTATAACTAAAATGGCTACACAACAGAAGGACACTGGACTTGTGTCTCCAAATGTTGTAGCAGCTACCCAAATGATTTCATCCACCATGACCGAACCCTTCACTGTTTACTTTGTGTTATTTTGGTTTCTAATCACTCTTGTTGATGTGCACTCCCCAGTAAATGCCACTGAACCACAGATCATGTGTTAGTGTGATTTATCAACCGTATACAACTGTTATGTATAACAACTCTTGTATTAAAATGTTTCTCTCTAATGTAAAACCTTTGTCATGGTCATTGCACATGTACTGTACAATCAGGCTACATATTGCACTGATAAATTATAATATACATTACACAAATCATTTGTATTGTCATTTCCCACAGATTGATTTGGAGAATACCAATGACAACATAGTGAAGTAGTGCTGTTAACTTCTGAGTTATAGCATAGGTGTCATAGACTACAACCCCACACACTTCTGAAGTTAGAGACATGTAATTGTTTTACTATCCCAGGAGGCTAACATATTGGTTCAATGCATCATCAGCTAAAGCCTTATCACATACCCATACCATAGCTCCCAAATATCTATACCCCATGTAACAGACTTGAGTTAGTACTAATGTCCCCAGTCATAGAACCTTCCACTTACCATGGGTGTTCACCTATGTCAGTATTCAGACACATGCACATTGGTCTGCAAAGTGGAAGCACACTGACAGCTACGTACAAGTTAGTTCTCAGCCAATACAAAGCATAATGAAGTTTGAGGGTCTGGGTAACACATTATGACATGTGTCAGAGACAAATTAACACACGTGGAACGATTTGGCCCCACCTCCAAAACCAAACAGGCCTTTAGTGTGGAAAAGGAGACTACCATCCCACTGTCCTGACAGTCTGGGCATAGAACTCACACACCACAAATCTCATGCCAGACAGTACCTGGTTTAATCCATGTTCACTTCACATGTCAGTCTGCAAATCCCATCTGCTTGTGATACTGTCAGATATTGCCAAATGAGGATGAGCCAAACAGTCAATCTGCATTCTGTAATTGACAAACATAAGGTATAGGCCACATTGATACATAAACATTACACAGCCAAGTTATAGGTATGAATGTGACTTTGATTGTGCAGTGTGACAAAATTAGACTATGTACATAAGTTGTCTGTACACAACTCCAAGTAACAATCTGCGTGCATATCTGAGTCATGGGCTTTGGAGCCACTTATGATCTATCTGATGGTCATTATAAGAACCTTATCTCGCATTCCTAACCTCACCAATACCCCACTAAATCACATTAATTACATCACATCACATACCTTAAGCCAGGTGAAGTACTGATTTATGAGATAAGCCATGTCTCTAGCTTCATCCTCATCATACTCATCCTCACTTGGCAAATCTGCATTTCCACCCACAGGATCTGCTAGGTCCCCTTCATCTGGTATGAATGGTATCTGAGGGCTCAGGGCGAGGTTGTGGAGCATGCAGCAGGCAACAATAATTTGACAGACTTTGTTGAGTGAGTAGAGGTGGGATCCTCCAGATTTATCAGTGCTGTGAATTCTTGCCTTCGGGAGCCCAAAAGTCTGCTCCATGACATGCCTTGTTCTTCTGTGGGCCTCATTGAAGCAGACTTCCCCAGGCGTGGTTGGCTACCTCACTGGTGTCAACAACCAAGAACGGTTTGGGAAGCCAGAGTCCCCTGTAAGGAATAGTTACAACAGGCCAAACATTAATGTTGGACATCCACACATCTGGTAGCAGATAAAAGGTACAGACACACATTACATATATGACTTACCAGCTAGCCCCCTCTGTGTATTGTTGTGTCATTAGAAGGGGGATATTGCTGTTCCGCATGATGAAGGAATCATAGACTGACCCAGGATACTTTGCACAAACTTGTGATATGTAGAGGTCAGCCAAACAGACCACTTGGATGTTGATGGAGTGGAAGTTGTTCCTGTTCCTATGTACCTTTTGATTGACATGTGGGGGAACCAAGGATACATGGGTGGCATCTAAGGCTCCAAGCACATGTGGAATGTGTCCCAAAGCATAAAATTCAGCCTTTAAATGGGCCAGATCTTCACAAGTGGAAATCTGATGTAGTTGTCCAGGTGTTTCAACAGTGCAGATAGTACAGCCTTCAAAACCAGACTGAACATAGGCTGAGACATCCCTGCAGTTGGAGCCACTGCATTTTGAAAGGACCCAGTGGCCAGGAAGTGTAGGACTGATATGACTTGGAGAATGGGTGGTATGCTATTGGGATTACGAATGGCAGGCATCAGATCTGGCTCCAACTGACAACAGAGTTCCATGATTGTATGCCTAGCTACGCAGTATATTTGTATCACATGGTGCTCCTCCATGGTGTACAGGTCTGCTAGTGGACAGTACACTGGAGGCTGTCTTGCTCTTCTCATGCCAGGGTAACTATGTGGGACAATACCAGAATGTATGTGTGTGACTCAATCTATACATCATATGTATGATCACACCAACTTCACATATGAAGCTACATTATGTCACATGAAACAGCGAAAACGATGTACTCAGCACATACCTAGGCAACATTTAGCTAATAACTGCATTCAGATCCCCTAACCCCTAGCATGTTCTTTAAATATTGAAACATGTCACTGACAGTAAATGTGACATCAACAAACTCAACATGTTGAAAATATTTGGTAATGCAATACTGTTTTCTTATTATCATTAGTTTGCTGACAAAACTATTTATGTATATCATTTCTAAACCTAAGCATAACATAACATAAACCCTTGTGTTTTTTTAAGTAAGAAAAGCTCTAATTATTATACTGAACTATTTATCAGTTTAACCTTTGGTTTTCTTAATGATTATATATGGTTTTTGGGTGATTTCATTGCACAAAAGGCATATCTTACACAAATTACATTCTAATGTTAGCCTTGAAAAATACCAGGGGCACATGTGGAATCACATATCATGATTGCCATGGCCATGTTCTTCAGAGTCACTGAAAAACAAGTCATGATCGGGTGAAACTCTACCAACTGAAAAAAACACTTCCATATTCTGATCAATGATCATTTCTGTCAGATGCAGTCTTGGTATCCGAACCGGCCTCATGGCTTTCCTCCATTATTAGAGTTACGGTGCAGCTGTCACCCAACAAGATACCCTTTCTCTCAACTATCTAAAACTTTCTTCCTCAAATGCAATGTGCCAGGCAGAATGCAGAAGTATCCAAAAAAAATGTAATGCACTGACAGTGCTTTGGTTGTGATATGAGCTGAAAACTTAGAATACAGACAGCAAACAAAATTGCTGAATCAGAAAAAAGGAAAGTGTATCTGTCTGGAAATTCTGTTTGCAAAACTGGTAGCCAAAAGATTGAAAGAGAAAATAAAGGAAAAAAATACACACTCCAAATTAAAATGCAATTACAATAGCATGTTTCCATCTTCCTTTCCTGAGGGAGAAGGGGGAGGGTGCATGTCCTGATCAACCTCCTCAGCCAGAGAAGGGAAAATGCTGAAAAATAATTATGTTGTGATGGTAAACCGACAGCCTTTTAACCTCCCCAAAACAAATCCATTGTTCTTCCATAATTTTATGATTGGGGAAGCTGCCGGGCCCACATCAGTCTAAAAAAATATTGCCTAAAAGCAAGAATATATTTTGGTGTCAAAAAGTGCATAATGCCATAGGGATGTCTGACACTGAAGGGAACTACTTTGTGAGGATGTTCCTTGTGAAAGAAAAGAATGTCATCACTTACAATTAAGTTAGCCAGTAACTGAAGTGGGCTGACCCATTGCCCCATGCAGTATTGGGTGTAAGACAAATATGAATGAATGAAAAGTAGTAAAGTGGAGGAAGATGGCTGGCTAAACAACAGCTGTTAACACTTTCCATTCCGATCACACTGTGCTAAGGGCCCCAAATCTTGTCTATTCAGGAAATGGAAAATATTGTACTGTATAGTATATCACCTTGGGGGTTGAACCTTGGCTTGGGGGGTGGAGGATGCAATCCCTCTCAACCCTCCCTCCCCCCCACAAAAAAGAAAATCCCTGGTCTCTAGAAGAGATTCTTGCTCAGGGATTGCAGTCTCTGATGCAGTAACTGAAAATGAATCCCTTTGGGAGAGGCACCCATTGTCTGTGGTTGCTATTGGATATTTGGGGTATGGTCTGGGCAGAATTCCACCAAATATGCTAAGTACTGCTTACCTGCTGCTGTTGTTGGTGCATCTTGGTGGGTACTTGCCTTGGTATGGGACAAAGTCACAATTTCAGGCCGACCGTGATGGAGCGCAGGCTAGATAAAGGGACCAAGTTAGTCCTGCAGGGAAATCTCCCTTAAAAAGAGTGTTTTGCTGTGACGGTCCTGCGATGTAAGGTCCACGTTGAGGCTACATTGTGCTGCGTCTGTTCCAATGCGAATGTCCACCACCTGTTGTGTCTGCGTGAAGGGTCACACAGTGGCAGTTCCAATAAACTGTGCAGGCAGCAATGTGGACTTGCAACAAGACTGTGTCGTACTGTGCCTGTTCCTGTGAGGAGCTGCGAAGAGCTGTGTCTGGTTTGTATCATGCTGCATCGATTCTGATGAGACTACAGCTGGGCTGGCAAACACCCTTAGCCCCACTTCCAAGGGACCAGGACTGGTGGAGCGTTGCTTGGGGTGAGTAAGGACTTACAGCAGGCAGAGTTTTGGTGCAAGGTTGAAGATAGTTGGATCCTTTTCTGCCCATGAAGCTGTGATCAGGACAAGAGCCAACTAGCCCTTGGAGTCTTTCTGGTGGTCCTGGGTTCAAGGTGCAGGTCCTGTCCTTCTCACTGAAACAGCAGGGCAGCAGAGTAGCAGGGAAGTCCTTCCCGCAGCAGAGCAACACAGCAGTCATTTGAGTCTTCCACAGGTGCAGTGTACTGAAGCGTCGGGTCTGAGCCTCCAATATTTATACTTGGGGCCTACTCTGAAGTGGTAGAAGCTTCTAGGGTCCTCCCCCTACAGAGGTGTTGGGAAATTACTTCCTCCCTGCTCTGGCCCCAGTGTTTCCAGGGCACAAACAATTAGTGTGACACATGTTGTAAGTGTGCTGAAGCAGAGCCTTTGTGAAGTGTAAGTGTGGTGGGTGACAGCTCCTTTCCCTAATCCTGACAGAGATGGCCCATCTTGCCAACACCATTTCCCCCTGTGTCTCACTGACTGGGATTAATACTCAAAGACCAACTACACCTAGTGATATGACCCAGGATACAGGCTGTAGGCACTGAATGGTTAGGACAATACCAAATTTCTAAAAGTGTAATTTTCAAAATTGTGAAATAAAATCCAACTTTACCATTAAAGAGAGTTTTAAGATACAATTCTTTATAGACTAAAGTTGGTTTTCCTATGTGCTCCCAAGTTATCACTTATTAAATCTAATAAGGTAACCCAGTGTTATCTTATGGGAAATGCATGCTTTGTAGAGAAAAACTAATCTAAGAGTTGTTCACTACCAGGATGTAAAGGTTTAAAGTACATGTCCAGCTTTTTTGAATACACTGTACCCTGCCCTATGGCCCTCGGGTGACATATGTGTTAAAATTGAAAGTTTAGGCCTGGTAAAAGGTTTATTTTGCCAGGTCAAAATGGCAGTTTAAAAATGCACACACAAGCTGCAATGGCAGGCCTGAAATATGTAAAAAGGACTATTTTGGTGGCTGGCACAATGAGTGTTGCAGGCCCACTTGTAGCATATAATATATAGGCCCTGGCTATATGTAGTGCTACTCTACTAAGTACTTACAAGTAAATTAAGGGGCATATTTCAGAGCCCCTAGCGCCACCAGAGTGTCACTTTTAGTGATGCTCCAGTGGTGCTATGCACAGCACTGTATTTATAACGTGGGGGCAAGCCACTTTTTGTGGCTTAACGCTACCTTGTAAATACGCCCCTCCACACGCAGCACTTTGCGTGGAAGGGGCGTGCAATGGGTGTTGCTGTGGGCATGCCACAGCAACACACATTGCATTTTGATGCTGCCCCAGATTTACTAGTTTCGTAAACCTGAGGCAGCGCCAAAATTTAACGCCACCCCAGAGATGGCGTTAGTATGGCGCAACGAGGAGAAATACTTTTATTTCTCCTCGTTTTTTGCTCTTTCTATGTATTCTGCATTCAGCAGCACACATAGAAAGAACACATCGCCATTTAAGATTGTTTTTGTTTAGGAAGGTGTCCCTTCCTACACTAAAACAATCTCCCCCTAAACGCAGCCATCCTTGCACCATGGCGCAATTGTGGCTCTGTTGGCACTCAGCAGCATATTTGGCACAGGGGGCAACACAGGGGTGATGCTAATTTTGGTGCAAAAAGAACAGATGATGGGCGGAATGCTGAACAATGCAAACATTCACCTCCAGTCACAAAGATCTGGGTTTAATCCATCGATTTTTTGCTCACCACACCATCCCAGCCATATGCAAATCAGTCCTGATCTTGTTCCTCACGGGAACAGTCCAGCCCGAACTACCAAGCCAGGTCCTCCCTGGACCGGAAGCAAGCATCCTAGGAACGGTTTCTGGGTATCACCCTTCATCATCTAGGCTAGCTTGAATCCAGTGGTGCAGTGAGCACGGGACCCACGTCTGGGCATACCCTTCCCACCTGGGGCGACAAATGCAAAAAGAACAGATGATGGAAGGAATGCTGAACAATGCAAACATTCACCCCCAGTCACAAAGATCTGGGTTTAATTCATCATTTTTTTGCTCACCACACCATCCCAGCCATATGCAAATCAGTCTTGACCTTGTTCCTCACGGGAACAGTCCAGCCTGAACTGCCAAGCCAGGTCCTCCCTGTACCGGAAGCAAGCATCCTAGAACCGGTTTCAGGGTATCTCCCTTCATCAGCTAGGCTAGCTTAAATCCAGTGGTGCAGTGAGCACAGGACCCACATCTGGGCATACCCTTCCCACTTGGGGTGACAAATGCAAAAAGAACAGATGATGGACGGAATGCTGAACAATGCAAACATTCACCCCCAGTCACAAAGATCTCAGTTTAATCCATTGTTTTTTTGCTCACCACGCCACCCCAGTTTGGACCTAGCCGTATGCAGTGTCACGCTCTGTCATTTTCTTAATTTGTTTTAAATCTGGGCCTACATGTGCCAACTGTGTGTAATCTATTTTCACCATTGTTAGAAATTGGGTTTCTGTTTTGAAGAGGTATGGCCCTGTCCAAGCAGGAACCAGAATCCTATTCAGTGTAAGTCAACTACACACCGTAAATTAACCTGTTTGAAGTGGTAAAATGCTCAGAGTCAGAAGGCCAACAAAAAAAATCTGCAAAAATGTGAAGCAAACAGGCAAAAGGTTTGGGGGAAGACTACGATAAGGCTGTCATGTCTAACAACTAGGAGAGGTGCACTGTTTAATATTAAGTATTTGTTTACAGATATGTACATGTAGTTGGAAATATCTGATAGTAACTTCTAGTTGCAGATTCCTTACCTTAGAATTTCCCCCAGGCGTCAGACTAGATCCAGAGATTTTTCTTCGAGGGATACCCTTGTGCGTAAGTAGGTGGCGTTGGTTCAACTCCGCGGGCGTCGTTGGCGTCGTAGTCACCGTGATGACGTCAGGAGTAGTACATAGGGGCCGCATCAGCACAGTGACGTCAGTTCTTTTCTTTCTGCGCCACGTGCGGATCCGGGAAGGGTTACCCTGGTCTCTTTTTGACCGATTTCAACCGTTTTGTCAAGTTTTCTAGTGAGCTTTTGGTCGGTCGAGGATGTCCCCTAAGACCGGGTTCAAGCCGTGCGAGGACTGTTACCGCATGATGTCGGTGACTGATCAGCATCGGGTTTGTTTGTGGTGTCTCGAGCGCGACCACAACCCGAAGTCGTGCTCCGAGTGCTGGGCCATGCACCTGAAGGCCTTGAGGGAGCGGTCCCTCAAACTCATGGTGGCCCGGCGCTCGACTCCACGTAGGTCCCAGTCTCGCTTGAGAGGAAGGTCTTGAGACCGTTCGCGGAGCCACCACCACTCGTCGTCCTCCAAAATTTTGGATGCAGGTAAGAGAAGTCGAAACGGTCTCAACGCTCTTTGACTTCGCCCAGAATGACATCTTTGGACTGGGCACAGGAATGGGGTGACGCCAGTGGATTGGACACTTCTCTAGACGCTGGCATACTGTCTCCTCCTACCATGGCTACGACGGAGGGAGTGACTTATGGTATGGTGGTCAGTAGGGCGGCTGAGGTCCTTGGCCTTGAACTACCTACTGTAGAGGTCAGGTCCAACCTCCTGACGGAGGTGCTTCAGCCAGGGACTTCCACATCTTAGCCCCTTTTACCATTCAATGAAGCCCTCACCGATGTCCTGTTGGGTACTTGGTCCAAACCCAACACAGGGGCTCTTGTGAATTGGACTCTTGCTCGCCATCGGCCCGCTCCGAATGACCCCAAATTCCTGGCCTAAGATTCTTGTCATCCAGGCTTCCTGTTCTTCAGGCTCATTCCCTTCCACACCCCCTAATAGGGAATCAAAAAGGCTGGAACAATCTGGGAAGAAGTTGTTTTCTTCCTCCAGTCTCTCACTGCGGTCTGTGAACACTGCATGCCTTTTGGGCTGCTAAAACCACTCTCTGTGGGATACGGTTGTGCACGTCCTGCTGCAGATGATGGAGGATGCCCTTGCTATCATCTCCCAAACTGTCAACGATGGGAGAGATGGGGCGAAGTTCACAAGCCGATGTGGGCTGGACACGACCGACTCTCTGGGCAGATCGGTTGCTACGACAGTGGCCTTGAGACGCCACGCCTGGTTGCATACTTCTGGTTTTTCTGGGGATGTTGAACAGTCTCTCATGGATATGCCATTTGAAGGTTCCCGTCTCTTTGGAGACAAAGCAGACTCAGCCCTGGAGAGATTTAAGGATTCCCAGGCTATGGCTCGGTCCCTTGGTCTTTCCTCTGCCCCTCGCCCCCGCAGTCCGCTTTTCGCCCCTTTTGTGGCCATGAAAGGGGCTCCCTGTTGCATCCCCCACCCAGCCACTGTGCCACCCATGCTGTTCAGCCGCTGCATGGCTGGGGATGCGGAATCTCACGTGGACGTGAGACAGGGAACCAGAGGTCTACCCAGTCCACCTCTGCCCCCGCCGCAGCCTCCAAACCCTCCTAGTCTGTCCCCTCACTCCCATCCAGTTGTCGGCAGGATTCACTATCACCTGCCCCAGTGGGAATCCATCACTAAGGATAGGTGGGTTTTGCAGATCATTCGAAAGGGCTACTCCCTCCCTTTTGAATCTGCCCCACCAGCCATGCCTCCATCACTCAGCGAACTCCTGGAGGATCATTTGGCACTCCTCCGCCAGGAAGTCGCGGCTCTCTTGGCCAAGGGAGCTATAGAGAAGGTCCCTGTGCCCAATGTAGGTCATGGTTGTTGTTCCTGCTACTTTCTGTTGCCGAAAAAGGACAAGGGCTTATGTCCTATCCTAGACCATCAGGACCTCAACTACTTCCTCAATAAGGAGAAATTCAAAATGCTCACCCTGGCTCAGATTCTATTTGCCTTAGACCCAGGAGAGTGGATGGTAGCGTTGGACTTGCAGGACCCTTATTTCACCATCCCCATCCTGCCTGACCACAGACCTTACCTACGATTTGAGGTAGGTCACGCGCACTATCAGTTTACCGTGCTCCCCTTCTGCCTTACCAGCGCCTCTCGGGTGTTCACGAAAGTGATGGCGGCGGCTGCAGCTCATTTGCGCAGTTTAGGGGTCTCAGTCTTCCCCTTCCTCAAAGACTGTCTGTTGAAGGCGGACTTGCCTCAGAAAGTCGTCTCCCACCTTCAGACTATGGCGAACTTCCTGCACACGCTGGAGTTCACTATAAACGTGCCGAAGTCACACCTGACTCCCTCTCAGGTGCTCCCTTTCATCTGAGCTGTTCTGGACACAGTGCAGTTTCGGGCTTATCCCGAAAAGCGAGTCCAAGATATTTAGGCTATGTTTCTGATCTTTCAGTCTCTGTCTTGGGCTTTGGTGAGACTGACTCTGAGGCTAGTGGGCCTCATGGCTTCCTGCATCCTGCTAGTGACACATGCCAGATGGCATATGCGGGCTCTGCAGTGGGACTTGAAGCTCCAGTGGGCGCAGCATCAGGAGAATCTCTCCGACATGGTTCAGATCTTGGAGGGGACTGCGAAAGACCTGCAGTGGTGGCTTTTGAATCTGCATTGGGTCCACGGCAGATCCCTCTCTCTTCCCCTACCAGATCTATCTATAGTGACAGATGCGTCACTTCTGTGTTGGGGCGGCCACATGGGAAAGGCGGAGATCAGAGGCATCTGGTCTCCGGTGGAGTCTGGGCTCCATATCAATCTTCTGGCGCTCCGGGTGATCAGGCTTGCGTTGAAAGCATTTCTTCCCTCTCCCAAAGGGAAAGTAGTGCAGGTGTTCACAGACACTACTACCGCCATGTGGTACTGCAACAAACAGGGCAAAGTAGGGTCCTGGACTCTAAAGACAAGAGGCACTACGTCTCTGGACATGGCTGGAAAATCAGGTCATTACCCTGGTGGTTCAATATCTGGCAGGTTCTCTCAATGCCAGAGCGGACGAACTCAGCCGTCGATGCACAGCCGATCACGTATGGAGTCTCCATCGAGAGGTGGCGCAAGGTCTCTTTCAGCAGTGCGGAGAACCTTGGTTAGATCTGTTCCCCTCCGTAGAGAATGCGCAATGTCAGCTGCTTTGCGCGTTGGAGTTTCCAAAGCGTCACTCGCTCGGAGACGCTTTTCATTTTGAGTGGAACTCTGGCCTCCTTCACGCCTTTCTGCCTATACCCATTTTGCCAGAGTTCTCAAGAAGATCAGGAACGACTGTGCCCAAGTCATCTTGGTGGCCCCGGACTGGGCACGGAGACTATGGTATCCAGAGCTATTGAGTATGGCCACTCAGGCTGCCTATTCGGGCGGGTCTTCTGTCGCAGCAGCAGGGACGGTTCTCCACTCAAACCTGTCCAATCTTCGCCTTCATGCATGGAGATTGAGTGGTGACAGTTGACGACTTTTGATCTTCTACCCGAACTCTTTGATGTTATCTTGGCAGCCAGGCGTCCCTCCACCAAAACGGTATTCGCCTGTCGTTGGCATAAATTTGTGGCATGGTGCACCAACAAATCTGTTGATCTCCTCTCTACCCTTCTATCTGAGGTTATTTTGTTCATTTTTTCTTTGGCTCAGCAGGGCTCTGCTTTGTGCACCCTTAAAGGGTATTTATCTGCCATTTCGGCCTTTCTTTGGTTACCTGATCAGCCCTCACTCTCTCCTATTGTGAGTAGATTCCTAAAAGGTCTCACCCATTTATTTCCTCCCACTACATTTATCATGCCTCAGTGGGACCTCAATCTTGTCCTCACTTATTTAATATGTACTCCCTTTGAGCCGATGCACAATTGTCCCCTACGGCTCCTCACCTTCAAAACTGTCTTTCTTGTTGCCGTCACCTCTGCTCGCAGGGTGATTGAGCTTAAGGCCCTTTTGTCCAAACCTCCATACTTGTCTGTGCACCCCGACAAAGTGGTGTTGCGCACTAAGGCTTCCTTCCTTCCGAAGGTGGTTACGCCTTTTCATGTAGGCTAGTCCATCACCCTGCCTACTTTCTACCCACCCCCACATCCTTCCCATGAGGAGAAGGGACTCCACCGTCTAGACCCAAAAAGAGCATTGCCGTTCTATCTTAATCGTACTAAAGATTTCTGGGTGGACGATCAACTCTTTGTCGGGTATGTGGGTGCGAAAAAAGGGAAGGTGGTGCAAAAACGTACCATCTCTCGATGGGTACTTCTTTGCATCAAGATGTGCTACGCTTTGGCCAAGAAGCAGCCCCCTGAGGGCTTGCGTGCACATTCCACCAGAGCAACTGCTGCTTCCACTGCGTTGGCACGCTGAGTTCCTGTCCTGGATCTCTGCCAGGCAGCTATGTGGGTGTCCCTGCAAACGTTTGCTATTCTCTACTGCCTGGACAGTCAGGTCCGTCGGAACGGCTACTTTGGTAGTTTGGTCATGCAGGACTTCCTAGCATGATCTTGGTTCGCAGCCCACCGCCGAGGATGGCATTGCTTGGGTATCTATTCTAAGGTAAGGAATCTGCAACTAGAATTCTCTATCAGATGTAAAAGTTTCTAACCTTTGGTAACAAAATATCTGGTAGAGACATATTCTAAATGCAGATTCCTTACCGACCCACCCATCCTCCCCTCTTACGAACTGATTTCTAGGGACAGGGATTACCCCTTCAGATCCTTAGCTCTGGCGCACCAAGCTCAATGTTCTTAGCAGCTCTGAGCTTTGGCATGGAAAGTCGTTAGAAGAAACTGACGTCACTGCGCTGAGGCGACGTCTATGTACTACTCCCGACGTCATCACGGCGACTACGACACCAATGACGCCCACAGAGTCGACTGACGCCACCTACCGACACGCAAGGGTATTGCCCGAAGAAAAATCTCCAGATCCAGTCTGACGCCTGGGGGAAATTCTAAGGTAAAGAATCTGAAACTAGAATATGTCTCTACCAGATATTTTGTTACCGAAGGTAAGTAACTTGTACATTTATGATGACACCCTGCTAACAATCCATACCTTTAGGGAGCCTTGACCCTTAAAAACATGGTACCTCACACATATACAAGACACAATTTAGGGGGTGTAGTTATCAAAAGGCATGCTTACTGTCTGTCAGAGTATCACCACATTCATAAAAGTAGAAGAATACCATATCAGCCAAGTGCAAAACTATTGAAAGTGCTAGTCATGGTATCACCTTACAGTGCTATTCATTATCGAGTATGACTCATTTTTAATCTGGTGATAACATAAAACATTTGCGTGAACTTAGTTATAACACATAAAGTGTTATTATTTTTTTCATTGTATGAGCATTTGTCTTTCTTTTGCTTTCAACAAACTGTAAGTACAGCCTTAGGGTGACTTAAAAAAACTTTAGTGGGGAGGCCTGTAAGGTCTGCCGCACTGCTGGCAGCCTCACAAACATTTAGGTCAATGTTTATGGTGGCTATGCCCTTTCTGGAGCACCACAAGTAGAATATGCAAATTTTAACAACTCCCAGCTGATCTGAGCCCCACAGCGGCACTTTGATGCAGCTGCTGAGAGGAAATGTTTGAATTTTAAATTATAATTGGTGGCCCTGTCACACCCACAGGAGTCAGTATCTTTCCCTGCTCCTAGCTGTGCTGACTGCTCGGGAGCAGGATTAAAGCACATTTTGGCAGAAGGCTAGAGGCCGGGTACTTCTTCCCTCTACATACAAGGGCATGGGAGCACCACATTGATTGCTTCCTTGGTCCCGGGGACATTGGTGCCCCGGGGACAATGGGGCCCCAGGGAAAGCTATTGTATGAACGCTACAGCACTCACTTCGGTCTATTTCAGGTGAGGATTATGCATTTCATTCTTCACTCTTTATTACACAGCAGGTTCAAAGGTTAAAGAAAAAAAACATAAACACTACGAATCCCATGAACCAAAGGGAAAGTGTATCCATAACAACCAGTAACTAATCCTATTGCAGTCAGATTGTCTGTATATACTCATGCCGCCCGTAGTCCTTCCTTTTTCTTCACTGCTGCATCAGTTAAGTCCCTGCCTTCCTTATAGGCGCTTGGGGTTGTATTGTGCTATCATGGTTATAGAGCGCTGTATTCTTATTTACTTGTATTGTTTTATAACGCTTTGCTAGTGTTTGGTACTGGTGCTGCAGTCGGCATCCAATGCGCAGTAGCTCTGGCCTAAGCACGTCTTTATTTTGCGCGGGTCCACCCAGTGGTGCTGTTTCGTGCTGACTGCAGATTCTGCGATGCGCATCACGGCATGGTGGGAAGCGCACTTTCAAACCGCGCTCCACGGACTCACGGCGCGTGTTAGGAAGGCTGTGGTGGTTGTTCTGGGAAGCAGAGACTCCCCGCTTGTTTTTTCCCTCTGTACCAACCTTCTTATTACACCACAGACGTGGTAGATTTATTCCAGCCCTCAGGCCGCTCTGTGCTTATGCCACCTGGTGGCTGTTTGTCTCATTGTTAGTCGTGGGCACCTGCGAGGGGTCTGCCCATTTAGCGTTTCAGGGTGCAATTGGTGATCTTTGGTCTCACACCCTTACTGTTGAAGTAGTACTATCGGAGCCACGAATATGCCCCTAATTTAGCTTCTGAGGAGGAAGACCCCTTCAACGTTGCTTCAGTGCGGAGGGTGACAAGCTGCTCTCCAAGCTAGTGTTAAGGCTCTTGCACACCTGCAGGAAAGTGTTGCCAAGTTGACGGCCCAGGTCTCTGGTAACTCAGGGATCCTGGGAACACGGGTCAGGGCCTAGCAGCCTATCCACACTAGCTTCCCATAAGGCCCAGAAACATGATGCAAGGCACTTAGAAGGCTTTAATTGTCTGAGAGTGGCCTTTCGTAAAAGTGCACGCATGTTGAAAAATGCACCCTACCGAGAGGAGCACTTCACGGACAGATTGACGATGAGATCGCCCCAGAATTTGACCCAGATGTAGCGTTACCCAAAAAAGGGGAGGGTGAGACTGATGAGCATGGATCCTCGGATGAGGAACACGATTCGGGGAGACCTTGGCACCCAGGCTCGGCCACCTTTGACTTCTATGAAGGGGAGACTAACACAACAGACATGTTTGAGATGGAGGGCATATACCATCCTAGGTCCTTGGAATGGCGCCCGTACCAAAAGGCCACAGATTACGTGGCCAGAAAAATTCACCAACCCCTAGATAAGGAGGTGCATGCTCGCTTGCAGGCCGACTGCCCTAGGACTTTCCTAGAAGGCAAGTTCGCAGCCACACCAGACATAGATCCAGAGATGTGCACGTTTTTGGCTAAATACACAAGGGATACACAAGGGATCCCAAGAAGGGTATTGACCACTCCTGAAAGATGTCAGGATACGTTACTTGATGTTCTGGGCCCCTTGACTCAAAATATACAATTGGCTGAGCAGTCCAGGGAGACTGGAACCCTCTGCCCACAGATATTGTAGTGGGTTGGGCTCAGAGGGCAGTGTGTTTTTTTAGGCAAAACCAACTGTGCTCTGTCCAGAGAGAGACGTCGCTTTGTACTAATAAAAATAGACTCTAAGTTAGGGAAACTGTCTAACTCAGAGGCAGGAGAGGTTGCGCAGGGCAACCTGTTTGGCAAACCTTTTGCAAAGGAGCTCGGGAAGTTTGCGGACACTTTGTCGGCGCTAGACAAGGCATAGACTTCCATAAAGAAAATTTTCCAGGGGAACATTTTTGCTAAGGGCCGAAAGAGGCAGGGATCCCTCCTCTGCCCGCTCCGCCTTCCAAGACCCCTACAGAGGTCAAGCACGCCGCAACAGTGGATAGCACGATGACCGTCAGGGAGCCTTCTTCCCTAACGGGATGCGGAAAGGGCAGAAACAACCATACCAACCAAGGAGAGGCTGATGCATCCGGAAGTTTCAATGGTAAGCAATATCCTTTCTTTCCCTCAAGAACTGTGGGGGGGGGGGCTGCAGTTATTTGCTCACAGATGGGCAGAGATCATGTCAGACCCTTGGGTTCTGGAAACGGTAAATGGTTTCCACACAGAATTCTACAGTTCACAGTGCAGATGGTAAAACCAGCCCCATCATTCTTTCAACACAAAAGATGGCACTGATCAATTCAGAAGTGCAGGAGCTCCTCAAAAAAGGGGCAATTCGGAGGTCAGTATTACACCCCTGCTGTTTTTTGAGCAATCTGTTTATAGTAGACAAGAAAGACGAAGGGCTTCACCCAGTGATAAACCTGCGAGATTTCAACTAGTGGATAATATACTGCCACTTCAGAATGGAGGGTTTTCACCTCCTCAGAGCACTTTTGCCACAGGCGGATTGGATGGTGTGCTGGATCTTAAGGACGCTTACCTTACAGTCCTAAACTTTCCCCCACATCACCATTTTCTACAGTTCGAGTGGAGAGATCAGATCTTCGAGTTCCAGTCTCTCACTTTTGGATTATCGTCAGCACCATGCTGCTTCACGAAACTTCTCAAACCGGTAGTGGAAGTCCTCGGAATAAAGGGAATCTGGTGGATCATATATCTAGACAACATCCCCCTGATAGATCAGTCACGTACCCAACTTTTATCACACCTGACCACGACTATTGCTCTCCTGCAGAGCTTAGGTTTTGCCATCCACAGTTAGAAGTCAGAACTGACCCTGGTGCAGCTCATGACCTTTTTTGGGTTTTTCATAGATCCCAAGTCAGCCATAATGAGCCTCCTGAAAGCGAAAGTAATCAAGATCAAAAAGAAATTGAACAAGATTCTGAGAAGGGACAGGATTTCTCTCATACAACTGGCCAGGATAGTTGGGTTGTTATTATCTTCGATCAAAGCAATCTTTCAATACCCTCTATACTACAAGCTGTTACAGCACTTGAAGGCAACCCCCTTCCAAAAAGGCCTCAGTTAGTCGGAATTGATTTAATTGAACTTGAAAGCCAGGATGGAGTTTCAGTGGTGGATAGACCACATGGAAGCGTGGAATGGCCTTCCGGAGTTCCAGATCACAGTAGCGGATTGGAACTCTAGGTACTTAAAGGTTTCCAGGGATTGGCAACTGGACCCATACACCTTTTGGGCCCTCGTGGACCAGGTCCTAGCAGCATGGATCAGTGCCCCTCCAGGCTGAACGGTCAGCTTTCGCAGTACAGCAGTTGCTGACCAGACCCAGGGGGCTTGGCAGTGGATGCTTTGCTGCCTGATTGGTCAACTGGGTATGCCTATGCATTCCTGCCTTTTCTCCTGATTCCTAGACTGATGGCTCAGTTTGACGTCAGAGGGCTTTGATCATCCTGACAAATCCATTCTGGAAATCACAGGCATGGTTCCACGCTCTGTTGGAACTATCCTGGAAAGCCCTGCTTCTAATTCTGTATTTCCCACAGATTTTGCAAGATCCTCTCAGCCCGCCACATCAGCTTGTCTGTCAGGGCCACCTCAACCTCATGGCTTGGAGGCACTTCAGGCAATGATGGGAAGACAATAAACTTTCAAAGGAAGCTGAGAGATGTGTACAGCAAGCATAAGTCCTGGGGACGAACAAGCAATATAGATCGGCCTGGCAAAGATGAGTTGTTTGGTGTGTGGAGAGACACCTGGATACCGTGGGAGCACAGATTGCGGATATCATTAATTTCCTGGCAGAGTTGACCGGTTCTGGGCTTACCTATTCTACTGTGAATCAATTCAGATTGGCAATCTCAGCAGGTCATCCGCCCATCAGCAATATTCCAGTGGCGGAGCATCCCTGGGTCTGTAAGTTACTAAATGGCATCAATATGACTAAACCACCGGAACCTAGATATGCTGGGTTATGGGACGTCAACCTGGTCTTAAGTTTTCTTTCAGACTAGCAAGATAACCAATATCTTTCTAGGAAAGAAATTTCAGCAAAATTGGTCATTCTGCTTTGATCTGCAAAAGAGTTTCAGATGTCAGAGGTTTTGGTCATCATGGCGAGAGTGTTCACCATGGACAGGGTTACATTCACCATCTCTAGAAGAACCAAATCCAATACCAGATCAGTAACCTATCCTGCCTTTGAGCCTTCCCCTAAACTGTGCGTAGTCCGATGCCTTAAAGCCTATGAAGAAGTGACAGTGGGCAGCAGACTGCCGGGTGAGAGACAGCTGTTAACTGTTATCAAGAAACCCTTCTAGGTGGTTTTGACTCTTTCCATTGCCAGGTGGGTAAGATGGATCATGGCAGAGGCTAGGATTAATACATTTTTGGAGCTCACTCGACGAGGGGGCTATGGCTTCCAAGGCCATTTAAGTAGGTGGCAGACTAGAGGACATACTGAACACGGTGGGTTGGTCCTCGAGTCTACTTTTAAAAGGTTGAAAACCCATTTATGAAGCAACATTCCTGGTGGCGAGTAAGCTTTGAACCTACATAATCCTTGCCTCAGGTCCTGAAATAGACTAAGAAATTTCCTAGCTAACGAGAAGGAAAGTTTCCCCGGCGGGGCACAACATGACCACTGACTCTTGTGTATGAAAAAGGCCCCTTTATTGAAACAGGTGCGCATCACAAAAACAACCTTGGCCTATTGCCTTACAAAACTAAAATCACACTAAACATTTGTTAACTTACATTTCATACCCTCCCAAACATAACCCTTAAAAAAACTGACAAAATGACCTCTTATACTTTCGCATTTTTATCACTTTGAAATTCCCCTCCTGCTTAACATTGAACCAATTACCATTTGCTCAACTGGATATTCCTACTTCATAACCTTTAACTTCCAGTACTTCCGGTTGTGGGCTTGCTGACATCTCCCCTTTCTGCCAGCTTAGCCTGTGTGGACCAAAATAAACTTAAGTAAAGGCCTACAAACTTGTGGGCCAACCACCAACAGAAAAAGGCACCTTGGCTTTTTCTGTCCTCCTCTGCCCCTTCACTCCTGTCTCTTCAATGTCCAAATCAAAAATTCCCTAACCTCCAAGAAACATAACTCCATCCTGTCGAACCAGAAACATTCAAGAGCCTCATAGTGCAGGTCCAAATGCTGCTCTCCGCCCAGGCCCTCTTCCTTGTAAAAATGCCTAATTTCCCTATTAACCTTATGCCGCGCTCTGTCTATCGTCGAAGACCTGTTCGCCCCTCACCAGCACCTGGGAATAAATGCCGACCATGCAACAAAACAGCCCACCCACTGAGACTTAATTTCCCTCAAATCATGCTTCATAGATTTTAGCAACGCAAGCCCCTTTTCAGCCACCATGTCATTCTCCCCTAAGTGTATTAATAAGATTTCAGGCAGACACTACTATGCCTGATCCTTTTCAATGTGTACAAAAGCTCCCCAACCCTCATTCCACCTTTACCATTTCATTCTACCGACAGTGTATGGGTGAAAAAACAAGATTTCTTCCCCACGTACTCTTCCCGGGTGCCTGATCCGCCCACTTTACGAATGAATGCCCGACAACCCACACCGACAAGGCAGCAGCCATTAGAACTGGAATCACACCTGTAACGAAAAACTGAATCAGAAAACCATTATGAGTTAACTGTCCTCCCCCACCCCACCTGTGTTCCCAACATATATCTTAAAACAATTGGATGATCATGTACCCAAACCCATTATTTGCTCCCTGGACCACCTTCTCCTGCTTGCTTCTGTCGCTGCCCTGATATGAAAATAGTGTGCATTATAATCTGTGGCCACTAACACTGTCTTAGTTAAAACCGCCCTCATCATAGCAAAGAGTTGAAGCGCTGTTACCCGGCTGCCATCTCAGTGCCAAAATACCACACCTGTGCTGTCCACAGCCTGCAGTCTCAAGTGCCTACCCCATGCCACAGGGCAGAGTGAGCCATGTTGCACTGTCAAGATCACGGTCACTCTCTTTGCCCTCTGATTGGTTTTGGACTTGGGCAAGTTAATCGCCAAATCCCCTGGCCTAAAACAAATTCCCCATACCAGGCCACATTTGCCTCTACCCCCAACAACTGTGAGACCCTAGAAGCTTCAAAAAACACCCATATCATCAATGTAGGAAAGAGCACTGTTTCCCCTTGTGATGAGCAAATCACTGGCAGACGGGTGATCAGCTCAGTTAGGATGTGCCAAGTAAGTGGCTTTCTCTGGTGTCGTGCTCTGCCTTGCTTCCTAGCCCAACCCTCTAACATTCTTTTGCCTAGCTCCCCTGCTGCTGGTGCATAGCCCCATACCAGTTTCCACATAAAAGCAATGCCTACCAGTTTTCCTGCAATTGTGACTTTAGATAGACCTTTTTCTATCAGACATAAGATGAATTGTACTACTTCCTCCACTCTTTCCTATTCCCCAGCACCATGGCATACTCCTGTGCTCAAAAATTCCTCCTTAGCCTGGTAATAAGCCTTTCTAGTAGATTTAGCCAGAGATCCTACTACCATCTGAAGTATGCTCCTGTTCCAGAGCTCCGGAGGCATGGAAGTCATTCCCTGTCTGTGTCCATGGCCAGTCCATGGAACCTCTCCCACTGTGAACGAGACAAGGCGTCTGCGATGTCATTGTTCACACCAGGTACATGCCAAGCCTTAAAAAAATATCTCTCCTGAAGCATTTCAGAACAAATACCCATAGTAGCTTCGGAACCTGTGGATCCCAGACAGACTACCTGTTGACTACTTGAACTACTGCCATATTGTCAATCCTGAAGAGCACCTTTTTATGTGCAAGCAGTCCACTCCAACACCTGAC
Organism: Pleurodeles waltl; assembly: GCF_031143425.1. Classification (NCBI taxonomy): domain Eukaryota; kingdom Metazoa; phylum Chordata; class Amphibia; order Caudata; family Salamandridae; genus Pleurodeles; species Pleurodeles waltl. The sequence continues at coordinate 984,524,977 of NC_090442.1, forward strand.
CACTACTACTAGGGGAAAAAGCTCAAGGAACACAATGTACATCCCCCTGCCTTCCAAATGTCTGGACACTCCTCCACACAGCCTCAGACGCGTCAGAAATTCTCTGAATGTCCCAGTCAAGTTTCTGCTGTGCCAGCACTGGAATCCCATTAAAAGATTCCAGGATAAAAATGCCGCATTTACAGGTCCTCCTTCACCCCTGCTGACAACCTCACAGGGTGATGTGGTAAAGAAAGTCCTGTCACTGCCAACCCCAATCTCCTGCAAAAAGTCCTACCCTCCTTCACAAACTGGCATGCAAAATTCAAGAGCCCCAAAATTACTATACTTCTCGCACTGTTACTTTCTGTTTTGTCAACATTGTGTCCAGCAGCAACTGCATCCCCAATTTTTTTTCCTCCGGCAGGCGAGCCATCATCACCTCTGAATCAAATCCAGTTCCCAAAAAGGAAATGCATGTCACAGATCCCACCATTTTTCCCAGTGCCAAAGGGACCACAATGTCCTCCATGAGCTTTTGAAAACTTACCAGCAAACGCTGACAGTCCGTGGAGCCGGAGTCTGTCACAAAGAAAAAAATCATCCAAGTAGTGTGTTTCCCCTTTGTGCCTGTGTCTAAATCCATTGCAGGAAAGTGCTGAAACACTCAAATGTAGCGCATGAGATAGAGTATCCCATCTGGAGTGCTTTGTCAACATACCAACGCCCTTCTAATTTAATCCCCAGTATCTGAAAATTGTCTGGGTGCACTGGTAATAGTCTGAATGTGGATTTCATGTCACATTTTGCCATGTACGAGCTTGTCCATGCTTGTTCAGCCATAACCATGGCTATAGCCACATCAACAGAGAAATAGGACACTGAGAGGCACCATCCTCCCTGATAAAGCCATTGATAGACTGACCCTTTGTTCAGGACAAATGTTGAATCAATCTGAACTGTCCTTTTTCTTTTTTAGGCACCACCCCGATCGGTGACACAATCAAGTCGTCAATTGTCCATTCTTCCTTTGCTTACCTCTAAGCAACACAACTTGTCCCTTACCACCTGTGGGTGGGTGTTCACAGATTTCAAATTTTCCACCCAATGCCACACCCAAGGACCTTCATACCCCAACTTAAATCCCCATGTAAAACTCTCTTGTAAAATTAAGGTGGCTTCCCTATTAGGGTAAGTGCCCCACCAGAATGTGAGCATGTCTACTTTAACCGGTGTATGAGCCTTTACTGTTAGATCCATGTGTCCCCATACACCCCCATGTAGTTACCCATGCTGTGTCCCCTTGCCCCTGAGTTCTGTTGCCATTGTGAGCTGTTCCCCCCTATTGACCCCGGATGTCCAGCCTGTGCCTCCGTAACATTGAACCAATGCATGTTTCCCCGTGCACTTCGAGCACTCATGTTGGAACCAACAATACTCCCTTGTGCACAAGCCTTTGTTGGGCTTCCAGCACGCCCCTGGCATGCTGCCCTGGCTTTTAACTGTAGCTCCCACCCCTCCTCGGGCGGGACGGGCCTGAAAGGGTTGATACACTATGGGTAATCCTTTGGCTGTAAAAGTGGTCTTCCCAAATTTGATAGGGCTCATGGTGGGTTGCCATAAATCTGTATCGATCCCCCCATTTTGCTTCAGGGACCCAAGCCATCCATGCCCTGAACTTGTTGTCATACTGTGCCCAGGCATTAACCCCAAACGATATCTGGGCCTTTTGGATAACGTCCATATATTTAAATAACGCCACATTTCTTTCTGTATACTTCTCACAGTAAAAGCTGGTGTAAATTAAAAACGCTGAGGACCAGTTTTCAATGGTCATGGGCACCTGTCGCCGTTTGCCAATTTATACTCCTCCTCCATTGGGCCTTCTGTGGCTCGGTGTTTCCTGTGGAGGAGCTTAAACATTTCTACATACTCATCCTTTCAATAGTTCTCCTTAGTCGTCAACATGAAAAGTGCCCCTAGTGGCTTAGTAACCCCCGGTGTTTACATATCTCAATCTTTTTACTCTCCTTGCCGTCTACTTTGTCTCCTTTCCTCTTTTTCCCAGCTTTGTCCCCATCCCCCATAGCCACCATACCGTGGTCTTTGGGTGCCCTGGAACCCTTCCAGTCATCTACCTGTTGGGCAGTGCAATTGTTCTCTGAATTTTGCATCAGTGTCCGTGCCTGTTGAGCTTCCGTCTCAAACTCATGTCTCCAACATACCTTCCTTTCTGTAATCTTGTCCCCCTCCTGGTCCAACTGACGATCCCCATCAATATCTGTTGACACCATCACCGGGGCAACCCCTTACCTGGCCGTAAGGTTGCTGCCCGCACTGAAGTTTGCTATCCTGCCAGTGGAAGATGTTGTCATGCCTCTGGCCTTTCCCTCGACGAAGACGTTGATTTCTGGTGTTCCTGCAAAATATCACTAGACACAGTATTAGGTCGTTCCCCCATCCTGCTTGCATTCCGTGTGGTCTCCCCATGGGGCCGACAGCCCGGGTCGTTCATCATCCACAATCTCACCCTTCTCTAGGGTGTGCTCACTATAATCCAGCCCCGTGCCTTGCCAATTGTCCATTTCCAACCCAGGCACCATAGAGTCCATACCATACCATTTATGATGCCCACCTCTCGGGCTGCACACAACAATGAACTGAGGGGTAATACCAAACCCTCGCTGGTGCTCTGGGGAAGAGGGTCATAGCGTTCCACCTGTCAAAGGTGACCCGCTTCATTCCACTGCTCTCTGAGGTGAGGCCTCCCCGGACCTTTGAGTGCCGTGTTGAGCCGGGTCCCATGACGTAGTCCAGCTGGCTGCACTGGTCCATGCCTTCACTTCTTCCCGGGTGTGCGAGCCGGACTAAGCTCTCCCAGGTTCGCAAGACGTCTTGCTACAAAAACCTGAGGAGGAAAAGGTAGGCCTAGTGTAAAGCACCCTAATACTTCCCGCTGTCCCCTAATAACCCCTTAAGACTGACTCTTTGACCCTTTAGAGTAATGTCCCCTCCCTCCTGTCGCCCCCTTGCCTTGTTGGTGTAGACCTTCTTAGGACGGACAGCTGTCTGGTTTCCTCTACTTCCACGTCATCCAAATCACTCCAGTCGAGGATGGTGGCAACAATGTCTCAATCTGCCCTTAAAAGATGGACTTCATCTTCCTACGACTCGTCTGGCATCCAGCGGCCCACCCCATTGACACAGCCCCTGCCAGGCCTCCTGTACCCCTTTTGGTGCTCTGTGTAACCATTCACACTCCCCTAAGTCTACCCCCTCAAGTACCCCGCCCCTTCTTCCCCTGGTCCTGATCATCCTGCCCAGGGCCCCCTTTCTGTGCATCATTGTCATCAACCCAAGTCCCCAACCCAGGCAGGGATCAGTAGTTCTGCTTCTCCGTTGCATTCAGTAATAATTGCCCCGTTAGAGGTGGTTGCACCTGCACCGCTTCTGGCCTCAATTTCATTGCAGTACTTGCCTGTCCCCTTTTCTGCTCCTCCACAAGAAAAGCTGCTTCATGCCTTTATTTGTGAAACCTCCCTCCCCCTCTTCATATTACCGCACTTCATGGTGCCCCTTGCAGTTTTATAAATGCTTCCTCTTCCTTTTAAAGAATTGCTCCTGCCCTGGCCCGCTGGCCCTGATCAGCCACATCCTCTAATTCCTATCCCTCCCACACCTTGCACACGGACGGCCCCTCCAACTCACCTGTGCTTCATCCATGCTGTGGGGCTGCGGAGGGGACAAGGCTAATATAGCTGCTGCTATGCGGCTAGTGGCCTGCCATGCTTGTCGGCAGGAGGGCCCAGCATTGCCCACCATTAAATCCAAGTGCCCTGCTTCCTTCAACAGCCAGAGCACCTTCTGAACGTTCTCTTCTGACATCACTCCTGAACAGAGACTACCACACTCCAAACCTGTAACACTACTTCTGTTGGACCACAAAGTAAAAACTGCCCACCAAACACTTTTGTCACTAAACAACACTGCTGATCAACTAAAATACTGGAGATGAACTAGGCGCAGAAAAGATAAAATATTTCTGACACTTCTAACCAGTTTTGAGGCTGCCACCCACCATTTTGTTGATAGGTGTACACAGTGGCAGCCTCAAAATTGTAGCCATATATTTATTGGGCTACATCATTTAATGGATGTAGTCCCAGGTGCACAGATTATCTAGACTGCACCTAATTCCCCTAATGCCCCCGGAGAACACACCGCCCTCCGGCAGCTGTCCTCTAAAGCCCAATTGCATTCTATTAGTATGAATATAAAATTCTACATCAAAAAAACTAATTCTAGATGATTTGATCGTCATGTTAGGAGAAGGAGGAAAGTTCCTGAAGGAATTTCAGAAAAGAAGTTAGTGCCCTCGTGACTTATGGTTTGATACTGCTGAGGTAGAACTGGGCCCTATCTATAAATGTGGAATCCGATTAATCTTTTCTTCTTAGGTCTGAGGAAAAAGGAGAAGCTACATCAATTTAAATTAGAACAATTATAGTGTAACTCAGGGAGTCACCCATTAAGTCTCAGAGACCATCTTAAGTTTCAAAGGGCTTTATTCCAGACTCAAAGTCAAACTTACATAAATGGGTCTCAAAACAATAGTACAGATAGACACAATCACCAAAAGAGAGTTGAAACGTCATACTATATTAAATTTCACAATCATATGAAAGACAACTATCTCAATAGCGATAAAGCAGAAATTCAGAAATAAAGATTGATGCTTAAATTCCGAAATCTATTTCTCCTGCCTAACCATTTAATATAAATTGATTATTCTAATGCTAAAACTACCAAGTAAAGAATGAGCAAACAGAATCTTCAGTAGAAGTTTCTGTTACGAGAGGTGCAGCGTCATGAAGCCAGAGAGAATTTAAGTATAAAGGAACTCTCAGTAAGGTCTGCTCTCTGCTGAGGACAAAGGGAATCTAAAACTTTTGCTGAACCGATCACTCTTTTGAGCCCCTGTTCTACAGACCTTACATAATTTCAAAGGCATTTTCACTGAAAAACAGATCATTAAATTAATTTTAATTGGCAGCTTGACTTCAGAAACTCCCCACTCCGACCTTGCACCCCCTCGTATTCCCAGGAACTTTAGATTGCAAACGACTCCCATCATGATAACAGCGTCTCTTGTAAATCATATCTTTTGAATGCAATGGACTCATCATTAGTTCAACCTCGGATCCTGACACCTGCATCTCATAGCAAAAACATTGACAAAACAACTTCACATTAACCCCTTCACTGCCAGGCCTTTCGCCCTCCTGTGCCAAGCCTTTTTTTTTGGCTACTTGGGGTAGTTTGCGCTTGGGCCCTCATAAAGTTTTGTCCACTTAAGCTATCCATGCCAAATTTTTGTCCTTTTTCACCAACATCCTAGGGATTCTAAAGGTACCCTGAGTTTGTGGAGACCAAGAAATTTGCCAAAATACAGCTAAAAAATTTTGGGGGAAAAATTAGACAAGAGTGCTGCAGAAGAAAGCATGTGGTTTATTCCCTGAAAATGGCATCAACAAAGGGTTTGTTGCGCTAAAATCAACATCTTCGCAGCTTTCATGAACAGGCAGACTTGAATCAGAAAACCACATTTTTCAACACAATTTTGGCATTTTACTGAGACATACCCTATTTTTTATATTTTTTGTGCTTTCAGACTCCTTTCAGTTGGTGACAGAAATGGGTGTAAAAATCAATGGTGGATCCCAAACAGCTAAACATTTCTAAAAAGTAGACAAAATTCTGAATTCAGCAAGGCGTCATTTGTGTAGATCTTTCAAGGTTTCCTTACAGAAAGTAACAGCTGAAATAAAAAAATATTGAAATTGAGTTGAAAAAAGCAGCCATTTCTGTCAACGTTTTCCTCTGTAACTTTTTTCTGCTATGGCAGATTTTTTAAAGCAATATACCGTTATGTTTGCTGGACTCCTCTGGTTGTGGGGATCTATAGGACTTGTAGGTTCATCAAGATTCCTAGGTACCCAGAGCAAATAAATGAGCTGCACGTTGCAGTGGATTTTCATTGTGTACCGGGTATACAGCAATTCATTTGGTAAAATATAAAGAGTGAAAAATAGGTATCAAGGAAACCTTTGCATTTCCAAAATGGGCATAAGATAAGGTGTTAAGAAGCAGTGGTTATTTGCACTTCTCTGATTTTGGGGGTCCCCATACTAGCATGTGAATTACAGGACATTTCTCAAATACACTTTTTTCTTACATACTGTCTTACATTTGGAAGGAAAAAATGCAGAGAAAGACAAGGGGCAATAACACTTGGCCTTCTATTCTGTGTTTCCCCAAGTCTCCCAATAAAAATGGTACCTCACTTGTGTGGGTGGGCATAGTGCCCGCTACAGGAAACGCCCCCCAAAAAACATGGAAACAAGAAACATTTGTGCTGGTGCGGTGATCCCTCACAGAAATGTGGGGAAAATGTGATTTTTTTAAACTAAATTTGAGGTTTGCTGAGGATTCTGGCTAAGAAAACACTGGGGAATCCATGCAAGTCACATCTCCCTGTTTCCCTCGGGTGTCTAGTTTTCAGAATTGTTTGGGTTTGCTAGGTTTCCCTAGATGGCTGCTGAGCCCAGGACCAAAAAAGGCAGGTGCCCCCTGCAAAAACAGGTAGTTTTGTAATTGATAGTTTTGATGTGTTCTCGTAGTGTTTTGGGGCATTTCCTGTCGCGGGCACTAGGCCTACCCACACAAGTGAGGTACCATTTTTATCGAGAGATGTGGGGGAATGCTAGGTAGCACGACGTTTGTGTTTCCCCTCAGATTCCAGAGCTTTGCAGCACCAAAATGTTAAGAAAAAGTTGTGTTTTTGCCAAAATTTTATGTTTACAAAGGATTCTGGGTGCCAGAACCTGGTGAGAGCCCCACAAGTCACCCCATTCTGAATTCCCCTAGGTGTCTAGTTTTCAGAAATGCACAGGTTCGCTAGGTTTCCCTAGGTGCAGGCTGAGCTAGAGGACAAAATCCACAGCTAGGCACTTTGCAAAAAACAGGTCCGTTTTCTTTGTGTTGTGTTTTGGTGCATTTCCTGTCACTGGCACTAGCCCTACCCACACAAGTAAGGTACCATTTTTATTGGGAGACTTGGTGGAATGCTGAGTAGAAGGAAGTTTGTGACTCCCCTCAGATTCCATAACTTTGCAGCACTGAAATATGAAGTAAAATTGTTTTTTTTGGCCAAATTTTGATGTTTGCAAAGGATTCTGGGTAACATGACCTGGTGAGAACGCCACAAGTTACCCCATCCTGGGTTCCTCTAGGTGGCTAGTTTTCAGAAATGCCCAGATTTGCTAGGTTTCCCTAGGTGCCGACTGAGCTAGAGACCAAAATCCACAGCTAGGCACTTTCCAAAAAACACGTCAGATTTCAATGTTAAAATATGATATGTCCATGTTTGGCCATACCCCCACCTTTTTTTTATAAAAAAAAATAAAAATAAAATCTTCCCTTTTGTCTAGTGGGCTTTCTGCCTCCCTTGGGGGCAGATGGGCCTTACAAAAATAGGCTGATCTGCCCGCAAGGGGGCAGAAATAGCCAACAGTAATGTCCCCCCATGGGGAGCGACCCTTGCCCACGGGCTGCCCCCCCAAACAAAACACACACACAAACTATTCCCTGGTGCCTAAGTGGTGTCTACCCCCAAGGGGGGCAGATGGGCCTAATAGAAATAGGGCGATCTGCCCCCAAGGGGGGCAGAATTGGCCTTAAATTATTTTCCCCCATGTGGAACGGCCCATGCCCAAGGGGCCGCTCCTCTTACGTAAAATAGTAAAGAAAAAAAATCCCTGGTGTCTACTGGTTTCTGCCTCCTTTGGGGGCAGATTGGCCCAATAAAAGTAGGCCAATCTAACCCCAAGCGGGGAACAAATGGCCTAAAATAAAATTGCCCCCCAGGGGAGCGACCCTTGCCTAAGAAGTTGCTCCCCTTGCGTGAAATTGGCGCCCCCAAAAATCCCTGATGTCTAGTGGTTTCTGCCCCCCTTGGGGCAGATTGACCTAATAAAAATAGGCCAATCTGCCCCCAAGGTGGGCAGAAATGGCCTAAAATAAAATAGCCCCCCAGGGGGGCATCCCTTGCTTAAGTGATTGCTCCCCACCTGTAAAAAAAAAAAAAAAATTAAAAAAAGATCCCTGGAGAATAGTGGTTTCGGCCTCATAGAAATAGGCTGATCTGCCCCAAAGGGGGCAGAAATGACCTAAAATAAATTTGCCCCACAGGGGAGTGACCCTTGTCTGAGGAGTCACTCCCCACCTGTAAAAAAATTTGAAAAAATGTATCCCTGGTGCCTAGTGGCTTCTGTCCCCCTTGGTGGCAGATCGGCCTAATTAAAATAGTCAGATCTGCCCCCAAGGGAGGGCAGAAAAGGTCTTTAAAAAAATGTCTCCCAGGGGAGCGACCCTTGCCCAAGGGGTCGCTCCCCTTCATTGTGTATATAAAAAAAGAAACTCTCTGGTATCTAGTGGGCATTCCTACAGTACGATCCCTATGCAATCATGCTGCAGGAATGCTCAGAGACATGAAAGGAAAGGAAGCCTTTCATGCCTCTCTGATCTCCCCCATCCTCCGATCGGAAGACAAAGAAAACCATTTATCTTCTGATCATGCTGGAAATGGGGGCGACCTCTGATGAGGTCAGGGAGTGATTGCATGCTGATGTCATTAGATGTCACTTGGGGGAGGGGCAGGGGTTGTAGGAGAAACACTTAGGGCCATATTTATACTTTTTGACGCAAAACTGCGCTAACGCAGTTTTGCGTCAAAAAGATTTGCGCCGGCTAACGCCATTCTGAAGCGCCATGCGGGCGCCGTATTTAATCAATGACGTTAGCCGGCGTTAGCCGCCGGCGCTGCCTGGTGTGCGTTGAAAAAAACGACGTACACCAGGCAGCGCCGGCGTAGGGGGATATGGAGCTTGGGCGTGAAAAAATGGGGCAAGTCAGGCTGAGGCAAATTTTTCGCCTCAACCCGATTTGCGCCATTTTTTCCGACTCCCAACCCCCATAGAAATGACTCCTGTCTTAGCAAAGACAGGAGTCATGCCCCCTTGCCCAATGGCCATGCCCAGGGGACTTCTGTCCATTGGGCATAGTGGCATGTAGGGGGGCACAAATCAGGCCCTCCTATGCCACCAATTTTTTTTTTTAAAAACACTTACCTGAACTTACCTTAATGTCCCTGGGATGGGTCCCTCCAGCCTTGGGTGTCCTCCTGGGGTGGGCAAGGGTGACAGGGGGTGTCCCTGGGGGCATGGGAGGGCACCTCTAGGCTCCTTCCGAGCCCACAGGTCCCTTAACGCCTGCCTTTTACAGGCGCTAAAAAACGGCGCAAAAGCCGGCGTACGTCATTTTTTTTGACCCGCCCACTCCCGGGCGTGAATTTTGCCCAGGAGTGTAAATATGGCGCACATGCCGCGGAGTCAATTTTTTAGACGGGAACGCCTACCTTGCATATAATTAACGCAAAGTAGGTGTCCACGCTAAAAAATGACGCAAACTCCATGGACTTTGGCGCTAGACGCGTCTAACGCCAAAGTATAAATATGGAGTTAGTTTTGCGTCGGAATTGCGTAAAAAAAAACGACACAATTCCGGCGCAAACGGAGTATAAATATGCCCCTTACTCTTCCATCCCTGCCCAGGGGAGTGGGGTGGGAGGCCCTCAGGGGGAGCACTATCGCTTCCCCCGAGGGCCAGTGCCTAGACGTAATGGTTACGTCTGTGGCACACGAGCGCTGTGCCACTGGACGTAACCATTACATCCTTGGCACCCAAGGGTAAAGGCTAGACAAGAAGAAATAATTGTGGCCTTCACTCCAGCAATGTTAAAGAAACACAAATATATTTCTGTTCAAATGAAATCTGTTACTTATAGATGAAATACAAAGTGATTATGCAGAGTAATACTCTTAAAACATTATAACATGACATCATTGCGAGATGATTATATGCAGCTTCTTTACAACTTGTGCATTTTATTCCTGTATATTACAATGAACCATTTAAATGAACTGTTTTTTTCGTATTATACAGAAATGTAACCACCAAGTGGTGTCTACCAGAAACCTTACCACTCTTTCACATCCATTTTGAATAGACAGTGGCACAGCTGTCTACGCTCTCTCACCGCTATGAGAGACCCAGTGGCGGATCTTGGAGGCACTAAAGGGAAGCTCTCAGCCTTGGCAATTTCTTATTCGTTTTGATCTTCCTAGAATTTTCACCTGGACCTCTGTGTAGATATCCCGAAGGCGGAAGCAACCCTCCTCCCTCCAGACATGGAAGGCCACATTGCCAGGTTGAGAGTGAGCCCCATGCTATCTATTATGGGTGCGACAGTGGAGGGAGATCCCGTTCGACAGCAACAGAGTCCCAATCTGCTAGAGGGGCTCTTATACATGATTCTGCCTCTCTTGTGGACCCGCGTGACCCCACCATTGTTTATGGCCTTTCTCCCTAATCCATTGGACCATACATGGTAGTTGAGCCGCCCGGTAGTAATGTAGTGAATGCGATCCTCCCGCCCGCAATCTGCTGCCCCAAGCCCCCTTCGCCCGCCCACCACCAAACCCTTCCCCGGGTATTTTGTACAAGTCTTGACGGCCAATCTTGAGCGCTTCTCTTACAAGATATAGCATACAGGCGGCTCGGAGGCAACACATGTTTTTAAGTAATAAACAGGGATGAGGGCTAAGCCTAATTTAGTGCGATGCTATTTGGGACACGAGGTAAAGGGAGCACCTTAAATTGGGAATTTAACTTTTTAGTTTTTAGGATGAAGCAGTTATATACACATTCTCCAGTGCTCTCCCTGTTGTCTTTATTTTTCTTTAGGTCTTAAATGACGCACACACCCGTCCACACGATGCTCTGCTAACTATATTGAGATAATTGCTAAAACTATTCCATTACACCATATAGACCAATATCATACAGATTCTAAAATCTAACGGGAAGTGTTCCTGAAGTTATTCCTCTGGCATTGAAAACAGGAAAGGAAGGAATGATATCTTTGTAAATAACTATGTACATGGCAAATGAGACCCACTGTTCCAGTTACACGCTATGAACCGCTCACCGACAGTGATGATCCTGGATCGCCATCTTATGATAGTTCTGTGGTACTGCTACCAAGAAAAGCTTTCTTTACTTTAAATAACTTGTTATTATTATTCTTGGTATTTATTTGGACAGTTTCAACACCGTTTTGCCATCTCCAAGCGCTTTAATATCGGGTGTATAGAACACTGTAAAAGAGATGTTACTAGTGAAATTATTCACACAATGAAGGCCAACAACCAAAAAAGCTTTATGGGCGCTTTATTGACATGAAAGTAAGGCCCGTATTTATACTTTTTGACGCTAAACTGCGCTAACGCAGTTTAGCGTCAAAACATTTTGCGCCGGCTAACGCCATTCTGAAGCGCCATGTGGGCGCCGTATTTATTGAATGGCGTTAGCCGGCGCAAGCAGACCGGCGCTGCCTGGTGTGCGTGGAAAAAAACCACGTACACCAGGCAGCGCCGGCGTTGGGAAAAATGGCGTTAGGGCGTCTTAAAATGGCGCAAGTCAGGTTGACGCTAAAAAATCGTCTTAACCCGATTTGCGCCATTTTAAACGACGCCCAGACGCCATTTACATGACTCCTGTCTTAGTAAAGACAGGAGTCATGCCCCCTTGCCCAATGGCCATGCCCAGGGGACTTATGTCCCCTGGGCATGGTCATTGGGCATTGTGGCATGTAGGGGGGCACAAATCAGGCCCCCCTATGCCAAAAAAATAAATAAAAAATAAAAAAATTATACTTACCTGAACTTACCTGAATGTCCCTGGGGTGGGTCCCTCCATCCTTGGGTGTCCTCCTGGGGTGGGCAAGGGTGGCAGGGGGGGTCCCTGGGGGCATGGGAGGGCACCTGTGGGCTCATTTTGAGCCCACAGGCCCCTTAACGCCTACCCTGACCCAGGCGTTAAAAAGTGGCGCAAATGTGGGGTTTTTTGACCCGACCACTCCCGGGTGTGATTTTTGCCCGGGAGTATAAATACGACGCATTTGCGTCGCCGTCATTTTTTTAGACGGGAACGCCTTCCTTGCATCTCATTAACGCAAGGAAGGCGTTCACGCAAAAAAATTACGCTATTTGCCCATACTTTGGCGCTAGACGCGTCTAACGCCAAAGTATAAATATGGCGTTAGTTTTGCGCCGAATTTGCGTCGAAAAAAACGACGCTAATTCGGCGCAAACGGAGTATAAATATGCCCCTAAGCGTTTTCAAGTATTTGTGGAGTCGATCTTTGTGTGCTCATAAATACTACAATAGTTTCAGGTGTTAATGTTGTGCCTCTGATGCAGAGGTCTTCAAACTCGGGAGCGAGTCCCCCTAGGGGGGCCTCAAGGGATCCCAGGGGGGCGCCGGACACTGTCCAAAAGAAGCATTATACGGATAACATGCCTTTGTTTTAAGCAGAAGCTTGTTATTGCATTTTTGAAAAGGTTACAGTACTTAACTGCAATGTTTAAATAGGTCTAGACAGACTTAAACATTGCCATTTTTATAAAACAATCGTGAAAAATTCTGAGGGGGGCCCAATGATTTTTATTTTTCAACTGGGGGGGGTGGGAATTAAAAAGTTTGGAGACCACTGCTGATGGATCCGCAAACTCACAAATACGCTGCTGTTTGTTTTTATTTCCGGCGCTGGGGTTTCGCCACAGCAGATTTGCAGACCATGTAATAATTATGAAACACGGTGAAGCCCGTGTTCCTGCTTGTGAGGTCCTCAAATCAGGCGTTTTGTGTTGCCTCATTTCTAGTGCGCAGAAGCAGCAGCTCGTTGGAAGGGACACTGGACATGTCGCCTTTATTTGCCCAAGACACACCCAAGCGGATTGTGTGAAAAAAGTTTCTGTCAATGTGTCGATTTCGCTGGCATTCTAATTCTCTCGTAGGGGATTTCCATGTGTAGTCATAAGCACTGAATAGTTCCGCGCGCCTGCGGGGGCCCCGGAGCACTGATGTGAAGTATATTCTTAAGTGCAAATACCAGCCCTTTGAAAAAGGTCTGTCAAAACCACTTAAGAATAACACTGTGCAGCCTATGTGAACAGCTACACAGACCAAACTGTTGAAAAGAAAAAAACAGCTGTAGTGTAAACTCACGTTCAAATACCTATTTATTCTAGAAATGTAATAAAAAATACATTCTCATACTTTATTTACACCTCTCATGAGAATAAAACAATGCAGGGAAGTGTAGCCTATAGGCTGCCATTATACATAATGTAAATAGAGCTGTGCCTTTAAGAAAATAAAGTCTTCCTATATCCCATCATGCACAGCAAAAGGCAGTTGCCTCAGTTCTTTTTTCCTGCTCCCTTCTGACAGGACCCTGAAGCATTGAGCTCTACCTCACAAAGCGTTTTTTTGACAGAAATTCAATTAAAATCTTTTGAATTTCAATTTCACTCGACGTTTTTAATATTGAGTGAACATTTCCTAACCTTTTCTGTCAAATTCTGACAGAAATTCAAGGTTTTTCTATTTAGAAATGCCTTCACTTTTTGACAAATGTCCTTCCTGTGGCAGAAAAAAGGCTAAAACAGATCCACACCGGGTCTGTATAATTTGCCTTCCATCCAGCCACAAACCTGATTCCTGTGACATCTGTAGAACTTTCTCCAGAAGGACTCTTCGTGATAGGGAGAAAATTCGACTTCAGGCTAGAGAGGACAGGAGAAGAAGTGGTCAATCTGCCACAGAGCGAGGAGAAGGTCAGTCTTCTACCAGGGCTCACCCTGTTTCCTCTGCAACTTCTGCCAGACCTGCTCAGAAACGGCATAGGTCTCAGAGAGACCAGGAACGGCGCCAACATGCTCGCCGTCGAGAACCGGTTCACCGTCGAGAAAGAAACATCGTTCGACGTCGGCAGCTGTTTCGGCGTCGAGACGGCGTAGACGCTCGCCGTCGAGAAGGTCTGGGTCACCGTCGACGCGACGAGAACGGTCGACGTCGAGAAGATCTGGGTCTGGTTCGCCATTGACGCGGCGAGGACGATCGGCGTCGAGAGAGAGTGCTCGCCGTCGGAGACGGTCGCCGTCATCGCATCGACGGCGAGGAAGGTCGTCGTCAAGAGGATCTCAGCGACGAGGGGAATCGACGTCAGGAGGCACCCGCTGTCACCGTACTTCGACGTCGAGGAGTGTGTCGACGTCGAGGCGGCAGTCAAAGAGGCCTAGAAGGGTTTATACCACTTCAGAATCCTCGGCCTCACTCATCCTACTTCCAGCTTCGCCGCAGCTCTCTCCTCAACAGTCGCCCTTGCCGCAGACGCCAGTAACACCTACGGCTCCTCCTTCAGAGTCTGTTCCGAGGACTCCAGCGGAATCCAGAAGACATTCCAGACATTCCTCTAGACGTTCGTCTTCTTCTCGGCACCATCGTCATGAGTCACTTCAGAGATCTCCACATTCGCGTCATAGGCATTCTTCTTCATCTACACGGGACTACTCTCCAACCCTATCGGACTCACCGTCCCCGAGAGTGTCCCCCATAGATGACGTAAATACATTCCAAGAGGTCCTAGTGCACGGGGCGACCAAACTAAATATCCCGCTGGCGGTACCCGCCCCATCGACCTCAGTGATTTTCGAGACTTTACACCAGAGGGCATCTTAAAGACCTTTACTTCCACTGGTCCTGGGTCTTATTGAACCGGCAATGGATATTTTTCTGACACCGGCCACAACAAAATCTGCTCCTTCCAGACTTATTAAAAAGTATCGCCCACCGGAGCAAGATCCTCTATTTCTAAGGTCGGACCCAGTGCCGGACTCGGTGGTTATAGTAGCGGCAAAGAAGCTACACTCTACATCACCGTCTTCCTCCTCACCTCCGGACAAAGAGAGCAAAAAGATCGATGCTGCAGGTCGAAAAGTATGCTCTACCGCAGCCATCACAATGAAAGCAGCCAGTGCCGCTGCTTTATTAGGAAGATATGATCGGGCCCTTTGGGACTCTATGCTGCAGTTTGCGGAGCACCTACCCAAGGACAAAAGGGAAGATTTCTTGGAGGTCATGGGTGAGGGAGCCATGGTTTCCAACCAGGTAATAAGCGCTGCTGCTGATTCTTCGGTGCTTTCGGCACATAACTACGCTCATGGAGTAGCGCTAAGACGACACGCATGGTTGCGATTGACATCTCTCAAACCAGAGGCACAGCAGAGAATCCAGAATTTACCATTCTCAGGCTCCACTTTGTTCGGCTCTCATGCCGATGACGAGATGGCAAGAATTAAGTCTGAGCTAGACACTTTAAAAGCGGTAGGCATCAAACGCTCAAAAGAACAGCGAAAAGTATTCCGTCCCTACCAGCGAAGGCTTTTCACCCACAGATATCAGACACCACACTGGATGTCCTCGCGTCCCCAGCAGCAACAGCAACATCAAAGGGCCTTCTCGACACAGCGAAAGTCGACAAGGGGTCGTTCCACACTGCAAACTCCGGCAACTCGCCAGGCTCCCGCGTCTAAGCCCTGAATCTTCGCTTCCCCCTCCTCTGTTATCCACTCCGGTAGGGGGAAGTATCTCAAATCATCTGGACGAGTGGCTCCACATCACATCAGACGCCTGGGTATTGAATATTGTGCAAAATGGTTATGCTCTCAGATTCACCAGTCCTCCTCCATCTGTTCCACCCAAACCAGTCAGCCACCACCTCGAAGCTCTTCAGTTAGAAGTCGCTATTCTATTACAAAAAAGAGCTGTAGAACCCGTCCCGATCAACCAACGCGGGAAAGGGATTTATTCGAGGTATTTTCTAGTGCCAAAGAAGGACAAACAAGAGTTTCGCCCCATTCTAGACCTAAGAACAGCAAACAAGTGGATTCGCAAAGAGAAATTCAGGATGCTATCCTTGCACCAAATTTACCCACATCTTCGTCAGGGCGATTGGCTCTGCGCGATAGACCTTTGCGACGCTTATTTTCACATTCCGGTGAGCAAGAAACATCGAAAATTCCTAAGGTTCACCGTCGGCAAAAGTCATTACCAATTTGCGGTTCTACCCTTCGGCCTCAAATCAGCGCCGAGAACTTTTTCCAAATGCATGGCGGTGGTAGCCGCCCATCTGAGGAAGCATCGAATATTTGTCTACCCCTATCTAGACGATTGGCTCATAAAGGCCTCCAACTATCTAGAGGCCCAACAACATTTCAAATGGGCGCAACAGCTGCTACAGGATCTCGGTCTTCAAGTCAATCTTCTGAAGTCCACAGCAACGCCTGTTCAGAGGCTGCATTACTTAGGGGCCATTATAGATACCAATCAAGGAAAGGTGTTTCCTTCGGAGGAACGACGATTATCGATTCTCCAAAAGTGCAAACAACTAGAGAGAAATCCACAGACCACTGCAAGAGTAATAGCCTCTCTACTGGGCTCGATGGCGTCTTGTATCCACCTTGTTCCCAATGCTCGCCTCCACATGAGACCCTTACAGGAATGCCTGGAGGATCAATGGTGTCAATTGATGGACGATTGGGAGAGCAGAGTCTTTCTTTCTCCCCACGCCTTACAGTCCCTCAAGTGGTGGTGTTCGCCCAACAATCTCTTGGTGGGGATTCCTTTCCAGCAGCAGCCTCCAGCTCAAACCATCATAACAGACGCATCATTGCTCGGATGGGGAGCGCACATGGATCATCTTCGAGTCCAAGGCAAGTGGTCACAGAGAGAGGGTCTCTATCATATCAACCTGCTGGAGCTTCGTGCAGTCCATCTTGCGCTCAAGGCCTTCCTACCTTCTCTGAAAATGGAAATTCTCCTCCTCCAGACGGACAACATGGCCACCAGGTATTACATAAACAAACAAGGAGGCACCAGGTCCAGGATATTATCCAGAGAGGCTCAGACAATCTGGCATTGGCTTCTAGCCAGGAACCTGTTGATAGTGGCAACTCACCTGCCGGGCAGCCAGAATGTTCAAGCGGATGCTCTCAGCCGCGTAATGGACGAGAACCACAAATGGGTATTACACGACGACGTCGTTCATTCCATTTTCGCACTATGGGGTACCCCCTCTATAGACCTATTCGCAACCCCAGAAAACAAAAAATGCCAAAGCTTCGCCTCCAGATATTACCATCCAGGGACACTGGGGAATGCCCTGTGGATAAGCTGGTCAGGAGCATTTCTTTACGCCTTTCCACCGCTTCCCCTGATACCGGCAGTCCTCCAGAAGCTATCCATTGCCCAGTCCAAAATGATTCTGATTGCTCCAGAATGGCCACGCCAATGGTGGTTTCCAGACCTTCTTCACCGGTCACTCAAGCCACACATCAGACTGCCTCATCGTCCAGACCTGCTCACGAAGTTCAGAGGGCAGATATCTCATCCCAACCTCTCATCGTTGAGTTTGGCAGCATGGCTCCTGAGCTAGTGCAATATGGACATTTGAACCTACCTCAGGACTGTATGGAAATCCTAAGAGAAGCAAAGCGCCCTTCCACACAATCGGCTTATGCATACAAGTGGAAAAGATTCTGTGTGTGTTGTTTAGACAACAACGTTGACCCGGTATCTTGTGGAGAGGAAACTATCCTGCCATACTTGCTAAGTTTGGCAAAATCGGGTTTACAATTGTCATCAATAAAAGTGCACTTGGCGGCTCTAACGGCATATAGAAAGAGCCCCTCTCAGACCTCCTTTTTTGGGATCCCAATTATCAAGGACTTCCTGGAGGGCTTAAAAAAGGTTTTTCTTCCCATTAGGAGGCCATCTCCTCCATGGGAACTGAATGTTGTCCTATCACGTCTGATGCTACCTCCGTTCAAGCCAATACATAAAGCATCACTTCAACATCTCACGTGGAAAACTGCCTTTCTGGTTGCAATCACATCAGCGCGTAGGGTCAGCGAAATCCAGGCCCTTTGCGCCCAAGAATCCTACATGGTCTTTCATTCTGCGAAAGTAGTGATGAGGACTCATCCAAAATTTTTACCAAAAGTCGTTTCCGACTTTCATGTGAACCAAACCATTTCATTACCAACTTTCTTTCAAAATCCAACTACCCCTGCCGAGAGAACTCTGCATTCTCTGGATGTAAAGAGGGTTTTGAAATTTTACTTGGACAGGACAAAATGCTTACGTAAATCACAGCAGCTCTTTGTTAACTATGGCCCAGTTAGAACAGGGTTGGGCACGTCTAAACAATCATTATCCAGGTGGATTGTTTCATGTATACTGTTATGTTATCAGTTAGCGAACAAATCTCTTGGTGGCAGGCCAAAAGCCCATTCTACTAGAGGGAAGGCAGCTACTGCGGCCTTAATGAGAAATATCCCTTTGGCAGAAATATGCAAAGCCGCCACTTGGAAATCGGTCCATACCTCTACACAGCATTACTGCCTTGATACAGACGCTAGGGCAGATGCGCAGGTTGGACAGGCCCTGCTTAAGAGTTTATTTGCATGACGCATGTTTTTTGTCAGTATTATTCTGTCTACTCCACCGCGGTTATGGGGATGGGCTTGCTAGTCTATTCAGTGCTTATGACTATACATGGAAATCCCCTACGAGAGAAGGAATGGTTTCTTACCTTAACTCCAGTTCTCTCGTAGGGGTATTTCCATGATAGTCATAAGCAACCCTCCCTCCTTCCCGGTGGAGTTGACATAGAAAAGGTTGCCATAATAGTATCGATGTTGGTACTCCAACAAATGTTTTGTTCCTTCATGTCAGGTTACAAGCCTTCAAAAAGAACTGAGGCAACTGCCTTTTGCTGTGCATGATGGGATACAGGAAGACTTTATTTTCTTAAAGGCACAGCACTATTTACATTCTGTATAATGGCAGCCTATAGGCTACACTGCCCAGCATTGTTTTATTCTCATGAGAGGTGTAAATAAAGTATGAGAATGTATTTTTTATTACATTTCTAGAATAAATAGGTATTTGAACGTGAATTTACACTACAGCTGTTTTTTTCTTTTCAACAATTTGGTCTGTGTAGCTGTTCACATAGGCTGCACAGTGTTATTCTTAAGTGGTTTTGACAGACCTTTTTCAAAGGGCTGGTATTTGCACTTAAGAATATACTTCACATCAGTGCTCCGGGGTCCCCGCAGGCGCGCAGAACTATTCAGTGCTTATGACTATCATGGAAATACCCCTACGAGAGAACTGGAGTTACAGGTAAGAAACCATTCCATCTTTTCTGTCTCTCCAAACTTCCTATCACAGAGCATTGGACTTCTACCACTAATTTTGCTTCCCACTGAAATCAAGAAGGCTGTCTTGTCTTGCAGGTCAGCGCAGCTAGGATAAATCTATAGTTACTTCAATGCACCCATAAAAAGTAGAACTGTGACTTTATATATTTTCAGTGCCGTCTTCACACTTTATGACACGAGTAGGAATGGAGTGAGGTATTATTAAAATGATCGTGTCACAGATCGGTATGAAAGCGAGTGATGTTCATTACCACCTCATTTGCCTTTTCTCATTGCCCAACCCGGAATGAGAACGAAACTATATCAAATATACTAACGTGTGAATGAGCACTACAGTCACGTTAGCATACTTATCGAGAACACCAAAACCGCGCTAAAGAAGTAAGATTCATTAAAACAACAAAAATACAGAGGAAGCATGTCTACTTGTCTGTTTGAAAGCAATCACAAATAATCCATTGTGGATTAAAGAACACCTACAATTTCGCACGGAAACATGAAGAGCACGTGCAAAGTGTTATGAAAGTATATGAAGTAAACTTTGAACGCAAAAGCCCAAATTAACTAATGCTTTGCACCGTGTTGGCATCCGGAAGTGAGGCAAGCCCAGCGCAAAGTATTGGGGTGGGATTTAAT
The DNA here is from genome assembly GCF_031143425.1 of Pleurodeles waltl. Lineage (NCBI taxonomy): Eukaryota > Metazoa > Chordata > Amphibia > Caudata > Salamandridae > Pleurodeles > Pleurodeles waltl. Next base: position 984,544,842 of record NC_090442.1, read on the forward strand.
ATCCAACACAAACCTTGATTTGCATTGGAAAGTTTCCTAAAGTAACACAGTTGTGTGCTGCTCTTTTGCATCAAGTGGGGCGTTTTATGGGTGTTCCCATGCAACCACTTGTGAGTTTTGACACAAATATCTTTCTACATTTATAGACTGGGATTTGTCCCAAAACCTCACATCTCCTTGAGGCAGGTGTAAGATGAAGAGATGTTTTTAACTTCTTATTTTTCCAACTTTGCATGTGTGCTGCATTCTACAACACACATTCAAATTGGGAAAAGTCTTAAAGGATAGTGTTTGTACTGGAACTATTCCCTTCCAGTACAAAACTTGTATTTTAGAGAATGAAGAAACCCTTGCACTAAGGCACAAGGATGAGTGCATTGGCGCATGGCAGTTAAAAGTGTCCCATGCTGTCGGAGAGGAAAAAACTGTGCCATAACTTATATGGTGCATTTTTCCTCTCTCCCTTCAAAGCAAGGCAGTGCAGCAACTTCGGTTGCTGAGGTGCCGCATCAAACGTTAATAGATCAGGGCCATAAAGGTGCTCTACAGGCAGACCACATACAACACGCAGGGTTCTGGCCACCTGAGGGACAATGCTTACATTGTAGTCATGCAATTGCAACAATCCACATATAACTAGTAGAAACTAAAAGAGGACTCACAACAAAAGTTAATTTCCTGATAAATTAATACTGGGAAAAAATGGCAATTCCATTACCATGAATATACTATGCATGAGACGCTCAAGCGTTATATGAAACCTAGAATGAGAACCCATGGATCTGGCTCTCCTTACAGCTAATTAGCGGCTGAAGAGTCATTGAATAGTAAAGCCTGAGCGAAGGATCACAGTGAAATTACTTTTTAATGTACATACTTACCTTTAGGCTCATTAATGTACACCTCATCAGAAGATTTAGGAAAACATGTGAGGGAGCTATGTGTGATAAAAAAGGAAACTTCTCAATTTCAGGTAGTATATGCATCACCTGATAAAAGAAGTGAAGAATATGCTACTGCAAAGGTGTTGGTACTGATTGCCTTATTCTTCATCTAAATGTAAACAGTTATGGATCTAAACTGTTTGCAATCATACCACTTTTATTCATCCTTCTACTTCATCACCTGAAAGGGGTACCAATCTTTCGAACTACCAGCCTTTAATGCTGCTATTCTCCTCCATCATTCTAGGCTTGTAGGTTAGAGCTGCTTTTACTAGACTAAGCGTCTTTTAGGAACAACATTGAAAACATCATTTTTTGCCTGTAGATGTCACGGATGGTGATGTTTCTCTTCTAATCTTACCCTATTCCATCTGCAAATGGTATCTAGAAAACATTAAAATGTTCTGTCTACTTAATAGCACTGTGAACATGTACATCCTTCCTCTCCATCAACAACCCAACTTGTGCAACCCTGTGGTTCCCATGAGGATTTGGCCCATGCTTTAGAAAACCATCAAACAAGTAAATAAGAGGCCAAACGTGTAGCCGACTTACATCAGTGTATTCAATTGGACTTTGCCAATGTGAACCAAAGGCAAAGCCTTTCTGGAAAAATCAGCCTTTCATTGCAAGTATTTCTCTCGAAATGGGATGTTGCACTGGATAAAATTGTTATGAATATTATGTATTTTCTATTCTGGGTATTTCCCTGCTTGAGTTGCATGTCCTACAGTCAAAGGGAATAATTATGACTAACATGGCACACATTTGGTTTGTGGTTTGTGGTGTTTTATTTTTCAATATGATACGCTTATGTGAAAATATTCTCAGTGATTAATCGTTGACTGCTTTATTTTAAAGTTTTTATTAAGGTTGGCAATTGTGTGCCTCATTTATTTTTGTTATTCAAAAGAACATAGACCTGCAGAATGAAAATAAATGAAATGGAAGGGTATCAATTGAGTTTCTGTTAAGTGTTTATGCCAAGAGTTTTTAGCAAAAAAAAGAGCACAGAGAGTGAAAGATAGAGAGAAATCTTCACTCCAGGCAACAGTAGGTCAGGCCATATGGAATAATGTCTCTGGTCCAGTTGAAGGCAACTTGGGCAGGGAAAAGTTAGCCTTCGCTCACAGACTTATCAGTGCAGCTGGACTCATGAGATGAGAATAGCAATAGAGGATGTATTTACTAATGTTTTACGCAACTCGGACATCAAGCAAAGTTTCTGTGCTGTGCTGCATGAAATGGAAAGAGCAGAAATGTGCCATATCTACTAAGATATGGTGCACTTCTACTCTCTCCTTATGCTGGTGCACTCTGTGGTGCCTAGTACCAATGCAAGTTCCCTTGTGCCATGTTGCAAAGGAGGCTGCGCTATGGACAGCATCGTTTTTGTGTAGGAAGGTACCTTTTCTTGCACAAAACAATCCATAGAGGTATTTTTCTCTTTCCAAGTGTGATGCAGAATGCATCACGCATAAAATGAAGAAATTATGAGGAGAAAAAAAATATTGTTTTCCTCACAACACCATCCTCTGGAAGGTATACCGATTTGATGAAATCCCTATTATAGAAACCTTTCTAAATCTGGAATTGCACCAAATCCATGGGTGGATGCCTGGGAATGCCCATGGTCCACTCATGGAACACCTGCCATCTCGAAATGTAAAGTAACTCAGTACAAGCTGCTGTATTGTTACATTTCTTTACTAAGCTATGCAAGGCGGTGCAAAGAGCCCCTTCTGTGGCTTTGTAAATCTTACCAGGCCTTTGCAAAGTCCTTGTGTCGCCCTGCATGACGCAAGGACAACACAAAGACTAAGTAAATCTGAGCCAGAATCCTACTTTTCTGATAGGTATACGGGTAAGTACCATCTCTGAAACTCAAAATAGGTTTTTCTTTCTGCAGTGTTAGAAATAGACTAGCATTAAAAGCAACAGAATGAGGATAGAATTGCTATAGATTTATAACAGCAATCATGTTCGAGTGGTTCCTCCTATTTACTCTTTTGGAGAATGTTGCTGCTGCCAGTTTATTTGTCTTCATTATAGTTACAATTCATATTGTGTGCACTACACTAGGATCTTTAAAATGTATCCTTTGTTTTCTAGTGCTTTTGCATGTTAGTCCGTCAGTAATCCTGTCATGTTTTCTTCCTTAATGAAAGAAGTTTGAAGGTTCAAATAATTATCCCTGTAACGTCTTATGGGATTGATTATTACCTGAGACTCATGTCACTCAAAGAGGGCTTAGTGGGTTATGGAATGGTTGCAGTACAACTAATTTTCTGATTTGGGTTGACACATTGACTGAGTCCTTATTGTTAGACATCCTAGAAAAGTGAGCTCTGTGTCTTTAGAAGATCTAGAGCATACATTAAAATTAGACAGGAAAATGATTTTGCCAAGTTGTTTTTGGGTTTCTTCTACAAATAGCTCTTGCTGTTTGGTGAGACTGTGTGTCATCACACAACATACACATTCATCAAAATATAAAAAGGGTCATTTGGACAGTCCCTTTCAGCCATTGGCTACTGTGGCTCAGCTGGCTTTAGTCGGTAGCCAATAGGGTCAACAGGGTTGTCCATCAATGTAGATATCAGCACACTGTATTTTGTGGATGTTAACACCTTCAGAAAGGAGGTCACATATGCTTTGGCTTTAATTTCTTTATTATCATTGTGTTTCCACGAAGATCCTGCCCCTCCAGTTCTCCCTTTTAGGACTTCAAATGTTCTTCCTCTCTCACCTGTCTTGCTGCAGTGCCCCCCCCCATCAATCTCCATTCTGCTGTCCTTTGCCAGAACACCATGAAGAAAGAGAGAAAATTGCTGCTCAATGGAGGGATGCAGAGGCGCTAGTGTGTCCGGTCATTCCTCAGCACTGCTAGCGTCCCTTAACGTGAAGTGCCAGATCGGCTGGTGTATCATCATCGTGATTGTGTGGTGGGTCATGGGGTGGATCAATGGCTCAAGTTGTCGTGGACTTGGAGAAGTCAGCATCTGAGGTGCAGAGTAGATACGAAAGCTACACTGAATGTACTCCAAACAATGTCCATGGACCTGCAACAATAAACAACAAACACTGGCAGAGTCAATAGGTCTCTTTTTGTCTCCGGGTATACACCCATTCCCTTTCCAACGCTTTCTTTTTGGCTGCGATGCATGTTGTAATCTGAGATTTGGTTTGGTGCCTCAACATGAACTGGGAAGAAAAACATATGAGTATGGCTGAGAAAATTACTTTCTTTTCAGTGAAAAGCAGGGGTACCCTAAAAGCTGTCAAATTCTTACGTAGGTAGGTGCAGTGGCACTTCAATCTATCTATTGTAAAGCTGTGCTATGACATTGATTTCCATGATGGATGGACATCAAGAGTCCTCAGTGATGAAGCAGTTGTGTATGAGAAGGAAGCAGTCCTGCAGGAGTAGTTTTGAAATATGAAATTTTAAGTGCCCCTGAAATGCCAAATGTTACGTACTACACCGATTCCTTTCGATATTTACCTCGTAGCTCTGTGCGCCACTTTTCTCCTATTATATCGCACCCGCATCGCTTAAGAATTCAGACCGATTCCTTTCTGGCCTGCATCTGCTCTAGTTTGATAAGTTATCACCATCGTCAATACAGTAATAATAAATTGTTACAAAAATAAATAAGTTGTTTACAAAAATTCAGCGGTTACAGCTTAACGTCCAAGATGACCTGCCGCTCACATCCATGACGTGAGGGAATCTGTTCTGTAACCCTTTAGGGATGGATTGATGATTTTTCCCAGGACAGGGTATTTTTAGGGCACCACACTTTATGTTAGTTTAAATGAACTGCTGAGTGAGGGGCTTTGGCTTTATCCATATGTTGATTACTTTTAGTACAGCATTTGACCATGCAGATGTTGTGTTTCCACTGAAAAAGAGTGCTGTATTGCAATTTCTGTGTTGTTGAAAGCGTATGCTCAGTTCAGTTTGAGTTTGATTAGGTGATAAGCCAGTGATCAAGGTTATAGGCGTAATCTGTTTATTTACTAAATGGTATGATAAAGACAGTAGGACTAACATTTATTTAAAAAAGCACATGTTAAAGGCAGATGATATTTAAGGATGGATTGATGTTACAGTTTGTTAAAGCCTGTAAGCAGGTATTATACTAGATGGAATCTCACAGATTACTGAGATAAGCAAAGGATTTGTTGGTGAACACCCTCTCTGGTGATTGAAGATATGCACTTTGTAATTTCTTGTTGCTTTCTCTTATCTGAGTTTGTGTATTGTTTCGCCACCTCTAATTTTGATCATATTTGCAATTTGTATGCTTGATGGATGCCTTGTGGGAAAACCTAACAGCCATACTATAGGCCTGATTGGTTCACTGGAAGTTATGTCATAGGTCTGATGTGTGTATATTATGAAAAAAGCATTAAGCCTGATGTATTTATTGTGGCAAGCAATAGGCATAAATGAGTGGACTATTATATTGTGTTAACGTCTATTGACAGGTATTTTGTTACATTACTTTTTATATATTACAGTAATAGGCAAATGTTTTGGTGGTACTTAGTCCTGCAATATCCTGGAGGTAGATCTGCAGTGTGATGATCCTTATTAGGCTCTCTTAAAAGGGGTTGTATATTTTTGTGCCAAGTGTTTGCTCTGTGGGATACCTTATGCTCAGATCAGTAAGGCTGAATTGGTTAAGTTGGCAACCCTTTGAAGAATGTAATAAGTTTCTTGGGTCATTGAGACAGTCAGATATCAGATGCTATAGGTGTATTCTGTTTATTATGACATGCTATAACAGAGGCAGTAGGCCTGAATTATATATCATGAAAAGCATACACTACAGACAATAGGTCTTTAAGGGTGGATTGTAATTGCACTGTGTGAAAGACTATAAGCAGGTGTTTTGTTGCATGAAATTTTACAGATTACCATACCAGACAAGGCTTTAGGTGTTGGTTACCCCTCTGACAATCCATGGAGGTAGAAGGTGACAAAGGCATATGATAAATACAATGGACATATGAGGGTTGTGAGAAAATCCATTTTTGTATGATCACACCCATATTTTGTTGGATGGTTTTGTAGGTTTTTTAACTCTTTTCAGTAGAGTGGTCCCCAGTGTATGTGCTTTAATTTCTGAAACATGGTAAAATTGACTGATCCCCAATTGGAATATTTAACTTTCCTATAAGTTCATAGTATATGTTAGAAGAAAATACACAAATTGGGTTGGGAAGTTAAATGTTATCTATAGACTGCAGCACATGTTGTGCCTTTCACTAGCTTGGCAAAATGTATGGCTCCAGACTCTCCTCTGTACCCTGACAGCTTCAGCACTTAAACCTCTATGCATACCTGTCAAAATAATCAGTTTGGCCAAGAAAGAACCCTACTTTGAAGTATTAAAAAGTTATTCCTAAGTAGACCTTTTAGCCACAGGATTGCAAGAATTTACTGTTAATATGTACTTGCAGTGGCTACTTCCAAAACACTGTTTTCATTGTAAGGGAACGCAGCTACACCTATGAAAAAACCCATAAACTAAAGTTCAGATAAAATACGATTTCTGCTAACTTTGTTTTGAGATAGAAGTGGCCTGGCAAGATGGTCGTTAAGACACTCTGACCCTGAGCTCCGCAGCCCCAGTAAAAAAATCCTACATCATCCTCCCAGTAGGAGCCCCATAATGTATCCTTGACGGGCTATAGGGATTGGTCTTAAGACACCTGAATATCCTGCCACTTTCCTGTTCGGGGATTTAGGAATTTGGCGGTGCAGAGACCGTCTTTGTGGCTGCGCTGCTGCCCACTTGAAGAGGCGGCCCAGGGAAGAGAGATGCCACCTCCATGGGAGGTGATGGCAGCTGCGGAAACTGTGGCAACAACTGTGGCCCCCCTGAACACAAGCCCACCCGGGAACAACGCAGCACCCAAGGGGGGAAGTTCTGGGGGAGGAAACCAGGAGTCAGAGGCTGGCTCGCAGTGCGGAGGATGCACCCGCATCAGGCAAACTGGACCCTAAAGGATGCAGAGAAGCAGTAGGCCCTGCCCTCTGAGAACTGCACAGAGAGACACTAAACCCCTGAGAGGCTGGGCCAGCCTGAAGAGAAGTGCAGCGCAAATGCAAGAAAGACTGCAATAAAGGCCTACACTTGGAGTGGGGCAGCTGAGCACCATACAGTTGGAGCGGGCCAGGCTTCATAAAAGAGGAGAATCCCCTCTTGCACGCTGGTGAGTGTGGGAGCGGCAGAGGGATGTAACAGCACTGAGCACTTCTTAGGAGTGTGCATCGTGGGGGCCTTGAAACAGCATTGGTGTCGGCCGTGTGGCACTGAGCAGCAGTTGGGACACTGAGGACATTTGGGGGGCAGCTTTGAGGAGCATAAAAACAGGACACTCGTGCATGCGGGCTGAACAGCGCCTGACACAAGGCCATAGGGCCATAAGAACAGTGCAGAGGCGCAAAGGGACATGCCTACCAACACAAATTGTTGCCATCTACTTGCGGCGGCCCTGTTTGACCCTCCCCCCCATTTGGGACCCAAATACTGGACATTGACTCCACAGGTGATGCAGGGAATTGAAAACAATGGGGGCCCACTGTATGTTGGGAACAGGCCCTGTACTCCTCTAACGGCTGCAAAGTTACAGAGCTGCAAAGCAGAAGAGGGTGGTGACTAAGACTCAGGTGAGCAGTATTGCATTGAGCTGGGAAGTTGACTTTTGAGCCTGGCAGTCCTCGGGCATTGGTGTGACCCTGATGGACAGTGGAGGGTGGTCTCCCTTTGGAATGTGAATGGTTGGACCGTGTTGACCGCTGGTGCCTGCGGGACCTTGCTTGTGCTGGGCAGCATGGGATGTATGGATGGGAGAGTGGATGACTGGAGCATCCTCTGGTGGCAGGATTTGAAGCAGTGGATAACACGCAAAATAAGAGGTCTGTGCCCCTGAGCGACCACAAATAAGTGTGAGCGCAGTTGCAAGTGGAGTGACAGTTTGCATACACGTAGCCAACTATGGGGAAAGACAAAGTGGAAAAAGGACAGCAGAACAACACAATTACTCAGTATGCAGTGCCACAGGCATTGCCGCAGGGCACCATGCACCAGACAGGCACACTTATGTTGGAGCTGGCAGGGGAGCTATCATGGGCAGCACTGATGATGGCAATTCAGAGATCCCGCAGCATACTAGAAGGCAAAATAGGCACAGTGGCGGTTGAGGTGGGGCTCTTATGTGCGGACCTTTGGAATGTCTTGGAAAGGGTGACGGCCATGGAGTAAACAATCAACAGCCTTGGTCACTCTCAAGGAACAAGTGGCTAGACTAACGGCTACAGCTGAAATGCTAGAGGGCAGAGCAGAGGACGCCTAAGGCCACTCCCACCATAATAACCTGCGGTTGGTGGAATTTCCTGAACGGGCAGAGGGGGGCTTGGCTGAATCCTTCCTGGAGACATGGCTCCTCAACAGACTCAAACAGAGGGCCTGTCCCCTATGTTTACAGTGGAATGAGCACACAAAGAAGCTTGTTGAGATGCCCTCCACCACGCCCTCCCTCCTCTCCTGAGAACCCTCATTGCACAGACTTTCAACTACTGCGACAGGGACTATCTCCTCAATGCAGCTCGTGAAGCTGGAAATCTGAAATCTGAAAACCACAAAATTGCCTTTTTCCCAGACTACACTCGGTAAGTACAAGTCGAGAAAATTGTTTGCATAGGTTAATTAGAAGCTCAGAGTAATAGGACTGTCATATATGCTGATGTTTCCTGCCCGGTTCCGGGTGGTCGCACAGGGCAAAGCAAAATTCTTTGACAGGCTTGAGGACCTTTAGGCCTGGCTTGACCAATGGGACAACGGTGATTCATGGAGAACAGTGTACCCTGTGGTCTGGTAGGGGCAGACAAGTGGGGAGACAACAAGACACAAACTGGAATTTCTTCCAATGATCATCGGCTGGAGGGGGCACAGAATCCCACATTGAGATGCAGAAGGATAGCATGCTTGCAGAGGTACAGATGGAAGGGGCCAGCCAGACCGACTCCCAAAGCAGTATGGAGGAGGCCTTGAATCTGACCCCAACAGGGACTGCTGAACTTCAACCTAAATGACATGGTAGGCGTATCCCTGGGGGAAAGGTGTGCCTGGTGATGGTCGGTAAGTACCTCTGCAGAGGGTGGCGAGGGGAGACGGAACACTATAGATGAATCATAAACTGCTGGCTTGGGGGTGTACAACTTGAATATATACTTTAATGGAACTGTGGACAAGACAGTACACAGGGAACATATTTAGGGCACTGTAAGGGCAGTCGGAGTGAGACCTGGTGTGGAACTCTACCCCAATAGGGGTGGAGAAAACACTAGCTGCTGTTCTGAGAGGAATGTGGATTCGAGTAGTACCCTCTGCAAGACTGGAGAGTAGGAGTAGAGACAGTGCACCAGCCAGTTTAATCACAGTGGAGTGGCTCTAGGGGTTACCTCTGCTAGTGTAGCATATGATGGTGGACGATCATGACTTGTTTGTATGTTGTTGTCGAAAGATTGTCTGTGGTTGGAAGGGGAAGGGGGTTTATGTTCTTGTTTATGGTACGGCACTGATCATGATATGAATAGTCTGAGCGATACGCACAAGGGATAAAACAGACAGAGAAAGATGTCCAGCTCCAGGCAATATACATGGATGGAAGGCTAGTGGGGACGAATTCTCAACTAACAACATGACACAACTATATAAGATTGTCATATGGAATGTCAGGGTCCTGGACAGCTATATGAAGAGGTATAGGGTACACTCATATTTAAAGCACATTGGAGTGAGCATAGCATGCCTGCAAGAAATGCATCTCACAGACAGTGAAGCAGGCAAATTGAAGAAAAGATGGAGGGGACAGATGTACACGTCTGCTTTCTTTTATGCACTGGAGTGGCAGTCTGGGTGGCACCTGGGTCTCCTTCCATGTGATCTATACAGAGGCAGTCACCCAGGGTCGATATGTCCTGTGTATGCCCCTAACATAGACGACAGGGAATTTTGTTCCCAAAGATGCAGTCACTGGTGACAGACAACATGGTTGACTGGGTACTGTGGGTCGGGGACTTCAGTTGTGTCCTAAATGCAAGAAAGAATAGGTAACCCCCCATAACCATAGAGAAGCTTGGGATGGTGGGCACGCTGGCTGATGCTATGCGCAATTTGGTATGCAAGGATGTGTGATGCGAAAGGCACTTAGGAAGGAGAGAGTACTCCTGTTGGAATGGGGCGATGCAGGGACCTGCAGAGACCTGGGGCTGACAGAGAAGCTGGCTGCTGCAGGCACATACCCTACTAAATGCAATGTTTAGGCAAATGCTGGGTGAGAAACTCACAGAGGACTTGACAGGTAATTGTGGTTTGAGAGCCAGTAGAGGTAATGAATGGGAGGCATTGAAGGCAGTGATCCGGGGGGAATGCATTGGTAAGGTGTGCGGACTGTGCAAACAGTTACAGAGTAAACTAGGGGACTTAGAAACCGAAAGGGGGGAATGCAGAAGGATCGGATTAAACAGGGTTGGTTTTAGAGATCAGGAGTCATCTGGGTGACACGTGGGACCAACAGGATAGGCTCAAGGGCCGGAAATACAGGAAACACTTACATCAGGAAGGGGCTAAATTGAGGAGATTGCTTGTGTGGCTACATAGGTGGGAAATGGACAGAACTCCTATAATGACACTTTGTCGGGGAGATGGAACCCTGGCCATTTTCCAGCGGGCTATCAATGCTTCACTGGTGGAGTATTTGAGTGACCTCTATGGAGGGGGAAAGTGACAGACCCTGTGATAGTGGGAAGGTATCTTCGGAATGTGGACCTGCCTGTGCTACCACATTTGTTGTGGGAGGAACCGGATGCCAAGATCTCACTGGAGGAGTTCAGAGAAGCAAAGGGTAAATTGAACAGAGGAAAGACACCTGGGGGTGAGGTCCTCCATGTAGCATTTTACAAAGCGTATGTGAAGCAACTGGCAGAGCTGTTGCTCAAAGTATTTCGAGAGACGCTGGGGAATGGAGTGTTACCTCCCACGCTTAGGAAGGGAGTGATATGCATGATCCCGAAACCTGGGGTGGGGGAATGTGACAAGCCTGTCATCTTATTGGCCCCGTACCATGCTTAATGTTGATATGAAAGTACTGTACAAGATTCTAGCGGAGAGGTTGAAGAGTGTAGTGGCAACCCTGATCTGGGAGTAACCTTATGGGTTCATCCCTGGGAGGAGCACAGCCTTGATCTTGCAAAGGCTCGCACATATGATGTACTCAGTACAGCACAATGACAGGATACTGGCTCTGGTCTCGGTAAACATTACGAAAGCTTGTGACATGGCGGAGTGGCAATATCTGTAGCTTGTGCTCCGGAAGATGGAGTTTTGACCCACTTTTGTACGAGTCAGATTATTGTACACGGACTCTCCAGGGCCACTGTGCATAGTGGGGGAATGCTATCTGAAGAGTGGGATGTAAGGAGGGGCACACAGCAGGGTTCTCCACTTTTGCCATTGCTGTTTGCCCTGGCATTGAAGCCGCTAGTGGCAATGGCTCAGAAAGACATGAGAGAATTCGGCATGGTAGTGGGGGAGGTCACTCATCTGATATCCCTATATGCAGATGATGTGTTGTTTTAACTGCAGTGCCCAGTGGAATCAATCTCCTGCTCTTGGCACAAATGGAAGAATTTGGGGAAGTAGCAGGCCTGCATATCAACAGGCATAAGTCATTATTGTTCCCCCTTGGGTCCCTGGCAGGGACTCACAGGAAGACTTGCCCTTGCTAGGCCCGATATGGGAAACCACCTTGTTTTGCTATCTTGGTTTTTTAGTGGGACATACAATAGAGGATCAGCGTCAGTACTGTATAAAGCCATTGGTCAATGGACTGATGAAGTCTGTATGATTCTGGACCACACAGCTGCTGTCCATGGCAAGCAGGGTCACAGTAGCAAAGATGGTGTTCCTACCCAAATGCTTGTTTGTACTTCAGAATGCTCTCTATATGCTACTGTGCAGCCTGTTCAAAACATTGGATAGCCTGATGGTTTCCCTTGTGTGGGCAGGTAAGAGAAGGAGGAGGCACCACTATTATAGCTTATGTGGGACCAGTCAGAGGCTGGCATGTGCCTTCCAGACTTGGATGCATCCAAATTGCAGCATGCTGCAAAGTGGGCATCCGGGGAAGAAAACTGGGAGACGTGGCTACTGAACGGGACAAAGGGCAAGTACTCCTTGATGGCTCTACTAATGTGTGGCAAACATGCGGCACCCGACTGGTCAGGTGGCAGAGGTGTGGGAACTATGGTATTTAAACTACCTCCCTTTTCTAGGGATCTAGTGGGATGGACAGTACTCCCATTTAGCCATAGTGAGATGGAGAGAAGGAGGATGCAAAACATTGGGTGACTTATATCCAGGGGAGATGTTTCTCACCTTTGCAGAGGCATGGGTGGCTTTTGTGCTGGGGAGGTCAATTTCTGCAATACCGCAAATTGGCAAGTGTGGCAGCGGAAATTTGGACTGACTTCCCGAGAGTGCCCTGGCAGACAGAAACCTTACATTTGGTTTTGATGGCGGGGTCGGTGAGACACTTGGTGATGCATATCTACCAGACACTCAAGACAGACAGGGTCTGGGGAGACCTGGCAGCACGCCATCATGGGGCAAAGACTTGGAGACACCCCTAACAGACCCAGAATGGAGCGCTACCTGCGACAGTCTCTTGCAATGCTAGATTTAAATTAATGCATTTCAATTTTGTGCAGTGGACCTAGCTAACGCTGGTCAAGTTTAGCAGGATGTATGCGGGCAGAGGGGTGGATTGCCCCAGATACAGAAGGGAGGGTGCAGGATTGTTGACTTAGGGTGATTGCAAGGTTGAGGGCAGTGACTGTATTAACAATCGAGGGACTGCCTGGAGAGCGCCTGCTTGGCATCATTAAAAAGCCTAGAAGGGGTAAAATGTGCTGTAGGTTTACACAGTTGGCACTAGTCTTAGTTAAGAGAAGAGTTGCTATGGGATGACTCAGTGCCTGGGCCCCTTGCATGGCACTATGGTGTAGGGACATAGATGAGTCAGCAGTTGCTGAAGAAATACATATGAAGCTTGATTCCAGGAACGATAAGCTGCTGGAGGACTTGAAAACATGGGCCGCACTACAAGAAAATATGCACACAAAACAAGAGGCAGAGGATGGACAGGGTGTAGAATCTTGAGACACAGCCCCCCTCTGCACGCAGGAACAAACACGGGGCGGGGAGCAACTGTGACTGCCCTGAGCCCTTGATGACTGCTGCATAGTTGGGGAGAGGGGAGAATAACGGGACCACCCAACTGATGAATACCCCAAAACATGTCTGTCCTTTTTGCCATGTCACAACTAGTTCCAGAAAGGGATACAAAGATGGGACTAGCCCAAAATGGAACTGGGTCTTGAGGGAAGGGTGATTGACGTCCTTGTAAGGTATTGACTCTGCAGAGGAATAAACACAATGAATATACTGTTATCTGTTATCTGTTCTTTTTTACTTTTTCTATTGTTTAAGTCATTGTTAAATTTTTTATTGGTGGAATACAATGTTTAAAAGCATATTGCGGATGTGATGTAATGCACAGAACGCTGAACATTGTAAAAACACTTTGGTTTGAGATAAGCTACAGAAATGATCTAACTTCTGTCTTTAATATTTATTATAATACAATTAACTGGCGAAGTCAAAGTTTGATAAATATTTAGGAAAAGTAACTTTAAAAAAGTTAAACTTTGCTGCCTTATCCTCCAGTAGGCTAATCAGCATTAGCTTGCCAGCAGCTTGCCCCTGTCGCTGCTTCCTCTTAATGCGGGATAAACACTATTTCCAGAGGAGAAACAATGACTGCCCTTGTGAAAGGAAGAGCTGGATATGATATATGTGACTCCTCTCAGCTTTGGAATGGTAATTGAGAAGGTGTCTGGAAGTTCATTAACTTAAAAGGGATCTGGGTTAGGCCTGTCCATTCATACTTAAATTTAAACTGAGACTTGGGGAAGAGAGGCCTTTTGATCCCAGGGTACAGTGTAGCCAGTGTGGGGCCATCCAAGTAGTAGGCGGAGCTGGTCCCAGAATCTTCTGGGGTAGTTGAGGTGGGTACTGCATTCCCTGGACACATCCCTGACCAGGCCACAAGCCACCTCCAGTGGTCAGAATAGTTTTCTCCCATGTTTGATTTCATTCAGAAAAGGGCATTGTGAGATAGTCTGCAATAAGGCAAACAGTATGTGCTGAAATGTGGGAAGGTTTCCCCTTTGGATCTGTTTCTCATGGTTTGGAAGTGTCCAAGAGTCACCTCTAACCACTTGTTAATGAATCTTACAAAAATGGCACCTCACCCCCAAGTCATCATAACACATCTGGACCTGCACAAGAACGGAAAAAGACTGTACCTTCTGTCTGTGACCTGTGTGTAGAACTAATTGGCTGCACGTTTACCCACTTGTACACAGGACTGAGAGATCGAGCCAAAGGTCACTTGGCTGAACTCGCACATCCCTACAGTAACCCAACAGGTTTCAAGAGACCTTTTTTCATGGAGTGACCAGTAGCAGCTGGACCTGGACTGGACCCTGCTAGTGGTCTCTGCAGGAGTGAGTCCTGGCCCCTGTGTGCTGCCACTGAGGTCATGTGAGCTTTAGAACAGAAAGTTTTGAATCTCCTTGGCCTTCAGAGTGTCAGAAGGACTTGCAGCAAAGGTGTCTGACTTTGAGATGACCCAATCAGATACAGCTTCTGGCTAGAGGACATTGAGCTCCAAAAAAAAGAGTAAGTGTGAAGGTAGCAATCGTCTTTGGGAAAAAGTGCAAAAAGAATTTCTCTGCCCAGAGAACTTAGGCTTCAGCGACATTTGAAATTACCACTCAAAGCTTTTCCCGATAAAATTAATGGCTTCAGCACCATCTCTTCCAATTCCTATCCAACTTCAAGAAGACTTTCTCAGATACAGCCTGCAATCTTGCCCGACTGGAGGATTTCAACTTCCGTTTCAAAGATTAAGTCAAAAGATAACATT
This sequence comes from Pleurodeles waltl, assembly GCF_031143425.1. Lineage (NCBI taxonomy): Eukaryota > Metazoa > Chordata > Amphibia > Caudata > Salamandridae > Pleurodeles > Pleurodeles waltl. Next base: position 984,559,856 of record NC_090442.1, read on the forward strand.
TTTGACTGCGATTATCCACTTGGGGTCTCAGATTAACACTCCATCGTGAGGGACCTAAAATCACGCTGAGGAGCTGGTCAACTAAGAACAGAGAAATCCGATTGACACTTTACTTTTACTTGCTATTCTTTGCCCTACAATGTAAAAATTCATATCTTTTGTTCTGCTTATTAGATTTTAGTTACTTTGCTGTCATTTTTATTATTCAGTTTTTCTCAATTGTTAGACATTGGCTGTGAGGTGTTTATTATGTTGTGTTTCTACCTTTTAGATGTTTTGTACTACTAAACACTTTTATAAGCCCATCTGCCCTCTACCAGGTTTATTTATTGAACTTGAGTGCTGGACCTGGCAAGATTTTGGACTTAATACTTGGGAAGAATTTACATACTCCTCAATGAATAACCATTTTTCTTACAAGGGTGGATTGGTATTGTACAATTTTATGCCTGTAGACAGGTATTTTGTCACAAGGAATGTCACAAATTACCATATTATGCAAGGGGCTTGGTTGCTCACTCTGACAATCCCTAAAAGTTGAAGATTTACAGTGTGGAAATCCTTGGCAGTCCCTTGAAAAAGCATAATTTTGCCAACTTTCATCTTGTACATATTTGCAATAATAAGATAGAATGATGTTTGTCTTCTGGGAATGCTCACACCCAGTTCAGTAGTTGGTTATGATGACAAGCCAATGAGGCAGTCTATAGACTTGATTAGTTTATTGTGAAAAGCTATGTAAGATGCTAGATGTTTGATCTGTTTATTATCAAATGTTATGAGTAAATTGAATTATTTATTGTGAAAAGCATATGCTAAAGTTAATAGGCCTTTACGGGTGGATTGCTATCACTCAGTGTTAAAGCTGGTGTACAGGAACTGTGTTTCATGGAGTGGCAAGTGTTTCATGTTGGCCACTTTCTCTGAAAATTCATGGGAGTAGAAGATTTGCACTTTGATAATTCATGTTAACCACTCTTAGGAGAGGTGGTATATTGTTTAGGCAACTCTAATTGTTCACACATTTGCATTTTTTTGGCAAGGTCCCTGATGGTTACCTTGTGGGAAAGCTAAAGAGCTGTACAGTAAGCTTGAGTTTGTCTTGGTGACAAGCCAATCATAAAGCCCATAGGCCTGATTGGTTTATTGTTAAAATTATATCAGGTGCCATAGATCTGATCTGTTTATTATGAACCATTATGAGATAGATGGTAGTCTGGATGTATATACATGAAAACCATCTGCTAAAACCAATAGACCATCTAGGGTGCCTTATTATTACACTATGTTAAAGCTTATAAATAGATTTTTTGTTAGTGTGACTCTGATAATTTACCTTACTATGCAAGCACACAAGCTGTAACAAAGTGGGAACACAATGCAAAACAATCCCACACCAATTTAGAAAAATAGAGTTACTTTTAATAAATAAAATGATACCAGAATGTCAAAAATTCAATCAATAGAAACGGAGATAATTGAATTGTAATTTTTTTATTGAGAATAGTTCAAAGAAGTAGAAAGTGCTACTCACAGTTATCTGGTCGTGCTAGACCGGGGAAAAGCCACACGTTCAGGCCAACTACAATTTAGCGCTGGTGGGATACAGGGAGCAGGTTAATCTCGCTGAAGAGTTTCCTCCTCAAATGAGTGCGAAGAGTTCTGTTTGCACTGGAGAAGGACAAAGGAAGAGGCTTTTGGCAGGAAGAGCAGGATGCGCGTCACTGATGGTTGTTGCTATTGCACAAAGAGCTGTAGAGTGCAACGGGGTCACTTGCCAGTACTTATATTTCTTTCTATTCAATTTCAGAATATTTGGGGCAGTATAGCCAGACAGCCCTCCACTAGAATCTCCATTTGGTGTGATCAGTCAGTATAAATTAACTTTCTGATTAGCTTCGCATGTGTTCACTTTAGAAGTAGTTTGAATTTGAAACCATGTTGAAGGCAATCGGTTTTTATAGGTCGTCATTGGAGAGGAAGCAGGTAAAGCTTGCATTTGAAGACCTCACACCTTATTCGGGAGAGTTGATATGTATGCAACTTAAAACGAACAGAAGGAGCCATAGAAAAGAGACTCCGAGGCCATTATGAATTATGTTGCCATCCATAAACAGGGATCATTTAAGCCCTGCTCCTTGCTCAATAAACATTACTTTAAAAAGATACTAGATAGTGGGTGGTTCCATATCAGCAGAAATATCCAGTGCCTCTCTGTGACCTGGAACTTGTGTGTTCAGGTATTGAGTTGTGATTTATTTAAAGCGAACGAAGACTAAAACTCCCAGAATGTACTTAGTTTTTATTTAATTTTGGGCCTTTTTCCATGACAAAGGTGGAATCTATTAAGCATTTATAGGCATGAACTGACACACAGCAACTGCCTAGGAAAGTCAACATTCGCTAATCTGGAGGGCCTGGGTCTTATTTACCTTTCAGGCATGACAGGAAGCCTGTAGAAGCTTTTAATTGCACTTCGACTATTTTTATGATTACCTGTTTCAATAGTACTCTATCCACCGTGGAAGCATGAATGGTTGAGGCGGCCCGCCTGGGATTGTAACGTGATGTGTACATCAGCTGATGAGCACATTGAATTTACTAAGAGGAATTTAAGAGATTCAAGACTGACGAAAGAGCCAGGTCATAAGAGAACACCTGAAGGCAAGAAGGATGTCAGATCAAATGGAAGGGAATGTCATAACTTTGTAGAACAAATTACAATTTTCCACCCCAAATTCTGTGCTTAGCTTGAAAACAGTATTTAAATTGGCAGATGAAGAACAATGAGTTCTGCTCGGACAGTATCTTTGTAATTGATTCCTAATATACCTGGGGCATTGGCAGAAACTGTGTCTCCTGGGCTGCAGAGGCCTTCCGTAATGGTGTCTTCCATAATTGTAAGGCAGTGCAGTGGACTGGGCCACTCATGGTGAGGACACAGTCAAACTTGAGCAGTTTGCACTGCTCTGGCAGTCTGCAGGCCTGCCACCAGCAATTTGTGTGTGTCACCTAAATTGGCACAAACTCATGCTGCAGCACTGGGGACCCCTTTACCACCTATACCCTGGCTACCTTTGGTACCATTTGCTAGGGGCTTATAAGGGGGTAAAGTGTTTGCCAGTCAGGGAATTACCAAGTAGACAAATCAATTTAGGGAGAGAGCATGGGCACTGGGTCCTTGTTAGCAGGCTTCCAGTGCACTAATAGAGTCATACAGATCAAATTTGGGGCAAAAAGTGGTGTGTGACTATACATAAAGGGGCACTTTCCTGCAATCTTGGATTAGTAAGCACCATTCTAACTGCAATACTAGCAATGTGGTCTACATCATAATCTGCTATTGCAGGTTAAGATATATAGGTACGACTACAAGGAGAGAATACTCATTAATGAACACTGAAGCACAATAGGATGCAAGAAAACAGCAACTAAAATGATGCACCATTTCGTGGAAAAGAGCCACCATGAAAACGATTTCCAGTGATTTGTAGTGGAACAATGAAAACCTAAGAAGAAGATATGACCAAGACAATACTAAGATTTGAACAGAGGTGGGTATATAGATTTTGCACAGGCTTGGACAGTCTGAATGATGAAATACCCTGGTCACAGATGCGTTAAATGGGAAGAATGATTGTAGACTCATGGCTCTAATCAATATGGCAGACCTGCCAACTTCACCAAAAACCTCACAGTGTGAGGAGGGGGCAAGGCCTTGGAGGGAGAATGGCCTCATGCTGAGAAGCACCACAAAAGGATGATGGATGAAGTGTTGAAACTTTTCAAACACTCACCCCAGTCACAGATCTGGTCCAGGGAGGACCTGGCCTGGCAGTTTGGGCTGGACTGTTCCCACAGGGAACAGGGTCAAGACTGATTTGCATATGGCTGGGTCCAAACTGGGATGGCATGGCAAGCAAAAAAAACTGATGGATTAAACCTAGATCTGTGACTGGGGGTAAATGTTTGATTTGCTCTGTATTCCGTCCATCATCTGTTGTTTTTGCATTTGTCACACCAAGTGGGAAAGGTATGCCCAGACGTGGGTCCCATGCTTGCTATGCCACCAGATTCAAGCCAGCCTGGCTGATGAAGGGTGATACCCTGAAACCGGTAAAATTATGCTTGTTTCTGGTCCAGGGAGGACCTGGCCTGGCAGTTCGGGCTGGACTGTTCCCATGGGGAACAGGGTCAGACTGATTTGCATAGGGCTGGGTCCAAACTGGAATGGCATGGCAAGCAAAAGACAGATGGATTAAACCCAGATCTGTGACTGGGGGTGAATGTTTGATTTGCTCTACATTCCATCCATCATCTGTTGTGTTTGAAGCACATAAGAGGCACTTTTGCCCCACCCAGCCCCAAACCCCCTACTGAAAAACAAGCTTTCTGAGGCTGCTGCGCTTCCAGCTTGTTTTCCCTGCCACTGTGTGATATTGGCTCCCTCACCTGAGACCGTGTGTGGAAATCAATATTGTGTGTGACACGGTGGCACTGTGTGAGTTTACAGTTCTGATACGGACAGATCTACTTGGCATTCCTCAATGCATCCTGACTATAATATTTTTTAGCAGTCCCTCCGGATTATTAATTCCATTATGATGTATAGAAAAATAGACTAGAATATGAAAAACCCAAGTAACCGAATTTTGCATGACACCTGCATATATGGCCATTAGAACAATCACAATCATGGAAGGAAACTAGTTTCACTGTGTTTTCCATACCAGCATGAAAGCCACACACCAAATTAATCGGGCACTCGCTAGTTTTCAACAAAGGGTGTGAGTTACTACAATAATATTGTGATTATGAGATGACACAGAGTCAGAGAAAAATGGCAAAGACAGTATTTAAATGACACTGATACAAGCAAAAATATCAATAATAACAAAGGGGAACTACGTTTCCCATGTTCCCTTAGAGTCTGGATATCAGGGTTAATGACGCTGCAAGCAGCTGGGACACAGACATAAGCAAGTAGCTAAATAATGATGAATGGCAACTACATTTCCCATATTCCCTTACCAAGTTGGGGATGATACAGGGGTGTAACTTCAAAGGGGGTGTTACACCCCGCGAAAAATGTATCCTGTAGTAAATAGTTGGGTTCAAGTACTTTCAGTTGGGTACGATGAGGTGTCTGTCGGATTTCACCTGGGAGTTTTACATGCTCACCCTTGGGGGGGAAAACACACGCACACATTCTCTTGTGTGTCTGTTTTGAAGGCCTTAAAAATTTTGTTTTGTTTGAAAAATACTATGGGGCATATTTATACTCTGTTTGCGCCGGAATTGCGTCGTTTTTTTTTACGCAATTCAGACGCAAAACTAACTCCATATTTATACTTTGGCGTTAGACGCGTCTAGCGCCAAAGTCCATGGAGTTTGCGTCATTTTTTAGCGTGGACACCTACTTTGCGTTAATGATATGCAAGGTAGGCGTTCCCGTCTAAAAAATTGACTCTGAGGCATGTGCGCCGTATTTACACTCCCGGGCAAAAATCACGCCCGGGAGTGGGCGGGTCAAAAAAAATGACATCCAGCCGCTTTTGTGCCGTTTTTTAGCGCCTGGACAAGGCAGGCGTTAAGGGACCTGTGGGCTCGGAAGGAGCCCAGAGGTGCCGTCCCATGCCCCCAGGAACCCCCCCTGCCACCCTTGCCCACCCCAGGAGGACACCCAAGGATGGAGGGACCCATCCCAGGGACGTTAAGGTAAGTTCAGGTAAGTATTTAAAAAAAAAAAAATTGTGGCATAGGGGGGCCTGATTTGTGCCCCCCTACATGCCACTATGCCCAATGACCATGCCCAGGGGACAGAAGTCCCCTGGGCATGGCCATTGGGCAAGGGGGCATGACTCCTGTCTTTGCTGAGACAGGAGTCATTTCAATGGGGGTTGGGAGTAAAAAAAAATGGCGCAAATCGGGTTGAGGCGAAAAATTTGCCTCAGCCTGACTTGCCCATTTTTTGGCGCCCAAGCTCCATATTCCCCTACGCCGGCGCTGCCTGGTGTACGTCATTTTTTTTCACGCACACCAGGCAGCGCCGGCGGCTAACGCCGGCTAACGTCATTGAATAAATACGGCGCCCGCATGGCGCTTCAGAATGGCGTTAGCTGGCGCTAATTTTTTTTACGCAAAACTGCGTTAGCGCAGTTTTGCGTCAAAAAGTATAAATATGGCCCTATGTTTTAAGTACCCCTAACAATCTGCACTCCTCTGTTCTTGCCCCACCCCTCAAGCCCCCCTCCTGTTCTGTTTCACATATAATGCATTTTAACAAGTTATGTCTGTGATTGTTAGGAAATCTGAAGCTTACCCCCCCCCCCCCCAACCTACTGACCAAGCTGAGCCCCTGGGGTGATGATGCAGTATGCATCTGGGACGTATCCCACCATTTTGCTCCCTCAGATAAGAACACCAGTGTCACTGGGCACAAGATCAGGTGAAGGACTGCGCCGGTGGCTGCTGTAGGTTACCAGCAGGAACCTGTACCTTGACGAAGTAAGATGAGGGCTGGGAGAGACAGGCCTAATAAGGGACCTCTCTAGATGCATAGGCATCTGACCAATACTTTGCTGCGCAACATGTGTGATTGAACATGTAATGTAAATGCTGAAGTTAGCATACTCCTAGCTGGAAGCAGTACAATTTTTGCTACAGTCTGTTGTACCGTAGCTGTGCATATTGATTGATGTTACACAGTGCATTTTGAGTCAATGTCATGTGTCTCATATAAGAGAGCTGGATATCAATGTTTACTTTAGCACATGCTCCGCCGGGAGCAGTATGAGTCTCTGGATTTCACTATGGCCTGACAATAGGGAGTGGTGCATATACTGATTAATGTTATACATTTTGACTATGTCATGTGCCTTATATAGGGAGGTAATATGTGACTACCCCGCTATGATTCATGGATATAGTATGACAAAGTGACACAATATGATGCTTATGATGCCACATAGTACTGAGAGTTACAAATTTGTGTGAAGATGGGTGATACAATACCGTAGCCTTAACAATTTAGATGCCATCAACCCGTCTAAGGCTGTATAACCGAGAAAACTGCACTAAGACCTGAATTTCAACTATTACATATTCTTGAGGAGAGGCCCCCTACTGTAAGTGCCTTTCTTTTCCTAAAATGGAATACGGTGCCCGACTGGGTGTGAGACGCATTCCGACAAGACAGAAGTACAGGACTCCTATAAGCCTTTCTGCCGATACCTCTCCTTCCTCCAGTTCCTGAAAAAGAACAGAATGACCAGAACCAAGTCATCCTGTTGTCGCCGGATTAGGCAAGGAAAGTATTGTATGTACAACTTCTTATCATGAGCATCTGTCCACCAGTTAGGCTGCACTTTCAGGAGGCTGTACTGTCCCAGCAGCAGGGCAGGGTCCTGCAACCAAACCTGTGCATGTTTCACTATCATGTGTGGAGATTGAGCAGCTGTAGTTGAGAATATTCAACCTCCCTCCTGAGTTACGTTGTTATCATGGCAGGCAGGTGTCCCTCAACAAAAACTGCATATGCTGCCTTTGGGACAAGTTTCTGGCTTGGTGTGCAGAGAAACATGTTGACCCACTTTCTGCACCCGTCCAAAGTGTTCTTTGTTTTGTGCTGAGCCCAGCAAGGCTTTGCTTTGGGCACAATTAGTTGGTATCTTTCGGCCATCTCAACATTCTTGCAGTTGTGGGACCAACCCTCCCTTTTTGAGTCACCCATTTTCAGAAAGGTTTTCAGCAAATGTTTCTTCCCAGGCCTTTCATTATCCCCCAATGTGATTTTAATTTGGTTTGAACCTTTTTGACGTGTTCTCCCTTTGGACCCTTGCTTAGCTGTTCCCTAAGACTTTTGACAGTCAAGGAAGTCTTCTTCCTGGCCATAAAATCGGCCAGGCGAGTCAGCAAGTTACAAGCTCTTTCTGTTCAACCTCCATACACCAGCTTCTTCCCAGATAACCTGATTCTTCAAGCCTGTGCCTCTTTTCTGCCAAAGGTTGTGACACCTTTCCACGTTGGCCAAAACATCACACTGCTGACTTTTGTCCCCCACCCTCCACCCCGCCAAGGAGGAAGAGACTCCGCCGTCTGGACCCCAAAAGGGGACTCTCATTCTATAATGACCACACTAAAGAACACTACATGGATGATCAGCTGTTTGTAGGGTTCACTGGGATGAAGGAGGAGACAGCAGTGGAGAAACAAACCATCTTCAGATGGATTGTATTCTGTACCAACATCTGTTATGCATTAGCCAAGAAGTAACCTCCTGACAGCTGTCCTAGATATCTGTCAAGCTGCTATCTGGGCATCCTTTTACACGTTTGCCAAACACTACTGCCTTAACAGTCAGGTTTGTTGTGACTGGCACTTCACCTGTTTGATCCTCCATGACTTTTAGGTCTAAGCCAGTTCTCAGATACACCTTTAGAGAGGTATTACTTTGGTATCTACGCTAAGGTAAGGACTATGAGGCTAGAAGTCTGTATCACATGAACTAATTACTCAACTTTAGAAGTGCCTTATCGGTAGAGACTCTATCCAGCTGCAGAGTCATTACTATCTCTACCATCCTCCCTGTTCTACAACCTGGGCGTTTCTGACTAAAAGGTCCTTGTTTCAGAATCTGCAACCTAGTTTGATGAAACTTCTGACATGGCTCCATGCTTCTGGCGCAAAAATAGCCACAAAAAAACCTGATATCAGGGTGCTGGGGAGGCACCTATATAGTCACTGAAAAAACAAAAGGTTACACTGTTACAGGGACATTTTAGTTAGGTTGATGTTTTACCCACACAAAATGACAGAAATTCAGCAGTGATAGTTACGCTTATAGTTATACTTATGTTAAGAACCTGTAACTTGTGGCCTAAATATGGTTTAAAGTAAATTTAAAACCAGTGAGATTACCTCCCCGCCCCAAACAAAAATGGTATATACCCGTTGCACACTTCCTCCGTGTCTGTGGTCACATTCACAGATAGCACAGATGTTGGAACAGAAGCAGTGATATTAGGGACCCACCATCATTCCCCATAATGGAGAAGAATCACAAGCACTCAAGGTGGTGACTTAAAGTACATTCTGTTTCTTGGACTGCTGGCTCGTTCTGTCCCTCAGTGAGCCTCTCCTTGTCTTGAGAAAAGTTCACGGGGAGCTGGAATATATGGGCAACTCCCAAAATAAACAGTACTTTAAATCACCGTCTGGAGTGTGTCTCCATAACAGGGATAGTGTTACATAAAATGTTGTCTCCTTTTTTTTTTAAAGAAAAAACATGACTGCCTGTATTCTCATAGCGAGTTACACATTTCTATTTATGATTGCAGCAGATCACGGTGTTTTTTCATTGGACTAGGCAGATAAAAACGAAACGCGTTCTTAAAATAAAAAAGTACATAGGGATAGATAGATAGATAGATAAATAATAACAGGTAAAAAGCTTTGGTTTTTGGAATTAAATAAATACATACCTTTATCTATCTGAATATCTCCCAATATATCATCTATCTACATAAATCTTCTGTTGTGCACGGAAAAGCCCAGCAGGGTGGGCAGACGGGGTCATTGTCTGGAGTGGCTCAAGGATGAAAAAAACAGTGGTTTGCAAAGTTACCCAGAGCAATTGGCAGTGATGTAGATTATTTGCAAACATTTCTCCCACCATGCTTTGTGTGTGTGCGTGATATAATGCGTGAAGTGGCCAAGGCTAGCTTAGCGGGAGTCCATCGGTACCTTACTCGCTGTGCTGGAGAATCCAAGTTATCTCACTAATGAGGCATAACAAAGCTGAAACCATTCTGTGGTTGTTTGGTTTCCTTTTTGGAGGGCGGCTTGCTTGGCATTTGAGAATGAACTGGGCTGATGAGGAGCTGTAAAACTACTTGTTTGTGTAAGGTGAACTTCTATGATCTGCTCTCTCCCCACCTTTGGCCTGCAAAATGCAGAAGGCCACAAGTAGCTGGGCACCAGTCACTGCTCACAGGCTATCAAATAAAGGCCCATATTTATACTTTTTGACGCTAAACTGCGCTAACGCAGTTTAGCGTCAAAAAATTTAGCGCCGTCTAACGGCATTCTGAAGCGCCATGCGGGCGCAGTATTTATGGAATGGCGTTAGCCGGCGCTAGCAGACCGGCGCTGCCTGGTGTGCGTGGAAAAAAAACACGTAGACCAGGCAGCGCCGGCGTAGGGGGAAAATGGCGTTAGGGCGTCTTAAAATGGGGCAAGTCAGGTTGAGGCAGAAAAATCGCCTCAACCCGATTTGCGCCATTTTTTTCGACGCCCAGACGCCATTTAAATGACTCCTGTCTTAGTAAAGACAGGAGTCATGCCCCCTTGCCCAATGGCCATGCCCAGGGGACTTATGTCCCCTGGGCATGGTCATTGGGCATAGTGGCATGTAGGGGGGCACAAATAAGGCCCCCCTATGCCACAAAAAAAAATAAAAAAATATAAAAAATTATACTTACCTGAACTTACCTGAATGTCCCTGGGGTGGGTCCCTCCATCCTTGGGTGTCCTCCTGGGGTGGGCAGGGGTAGCAGGGGGGGTCCCTGGGGGCAGGGGAGGGCACCTGTGGGCTCATTTTGAGCCCACAGGCCCCTTAACGCCTACCCTGACCCAGGCGTTAAATAGTGGCGCAAATGCGGGGTTTTTTGACCCGCCACCTCCCGGGCGTGATTTTTGCCCGGGAGTATAAATACGACGCATTTGCGTCGCCGTCATTTTTTTAGACGGGAACGCCTTCCTTGCATCTCATTAACGCAAGGAAGGCGTTCACGCAAAAAAAACTTCGGCGCTAGACGCGTCTAACGCCAAAGTATAAATATGGCGTTAGTTTTGCGCCGAATTTGCGTCGAAAAAAACGACGCTAATTCGGCGCAAACGGAGTATAAATATGCCCCAAAGTTCACACTTAATTGCACGACAACTGTCAATCTCACAAAAACTCAGGTAGTGGTGTTTGGAAGCAAAACCAAGAAGAAAGGCAGTTGGTTTCTTGGACGGAAACTCTGTTTTTAGCACCTGCCACAAAGTGCAACTTCATCTCAGAATCGTTTTGAATTTAATCTTATTAATCGAAACTCAGCACAAAAAGGTTCGCTGTTAAAATAAATGTTATTACTGACAATGGCACACCAGGAAACACAGATCTTTGATCTGGAAAGAAATACAAGCAGGCCGGCAGTCAAATTCGAACAGTTGGGCACTTGCCTTTGAGACAGCTTCGAAGGACATAAATGCACTACAGATGAGGAAACAGACCTTACCTCATAATTCATTTAAAAAATAAATCACTGAATAAACAGATAAAGAGGTTTTCATGGAGCAGAGAGAAACAAACATTTAGTAAAAGAAGCCATGCATGGATGTCCATTACTACTTGTAAGCATCCTCGTCTGCAGGATTAACAGGCTTATTTAAACACTTTTATAAATCAAGCTCCTCCATTTGCGGGTTGAGGTGTTCTCCGACTGCCTCCCAAAATAGCAACTGAAGCCTTTGATAACCAAGGGCAGACTCTGTCTCACATCGTTTCGAGATGCCCTGTTCTACTGATGGAACGTAAGGCCATGCTGTGGCACACCTTTAATCAACATGGCATAAGGTCCTGCGTTATCCTCTACTTTTCTGCATGAGAGGAGTCTTCAGCCAAGTGACTGCATCTTTTACAAAGTGCATGTTAAAGTCAAACTGCTTATAACTGAGGGGTATAATTTGAACATTATAAACCTTAAATCTGCACTTTATAGCATGGCCTGCATTTGCACTTTCTCTTTTTCTCGTTACACTTGATCTTGAAGAGATTACACAAGAGATGGTGATGTATGTTCAAATGTGCCAGAAGGACTTAGGGGCTGATTTAAGAGCCCCTAGCGCCTGCTTGGCCACATTAGCGTCATTTTTTGTGACGCTAATGTGGCCCATGAGGCCAAAATCACCACGCCAAATTTACAAAGTGGCGCAATGCATGCATTGCGCCACTTTGTAACCCTTTGCACTACATTATGCCTGCACCAAGCTGTTATGAGGGGCCGATAAAATGGTGCAAAGAAATCTAAAAGATTTCTTTGCTTCATTGATTTCAGCACTTTAATGTCTGCTCAAGGCAGGCGTTAAAAGGAGGCATGCGATTGTTTTCAATAAGCCTCAATGAGCTTTGCAGGATTAGTTCCCCTAACTACTGTCATGGTGCACCGTATCATAGATACAGCGCACACATGGTGCCATTTGGGGGCGCTAATAGGCACAAGAAAAGTGGCGCTGCTCTGGGTGCAGCACTACCTTTCTTAAATCAGGGCCTTAGTGCTTGAAGGCCTCCCTCTGATCTCAAACTTTTTATTTGCCTTACTTTATTATCTGTTTTTATAGGTTTCGCGTTTTTTAACGCCTCTATTTTTATCCTTTTTAAAAATTCTGTAATTTCTGACTATTTAATTATTGTGATGCTCATAAAATGTTTATGGTTTTAATTAATCAAAATAAAGTAAATTTACTTACTGACCAGTGACTGCTCTGTACCCTCTCGGCAATTGGGAACATGGTGCTGAGGCAGGTAACAGGCTACCCAGGCTCCTCCTTGACGTGCCCAGCAGAATATGTAGCAAGACATGGAGGAGTGTTCAGCTGCCACCCGGCTCTTCCCCCCTTTTTTAAGTCCCCTCACCCTTCTGCAAGGGGGGAAGGGTGGAGAGAACAGTCTTTACTAAGAAAGTGTCGGTGTCAAAGCAATTTCCCCCTTCATCCTTGGGCAAGGATGCCAGTACATGGGCACCTGTATGTTTGCTGCCTTTATATATATAGATATATTTATCCATCTGTCTCACAGTGCCTCTGTGTGTTGTCTCTGTAGGTGTGTTTGTGTGTACACGTTTGTGGTTCTGTGTCAACAGGCAAAATGGCTAAAGGAGATTTGGAATTATTTTTCCTAACCGCCAGGGTGAGGGGGTAGCTCAGACAATAATTACTACTGCCACTCCTCTTACATTTTGAATTACTTTTGTCTCCCATTGTCATCATTCTGTTCAATAGCAGTGTGGCATTCTCGTTTCAGAAATACCCCTTTGAAAACCCAAGCTTCATTTTCCTCAGCCTTTTATCTTTGAAAACCCCAGCTTCATTTTCCTCAGCCTTTTATCCTTGCTCAGTTGGCTTAGCCTCCAAGGTCCTCCTCACCTGGAGGGCCCATAAAAGGGGAGGGCCTATCCGAATACATTCTGCTTTTTTGTCGCTACTATGCATATGTTGGCTTGGTGTGTGAGTGGGCTATTGAATACCTCCCTCTGTGTGTTGCCATTTGATCTCAATTAGCAACTGTGTGGGTGATGCTGGTTCTCCAATTGTTGGGCTGGATGTTTTCTGCCTTCCTTGGGGTGGCTGGTATAAACTAGTAGAGGTGCACTTTGCCCAGGGGGCATCACTAGGCTAACACCGTGATGTCATACTGCTCTGATTGCAGAAGTCCACAGTGATTGAGACTGGCCCTGTTCTCAGTGCTTTTGTGGTGGTAGCTAGAGATGTTCCTTCTTTCTGCTTTCCCGATAGCTGATAGGGTCGCTGGTCATGGTGCCACTTGGCTGTAGACATGGGTATGCAGGTGCTACTGTTAATTCTACAGCATAAGTGCGGGTAATTCTGTACAGTTGACAGTTGCGCCCTGTAATACTGGGAGGGCTCAGCAACAGCTTTTTTTTGTGGGTAATATATTAGTTTGCAGTACTGTATGTCAGTCTTGTGGTTCATGGCTTTGTGTTTGTTTTGATCGTCTATACTTTCTATAAGCACTTTCTTATTCTCTGCTGGTCTGACAGATGCCTGATTGTCTTGAATTTGTGCCTTTCAAGGAGGGAGGGGGAAGAGAGAGGAAATGTTTCAATTACATATGGTAATGTGGATAAGATCCGCCCTGTTATTTCACCTTACATTCTTTTGTTCGTATTTGGAGTGGACTCGAAGAGAACTTTACTGGCGGTTGTAACAGAAGATGTGCTCCAATAGGTCCTTCCCTATTGTAGGCCGCAGTGAAGAGGAGACGCCTGCCAGGGAAGATGATCTTGAGGACACTGATGCCAGTGGCTTCATGTGTGGCTTCGTGGGTTTCTTTCAGGATACGGAACGCCTCATTGCTAACGAAACAAGGAATTGTAAGTAAATGGAGATTGCGCTATGTCATAATGACGTTTTCTTTTCTTAATTAGAACATTGGAACGTTGGCAGCTCCATTGAAAGGAGCCTTCGACTCAGGCCTTTAACGCGGGAGAGGGCCTTTAATAGCCGGTAGAGCCCGCTACGGCGGGTTCTAAGGCTATAATAGAAAAAAGTTTTTTTCATGAAAGCATGTCAACCTTGACCCAAGCAGAACAGTAGTATCAACTCTGTTAGAATTTTCCTAATCCTTCACCTACATAGTTCCCACATTGTTCCTTTTGGCCAAATCAGTCTAATACTGAAGACAATTGAAGGCATGGCAGTTCACAAATAAGGTGTCAGCATTGGCAAAGGGTAGAGTAACGCTGTTAGTGTTGTTATTTGCCTTGGGTCTAAAGAGAGCATTCTTTTGGTACTCAGTATGTAACAGTAGTTCATGAAAAAAAACAGATTTAGCCTCAGTTGCCAAAATGTTCATAACATACAGACACACAAATCCACTGACCAGTTTGCACCGGCTCTCAAACACACAATTGCTGCCAGTTTAAATTCGTAAACATATCAAAGTAATCTGTCCTGACGTTAGCATGTTCATGTAGTAATTTATTATGTCTCGCGTTGAACATGCCGTGCTTCAGGGGATTACTTTAACTAGGCATATTTCTTACACACAAAAAAACACTGATCAACTCGACCGGTCATATGTTTACTACTTCAAAAAATTAGCTATTTCATACGTAATGATGATTACGTTGTGATTAGAATGAAGAAAGTAAGTACTTTTTCATACACAAAGAACTACAGGGTTGCATATTGGCACTAAAGCGTTTCAATGCATTAGTTAATTATGTGATTCAAAATACTGTTCATCATGATGCACCATGTTTAGCAGGTAATCTGCTTCCTATTTAACTGTTTGCTGATGAAGTGGTGCTATTAAGAGCAAACGTTAGACTGCAAATTGTTCCAAGTGAATTCAGTAAGTATTGCCAGCAAATGTCACTCTTGGTGAACCTAGCAAAAATGTCAAATAAAATACAATGAATTAGTAGTCAAACGTGTATATGAATTTGAATATCTGTGAGCAGGGTTCAACAACAGGAGTAATGGAAATGACCGGCTTAAAAAAGCAGACATCTCGTGCCCAAAGAGCTTGAAATTCAGGTGGCAAAGCAGTTGGTGGGTGCCTGTGTCAAAAAGCGTTGATCATAAGTTGACAGTAACACTATTGTTTTGAGTAAAAATTGTACCTGCTGCCAGGCTGACTTCCTACAGAAAAGCATATGATGGATTGAGGCTACCTGGTGCATCTGTTTAGTGAGCTTGACAGTTGGCCAATCCCGAGGTATGATTGGTAAGCAGATAAGGTACTTCAAGAACAATGTCTGGTCCTGATTGAAGCCAAACAGATGAGTAAAGAAACAGAAACTACACCAACGTGTATGTGCTGAGAGGTGAAAGCATAGGAGGGAGAACCATATTTTGACTCAATTCGACCGTTTACATTCTTGAATTTATATACGAAATGTAGGGCCTGATTCGACCTTGGTGGATGGGATACTCCGTCACAAACGTATCAGACATCCCGCCCGCTTTTTTACAACTGCCATAGGATTTAATGGAACTTGTATTATGACAGACGGGATATCCGTCACGTTTGGGACGGAGTATCCCATCCGCCAACGTCGTAATCAGGCCCTTAATCTGGGGGTTGTCCTGTCTCAAAGTGAGAGATAGTGTGCACAGAGTCCAAGGGTTCCCCTTAGAGGTTGACAGTGGCAAAATTAGATAATACTAATGCTCTATTTTGTGGTAGTGTGGTCGAGCAGTAGGCTTATCAGAGGGTAGTGTCAAGCATTTGTTGTACACACACAGGCAATAAATGAGGAACACACACTCAAAGACTTAACTCCAGGCCAATAGGTTTATATAGAAAAAGATCTTTTCTTAATTTATTTTAGAACCACAAGATTCAAGATTATAGGTAAGTACATAAAATGCAAGGTACTTCACACAGGTAAGTATAGAACTTTGATTTAAAACAGTAGTACACACAGTTTTGGTTACAATGGCAATAAGCTATTTTAAAAGTGGACACAGTGCAAAAATCAACAGTTCCTGGGGGAGGTAAGTTTGGTTAGTTTTTGCAGGTAAGTAAAGGACTTACACAGTCAGTCTCCTGGGCATAGGCAGCCCACCGTTGGGGCGTCAAGGCAACCCCAAAGCCACCACACCAGCAACACAGGGCCGGTCAGGTGCAGAGGTCAAAGGAGGGCCCAAAACACATAGGTGCCTATGAAGAACAGGGGTGCTCCGGTCCTAGTCTGCTTACAGGTAAGTACCTGAGTCCTCAGGAGCAGACCAGGGGGGTTTTGTAGAGCACGGGGGACACACACAGGCACACAAAACACACCCTCAGCGGCACAGGGGTGGCAGGGTGCAGTGTGCAAAGTAGGCGTTGGGTTTGCTATGGAAAGCAATGGAGGGACCCGGAGGTCACTTAGGCGATGCAGGCAGGGCACAGGAGGGCTGCTTGGGCCAGTCGCCGACTGAGCTACAATGAGGGCCGCCTCCTGGTCACTCCTGCACTGGTAGGTGGTTCCTCTCGGTCCTGGGGGCTGCGGGTGCAGTGCTTGGTCCAGGCGTTGGGTTCCTTTGTTACCAGGCAGACGCAGTCAGGGGAACCTCTGGATCCTCTAAGCAGGCGTCGCTGTGGGGGTGCAGGGAGGTTGACTCAGAGTGTCCATGTTGTTGGAGTAGCCTGGGAGTCCTCTCTGCGGTGTTGGTTGTCCTGGACTCGAGCCGGGGGCATCGGGTGCAGAGGGTGAAGACTCACGCATCTGGCGGGAAGTGAGTCTCTTTTGTTTCAAAGTTGCAAAGTTGTTGCAGTTTCTGAACAGTGCCACTGTTCTCAGGAGTTTATTGGTCCTTTAAGCGCAGGGCAGTCCTCTGAGTCCTCAGAGGTCGCTGGTCCCGCTGGATGTGTTGTTGTGCAGGTTCTTTGAGTCTGGAGACAGGCTGGTGGGGCTGGGGCCAAGTCAGTTGGTGTTTCCGTTGTCTCTGCGGGGCTTTCAGGTCAGCAGTCCTTCTTCTTTCTTCAGGTTGCAGGAATCTGATTTCCTGGGTTCAGGGTTGCCCCTAAATACTAAATTTAGGGATGTGTTCAGGTTAGGGGGGCAGTAGCCAATGGCTACTGTCCTTGAGGGTGGCTACACCCTTCTTGTGCCTCTTCCCTGAGGGGTGGGGGATACATCCCTATTCCTATTGGGGGAATCCTCCAAACTCAAGATGGAGGATTTCTAAAGGCAGGGGTCACCTCAGCTCAGGGCACCTGACTGGTAGGTGACTCCTCCTTGTTTTTCTCATTATCTCATCCAGACTTGCCGCCAAAAGTGGGGGCTGTGTCCGGAGGGGCGGGCATCTCTACTAGCTGGGATGTCCTGGGGTGCTGTAACAACAGACAGGAGCCTTTGAGGCTCACTGCCAGGTGTTACAGTTCCTGCAGTGGGAGGTGAGAAGCACCTCCACCCAGTGCAGGCTTTTCTCCTGGGCATAGAGTGACAAAGGCACTCACCCCATGTAGCCAGAAACTCATCTGGTTGTGGCAGGCTGACAGAAACTGGTAAGCCTAGCACTAGGAGTCGGACTGGTATTCAGGGGGCATCTCTAAGATGCCCTCTGGGTGTATTTTACAATAAAGCCCACACTGGCATCAGTGTGCATTTATTGTACTGAGAAGTTTGATACAAAACTTCCCAGATTTCAGTGTAGCCATTATGGAACTGTGGAGTGCGTAATTGACAGACTCTCAGATCATATACTCTTTATGGCTACCCTGCACTTACAATGTCTAAGGTTTGGCTGAGACACTGTAAGGGCATATTGCCCTCACCTGTTGTATAGTGCACCCTGCCTTAGGGCAGTAAGGCCTGCTAGAGGGGTGACTTACCTACGCCACAGGCAGTGAGATGTGGGCATGGCACCCTGAGGGGAGTGCCATGTTGACTTAGTAATTTTCTCCCCACCAGCACACACAAGCTGAGAGGCAGTGTGCATGTGCTTAGTGAAGGGTCCCCAGGGTGGCATAATACATGCTTCAGCCCTTAGAAACCTTCCCTGGCCACAGGACCTTTGGTACCAGGGGTACCATTTACCAGGGATGTATCTGTGTGCCAGGGCTGTGCCAACTGTGGGAACAAAGGTACTGTTTAGGGAAAGAACACTGGTGCTGGAGCCTGTTTAGCAGGGTCCCAGCACACGTTTAAACATAACTGGCATCAACAAAGTCAAAATGTTAGGGGGTAACCATGCCAAGGGAGGCATTTCCCTACACAGTGTGAACATGAGACGCTGGATCTGTTAACCTTTTTGTAGTTAAATATTGGGTTAGAACTTTTTTAAATTGGGCACAGGTAGAAAAACTAGAACTACTAGTGGCATGCAAAAAGACATCAAAAAAGACAGTAATAACTGCAGTTTTCAAGTACGTAGGTGCAGATGGGAAATGTGTATGCAAGTTTCAAAATGAATATATGCACCTGGTGATACAATCTATGGAGATACTTTGTGAAGAAAAGAATTTCAGGTTGCAACATTCGTTTTGACATTTCTTGTCCTTTGCAGATAGATGCTCCCAACATATTCTTAGGTAAAATATTCTGCCCCATTTATTAGTTACCTATGCAGGAAAATGTAGTTAGCACAAACCCACTAGGATCTGTAAGATGTGTTCCGTGAGCGAAGCCAGTAAGATTTGAAAAAGGTATTTCTGTGCAATTATTAAATTGCCAGGCGAGGTTCTCTGGCATAAATTATATTATTCTGTCGAGCAAAAACTACTGCGGAGAAGACTAGACATAACGCTTTTTAGGTCGAGCGCAAGTGCTTTGACGTCTTGTAATTTATCTGTGGGCTTTTAACCACACCCACCGCATGGCCATCACTATCACTCGTTCGTGGGCTTGCCTTTCAAAAATTCTTTGTTATCATTAGTAAATGCTTTACATTTGTCCCTCCTTGGGGCAGTTTTGTTACCGCCTTGGCCATCGACCCTGTTACATGGATAATTGCACGTTTGCCTATACATTTGACTGCAAGCGAACTTCTTTTTCCTTTTGTGCCTCTTCTTCGCAGTCATGCTCATGGCAGCCATGGTGCTTTGAATCGGCTCGCTTATGTCAACTGTTTCACTTTTCATTTCAATTTATGTGGCAAGAAAAATCCAGTTAGGAATTTACAACACTAATAGCTCTAACTCGGGCAAACATGGGACCCTTTGCATTGCAAATGTTTGTTTATTCTGTAGTATAACACTGCCGTGACTGAATAGGGAATATTTTCTTTGACAAATCGGTCAGGTTTCAGTTCTTGTGGCATCCAAAGTGATGCAGCTGGCCTTAAACATCATGCACACGTGTAAGGAGGGGCAGTCCAGTTCCATAATGATTATTGTGATGTGGTTCAGTTTCTTCCGACCTGTGTGGCATGTAGGAAGCTTTCGGTTGGTATGATCTTTAGAGTACCAGTTATTTATCACAACATGGGGCTTGAGGTCCAGGGCACGTTTAAAAAATACAGGTCATGTTTGCAAATAAGGAAGCAGGGACTGGCTGCACTCTGACAGTAAGTGGTGATGCGGCCGGGGTAGACATTATAGAATATTGAAGTTCCTTTTAGGACCTATTAAATACATGAATGTAGCCATAACTGGTAAAACATCCCCTCTTATTTACTGTATACATTGTTATTTACTGTTATTTGAATTGGGAAATGGAGTGAAAAAGTTCTTGGTAGGTTCATTCTGGTCCACTGTTACTACCTGTAAACCTTGGGATGGTTTCCTATTTCAGCACTTCCAATGCGCCACTAGTACGGCCCTTAATTCACTGAATAAGTTTCTGTCTGTGATCTGTTGAACCATTACTGCAAATCACTGCCCATAACATGCTGGTGGAAACGTGAACCACCACTTTTAGTAGTATCTGCATATGAGTTGGTTGGTCTTCTACTGAGCCCTGATTATCTTTTGCTAGTTGTGTGTGTGAATCGTAGGATTATCATTGTAAATAATCACTATCACCTGGATATCGCTTGATAGGCTATCTCATGAATGCTGATCTATTACACCTGCTTCAATTCCTTCCCTTTGCCTTAAAGGCTCAAGGATCTCTTGAGGCGTTCGTAGTGCTTGTATATTTGTTTCCAACTGAGCAAAATACTTTAATGAAGTAGCCAAGCTGTTGGGACAAAGAAAGTAGGCCGTGTCAGACCATCATTTGACTGCTGAATAGTTCTCGACCTTTTCAAGTGCTGTTTAATCCAAGGGACTTCTGTTTCAACACGTATCAACACGAATCACCACCAACTCCTTCTTCATCAGGGTGCTCCATTAGCTTAAATACACTTTTTATTTGTACTTGAGTAGATCAAGAATGTCAGATTTGTGCTAGACAATAAAATGTTGCTCCAATTTGTTTCTTGCATTATACATTTATAACAGAGTTGTTAGGTGAGAGGTGAGACTAAAAAAATTACTTTCCTGTTACAGTGAATTTGTACTCTTACTCTTAGCCCTAGACACCTGTGTCCTAAAAAAAATACACTTTAGTTGTGTTCATAGTTGTTTATCCTAATTCTTCTCCACAGTGAATGATCAGATGTTGCTAAATGGGTGTTATGGGCCCTTTGGGAGACAACTCTTTGCCATGGTTTAGAAACCTGGTTAAGTGACACATACATGGATCTCTTGTGGCTTAATGTGCTCTGTAAGCTGGCATAGGTTTAACAAGAGTTCACCATATTAGGCTCAAATAAGGTTTTCTTAAAGTGCTAGGTGCTGCTCAAAGCTGCTTCAAAGCACAAGATAGAGTACGGAAGCAGTGTAGCTTCATTAATATGTCACTATGATTGTGATATGCTCCATTAGCCCATGCCTTCAACTTGAGTGTTTAAGATGGAGAGGCGTTGAGAACCCCCGTTGAACTAGTGGGTACTGGGTGATTTGTCTAGGTTGTCTGACTGTGCTGATGAGGGTTTAGATGTAGGGGAGGTTAAGGAGATCTGGGTGTGGGAGAGGAACTTTCAGCCTAACCAGCTAACCAAGAGGAGTTAATTATATATCACAAAATGTTTGTTTCCCTCTGGGGGAAGGATATGAATTAACCTCCACGACAGTGGTTGTACCATAAAGAACTTTCTGTACCAATGAGGTTTGTGAGTAATATATCACATTTATTGGAAACTTAAATTCAACAATTTAAAGTAAAGTAATTCAGGTGCTCGTGTATAACAGTGCAGTTTGAGTGAATTATGTGGTGGTAAAAGTGTTGCAGTGCTATTTACATGAAAACTAGAACCAAACTGTGTTTAAAAGTATCAGGTCTCAAATAAGCACCTATAACCACAGGTGCTGTGAGCCTACTGAATTTTTCAAAGTCAATCCACAATTTCTAATACAATGTCAGAGGAGTTCACTGGCATAAGGATTTGACTGCTTATTTGGGATGTCATTCAGAATAAGCATTTGCAATGCAATCGTTCTTGCATTTGTAAAAGTTAGAGCTCTTAGCGTTGCAAATGGCATTTTTTTAACTTTTGTTTTTTAGTTTGCAGTGGAGTGATGATATTTGCATAATGCTATTGTCACTCGTATGACCTTGCGGTGCCAGAATACAGTATTCTCTGGTTCTCCAGCACCGCAAGGTCATATGAATGGCAATAGCGCTATGCAAATATCATCACTCCACTGCATACAAAAAAAAGTTACAAAAAAAGGCCATTTTCAACGCCAAGAGCTCTAACTTTCACAAATGCGAGACCGATTGAATTGCAAATGCTTGTTATCTCTTACCTTGTGTAATGGTAGTAGACACACTTTATTCAAAATAAAACAAGAGGAGAAATACAATGGAGTAAATCAACATTACAGAAGAAACATTTATCCTTGTTTTTCATTTTTAGATGCAGAGTCTCCGCTGAGTAGCCAGTCTCCTAGTTATTCTCCAAGAGAAACAGACAGCTGTTTCAGTGGCAGTTCAGAAATGGTAAGAAATGTAACTAATGTTCCCGTTACTAAACTAAACTGCCAGGTAAATTTCACCATAATATGCTACAAATTCAGTGAAGCCAAAGGGGGCATGTATGTCTTAGCTGTGTGGCACAAGGTTACAAACAATTATACTTGAAAATTGAATTTGGCCCTTGTTGGAACCAACTGGACTATTGACCTTTTTTGGCAGTTCGTATGTTTCGGTTGAAATATATATGTTTATTCGAAAGCATTGAATATTCATTCTTGAAAAGGGTCCATGACTTGCCTTTTGACCAATTACCGAACTGGTTACAGTCGGATTCAGTTCCTTCATTCTCTTTTATGTTATTATCAATAACAGTAGACATGGAGAACTCATAAAGGGAAATTAATACAATCAACGCAAAATGCTCAACAGTAATTTCAAACAATAATGTAAAGGGTAAACACCAATCTATTCGGCTGAGGCAAACATGCTGTAGGCTCTCACTCTATGGACCCTCAGCTTAATTGGCTTCCCTTTTATTTCTCAAGGGTAAACAACTGAAGAGACTATTTTGAGAAGGTTCAGGATGCTGTGCATTTTTTACTTTGTCTGACTGCTCAGTGACATAATGGTGTGCCCATGTCCTGGTACTGGCCAGAACGTTTTGTCCTTGGTGTGCCTGTTTTGCAGACGTGATATACTGTTAGCAGGTTCATTTCGATTAAATAAAATCCACAATGATTAGGCCGTGAAATAATCTTACTAACTAGAGAGTTAGGCATGGTTTAGCAAAATGTCTTGAAACACAAGCTCACAGCATTCTTTCGTTCATATTTGTACCTGGCGTTGTGGTATCTGTGCAACAGAATCTAGAATGCGACCCCAGTGAACTGTGCTACATGCAAAACGGTAATAAGGAATCATCTAAGAGCGCACAAATTAAGTGGTGTCTCTAGCTAAGCTGCCAGTTTAGGGTATGATTAGAACTTGGGTCGAGCGGTTTCCTTGGGGATATATAGCTCATCTCAATATAACTGATCCACTTTTCCTACATATGGATTTCTTAGGTGCAAGAACACTGGATTGATTTACTGACCATCAGTAAAATCACCCCTGCTAGGCCACAGCCTCTGCTGTCCCGGCACCCTTCACACCTCACCCCACACTTCCTCTAACTTCCATTTTACACCTGCTTAAAATAGGTGGTAAATAGTAGATTCTGATGGATACTTCTAGCTGCAGATTCCTCACATTTAGAATATTCTGCAGGTATCAGACTGGATCCCAGTGTTTTTACAGCAGTGCTCCTTCATGCTGCTAGGTGGCACCATGTGGCTCTCTGTTCTCCTCATTCCACACTAGCAGTGATCGAACAGAGCTGCACATGAGCACCACTCCGTTGCGTCAACATCAGTCCCTTTCTTGCTGCATCTTCGAATGTGGATCTGGAGTTCTGACCCCTTTCTCATCAGTTGATGTTTTTTATTCAAATTTATTTCCAGTATGAAATGGAACAATTACCCACTGAAGACTACATAGTTTAGACCATGTCATAACTGTCCGAAACAAATGTCAGTAACAACCTTCACAAAGGATGCCTTTGGGCAAGACCTCAAGTCATGCAAAGAATGTGCTCTCGTACCCAAATCCGATCTGGGACCGTGAAGCGAAGTTGTACACTGCCGAACATCAAAAGAAATCACAGACCTTTCATAAGTCCTGCTTCCACTCCAAGTTGACAGCACAGATTTTTTCCTGCTTTATAAGCCTCTTCTATGACAGGTTTTCTCCATGGTTGAAGTTGTCATGTAAGTCGCAGTCCAATTCGAAAAAGAAGCATAAGAAATCAAAGTGGGACTCAATTCCGTCCTACCACTGTCTAAAGAGAAATTTGTGAGGGCTTGAAAGTGGCAATTGTCCTCGCTTCTGACACCCGATTGAAGAGCAGATTTTGCAACTGGTCCCTGGGTCACTGGCAACACAGAAGCAAGTCAATGCCTTTAAGGAGGCCATGCTGTGTATTCACAGCTGTCCCCAGGGATCTTCCAGACTGGTTGCAGCCTGCAGATATATCCTCAGTGCTGTATGAGCCTCTAGAACCTATCTTGGGTTCTTCACCAACTATGGTGACAACTCCTATTCCAGGTCCACATCATATGGCCAATCCCTCTTTCATTGATGTCAAGCCTGACATCGGCAGCAGGGGATCCAGTTCCGACTCCTATGCCTGATCCCAAGGTGAATCCATCCTGACTGAGGTCACACTCTGACTCCACTTCGACGCATCTGGTCTCTGTAGAGTTTGGCTCAGATAATACACTCCCACTACTGTGGAGCTGCCCTCAGAAGCTCCATGTTCTTTTTGGTGCCGATTCCGACCATAGTTTGCCAAAGCATGGGGATGGCAATGGTGATGATGTGGATGATTTAACCTACACTATGATAATGATGACAGTTGATACTTGTACTTACAGGAGGCCAGTAGGCTTGATACCCTGACTCAGGGCAAGCCTGATTTTGCCACTTAGGCCTTACACTCCCAACAGACAAGAGTGGCTCCTTTGGTACTGTAATCCAACAAGCAGCTGAAGTCCTAGACTGTAGGAAAATGACTCTCATGGCATGGTTACCCCCTAACTTACTACCTTTTGTTGATGCTAGTTATGATTGAAAGTGTGCTGGGACCCTGCTAACCAGGTCCCAGCACCAGTGTTCTTTCCCTAAACTGTACCTTTGTCTCCACAATTGGCACAGCCCTGGCACCCAAAAAAGTCCCTTGTAAGTGGTACCCCTGGTACCAAGGGCCCTGTGGCCAGGGAAGGTCTCCAATGGCTGCAGCATGTATTATGCCACCCTGGGGACCCCTCACTGAGCACATTCACACTGCCTCACAGCTTGTGTGTGCTGGTGGGGAGAAAAGGACTAAGTCGACATGGCACTCCCCTCAGGGTGCAATGCCCACATCTCACTGCCTGTGGCACAGGTAAATCACCCCTCTAGCAGGCCTTACAGTGCTAAGGGAGGGTGCACTATACCACAGGTAGGGCATAGATGCATGAGCACTATGCCCCTATAGTGTCTAAGCCAAGCCTTAGACATTGTAAGTGCAAGGTAGCCATAAAGAGTATATGGTCTGGGAGTTTGTCAAACACGAACTTCACAGTTTCATAATGGCTACACTGAATTCTGGGAAGTTTGGTATCAAACTTCTCAGCACAATAATTCTGATGCCAGTGTGGAATTTGTTGAAAAATGCACGCAGAGGGCATCTTAGAGATGCCCCCTGTATACCAGTCCAACTACCAGTGTTAGGCTGACCAGTTTCTGCCAGCCTGCCGCATCCAGATGGGTTTCTGGCCACATGGGGTGAGTGCCTTTGTCACTCTGTGGCAAGGAACAAAGCCTGTACTGGGTGAAGGTGCTTCACACCTCCCCCCTGCAAGAACTGTAACACCTGGCGGTGAGCCTCAAAGGCTCAAGCCTGGTGCTACAGTGCCCCAGGGAACTCCAGCTAGTGGAGATGCCCGCCCCTCCAAACACAGCCCCCACTTTTGGCTGCAAGTCCGGAGGAGATAGTGAGAAAAACAAGGAGGAGTCACCCTCCAGTCAGGACAGCCACTAAGGTGTCCTGAGCTGAGGTGACCCCTGCCTTAGGAAATCCTCAATCTTATTTTGGGAGGCGGCACAAAGAGGGTGCTGCCACCCTCAAGGACAGTAGCCATTGGCTACTGCCCCCCAGACCTAAACACACCCCTAAATTGAGCATTTAGGGGCGACCCTGAACCCAGGAAATCAGATTCCTGCAACCTGAAGAAAGAAGGAGGACTGCTGACCTGAAAGCCCCGCAGAGACGACGGAGGCAACAACTGACTTGTCCTCACCCCTACCGGCCTGTCTCCTGACTTAGAGAACCTGCACAGCGACACATCCAGTGGGACCAGGGACCTCTGAGGATTCAGAGGACTGACCTGCACCTAAAGGACCAAGAAACTCCAGAGGACAGCGGCTCTATCCAAAACTGCAACAAAGAAACCATCTTTAAAGAAGACTACAGGCTCACTCCGGAAGCGTGAGTCTTCGCACTCTGCACTCGATGCCCCTGGCAAGAATTAACACCGCAGAGAGGACCCCCAGGCGACTCCAACAACGTGGACACCCTGAATCGACCTCCCTGCACCCCCACAGCGACGCCTGCAGAGAGGATCCAGAGGCTCCCCCTGACCACGACTGCCCGATAATAAAGGAACCCAATGCCTGGAAGAAGCACTGCACCGCAGCCCCCAGGACCGAGAGGAACCAACCACTGGTGCAGGAGTGACCAGCAGGCGGCCCTCATCCTAGCCCAGTTGGCGTCCTGGCCAGAGAAGCCCCCCTGTGCCCTGTCTGCATCACCAGAGTGACCCTGGGTCCACCCATTGATTTCAACATAAAACCCGACACCTTGTTCACACACTGCACCCGGCATCCCCTGTGCCGCTGGTGGTGTATTTTGTGTGCCAGTTTGGGACCCCCCCCAATGCTCTACAAAACCCCTCTGGTCTGCTCCCCGAGGACGCAGGTACTTACCTGCTAGCAGACTGGAACTGGAGCACCCCTGTTCTCCATAGGCGCCTATGTTATTTGGGCCCTACTTTGACCTCTGCACCTGACCGGCCCTGTGTTGCTGGTGCTGGGTGTTTGGGGTTGACTTGAACCCCCAACGGTGGGCTGCCTATGCCCAGGAGACTGAACTTGTAAGTGCTTTACTTACCTGAGAAACTAATCAGTGCTTACCTCCCCAGGAACTGTTGATTTTTGCAGTGTCCACTTTTAAAATAGCTTATTGCCATTTTTGCCAAAACTGTGTACATTACTGTTTTAATTCAACGTTCCATACTTACCTGTGTGAAGTACCTTACAATTTATGTACTTACCTAAATTCTGAATCTTGTGGTTCTAAAATAAATTAAGAAAATAATATTTTTCTATATAAAAACCTATTGGCCTGGAGTTAAGTATTTGAGTGTGTGTTCTCATGTATTGCCTATGTGTGTACAACAAATGCTTAACACTACCCTCTGATAAGCTTACTGCTCGACCACACTACCACAAAATATAGCATTAGTATTATCTAATTTTGCCACTATTAACCTCTAAGGGGAACCGTTGGACTCTGTGCACACTATCTCTCACTTTGAGATAGTGTATACAGAGCCAACTTCCTACATAGAACAATGCCTGCTTACTGTTGAAGTCAAGACAAATGTCCTTATTGAAGTTTTTCACCCTGGGCCAGCCTTATCTGAGTCTTTACTTCCATTCAAAGAAGCTCTGACAGTTGTTTGGGCACTTTGGCCTTCATTATGAACTTGGCGGTTCAGACCGCCATGCCGGTGACGGCGGAAAAGACCGCCATCGGCATGGCAGTCTGAACCGCCATATTATGAACACAGGGGGCTACCGCCGACAGGCAGCCTAATGATGGCGGATTACATTATTCGGCAGAGCAGCGCTGAAAGCAGTGTTGCCCTCCGGATTATGTACCCTGATTCCCCCAGCCTTTCCCTGGCGGGTTCCCCTGCCAGCAGAAGGCTGGCAGAAGGGGGTGCTTTGGGGCCCCCTTAGGGGCCCCTGCACTGCCCATGCTGCTGCTGCACCCGCCGCACAGCGGCATTGGTGGCAGCTCCATGTAGAGCCGTCGGCAATGTCCCAGCCCAGCAGAACGTTCTTTATGCGGTCGGTGGGGTCTCTGGGGGGCTGGCGGTCTATGGAAAGCCCGCCAGCATGAACACAGCGGTGTTTCCGCTGTGTTCATAATGACCCCCTTTGTCTAAAATTGCTCTTGACCACCAGTGAACAGGCATTTGACCAATCACCACAAAGCAGCACCTGGCAACCTAGATTTTCTCACACAACATCCCAATTCTGTGAATCCTAATACTTTCCCCACAACCCGCAAACAGGGAATTGAAAACGATTGGGGCACTCAGGAAATTAATGTTCTTGTCAGCCATCCTAGCCTCGAGGTTGTTCAGTGCGGTCTGGCTATTAGGCCTTTATATGCATTTCGTATGGTCTCAGGCCACTGAAAGTTTACTGCCAGTTCTGGGGGAGCTTACAACCTTCGTGGCTCAAACTATTAAAGATGGCCAGGATGCAGCCAAATATGTGATTTGGGCTGGTCTGGATACTACTCATTGCTTTAAGGTGTGCTGTTGACACTAGTACGATGCTCTGTCACTATGGTGGATGTGGTCCACAATCCTTTATGGAAATGTGCAGGCATCCTTTATGGATATGCCTTAGGATGCCAGCCTTTTTGATACAAAAGGCTGATTCCGGCTCACATGCTTTAAGAAAAGAAGAGCCGCAGATCGTTTCTTCGCCTTTTCCACCCCTTCCAGACAGTTTGTCTTCAGTTTTGACCCCTTAGTGGCTACTCCAGAGGGTTGAAATATAAAAAAAACACCAGCCGTCCCGTCCCAACTGTTGTAATTTAATAGCGATTAGATTAAGCATTAGCAGAAGACATCTTGTGTTTAGCCACTATTGTGAACATTTGGCGGAATCCATTTTGTATTCATGGCAGCCATTGTCTCTGCCATGTGCTCGTCATGTGCTCTGTCCTACCTTTCTGTTAACTACTCTTGAAAATCTGTCTAGTGACAAGTTATATTTAGCATCTCCCACGTTCGCACATGCCCAGTAAGATCTGCAGCTGTTAGTAATCAGTAATAGACAGTAATGTGTCAACTAGTCCTTGAAACTGTTAGCCCCTCCTACCTGTCGACTGTGCATTTCCATATGACCTTACATGTATGTAAGTCTTGCTTCTATAATTGTACCACCTTCTTTTAGCCCCTGCGTGGGTATAAAAGGACCATGCTCTCTTAGTTCAGTGTGCTACTTCAAACATTACCTAAGGGTGCTGTTTGAACTGTAGTACCACCTCATGAGGTTTAATAAACTTTGTCTTTTATTTCATTTTCTGTGCCAAATTCTTCCTATATGGTCTGAGGACTTTGTGCAGAGAAGGGCAAACCCCTTGCACTAGTAGGCCTTGCTGAGGCTTACTTCAACAAATTGGCGCCCGAACAGGGACTCATCGGCGACTCGGACGCCCAACGGATTGGTCGCTACGAAGGATTGGGATCTCGCTGCGGACGATCAATGCCTGAGGAGACCCGAGTCTTTGCAACCACGGCGTTTTTCCCTTCTTTCTGATTTGACCATCCAGGTGGCGCCGGTCCTCGACTGAGATCCTTTTTGTTCATTCGTCATGCAGTGACCATTTGGTCGATTTTAGAACTTGGCAGTTGGAACCTGGACACCCTGTGATTGGTAAGAGCCGTTGTTACGGCACTTGCTGTGGGTTTTGATGCCTTTGTTTGGTAATGAAGTTTAACACTACTGACTGTGGCTCTCGTGTTTTGGGTGACTAGTCAATTTGTGTCCTTTGAATTGATATATAAATTGCAATTTATATAGGCAGGTAATGAGGAGAATTTTCTCCAATTTAATTTTGATTTGAACGACACCTTAAGTGCTACTTTGATTATAATATTGCATATTCTGCACTATTTTTGGCATGCCTGTTTTTAGCGCACTTCGTAGGATGTGTTTCTTTTGCAATGGTACCAATTTGAGACTGGAAGAGTCGCAACCGGCACCCCCAGAGGGGACGCCCAATAGAGATATGTATGTTAAACATGGTCTTTCTTCTATAATGTACAGCACATTATGGAATAAATACACTTGTGCGGATCCTGAGTTACGTTGGCCTATGCATGGGTCACTTGATTTGCGAAAGATTGAGTATGTGGAACAATGTATGTGTAAGCGAAGGTCTAGGGAAGATATGTTTGACTGTGTACGAATGTGGGAGAAAGAAGTGCGTGAACGAGTGAAGCGTGAGCAAGCCTTGCTTGAGAAAGAGCAGCGGAAGAATGTATATGTGAAAGCATTGGAAATGAGAAAGAAAGAAATAAATGACTTAAAGGAGCTAGAAGAGAAAGAACGTAAATTACAGGTAACTGGCCAATATACCGTTAGGCAACCTCTCTATCCTATCCTTCATAAACCACACAATGATTTTTTGTTACTAGGTCGCCCTCCACCTCCGTATGTCGTTCCTTCTGCTCCTCTTGAGTTAGCTAAGGTCTCCGGTTCGGAGCAACAGAAGATACGAAACAGTCGCTCTATGTTGCCTGCTGACCGTGCATCTGAGCTTAGATCTATTGCTCCTAAAATAATTTGTAGCGTTGTCTCTGCTTCTGAACTTTTAGACAGCATGAAAGGGTGGACGGAAAAGGAGCAGCTATATTTTACTGAGGCATTTGGCACAGAAGTTATTGAACTATATCGGAAATATTCTGATGAGTTAGAGCCCGATGATGTAGCAGCTGATCATAAGCAAATGCGTGATGGTCTTTTTTTTTTCTCCCAGGTGGCTGATGCAATCAGGCGTTTGGTGAAATTATGTGTTGTGGCAGTCCGTTTGCAAGAGGAGAAAAGGGCTGTGGAGGTAGTTGCACGGACATCTCAGACCGGCGGGGTGCAAGCTTCCATCTTCGGAACAGATAAGACTATGATAGTTCACGCGAAACCAATGCGGGAGGCCGCTCCTTTGTATGTTCCTCCTAAAGGATTGGGTACAAGTGATGATAAAACTTCTGTTGATGCTAAGGGTTATTTTATTTATAATTGGGTGTATACTCCTTGGAATAGGGCAGATGTAATGGCACTTAAAACAGCATTACCTGACCCACGGAAAAATTCAGCCGC
The DNA here is from genome assembly GCF_031143425.1 of Pleurodeles waltl. Lineage (NCBI taxonomy): Eukaryota > Metazoa > Chordata > Amphibia > Caudata > Salamandridae > Pleurodeles > Pleurodeles waltl. The sequence goes on from NC_090442.1 coordinate 984,590,794, forward strand.
CTTTTATGAGGAAGTTGAGGGAGCAATTAGTTCTTGTACTATGACTTTGACTGACATTGATTTATTTTTCGAGAACTGTTCGTAAAATTGATGATCGTGTAGTTTTTGGGGCATCATGGAAAGAATTAGAACAGATGGACGGGGATAGGGAACCTGCGAAAAAGCCATATCAGTTGATTCTAGATCTTCCCGCAGCCATATTAGTTAAGTTAAAAACGATTATTCCCCCTAAAAAGATAGATTGGACTGTTTTAGTGTCTTGTAAGCAAAAGGCAGATGAATCAGTCTCTGATTTCTTTACACGCTTTGAAGAAGCATTTCATGATTTTAGCGGCCAGTTATTGTCAGATGATACAGGCAGACATTTGTTTGTCGATAAATATGTCTCAAATCTGTTACCAGGAATAGCTAGTCGTCTAAAAGCTAGTGAAAGTTCATGGACTACCTCTACTCCGGTTTCTCTTTTGACTATGGCTCAGTATTATGAACGTCAGGAATTAGAAGCAAAAGGTAGCGAGGATAAAAAGATGAAAGAATTAAAGACGAAGGTTATGTTGGCTCAAGCTTATGGTCCGCCTTTTAGAGGTAGTGATAGAGGTGGTCGTGGATCTTATGGTTCTTCTTACACTTGTTCGAATTTGTCTGTTGATCAGTGTGCGTATTGTAAGAAATTTGGGCATTGGGCTGCCGATTGTCCAGCACTACGTGTCCAGCAGTGTTCACGTGGTCGGGGACAAATGAGAAATCGCTCAGGATATTCGGGGCCTAGAAGAAGCACGAATGATCATGCTAGGGTTGATGCTAATGTACGAGGGCAGGATGGGTTTAACACTTTTGATAGACACAACCAATACCAGATGTCTAACTATGTGCAGCCTGATTTCCAAGATTCTGCTTATGCATAGGATTGCCTAGGATGGGGTAAGGAATCAGTTGAAGTTCCAGTAGATCAGAGGGGTCCCTATGTTACAGCACATGTTTTGGGTTCTACTGATCAGTTTCTGGTTGATACAGGAGCTACTCATAGTGCCTTGTCTAAACAATTGATTCCAAGGGCTCCCCTGTCTGGCTTAACCATTACTTCGATAGGTTTCGATGGAACACCTTCCCCTAGCCCATTGTCACAACCACTTGCACTCCATGTTGATAAAGTTACTGCTCCATGTCCATTTTTGCTTTCTCCAAATACACCAGACAATAGTGTGGGTCTTGATATGCTCAAGTATTTCAGGGCTACAATACGATGCTCTCCTGAAGGGGTGCGTGTTATTTGAAATGATAATCATCCTGTGATGGAAAGAGTTTGTCTTGTTAAAGAGGATATTGCATTAGCTTCACTCCCTAGTACTTTGTGGGCTACTTCAGATACTGATGTGGGACAAATGATTATTCCACCGGTACATATTAGTGTCAAGGAGGGAGCTGTATTGCCACGTTTGCCTCAATACAAAATTTCACAGGAGGGCGAAGAAGCACTCACACGAATTGTGCATGATCTTATTGCAGTTGGAGTTGTTGAGGAAGTTCCGTATAATGTTTGTAACAGTCCGATTCTTCCTATTCTGAAAAAGGATACTGATACTAGGATTTTACCGATTCATTATTGATTTACGAGAAGTCAATAAGATTGTGATACCACAATATCCTGTGGTATCTGACATCACAACACTTCTTACTTTGGTTCCCCCAACAGCAACTACGTTCTCTGTGATAGACTTGAAGAATGCTTTCTTTTCGATCCCTATTCATCCTGACAGCCGATATTTGTTTGGTTTTACTTTGAATAAACGATCATATAGATTTAGCAGAGTTCCTCAAGGCTATACTGAGAGTCCTAGTATTTATAGTCAAGCGTTAAAACTACAACTTGATTCTTTTGTTTTGCCTGAAGGTGTGGCTCTCATACAATATGTCGAAGATATTTTGTTGGCAGCTGATACCCCTGAGCAATGTGAAAAGTGCAATTTGTCCTTACTTTATTTTCTTGCTTCACACCATCATAAAGTGTCACGAAGGAAATTGCAATATTGTAGACCAAAGGTAACCTATTTAGGTCACCTTTTGTCTAAGGAGGGCCGTGCACTTACATCAGATCGTATTCAAGCAATTTTAGACACACCAGTACCATCTACTCAGATAGATGTTCGTGCATTCCTTGGTCTTACTTCTTTTTGTAGGCAATGGATATTAGGGTTTTCACACATTGTCAAACCTTTGCTAGCACTTTTGACTAAAGATACTCCAATGCCCCTCCCATGGACAGATGAATGTGAGACTGCTTTCCGGCAGCTACGACAAGCCCTTTGTTCAGCACCAGTGTTAGGTACACCAGATTACATGAAGCCTTTTGCACTTTACGCACATGAGAAAGACGGATGTGCAGTTTTAGTACAGACACATGGCGATAAGCCGCGTCCCTGTGCATATTTTTCAGCAGTACTTGATCCTGTCGCTCGAGCGTTGCCTGGGTGTTTTCGTTCAGTTGCAGCAACAGCTGTGTCAATACGTCAGAGTGAAGGGATAGTTTTGTCACATAGGCTGTTGGTGTTAGTACCCCATGCGGTTGATGCTCTTTTAAATCAAACAAAGACACAACATTTAACTAGCGCTCGCCTGACAGGATATGAATTGACATTGCTGGCTCCTCACATTACACTGAAGAGATGTGCAACACTAAATCCAGCCACTTTGTTGCCATATCCGGTGACTCAGCCTCAGTCACAAGAAACACATGATTGTATATTCCTTACCGAAGAACAGACAAAGGGTTGTATTGATTTACAAGATACGCCCCTTTCAGATGTAGACGGGGAATTGTGGGTTGATGGGTCTTGTTTGAAGTTGCCAGACGGTACGACCTCAGCTGCATATGCAATCACCACAATACACACGGTAGTGGAGACAGCTCGTATACCACAGAAGTCAGCTCAAGCAGCTGAACTAATAGCTTTGACACAAGCATGTGAGCTTAGTACTGACTTATGTGTGAACATTTATACAGACAGCCGCTATGCTTTTGGAGTGGCTCATGATTTTGGTTTGCTTTGGAAGGAGAGAGGCTTTCTCACATCCCACGGGATGCAGATAATGCACAGAGAATTAGTGCATAACCTCTTGACTGCATTGACATATCCAAAGAAACTAGCTATTGTGAAATGTAGTGCACACAAGAAAGTGACCGATAAGATAGGGCAAGGCAATGCCCTTGCGGACCGCGTAGCACGTGAGACTGCGATGCAGCGAAGTACTACTTCTATGTATGTAGTGAAGTCACAAGCTGAACGTTGGCATAATGCTAGACAAGACGTATTAGATATACAGAAATCTGCTTCTGTGAAAGAACGTGAGCAATGGTCTGAAGAAGGAGAATTGGATGATGAGGGCTGTTGGCGGAATAAGCAGATGGATAAATGGAAATTGCCTATAGCTTTTGTACAACCTATGGTTCAGATGGCACATGGGCTGGCACATGTTGGAGCTTCAACAATAACGAAGTTGCTTATGCAAGTTTGGGAGCATCCAGAAATTTCCAGTACAGCTAAGAGAGTAGTACAGTCTTGTTTGATCTGTTTACAATACAATCCCAGAAAAGGGACACGTACGCCTGCGGGAGGGTTTGCTACACCAACTGCACCTTTTGAAGTTCTACAAATGGATTATATTCAGCTTGAACGCTGCAACAATTTAAAGTATGTCTTGGTGGTGGTATGTGCCTTCAGTAAATGGATAGAGGCGTACCCCACAAAGGACAATACTGCCATTACCACAGCGAAGGTGCCTTTGAAAGAATCTTTCCCTAGGTTTGGTGTTTGCAGACTTTTATGGAATGATAACGGACCTCATTTTGTTGGGGAAGTTATTAAGTATGTCCTGAAAGGATTAGGGATCAAACAGAAGTTCCATGCGGTTTTCCACCCACAATCAGCAGGGTTGGTGGAAAGGTATAATGCTACTTTGAAGCTGAAGTTAGCGAAGATACAGGCTTCCACATCCTTAACTTGTCCGGATGCATTGCCATTGGCATTATTGTCTATTAGATCAGTGCCACACTCTCGAATCGGCCTTACTCCTTACGAAATAGTGTTTGGAAGGCCAATTAACATTTGGGGAGTTCCTAAGCCAAATTCCGTATATGATGTACCTTGTGTCCTGATGAATGATGATTTGGCACAGTTAACCGACAATTTGGTTTCTATTCATCAACAGGTTCGAGAAGCACTTCCTGACAGATCTACAGGTGAAAGCCATGAGCTCCGACCTGGTGACCAGGTGATGATTAAGTCCTTTGAAAGATCAAGCAGCTTGGAACCAAGGTGGCGAGGCCCAAAACAGGTGCTCCTTGCGACAAGGACAGCAGTTCGAGTGACAAACCGAAAGAATTGGGTCCATAGTACTCACTGCAAGAGAGTGCTACCTACCTTGGTGTAACCTGCTGTGCTGACCGATCATTGAGAGATTTTGACTACGGAGAAAGGCTGTGCTATATCACCTGACGAATCTGCGGAGTTCTTCCCGGACCATACGATTTCTGGAGTGTCGCGATATAATTTGAGACCGAGGAAAGACCCCGTAGTGCTGGAGAAAACTGGTTGAACTACCACCCTGGGTTAGTGAAACGGAGAGCCAATGTGGCAAGGGGGGGGATCAGCCATGCATTAGAGTAGTGACACCCGTCTTGGCCCGTGGTGAAGAAATCAGCGGCTGCCCAGGGATAAGAGCTCCAACAATTGTTTTTAATTAATTTCTGAAAGGGTTGATTATCACTGTTGCTAAAATGAATAACAAACTGATCATTAGTACTATGGGGTTTGTGGATGTTGTTTTGGTGGTTATAGCAATAATCACCTGGTTTGTTGAAAAGAAGGCTCCTGCTTGTGAGTTTTTTGTTGCCACTACTCCAGTACCAGAGGATCACTATTACTTTACGCTTCCCTATCAGGAGCAGAAGCACCGTCAATCGTACTTCAATAATACTTTAATTCAGATGTTGCATCATACTCATAATGCTACAAATACTACTAACTGTTGGGTATGTGGAATGATACCTGCGCATCAAAAGAAAGGAGGAACACCTTTCATTCCTCTTCCTTTTTCACACAATGGTTCTTGTCAAGCTTGGTATATGCTTTTGTTTGCATCTGGAAAAACGTACAGAGGGCGGACTTCTTTTTCGCCTTAATAAAGTATGCTACCAAGACAAAGATGGGTATCCCCAAGCCAAAGGAACTAAATGGGAATGGGAAGAGTATCAACCGGACAATGTTTCAATACCACATGTCTTCACAAATATAAGATACTCTGACAAGAAAGAACAATTTGTGATTTCTGTTACAAAAACTAAAGCAGATTTATGTATACGTAGCATTGGGCGAATTCTAGTAGGGATAAGTGATTGTACCTTGATTTTAACTATTGAGGGTGTAAATAATAGTAGTTTTACAGCTTCACATAATTCATATTTTGTTTGTGGTAACTATGGATATTACCAACTACCTGTTGGGTGGTCAGGTGTGTGTTATGTATCTTTTCTATTACCCGCTGTGTTTTTGGCCCCTGCATCATATCACCGAGATTTTAAACTGTTCAATGACATCATTAAAAATAGATATAAAAGGACAATAAGTACAAATGAGGTAGACCAAACGGACACTACCCTACAACAATATGTTGATTTTAATTTAGGGTTGTTCTCCTTTGTGGGTGCTGCGTTAAACAGTAGGAAAGTGAGACGATTGACTAGGGTTGTGGAAGCTGTTACCAATCAGGCAGCTCTGGCACTTGGGAATATTACCGAGGAGCTCCAAATTGCGAAGATTGTAGCGCTCCAAAATCGTATGGTACTAGATGTGATATTAGCTGATCGAGGTGGTGCATGTCGCATCATCGGTAGTAGTTGCTGTGTTTTTATTCCAGATCACTCACCTTCAGTTTATGATGCAATATCTAAATTGCATAAAATTGCTGCAGAAATCCACACAGAGACTGGTACTTGGACTTTTTCTGGATGGTTTTGGGCTCTTGTTTCCGCTTGGGGCTGGAAACTACTGACTATCTTGTGTGTAATGATTGCAATATTTTTCACATGCTGTATCTGTATTCAGTGTGGTCCAATGTTCTGCTCCATGTGTATTACTGCTTGTATGCCTACCAAAAGAAATATTACAGAAATGAAAGCACAACACATGTTAGATAAGGAAATAGCTGAAATGATGAGCATAAATATACAAGATGAATATTTAGATTATCCCAGAAAGACGAATGTCTTCAGCTAATGCTGAAAGGGTTGTCTATTGTAATTTAATAGCGATTAGATTAAGCATTAGCAGAAGACATCTTGTATTTAGCAACTATTGTGAACATTTGGCGGAATCCATTTTGTATTCATGGCAGCCATTTTCTCTGCCATGTGCTCGCCATGTGCTCTGTCCTACCTTTCTGTTAATTACTCTTAAAAATCTGTCTAGTGACAAGTTATATTTAGCATCTCCCACTTTCGCACATGCCCAGTAAGATCTGCAGCTGTTAGTAATCAGTAACAGACAGTTATGTGTCAACTAGTCCTTGAAACTGTTAGCCCTTCCTACCTGTCGACTGTGCATTTCCATATGACCTTACATGTATGTAAGTCTTGCTTCTATAATTGTACCACCTTCTTTTAGCCCCTGTGTGGGTATAAAAGGACCATGCTCTCTTAGTTCAGTGTGCTACTTCAAACATTACCAAAGGGTGCTGTTTGAACTGTAGTACCACCTCATGAGGTTTAATAAACTTTGTCTTTTATTTCAGTTTCTGTGCCAACTTCTTCCTATATGGTCTGAGGACTTTGTGCAGAGAAGGGCGAACCCCTTGCACTAGTAGGCCTTGCAGAGGCTTACTTCAACACCAACAACAGTCATCCAAGTTCTTTCAGGGCAAGAGAGCAAGCAGATATTGTGCAGGATACCAGAGACACAGTTCTTCCTAATCCCTCCTCCCACTACAACAGGACCAAAGCCACTTTAGTTTGCCCTTAATGGCATACAGCCACCCAGTGGGAGGGAGAATTAAACATGTTAGGGTGGCAAACCATCACGTATGACAGATGGGTCCGCCAGATCTTCCAACAGGGTTATGCCCTTCCTTTCCTTCCATCCACCCATAGGTTCTGCCCAGATAACATCGACTTTCAGATGACCACCTATCAACCTTATTTCATGAGGTTCAAGCTCTACTGTCCAAAGAGGCCATTGGAAGAGTTACGGACTCGGAAATTGGGATGGGGTGTTACATCCACTATTTCAATGTGCTGAAGAAGGATAGAGGCCTTTGATTATTCTAGATCTTTGCTCCATAAATGCCTTCTGCGGGAAGACATAGTCAAAACCTTCACACCACCCCAGGTTCTGCCTGCATTGTATCTGCGTGACTGGATGATAGTCTAAGACCAGGAGGATGCGTAGTTTCTTATGGCTGTCGTGCAGTCCCACAGATGTTATCTGCTGTTCAAAGTTAGCAAGGATAATTTTCAGTTTGCCAAGCTGCCCTTCAGCTTTACTAGTGGCCCTTCAGGTGCTCATGAAAGTGATAGCTGTGGTTGCCACACATCTTCGGAGGTTGGGGGTTAACAGTTTTCCCCTACCTCAACCACTGGCAGAGTCACCACAGTCAGGGATAGACCACCTCCATATAACGCCAAACCTCTTGACATCGTTGGGGTTCTTGATCAACGAGGTAAAGTCACACATGACTCCTTCGCAAAGCATTTCTTTTATAGGCGCCGTCTCGGACAAGATGCAGTCCAGTGCATTTCCTCTGCTGCAAAGAGACCAGGACATTAAGGCTATGAGCCCAATGTTTCAGCCTTGGCCCTGGGTCTTGGTGAGAGCAGCTCTGAGGCTTCGTAGTCTGTTGGTCTCATGCATCCTGCTTATCCACTTTACCAGGTGGCAAGTGTGAGCTCTATATTGTGATCTGTAATCTCAGTGGGCCCAGCAGTATTAAGCGTGTTAGATGTCATCCAGGTTTCAGAGTAGACTGCACAAGATCTGCAGTGGTGGCTGGCTCGACCACAGCACACCCCCTCCCTTCCCCATCAAGTGTTGACAAATGTCTACACTGCTGTGTTAGGGATGTCATCTGGGAGAGGTGACGCTTAAAGGGCTCCGGTCTACAGCAGAAACCTGCCTAGGGCTGGGGAGGTCATCTGGAGAAGGTGGAGATCAGAGGGCTCTGGTGCACAGTGGAAATCTGGCTCCATATCATTTTATTGGAGTTGCAAGCCATTTATCTGGTCTTGGAGATAAGTAAGCATCAGATCACAGAAAAGAAAAATAGAAATCTGGATTACCGTGGAAAAAGACAAGTTTTAATTGACTTTCTAAAGGTAAAAAAATGTTGTTGTTGCCTTAAAGTTTGAGGAAGTAAATTCCAGCATTTGGCAGCAGCTACCGTGAATGCCTTATCTCCCTATCTAACCCTATTAGTGTGAGAGACCTGAATCCAGAAGGCTCCCATGGATCTGAGTTGTCGGCTAGGTCTGTACCAGTGTAGTCTAGAGGTTAGATATTCAGATCCTCTGCAATGGACAGCCTTATAGGTAAGGCATAAGGTTTTAAATCTAACACGCTTTGCTACTGGTAGCCAGTGCAGTTGTCTCAAACTATCACTGGCAGACGCTGAGCAGGGGAGGTTTGAAATAAACCCGGCCACTGTATTTTAAATAAGATGAAGCTTCCTGAGTGAAGCATTATCCAGATTAAGCAATAAAACATTGCAATAATCTAGTCTGGGTATCACCAGTGCCAGAATAACTGTAACTCTCCATTCCCTTGTTAAGGATCTTTTTCAACATTCTCAAGGTCCAAAAACCAGTTTTAACAACCTGATTAACCTGCGGCTTAAAAGTGAAACAGTTGTCAAAGATGATGCCCAAATTTCGGGTGGCCACAATAGGAATAGGGGTGGCTCCACATTCTGATGGCCACAAGCGAGAGTTCCATAATTGTTTGCTGGGGCCAAAACACAGAATTTCTGTTTTGTCCCCATTGAGTTTAAGCCAATTTAGGCCCATCCACTTATTAATTTCTCGCATACAGTTGCTAAAGCGCTCTGCCACTTCCTCCCAGTTTTTGGACACAGGAATGATCAATTGAGTGTCATTGGTGTAGGAGGTAGGCGTAAAGCCAAATGTATGAATAAGTCTGGCTAAAGGTGCCACGTACAAAATGAATAGTCTGGGGCTTAGAGATGAGCCCTGAGGGACTCCACATGGAAGGGAATAAGGCGGAGACTTGAAATCTCCGCAGCTCAATGTAATCTATCTCTTAAAAAAGATTCTAGAATCCTCAAAGCATTATTTCTAATCCCTGCTTGATAAAGGCGGGATAACATAATCTGAGGCGAGATAGTATCAAAAGCTGCAGATGAGTCTAATAGAACTAATATAGCTCCCTGTCCCTCATCCACCAATCTACGAATCATATCTGAGGTGGTGATAAGTGCTGATTCTGTGCTGTGAGCCTGCCTAAAGCCGTGTTGAGAGGAGTCCAGCCCTTCTGAGGCAGTTAGAAAATTGGCTAGTTCCATGTTAATGTGTATTTCAAAGATCTTCGCCTGAAAGGGAAGTAAAGAAAGGGGCCGTACGTTGCTCAGGTCGTGTCTTGCTCCCTCAGGTTTCTTTTTCAAGGGGATCACAATTGCATCCTTTCAAGAAGGGGGATAAACTCCTGTAGATAAGACTCCATGAACAACCAGGGTTAACGCCATTGAAACAAGATCAGAGACCTGATGCAAAACATGAGGAGGACAAGGGTCTTTAGGGGAACCTGATTTAATTCCTAACATTCATTTTTTAATTTTCTGAGGAAGTAGAGGTTGGAAATTAGTTAGCAGAGGATAGTAAGTATCTGTAATGCTATTGGTGGTATCAAATACACCATCCATCTCATCAGAGTGATTAAAAGTTGAATGAATTTGTAAAGCTTTGTTTTTGAAAAAAATTACCACCTTATTACAGAACTCTTGAGAGTTTTCCAGTTCCAAAGAGGGTGTAGGGGTTGTCAAAGTCCGTACAACTTTAAAAAGTTCTCTAGAGAAATTAGATGCTTCCTTAATCTTTTCAGTGAGGTATTCAGATTTAGCTTTAAAGCTCGCTTCTTTATAATGTTTGAGAGCCTCTCTTACTTTTCCTTTCTCAATCAAATTGGTGTCTAACTTCCATCAACGTTCTTGTTGTCAGTATTTTCTTTGAAATATCTTAAGATTCTTAGTGAACCAGGGATGCTTATCTTTTTTTATATCATGGGAGATAGGTTTAGGCGGGGCTAATTGATTAATAGCAATAGTTATTCCCTGATTAACACTATCTGTAGCTGACAAGGGCTGATTTTGAGTAACCGTCCAGCTAGCCTCCAAAGCTGGTCCAAGATCTTCCTTCTTAATGCGATTCCAATGTCTGACCAGTTTCCCTTTTGACCCATATGGCTTAGGGGGGGCATGCCTTAGTCAACCTAAAGATTAGTAGATAGTGATCTGTCCAACTGAGAGGGGAGTTTGTTAGTAGTAACTGGTCCTCAGCTCAAGTAAATATCCCATCTAACAGATGGCCTGCAACATGAGTGGCAGAGTTAACTTTTAATTCCCAGTCTAATGCTGCCATAATGAATAAAAATTCCTTAATGTGCAGGTGCTCAAGTAACGCACTGCAATACCTTCGGTTGTGTTTGAGCTACATAAATGCACAAACAAAATTGCTTACTAATTTCTGGTATTTATAGACTGTCATCAATCTCAATTATGCTGAGACCCCAAGAAAATGTATAATTTGAGCGATGAGAGATTGGTGACAATAGAAAGTGAGTGAAAGGACTGTAGAATGAGGAGCGGGGGCTAGGAACCAGAGAACATGGCAGAAACTAAAGGGCATAATATACATTGGGCAGAAACAGGTTAAAGAAGACAGACATCTGGTGTGCCCAGGAAGTAGGGTGCCTGCGCCCATCAAGCCCCACAACTCTGACATGAGGATTTGCAACACAGAATGATAGGAGTGTCTATGCTACATAAATGCGTCAACAAAGATGTCGAAAGACGACAAACATATGCACTCGTATGGAGTGCTTGTTCAGAAATAATTTTTAAAAAGTAACTGCAGAGTAAGTAGCCAGTGGAAGGACACTGGCTAGTAGCCAGTGACCGGAATGTGTACTAGGTCCAAACTCCACGCCGGTAGAAACAGAGCAGGAGGTAAAATCAGGGCGACATGCTTGTCAGTGAGAAGCAAGTGAATTATAGTAAAGTTGGACTCAACCAAAGGCAAGTTCAGGTAAGTATTTGGGCGGGTTGTAAACCTCATTTAAGAAATTTTTTTTAAAGACGAAAGAGTATGTAAGCACAGCACGAGCGCTGTGCAGCCGAAACCTAATAAATACAAAAGACTTCTCAACCCTGTGGAGGCGAAACCTAAAAATAATGGCCAAATGGATTGCACCCCAATGTTCGCTTGACAATGGTTACATTTTGGGCCATATTTATACTCCGTTTGCGCCGAAATTGCGTCGTTTTTTTTGACGCAATTTCGACACAAAACTAACGCCAACTAACGCCATATTTATACTATGGCGTTAGAGGCGAATAGCGCCAAAGTTCCCGGAATGTGCGTCATTTTTTAGCGTGAACCCCTTCCTTGCGTTAATGATATGCAAGGGAGGCGTTCCCGTCTAAAAAATGACTCCCAGGCCTTTACGTGGTATTTATACTCCCGGGCAAAAGAGACGCCCGGGAGTTGGCGTGGCTAAAAACGGCGCATTTGCGCCACTTTTTAACGCCTGCTCAGGGCAGGCGTTAAGGGGCCTGTGGGCTCAAAATGAGCCCACAGGTGCCCTCCCATGCCCCCAGGGACCCCCCCTGCCACCCTTGCCCACCCCAGGAGGACCCCCAAGGATGGAGGGACCCACCCCAGGGACATTCAGGTAAGTTCAGGTAAGTATAATTTTTTTTTTTTTATATTTTGTTTTGGTGGCATAGGGGGGCCTTATTTGTGCCCCCCTACATGCCACTATGCCCAATGACCATGCCCAGGGGACAGAAGTCCCCTGGGCATGGCCATTGGGCAAGGGGGCATGACTCCTATCTTTACAATGATAGGAGTCATGTTGATGGGGGATGGGCGTCGTTAAAAAATGGCGCAAGTCGGGTTAAGACGATTTTTTCGACGTAACCTGACTTGCCCCATTTTAAGACGCCCATGCGCCATTTTCCCCCTACGCCGGCGCTGTCTGGTCTACGTGGTTTTTTCCCACGCAAACCAGGCAGCGCCGGTCTGATTGCGCCGTCTAACGCCATTCCATAAATACGGCGCCCGCATGGCGCTTCAGAATGGCGTTAGACGGCGCAAAACTTTTTGACGCTAAACTGCGTTAGCGCAGTTTAGCGTCAAAAAGTATAAATATGGGCCTTTGTGACAAAGCTATTGGTGACTTTTTAGCCAGGCCTAAAAAACATGTTTCAAATTATCATTCCATTTATGAACGCAAATATCTAGGTGATTTGGTATCTCTTAACATGCCTGCGGGATTGTTGTTTGTCGTTATACTTAAATCGCTGCATGTTAATCTGTTCTCCTTCCTAATCCGAATTTACCTGTTGCAGAAATCTGACGACGATGTTCTAAACAACACTTCTCAGGGAAAATCACAATCCGACACCAAAGATTCCCATGAAAAACTATTCGGAAGTGATGATGCTGTCCGACTTTCATCTTTAAAGGGCACAAGTCCACCCAACAGTTTGTACAGAATGAGTGTTGCAGCTAAAGAAACCTTCTTACCTCTAACTAAGGCGCCGAATTATGAAACCTCAGAGGGGAAAAGAGAAATGAAGGCAGTGTCGGAGCATGGCTCAGTCCATACGAGGAATGCGGATTATAAAGAGGACATTAGAAAATGTGATGCTTGGTCTCAAACAGAGGTAGAAAAATGTGACGCTTCTATACAGTGTAAACTGATGGCTTGCACATGCGGCGGTTACTGTTCTCTATTTCAAGAGAATAAAAAAAACAATTAAACACCCATAAAACATTATTAAGATAAACCAGTAGAGTGCATCAAACTCCACTAGATGGAACACTCAGGTCTGTACACATAGATGAGGCTGCTTATCCATCTGACATTTAGTATGTGATTACAGATCTGGTCTAATTCTAATCCCATAGATTTACTGGCAGTAAAAATTGAGGCATTTATTAGAAGTAATACTTTCAAACATGATCTTGGAAACATTCAGGCCGTCCCCATTCTGAAAACAATGCCATCAGCGAACCCAGAGGCAAGTAATTTGTCAGGTGCACCTTGTGTGTATCCTTGGTTGTTATCGAATTGGAACAACATCATACTTTAGTAAATAAAACACAAGATCATTTTTTTGTATAGTACACATCCTAAACCTGTGTATTTCAAGGGGCTCTCATGTGGTATTGAAGTGAAAGGAGGCAAATGAAATCAACCAATTGCCTAGGATCACACAGTTTGGTCAAATGAGGAAGCAGGGACTGATGCCTAGTTCTCGGGTATCACATTTTGCAATTCAGCTACCAGATGAGTATCTTTTTCTCTGTTTGTTATTCATACCATGTATCTGCTTCACCCCCCACCCACTTCCTATGGCCAGTGTTCATCACCCCGACTCTCGGCCTTCTGGCATCAGGGTGGCCCTCGGGCATGCCACAGACAGTATTTTGTGACCCCCAGAGAAATGTTTGTGAGTACCCATGGAATAGGGGCTCGTGGAACGCTTCCTACTGCCAGCGAACAGCCTTCTCGGTTTCCTGGTGCGTTACGTACACGTTCCCTCCCCCTCCCCAACCAACCTTCCATTGCATTTCGAAAGTAGTTATGGCATTTCACCCCACATACATATTGAACAATTTTCGTGTATTGTAGTTATGGCTGTAGCCTAAATATATACCAATGTTCTTAAAATAACATATGCTCGTAATCATAAGACAGTTTCTAAATTCCTAAAATTCTTTAAGTTACATTTAACGTTTATTACAGAATTATATGAGTGCTTTGATGCAAATGTTTGGTTGCATCTTTGTTTTCTTTCTGATATGTTTGTCTTGTTGACAACTATTCTTTATGCACTTTTTTTTGTATTAAATAAAATGTTGATAACTTTTTTTGATAACTTGTACAGAATGCATTCATGCAGGGAGTTACCTACTCATAGCTGCGTGAGGTAATCATACATAATCAGTAATACAGAGAGAAGAATTGCTTGAGCAGGTCTCAATGTGCAAGCACCAGGCCAGACGTACAGGGGTATTCGCTACTGCAAATTTTGTGAATTGAAAAATCACAAGGATTGCAACCGCAAAATGGCTTTTGGTATGTTTTAAAGCAATTTTGCTATTTGGAAAAATGTTCCTGATTCGCAAAATAGATTTAGCCATCCGTAGTGAATGACAATAAGGTTGTGAACGCGTTGTTCGTTCCTAATTACAATTTAGTACGATCACGCACCAGGCTCATAGGAGATAGTAATTGGCTCCCCCTAACACACCTCCTTTGTGGATTATGTCGGAGGCCTCAGAGGGTGCTGCAAACATAGGGGGTCATTACGACCCTGGCGGTCAGAGACCGCCAGGGGTAATGTGGCGTCCTTACCGCCAACAGGCTAGCGGTACGGGGAGCCGTATTACGACCGCGGCAGTAGTGCCACGGTCGCACCGCCGGGGCCGGCAGTTTCCCGCCGCTTTAGTCGAGCAGTGCTGCCCTGGGGATTATGACCCCCCCCTACCGCCAGCCTGTTTCTGGCGGTTTGCACCGCCAGGAAGAGGCTGTCGGTAAGGGGTGTCCTGGGGCCCCTGGGGGCCCCTGCACTGCCCATGCCACTGGCATGGGCAGTGCAGGGGCCCCCTAACAGGGCCCCGGGCAGCTTTTCACTGTCTGCATAGCAGACAGTGAAAAGCTCGACGGGTGCTACTGCACCCGTCGCATGGCCGCAACACCGCCGGCTCCATTAGGAGCCGGCTCCTATGTTGCGGCGTCATCCCCGCTGGGCCGGCGGGCGTAAACTTGGTTTGCGCCCGCCGGCCCAGCGGGGCTGTCATAATGGGGTCCGCGGGAGTGCGGCCGCCACCCGCCAAGCTTGTAATGACCCCCATAATCTTTTCAACAAACGGTCAAAGGGAGGGCCTACCGTGGAATAGCCAAGACAGGGTGAAGCTGCTGGCCGCAGGAAGCACAGGGAGGAGGGGCGTTGGAAGAGGTCAGTGGCAGAGAAGAGGAGAGTTTGCGCCATCTGGTCAGGAGTCTGATTCTGAATGTGAAGAAAGGGGGCACTCTTCCTCAAAGAAATGCAAAAAAGGGGCCTCATCCTCATCTGACAAAGACACGAAAAGGGCAAAATCCCTTAGCAGGGATAACAGTGTTGAGAGGTCTAAAAGTTAAAAACCTGCTGAACCTTCTCCCTCTTACAGAAAAGCCCATTCTTCACAATCATTTCTTTCTGTACCACCTTTCAAGGAACCTTCTATGAAGGAAATCTCAGTCGGAAAAGATCATCTCGTCAACGGTCACATCGACTGTAGGAAAGTACCCTGTTTTTGGCATGGTGGCCCCACTTTTTGCCTGCTGCCAGTGTGTTTTGATTGTGTTCACTGGGATCCTGCTTACCAGGACCCCAGTGACTGTGCTGTCTCCCTTTAAATTTGGTTGCTTAGGACTTAGCACACCTCACAATTGGCATACTGGTGCCCCCATAAAAGTCCCTACTATATGGTACTCAGGTACCCAGGGCATTGGATCACCAGGGGTACCCCGTGAGTGGCAGCATGTATTGGGACACCCATAGAAGCCCATGCAAAAGGTGTCTGCAGGACTGCCATTGCAGCCTGCGTGAAAAAGTGCAGGCACCCTTTCACTACTAGTCACTGCACTAGGTCACTGTATGTCACCCCTCTGGTAGGCCTCCTAGCCCAGAGGGCAGGGTGCAGGTACTTATGTGTGAGGGCATCCCTGCATCAACAGAGGGGCCCCTACGAAGTCCAGCTCCATTACACTGGACTTCGTAATTGCGGGGCAGCCATTTTACCTGTGTACTGGACACAGGTCATTCACAACCTGTGTCCAGCTGCATTTAAAAAAAATCTCTTTATTATGTGAGATACAACAACTAATACAATCGACTACAAGTCGCTACTTGCAGTCCATAATAATCGGATCAGTTTACAATAGGGAAAAAGACAAAGAGAGGAGTCTCTGATGGAAGGGGGGGGGGTGACACAGGGGGTTTTCATATCTCAATATTATTAACAAGCGATGTAGAACTTCCATTAACACAGTCAAAACACAATAAGAGGCAGGCAATCCGATGTATCACATCTGCAAGTGTCACAACACCTGAGTTCATTCTGTGTTTGAATGTTCCAGGCACCAGTCACATCTGTGGGTGCCTAATATTCGCCCATTCTGCTATGGGTGACAATGGTAATCTTTGTGAGTGATGACCGCCCTTGTCGCTACTAGCCCTTTACTTCGGGCCTCCCACCAGGGACCAGAGTAGAGACTGTGTTCTCATATGCTAATGCCAGGATACCTAGTTATGGAAGTTCCCGGTGTGTGGTGCACTGTGTTTCGGTCTGGTAACCTCATGTGCATCTGGTATCTAGTTGCAGTCTGGGCAGTGTCTCTGGTGTGTGAGCCCTTCATGCCTGGTGTCATCCCTTGTGAGTTTAGGGAGGGTGGGTGTCATCCTTGGCCTCAATTGAAGTTATAAATTTATCCCATATTCCCAATCCTTTTATCGTTACCCCCTATCTTGGAGTGAGTGTAGAACCTGTGCTTCCGCCCTTGCCCATTTCAACAGGTCACTCAGCCAGCGATGCTTGTCTGGTGTATTCGGCGCTTTCCATTGCATTGCCAGAAGGCGTTTAAACAGCATGAACGCCATATCTATGCACCTGTGTACCTGTTTCCCCTTCTTGGACCTTGTGCGGACCCCTAATAGACAGGATTCAGGCGTAGGGGATAGTGGGTGTTCTACCAGTTCAGCTGTTAAGGAAGTTATTGCATGCCAGGACTGTAGAATTGGTTGGCAGTCCCACGTCATGTGGAAAAGGCAGCATCCGACTCTTCCCACCGTGGGCATTCATGGCTAGTGAGGGGGAACATGTACTGGAGCCAGTGTGGGGATAAGTAAGTTTGGTGTAAGTAGTTAAACTGAGTATAGGAAAATCGTGGATTGCGCAACACCTATTTTATCATGCTGAGCGCAGTGTTCCATGCCGTTTGCGATAATGGCATTGGGAGATCCCGGTCCCATCTCGCCCTAGCTCTAATTTGAGCATCATCAGGGATCCCGAGTAGAGTACTATGCAACTGGGATATGTTGTAGTGAGATCCAAGGCCCGCTAACAAATTGTGTAATAGGGGGTTAATTATGGGTCCATTAACCCCGCTTCGCCATACTCTCCGTGTGAGTTGTTGTAATGCACAATAGGTTATGAACCGCCCTGGACCTACGTCACGTACGGCTGCGAGCTCAGTGTCTGACATAGTACTACCCTCTTTGAATATATCCCCAATTGTTTATATGCCTAGTTTTGGCCATGATTCAAGGGCGTGGTGAGCATTTAATTCCCACACCACTTGGACAGCCAATAGTGGAATACTGGGAGAGTAAGGTGGGACTGGGCCCCCATTCAGTATGTAGCAGCGCCAGCACTTACGAGCTACAATCATCAGAATGTTCATATGCCGTGGAGCGCTTTTGTGGTCTGTAGCCACAGCAGTACATTAATATGACCCAGGTTGTCAATCACCTACGTTATCTCTGTACTGGGGAGGTTCTGTATCCATTATAGTGGCCATTGTACTTATGCCTAGTTCCCCCTGTGCAAGAGGTAAGTATGTGTCAGCAAATGCAACCTGCCGGCGGCCGCTAACCCATATTAAGTCTATCAGCAAACTATTCAGTGTTTTAAAAAAGGAACAAAGGATAACTATTGTAAGTAATGTGAAGTAGTATAGTAGCCATGGGAGTATTATCATTTTCGCCACCGCTTGCGGTAGCGAGTTCCAGAACGTTAGGGAGCCCCTGATTGATCTGACCCCCTGTCCTAAATTGCCTTCCATTAAGTCAGCTGCATTGTGGTATATTTGAATACCTAGATATTTGAATGTGGTATAGCACCATGTTAGTCTATGGGTTATGAGGTTAGATCTTAGTTCCTCAGGGACTGGTGTCAGTGGGAACAAACAAGATTTCAACCAGTTCAACTGTAAGCCAGATAGGTCCCCGAAGTGCTGCAATACTTGCAAGAGGTCTGGAAGCCATGATGTGCATTTGTGTAAATATATCAGCCCATTGTCCGCGTAGAGGGATATAATCTGTTGTCTGTCGCGATCAGGTATTCCCCACTGTTGTGCCCATTGTCTGAGCTGGGCTACTAAGGGTTCGATCGCTAATGTGAATAACAGCTGTGATAATGGGCATCCTTGACTTGTGCCCCGCCCCATAGGGAAGCTTTCCGAAATGATCTTGCCCGTTTTAACCCTAACTGTGGGGTTAGAGTACAGAATACCAATCCATATCAAGAATACGTGGCCAAACCCCATGTTCCTCAGGGCGTCTCCCAAAAAAGCCATCGGAGAGTATCTAAAGCCTTCTCGATATCTAAGGAAACCGCGACCCTATCGTGGTCTGACTCCGGAGCAGCTGACATGAGCCGCAACAGGCGTCTAATATTTAGGAAGGTGTTTCGTCCGGGTATAAACCCTGATTGGTCTTCGTGTACCAAGTTCGGCATTAACAGGAGCATTCGATTCACGAGAATCTTACCCAATAACTTGCAATCCAGGTTCAACAGCGATAAAGGCCTGTGTGACAGTACATCTAGGGGGTCCCGACCTGGTTTGGGCAGGACTACTATTAATGCTTCTTGCTGTGAGTCTGAGAGCTGCCCTTTTGTTTGCGCTTCGTTTAGCATCTCTAGATATGGTTTGAGTATCTGTGCAGTGAAAGTTTGGTAGTATTGCATCGGTAGACCATCGCTACCCGGTGCCTTGTTACGAGCTAATCGTCGCAATGCCGACTGGATCTCTTTTGCATCTGTGGGTTTCTCTAACTCTATCTGTTGTAGTGGAGAGAGATAAGCGAGAGGAAGTGAGTGAAAGAAGTCTGCTACTCGTGCAGCAGGAGGGTTGAGTCTCACCTCATATAATCTGCTGTAGTATTGCTTAAAGGCACCGTTTATATCTGCCTATGTGTGAACCACTATCCCGGAGTCATGCCTTATAGCTCTTATAGGAGTGTGCGGTAGCTCACCACAAATTAACCAAGCCAATAGTCTGCTGGATCGATCGCCCTCTGAATGTGTCCTAGCGATGTAATGTCAATAATCATATTTCTGCAGGCGCATGTCCACCTCATTCTTTCGTGTTCGGGGTTCGTGAAGGGCGTCAGGGTGGAGCGTGCCCTGCGCCACTGCATGCTCCACGTTTCGTAGGTCTGTTTCTAGTTGTGTCAACTCGCGGGACAGCGTGCATCGCACGCCTCACACTGCAGACAGACAGTGGCCTCTCACCACAACTTTGTGGGCGTCCCATTCTGCTGCGCGCGACGTGGCCGTCCCCCTGTTAAATTAAAAATATTTAGTGATGTACTCAGCCATTTTCTGGCGACAGCATGTCTGGTTGCAGGCGTCATGTGGGTATGCGAGCGCACGTTCTACCCTATTGCATAGAGGCTATCAAGGAGCAATGGTGTGATAGTGTTTTAGCCAAAGAGAATGCCTCATTGACAGTACAAACTAGTCCAGTAGAGCTGAGCAGCAAGTCTATGCGAGTGTGTAATCGATGAACCGGGGAATAGAAGGAATATTCCCTATTTAGGGGGTGGAGAAGCTGACACACATTGCAGAGTCCCCTTTCGGATATCCACGTTGTCAGCGCATTTGATATTTTTCTGCTGGGAGCGCCGTCTAGTGGTGGATGAGACCTATCCATGTCTATGTCTGGCACACAGTTTATATCACCTCCCCATACGATATTGGTTGTTGGGTCCCTGAAGAGTGTAGGCGTGATCAATAGGAGAAAGTCACCCTGTTTTGAATTGGGGGTATATAGCCCTGCTATGGATAGTGGTTTGCCATCTAGTGAACCTTCCAGTAAAACATACCGACCATCAGTGACAGTCGTGCAGTGCCCCACCTCGTATGGACCCTCTGGAGCCACCCACACCAGCACCCCTTTGGCGTATGCTGACTTCGTTGTACTGAATATTTGTCCCTGCCATTTGGTTTTGAAGGTGAGTAGCTCTGCTGCTGTGAGGTGCGTTTCTTGTAGTATCGCAATGTGTGTTTCGTGCTGTTTGAGGTATGTGCATATCCTGCTGCGTTTAGTGGAATTGGCCATGCCTCTCACGTTCCACATCAAAATGTTAAATGACAGTGGCCATGTGTTTGCGAAATTGTGAAGTAGTAATGGGTCGGATCGTCACTACCCGTGTGTTAGTTCCCCCCCACCTGCTGCAGCTTGGTCGGTGTCAAAGATTATAGCCTTAGAACCTGCCGTAGCCCGCTCCCCGCGTTAAATGCCCGAGCCGAAGGCGAGGGCATTTAACAAGGGAGAGGGACTTTAATAGCCGGTAGAGCCCGCTACGGCGGGTTTCAAGGCTATTAGAACATTCTGGCACTCAGGGCAGAATGTTCTATTAAAAAAAAAAAAAATCACGGAGCCCGAGGGGATTAAAATCCCCTCGGGCTCCGTGGGGCTTTGTTCACAGCTGTTGCTGTGAACAAAGCGAACATTGGAATGTTGGCGCTGCGGGCTTTTACCGGCCAGTAAAAGCCTGCAGCACTCCATTGTTTTCAATGGAGCCCCCAGCATTCCAATGTTCTAATATGTATTAGAATAGTGAAAACAAACAAGGTGCTAACTTACTGGGCTACGCCCAACTTGTAACGTGTAGGCACAACGGGTGCCGGAATTAACAATGGTTCGAACAGTGTCCCTTCGGGAACTCATGGGTTGTGAAGGGGCGTGGGTGAAAGGAATAAAAATGACATGGGCTTCAGCCCGATTCAAGTAAACTTCTCACCCATTCTATCCAGTCTGCATAGTCATTTGTTGAACCAATGGCTTGGTGTCAGGCCTCGGGGGTGAGTGGGGGCACCGAACAGGCCAGTGATTAGCTACAGCTGGGGGGAATTGATGAGTTACTTCGAACTTTTCAACAATTACCATACCTGTGTCCGCGTCTTCTGCGCTGTCAGAGATTCTTTAGTCTAGATCTTGGGGCTAGGGTAAGGCACCTAGAACCACGTATGTTGAACAAATTTAGATGTTGTCTGCTGTACGTGGAGTGAGTTCTGGACCAAGTGTGAAAGGGGACGTGGAGGCACTAGAGCGGCCCTGTGATGAGTTCGAGTCCATGCTTTTGTCCTCACGAAGGGTGGCATAGTGATTAGATGCAAGCTGATTGGCTTCTATCAAGATTTGTGCCTGGCTCTCGCCCGCTTGTGCCCTGGATGGGTGTGCTGTGATTCCAGATTTTTTCTTTCGCCGAGATTGGGGTGCAATCCATTTGTCCATTTTGGAATCATCCCTTTGTGGTTTAACCAGGCCCTTGGCTTGTAACCAAGTTCATGCCTCTTCTGAGGATGGGAAGATGTGAGTTTTCTCCCCGTCTACCACCTGAAGTCGTGCTGGGAACAGCAAAGAGTAGGTGATGTTGCACTCACTTAGGAGTTGTTTAACCCTCGTGAAGGATGCACACTTGATTTACACCTCTATGGTGTAGTCGGGGTAGGCGGTAATAGTATTGTTGTCTAACTGCCAAGGGCCCTGCGATCTGAAACTCTGGAGGATCTGGTCTCGATTGCAGAAGTTGAGAACCCGTGCTATTAAGGGCAGGGGAGGGCCCCCCGGCCACGGCAGCCTTCCCGGGATTCAGTGAGCACGTTCGACTGTGAGACAGGGTGACACATTGTTTGCCAGCACCGTGTTCTTCAACCACTGCTCCAAAATTGCCTCAGCATTGGGCCTCTCCACTTGCTCCGGAAACCCCATAAGGCAGACGTTATTTCTCTGTGACCTGCCCTTCGCGTCTTCTGCTGTGCGTTTTAGTAATGATACGTCTGACTCCAACCGCTGCAGCTGGTCCTGTAGTTCTTTGATCTCGGGTCGAACTGTTGTGTGTATGGTTTCATTATGAGATACCCTGTCTGCTAACTTACAGTGACCCGCTCTGAGTAGGATCACCTCAAGCACCACTGAGTCTGTTTTTCCCTCCAGGGATACCTTGGTGTCCAGAACCGCCTGTAGTAGCTTGTCGAATTGAGTAGAGTGGGCCCGTAATGTCTTGTTATTTGTTGGAGGATCACAGCCTGGTCACTTGCAGCAGTGATGGGAAATAGCATTTCCCCTCCAGTGGACGGTGGCGGCCTCATCTGCTTTGGTTTGACCATGATTGTAGGTGACTGTGCCCTTCGCCACGCTGTTACCCAACCTGTCTGTGGCTTCAATCTTCTCAGCCCGTCAACTGCGTAACGCACCACAAGTGGCGCGTATACTGCTATGGGTGATGTGGCAGCCAAGGGAGCTGGCACTGTTGTGAGGTACTGGGAATCACGCCTTTGCCCTCTTCACTCAACAGTTGGCTCATACAGCGTGTTTCCGGAGTGTACACTTGCGTACTTGATTGGGGCGACCTGCCAAGCCCCAAGGTGCTCTCTCTGTCTTTTGGTGATCATGCGACTTGTGTCCCTCTTATGTTGCACTTCCAAGCACTCCCAGGAAGCCCCTCGCCAGATCGTATATAGCCCCCAGTTGATAAAAGGACCCGCACTCCAGGAGTGTCCTCACCTCGGTTCTGTTCTTGCTGAGCTCAGGCCAGCCCCAGACCGTGTGGGTGTTCCACATGGAGTCAGCTTTATCTGCTGTCCGGCATTCCTGTCGCAACCCGTTGCAGAGCCCGTCCCAGCTGATCCTTCCTTGGCACCGCAGGACTGCCCGATCACTTTGGCAGGCCCCAGGGAAGTCCGGGCAGGGTAAGCTGCAAGATTATTGTCAGGCCGAGAGTGAAGCACACTAGTTAGCGTCCGCTCCGGTCGCCATTTTGGCCACGCCCCCTGTGTCCAGCTACATAATGGTAACTCCAAACCTGGGCATGTTTGCTATCAACCATGTTGGAATCATATCCCAATACTGTTGTCAGTATTGGTTGTATGATTCCATGCACTCTGGGGGCTCCTTAGAGGACCCCCAGCATTGCTTCCACTAGTGTTCTGGGGTTTTCTGGGCAGCCCGCGCTGCTGCCACCCCTAAGTCAGGTTTCTGCCCTCCTGCTGCTTGACCAGCTGAGGCAGAAGAAGACAGAACAAAGTATTTCCTGCGGGAGAGGGAGGTAACACCCTCACCCTTGGAAATAGGAGTTACATGGCTTGAGAGACACGATTATGTCTAATAAATAACTGGGTACCCCCAGCTCTTGAAGTACCCGCCAAAGGAACTAAATTGCAGGTGGAGCACAGTTCCACAAAGAAAACATACAATCAACCACCACCCAGAGTGAACTTTCCAATACAACAGCAAGAGACGGAACACTTGGTTGATTGTACTTGTGGGTTTCTTGAAGCCTGCCTGCAATGGTGTCAGAATTTCATTGGCTAACAGTCTTCCCTGTAATCTACCCACTATGACCCTACTGAACAGTGTTTAAGAGCTATCTGTAAGACTTATGGGTCTATAATTTGCTGGCAAATCACATGAGTCCTTTCTAAATATGAGGATGATTTCGGCCCTAGCCCACATCGGTGGCAGAGATGCTCCTTTCATGATGGCTGTAAATATCACTGAGAAATAGGCACTCCAAATGCCTGGCTCACTCAGGAATAGGGCCTGAGGGATTTTATCTAACCTCACCACTTTATTGGGCACAGTTCCCTTAATAGCTATTGTAGGAATATCGCAGAACAAAGGATTTCCTTTGGGAGAAGGAGGCAATACCCTCTCCCTTTGGATATAGGTGTTACATGGCTTGGGAGGGGTAACCTCCCCAAGCCACCAGTAAGCTTTGAAGGGCACATTTGGTGACCTCCTTGCATAAACTGGTTTGCACCAGTCCAGGGATCCTCGGTCCCTGTTCTGGCACTTAACTGGACAATGGAAAGGGGAGTGACCACTCCCCTGCCCATCACCATCCCACGGGTGAGGCCCAGAGCTCCTCCTGGTGGCCACTTGATTCTTCCATCTTGAATCCCCCTCCTGATAGGTGGTCACCCTACTAGGTGACCAGTCCCCCATCCTGGGCTATGTAGGGTCTCCCTCTTGGGTGGGTCGTCAGAGTTGTCATGCAGGATTACAGCAGGACTCCTCTGCATTGTTTACTTCATCATGGACCACTAGGACTGCAACTGGAACCTCCAGGAACCGACCATCTGCAACTTCAGCGACGACTCTGCTCTTCAACAATGTTTCTCCAGCTCCTTCCAGCAACTGCAACATTTCCCCAGCTGCATATCCTCTGAGGGCGACGTGTCTTCAGCCTGCACAAGAAGTAAGAAGGAATCTCCCTTGGAGTGAAGGAGTCATTCCCCTGCATCTGCAGGCACCAACTGCAACTATGACCAACTGCGTGGATCCTCTCTCCTCCGGAACTGCGTGGATCCTGCATCATAGGTTGTGGTCTAGAGTGGTCCCCTTGGTCCTCTCTACCAGCTATCCAACTTGGGAGATGGTAAGCCCTTGCCCCTATGCACCACAACTCTTGCAGCTACCAAGGCTTGTTTGTTTCTCCTCCAAGGGATCTTCAGGCTCCTTGTAGCCCCAGCCCCCAGCACTCCTTCCTACAAAGCACAGTCTCCTGCCTGCTTCTCCAGCAACGTGGGACTCCTCTTCAGGTGTGCTGAGTGGGCCTCACTGTGACTCCTGTGCCAGCTGCCTGTGGGTCATCTGTGGGGGTTGCCTCCTCTTCTTGTGACTCTCCCAGCTGCTTAGGGTCACCCTGGATTCCCTTCCTTGAGTCGAGTCCCCTGGACCTTGCTGGTCCTCTTCAAAAATCTTTTTCTCCGACTCTTGCATTTGCTAAGGCTTGTTGGAGGTTTTCCAGCACCACTGACCGACTGCATCACAACTGCCGACGTGGGACATCACGTGCATCACTTCTGGAACTTCTCTTATGCTCCTGTGCTGTACTGCTGACCTTCTTTGTCCACTGTCGACCTGGTCCTGCTTCCACAGAAAGGTGGGTAGTGGCTCCTGCCCCAACCAGACACTCCAAATCAAACTGGACTTGTCTGCTTCCTTTACAGGTTCGCTTCTGTCAGGATCCACCTTTGGTTTCTTCCAGTATTGTCTGGGTCTTGCACAATCCTGTTCGAAGGTCCTCCTGTTGTCTTTGGGGAAAACCATGTACTTACCTCTGGTCTCCGGGTCGCTGGAGGTCACTCTGGTACTCACCTCTTGGGGGTTCCTAGTTCCTCCAGCTCCCCTCTACTGATTCCACTTCCTTGGGTGGGGGACTGCCTTTCACATTCCACTTTTTTAGTATATGGTTTGGCCCTCCCCTAGGTCCCTCACTGTTTGCTATTGCTTTTACCAATGCCTATTGCTTTCTATGCTGTTTTCTGACTGCTAATGTGTATACTTACCTCACGTTGGTGTATTGCCTACACAGTATTTAGTATTTGTATTACTAGGATGAAGTACCTTTAGTTTTGTAACACTGTGTTGTTCATTCACATGTATAAGTGCTGTGTGACTGTAGTGATATTGCATAAGCTTTGCATGTCTCCTAGATAAGTCTTGGCTCCTCATCCACAGCGACATCTAGATAACCCTGGCTTCCTAGACACTGCCTACACTTCACTAATAGGGCATACCTGGACCTGGTATAAGATGATAACACTATAGGTGCTCTCCACACACAAGGCCACCTTCCTACATTGACAATGGAGAAAGCACTGGCACACATTCCCCTCAGTACTGGTGACTACGTCAGCATCTACCAAGCCGACAATGACAGACTCTTCGACGAAGACACAGACGACGACTACATTGTCGTTTATGAGACCACCATTGATGGCATAAATTTAGACAGCACCCCGTCAATGCCCTCAACCCCATTTCAGCCACTCCCATCAATGATGATTCCATCCTGGGCAATGCCGTTGATGATCCTGTCGATGGCAATAAAAGAGACTGTTTATATCAGATGATGGCATTCCAACACCCATTCCTCATGATCTTTCCACGGTGTCCCCTCTACCTCCAGTGCGTCTTCTGGAGATGGAGGAATCAGGTGATGAGGGCCTCTTTGGACCTGGCTACAGCCCTACAGAATTTTTTTTAATTAAATTTTCAACCTCCACCCCATAAGCACAAGGTAAAACCATAGTATTGTGGAAGATTAACTGTTGGCAGAGTAAGTCAGTTGAAATGAGCTAAACACTGCATTTTAGCCATATTAAAACATCATGCCAAATAATGCCCTACACACCATCCTCATTCACAGTTATCAGGACTGGACAATAGGTACGAGGTGAACGGGCTCCAAATTTCCTTAGGCAGCGAGGGCCTCGGCAGCTCCTCTGCATACAGTTCAAGCTATTCCTGACATTATGTCATATCTTTGAGCCAGTATTGTACAGTGGGCACCGATTTATTCCTCCAATAGATCGCAATTCTGCATTTCGCTGATAATAGTGTTATCATTGCAAGCGTCTGGTTAGCAGGCTGAAGCAGTTTGACTAGTCCAAAGAGGCATATGCGTGGTGTACAATCAACCTGCTCCATTGCCATCTCTGAGATCACATTCGTCAACTGCTCCCAAGTACTGTCTAATGCGCCCAGTGCTCCAGTCCAAGTGGAGTAATCCCGCCTCCACTGTCCCACAGCGTGCGCAGCCAGCATCCCCACGCAGCCCATATGCACATAGCCGCAGTGGGGTGTAGTACATTTGGTGTAAGAACATAAGAATGGATAATCCTCAAATTGCAGTTGGATATGAGCATGCGAGTTAGTGTGCAGCATAATTTCCAGTCCTCCGGAATCAGGGGGTATCTAGATCTGCGTTCCACTTATCCAGCGCTTTCTAGAGTGGGCCCTGCCTCTCCCTTTTGTGAGCTGCTAAGTGGGAATGTAATTAGCTTGTAGATTTTAGAACTACTGATCAGTGTCTGGAGAGCTTTTAAAGTCAGAGGCTCAGTAGGGAACTAGGGGTACAGGTTCCTCACAGCAGCCCGCAACCTATAGTACGTGAAAGGTAGGAGATGAGTCCTTACCTGTGCACCCAGTAAGTCCACCAGCTCCACGAATTCCCCCTGCGGGAATATGTCCCCCATTCTGAAAAAGCTGTGGGGCATATTTATACTCCGTTTGCGCCGAATTTGCGTTGTTTTTTTTTTACACAAATTCGACGCAAAACTAACTCCATATTTATACTTTGGCGTTAGACACGTCTAGCGCCAAAGTTCATGGAGTTAGCGTCATTTTTTTGCGTGAACACCTTCCTTGCGTTAATGATATGCAAGGTAGGCGTTCCCGTCTTAAAAAATGACTCTGATGCATATGCGTCGTATTTATACTCCCGGGCAAAAATGACGCCCGGGAGTGGGCGGGTCTAAAAAACCCGCATTAGCGCCGGATTTTAGCGCCTGGGTCAGGGCAGCCGTTAAGGGACCTGTGGGCTCAGAATGAGCCCAGAGGTGCCCTCCCCTGCCCCCAGGGACAACCCCTGCCACCCTTGCCCACCCCAGGAGGACACCCAAGGATGGAGGGACCCACCCCAGGGACATTAAGGTAAGTTCAGGTAAGTATTTTTTTTACATTTTTTTTGTGGCATAGGGGGGCCTGATTTGTGCCCCCCTACATGCCACTATGCCCAATGACCATGCCCAGGGGACAGAAGTCCCCTGGGCATGGCCATTGGGCAAGGGGGCGTGACTCCTGTCTTTGCTAAGACAGGAGTCATTTCAATGGGGGTTTGGCGTCGTAAAAAAATGGCGCAAATCGGGTTGAGGCGATTTTTTTGCCTCAGCCTGACTTGCACCATTTGTGGACGCCCATACGCCATTTTCCCCCTATGCCGGCGCTGCCTGGTGTACGTCGTTTTTTTTTAACGCACACCAGACAGCGCCGACGGCTAACGCCGGCTAACGTCATTGAATAAATACGGCGCCCGCATGGCGCTTCAGAATGGCGTTAGCCGGCGCTAATTTTTTTTGCGCAAAACTGCGTTAGCGCAGTTTTGCGTCAAAAAGTATAAATATGGCCCTGTGTGTTTTCAGTGTCGCTAGTGCACCATGCTCCTGGGTAACTGAAAGATTGGGATGATGGCTGAGTGGGCAAGCCGGTGCATACAGCAGAAGTTTACAAGCTCGGGCACCCAGAGCTCACCCGGCCTTATTGGTACAATTAACAGTGTTGATATCCCCCCTTGAGTAGCCTAGCCGGGTTTGAGTGAGGATTGCGGCGAGCGATATACAGCGCGTGTTGTCGCATTCTATTGCCAGATGTCATAGATAGGGAAACCAGTAGTGGGCAAAGTGGGCCTACATGCATAAATAATAGAGGTCCGGCGCTTCAAAACTGCCCTGATCATATGGCAGTGTGAGCGTTTCCCAGCGTATTTGCGGCTGCTTGCCTGCCCGCACCAGGGTAATCAGTTGCGATTTAAGGGTTTTAAAAAATTGCTGTGTTAGAATAATGGGGATGTTGTTGAAAATGCACAACCATTTTTAGCAACGCCACTCTATCGGCCAATGAGAGGGCAGCTGAATCCACCTGGATCCACCTTCGAGTTTAGACATCGCTACACCAAAATTCTTATGGATTACAAGGTCTGGTCTCTATGCACCATATCCCGAGATATTTAACTGGGTCTGTGCTTTACTTCAGTGGAAAATTCAGCCTATAAGGAAGGGTAGTTGGGTTCAGGGGAGCACAATAGATTTTCATCAATTAATATCGAGCCTGTATGATAGCGGCATGCATGTGCATGGGTCTTGGACATAGAGCACCGTAAATGGCGCTGATGGAAGCGCAGTGCGGCTGTGGCGTGTTGCTGTCGAATAATACAAGCCATTGGCTCCAGGGTAAAGGCAAATACAATGGGGGAAAGCCGGCAGCCCTGACATGTTCCCCTACACACCCTGACCAGGGAAGACATTTGATCATTAACCTGCACGCACTCAACAGTGTCCGCATAGAGCAATTGTATTTACTGGGGAAAATGCTGCGGGATCCCCATGCGGTGAAGCGCCTCATACAGGGTAGGCCCATTCTATTGAATTGAATGCTTTAGCAGCATCCGGCAGTACCGCTGCCACCAACATAGAGGGGTCCAAATAATGCAGAGTGGCAATTAAGGTGCGTTATGCGTAGTCGACCGTGTGGGGATGATCTTGCTTTGGTCTGTTAAGACCATATTAAGCACTAAGGGCTGTAGCCTTGTGACCAATATTTTGGCCATCATTTTGGCATCTACAACTATTAAGGATAGAGGCCTGTATGACTCATTTATCTGGAGCTTTGTTCGGTTTGAGCAGGGTAATAAGGAAAGCCTTCCGAGAAGGAGGTAGCAGCTGTTTCGCATAAGCTTCCTCAAACATAGCATGCAAGTGGGGTGCCAGGAGTTCTGTAGATTCTTTGTAGAATTCGCCAGTAATACCATCACTACCGGATGTTTTGCCGTTCAGCCAAAACAACGGTGATATCTTCTAAGTATTCAGCTATCTCCTTCCCAGAGGCCGAGGGTTGTATGCCATATCGTTGAGTGTAATAATAAAGGTGGCAAGGATCTATGTGGTAGTGTGACAGAGCGTGCCATCAGGGGCCTCAATGGTCACAACGTGTTTATGTGCTTTGGCTTCGATTAGTTTATGCACCAAGCTAGGGCCGGGACGGGCCCTTTTTCCATACGAGCAAGCTATTTGTTGCTTCGAAAGGAAATGTCCCACCCACATTGCCTCTACCTTATACTCTCTAAATTGCTCTTTAATATCAGCGAGTATTCAGATATCGAGTGTGGCGTTATGTTCAACTTCCAAGGTTCGAATATTATGTTCTATTGTCTGGAGTCGGTTACGTATGCTCTTCAGGACTCCCA
This sequence comes from Pleurodeles waltl, assembly GCF_031143425.1. NCBI lineage: Eukaryota > Metazoa > Chordata > Amphibia > Caudata > Salamandridae > Pleurodeles > Pleurodeles waltl. The sequence continues at coordinate 984,620,881 of NC_090442.1, forward strand.
CCTGGGCCCCTATACAGAAGCCCTGTATGCTGGCCTTCAGTGCCTCCCACAGGGAACCCATCTTCCATACTGTGCCCATATTATTCTTAAAGAATTCAGTTATTGCTGCACACAGGTCCTCTCTGAATGTGGGGTCTAGCAATGGTGTGACTCCCTGACCTGGTTCTGGCCAGGAGTCCACTTGGCTTCACCAGCCTGCCCTCGTGCCCCTAAGCCACTCTGAGTGCCACCTGGACAGCAGTTCGAGGCCCTCCTCCACCCGCAGGCACCCGCCTGCGCCTCATCCCTGGTGCCTAGTGGTAGGCAGCTCCAGTTACTGTGTAAGTAATCCATTTGTGTTTTTCTATTTCTGTACTCTTGTAGTTGCCGTGTATTTTGCTGTTTTTTTCATAGCCCCCACTCCTCCTCTGATCCTCTGCTCTGTGCCTTTCTGTCCCCCTGCCCCCCCCGTTCTCAGCGCTCGCTCCGCTCGCTCTCTCCCCGCCCATTTTTCCCTTCTCCGGCTGGTCTCTGCTTCCCCTGCCTCCCCTGCGGCCCCACCCCCGCACACACCCATTGGCCCTCCCTCCCTCCTCCCAGCTGCTCCACCCTCCCACCCTACCCTCTTAATGGCTGCTGCTGCGCGGAGCCCCGTGTGACTCCGTGACCTGGTTCTGTCCAGGAGTCCACTTTTCTCCACCAGCCTGTCCCCGTGCCCCTGAGCTGCTCAGTGGTAGGCAGCTCCGGTTACCGTGTAAGTAACCCTTTTGTGTTTTTCTATTTCTGTACTCTTGTAGTTGCAGTGTACGTATTTTTTGTATTCTGTATTTTGCAGTTTTTTTCATAGCCCCCCCACTCCTCCTGAGATCCTCTGCTCTGCGCCTTTCTGCCCCCTACCCCTCCCCGTTCTCAGCGCTCGCTCTGCACTCTCTCTCTCCCCGCCCATTTTTCCCTTCTCTGGCTGGTCTCCGCTTCCCCTGCGGCTGCCTCCCCTGCGGCCCGCCCCCCGCACACACCCATTGACCCTCCCTCCCTCCTCCCACCCCACCCTCTTAATGGCGGCCGCTGCGCGGAGCCCCGTGTGACTCCCTGACCTGGTTCTGGCCAGAAGTCCACTTGGCTCCACCAGCCTGCCCCCGTGCCCCTGAGCCGCTCTGACTGCCGCCTGGACAGCAGTTCGAGGCCCTCCTCCACCCGCAGGCACCCGCCTGCGCCTCATCCCTGGTGCCTAGTGGTAGGCAGCTCCGGTTACCGTGTAAGTAACCCTCTTGTGTTTTTCTATTTCTGTACTCTTGTAGTTGCCGTGTACGTATTTTTTGTATTCTGTATTTTGCAGTTTTTTTCATAGCCCCCCACTCCTCCTGTGATCCTCTGCTCTGCGCCTTTCTGCCCCCCTGCCCCCTGTTCTCAGCGCTCGCTCCGCTCTCTTTCTCCCCGCCCGTTTTTCCCTTCTCCAGCTCCGGACGGTCTCCGCTTCCCCTGCTGCTGCCTCCCCTGCGGCCCGCCCCTCGCACACACCCATTGGCCCTCCCTCCCTCCTCCCAGCTGCTCCGCCCTCCCACCCCACTCTCTTAATGGCAGCCGCTGCGCGTCTGCGCCGCTGGTGCGCCAGAGGCACACCAGGGGCAAGCCCTTCTGCGCCCGTCCGCGCCTAGACCGTGCCCAACGCCAGTCCCCCGGCCCCACAGCCAACACCCCCCCCCAGACAACACTACTCCACAAACACACTCCACACCCTAAACCCAGGACCACCTCCCGCATGCACCCAAACCAACCCCACATACACACAAGGACCCTTCACCTGTTATGCCTGCCGTTTTTCCTGCTCCACCTTTCACACCTCCGACACCCACACGCCCCACACCACCCCCGGCACCCCCCACACCAAACACCACACCCCCAACACAACAGACTCACGCACAACCCCCACACCCCAACAGGCCCCACCCCAAAAAACTCCACAACCCCAACACACTCCACTACAACACCTCCACAACCCACAACAACACCACAAACACCCACACCATCGCACAAAACAACAACACCACCCCCCACAAGGAACCCATAGATAGCAACTCCCACAACAGCAAAGAACTCTTTACCATCATCAAAGAGCTCTCCACACCCAAAGCCAGCAACACAGACCCCAAACACACACAACACCTCTGCGACTCCCTCTCAAACCACTTCCACCGCAAAATCCTGGACATACACAATAGTTTCACACCCCCCACCCATCCAACACAGACCCCCTCAGTCCCCCCCAACCTACTCACCACCTGGGCCCCAACCACCGACGAAACTGAAACAACTATGAACTCCATCCACTCTGGATCCCCCTCCGACCCCTGCCCCCACCGCATCTACAACAAAGGCAGCCCCACTATCGCCCCCAAGCTTCGCGACATAATCAACACCTCATTCGACACCTCCACCTTCCCAGACCCCTGAAAGCATGCAGAAATCACCGCACTCCTAAAAAGGCCCAAAGCTGACCCGGACGACCTTGCCAACAACGCCCCATCTCTCTCCTCCCTTTCCCCACCAAGGTCACGGAAAAACTAGTAAACACACTCCTATCCCACTTCCTGGAGGAAAACAACACACTCAACCCCTCCCAGTCCGGTTTCCGCAAGAACCACAGCACGGAAACCGCCCTCATGGAATGCACTGACAACATCAGAACCAGAGTCGACAAGGGAGAGACCATCGCACTCATCCTCCTAGACCTCTCTACGGCCTTTGGCATAGTCTGCCATCACACAATCTGCACACGCCTCCACAACGCAGGGATTCGACACAAAGCCCTAGACTGGTTCACCTCCTTCCTCACCGATAGAACCCAAAAAGTCCGCCTCCCTCCTTTCCAATCCACTGCCACCAAAATCATCTGAGGTGTCCCCCAGGGATCCTCCCTCAGCCCCACACTCTTCAACATTTACATGATCCCGCTCGCCAACATCCTCCAACCACACGGAATCACCATCCTCTCCTACGCAGACGACACCCAACTCATCATCTACCTCACCCGCAACCCTACTACTGCCAAAACCAACCTCCAGGCTGCACTCCTCGACACCGCCACCTAGATGACAGCCAACCACCTCAAGCTCAACTCCAACAAAACCGAAATAATCATTTTTGGACCCAACAAAACCATACGGGTTAACTTCTGGTGGCCCACTGCCCTAGGCCTGCTCCTACCCCCGCAAACCACGCATGCAACCTCAGCATCATCCTAGACCCCTCCCTCTCCATGACCCAGCAAATCAACGCCGTCACCTCCTCCTATTTCAACACACTCAGCACGCTGAAAAAAAACCTTAAAATGGATTCCCACAGAGACCAGAAAGACCGTCACCCACGCACTCATCAGCAGCAGGCTAGACTACGGTAACGCCCTCTACGCCAGCATCAGACTCAAACTCAAACGCAAACTCCAGAGAATTCAGAACACAGCCACACGCCTTATCCTGGATCTCCCTCGCCATGAACACATCTCACCACACCTCAGATCACTTCACTGGCTCCCCATCGACAAGAGGATCGCCTTCAAAATCCTCATCCACGAGCACAAATCCCTCCACCACGACGGCCCAGCCTACCTCAACCAAAGAGTGAACTTCCACACTCCCATCCACCACCTCCGATCTGCCGACCTTGCACTCGCCACAGTCCCCCGCATCAAATGCACCACCAGAGGTGGCAGATCCTTCTCCTACCTCGCCCCCAAGGCCTGGAACTTCCTCCCCACCGACCTCCGCAAGACCCAGGACCTCCTACTCTTCAGAAAAAAACTGAAGACATGGCTGTTCGAACGCTGACCCTCCCACCCTCTCCCCCCTCAGTGCTTTGAGACCCTAACAGGTGAGTAGCGCGCTCTATACATTTTTTGATTGATTGATGTTAATCGAAACCTCCAGCCAAACGGTAGAGGGGACCTGGGCCGGGAATGCTACACCAGCTTCACTGCAAGGTGGTCCGAGAGTGTGAGGGCATGTGACTGACCTCATCCGCCCAGCTGCTAATTTCCCGGATACCATGACAATAGTTTAATCTGGACCATGTGCCATGGACCAAAGAGTGAAGGTGCCCTCCCAGCTATCTGGATGTCGTACTTCCCACAAGTCTTTTTCAGGGTCGTCCATGTTTGGCCCATATGTGTTTACCAAAACGATTGGTGTGCCAGATCGTCTGTCCTCCACCGCCACCCACCGCCACCCATCTCCCTCAGTCATCTGCGCATGATTGTGTAAGACTGAACAGTACTCCCCTCCATATTAAAAGCATTACTCCTCTGGAGTATTAGGAAGAGGTGACATGAACAACAGCCCAGCGAGTCCCAATATTCCCTTCCGTATGCTTCGTGAGGTGCGAACCTTGCAAAAAGGCAAACTGAACATTATGCCTGTCTAGATACGCTAGCACTTGTCTTCCGGGGGTTGTTTAGTCCCTGTACATTCCAGGTCATGAGTATAACGCGGCCTGCACTAATTGTCATAGCTAATGAGACATATCATTCACAGCAGTGCAGTCACTCCCTGACATCCCCCACAAAGTTGCATTACTATTGTAGCTGGTAGTACCATGCAGATTAAAGATTAATAACCACTGACTAAACCCTTCCCCCACACACTTCAGCCTCCCAATTATGCTAAAGACATTCAAAACCCTCAGCTTCTTCATTGAAATGCAACATCAAATACATCATTTCTGTGTGTCAACCACAATATGTGTCCTCTTAAATTAAGAAATGGGGTGCTCCCGTTTGGGGGGCAGCTAGGATCACCATCAACCTCTTGGTAGTAACCGGAGGTGGCTGAGTGTCAGTGTAGCATCGGCCATAGTCCAGTACTTCGGCCTCTATAATCATGAACATGCCTCACCCACAGGTCGGCAACTCCTCTTCCGCCCACTGCATTGAAGAGCTCATGCGGCACAGGTGTGAGCTAACCACTAGGCCCCCGGATGCTATTTATCATAATCGGCATGTTCCTGTGTAGATAATTTCCATCTGTTTTGCAGGAGTGTTTTCACAGAGACCATTGCCGCTTAGGGTGTGAACAGAATTGTATGCGTCCCTCCATATTCCACTCACAGCCGGGCCAGATAGAGCATGGCATACGGTATCTCCATCTGTGGGAGCTTCTTTTTCACTGACATATTCTTTAAGGGCAGCCTGCACCATTGCCATGAAGTCAGGGTAGAAGGCGATGTCCCCTCCTTGATATTGGATGGATTTATTTTCCCTACCAGAAGAGCTGTATCCTGGTCTTGGTAGTTGAGAAGTCTTACAATGATGGGCCGAGCCGGCGCCCCCGGTGGGGGCCGGGCCATCAATGACATGTGTACCCTTTTCACCACCAGCATGGTCGAGAGATTGTCAGCTTCAAAGATGTCTCGCAAGAGCCTTTCCACATAGTGCTCCATTTTTTTGGTGTTGATTTATTCAGGCACCCCTTTGATTCTTAAATTATTTCTCTGTGACATAGCCTCTAGGTCTTCATTCTTCACTTGGATCAGCGCTATAAACTTTTCAATGTTGAGGCATTTTGAGATGATTGCTTGCAGTTCATCTTCTGTCGATGAGATTAGTTGTTCAGCCACCATTATATGTGTTTTCTGCTTGTCCAGCTTAGACGTCATGTGATCCATGCAGATATTGAGATTGTCTATCTTTCCGTCTATGGACTGGAGACTCTGCTGCATGGCCAGCAGGGTCATATCAAGTGTGATCGTTGCCTGCATCGTTAGGTCATGTTCTGGATCCGTTGTGGGGTCTGTCTTGGACCTGGGGAGCCACCGGGACTCAAAGGTGAGGCGCAGCTGATGCTTGCCTGCCTTGTCTATCCCTGTGTGGTGGCGCAAACAATGGTCTGCTGGGCACAGCAAGGAGAAAAGTAGGAGTCACAACAGCTCCCCGGATAGGGCCAGCGACAGCTCCAGCTGTGCGAGTGTGTAATCATGGTCCTCCTCGCCACACAGACCACCTTATGTAGTCTCACCACAATAAGTGCTAGAAGGTGCAGCAAGGCCCGAGGACAGTAAAGGCGAATGTGTCTACAGGGGGCCCGCATGTGTAGACACGCTGTAGATGGTGCCACCCCCCCAGCTACAAAGAGCCCACCAGGCTTCAGCCACCATTTATTGTAGTCAATCACAAATGTGCAGGGGGCCCCCCTTCTCTTCAAGCCATTCGGCTCTCCAGCTCTAACCTGCACATTAATGCCCAGAGGGAGGCAGTGCCGCTCCTCAGGGAGACTCCGCAATCCACCACTCAGCACCACAATTCACCAGGCAGAGCATCAGGCCAACACTTTAGCACCAAAAGGCCCCTGGCCTCCAGTTGCAGCCAGTTGACGGGTGCCGGCAGTTGGCAGTGGGCCGCGCCCACCAGTGGGGCAGAGTACTGAGTGGTCATCGTATTGTACTTTCCATCACTCCCGCCAGGCCTTTGCTGCTTCCCCAGCAATCCCATCAGCAGCACGCTAGTGCTAATGGACCTGGCACTCAGGGCTGCGCGCCACCCCCACCAGCCTCCAGCAACGCTGAGTCCAGGGTCTCGCTCTCAGCAGTTCTGCTGGTCCAGCAGGCGCTCTTCCTCCTATCAGCTCCCACCCTCACCTGTTGAAGGATTGCCGACCGGGACAATCCGGGTGATGGTCAGCACTCAAACGTCCTACCCCTAGCCTCATTGCAGGTAGTGCATTGCTCGCGGCGCAGTCCCTCTACATTCGGTACTCACGGCCACCATATTAGGCCCCAGCCAGCATTTGGGAACCGTCACCACATCATGGTTCTGTTTCGTTTGACCCGATCAAAGGAGTGAGTATAGTCCCGGGTGCTTTCCTTTTGCTGGGCTGTTATTATTCATGTCGGATGCATGCCTTTCGCTAGGATTTTGGGTGGATTTGTGCACTCAGCCGGCAGAGCTGCACTACAGTACGGCTAGCTTGCTACGGGCTCTCAGGCACCCCCACAGCTCCCTCCACCCCCACAGCCCTACTTAATTAAATGTCAAATGCCAGGACACTAATGATTAGGACACCAATCAGGATACTTCTAGATAACTAGATGGTGACTTTGCTTATCAGTACAGATGCCAGCAGTCCGTTCACAGCTATGACACTTTTCAGGAGCATTACCCAAACGATAATCCCGAGAAAGAACAGCATTATGTACAAGAGGACACAGGGGGACATTCCAACTTCGGCGGGCAGTTCCCCCACCAGAAGGCGGTCATTCTGGCTTTCCCGCTGGGCTGGCGGGCGACCGCCAAAAGGCCACCCGCCCGCCCAGCGGGAAAGCACCAGCAACGAGGATGCCGGCTCCGAATGGAGCCGGCGGAGTTGCTGGTGTGCGACGGGTGCAGTTGCACCCGTCGCGATTTTCAGTGTCTGCCACGCAGACACTGAAAATCTGAATGGGGCCCTGTTAGGGGGCCCCTGCAGTGCCCATGCCAGTGGCATGGGCACTGCAGGGGCCCCCAGGGGCCCCACGACACCCGTTCCCGCCTGCAGCGCTGCCGTGGAGGATTCCCTGGGGCCGCGGGAAACCGGCGGGAAACCGCCGGTTTCCCTTTTCTGACCGCAGCGGTACCGCCGTGGTCAGAATGGCCCCAGAAGCACCGCCAGCCTGTTGGCGGTGCTTCCGCGGTCGTTGGCCCTGGCGGTCCATGACCGCCAGGGTCAGAATGACCCCCACAGTTACTTTCCCTATATCCCGGGTCACTGATTTGCACCTGATGTTGAATGATTACTATAAAAGATTTCTGGAAGCAAACGCCCCAGTGCAACCTACTTTGGCTTGTTCTGAAGCTCCAAAGGTGGTATTCTTTCCAAAGAGCCCTATAAAACCACAGCAAAAGGAAGGACAAATAATTCCTCCCATTGCAATTCGAGATATTTTTACAGACAGTGATAGGGATCAACAGCCTGGGGAAGGTGAGATTTCTTCTGGGTCAGCAGGTGATCACCCAGAATGGGTTGATTATGTGCCATCATTATCTGTTTCCCCTTCCCCAACCTCTGCAGACTCACCTCCAGTGAATATTGGAGGTTTTCACAAGCTCCTTAAAAGCGATTCAACTTACCTCTCTCAGCCAAACAAACAGAATGCTTTCTGTACGACTTCAAAGATTTGGCTCAATGCTCAGTTAGTGCCATACCCATGGTGGAGTATATATGTCAAGAGGGATTGAAGCTAATAAGGACGTCCGCTTCAGTGGCAGCTGTTGTCCCTAAGCTGGACAAGAAGCATAAGGTGCCAGACAACTCACCAACATGCCTTGTCGGTCAGCGTTGCCCTGACTCTGTCATTGTACAAGCAGCTCAGTGGTGCTCTAAAAATTTGTATACTCCTTGCTCTGCCCCTTTGGATAAAGAGGGTAGAAAATTGGACAATATAGGCAAATGTTTCTCTGCCATAACGGCAACATCGATTAAAGCGTCCAATGTGTTGACCATATTGGGGAGACTTGATCAGCAGATGTGGTCTGATATCTCAGCATTTCTGGAATCTCTCCCATGTAACAAGAAGAAGGAAGCAAGGGAAATTCTCCTGGAGGGTGAGAAGCCCTCCTCAAAGATTATTGATACAGTCATGGATATCTCATCTACAGCTTTGCCAGGTGGCAGGAGCCACTGTTCTACGTCACTAATGTTGGCTAAATGCAGCATTGTTCCGTCCAAAGGGGCTGGCTGAGATTCTCGACATTCCATTTGGTGGTGAAAATCTCTTTGGGAAGCATGTGGATGATGCTTCTTTGCAGTCTGCAAAATCAGACACGGAGACTGCCTGTTCCATTGGTACTTTACAGGAGTGAAGCTTCCAGCCCTTGCGAAGGGGCAGAGGGAGAGGACAATTTACATTCAGAGTACCTTTCCAAACATATTCCCAGTAATGGTGTTGATGGCAATACCCATCCCAAAAAGCCATACAGGTCGGCAGCAGCATCATGGTACGTTAGACAACCATCACAAATCCGTCCTTCGGCTGGAGGAAAATCACAGGATGCTTCTAGGTGACAATGATGCTTCACAGGCACCCGTCACCTAAGTCCTACCTTCACACCAATTTGGAAATCTCCTTTTCAAACTTTTCAGTCAATGGAAGAGCATCCCTTCTGGCAAATGGGTGTTAGATGTAATACATCGCCCCGCACCTCCAGACCGTCATCAACTCTTCTTTTTCTTCTGCTACCTTCCCCGAATGCTGGAAACACGCCGAAGTCAACGCCCTACTAAAGAAACCTACGGCTGACCCGAGCGACCTAAAAAACTTCCGCCCCATCTCTCTTCTGCCTTTCCCAGCCAAAGTAATAGAGAAGACCGTCAACAAACAGCTGACCACCTTCCTGGAAGACAACAACCTGCTCGACCCCTCACAAACCGGATTCCGAACCAACCACAGCACTGAAACCGCCCTCATCTGAGTCACTGACGACATCAGAACCCTGATGGACAACGGTGAAACAGTCGCCCTCATTCTGCTCGACCTCTCGGCTGCCTTTGACACCGTCTGTCACCACACCCTAATCACCCGCCTCCGCTCCACCGGGATCCAAGGCCAGGCCCTGGACTGGATCACCTCCTTCCTCTCAAACCGTTCCCAAAGAGTTTACCTCCCTCCGTTTCGCTCAGAACCCACCGAGATCATCTGCGGCGTACCCCAAGGCTCATCACTCAGCCCGACACTCTTCAATGTCTACATGAGCCCCCTCGCCAACATCGTACGCAAGCACGACATCATCATCACCTCCTACGCCGACGACACCCAACTTATACTCTCCCTCACCAAGGACCCCACCAGCGCCAAGACCAACCTACAAGAGGGTATGAAGGACGTCGCAGATTGGATGAGGCTCAGCCGCCTAAAGCTGAACTCTGAAAAAACGCAAGTCCTCATCCTCGGCAACACCCCGTCCGCCTGGGACGACTCCTGGTGGCCCACGGCCCTCGGCACCGCACCAACCCCCTCAGACCACGCCTGCAACCTCGGCTTCATTTTGGACCCTCTTCTCACCATGACCAAGCAAGTCAACTCACCCTCCGCATGCTCCGCAAGATCTTCCGCTGGATCCCCGCCGACACCAGAAAAACCGTGACCCACGCCCTCGTCACGAGCCGCCTGGACTACGGCAACACCCTCTACGCCGGGACCACAGCCAAACTCCAAAATCGCCTGCAACGCATTCAAAACGCCTCGGCCCGCCTCATCCTCGACATACCCCGCAGCAGCCACATCTCCGCACACCTGAGACACCTGCATTGGCTCCCTGTCAGCAAAAGGATCACCTTCCGACTTCTCACCCACGCACACAAAGCCCTCTACGACAAGGGACCGGAATACCTCAACAGACGCCTCAGCTTCTACGTCCCCACCCGCCTCCTCCGCTCCTCTGGCCTCGCACTCGCTGCTGTCCCTCGCATCCGCCGCTCCACGGCGGGTGGGAGATCTTTCTCCTTCCTGGCCGCCAAGACCTGGAACTCCCTCCCCACCAGCCTCAGGACCACCCAGGACCACTCCGCTTTCCGGAGACTCCTAAAGACCGGGCTGTTCGAACAGCGATAACCCCCCCCTTTTTCCCCTAGTGCCTTGAGACCCGCACGGGTGAGTAGCGCGCTTTATAAATGTTAATGATTTGATTTGATTTGATTTGACAACAAAGTCACACCCTGGAATTTGTTCAAAATCCTCCCAATTTTCTACCTTGCAAAACATCCCATCGTTTACATGTCTCTAAGGATGTGATAGAGAAAGTTCTGGTATGTCACTGTAACCCAGGTTTCTAGTCCAACTTCTTCCTCATTGCAAAGAAGTCAGGAAAATGGAGACAAGTGGTGGACTTGAAGCTATTAAACCAAATTCATCAAGAAAGAACCTTTCAGGATGGTGTCCCTGCAAGAGATCTTACAAGTCTTGAATACAAGGATTACATGACACCACTGGATCTTCTAGATGCATATTTCCATATCCCCATCCATGTGAAGCATCAAAAATTCCTACGGTTTGAGGAGGAAGAGTGCCATTATCAATTCAAAGTGCTTCCTTTTGGGCTATAATTGGGCCAAATGGACTTCACCAAATGCCTGGTGGTGGCCTTCTTAAAGAGAAAGGGCACCAGGTGTTCCTGTACCTGGACGACTGGCTTATAAAAGGACCAACTTCTCAATCTGCAAGAAAATCTACTTGGGGCTCTCTGAGGCTGTTCAGGACTCTAAGCCTCAAGCTGAACAGAGAAAAATCGTCTCTAACCCCATCCAGGATGGCAGTTTTTATGGGTGCAATCCTAGAAACATATGTTTCTAATGCTTTTCCAACTGCAGAAAGAATCGACTGCTTAAAAACTGTTTCTCAGGAAGAAAGTCCACTTCTGTCTGGAAGTACAAGTCAATGTTGGGAATGATGTCATTTTGCACCCTGTTGATACCAAACTGTATTCTTCGCATGTGGCTGTTGCAGAAACAACTAGACGATCAATGAGTTCAGTGCTAGGGCATCTTTGAGGACACAGTAATTATCAATTACTCTGACAATGCAGTTGGCGATGTCTTGGTGGACGAACACTGCCAATATCTCTTAAGGTCTATCATTTGTTCCCGTACAGCCCCATATAATTATGACTCCAGATCCCTCTCTGGAAGGCTAGGGAGCTCATTTACAGAATTTGGAGATTCATGGAAAATGGTCCACCTCAGGAGACATTTTCACACAAAAATCTTCTGGAGCCAAAAGCAGTTTTCATAGGCCTTCAGGCTTTTCTTCCCAGGCTCTGCAACTCCTCCGTGTTCGTGAGAACAGACACCACCACAATGTTTCATCTCACCAAACAAGATGTGCAAGATCGCGGATTCTGTCAGCTCAAGCTCAGCAAATCTGTGAATAGTCAGAAAGTGGAACATTTTCCAGTAGTAGATAATGAATGGGCGGATTCTTAAGCAGAACGGACAGGCAGTGCCATGAGTAGGAACTGAATCAGCAGCAGTTACCGCAAGTGTTTTACTGATTGGGTACTCCAGATCTAGAACTCTTCACAACTTTTATAGAAAAACAAAAAATGCAAGTTGTAGGCCAGTAGGTTTCCATAGATGAAATCTTGGGGAAATCCATTCCACCAGCTTGGATGGGAATGTTTACGTACCTTTTCCTTCCTTTTCTGCTGATCCCCAAGGTCATTCTCAAAATGAAACAGAAGCCTTGCTGTGTCATACTCATAGCTCCAGTGTGGCCAAGGCAGTACTGGTTCACCAAGCTTCTTCCCTTACCAGAGTGTCCGCATTTTACATTCTGTCTGACAGAGGATTTTCTCTAAGTGAACAGATCCTCCACCCACAGATTTGTTCTCTCAACTTGTCAGATTGTCTCCTGGTGACAATAAGTGTGGGACACTAAACCCGCCTGAGGATTGCAGATCAATTCTCCAGCTCTCTTATGTGGACATCGCAAGTAAATGTTATTCGGAGAAATGGAAGACTTTTTGTTGATGGTATAACCCTCAATCTCTGCATCCTCTCTACTCTACATGCAACCTGGGTTAATGCCCACACCTTCACGAAGCAGTACTGTGTGGATTCCTTAAAAAGACGGTTGTGACAGTTGGACAAGCTGTGTTATGGCACCTGTTTCACTAACGTACACAGCTTTTGATTATATTTATGTACAGTATTGTTTAGGATGTTCTTTCGAATATATGTATCACAACTTTATCATGCAATGTTTTTTCAAGGCTGTATGGTAAGTTGATGCTAATGCATTTGAATCTTTAAGTATTTTTCTATCATGCTGGGGTGGTTTGCCTCATCCACCTCCACTGTTACTTAGGTACTGCTTACTAGTCTGATTTAAGCAACATGTTAAATCTATGAAAGATATAGTACTGGAGAAAAGTTACTTACCTGTACACTGTGATTCTCTAGTACTGATATATTTCATAGGTTCACACGTGACTAAAGAAGAAAATAGTCTAATTGCCATTATGAATTGAAAAGTATGCTTTTGTTCTTGGAAGACACTTTCCCACGCAAGATTTCTTCACAGTTAATGCCTATATTTTGATAGCAAAGGGGCCTTTTGAAACTGCTGCAAGCCCAACTCAGCTTAATGTAAAATGTCAAGATGCTGATAATGGTGGTGAGAAGCATGGGTAACATCAGATGCCTGTAGAGTTGATTGACAAATTGCATCAGATGATGTGGGACTACTATAACCAGTTCTTTCCAATACCATCTCACAAATGAGGGGACACCTCTGCCTCCCGTTAGTCAGGCTCAGCCACAGTATGGGTACTGCTCTAAATTCCACCAGAGCTACCACCACCACCCACATACCAAGTGTCCATACGAACTGATCAGCCAATAAGATTGTCAAAGAGGAAGAGGAACTTCACAACTATCCAGGAGCTACTACTGATGAGTGTGATGGTTTTGTGACTTCTAACACTAGTGCACCAAACTCGCTGGATGACATTGCTGGTACCATTCTCTGGGGGAGAGGGAGGCAAAGCAGTTTAACTTACCAGTTTCAGTTATAGAAACATGCTGTTTCTTGAATGATTTTAGACACTTCACTGAGTAAAATTGATACCCACTGTAGACCATATTTGGAATGCAGTAGTAAACATTATGCAGACTTCAGGTTCCGTCTTGGCCATAGTTCCCTGTCTCAATCACAGAGCCCCTGATAATAGACCTGTTTGACTAAATGGACAACTCTGTTAAGATTTGCAAGACTGGCTTTGATTCTGAGAAAAATCCAGCTCCTCCCACTCCCTGTCCGTCAGTCAGTATGAGGATATGCAGATAAAGCAGAGAGAAAGAGGGGAAAAAAGGGGAGAGGAGCAAGTGAAAGAGACAAAGGTGATATTTCTCTATTTCTGAACTTCAGTCAGGAGGTGACCAGCACAACCAGGGTGATGAACCTTGAAAATGAACGCACAACTATGTGAGTAATAAGGAACTATGACACAATGATACAAAAGGTGCAGGAATCAAAAGATAATGTGGCTTACCAAACTCTTTGGTGGAAGGTGCTGAGATGAGCCCAGCACTCACCAGGATAAAGGTATGGAACCCCTTGACGCCATAGAATCTAGGATAAAGACAATAGTGTAGCAGTCATGCCTAACCCCTCTACATGAGAAACTCTAATAGGAACAAAACAACAAAAGCGCAGAGTTTAAATATGGTGATCAACTGTCAAAGTCGGAATCCATAAAACTACCCAAGACGTTGCCAGGCAGCTACTAGTAGTGGACCTAACATGTAATCAAGTACGCACCAAGGTTAACGGACCTAGTTTCACAAACAGGTTCTCCACAATTTCCAAAGAATCCTCTTCTGTTCTCATCGGGAGGTATCCTTGAGGCTAATAGTTTAAACGTCCTTGCTTGATCCCAATTCCCAAACTGTATTTTTCTGGGCCTTCTGCATTATTAATTCTGGCAGTACTCCTTTATCCTATTAGGATGTCTATGCTTTCCCTGTTTTTTTTTTTTGTTAAACTGTTTTTATTGCTATTTTGTGATACAATAAAATATGCAGATCCAAGTTACAGATGGGATAGTTTAACTTACAAGGTGTTTTGGCTCCCCCCCATCCACCCCCAATCAAGTCGTATCTCAACAACTGGAAGAGGAGCAAACATTATATATCTCATGATCCCACCTGGAAGTTGCATGGTAGCTCAATTAACCAATGATACATTGTATACAGAAAAAACAATACATAACAACGAATCTATTTGTCCTAGCCCTCTCAGCGCGGTCAAAGAGGTCCGAAAATACAACAGCCAGGAAGTCGTCTTACTATCCCCGGTGCCTCACACCCAGCCATACCCCATTCCCTTCCCAGTGTTACAGTCTCCTAAACATGGGAAAGATGGAGAGTCGTGAGGCGCGGGCTACAGGCTGTAAGAGGTAGGCCCCTGGAGAGGAACTGCACTAGGGAATCCCAAATGTAGTCAAAGCTCCTTCTAGATTCGTCCTTTTTATCTGTTAAACGTTCCATGGCAAGGCCGTGCCATAGTCTAGTATACCACAATAATATTGGAGGTAGGTCGTTTTTTTTCCAGAATGGCGCTAATGCCGTCTTCACAGCCCCCACTGCTAGCCACATAATGGAGCGGTCTCCATGAGTTTGATGTTGCCGTCCATGTGCCGGAGATGTCGGTATGCGGTAGCCCAAAATCTCTTTTAGATGTGACAAGATTTCATCCCAGTAAGGTCGGATAGCAGGAGAGTCCCACCAGATATGTCTAAAATTCCCCAACATACCACAGCCGCGCCAACACCTGTCGGACACCTGGGGATATATTTTTTTAAAGTTTTTCTGGGTAGAGGGGCCAATTGTAGAGTATCTTATAGTGTGCTTCTCTAGCCCCCATTGAATGGTTGTACTTAGTTATATTGTGAAACATGTGGCGCCAGAGACCCTCCTCCACGAAAAGCCCAGCACCTGCTCCCAAAAAGGAATATGCGGGGGCATATGAGCGTTGCACCAAAGTCAGTAATTTGTACAGTGTGGAGATACTACCCCTCGCCACCCCTCCCTGCTGGACAAACTTCTCAATGGTAAGAAGATCATTGGTGGCCGCGATTCGCATGACTAACCCAATGTATTAATTGAGCGTAATGAAAGTGTTCAGATTGGGGTAGCTGAAAGTCCCTACAACAGATTTCAAACGTACGTATATGTTCCCCTTGATACAAATCTGCGATCCGCAGACATCCTCCCTCCCTCCATCTATCAAATGGTCCTGGAGTCACTCCCGGAGGGAAGGCCATATTATAATGAATAGGGGTATGCGGTGAGGGAAAAGTTGTAATCTCATAGGTTCTTGTCACTGTGTCTCAAACCTTAAGGGTGGTAGTGTTAGAGGTACTGAGGTATGCATTCTTTGGTCGTTCCCCTTTGGGTTTCCGAAATACATCCCATAATGTTCGTCCCGTCACTGCCCTGTCCATGTGTAGCCACAACTTGTCTGACTCTCTCAGTGACCACTCAGCGATGATACCCAGTTGGGCTGCTCTATAATACATGAGGATATCTGGGAGTGCCAAACCGCCACTGTCTCTGGAGCACATAAGCAATTTATTGGAAAGCCTAGCTCTAGTACCTTGCCATATGAACAGGGTGATCATTGTACGGGTCTCTATAAAAAAGTCTTTAGGAATGTCGATGGGCAGGCTTTGGAACAGATATAAGAATCGTGGGAGAACCGTCATCTTAATGGTGTTGTTACGACCCAGCCAAGTAAGCCAAAGTGACGACCATCTTTTAAAGTTTGCTCGCAGGGTCCTCAGAAGGGGCAGAAAGTTGGCTTTAAACAGTTCGGCGACCCTAGGGGTGAGTTTGATGCCCAGGTACGTAATTTCTTTTTTGGCCCAACCAAATGGAGACGTGGACGCAATCCCTCCCATCTCAGAAGTAGGTATAGTCAAATTGAGGATATATGATTTCCCTTTGTTCACCTTAAAGCTTGCCACCTGCTCATAAAGAGCAAGCTCCTCTTGGACTGTTGGGAGGGCCATGCGCTGTTCAGTAACAAAGAGCAAAATGTCATCTGCAAACAATGAGATTTTATGTTGGTCGGGGCCAAACCGGATTCCCTGAAAATCCGGACAGACCCTTATCCTTGCCGCCAGAGGTTCCACACTAAGTGCAAAAAGCAATGGGGAAAGTGGACAGCCCTGCCTCGTTCCCCGTGACAAGTCAAGAAATAATTCGGATACCACCCCGTTTACCAGTATTCGTGACCGGGAATAACAGTAGTTGCTCATCACCATTGCTGTAAACTGATCCCCGAACCCAAACTGCTGCAGAGTCGCTACCAGGAAGGACCACTACACCCTGTCAAAAGCTTTTTCGGCATCTAGCGCCAGTAGCAGTGCCGGTACCTGTTTCTTTGTCACTTTTTACATCAGATGAATGACTCGTCTCAAATTGTTGTGCGTTTGCCGGCCCTTGATGAAGCCCGATTTGTCAGGATGAATCAGATCCGGCAACACCTCCTCAAGTCTCCTGGCTAGGATTTTGGAATATAATTTTGCGTCGAGATGGAGTAGGGCGATAGGCCTATAAGAGACACAGAGCCAAGGGTCGCTCCCCGCCTTGGGAATAAGTGTGATCAGGGCTTCTCACATAGTGGGGGATAGTGTATGCTCCGTTCTTACATAATTGAACAAGTCAGTAAGGTGTTGTGTTAGCTCAGCACTAAAGGATTAGTAGAAATGCGCAGTGTACCATCAGGACCCGGCGCTCTATGTACGGGAAGAGAGTCGATAGCCGCCTGTATTTTGTCTGTTGTGAACGGGGCCGTCAGAAAGTCATTGGTATCCCAGGACACCTGTGGAAGGTTTGTGTGTTGTAGGTAACTCTCTTGAGCGAGGGTGTTCAGCCTATCCGATTGGTATAGTCGGGTATAGAAATCCCTAAAAGCTTGAGCTTTCTCCTAGTCTGAATAGTGTTCCCCTGACTCATCCTGCACTTGAACTATATAGTCCTTAGCTTGTTTACCGCGTAATTGCCTTGCAAGAAGTGTGCCTATTTTATTCCCCTTTTCATAATGAGAGCTCTTAAGTCTCAACAATACAATTTCAAAGTCACCTTCTTCTGGGCCCGCCAAGTAGGGGAGAGTTTATGGGCCTGTTCTCCTACCTTCAGTTTGCTTTCTAAAACCGGTCTTTCTTCAGACTTTAACTAGTGTACCGAAGTCTCTAATGAGATGCATGTATCCCTGAGGACAGCCGTGAACGCCTCCCAGTTAGTGAGGTGGAAGGGGGGGGGGGGTAGTGTCCACCACTTTATTCTGAAAAAATTCTCTAATGTCTCTCGGCAAGTCAACTCGGGTCGTTGGGTCACGGATTAAAATGTTTGGGAAATACCACCGCCTGAATTTCGAGCGCAAGATGAACCATTCCAGAACCACCTCCACCGGGGCATGGTCAGATATAATAATTGGGTGGATAGTTGCCGATCTGAGAGTCTGCTGAAGGGGTCGACTCATAAATATATGATCTATCCTTCAGTAGGATCTATGAGAGTGGGAGAAGAAGGTATAGTCCCTCACCATGGGGTTAAGGGTACGCCAAGTGTCAAAGAGACCTAGGGCCTGATTACAACTTTGTAGGAGGTGGTAATCCGTCCCAAATGTGACGGATATACCACCAGCCGTATTACGAGTTCCATAAGATATAATGGACTCTTAATACGGCTGGTGGTATATCCGTCACTTTACCGTCACTTTTGGGACGGATTAACACCTCCTCCAAAGTTGTAATCAGGCCCCTAGTTTGTTGAGGTCCGTTTTGAATGATTTTGCAAAAGCACTTGTAAGCGTTCTCTGGGGGTGGGTTGTGTCCTGAGCAACATCCCATATCAAGTTGAAGTCACCCAGTAACACTATCTCCCCCTCCGCAAAGCCCTTCAACCCATCCAAGAAACCCAAGAGAAACTGCGTTTGTCCACTGTTGGGAGCATATAGAGTAGCCTCCGTACAAACCCTCCCACCAGGGCTGCCCTTGACCATTAAAAATCTACTGCCTTTATCTGAAAGTTTATGGACCTGTGGAACATCAGGGTGACCCCACAATGCTTAATTGTCGCTGAAGCGGTGTATCCCTGGGGGTATTGTTTGTGGTGTAGTCGATGTCCCTCTCCCTTCTTGAGATGCGTTTCCTGCAGGGCCACAATATTGTAATGATGATCGTCAAAGAACTTTCTCAACTGCGACCGCTTATAGGGTGAGTTCAGCCCCTTAACATTCCATGATAGTAATTCTAACATCTTGCCATTTTGACCAGTATCCACTCACCTGTGTCAGCACCTCCCATTGGTTGCCTTCCAGACCCCTCCTACCCCCACCCAGGCCCCCGGAGGCATTGTGGCCCTCCCAGAGAGCCTGCCCACGCTAAGTAGGGACAACAAACAATAACAAAACACAGAAAAGAACATTGGAACAAAGATAAGCCCATAAACAACATGTCACTGGTTCTCAAACCTCCCTGTGGTCTTCATGGAGGGGAAGGGGTATCAGTCAGCTCCCATCCCCCACACAGACCTCTTACAAAAGCCATGACAGCATCAAATGTGAGGTCCTCCACTATTGCTTGTCTGTGGTGTGATAAGGAGCACGTTGTAACTGTTCATCTTGCGGTCTTACATGTCTCTATCTGTAGTTCCTTGGATTCCCTTCATTGGGGGGTCCTCCCCCCAGGGCTCATTGAGAACTCCTGTGTGACTTCGGCCTGAGTTCCCCTCTTAGTCCTTAGCTTGTCTTGCCGCGGGCTCATGCCAGGCGAAGGGTTTTATTTCTTGGGAGTCTTCTTCCCCCTCCTTGGCTGCTTCCACTGATCCGCAGAAGTGGAAGAGTCCTCCTTTCGCTGTGATTCTCCTGGTGCCGTGAGCAAGACCTCTGCGCTCTTCTCTTGTAGACCCAGCAAGGCCGCTGCCTCCCTGAGATCTGTGAAGTGATATGACTTGTTGAGCTCAAAGGCCAGGCCAAAGGGTAATGTCCATCTGCACCTAATATTTTTCGATCTCAGTACATCTGTAACTGGTTGGAATTGCAGCTGAAGGGCCGGCGTTGCCGGAGCAATGTCCTGGAATAAGGCACATTGTGCCCCCTGGAAGGACATAGAATCTCGCTGTCCCGCCTGCTGGAGAATGCGTTTCTTGACTTTGAACGAGCTCAGTTTCACCAGGACATCCCTGGGCCTCTTTCCCACATTGGCAGAGCGGCTCCCCACCCTATGCACCCTCTCCACTTGTATTGCTGGATGCTCATGGCCCATGAGGGTTGAAAAAAGACCCACCACAAAGGCCTCCAGATCCGCTCCCTCGTTGCCTTCCTCCAGCCCCCTCACTCTAATGTTGTCTCTGCGGGAGCAGTTTTCCAGGCCTTCCCATTTAAGCATTGAGAACTGGAGTAGCGACTTACGGTGTGCAACCTCCCTCTCCATAGTATTTACTTGTTGTTTCATCTCTTGGACTTGCGCTTCTAGATCCAAACCGCTGAGTCCACATCAGCTTGGAGAGAGGACAGCCGCGTATTAATGCCAGATTCTAATGCATCCAGTGTAGCCTTAATGTCGGCCGTTAGCTCTTCTTGCAACTCCGCCTTAAAAATACAGAGGGAGGACAGGAGGTCCTCCTTCGTTAGTGCCATCTCACCTGCCTGCGGCGAGGGAGGCTCACCTGTTGTGGCTGGGGCGAAGTAGTTGGAGACCCTGTTAGTTTGAAGTTTCTGTTGAGCCATAGGAACCCCCCAGTGTTTTGTTGCACTCTTGCTCCTATCGCCGCCCCCAATCACAAATCCCGTCACTGGAACCACTGCTCCCTTCACTGGGGTGAGCCTCGCCAGGCAGAGACCGCTAACTGAGTCGCTGCGCAGAGGAGGGGAGTTTACCATCCTGAACTCTGGCCATGGTCCCCAGCGGAGCCCCCCCTGGAGCTGCTTCGCACCCTGCCTCTGGGTGCCATCTTAGGGTCAGGCCGAAATCGCAGATGGGCCCCACCACTGGGTATCCGGGGCCCGCTGCCACACCCTGACCCCCCCTCTATGGGGTGGCAGGATGGCCCCCCCACCAGGTCCCTGCCGCCACTCCTCCCTGGAAACCGCCCCGGGCTCCAATGCCGGCCAAGCCGCGGCCATGCTGCACCTTCTCGACTCTCCGGGAGAGCCCCATGGTCCCTGGCCAGTCATCAAAGGGGGTCGCTGCGTCCCCGGCTGCCCTCCGCTTCTCCCGGCCCACCACTGGGCCACAATCTTCAGGCCCTCCCAGCCCGCTCCTCCTCCTCGCGGCCCGAGGCAGCCAGCACACCCGCCAGGCACCCCCACCACAACTCACCTCGTCCCCGGCACTTCAGGCACCTTCACCAGGGCATCGCTGGTGAGGAACCCCCACCAAGACACTGCTTTTCACATGACTGTGAAGGGTTTTTGCAGAGCCTCCGGGAATCACGTCCGGACGGCCATTTTGGTTGGCCCCACCCCTCCTGGCCCTGGTTTTTCTGGATATCTGGCATGAAACTTTCTAACTGCAGTGACGCACAAGGGAATCAGGTTCTAAAAATGCTCATACCCCTTCCATGTCACTACAAATTGCAGCTGGCCATGCCCAACTCGAGAAACCACTAGAGATTCCACTTCATATTCAGGTGGCCCATTCAGCCTCCGGGGAGGGTTTGGGGGCTATTTGTAATGGTTCCTGCTAGTGTAATTCTGATGGTACACTGTGATATTAAGTTCTTAATAGCTGTGATAATCTTAGGCCACCAAACGTACAATGTCACAAGGTCATTCATCTATCTGTGTCCTGAGCGACCCGCCACAAGAATCTTGTACCACCAACTTGATGCCTGTTGCTGTAAATCCTCAAACAAAGCATTTTCTCTCATTACAACAAGATACTGACTCAGCACCTTTGAACTGGATCTTCTTTTTCCATGCCTCTTGATCCAAATTCCAATAACTGCCATCTGCCTTGCCATTGCAGTCTCCTGGTTGATAACTGTTCTTACAATAGAAACAAGAGGGAAACAGGGAACTTTGTGCACATCTCGCTTTGGCCTGTTTCATCGGCATGAGGTACAGTAGATTCTTGTGCTCTCTCAAAATAGTAATTTCATGTACTGTTGCTTCAAGATAATGCCACCAAATAGGAGAATGCTTCTATAAAACAAGGAACTCTCAGCCATATGTGTAGTTTTGTCTTGGTGCTTGTCACAGTTTTAGAGTAGAAGGTGATTGAATGGAGAGCTTTGGTTTCTGGGTGCCTTGTGAAAGCACTGCACCTATTGCGTGTTAGGAAGCTTCACAGCAACGGAACATGAGGGTGCTGATATAAATGTTGCTTTAAGCATTTGGTTAGTCTGTTCTTGTTCTTCTCCCCAAAATTAAAAGGTTGTCCTTTCTAAGGCTGACGGCTAATGGGACAAACTGGAGAAGAAAAGTCTTTGAATGAAATGCCAAAAGAAATTGGCAAAACCAGGAAATCTCTGATAGGCAATCGCAAAGGCATATAGTACATCTCTAAAAGTGTTGGTAAAAAATGCTCAAAGACAGCAGGAGCATTATATAAGCCAAATGGCAACTTCAAATATACCTAATAATACCCATATTTCTTTAAAAACTGGCATCCACTTGTCTCTCTTTGTATACAGACCATAAAATAGGTTCCTCAAAGATCTGGTGTTGAGAACATCTTGCCTGTTTTAATCTTGTCCAACAAAACTGAAATGAGGAAGAAGGGATAGCCATTTTCAGAGCTTCTTTCATCCTAATAAAAATAAAATGTGGTTTTAGATCAAGCGGTTCTGTGGATAATGTCCAGGAAATCCCCAGCCCTGCCAGACAAAGAAGACAGAAAATGGACAGTTTTATGAAGATAGTGATCACTTTAGCAGCATTAACCTTTAAAACAGCCATAAATGTAAGTGTTACACCTGTGACTGGCCATTTTAGGTGTAATATGTGTGCTGATTGCGAGTTCACTACTAACCATAAAAGTATTGAAATTAAGGGTAAAACACATAAACGTTACAAGTTTTCAAATTGCAATACAAGAAGTGTTATCTGTTGCATGCAATATCCATGCAAGTTGGTATACAGAGGCCAAACTATACAACCTGTGAAAACTCGCATATTGCAGCATCGCTCAAGGATTAAGGGGCATATCTATACTCTGTTCGCGCCGAATGTGTGTCAAAATTTTTGACGCACATTCGGCGCAAACACTGCCCCATATTTATACTTTGACGTCCGAAGCAGCGGGCGTCAAAGTTCCACCATGTGCGCCATTTTTTAGAAGGGGGAACCTGCCTTGCGTTAATTATATGCAAGGTAGGCGTTTCCTTCTAAAAAATGACTTTAAGGCCTGTGCGCCTTATTTACACTGTGACGTCATTTTGACGCACAGGAGGGGGCAGGCCTTAAAAAACGGCGCCCAGCCTGATGGGCGCCGTTTTTTAACGCCTGGGTCAGGGAAGGCGTTAAGGGACCTGTGGGCTCATAAGGAGCCCAGAGGTGCCCTCCCGTGCCCTCAGGGGCACCCCCTGCCACCCTTGCCCACCCCAGGAGGACAGCCAAGGATGGAGGGAGCCATCCCAGGGAAAGAAAGGTAAGTGCAGGTAGGTATTTTTTTACGTATTCGTTTTGTGGCATAGGGGGGCCTGATTTGTGCCCCCCTACATGCCACTATGCCCAATGACCAGGCCCAGGGGACATAAGTCCCCTGGGCCTGGCCATTGGGCAAGGGTGCATGACTCCTGTCTTTGCTAAGACAGGAGTCATTTCAATGGGGGTTGGGCGTCAAAAAAAATGCCGCAAATCGGGTTGAGGCCTGAATTTTGCCTCAGACCTGACTTGCTCCATTTTTTGACGCCCAAGCTCCATTTTCCCCTACGCCGGCGCTGCCTGGTGTGAGTCATTTTTTTTTTACGCACACCAGTCCGCAGCGCCGGCTAACTTCATTCAATAAATACGGCACCCGCATGGCGCTTTGGAATGGTGCTAGCCGGCGTTAAAATTTGTGACGCACAACTGCGTTGGCGCAGTTGTGCGGCAAAAAGTATAAATATGGGCCTAAATGTTCGGTACATGGTGCTCCATTGGTAGATCGCTTTACTAATGATAAACATAGCGAGAATGGATTGTACTGGACAGTATTATTTGTAGCAGAAACAAAAGGTACTGAGGTCAAACACTTGTTGAACAGAATGGAAGCTAGAATGATCGAAAGATATGGCATGGCACTCAACGGCTTTAATGATCTTAATGAGATCTGGTCATTGATTTGACAGTATTGAGGAAGGTTCTCCTATAGTATGCCAGCCCATTATTTGGTTTCATTTGGACCCAAGTACCCAATAGTACCATCGCTTCTCTCAGGCCTGCAAAGATCATTGAGATCCGATGTAGTCAGGTAATATAAAAACATAACCTTGTTAATGTAATAAACCAAACTGGTTTTAACTACCAGGGGGTAAATTTAGTTGGTTTGAGTCCCAATAGTAATAAGAATGAGCTATCTAACATATAGAAAACTTGAGGTCGGTATTGTTAGTTATACTTATATACTCCATTTAATAATGGCTGCCATCTTGTAGGCACCTTACGTACTGAACACTGAAGGATGAACATAAGATGGTGGGATCACCATAGCAACCACGTAAGGGTCAAGAGCAATATAACTCTGGCTACACAGAAATTCACATAGAAGCCAAGTGTAGTAGCAGGACATGGAGTAGCGGTATGAAGGCGGATTGTGTCCCGGTTTTAAGGTAAATAGAGGTAGAGCATTGGAGGGTGATTTTTGGTGAAGCGATGTGAAGGATAACATGTTATAATTATTGTTCGCCCCGTGACTCCCATCTATTGTTGTAACAGCCTAAAAACTGCTGCGCCGCAGTGCGAGGATTTGTTGTAAAGTTGCATAAGTGAATTGAAAATTACTGTGGAGATGAGCGTATACCCCGATCCCGTATAAGGGTACCAATTTTGCACATAATACTACGAACCTCCAATGTCAGTACCAATCGGTATTAACAACACCTGAGGGCAAGAGGGTTGGATTGAATGATGACATTTTTATGAGGCATTAGACTTTAGGGTAGTGACACCATGGATTGTGTAGGTATCATTAACAATTACCCGAATGATTTCTTATTGTGCATAAAGGATCACGCAGAGATAAGGTGAAATATAGTGATAACTTCACCGGGTGCTCTAAATAGATACGTTTGCAGACATGTAAAGGTGAACAGGGTGATATGTGACCCTGGTGGGAATATCATGTATTTACTAGAGAAATACTCAAGTGTAATTTTATATTTAGGTATTCTGTGTCTTCCGATGTCCTGAGGAGGCTTTGAAGAAACAAAGCCAAAACGTGTTGACAGAAAGATTTGAGGAGTATTGGAAATGTATGAGCTACCTCAAATCAGAGGACTGCTTTTTCGAATATAAAATATCATCCTGGTTGGAACAATTAGGAAGCATAATACCCTGAAATTTTATATTGTGTTGTTAGTGACAAATTATGTAGAATGATGTATTTTGTGTTTTGTGAAGTGATTTTATATTGCGACGAATAGAGATGAGGAATTAAGTGAATATATGAACTGGCATATGTACAATACAGTGATGTTGAAATAACAGGTTGGAGAACGGGCAATTGAAATGAAAAAGAAAAAATATTGTAATAAATACTGAGTAAAGAAATTTGGTTGGTTTCCGGTGAACAATTAGAGTGTCACTATGTAAATAATTGAGTATTTATCCCTACTATGTACGTGATATGATGAGGTTCCATCAGACAAAGAAAGCAGAAAAATGACAGTTTTATGAAGATAGTGATCACTTTAGCAGCACCAACTATTAAATCAGCCATATATGTAAGTGTTAGCGACTGCAACAACTGTCAAATGTGGGCGGACATGTTAACATATCTTGATCAGTGGCGTAATGAAACTCAAAGGGGCCCCCCTCTCCCTTGTCCAACCCCCAGCATTTTTGGTGAGGAAGTCCCCTGGAGCTCGGGGGGGGGAAGGGCCGCAACATGGGGGCTGCAGGGGCTTATGTTACGTCACTGATCCCGAACTCCTGTAAGGCAAGAAAGAAAAAGCTTTTGCAATATTCTGTAAAGGGAAAACTGCTTTGGTGGCCATGATAGATGGACCAGTTTATGCGTCAAACACTGGAAACAGATGTCTGTCCCCAAATACTAGAGAGGCAAAGGTTTTTCTGAGCTAAAAAATTGAGAGATTGGCAACCCATTTTGGACCTTAAAAAGTTAAACACGCAGCTACAGAAATAGTCATTCAGGAATTCGCGAGTCGCAAAACCTGATGTACAACAGGGTCTCGCGATTCCCATATGGGTCGCAAGGGATCTGCCTCATTATTGTTGATGAGGCAGGTTGCAAATTGGGAACCATTTGGGAATGGCTGCACTCACTGGTATGATGGCCTGCTTGGGGCGGCAGCCCACCATGTCTGTGTGTGCTTTTGTTTTTTTTGTAATGCATCCCGTTTCCCTTGTAGGAAAACGGGATTCATTACAAAAAGAAATATAAAGTTTCCTTTTCAGTTTTTCAGAGTAGAGAGTGGCCATGGGACTAGTGCCTGCTCTGAACAAATGTTAGCGCCCCCATTCACAACGGGGAAGGTGTCCCGTGGGGACCCCTCCCAGTTTGACAATCAGTTACCACCAACTTGAAATTGGTGGTAACTGATTGTTTTATAAATGCATTTGCGGTCGCAAATCAATCATGCATACCACTCTGACTCGCTACACTTTGCGCGCCTCTTCCTAAGAGCGACTCGCAAACCCATTTTGCAATTTGGTAAATAGATTACCAAAGCGCAAAATTGGATTTGTGCATTGGAAAATGCTTTTTTTCGGTCGGAAACGGCCCGATTCTGTGAATCTGGCCGTTCGTTTGCCACCAAGAAAAAGCTAAGTACATCTGGCCCTAAGTCCTTCCTATCCGGACAATTGGATGGTTAAGGAGACCAAAGCAGAGAGATCCACAAGGGTCTGAACACAACTATTCAGCAGGGTGCCTGAACATCACAAGACACTACAGTTTAGATGCAGACTGTGTGAGAGATTCGGCTGTAGGCCAGGCTTTCTTACATCTTTTCCATTAAGTGCTTCTCATTTCTTAATATTCTTGAGCATGACGTAGAGTGATACACATCTTGTATACAGATGGCTTGCTAGATGCTGCTGCGAAATGTATCAGTGCAGGAGAACTGTAATTACAGGCAAACAACTTATTTCATACTATTACCTCCCAAAGGCCACACAGGAATTTGCCTAGTTTTTGCTGCTGTAATAGAACAGTAGGTTTGGTACCATCCATACATATCTGTAACACCACTATTCTGCCCATAAAGAACTTGGTAAAGAGACACATCGATTTGTTCAAGCCGTTAATGCTGTTCTATTACCAGGCTTTCCTACTGTGCCTGACCTAGCTACCATTATATCATGCATATCAGTGAAAAAACACTAGGTACACGGTAGATGATGTATAAGAGGGGAGGGAGCACACTGCCTCTCAAGTTCAAGTTTATTGACATGGTTAATTAAAACCATTGCAATTCCGAAATACATAATAATATAAATACTTTGCCTACTCATTATATTAATAGAGACCCATAATAAAAACATATAAAGCTTATTTGAAACTAGAACATATCATGGTAAAGATCTCCACTGATTCCATCCTTGGTCTTGAACTTACCTTTAGGAATTTCTTGCTCCCTAACAAACATTATATAATTGTGGACGAGTGAAGCTCAGTGAGAAATCTAAGTTGTACCTAAGGCTGATTCCTGGCTGGAAGTAACCTTTTGGAGCTTTACTAATCATAAAATGATGGCCCATGCATACTCGGTTTCAACTTTATTCACTAATTCTTTCTGGGCCTGTACCATAAATGTGGTCCCTCGACAAGAAAACTGAATTGAAAGTCCGCTAAGCCAGCTAATAATGGCCAGCCTGCATGAGCGTATGTACAGTGTCTTAAAAATATTTTTCAGATATAATGTCCTGTAGCGTAGCAAAGCCGGGCACACACAAAAAATGTGTTCTAATGACTCTTGTCTGTACCCACCACAGGAATGTGTCAGAGCCTGCTGTCTCCATGAAGGGACCATATCCTTTGTTTCCATCAACCCAAAGCGGAAAAGCATGAACTGATGTTTCAGCGACTGGTTGAAGGTTGCTGCTATATATTCCTGTGCCCATAAAGTTTTGTATGATGTTATTTCAGTCCAGGCATGCTGTCTGCTTGCCAGTTTTTGTTTGTCAGAATTTAAAGATTTCATCTTAGTGACAGCGTTTGCCTTCCGAAAAAACTCCTTTTTGTCTGGATTCCGGTCCCAGGCTTCTAGCAAACCTAGCACTTTAATGCAGTTATTTAAATGATGACCCCAGATGCCTTTATCGTTGTGGCGCTGTTGCTCCTCAATTTTCATCCAACATAGGTTGTTTAGAGTAGCAATCTCAGCTGCACGCATCCTCCAGCATAATTTAATGAAGGCACATCTACTCTGAAATTCATAGTTTTTCAGACCCAATTCTAAACGAACCTGAGCTGGAGATGCTGGTCGTGGTATCCGAAAAACTGTTTTGTAGACCTTTGTCTGGACTTGATTGAAAAAAAACTGCCTCCTTCCCCAGCATGATTTCAGCACCATAGGTGACGGTGGGCATTAGCCGCGCTGCCATGACAGAAAGCAGGTAAGTGTGTGATGGGCAGCTCAGTTTTTGTTTTAGAACTTTAAAGCCACAGGTCTTTTGCTTGAGCGAAAGCAAGCTGCGCCTTGAAAGTTAAGAGGCGGTCCATAGTGAATCCCAAATACTTATATGTGGGTGCAACCACCACCCGGGTTCCATTTATGAACCATGAAGCAGATTTAAACTTCTTATCAACTAGGCGGACAACCTTAGTTTTACTCAAATTCAATTCTAGGCCTTGCATTGTTATGTATGTATAAAGTGCATCAATGATATGCTGTAGCCCAACAGGTGTTTGGCTGAGTAAAACTATGTCGTCTGCATAATGCAGCCATGCAATTCCTTTCTTGGCCAATACTGGCGGGTGGCTATTTATGGGAGCAAGCGCCTCGGCTAGGTCAGCAAGATATAAGTTGAACAGCGTGGGAGCTAATACACACCCTTGTTTTAGTCCTTTTACTGTTAATATTCTGTTGGTGAGGTGGCTACCCCCTCCGATTTTACTTGCGCCCAAGTACCGGTGTACAAGTCCATCATTGCACTAAGAAGGCTGCATGGTAAGCCCCAACCTTTCAGTTTCTCCCATAGGCGGGTTCTTGGTACGCATTAAAAAGCTGCCTTTAGGTCAATAAAGCACACAAATAGCCTTTTCTTCTTAAGCCTGGCTTTGTTTCCCAGCAAGGCCAGGGTTGCCAGGTTAGTGGAAGCACCCATACCAGCTCTGAAACCTGTCTGGCATTGTGGAATTAGATGTCTATCATTAATTCATTCTGCTAGTTGTTGCAGTAGACAGGATGCGTAGAGTTTTGCTTCCAAGTCTATCAATGCTATTAGCCTGTAGTTTGAAGGGTTTGCGGGGTTGCCTGCTTTGTATATAGGGTGAATAATGCTGCCTTTCCATGCATCTGGGAGACCCATAGTGCCTCGGAGATCGTTAAAAAGCAGTGCCAAATAATGCGCCCAGAATGAAGGGTCTCCTCTAAACAAGGCGTTCGGAATTCCGTTCTGACTAGCTGCCTCTTCCAGTTTTAGTTTCTTGATAAGGCTTATCAGCATTTCTATGTCTATGATCATTAGTGTGTGCTTGCCTTCATTTTCGTTTAGAGGTAAGTCTGTTTGCATTGTCACTCTGAAGCCAAAACTAATCTTGCTTAAGTCATTGGCTATCTGTGTGGCCTCCTCCGTCACATGGTGCTCTGGGAGTGAGAACATTGTTTGTACGTGGGCTTCCCATGTGGCTGCGTCAATACCTGCATTTGTGTGTCAATTTTTTCCCTGAGTTAGTCCATTTATTAGTTCCCATAACGTTTTGTTATTTTTCTGTTTGTTGGACATAAGCAGCTTGGTCCCAAGATCCTCGTGATAACTCTGTTTTGCCATCCAGCAGTTTTTCTTATATTTGGCTCTTAGTTCAGAAAGCCTTGTGTCATCAGATTTACAGCCCCAGTGTATGTCTTTTAGGACTTTTTTTAATTCTCTAGAGACTTGATTTTTCTGATTACGCAGTGTTCTGTTGAACCATGGCTTTTCTCCTTTGCAACTCTTAACTTTGTTTTTTGACTCTATGACTGAAATTGGGAGACGTTGTTTGATGGAAAATGTATTTATTAAGGAATCACACAAGTACATCCAAGAGATCACTCGTTCTCCTTGGGTGTGGTCTTCTTGTTCCTGCGTTCTTAGTAGTTCTTTGAGCTCTTTGGTTGTGCCTGCCCTGCGGTACACTTCTTCCATTACTTTGTCGAGGCCCGGCTCCTTCCATTTCAATTTTTTGTATCATAAGTCACTGGGGCTAAAATTATGATATTGGTGGTGGGGAGCCGATTCCATTCATTCTGGATCTTGATGAGTTGTGAGAAGTGGTCGCTCTTTGTGCGTTGTTGGATCCTATATGCTGAGACCAGTGGCAATGCGATTTCATTTATTAATGTAAAGTCGATGTTGTGCCACTTGAAAAGGTTACTTGTGCAGATGAGGCATCCCCGGCAAGAGGCGTCAGGCAGCGCAAACCCAGGGTTTCAAACTTTATATTTGCACATGTTCTGTTAGGGCGTTTTGTGCTGCCCTTTCTCAAATCAAGGTTGAAATCGTCAGACAAAATGAGGAATGCATCCTTGTTTTGCTTCTGCAGCATTTTTAGAATACTGATCAAGGTTTCCATGTTTTCACTATTTTGCGTTTTATTAGGGTGTATGTATATGTTGATCAATTATAAAGTTCTGTTGTTGCCTGATGGCGCCTGATGTTCCAGTTGTATTGGTAGCAGCCAGTCAATTCCCAGCTTGATCTGTTTGATCACCCAGTTGATTTTTGTGGAGCAGTACGTTGTAGGGCCCCCCCCTTGGGGTGTCCATGTCTTTGAGGTTGTTTTGCAGAGACGTCTATCCCAGAATATCCCGAAATTTGTATCGGCTCCATGCACCATGTTTCCTGCAACATGACTATTTCAAACTGCTGAAGGAAACTCAGAGCCGCCTTGTCGGTAACCAGATTTTTTAGACCATGAGTGTTCCAGGAACAAATATGGATATATTCTGGGTTTTCGTCAGGACCATTTGTGATTGTTGTCAATTTAATTTTGCCTTCCAGCCTGTTTGACTGTTAAGGGCGTACCAATGAAGATCTATTGGTGCATGCCAGGATGGAGCGTGCTTTGGTGCTTTACAATTGTTATGTGGTCCCAACTGCTTGGGGAGGTTTCTACTCCCACTGCCCCTTTTAAGATTGAGCCGCCCTTCTTTTGTTGCGGTACCAGAAGGTTAGGGTATCTGGGCGGTTCTAGTTTTTGCAGGACGATGCCCCATGCGCTAAACGTGTCTTGATGTACTAAAATTTGATCAATAATGGCAGGCGTGGCCCAGAATGTCTGCGTTGCCTCTTTGTCTTTATTGTTTGGATGTGGAGTGAATTCCACGGTCATCAGTTCTGTTGTTGAAATGTGAGCCAGGGGCAAAATCGCATTTATTAACTTCAGTATGGTGCCTCTATATAGAACGTCAAAAGCCCCCTTCAAATTATAGCAAGGGATGAAAAGTAATTTATTATCCTCTGAAGCCACCTTATCCTGCGTTATCTGGTGTCCTGTGATTCTTTTTTGTGCTGCGCTGTTTGTGCAATCATCTGACCAAGGATGGTAACCATGATCTAAAATCTGTTTGTTGTTGCCTGCAGGTTGATTTGTTACGGTCATGTTGTGTGCGGAGCTTGTGCGTTGAGGGTTATATTCCCACTGTTTGCCGATTTCCTGCCTGTCAGTAACCTGCCGAGTTCCCTGTTCTGGGCACTACCTGATGATTGTTCTGTTTCCCTGGAATTCTCTTAAGGCCATCTCTCTGTGCAAAAGGCTGCTACCCTGCTTGTTTCTGGGACCGGGTTTTTTCGGAGACTGTTGCTGTGATGTTAATTGATTAACTAGAGCACTTGGTTCTCCTGTGGAATTGTTCGCTAGCTGGCCGTTCTGCCCTGATCTGTCTAGATTTGGTCCAGCTTGCTGTCTTGTTTCTATTTTCCGTGCTATCTGATTCCTTAGACTGAGTGCCATTTGATTTAGCAAATGATTTCCATATACTGCTTTGCTGGACCCCCATAGATTTTTTCCATGCCTTCCTCTTGCATTTCTTTTCCCGTTTTGTGAGGGAGGATTCCTCCACTATTTAATTTTTGGGAATTAATTCCTTCAATCCGCCCGTGGGGGGGCCCATTTCTTGTGTACTAAGGCATGATCTGCCCTCTGTGTTGCTCTGAGACTTTCCCTGTCCAGATAAGTGAATATCCTTGAAAGTATTGCTTTCCTGATGGAATTCCTTCACGTTTTGTGGGTTTTCCTTATTCGTTACGTTTTTGGGGATCTTCTTGCCACTACTACTAAAATGCTCTTCAGTTCTAAGGGTCTGGATTTTTACCTCTTTCAAGATGTCGTTTAGGATATCCAGGGTTCTTTGTGAGTTATCGCCTGCGATGGACCAATGACATTTCACCTGCTGGGTGTATTATGGAGTTTGAGTCCTCTTTATCAGATTGTTCAAGGATTGTAGCTTGTTGTCGATGCTCATAATGCAGATGGCCAGGATGTTAAGTAAATCTACCTGAGTGTCTTGCTTATCTGCTTGAAATTGGATAGCTGCTGGCATCGCGTCCATTGTTGCTAGCAAGGCCTTCCACGAGTCTCCAGATGTTGATGGTTCTACATTTGCTTTAGCCCCCTACATTTGCTTTAGTCCCCGTTGTGTGGTCTATTGAGTCTTCAAGTTCCTCTAGTCACTCTGGTTGCTCCATTGCCGTGACAGCTGAGGATACATATGTATCAGATGTTGGTGTAGTTATTATTTTACAAGATGGGTGTTCTTTTCGTGGTGAGCTTGTGCTACAGGTAGATCTCAATTTTGTTTTGTTGTTTGCAATCTGATTGCCTTGAGGTGTATCTGAGCAAGTATCTGACTCTCATCCCGGTTGTTCCAGTTACTGAGGTTTAAAGTGGAAAAAGTATAATTTAGGTAACATCTGTGAATTTCTGCGTTGATCGTTAAGCCGGTTTTATTTGGCTGGGGAATTGGTGTATTGATTTTGCCCTGGTCCGCACAGGTCTTTTCACTGTCCTGCACTGCCTTCACGTCAACTGCGCTTGTTGTCTTGGAGTCGTTGGCAAGAGCTATACCTATTAAGGCACTGGTGGAGTTCGACTCCTTCTTAGTGAGCAAGAAGTCTGTGATTTTGTATCCTGCTATTTTGCCCTTGCTTGGAGATTTGCAAGGCAATTTCTTTTTTTGTGCCGGGTTTGGATGTATTTTCCTTTCTGTAGATTCTCTTTTTGGCTTGTGCTGGCCTTCCCCTGGGGAGCCTTGCCTTTGCCTCTCTGCTTCTTTTTTCCTTCCACGTGTTAATGTCATCCTTGCTGCCACCCCTGGGTTGACAGGCAATATCTGAGTACTTCGGCTGGTGATCAATTTTAATTTTGTGTGTGTGCTAAGCACCATGGTCTATTTGCTGGCTGCTTCAGTGCTGGAAGGGCAGCGTGCAGCCAAGTGCTTTGGGTGATTCGTGATCACTGGCTTGCCGCTAGTTTGCCAGTTTCCACACAGTCTCTGAGTTTCACTATGTTTGCTGTATGTTCTTTGTCCCAGGGATTCCGGGCTCTGCAGTCTGAGGGTGCCTGGAAGCCTGGGAACTGGATGGGCCTTGCCTTGCACACCTCTATGACATCTGAGGGAGCTCTCTGGGCTCTTTCCCTCTCTTCTCTGGCCCCGGTGCCTTTCCTGGCACCAGTATGTAGTTGCAGTGGAGCAGAGCAGGGGGGAGGGAGGCAGGAGGGGTAGGGGCGGGTGGCTCGGCGGGGATCCAAGTGCTCAGCCAGGATTTCTCGGCACTGGGGAAGACACGGCAGGGAGAGCGATGACAATGCTCCCCTTTGCCCCCCCTCTCTCCTTATCGCCTAGCCCCGCTTACTGGCTTATCAGCGCTTCACTGGCTCCTCCACCCGCTCCTTTCCTCTTTCCCTGCCACCAGTTGTCTGCCGCCACTGCAGCTGCTGCCACTTGCACTAGCGTCCTGTCATGGCTGTCGGGTTACCGCTCGTGTCCTGCCGCTGCTGTCCGGCGGTTGCGTCCTCGCCTTCTCGCCGTGAGCCACCCGGCACCGGAGTGTATCGCGTGGTTTCGTGTACATTAGACTCGTCAGCCAGATCCTGTGTGTGATTGGCAAGCTGAACACACAAATGGAAATACTTACAATGTTGCTGCTTTCTTCTTCTGCCAGAAGGCCGGTATCACCAAACGGCCTCCGTCCCCGCTGCTTCTCGGGAGTCTCAGCTTTCGCTTTCCAGGAGCAGACTCCTGGGGTGGATGGGTGTGCCCTGGCTGCTGCAATCTGCACCTTCCTCTCCGACTTTCCTGTTAGCTGCAGACAGGCCTGACTGGGAGCACACTACCTCTCATCCCAGCACAGTTCACCTCATTGCATCCTGCTAAATGCGGTACGCCTACTCCATAGTTGCTGTAGTTTTTCACCAAAGTTAGTGCAGGTAGTGCTGTTATCTCTAGACAAGTGTTTTTGGGTTTAGCCCGTCATCAGTAGAGAGCAAAAGTAGCAGGGAAAAGTAATTTGGGATTGCTGATATGCTGCCCAAGGCTTCACAGGTCACACAGTACCACTCTACAGGCACACAGGTGCATCCCAGGTGAGCTTATCAGGTCATTGTTTCAAGGGAGCCTTTTAAACACAAGGAGGGGGAGGGAGGCAGCATTTCCAGCAACCCAGAAAAAAACCCTAGTTTAAATCCAGAAACTCATGTCTAGAGATACACAACCCTGGCTGCACCCACTAAGGTGAAAAACTACAGATGAAGTAAGCACAAATTTGTACCACATTTACCATAATGCAATGGGCAGACTGCATGCTGGTGTATAAGGCAGTGTGCTTCTAACTGTGTCCTGTTTAAAAAGGCTCCCATGAGGCAGCAAGCTTACAAGCTTTGGTTGATGCAACTGTGTGCCAGAGAGTGGTACTGAGACATGAGAGGACTTTGGCAGCACTTCCAGCAACCCCAGAAAAAAGCCTGCTGCTCTCTACTGACGAAGGGCTAAACCCAGAAATGTGTGTAGAGATATACAGCACTAGCTGCATCCACTAAGGTGAAGAACTACATATGAAGTAAGCACAAATTTTACTGCATTCACCATAATGCAGTGGGGCAAACTGCATACTGGAGTGAGAAGCAGTGTGCTCCCAACTATTTCCTGTTTAAAAAGGCTCCCTTGAGCCAGAAAGCTGACGAGCTTTGCTTGATGCAACTGTGCGCCAGTGAGTGGTACTGAGACCTGAGAGGACTTTGGCAGCATTTCGAGCAGCCCCAGAAAAAAGCCAGCTGCTCTTTTCTGCTGAAGGGCTAAACCCAGAAACAAGTGTCTAGAGATATACAGCACTAGCTGCACCCACTAAGGTAAAAAACTATAGACTACAGATGTACTGCATTTACCACAACACAACGGGGCAAACTGCATGCTGGAGTGTGAGGCAGTATGCTCCCGACTGTTTGTGATTGTTGATGTGTGTTTATATTCTCATTTCAAGGTCCCAGCTAAAGGATACAAAGGGTCACAAGGGTATACAAAGTCACCTGTCTTTTTTCATAAGCCTTCAAGGAAAATTTGAACACCCTGGCTTTTCCAGCAGGGTCTTTAGCGATTCAGTATGTTGATGACCTGTTACTCGCTCCTGACTCAATGGAGCAGTGCAAGGTTGATTCCTTGTATTGCCTCCTTGAAGTAGCTAATAAAGGCATCCACAGACAATCTGGTGTGTTGTCTCCCCCATATTCGATATCTAGACCATGACATCTGTCTTCCAATTGCATTAATGTTGTCTGCAAGCTACTCCAGTCTGTCACCAACTCTAATGTACGTTCTCTTTTGGGGATAGCTAGGTAATGTAGGCATTGGATTCTGGGATATGCAGTATTGTCCCCCCTAGAACCATGGCCTGGGTCCATGGAGGTAGATCAGGAAATTGTGTCCTTAAAGCAAGCATTGTCTTCTGCCCTGCCTTAGGTCTGCCTGATTATACAAACCCATTCATGCTGTATTGTCATAAGAGAAAAGGATTTATGTTGGAGTGCTGGTGTAAGATAATGGTGCTTAAAAGACACTGATTGCTTGTAGCGCTCATGTTCTTGCTGTTGTAGCACGACTTTCATCTGTTATTGCGTCGTTGCTCCTTAAACCTCTCTCACTGAGTCTGAAAGCACTGTACATGGCTAACTCCTTACTGCTGCTGTGTCGCAGCACTGTTGTGGACTACTAAAACTAAGTACCTTACTATGACTGGGTAATGAAGTTATGAAATAATATTGTATTCTGCCCGCACATGACAATAATTCAATTCTCTGTGCTAAACCCACCTTCTGTGTTTCCTGCTGCCCTCAAAGGAGAGCCATATGACTCTGCTCACCATGGCCACCAAACCCATGTTTATGCTATTCCTTCACCTTTACCAAACTGATCTTGTATACTATATTGATGGTTGCTGTCTAAGAAACGAAAATGGAGACCTGGTAATTGGCCCCGCTGTTTGTTGTTTATACTGTTTATTAAGTTATTCTGATTTGATACTTCCCACATTTACTCTGTGCTTAAGTAGTAGAATTATTTGCTCTTAACAATTCTTGCATTTTAGCCACTCAAAAAGTTAACAACTTTCACTGATTGCCTACACGTGCTTCGAGTTGCTCACAATTTTGGGCTTCTCTGTAAATGGACGTAAAGTCAGGGGGTTACTTGATGCTCTTTCTTTTCCTTCTAAGAGCTGCTGTTGTCAAATCTCCTGTCCACTGAATACTCAAGATGAAGTATCTAAGGGTAACCCTTTCACTGACCAAATTGCATTATCTTGCCTCCTGACTTTTATGCAACTCTTATGTCCGAAGTTGTTGCACCCCTCATGCCCACCTTAAAAGATCGTGCGGATTTACAGGAACAAGCTGCAGACAATATAAAGCGTGCCTGGGGTAAGAGTGAGTGTCAGACATTACTATAAATATGACTATGAATATGCATTCATATAGCGCGCTATCACCAAGGTGTCATAGTGCTATGCTGAACCATACTAATTCCACAAAGGTTGCTAGAAAACAGGTCCAGAAGAAAAACCTTTACGTTTTTTTTTTTTTTTTTTTTTTTTTTGTTTAATTGAGTGGATGGATTGTGACCAAAGAGAAAGAGGCAGCGTTCTCCATATCTTGGCAGCTGTCACTGAGAGAGCTTTGTCGCCCCACCTAGTTGCCTTAGTGTAAGGGAGCTTTATCAGGTATTGATGATTAGAAAACGGATTGTGGGTTGGGGCATGCCATTGCAATTTGACAGCCTAAAATTCCGGGCAGCACAAATATTGGCTTTGTCAGCTAAAACCAAAGCTTTGAAGTGTATTCTCTCTGATCAGTAGCCTGTCATCTATTTAAGACTAGTGACTTACATGCATAAGTTCTTGGAACGTTTGAGAGGAGACTTGCAGCTGCATTTTGCAGGCGAGATAAACATGAGAATGGTAGCCCATAGAGTATTTCTCTCTAATGCAGGCCAGTGATATCATGGTGTTGCTCATTTTAGCTGAGATGGAGCACTGCTAGCACCCATTGGTTCGCACCCCATTTCCCCTACATTGCTCAAGCAGTAATGTCTATTGTGTGCGTATGGCGGGACTAGAATGCTGGTAAAGGTGTCAAAACTTCCTCTGCTGCCAGCCAGTCTTTTCCATTGGGCCAATTTGAACACATTTCGATCAATTCCATTTATCTGCTATGATCCTGCTCCTATATTTATATACCAATGCTGATTGGTATGTTCACTGGATGTATTTCTGTTTTCCTTTCTTCCCAAGCTGATGCGATCAATGTAGCCAAGAAATGAATACGCAACGTTATCCCTAGATGTGGAATCTTGCTTTAGATAGGGAGTGACAAGGGAACTCATTTTGTGTCTCCTTTTGTTCAAAAACTGTGCAGTGACTTACATGTGCAAAAACATTTCATTACTGAGACAACCTCATAACTCGTTCCTTGCTTGTAGATCAGGTACTGCCTTTGCCTGGACAACAGATTTCACCTCCTGCTGTGCAATTAATCATTACTGGCCAAGAAATGGTTTATTAAGATGAAAACAGCAGTTTCATCACAGGGTACAGTGAATGTAGCATGTCCTCCCCTGTAGGAAGTTGGCTCTGTATGCGCTATTTCAAAGTAAGGAATAGCATGCACAGAGTCCAAGGGTTCCCCTTAGAGGTAAAATAGTGGTAAAGATAGATAATACTAATGCTCTATTTTGTGGTAGTGTGGTCGAGCAGTAGGCTTATCCAAGGAGTAGTGTTAAGCATTTGTTGTACATACACATAGACAATAAATGAGGTACACACACTCAGAGACAAATCCAGCCAATAGGTTTTTATATAGAAAAATATCTTTTCTTAGTTTATTTTAAGAACCACAGGTTCAAATTCTACATGTAATAGCTCATTTGAAAGGTATTGCAGGTAAGTACTTTAGGAACTTTAAATCATAAAAATTGCATGTATACTTTTCAAGTTATTCACAAATAGCTGTTTTAAAAGTGGACACAGTGCAATTTTCACAGTTCCTAGGGGAGGTAAGTATTTGTTAGTTTTACCAGGTAAGTAAGACACTTACAGGGTTCAGTTCTTGGTCCAAGGTAGCCCACCGTTGGGGGTTCAGAGCAACCCCAAAGTCACCACACCAGCAGCTCAGGGCCGGTCAGGTGCAGAGTTCAAAGTGGTGCCCAAAACACATAGGCTAGAATGGAGAGAAGGGGGTGCCCCGGTTCCGGTCTGCTTGCAGGTAAGTACCCGCGTCTTCGGAGGGCAGACCAGGGGGGTTTTGTAGGGCACCGGGGGGGGACACAAGCCCACACAGAAATTTCACCCTCAGCAGCGCGGGGGCGGCCGGGTGCAGTGTAGAAACAAGCGTCGGGTTTGTAATGGAAGTCAATGGGAGATCTAGGGATCTCTTTAGCGCTGCAGGCAGGCAAGGGGGGGGTTCCTCGGGGAAACCTCCACTTGGTCAAGGGAGAGGGACTCCTGGGGGTCACTCCTCCAGTGAAAGTCCGGTCCTTCAGGTCCTGGGGGCTGCGGGTGCAGGGTCTCTCCCAGGTGTCGGGACTTTAGGTTCAAAGAGTCGCGGTCAGGGGAAGCCTCGGGATTCCCTCTGCAGGCGGCGCTGTGGGGGCTCAGGGGGGACAGGTTTTTGTACTCACAGTCTTAGAGTAGTCCTGGGGTCCCTCCTGAGGTGTTGGATCGCCACCAGCCGAGTCGGGGTCGCCGGGTGCAGTGTTGCAAGTCTCACGCTTCTTGCGGGGAGCTTGCAGGGTTCTTTAAAGCTGCTGGAAACAAAGTTGCAGCTTTTCTTGGAGCAGGTCCGCTGTCCTCGGGAGTTTCTTGTCTTTTCGAAGCAGGGGCAGTCCTCAGAGGATGTCGAGGTCGCTGGTCCCTTTGGAAGGCGTCGCTGGAGCAGGATCTTTGGAAGGCAGGAGACA
The DNA here is from genome assembly GCF_031143425.1 of Pleurodeles waltl. Classification (NCBI taxonomy): domain Eukaryota; kingdom Metazoa; phylum Chordata; class Amphibia; order Caudata; family Salamandridae; genus Pleurodeles; species Pleurodeles waltl. Next base: position 984,660,135 of record NC_090442.1, read on the forward strand.
GGCCGGTGAGTTTCTGGAGCCAAGGCAGTTGTCGTCTTCTGGTCTTCCTCTGCAGGGGTTTTCAGCTAGGCAGTCCTTCTTCTTGTAGTTGCAGGAATCTAATTTTCTAGGGTTCAGGGTAGCCCTTAAATACTAAATTTAAGGGCGTGTTTAGGTCTGGGGGGTTAGTAGCCAATGGCTACTAGCCCTGAGGGTGGGTACACCCTCTTTGTGCCTCCTCCCAAGGGGAGGGGGTCACAATCCTAACCCTATTGGGGGAATCCTCCATCTGCAAGATGGAGGATTTCTAAAAGTTAGAGTCACTTCAGCTCAGGACACCTTAGGGGCTGTCCTGACTGGCCAGTGACTCCTCCTTGTTGCTTTCTTTGTTCCCTCCAGCCTTGCCGCCAAAAGTGGGGGCCGTGGCCGGAGGGGGCGGGCAACTCCACTAAGCTGGAGTGCCCTGCTGGGCTGTGACAAAGGGGTGAGCCTTTGAGGCTCACCGCCAGGTGTCACAGCTCCTGCCTGGGGGAGGTGTTAGCATCTCCACCCAGTGCAGGCTTTGTTACTGGCCTCAGAGTGACAAAGGCACTCTCCCCATGGGGCCAGCAACATGTCTCGGTTTGTGGCAGGCTGCTAAAACTAGTCAGCCTACACAGATAGTCGGTTAAGTTTCAGGGGGCACCTCTAAGGTGCCCTCTGTGGTGTATTTTTCAATAAAATGTACACTGGCATCAGTGTGCATTTATTGTGCTGAGAAGTTTGATACCAAACTTCCCAGTTTTCAGTGTAGCCATTATGGTGCTGTGGAGTTCGTGTTTGACAAACTCCCAGACCATATACTCTTATGGCTACCCTGCACTTACAATGTCTAAGGTTTTGTTTAGACACTGTAGGGGTACCATGCTCATGCACTGGTACCCTCATCTATGGTATAGTGCACCCTGCCTTAGGGCTGTAAGGCCTGCTAGAGGGGTGTCTTACCTATACTGCATAGGCAGTGAGAGGCTGGCATGGCACCCTGAGGGGAGTGCCATGTCGACTTACTCGTTTTGTCCTCACTAGCACACACAAGCTGGCAAGCAGTGTGTCTGTGCTGAGTGAGAGGTCTCCAGGGTGGCATAAGACATGCTGCAGCCCTTAGAGACCTTCCTTGGCATCAGGGCCCTTGGTACTAGAAGTACCAGTTACAAGGGACTTATCTGGATGCCAGGGTCTGCCAATTGTGGATACAAAAGTACAGGTTAGGGAAAGAACACTGGTGCTGGGGCCTGGTTAGCAGGCCTCAGCACACTTTCAATTGTAAACATAGCATCAGCAAAGGCAAAAAGTCAGGGGGCAACCATGCCAAGGAGGCATTTCCTTACACAACCCCCCCCCAAACGAAAGAGGATGAGACTAACCTTTCCCAAGAGAGTCTTCATTTTCTAAGTGGAAGAACCTGGAAAGGCCATCTGCATTGGCATGGGCAGTCCCAGGTCTGTGTTCCACTATAAAGTCCATTCCCTGTAGGGAGATGGACCACCTCAACAGTTTAGGATTTTCACCTTTCATTTGCATCAGCCATTTGAGAGGTCTGTGGTCAGTTTGAACTAGGAAGTGAGTCCCAAAGAGGTATGGTCTCAGCTTCTTCAGGGACCAAACCACAGCAAAGGCCTCCCTCTCAATGGCACTCCAACGCTGCTCCCTGGGGAGTAACCTCCTGCTAATGAAAGCAACAGGCTGGTCAAGGCCATCATCATTTGTTTGGGACAAAACTGCCCCTATCCCATGTTCAGAGGCATCAGTCTGCACAATGAACTGCTTAGAATAATCTGGAGCTTTTAGAACTGGTGCTGAGCACATTGCCTGTTTCAGGGTGTCAAAGGCCTGTTGGCATTCCACAGTCCAGTTCACTTTCTTGGGCATTTTCTTGGAGGTGAGTTCAGTGAGGGCTGTCACAATGGATCCATATCCCTTCAGAAACCTCCTGTAATACCCAGTCAAGCCAAGGAATGCCCTGACTTGAGTCTGGGTTTTTGGAGCTACCCAGTCCAGAATAGTCTGGATCTTGGGTTGGAGTGGCTGAACTTGGCCTCCACCTACAAGGTGGCCCAAGTAAACCACAGTTCCCTGCCCTATCTGGCATTTGGATGCCTTGATAGAGAGGCCTGCAGATTGCAGAGCCTTCAAAACCTTCCTCAGGTGGACCAGGTGATCCTGCCAGGTGGAGCTAAAGACAGCAATATCATCAAGATAAGCTGTGCTAAAGGACTCCAAGCCAGCAAGGACTTGATTCACCAACCTTTGGAAGGTGGCAGGGGCATTCTTTAAACCAAAGGGCATAACAGTAAACTGATAATGCCCATCAGGTGTGGAGAATGCTGTTTTCTCTTTTGCTCCAGGTGCCATTTTTATTTGCCAGTACCCTGCTGTCAAGTCAAAGGTACTTAGGAATTTGGCAGCACCTAATTTGTCTATGAGCTCATCAGCTCTTGGAATTGGATGAGCATCTGTCTTGGTGACAGAATTGAGCCCTCTGTAGTCCACACAAAACCTCATCTCTTTCTTTCCATCTTTGGTGTGAGGTTTGGGGACTAAGACCACTGGGCTAGCCCAGGGGCTGTCAGAGCGCTCAATTACTCCCAATTCCAGCATCTTGTGGACTTCCACCTTGATGCTTTCCTTAACATGGTCAGACTGTCTAAAGATTTTGTTTTTGACAGGCATGCTGTCTCCTGTGTCCACATCATGGGTACACAGGTGTGTCTGACCAGGGGTTAAGGAGAAGAGTTCAGGAAACTGTTGTAGGACTCTCCTACAATCAGCTTGCTGTTGGCCAGAGAGGGTGTCTGAGTAGATCACTCCATCTACTGTGCCATCTTTTGGGTCTGATGACAGAAGATCAGGGAGAGGTTCACTCTCTGCTTCCTGATCCTCATCTGTTACCATCAACAGATTCACATCAGCCCTGTCATGGAAGAGCTTAAGGCGGTTCACATGGATCACCCTCTTGGGGCTCCTGCTTGTGCCCAGGTCCACCAAGTAGGTGACCTGACTCTTCCTCTCTAGTACTGGGTAAGGGCCACTCCATTTGTCCTGGAGTGCCCTGGGAGCCACAGGCTCCAGAACCCAGACTTTCTGCCCTGGTTGGAACTCAACCAGTGCAGCCTTTTGGTCATACCAAAACTTCTGGAGCTGTTGGCTGGCCTCAAGGTTTTTGGTTGCCTTTTCCATGTACTCTGCCATTCTAGAGCGAAGGCCAAGTACATAGTCCACTATGTCCTGTTTAGGCTCATGGAGAGGTCTCTCCCAGCCTTCTTTAACAAGGGCAAGTGGTCCCCTTACAGGATGACCAAACAGAAGTTCAAAGGGTGAGAATCCTACTCCCTTCTGTGGCACCTCTCTGTAAGCGAAAAGCAGGCATGGCAAGAGGACATCCCATCTCCTTTTGAGTTTTTCTGGGAGCCCCATGATCATGCCTTTTAATGTCTTGTTGAATCTCTCAACCAAGCCATTAGTTTGTGGATGGTATGGTGTAGTGAATTTATAAGTCACTCCACACTCATTCCACATGTGCTTTAGGTATGCTGACATGAAGTTGGTACCTCTGTCAGACACCACCTCCTTAGGGAAACCCACTCTGGTAAAGATACCAATGAGGGCCTTGGCTACTGCAGGGGCAGTAGTCGACCTAAGGGGAATAGCTTCAGGATACCTGGTAGCATGATCCACTACTACCAGGATATACATATTTCCTGAGGCTGTGGGAGGTTCTAGTGGACCAACTATGTCCACACCCACTCTTTCAAAGGGCACCCCCACCACTGGAAGTGGAATGAGGGGGGCCTTTGGATGCCCACCTGTCTTACCACTGGCTTGACAGGTGGGGCAGGAGAGGCAAAACTCCTTAACCATGTTGGACATATTGGGCCAGTAGAAGTGGTTGACTAACCTCTCCCATGTCTTGGTTTGTCCCAAATGTCCAGCAAGGGGAATGTCATGGGCCAATGTTAGGATGAACTCTCTGAACAGCTGAGGCACTACCACTCTCCTAGTGGCACCAGGTTTGGGGTCTCTGGCCTCAGTGTACAGGAGTCCATCTTCCCAATAGACCCTATGGGTTCCATTTTTCTTGCCTTTGGACTCTTCAGCAGCTTGCTGCCTAAGGCCTTCAAGAGAGGGACAGGTTTCTTGTCCCTTACACAGCTCCTCCCTTGAGGGTCCCCCTGGGCCTAAGAGCTCAACCTGATAAGGTTCAAGCTCCAAAGGCTCAGTTCCCTCAGAGGGCAGAACTTCTTCCTGAGAAGAGAGGTTCCCTTTCTTTTGCTGTGTTGCAGTTGGTTTCCCAACTGACTTTCCTTTCCTCTTGGTAGGCTGGGCCATTCTTCCAGACTCCAGCTCTACTTGTTCACCCTGTGCCTTGCATTGTGCTCTGGTTTTCACACACACCAGTTCAGGGATACCCAGCATTGCTGCATGGGTTTTTAGTTCTACCTCAGCCCATGCTGAGGACTCCAGGTCATTTCCAAGCAGACAGTCCACTGGGATATTTGAGGAGACCACCACCTGTTTCAGGCCATTGACCCCTCCCCATTCTAAAGTAACCATTGCCATGGGATGTACTTTTCTCTGATTGTCAGCGTTGGTGACTGTGTAAGTTTTTCCAGTCAGGTATTGGCCAGGGGAAACCAGTTTCTCTGTCACCATGGTGACACTGGCACCTGTATCCCTCAGGCCCTCTATTCTAGTCCCATTAATTAAGAGTTGCTGTCTGTATTTTTGCATGTTAGGCGGCCAGACAGCTAGTGTGGCTAAATCCACCCCACCCTCAGAAACTAGAGTAGCTTCAGTGTGGACCCTGATTTGCTCTGGGCACACTGTTGATCCCACTTGGAGACTAGCCATACCAGTGTTACCTGGATGGGAGTTTGGAGTGGAACCTTTCTTGGGACAGGCCTTGTCTCCAGTTTGGTGTCCATGCTGTTTACAGCTATGACACCAGGCCTTTTTGGGATCAAAGTTTTTACCCTTGTACCCATTGTTTTGTGAAGAGGCTCTGGGCCCACCCTCCTGTGCAGGTTTTTGGGGGCCTGTAGAAGACTCTTGACTATTTTTAGTTTTGGCTGTCTCATCACCCTTCCCCTGGGGAGTCTTTGTGACCCCTTTCTTTTGGTCACCCCCTGTTGAAGTCTTGGACACCCTTGTCTTGACCCAATGGTCCGCCTTCTTTCCCAATTCTTGGGGAGAAATTGGTCCTAGGTCTACCAGATGCTGATGCAGTTTATCATTGAAACAATTACTTAACAGGTGTTCTTTCACAAATAAATTGTACAGCCCATCATAATTACTTACACCACTGCCTTGAATCCAACCATCTAGTGTTTTCACTGAGTAGTCTACAAAGTCAACCCAGGTCTGGCTCGAGGATTTTTGAGCCCCCCTGAATCTAATCCTATACTCCTCAGTGGAGAATCCAAAGCCCTCAATCAGGGTACCCTTCATGAGGTCATAAGATTCTGCATCTTGTCCAGAGAGTGTGAGGAGCCTATCCCTACACTTTCCTGTGAACATTTCCCAAAGGAGAGCACCCCAGTGAGATCTGTTCACTTTTCTGGTTACACAAGCCCTCTCAAAAGCTGTGAACCATTTGGTGATGTCATCACCATCTTCATATTTAGTTACAATCCCTTTAGGGATTTTCAACATGTCAGGAGAATCTCTGACCCTATTTATGTTGCTGCCACCATTGATGGGTCCTAGGCCCATCTCTTGTCTTTCCCTCTCTATGGCTAGGATCTGTCTTTCCAAAGCCAATCTTTTGGCCATCCTGGCTAACTGGATGTCCTCTTCACTGGGGCTATCCTCAGTGATTTCAGAGGTGTTGGTCTCTCCTGTGAGGGAACCAGCATCTCTGACTATTATTTTAGGAGTCAGGGTTTGAGGGACCCTGTTCTCCCTAGATAGGACTGGTAGGGGGGAATTGTCCTCCAAGTCACTATCCTCTTCCTCTGAGTTGCCACCCTCAGAGGGGTTGGCCTTTTCAAACTCTGCCAAAAGCTCCTGGAGCTGTATTTTGGTAGGTTTGGGGCCCATTGTTATTTTCTTTATTTTACAGAGTGACCTTAGCTCCCTCATCTTAAGATGGAGGTAAGGTGTGGTGTCGAGTTCCACCACAGTCACATCTGTGCTAGACATTTTGCTTCTAAAAGTTGGAATACTTTTTAAGAATCTACAACTGGTTCTAGAATCTAATTCAAACTTTTACAAACTTTTAAACTCTAAAAGAAATGCTAAACAGGATCTAACACAAGGCCCTAGCAGGTCTTTTAAGAATTTAGAAACTTTTCAAATTGCAAAAATCAATTTCTAATGACAATTTTGGAATTTGTCGTGTGATCAGGTATTGGCTGAGTAGTCCAGCAAATGCAAAGTCTTGTACCCCACCGCTGATCCACCAATGTAGGAAGTTGGCTCTGTATGCGCTATTTCAAAGTAAGGAATAGCATGCACAGAGTCCAAGGGTTCCCCTTAGAGGTAAAATAGTGGTAAAGATAGATAATACTAATGCTCTATTTTGTGGTAGTGTGGTCGAGCAGTAGGCTTATCCAAGGAGTAGTGTTAAGCATTTGTTGTACATACACATAGACAATAAATGAGGTACACACACTCAGAGACAAATCCAGCCAATAGGTTTTTATATAGAAAAATATATTTTCTTAGTTTATTTTAAGAACCACAGGTTCAAATTCTACATGTAATAGCTCATTTGAAAGGTATTGCAGGTAAGTACTTTAGGAACTTTAAATCATAAAAATTGCATGTATACTTTTCAAGTTATTCACAAATAGCTGTTTTAAAAGTGGACACTTAGTGCAATTTTCACAGTTCCTAGGGGAGGTAAGTATTTGTTAGTTTTACCAGGTAAGTAAGACACTTACAGGGTTCAGTTCTTGGTCCAAGGTAGCCCACCGTTGGGGGTTCAGAGCAACCCCAAAGTCACCACACCAGCAGCTCAGGGCCGGTCAGGTGCAGAGTTCAAAGTGGTGCCCAAAACACATAGGCTAGAATGGAGAGAAGGGGGTGCCCCGGTTCCGGTCTGCTTGCAGGTAAGTACCCGCGTCTTCGGAGGGCAGACCAGGGGGGTTTTGTAGGGCACCGGGGGGGGACACAAGCCCACACAGAAATTTCACCCTCAGCAGCGCGGGGGCGGCCGGGTGCAGTGTAGAAACAAGCGTCGGGTTTGTAATGGAAGTCAATGGGAGATCTAGGGATCTCTTTAGCGCTGCAGGCAGGCAAGGGGGGGGGTTCCTCGGGGAAACCTCCACTTGGTCAAGGGAGAGGGACTCCTGGGGGTCACTCCTCCAGTGAAAGTCCGGTCCTTCAGGTCCTGGGGGCTGCGGGTGCAGGGTCTCTCCCAGGTGTCGGGACTTTAGGTTCAAAGAGTCGCGGTCAGGGGAAGCCTCGGGATTCCCTCTGCAGGCGGCGCTGTGGGGGCTCAGGGGGGACAGGTTTTTGTACTCACAGTCTTAGAGTAGTCCTGGGGTCCCTCCTGAGGTGTTGGATCGCCACCAGCCGAGTCGGGGTCGCCAGGTGCAGTGTTGCAAGTCTCACGCTTCTTGCGGGGAGCTTGCAGGGTTCTTTAAAGCTGCTGGAAACAAAGTTGCAGCTTTTCTTGGAGCAGGTCCGCTGTCCTCGGGAGTTTCTTGTCTTTTCGAAGCAGGGGCAGTCCTCAGAGGATGTCGAGGTCGCTGGTCCCTTTGGAAGGCGTCGCTGGAGCAGGATCTTTGGAAGGCAGGAGACAGGCCGGTGAGTTTCTGGAGCCAAGGCAGTTGTCGTCTTCTGGTCTTCCTCTGCAGGGGTTTTCAGCTAGGCAGTCCTTCTTCTTGTAGTTGCAGGAATCTAATTTTCTAGGGTTCAGGGTAGCCCTTAAATACTAAATTTAAGGGCGTGTTTAGGTCTGGGGGGTTAGTAGCCAATGGCTACTAGCCCTGAGGGTGGGTACACCCTCTTTGTGCCTCCTCCCAAGGGGAGGGGTCACAATCCTAACCCTATTGGGGGAATCCTCCATCTGCAAGATGGAGGATTTCTAAAAGTTAGAGTCACTTCAGCTCAGGACACCTTAGGGGCTGTCCTGACTGGCCAGTGACTCCTCCTTGTTGCTTTCTTTGTTCCCTCCAGCCTTGCCGCCAAAAGTGGGGGCCGTGGCCGGAGGGGGCGGGCAACTCCACTAAGCTGGAGTGCCCTGCTGGGCTGTGACAAAGGGGTGAGCCTTTGAGGCTCACCGCCAGGTGTCACAGCTCCTGCCTGGGGGAGGTGTTAGCATCTCCACCCAGTGCAGGCTTTGTTACTGGCCTCAGAGTGACAAAGGCACTCTCCCCATGGGGCCAGCAACATGTCTCTGGTGTGGCAGGCTGCTGGAACTAGTCAGCCTACACAGATAGTCGGTTAAGTTTCAGGGGGCACCTCTAAGGTGCCCTCTGTGGTGTATTTTTCAATAAAATGTACACTGGCATCAGTGTGCATTTATTGTGCTGAGAAGTTTGATACCAAACTTCCCAGTTTTCAGTGTAGCCATTATGGTGCTGTGGAGTTCGTGTTTGACAAACTCCCAGACCATATACTCTTATGGCTACCCTGCACTTACAATGTCTAAGGTTTTGTTTAGACACTGTAGGGGTACCATGCTCATGCACTGGTACCCTCACCTATGGTATAGTGCACCCTGCCTTAGGGCTGTAAGGCCTGCTAGAGGGGTGTCTTACCTATACTGCATAGGCAGTGAGAGGCTGGCATGGCACCCTGAGGGGAGTGCCATGTCGACTTACTCGTTTTGTCCTCACTAGCACACACAAGCTGGCAAGCAGTGTGTCTGTGCTGAGTGAGAGGTCTCCAGGGTGGCATAAGACATGCTGCAGCCCTTAGAGACCTTCCTTGGCATCAGGGCCCTTGGTACTAGAAGTACCAGTTACAAGGGACTTATCTGGATGCCAGGGTCTGCCAATTGTGGATACAAAAGTACAGGTTAGGGAAAGAACACTGGTGCTGGGGCCTGGTTAGCAGGCCTCAGCACACTTTCAATTGTAAACATAGCATCAGCAAAGGCAAAAAGTCAGGGGGCAACCATGCCAAGGAGGCATTTCCTTACATCCCCTAAACGCATTGAACCCATTGACTACCCCGCCTTTTCTCAAGGTGATCCCAGATATCATGTACCTTTCCGAAGCACTGCTGATATGCAGTAGGTCTGCTAGTAGCAGTTGATCTTTCCACGTCTACAGAAACAGAGCTTATGATTGGCAGCCTAAAGACTAGTCTAAATCCTGTCACCCACTTTACCTTGGACCTGCAATTAGACATTTCCCATAACAAGCACCTTCTTGAGAAGGAGACAAACTAAAGCTATGTCTGAGACTGCCTGATCGTGTTTCCTAACTACGAGATTGGGCTTTCAATCTATGAAATATGCAAAGCCACGAAGACAAGGGAGGAGGTAGCAGACAACTACTCCGGAGTTAATATTTGCCCAATTAGTTGCCTCTTATTTTAATGACTCGATTAGTCCTTTCTGGTAAGGGATGTGTTCGTACCGCAGTCTGAACTGAACGCTGCTCCATTAGTCCGTACATTTCTGTTGCTGTACATTAACACACAGATAAAATATGTGCCAGTGTAAAAGATTTATACACAATTTATGACGTTTGAATGGGCATTTGGTCTAGATCGAAGAGTATTTCCGGAGGCTTGGGACTAAAAAATACTTGAAATTATCGTGATCACTTTTCTTGTTCTTTTATTAATTTACATCTTTGTGTGAAGGCAAGAGTACAGCCACATCATACTATGACTATTCAGGATGACAATGAATATAATGATTAGAAACTCAAAGGTACATTGTAGTGTCATGAAACTAATGTAAAATGGGAAAGAGATAAATATTAAAGTGCCTTGAAGTTATCATAAAGTAACGTAAGGGAGAGTTTGTGAAAGTGTAGGACTGTACTTAATTATATTAGGTCTTAGTATAACCATAACTCGCTTAAGCTGTGTTTTCTTACTCATGCTAATGTTGCTTATAGCAAGTGCCCCTCTTTCTCGAGGAGCCCTGTTTTGCATCTTAGCTTTTGAGGCGTGAAAAGCTGAAACAGTGTACACATTTGGTACTATTTGAAGGTCACTCTCACTTTCCCATGGTGTCCTGCTCGGCACTTGCTAATGCTAATTGTAAGAAATAGGGAAGTGACCAAATCTTAAAGATTGTGTATCTAAGGGTATAAATTCATATTTTGACTTCTAGCTATGAACTTGCGCCACTAACTGTTGCTAGGAGAAACACAGGCCAGGTGAACGAATGGCTCACACATAATTACTTTTCGTTTTTTCCATTAAACCCTTCTAAACTCTGACGGGCTTGTATGCAGATTTTATTAAAAAAGCAGACCAACCAAATAGAATGTCTAGCTTTGGGAAGATGTGAATTAGGAAACTGGATTGGTTATCTAGAGGAGAGGCTACCTTCTTGATGTGAGCCTTTGCCGAACTCCAACAAAGTAAAACAACAGCACATAGAAGTAATCAGATATATGTGAGGTTTACCGAGCTTGCACAAAAAGAATTGAAGCATCATGACGTTCCTCAGAGAACATTGCAGGTAATAAATGAACAGCATCAGGGATCAGTTGGTGTTTAAAAACAAATAATTGGGTGCTTATTATAGTGAAGGTATTTTTTGATCTCAAAATAGATACGTCAGTGGGTTGGTTGGCTGCCGTTTTCTTAAAAAAAAAAAAAAAGGTCAGAATAGGGCAGAAGTGTGTGTGTTTATGTCACTGACATAAAGCAGAACCTCTAATTTAAAAGTGAATTATGTTTTTGGGAGAATTATGTGCTAGAAAAACAAACGATAAAAAGGAACTATCCAGATCCAGACCTTCAGCACTATTCTGTAGTGTCTTCTCCAGTACTCCAGCATTCCCCAAACATTTAGGTAAGGCTTCCTGAACTGCAAGCTAGGCTTTTGTTAGAAAAATACTTATACCCACTTTCTGTTTGGCTTTAGTCAAAAGTCCCGTCAAACGCACATTCTGCTGTTTTTTTTACAACTTCCACACAGGTAAGAAACTGCATTCCACACTGGCTCTGTCTGGATAGACCTTGACTTCATCTTTGTGGGTCAGCAAAAGGCCAGCTTTCCTGCTTGTCTTAGAAGCTCCCAAGTCCAGAGGTCAAAGATGACCTAAGCGTTACCATTTGTTAGTCCACAACCAGGTGGGCAGGAAAAAAATTCTTTTCGGTCCAAAATAGCTCTCTTTGACTTGATAGTAGTTGAAACATTTTTTATCAAGTGAAGTTAACTAGAAATGACAGTTTTTTCTGTATCAATCATATTAGAATTTGTACATTCCCGTCCTCTTTCTTCCAGAAACTTGATCAATTTCTTGCCTTTTTCTTGCTCATGTAGGTAAAACGAATCCATGTTTAGATGTACATACTATTTTCACTATCAAAACTGCTACAGCCTTGACTCGAGAGAAGATAGCAGAAAGGAAGTTATATACAATAAGATTTAATCAACCTCTTCACCGTTTGGTTAATTAATTGTAAATATTAGCCTAAAGGGCAGAAAGTTTTTTTAATGTAGTACATTCATCCGTTGGTACGTATAACTTAATGCTATTTTCTTGTAAGTCATCGACTTTATTGCAAAGGTAAGCCTGCAATTTCAGTTTGACAAAATGTCTTCTCCTTTAATGACCCTCAAAGATTGCCTCCTCCAGTCCCGCTAGAATCAAAGGAGACTTTCACTCTTTCTAGGCACACATGCTGCTCACACCTTGAGAGATTGGTTCCGTCAAGCTTATGGTATACTGCTTATGGTATCCTGCTTCTCAGAGCAGCAAAGTGGCAAGTGCTTCAATTGGCAGATGGTTGTCAAAACAGAAAGGTAGTGACAGGCAGGAGTGCTTTTGTATGGGGAGAGCTTTGAATAATGTCAGATCTTCCTTTGATAGCAATCGGTCAAAGAGAAAGGCACAGGTCGGCCAGCAGTCATTTAATTTAAAAACATTTATGAGTGGAACAGGAGAGCCCCTCCTGGGAAGGAATGAGGTGCAAAACAGTCAACTATTAAGTTATGGAGGGCTCAGCTTCAGGAAAGGGAATGGCCATTAGGACCAGCTGTTTTCTGCGCAGGTAGATAATGTCTCATAACTTATGGAAGTCACTTTGCAACGTTTATAAAAACAAAGTCCAAGATGGCGAATGCACTTTTTCCCTTTATAGGTTATATGCTGAGAATTTCTTCTACAAATCTCTCAAGAGAAGTTACAGAAAAAAAGGTTTTCAGGTTCCTGGTCCGGCACTCGGAGCTTGACTTCGGGTCGTGGTCGCACTCCAGATACCACAAACAGACTAGGTTCAGGTCCAATACCGACATCATGCAGTGACAGGCGTCGCATGGTTTTAAGCCGGTCTTACGAGACATACCTTGACGCACCAAAAAAGAAAAAAAAAGAAAAAAACGAGAAAAAGTTTGAATTTGGTAAATAAAATTACCAGGGTAGCTCTTCTCATGATCTGTGCGTGGTGCTGGAAGAAAAGAACTGGTGTCAGCGCGCCACGGTGGTGCCTAGGTATGACTCCTATGTCATCACGTCAACCACAACACCAATGACCGATGCAGAGTCAACCAATGCCACCTAATGGCGTACAAGGGTACTGCTCGAAGAAAAAAATCTCCGGATCCAGTCTGACACCCTGGGGAAATTCTAAGGTAAGGAATCAGCAACTAGAAGTCTCTATCAGATATATTATTTAATTTTCAATGTAGTTAGTGTGAGGTTTTATTTTTGTCGTTTTTTGTGTGTTGTTTTACCTATCGTGTATTGTTTTACATTATGTTTAATAGAAATGTCTTCTTTTATAAAATGTATTCTTGGTGTGTTTGGTTGGGTTTTAGGGTGACTGAACATTGTATAAATGTGCATCTTTTTATTATCACAAATATTAGATTATTTAAAATTTGATTTTTTAAAAGTTTGAGCATGAAGTTTAATTTCAGTTCAGTTCACAAAAATCTATATTTCGGCTCCAAAGCCATAAAAGCACATTAATGATCTTACAAAAAGTAGCTAAGAGCATACAGAAATAATAAAAAACATATAGAACATGATTACCCAAAACAATTTAGTTGCACTCAAAATAGGTCAACGCAACCTTGCATGCTACTGTTTGACTTAGTTCTGTAAAAAATAAATAGATAAAAACAAGATAAGACTGTAAAGTGGCGAATGCCGTTCAGATTTAAAACAACCATATTCAGACTGGCGATATTGGTACAGAGTGGATATAATGAACATCATAAAACATCACCAGCTTGCTTCTCAAGGGAGGCAGACGTGTACTCTCCACATTGCCAAAAAATAATGAAAAATAAACAAATTAACAGTGTATAGTGCCTGTTCTTAGTATCCTTAGGGCCTCTATGTGCTCTCAAACACCCATATTCCAGCACAGTGGAAATATCCAACAGCACCTACTGCTCATAAAGGCCAGGCAGAAGGACATGACATGGTCGTGGTTTCTGGGGGGGAGGGCACCACAGGCTGGGTACCACCAGTCCTAAGCCCTTGAGATTCTTGCCCAATTGGCAGTGAATGAGTGGAAAGGCGGGCACCATACCGAAATAAGAGGCACAGGCGCCTGGCTAATGGTGGCTCTATCTCATTCAGGAAATCCTTACTGTTATAGAAGTCTTTGACTGAAAGGAAAGCATCAGCCAAGCACCTGATCTTGCTTGTAGATATAATAAGGAGTCTTTATGTTGCTACTAGTCTGTTTTAATGTTGGACTTGGAGATCGCCCCGGCCTCGCCAGGGGAGCTCCATAAGTTTGCCTTCCAGATCTCTGCCAGTGTGACTTTCACATATTTTAACCAAGGTATATTACAAGAGCCTGCACAGCTGAATATTTCCTCTAAACCTAGCCAATAAAAGTGGAGCTATTGGGTGGCCCCTCCTCCAATAAAGAATTGGACGCAGTTCAGTCTTTTCTGGCTCTAAGCCCAAACTCCAGCCTGAGTGGAAGTAGGAAAGTACCAGCTGGGATGCCTACTAACTGGCACATTCATCGATTTACTACTATGGCCAACATGGGCATATCCGTATGTCCCCACAACTCTGCACCCTGGGAGGCTATCTCTAGAGCCTGATGTTTGTAGATCTGTAATGCCGGGTGCACAGGACGGAACTACGCAACATCCTGGTTGTTCCTTCAACAGCTTGCTCCAGCTTTAGTCTATGCTGTGTGATGTGTGCATACCACTGAAGGTATTTTGTGATGCCCAAGTACGTAAAAGTGTGCAATCGCTCAAGTGGGGTCCCTGCTAGTGTTGAAGTAGCTCTGGTTGAGTGTCCTAGGTTCAAAACCATGTACTTGGTTTTGCCCACATTTATTTCTTGATCCTTCTGCTTACCGAAACACTCAAAGTCATTCCGAAGTTTTCGGGACCATTGGAGATTTAGAAAGAAGAAGGGTGTCATTGGCAAACATGAGGGCAGAAACCAGGGTTCATCATTGCCGCATTGGTCTAGGAAGTTTATGAGACAGTTAATATAGAGTGTAAATAGTGGGGGAGCAAGTATGGCTCTGTCATCTCACCTGCCTGGCCACATCTCACCTGCACATAGTTGTTGTTCTGCAGACTCACGATGATGTCTAATAAATAACTAGGTACCCCCAGCTCTTGAAGTACCCGCCAAAGGGACTAAATTGCAGGTGGAGCGCAGTTCCACAAAGAAAACAGAGAATCAACCGCCACCCAGAGTGAACTTTCCAATACAACAGCAAGAGACGGAAAACTTGGTTGATTGTACTTGTGGGTTTCTTGAAGCCCGCCTGCAATGGTGTCAGAATTTAATTGGCTAACAGTCTTTCCTGTAATCTACCCACTATGACCCTACTGAACAATGTTTAAGAGCTATCTGTAAGACTTATGGGTCTATAATTTGTTGGCAAATCATTTGAGTCCTTTTTAAATATGAGGATGATTTCATCCTCAGCCCACATTGGTGGCAGAGATGCTCCTTTCATGATGGCTGTAAATATCACTGAGAAATAGGCACTCCAAATGTCTGGCTCACTCAGGAATAGGGCCTGAGGGATTTTATCTAACCTCACCACTTTATTGGGCACAGTTCCCTTAATGGCTATTGTAGGAATATTGCAGAACAAAGGATTTCCTTTGGGAGAAGGAGGCAATACCCTATCCCTTTAGATATAGTTGTTACGTGGCTTGGGAGGGGTAGCCTGTCCAAGCCACTGGTATGCTTTGAAGAGCACATTTGATGCCCTCCTTGCATTAACCAGTTTGCACCGGTCCATGGACCCCCGGTCCCTGCTCTGGCGTGAAACTGGACAATGGAAAGGTCACAACCACTCCCCTGTCCATCACCAACCCAGGGGTGGTGCCCAGAGCTCCTCCAGATGGCCACCTATTTCTGCCATCTTGAATCCAAGGTGGGCAGAGGCCTCTGGGAGCATCTGAGTGACCAGGACAGACAGGTGACATCACAGTCCCCTCCTGATAGTTGGTCACCCTGCTAGGTGACCAATCCCCCTTTCAGGGCTACTTAGGATCTCTCTCTTGGGTGGGTCATCAGATTTGACGTGCAAGATTCCTGCATCGTTTACTTCACCTTCTGACCACTGGATCTTCCAGGAACCAACAATCCGCATCCACAGCGACGACTCTGCTTGCAACATGTCCCCGGCTGTGCATCATCTGAAGGCGATAAGTTTTCAGTTTGCGCAAGAAGGAATCTCCCTTGGAGTGAAGGAGTCACTCCCCTGCATCTGCAGGCACCAATTGCAATGACGACTGGCTGCGTGGCTCTCCTCTCCTCCAGAGCTGAGTGGATCCTGCATCTTGGGTGGTGGTCTGGAGTGGTTCCCTCGGTCCTCTCTACCAGCTATCCAACTTGGGAGATGGTAAGCCCTTGCCTCTCCACACAGGACAGTCCCATAGTGCACCACATCTCTTGCAGCTACCAAGGCTTGTTGGTAACTCCTCCAAGAGACATACAGGCTCCGTGTATCCCCAGTCCCCAGCACTCTTCCCTGTGAAGCACAGCCCTCTGCGTGCTGCTCCTGCGACGTGGGACTTCTTCCAAGGTGTTCTGTGTGGGCCTCACCATGACTCTGCCATGGGTTACCTGTGGGGGCTGTCTCCTTTTCCCATGACTCTCCTCACTGCTGAGGGCCACTCAGGATTCCGGTCCATGGACTGAGTTCCCCTGGACCTTGCTGGTCCCTGCCAGCTCTGCATTTCTTCTTCCACAACATTTGACTTTGTCAAAGCTTGTTGATGGTTTTTCCACACCACTGATCAACTGCAATCCTTCTTCCGGCGTGGGACATCAACTGCATCACTCCAGGAACTCTTCAGCTGCTCCAGTTCTGCACTGTCGACAGTCTTTGTTCACCGTCTACCTGGCCCTGCATCCACAGACGGTTGGGGAGTGGCTCCTGCCATGACCGGACACTCCAACGTGAACTGGACTTGGGCCCCTTCATTTACGGGTCTTCCTCTTCCAGGATCCACCTTTGGTTTCTTGCAATCTTGTCTGGGTCTTGCATTATCCTCTTCTGAAGTCCTTTTAGTGGGTTTGGGGAAAACCAGATACTTACCTCTCTTCTCCTTGTCGCTGGGGGGCACTGTGGTACTTACCTGGTGGTTTCCTACTTCCTCCAGCTCTCCTTTACCTATTCCACTTCCTTAGGTGGTGGCCCGGCTTTATTATTCCACGTACTTAGTATATGGTTTTGTCCCCCAGGCCTTTATTATTGTCTATTGCTTTCACTGTTTCTATTGCCTTTTTATATAATAGTGTGTTTACTTACCTCCAGTTGGGGTATTGCGTGTGCATTATTTTGGTATTTGTGTTACCATAATAAAGTAATTTTATTTATTGTAACATTGTGTGGTTCTTTCATGTGTGTAAGTGCTGTGTGACTACAGTGGTATTGCATAAGCTTTGCATGTCTTCTAGATAAGTCTTGGCTGCTCACCCAGAGCTACCTCTAGAGAGCCCTGGCTTCCTAGACACTGCCTACATCTCACTAATTGGGTATTCCTGGACCTGGTATAAGGTGACAGCACCATAGGTGCTCACCACACACCAGGCAGCTATGCTTATTTCCTGTGCTGGGATTTCCATTCCATCGCTGTCATGCCTTTGTATAGAGGTCCTTGACAGGGCCACCGTGTTACTAACCTCCTCCCCTCTAGCTCTGTCTGGCTGACATATGACCCCTGGGCTCATTAGGTACCTACCAGGGCCTGACAGTTCTCCTTTATGCGTATATAAGCTAGAGAAGTGGGCAACCCAATTCACTAGCAAGAATGTTGGTTTTGATGGAACAGAACCCATTCCTATGAACCAGAAGACACCAGGTTCCAGAAAGAACGATGGTCTTTCTGTCTGGAAACAGCTAACAGGCTCTCCCACACTCCCCGCTCCCACTCTTTTTGCAGCCGATAGCGTCTTTTTATAAGAGCACCTGGAGACCTAGATCAGAGCTCTGTCTTGCATCTAGCAGCATGGCCTTAGCAGCTTTATAATGTCTGTGGGCACTCTCTCTCAGCTGTTCACCTAATCTCAATAAAGAGGAGCTTCTGCAGGCTTTTGAAAAGCCCATTATGTAACTAAGAAATCACCCCCAAGGGTACTCTGGCATCCCTAGCCTGAGCCAGTTGATAACAATCCCTCCATGTCCATCGGCGACCAGGCTGTAAATCTCTCTAAAGGACTCGTGAGAATATTCCATACTACTCTATTTGACCCTGTATCTGTTACTGGTGATTCTCAGTCTTCTATCTAAAGGCTCTCCTTGGTTGCCTGGTTGGGCATGGGTGATTGTGCTCGGCTTGAGAACCAAGGCGTGTGGCGGCATTCTTGGTGGGGTATTATTGTCATATCACACAGATGTGGCCATAGCTTAGTTTCCTGCAATATATAACCAATTAGGCTGGTATGAGTTGTGCGATTAAATGTATGATTTCCTGACTTGTCAGAGTTGGTTCTGCCATTGAAGGCACATAACCCCTGATTTAGTGTAAGTGTGTTGATTTGGACTGCAGTGGGCGACCATTTCTTAATGGGAGGGATCTTTAGGTCTGGATTTGACCATATAGCACCCTCATGTACCAGAAGGGCTTGAGTACCTATGCTCAAAGGTTTGAATTGACAATTAAAATCACCCCCCATGATTTTCCTTGCATTGGGAGCAAGCATGGTTAAATGCACATTTAGTTGGTCTTATAGAATGGGTTCCTTTTTTTATGCCAAGTGGGTCTGCAGTACACATTATAGATATAATATGTTATGCCCTGGGGACAGATAGACGAATTCACAATAAGTCAGGGGAGTCCGCATTGACCTCTTTTAGCATACCCTGCATGGTGGGTTCTCACCCTGATTGTGACTCCCCTCTGATGGCCTGCCCTTCCCGGCTGTTACAACTTCCTAAAAAAAGTTGACAATCAGTGCAGTGGAGAGGTTACAAGGACCCGGTCTCTTGGAAAAGGCAGCTATTGTGTTGTTCTACAAAAGTGCACCGCTCAGGGCAGACACATTTTGAGGCCAGACCTCATACAGTCCAGGAGATAAGTTTAGTTGGGGTATCCAAAGTGACAGAAGCATTCTGGCCCTCTGCAGGAATCATTGGAATTAAAGCAGCCGGATGGGTCAGCCCATCTAAATCGGATGTATAGAGTGAAAACAAAGTGTCTTTGGTAGCCCTCTTAAGTGCTAAACCCTCTTGACTAATGCTAGGGCCAGATGAAGAAATTTGCTGACACTCTTGCTGTTGGCCCACAGCTGTTGAAGGGCTTCAGGGCAGATAAGTCTACTGTTGTGTCAGCAGTCTGAATTTGAACCCCCGTCCTATGCCACCCCTGGCCAAGCAGGGTGCCACGGCAAATCATGGAGCAGAGACCAAAGTCACACTTGTGCTGTGATCGCTGGGGGTGATATTTATAATAGGCCCTCTCTCTGAACTAAATGCAGTATCACCCCGTATTTCAGCCCCCACGGTATTGAAATATTGGAATGGTCACTGAATGTTATCAAAGAGTCAGTCCACTCCTGCTAGTGAGTAAAATAGATTATAAGTTGATATGGAGTAGATTTGACCAAATCTCATCTGATCACAGAGAGTAGGAACTAATAGGAGTAGTGTGTGTTGCCTCTGTGATTGCTGGTAAATAGGGGAATACTGTTGAGTATGGAGTTGAGAGAAATATCCTAGGAGTAAAGACTCGATGTGAGCCTCAACTAAGGGATTGCATACACTGGCAAATAACACATTTTGGGCCAAGGATAGAAATCTAAAAATTAATGACAGAATCGCCAACTTGCTCTACCTTCTCAGGCCCAATCCTAAGTAGTATATTATTGGCCTGTGATAAGGGGAAGCCTCTGAACCATGCGAGCCAACCCAGGGTTTTATTAGACAGCTCTTCATGTGACTCGCTCTGCCCTGCCCACAACTGGAGGACTCTGGTTAAAACTGTTACATATGGGCAGGATGCCGGTGGAAGATTTACCACTGGTAGATTGGAGTTCCCCATGAGATCATTCAATCCAGGATTACCAGTGGAAGAGGAGCCCTCTGCAATGTACCCTTCCTTACTACAAAAGGTATTTCCTAAGCCGAGAGAGGGCCAGGGTAACTTGCAGTCAACAGCAGGCCGCCTCTGGGGAGGTGAGGGTCATTGGATAGTCTTGTCTCGGGGGGGGGGAGGGGACAATAGACTTAAGAGCCCATGAGTGCTCGTGGTAGGGCACTCCTCGTTGGTAGCTCCCTGCACTGCTCTGGAGTCCCTTAGGACATGGGGGCTGGCAGTCTGGCAGGCCTGCGCATGCTTAATGGCAGTCAGATCTTTCTTAATAGCTAACAGGCAGGAACACATTGAGGAAAGTTGTTCCAGGAGCAGCACTCTAACTTCACGCATGTACTCTTACATTGATTGTTCAACCCATACGGGTTTAGCTAAAAGTATTCCACCAACAGATCTAATGGAGTGTGCACTAGGTGGCTCTTTGCTAGAGTACGGGAGTGGGTTGGACAGGCTACCTCTTGATTTAAATGACTTGTGTGCTATCTGGGTCTCTTATCACTCCCTACGGGTTTAACAACTCCATTTGTAATTTGCTCAGTCACTGATTCAGTTTCAGGCACTCTTGGGGCAAGGCTAGGTGAGGTGTGCATGGACTCTAATGGTGTAACTAAAGCTGGGCCCAGCTCTATGGCTGTCCCAGATTGTAGAGACAATCGCCATTCAGTGAGCTCGATTTCTGTGCTGATGACCCCCAGGGCCGAGTGTAACATCCTATCAGTAGAGATAGTCTTGGCCGGGGTGTGTGAATGGAATTGGTATCTGTCCGCTTACCTATCTTAGCTAAACTTGTGTAGCTTCAGCAAGCACAACTTGGTCCTCCTAAAATATATGGAAGAAGTTGGGAGCCCAGAGGACAGCTGGACAGTGAAAGAGGGGTACAATACAAATCTTAGCTGGGTATTACTTTAGGGCCTAAGCAGGAAAGCTTCATTTCGTTATAGAGGGGAGAGCAATCGCATGCCAATGGGAATAAAATGGTATTCTAAGGCCCACTGAAGGCAGGGATGCAAACAGAGAAAAACTACAGATGGAGCCAATACTCCTTCCCAGCAATACCCCAGCCAGTGCCTGAGTCGACCAGCAAATAACCATGCCAGTTGTGTTACTCCACTACATAGAATAAAGCCCACTGCAGCGGTCAATTACAGTCCAAATCACACTAACTCCATCTAGGGGTTGTGCACTGAGACTTTAGGCGTACCCTTCCTCTGCAGGAGCACAGTCAACATTTCTCACTTGGCTTTCACAGGAATGATGATAAAGAACGAAAGGGTGGACTTTGAACAACGGTGTATGCTGATAGAAAACACACTTCCTCAGAAGTTCACATCTGCTGGGTCATCGGGTCCTGCCCTGCCACGACTGTAATGTATGAAGGGGAACTGATGAGGAAAAACAGACAGCTACTATGAAGTCTGAGGGAGAGTTTCCAGGCCATACAAAACCAGGAAATAGAAGTACCTTAATGCAATATACTCCAAAAATGACCACCTGTGGAGCCAAGGGGGTTGGCCCTGCACTGCTGCTCCGTGGCGCTGACTGGCACAGGACAGGCCCACCCTTGGCCTAGGATCTGCCCCAGCACAACCTATGCACGTCCCACACCACGGGTAGACTAGCTGCGCTGAATATCGCTTTCAGAACAGGATGCAGGTGAGGGAGGGTCCAAGGGCCACCTCCTGGAGCCCAAAGTCAGCTGGGACTCGTAGTCCCCCTCGTGATGAGGCTTTTCATTTTTATAAGAGAGGGCAGTGTATTCATGTCTTTATTTTTTTTAATAAAAATCATTTTGTATCATACTTTTTAATTTTTGAAATATAACAAAATATATGTTTATAGAAACAATCAAAAAAGTGTTTTACATTTTCTGTTCAATTTGTAAAAAATAAAAATGATTTTACCAATGACAAATATATTGCAGTACTTATTGAATGTTTAATATTTTAATTAGTAATGTTAGTTTTGATTTTTTGGGGGGAAATAAAAAAAATTACAGAGTAATTTTGCTAAATAGTTTTTTTTTTTTAACTTAAATAAGTTTGACTTAACTCTTTTGGGTTGTTTTTCTTTTTTGAGGAATATTAAATTATTGCTGCCCCCGCCTCAACAATAGTTTTCTATTTATCACAATGATGGTTTAGTTTACAGTGCGAATAGCAGAGCCTCCGGAATGGGGTGAAAATTAATGTTCAAATTGGTGGTCAGATGCTGAAATACAAGATATCAAAAGGCATTGGAAACTCATAGGATCATGATCAACAGGTTCGGATGAGCGATCACAAGCTCATACCCTTTCCAAAGGATCAAGAAATAAAAATGACCCCATCGAATTTGAAAAGCACATATTTCCTCCACCTCAAATTATTCATGGCTAGAAAAAAGAAAAAGGAGGTGGCAGTGGGCAGGATCTGTTGACAGACAATATTCTGATACATGACAGCTGCAAAATAGGGAATAACTCCCAAAGGGCGGGAAGATGTAACCTTGGAGCACTAGAATGAATAATTATCTAAATATAAAAAAGAAGCCAGAAAACAAGGAGAATTGTTTTGGGAATACCTGTAGAAGGTAAAAAACGAGACGACCAACTGACCACGTCACCTTTGTGATATACTGGGGCTGTCCTCCATTTCTTATTTACAGTTTCCTGCATATGAACTTGAGCTGCCTTTAAGTTAGCTGTTAGATTTTTACCTGTTTATTGCAAAATAGAAATTAGATCTGTGGTAGTAGGTGCTAATTGGTTGTTAAAACTCTAAAGGTTTAAAGATGCCTATCATACAAAGCAAAACATGGAGAGAACATGGTGGCTAAATGAAGTGCAATTTTAAAGGCATATTCAACCGACTGAGAAAGTATATTTAATTATTTTTAGTAGTTTTTGCTAAAACAGTGTAAATACTGCTCCAAAAGTGGGTTGTCTCTCTCTATTTGTCCATGGAGGATGGTGACCTGAAAACAAGCCTTATTGAATTCCTAAACTTTTTCCTAGAGATTTCCAGAACAATAAAGCAATATATTGTGCATCTCTGTCAGGTACAGTCTGGTCTGCTGAGGCACACTGAGTAATCGAAAAATATCATACAAAGGTACCAGAGCCATTTCAGGAGCAGTGGAAAGACCAGTCAAAGGACTAATCATAGTGGAACAACCCTGCAAAATTGGCAAATTTACATTAAAATCTGTGGAAATAGTAGACCAAGGTTTGGAAGGAATTTCTAAGGGTCTTAAACAACTAGCTGAAGAGTCATTCACACAGTAAGCTTGTGTACAAACTTCACAAGAAGAAACAAAATGAATACCACCAAGGCATGCCACCAAAAAAATCTGGAAATCGAAATCCAGGATTTGTCAATCGCGGCAAATCACCAGTGAGGGTCTCAAGGCGCTGAATTGTGGGCACAGGGAGATTAATTGATTTACCAAGAATCACAGGATGTTGAAACGACGCTGAGATTCAAACCTGGCTTCCCCAGCTCTGAAGGTGGTAGCTCAGGGCGTTACGCCACACCCTCTCCCAATTGATACCCATTCAAGAGTACTTTTGACACCCCGGTGATCAGTAACAGGAAGTTCATGCTACATCTTTATCACTTGAAGTTGTAATTCATAATTGGGTAGCTACCGACATTTAAAAACAAAAGGCAATCCATCATTGACAGCTAAATGTATCGAATGTTGTATTAAGCATAAAGATAGCTGTCTAATAAAGTTAAAATATGTTTCCCTTATTTGATTGAAAGAAAGACTAATAGCTGCTGAAATTATGAGGGAGGAAGGATAGATGTGACTCGGATTCCTTGATAATTTAAGACTGTTTAACATTGAGATGGGGCATTTGCACGGACACTTTGAGAGCCTGGAATATATGTAATGTGAAGATCAAATTAAGAAAAAATAAGCCCAACTGTGGGTCTGATTTAAAGTTGGCAGACAGGTTACTCCGTCACAAATGTGACTGATATACCGGCCGCCGTATTACGATTTCCATAGGATACAATGGGGTTTGTGATGAAGTAACCCCATCTGCCAAACTCTAAATCAGGCCCTTTGTACAAGCTCCTATTGAGACATTGCATATTTTGTAATACGTTAAGATTGCTGTGATCCCTGCATAGATCAACAGTATACTGAGTCTCTAGTAACAAATGTTGCATTCAAAACTGACTTTGTTCATTTGCTAGTAGTTCCTTTTTAAGAACCGAATACACTCTTACCTAGACAAAGACCAAGAATAACACAATGTTCAAAAGAATCATCTTTCTGCTTCTGAAAACAGACGGCACGTATAGCCCTATCAAAGGCATCGGTCTTTTCAATTAATCATTGACAAGGATTGGAATGGCAAAGAATGGAAGTGGATACAAAGCCCTCCTCAAGCCCTCAAAATCCTTATTAGCTAATGATTTCCAAAATAACAATGGTTCAATAAACTGCCTGTTAAAATTGGCAAGTCCAGAAAATGCTGCACCTATTTAATGGTTTTTGGAGCTGGCCAATCTATAAACACTGACACTTTATGATGATCCATTGAAAGTCCTTTCTCAGACAAAATGTGCCCAAGCTATTCCCCTTAACTGTACTTAAAAACCCTCTTTTCAGGCACAAGTGCCAATTTAAGAGCTTGTGAGTAATGTAATAAAATGTTGCTCATGGAGATCTAAAAAGAGAAAATAAGGGTATCATCAAGAGATATGAAGACGAATTGGTAAAGAATGTTAGAAAAAAAAAAAACGTGTCCATAAAAATCTGGAAAATAGAAGGCACATTGCATAGTCAAAAGGGCATCAACCAATATTTGTAATGGCCAAATGGTGTATAAAACACATCTTTTGTTTATCACCCTGCTAGAATCTCTTTAAGTGATAAGCCCCCTTCAAATACTTGATGAATAATGTAGTTCCTTATAATGATTTAAAGATGTTCTAAATATCAGGGAAAGTCGATTTTTATGTGCACCTTGACACAATCACATATACCAATGAAATCACATCACTATTAACTAATCCACTGACATGAACTCTCCATCACCCCAGACTCCAAGATACCTGACTGACAGGTCACAGTTGGGGCAGCACATAGCCAGCAGACAAACGTGTGAACAGCAAACTTAGATCAAAGTTAGGCGCAGTAACACCACAATGGCTCCAGTAGATTGGCCCCCATTAAACACACATGGCCGGAGGGGTGCGTGCATTTCAAAACACCATAAAGTCAGATGCCACATGTAGTTACGAGAACACAGCAAATCAGACCACAGCACGCACAGTAAAACACAGTGATCATGCGCCCCTCAGGTCAGACATCTGGACACGTTACCGGCAGGCCCACAATGTGTCCATGCAAGGTCAGGGCCCACCTGCGTGTGTTATCAGGACATTATTTATGACTACTGTTCACATTCTTCACCTCAAAAAGAATGTTGTAATTGTTTTATTGTACCAAAACAAAATGTATAAAACACTGCACAGAACAAATGTGCTTTGAGACAGTCCTCACATCCCGGTTCTGTAACTGTTCTCTCACATGTAGTGTGGTTCTGAGCGGTTTGACTACTGTAATGCCCACTTGCTTGGGCCCCAAATTCTCTCATTATTCTCTCAAATTCTGCCATTAAATAGACTGCGCAAGGCGTCAGCCTCTAAAGCCTTGCAGGAGCTTCATTGGCTCCTGGTTGAGCAAAGGATTGTTTTCAAGGCTATGTGCATTGTCGCTAAAGCATTACACGGAATAGGCCTGCCCTCTTTACAGCAGAAACTGAAGCATTGCACCCCTGAAAGATGTCTTCATTCTAGCATGGCAAATCTACTTACAGTAAAGAAGTTTCATAATGCCAGATGTGGTGGTCTTGCTTTTACGATCATAGCAGGACAGATATGGAATAGGCTACCCGACTACCTCAGATTAGCCCCGGATCTTCTTTCTTTTAGAGAGGCTTTAAAAACCTTGCTTTTTCCAAAGTAGGTGTCAGAGTTGACTCATGTTTTTGCCCACTTGGTGGCCGTGGTTAAAGTTCCTCTGCTTTACAACGGGATCTCCTTAGTTAGCTCAGCACCATGATGCCAGTGTTTGGTGATAGGTTGCGCTTTATAAAAATATTAAACAAATAAATAATTAAACAAACCGTTCCTGTTTTGCCAAATGCCTCGTCTTTTGTTTTTTCAAGGTAAATTCACATTCGATCAACAATGCCACAAATTACCTCTCAGTTACCTTGGTCAAACCTTTATGCTTAATATGAGGTCAGAGTATCTTTAGTAGATACAAAGAAGAGATGGGTTCTGGTGGGTGAGAGAGACCTAATAAGGAGGAAATCTTCCTCTAAATATTCCATTAGAGCCTTCTTTCTGTCTCATATAGGGAGTACTTTCTGGTATCAGATTTATGCAACAGTCACATTCTCGGGAAGATGGTAATTCTTGAATAAAAGATTTCACAAGGCATTTTGAAAATGTAAATACTTAGATGGTAAAAATTTGAGATTAGGCTTTCTTCAAGTCATTTAAAGGTCTTTCAAACATCTTTCGAGTCTGGCCTTCAGCAAGGCCAATTTCTGCAGTCTGCCAAAACATCTTGTATGTTTTGGGAGATCTGGACAGACTTTCCAGCTGAACCGGAGGAGTCAGACATTGTAGGTCATACTGGATCCCGGGTTGGCTCAGGGGTTGAGCTCTCGTATTTATAAGGCACTTCAAGGGGATCGCCAAGTAGATGTGTTGGGTTCCCAAAACAGATGGACTGAGAGCCTACCGAGCCCCTCTCTGAAGGAGCCTAGAAAAACGGCGCTTGCCCAAGTCAAGGAGGTGGCTGGCAATGTGAGATTTAAGCTCACGCTGCTCGTTTACCTGCACCTGTGTAGGTGTTGATTACTCCACAACACCTACACAGAATTAACAGGGCCCGGTTGGAGACATGCCTCCCGTGTGTGGGCCCCCCTTTCGGCGTCATTCCTCCATATGACATGGACCTGTAGGAAAATACAGAGATTTTTGAGTAGGATCAGCGAGGTCCAACGGGAGGTAAAGCGGGTGCACATGGAGGCATCAATTGGCCACTGCCTGCTCGGAGGGCTCCCGACACCTAAACGCGGAGCCAAAATAAACTACTGTTTCATGCTATTGGTACTGATCTTAGTGAAGAGGTGGGTGTCTATTCATTGGCTGCAGAGCAACACCCTGACAGTTGACAAATGGATGACGGACATGTTTGAGACAGTTGCACGCACTGCGTACAATTAAAAATGCAGACCGTGACTTACATATATGGGTTTCCATGCTGGAGGCACTGACAGACACTAACCCGTTGGAGGACAGCTCCATAGACAGCCCCCAGGGTCGAGAGAGAGAAAGAGGGTGCGAGAGAGAGTGGAATCCCCTCTAGAGACAGTACAAGACAATAGTATGGAGACTGAGAGTGACTGAGTGATGAACACATGGCGTAAGATGTCTGGTTGATGCAGATAACATCTGGGAGTGAGCCTGTACTCCTGGGGCTGGCCGCCTTCCTCCCCCTCACTGAGCCTACCCAATATGCCTTTCTTTGGAGATCTGTCCCCCCACCTCCATTCCTGCACACCTCCCCCCAATGTGGAGGGTAGGTGAAATTGTGGGACTCTGCCCGTGGTACAATACTGTGCTGACTGCTTGCTGCTGCTCTTTTATGTATATGTTATAATTGTTTTTGTTGAGTTTCAATTTATATTGAAAACTTGCAATTGGACATATAATGCCATCATCCCCCTTTCTTGGGTATACGGGACCAAATGTAAACAAAGATGCCTTGTATCATCTGTATAGTATTTTTATGCCTTGATTCTGTACTGTACTTCCTTATAATACCTGATTTTTTTGTACCAGTTGCAATAATTTTTTTTATTTTTTTTTAAATTAAAATCCCAGGAGTCCAACACTGACAAAGCCATAAAATCTGAAGTATAACATTCTGATAACAATAATAATGCCTTTGTAGTCCAATATATACCTGGGTCATGCCAACTCAATCAAGCAATTATCAAAATAAGAGAGAATAACGGGGAGAGGGAATAAGGTCAAAAGAGCATTTCTCCATGTTTTCCAATGGTTAATTATTATGGGTAGTTCTTTCAGTGACTGAATCCAGGATTTATCCATAATTAATCCTGTAGCACCACAACCAACCATACCAGAAATCAGAATAGTAGATTAAAAAGACTAGGTCAAATTTACTTGAAGTACTAACAGAGAATAATCTCGGGAGATGACCAGTATTTGTTACCAAGGAAGGAAAAATATGAAGAAACATTTGTACTCTACTCCTTATCTCACAGACTGTGACCTAGACAGAGCAAAGATGAAACCATGTTGCAACGCGTTTACTTCCTTTGGCATGCGGCCAAAACATGAAGACTAGTGTGCAATTGTGGCAAAACAAAGGCTGAATTGGTGTTCAAGAAGGCGATGTGGTGGCTTGAAACATTTTTACTACACCTCAAAGCGTGGTTAAAGGTTATACAGCACAACTGTAGACATTCTCAACGGAGCCACCAAGGCCAGCAACACTTGCTAGATCGTGTGAGATGTCAGTCGACGGTGGCCATTTTGGACAGAGCCTTGATACAAAAGGAGGCCTAACCCAAGGTCATCCGCCAGTCGATAGGACTCCAGACTCGAGGCAGGGGTCTTTAAAAGCACTTCTTCTGGAAAACACAATGTGGTCTCCTTGAAGTATAGTAGAAGCTAAAAAGGGTTCAAGCTCTTCTCTTGCGAACCATCTGGATTTGGCATTCAGGCCGCAAACAAGACTTGCTTTTTGTTTGTTATTTTCGGTCCAAAGACAGACTTTTGCTCTGAGATGTTCAAATTTAAAAAATGAATTGTCAGTGCCGAATATGCTTGCTTTGTTTATTTGTGACTTAATTAATACATACATATTTAAATCAAATGCCTTTCCATAATCTACCAATGAATATAGGAAGAGAGGAAAAACAAGAAGGAAGAGAGAGACAGAAAGGGAAACTTAAAAACAAAGACTCATGATCAAAATAATCTGAAATGGAAACCAAAGAAGAAAACTGATAAATGAATGCCCAAGGTATATTAGCAGCATATTGAGAAGGCAATTTCATAATACTGTTACACAAATCACACCATAGCATAGAGTTAAAAAAGATTTTTTCACAAATCATTAAGTGCATAAATCCTGGAAATGAGCAGGGAGAGAGGTTAATGTTTGGCTTAGGATTGCTAGTGAATGCCAAGGGTTTTTTAAAGCTCCTTTCCTATCACCAACTATTTTTAAAGCGGGTTTGGAGGATAAAACACAAGGATACTGTATATGGATCTCCACCATGGCTTCATTGGAAAAAGCCCCCAAGGTCTCCAATACCCTTTCCTCTGTTTTTCTTAGAAGTTTTTGCTGACTCGGGACCTTTTTCAGGAAGGTTTGGAGTATGGAGAAGGATTCAGTAACGCCGATGAAGCCAGCTACAAACAGCAACACAGGGCACACCTTATTAACTAACTTCTTCTCATCTGGAAATTGATTTGCATCAAATATGTCCTTGTAGCCAGACTTGACATGGGTGACATTAACAATGCCAAACGGTACAAGAACAACCATCCACCTCACAGTAATCGCAGTCAGTTTATCATAACAGTCCTTTGCATGAGCTTCCAAAGCTGAGTTTAAGTCAGCAAGACCATACAACCGCGAGGTTTAAGGACTCGGTTTCCTTCCTTAATGAATTTCTCTAGGTTGAACCTGTTCGCTGATGATAATGCTATGACCAGATCCACGGAGGCATCTTTGAAATGGACATCCTCTGCAGGGCTGACAAGAAAGGATACATTGGGAGGACTAGACAGTCTCTTAGCCTCCTTTATCTGAGCTTCACTGATTTCTGTTCCGACCACTTTCTCGAAGTGAGAGCACACATGTAGTCTGCCCTGTCCTACAGCCAACATTGGCTGGCAGCACAAAGGGCTTTTCCTTCTTTTCTTCCAGGTAAGACAGAACCAGCCTTTGCATCTCTGGGGGCAGAGAAAGCTGGTACTTCTGGTAAAGAGAGGCATGGTTTTCACCTTCAAAGAGCCGGGTGTCCATGTTTTCCATTTTAGAGGTGCACCTGCACCTCAGCGAGGGACTGTCTCCTAGGGCTGGGAGGTAGTTCCTAGCGGAGTCTAGATCCATGTCCTGTCACACAAGGGTGCCCAATAAGAACATCAGCACATCCTTGGGTATCTCTCTGCTCCCTGGGCAAGAGAGGAGTTTAAACCTTTAGGTACACTGTGGTAATGGGGTTCCCATATCCAACTATGACATCAGGTAAGCCTTAGAACTGATGTGCAGTAAGGTGTTTCAAAACATGTGGTTCTTAAAAGAACCACATGACCACATGTTTTAAACACTTGTGCCAATACTCCTGGTTTAATCATTCCTCAACATTTGCAGGTTTTACTCACTGGAGCCCCCTTCCTTGTCCCTTCCCCTTCATATTGCTGTGGTTGTCATTGGTACATTTGTGGCTACTGCGCCCAAGGTAATGGTGGTATTGGATACCATTCTGCACCTGTGTAAGTATACCAGCTTGGACAAACCCTGACAAGCCATTTCCCTGAGGCTCTCTTCGGCAAATGGGACAAAATCTTACCATACATCCAACAATGCAAACAGTTCTTGTTCTCTGTCTCCTAAGTTCTTCCTCAGGAAGGGGACCATGAGCTACTTCCAATTGCATAGGTTCCTCAATGGTGTCAAAGACTTTGGGTGCCTTCAGAACAAGAAGATGTGTCACACACATATTAAAATTATTATATATTATTTTTGTCTCCTTTTTAAGAGGCTGCTCATCTAAATGGCTAAATCCAGTGACACTGATAAAGTTTCAGGTAAAAAAAATACTGGCAACTCATGCTGTATTTCTTCCCTCAGACCACATAGGACAAAGGGGAATTGGGTCTTTTAGGCCAAACCAAACCTCCAAGGCCATCTGTCTAAAATGAGTAACTTAGGAGAGCATACCAACCTTCAAGGCCATCTGTTTAAAATGAATAATGTAGGAAAGCATATTAAGAGAACATTGTTGGAAATCCAGTAAAGCTTTGTCAGTTAAGTAAACAAAATGTGAATGATCAAACATGGCCTTAAAACTCATAAAAAAGAATCATCCAGGATTGCTTCCTAAACCTTAATTAGACACCCTACTTTGGACTTATTAGTGCTAAACTGATGCGGACGAAAGGCAGATTTCAGGTTTTTGTAAATTCCTCAAAACGTAGAAGACATCAGTCATAGCCCCACCTAACCCTGCTAAAGTAAGGTCTAAGGTTAATGGGCTTCTGACTGCTGCAGCTTGTCATAAAGTAGCATTCTGACCTGTTAATGCCTAGACATACTGGGAAAGTTTGTACTGCTGCCATACGTTCTTCATTTCAGACATATTAGATGTTATTTGTTCTAGATGTCCCAATCTGCCAAATGTGGGTCAGACTTCCCTTCCCTTTTCTCTGGCGGAAAGATGATAAAGGTGACACTTTCCAGAAGCTACTCTACACCAACGGATAGGGCACCAAAGACGGCACCTTGCAGAATGATTATCAAGTTATTCACAGTAAGGTGGTACATTAAGAGAAGAAAAGCATAAAAATATTTCGGAAATTGTTCAAGTGTAAGAAAAGAAACAAGCATTTGCAATGCAACGTGTCTCGCATCTGCTCGAGTTCGAGCTATTAGTGTTGTAAATTCCTAACTGGACTTTTCTTGCCACATACATTGAAAATTAAAAGTTAAACAGTTTCACATAAGGGAGCTGATTCTCAGCGCCACGGCCACCATGAGCATCAGTGTGAAGAGACACACAAAAGGAAAAAAAAAGTTCGCTTGCAGTTAAACTAATCGGCAAAAGTGCAATTAGAGATGTAACAGGAGCGATGGCCAAGGCGGTCACAAAACCTCCCCAAGGAGGGACAAAGGTAAACCATTTACCAATGTCATCAAAGGATTTTTTGAAGGGCAAGCCCACGAACGAGTGGTACCGATGGGCGTGAGGTGGGCGTTGGTAAAAGCCCAGATACGTACCAACATGTCGGAAAAGCAGCGCTTGCGCGCTGCAATGCTCAACCTAAAAAAAGTTAGCACCAGCTACAGACAGTGTATTACTAAACATTATAATTTTGAAACTACTGTCAGCACTTAAACACATAGCCTTTTTGCGTATTTTGTGGCACCCTATCTTATGCGGTGTCAAGCCTTTTTTAATCAGTGTGTATTTTCTATACACTGGGTTATTCACAGTGTTTTCTGGCACTGGATGGGGCCTTAGAGTAAAAGAAAAATGTAATTACTCCCTAGTGCACCAAACGGAATTCAAGCCAGCAACCCTTCAACACCCAGGTGCCTTAAGCTATGCCCTAAAATCTGAGCTTTCCTGCCAGATCAATGCATTTCCCACAAATTAGTTCAACGTGCATGTATTTTTTATTTCAATTGTGTTCATTTTATTTTACATGCTGTTTCCTGTAGATAAACAAACAAAAAATAGTTACAGAATGTTTAGCTTTTACAGCGGTGTCTCTGGCCCCGCCCACATACTCATTGGACCCGCCCCTACTGTACTCAAGATCATCAGAGTTGCCATATGAACGGCGTGTACACTGCCAGAGCAGGGGCCCTGCAAATCAAACCTGAGGTGCTTTCAGAGCTAGTTGTGCCGTCATTAGCGGACAGTCGACTACTGCCACATCTGAGTTTGAAAAATACACCACTTTCGGCATTCCTAACTTATTTATTTTTGTAGATTTCGTAGCAAACTTGAACTAGAAAGTTCAGTGGGCTGTGGTAGTTAAAGTCAGGCACCTAGGATCAGTCATTTGCTAGGCACCTGCAACAGCCCCACTGACCTTCCGGACCCACCATCTTACAAGAACATCTTCCAACGTCCCCACTTGGTCTGCTTGTCAGACCACCTCATGATACACACATTCCAGGCACGCAGAAATAACATGGAAAACCGCAGCATGTTAAAGACTGCGAACACCCTACCGAGGAGTTGTGGCATTCTATGCGCTGCAACCGAGACGGCTCGCTGTCCGGGGCTGGAAGCAGACAGAGGCGCTGTAGATCTCGAACAACCAAGGTCTTGGGCCGCTCGCCCAAAGGAGGAAGTGTGAGCCTCATCCCCCAGAGGCCGGCAACGGGTTCTCGCTTTGACTGTGCATGGCACACGAAAAATAGGGAAAAGAAGACAGCGAGGGCTTGCTCAGCAGAGAAGTGACATACAGGGCTATCTGGAGGGCCGCGGGTATATACACAGGACAACACAGTGCCGGGCTGCATTTAAATATCCTCGTTTGGAGGGGTCAGTGCCTGGTGTGAACTCGCGAGTGGGCGGGCATGAGAGGAGATGCCAAAAAACAGTGCACCGCACCCACTGCGCGGAACAGTCAAATTAAATGCCCTATTTACACCACTCTGTAAATGCAAATCACTGCACTAGACAACAGCCTGAAGCAGCCCCCTTAATGCACCGTCATCCGCCAACCAGCGATGCAAAAAAAAACAATAATGGAGGCCCACATGAGGTCCAAAAGAGCTGCGAGCCTGGGTAGCAAAGAGACTGACAGTTTATGGATGCTAAGAGAAATGAAAATACAAAGGTAAAAAAACAACAGAGGCACGAAGGAAAGAATGAAAGATGGAAGTAGAAAAGGTAAGCAAAGAATGAACACTAAAAGCAATAAACAAATAACGAGTGGGAAGATGAAGTTGTGATGAAAGGATAAGAGAAATTATAGGGAAAGGAAAAATGAAAATAAGGTTGACGATAATCAAGAGATCTAGAAAGGACAAAGCAAGAAATGAATAATAGACAGAGAAATGTGCAGTGGTAGAACGAAGGCAGGAGAGAAAAGGAGCGAGAGACGTGCAGACAGAAATAAAACAAGGTCGATAGTATGCGAATTGCTGGACTTCTGCCCAGCGAGATCGCACTGCGAAAACAGAGAAAAAAGTAGTCCACAAACCCAGCAAGCCTCGCTTGTTTTCTGTAATGGTCGCTGCGCTCGAGGAGAGCTCACCACCGGAAAAGGCATGACGTATGCGTGCCTTCCACTAATATGCGGATTCTAACAGGCAAGCCAACTTGCCAATGAAACACACTGACGTGACGTCGACAGGGCTCCGAGCCCTTTTCTAATATCTAAAGCATCTTGCTAGCGATATGCATGCGGGAGCGCATGCGACGCAGGCTCGACCCCAAAAAAAGCACAATGACAATAAAGTCCAAAATGTCAACAGATAAATGTCAAAGAATCCTGAATACTATAGAAACAAGGGACTGAAGTGTAAGTGGGCATGGAACACAAGAAATATGGAACACAATAAATCTCGAACACTAGTGTGGCAACACAATGAACTTTGGGACAGATGTACAGAGGTATTTTGCAATCACAAACAATCTGGTTCAGTAACATATGCAGATCATTTTGCCAATCTGCCATTATCAGATAAAGATCCTCCAATCTACAGTCTTTGCAATTTATACGATATTAGGTGTGAAAAGTTGCAAAGGCAATTTTTTGCAATCTTTGTAAAGCTATTGTTTTCCTATTTTTGCAAAGTTCTATGGAAAACACTCCCAATTCACAAAGATTAAACTTTTTTTTAAAGCTGCCAATCCTGACTTTTGCAACAACGTATGTCGCACAAATCCTTCTAAGTCTAACCAAAAGGTACGGTAAAAGATGTACAATGTACTAAACAGCTAATGTTCTTTCTCTGTTCCATGACAATGTGCAAAATAAGACTCAATGAAGGACACTAACTGCAAAATATTCTGCATACAGTTTCCAGTCTGGTTAGGTTTGATTAGATTTTTAAACTGTTTTGCTAGTATTGAAAATTACATTCCAATGGAGGAAAGATATCTAAGATAAAAGCATACAAGACACCTTTCAGAAGATCAAACTTGGGGACTGTGCAAGACTTTGATGGCAAAAAGACTTTGCTCGCCCTACACCACAGAATGTCTGTGGTCATTCTTTTCAAACCAGATGCTGCATTTGGTGTTTCTTATATATACACTGCCACATCCATGATGCTCTTCCCACCTGCTCAAATTACTAACAAGTTCACTTGCACGCTGTATTGTTTTGCATATGCTTCATTTAGAATGGATACCCCACTTAACCAAAACATTGTAATTATTGTAAAACGAGTATGCATATTTCTTACTCTTCTTCAATGCCTCTTTTGCTTGTTAACCTATTGACATCAGTTAAGAATAGATAGGAGAATTGATCAAACCAGTAAGGCAACCTTCCATGTAGGAGTACATCGGCACCTCCGCTTACTCCCGCCAACATTTAATCCCATCCCCTGTGCATGCATATGATCTAAAGGTGTGTTATCTGCGGGGGTCTACTTGTGAGTTGTGGCAAGATATCAACTTTAATTAGTGAGAGGCAGCTGAAGAATAAACAACAGTTACATTTTCCGAATGCAAATCAGGGGTCTGGCTAACACTAATGCAGTTGCTAGAAACCACCATAACTCTGAGCAGTGAAAAACACCATAACCATGTGAACTGGGCTCCCAGTTTTCAAGTGCCTTACAGGACTATGCAGATAGTAGAAATGTGCTACACAAATGCTAATAGCATAACTAGACTATATGCTGAAGAACAAAGAGAGCTCTCACTACCTAATTAGTTTGTGTTTGTTCCACAAACCCCAAGGCTGTGGATGTCAACCTTACTCTGAACGATGACCACATCAGAATATATAGTTCATATTTGATTTGTGCATACAAACAAGCATTTGTTATGAGAACATTTTATAGACTGAAATCTTCCTGTTAAAATGTATCTCATTACAAATAATATTTTTTTACAGATGTTTTTAAGACTGCGTGGTCCCAACGGAGTTTAAGATCCAAATCAGTTCTTATGGTAACATGTCATTTTACCTCAAAGCAACAATTCTTCAGTACCTTGACGTAGTTCCGCAAATGTAAGAAAAAGAGCAAAACATAATGATGAGTGACCATACCTTTATTGTGTTTCATAAACAACTCCTTCATTAACATTCTTAAATAAATCAAATTGTTTGCAAAGACCAAAGTTCAATAAAACTATTAAAACATAAAATAACAATAATTATTTTATTACATTAGTCGGGTCTCATTAAATTAACACTACTTATAAACAAGGTATTCTTGATGGAATGTAGAGAAAACTGCACATTTTATACTTCAGGATGACCAAATAATCAGGGTGGTTGTTAATTCTTCACATATCAGGTTTACCCAAAATATATTTTTTGATTTTAAATTTGGATTATGCATTCTCAGATTCTGATAAGTTGTATGCTACAGTATGTCTGTGCGTGTGTGTGTGTGTGTATATATATATATATATATATATATATATATATATACACACAGACATACACACACACATGTCCCAAAGTAATAAAAGATGACTGCACCCCACTGCAGTGTAGAAGAATTTAATCATTAAAATTGGATTCCTAATTACAGAACTGAATGAATTCATGATTCTACTGTCCAGTGTAATGCCATATCATGTTTACATCTCAGTATTATTACAGTGTACCCTTCCCATTCACATCCCTGAACGCATGTATTAACAGCATGACACGATGTATACTTAAACATTCAGGTTTAACCTTACCAGGCATGCTTAAAAAATAAATACTGCAGTCAATTGCATTTAAAATCCATCATAATATAATGATCATTTCAAGACTGAATTAAGTAATGTAGGCAATATACAACAATGTGTTTTCTCTTGTGCACGTCTTGACGAGCATATTATAAATCCATTAAATTTATGACGGCCTGATGTGATGTTGATAATACCCACTCATAATTACATTATATCTTGCAAATATAGTCAGTGTACTTTCACTACTGAACACAAATACAATTCCTGTAATAAGGATAGAAGCCAGATACATGATGATTGTTCTAAAAAGTGCATAAACGAAGAAGCATGAATTATACTGGGCAGCAGAATAATGAATTATTAATTGTTTTGTAATTGGGAATCCAATTCAATGATTTAAGTGTCATTAGTGTTCATAGTTCATTTTCTATGTCTATATGTTTACATTAGTCAATAGGGCTTGCAGCAGAGTGTTGTCTTCTTTTATTACTTTGGGACTCTCATACATATCGGGCCCACAACCTTCATATGGCACTGGTATCACCAGGGGATCCCTATTTCTCTGAACATAAACATTACATTATTGATAATCCTTTAAATTGTATTATAGAGTGTTTACAGAGCTTTTTATACTTTTTGCTTTTCACCCCACATAAAACAGTGGCGTATGTGTCCATTGAAAGTGCATTTCTCCTTGACTTTGCAACCACTGTATTTTCTCTACAATAACCTGTTTTATTTACATCCTTAAAACATTTGGATGGTAACATAAAATGTACCTAAAATAGGCACAGGCAGTAAAAAATGGTGTAATGTTGTTCTTCTAAAATTAGGGGAAACAAGTCAAACGTAAAATGGGTGTCCTAACAAAAAACGTACTATGAAAAAAGTGGAAAAGTTCACCTGGAAGAGTGTTAGAACTGTGCAAAGGTGACTGAAGTGCGACCCCTTGGCTACTATTAAAATTAAGATTTCCAATAACTCTACATTGTTTAAGACTAACATGTCAGGTGGTTAGAATAATCCTGGGCAAGTGCCGACACCTTGTAGAACCCAGGCACGAAAACACCACAGAGGCGATTTACCAAGTAAGACAAAAAAACTCTCTTCTAAGTCAGAACAGACAAGTGAGAGACTTAAAGATGGCAACTGCTCTGACATATAATGTTTTCATATGTTTGTAAGAGATTACCCTGAAGTACCAAAATACAGTGTTTATATCTTAATCAATGATACATATTCCTAGGAGAGGAAATGACATCATTTACATTGCCACTGCCTATGCCTCCTGAATGTATTATAAATGACAAACTGTACACAAGGCTATGAAGATTTATTATAAAACACCCACAAGTTATGTACAGAAAACATTACTTTTTCACCTGGAGAACAATTCAGGATTATTTTTCTAGGCCGCAGCTACATATACGCTGTAAACATTACCCGCAATTGTACTTAAAACATATCAACAAACAGCATATTATGGTTTTTTTTCTGCTTCTAGCCTGGTATGAAAAGTTTTTACCTTCAGCTTTGTCTTTGGGATCTAGAGAAGGCAATATGTTTTGATTGTTTTACGTTTACAGCAAATTCAGCAAAAAAGTAATTTATAGAATGTAGTTAGATTTATTGTAAAATGGAATGTTGTTTTTGTGTATACATTAATGTAGTTAGCTTTTAGCTGTAGCACTCTAAAGTTTGTGCTCACACTTTAAAATTAATACTGATATTAGTTAATACCAGTTTTTAAAGCACCCAGACAATGTTGGGGGCGTACTGTGCTATTATTATTTCAACTCAACAGTATCATCAA
Organism: Pleurodeles waltl; assembly: GCF_031143425.1. NCBI lineage: Eukaryota > Metazoa > Chordata > Amphibia > Caudata > Salamandridae > Pleurodeles > Pleurodeles waltl. The sequence goes on from NC_090442.1 coordinate 984,698,247, forward strand.
ACACAAATGACAGAATTATTAACATGATTCTAGAGTACATATGCCCATCAACAACCTACTCATTCAACTAAATTGAAACTGCTGACATACTTTCTTTTATTAGCACTTATTGGCATCTTTGAAGGTATTACTCATAGAACAAACTTCTTTTATAAAGCCTGGGTTTATCATGGATACTTTAGATAGCATGCCATCATTCCTAGTTTATTCTTATGTTGGTCCATTTGGCCTTGAGAAATTGACATTTATTACAGCTTCAGGGCCCCTTCAAACGAATTCAAACTAGAGTGCTAGAATGCACTGAGGGTAGAAAAAGGTCACCAGAACAAATCAATTAACCGAGACTTGGCCCCATTTTAAATGTCTTATCTAATATAGGTTGTGCCGTAAGCATTGCCAACAAATGCAAAACGGCCTTGCTCTAGCACACCAAAGTAAACTGCTACGCTTGTTGATGGCTTGCCTGAATAGTGCACGCCCTCAGGTTGCAAGGTAGAAAGGCCAGCCAAGCCCTTCGTAGTTCCAAAGTTGATGCACTGATTATTATTGATTGGGGTATCATCATCATTATTACATCACTTCGAGTTTTCATTGATTTAGCACAGTATAGCTATTCCTAATGTTATTGAAAAAAAATATTTACTATTTGGAGTAACATCAAAGTGCACAAAATTTTCCTCCTCTCGTTGACCATTTTATTATCAAGATCTGTATAGGTAAACAAAATGTCCTCAAAGTGCTCCCAAATTTTGTTAAACTTGTTTATAAGAACACAGCAAGATATCTTCAGTTTTAACCGACATTTATTTTATTTGGTCCCATCAGTAGTTGCAACCATTTTAATGAGCCTAAATACAATGTGCTACGTCGTGGTAATGTATTCAAGTGTCTTACGTTCATGTTTGCTAGTTAATAACTTTCTGCCTGAGTCCTCAGCCGAGCTCAGTGAGATTGTGTGCAGCATTAATGTTTTATGCAAGATGATGCAAATATGATAACACAAATGGTTCAAATCAAGACATGCTCTATAAAACTCAAAGACTAGGTATTCAATGCAACTCTCTGCACTAATGAGTTCTGTGAGTGTGGAACAATTGTGATGTTCCTGGATCAGCACGAAACTCCACACTTTTCACACAGTCCATCCGAAAGTATCTAAATGTATATGTAAGTGTAATTTGTAAAGCACTTTGATGTCCAACACGGCATGATCTTTGCTAAAGAAGACCTCAACATGTATAAATAAATACAGGACATCATACGTTAACACAATGTAATAGTCACAGATGCAGTGATCTGTTTGATAATTGCAAATGCAAATATGTAGGAATGCATTAATGAAGAGGTAATCAGGAAGAACACATATAAAGAAAAATACATTTTAAATTGCATAGACAAATATGAAGAAACCATCATGAAGAATATCAGAATAAATTAAATTGTTATTAACAGTTATAACCCTAACATGGGACTTTACTCTAACATCTTTGACAAGCTGAAGCATGATACAGAAGCCTAACTGTCACACTAACCATCCCAGACAGTAATCCCAGCTAATCTTAAAATCAAGTATAACATTGACTTTCCCGCAATCCATTCACATGACCCTTATCTTAAATCTTACAAAGAGCAATCCATAACCCATGCTTTAACCAAAACACACCCCAAATTCTGAACTTTAGCATAGCCCCTTTAAATAACACCAACCATAATACACTTTCCACACTTAGAATTGTTATTTATACTTTTCTTCATGTTATTTTCATCATTATAATTTACTTTTTAATAGTTTTGTCATTCTCACATGATGCTTTTATACATTAGGTGCTTTTAGACAGCATTTGATTTCAGCCAGTACTAGCTAATAATGTGCTTCTTCAGTGTGCTAAGAAAACATGGTAAATGGCTGTGTAAGTGCAACACATAGTTACACATATGATTCCTATTCTTAGTAGACATATATTAACCATCTTTACAGGGCTATGACTAACACACAATGTGTTGCTGGACTTATCGTATGAGAGGAACCGCACCCGAAAATAATTTTATGGAGCATTAAATCTGCCTTAGAAGGTCTGAATTTCCACTATGGACAGCCTATCACAATATGATTGCAGGAATTACACAAAGAAAAAACTGTCGCGATTTGATCGATGTGAATATTATCACTTGACTAACCTCCTCAGCTGTAAAACCACTGCACCAGCACAACACATTTTAATGTGATTAGTGTCTCACAAGCAAAAAAAAACTTTTTGCCGTAATACGTAGCCTAAAGAGGCATTGATACTATGGCACACATTTGGTAAAAAATACCATATTTTGGCATCATACATATTTTGTTCTACAGTTAATCTTTAGTGAAACATGGCCACACTTTTGTTGTCAAAGAAAACCTTTGTTCATATGAATTCATCCCATGTAATTACATCTAAACACACTTTAACTTTCAGAGGAGACAGGAATGATTGTCAGAAACATAATAACTACGCACTTAAAAAGTACTACACAGAATAAATCGCCATAGCCAAAGTGAATTGTTAAAAAGAGGATCACTGTAATTTAACATCTAACGCACAGCTTTCAGTATTTGTTATTCCTTCTCATACCTAATAGTACAAGTAGGGGTTTTTACTCTTTTCACATTTCTATTTCCTTAATGTTACCAGTCAATAATAATCCTTAATTATGTGAGCAGTATGTGTGAAGAGACTCTTTCCAGCACCAAAAGAAAGTTTTAGATTGTTACCTGCACCATGTGCTTATATGTTTGACTGTATTAAAAATTACATATTATCCATATCTATAAATTGTTTCACATGGGATTTTGTCAAGTTGTTATAAAACTCTCCTAAGGGAAAACATGGACACTATTTAAAAAGTCACAAAAATCATTCATTCTGCTTAGTTTATTTTCTCACGCATGCTGATTTTCTTTTTTTTTTTTTTTTTTAAAGAAGTCCAATTGTGTAATATATGATTCAAGTATGTTTTAAATATATTACATCCATTAATTTTCCTTAGTGCCTTCGTAACCATATGGAATGTATATCGTCAGTATCACAACCTTATATGGATGACACATTCTACAAAGCTCAGTGAAAAAGAAAACAAAACAGAGGTAAGCTGCTAACTGTGTATCCTCGCTGACTATTCCGCAGTAATATGGCCAAGAATGGAATGTACTGTAGTGTGCCAAGATGTTTCAAAAACTGACATAACGACTGCTACCATGGTTCAATACATTGTGCATTTGTAGTTAACACAAAGGATCATAAAATATCTTTCTTGCATTATGATACAACAGAACAGCACATCTTGACATATGTTGTTTCCTCTTCAATTTCCAATCCATCAGCTTTTTCTGTTTACTTCCAAATTGAGAATTTGTGAATGGAAAGGAGGTCCTAAAAGCGAAGAAAGAAGAACCAGACCAGAAGCAGTGTGATGAGGTCACTAGTAGCTGGCCTTCCCCCAGAAGGAAGCTTTACAAGATTAAATACATCTGCAGCCAGAGTCTACTCCACGTCAGAAGCATCATTGTCAGATAGATGATAATTACTTCCCTTCACCCGAATATACTCAATGTATCTCCCCTCATCCGTCTCTGTGTTACCACATGTACATAGCCTGCTCTCGAACAAGGATTCAATTTCCTCTAGTTTTTTTCCTTTCGTCTCTGGAAGGCAGCCATAGACGAAAATGACTCCCACCGCAGCAAGGCCCGAGTAGAGGAAGAATGCGCCTGAAAAACATAAAGCACACCAGCAATAAAAAACACTGAGCCACACAACCGCTCCATGCTATTCATTTTATACAGATTCTGGATTTCCGTGTACAGATGTTTTTAAGAAAAGGCAGGCTTGCAGGTGCAGTCTATGGGTGCTATTTTTGTACAATGTTTAAAAAAAGAAGGCATAGTGCCAGCTTTTGTGCAATCACTCCCATTTAAATGGTATGTGGGAACTAACTACATCGTGGACTCCCAGCCCTGTTGGCAAGCTTTAAGTCTGACAGTAATGCAGGACCACAGAATTGCCAACCTCTTTTGTACGCTCATTATGTTAAATTCAATTGAAAATTGTTACGTATGGAACATATTTAATTTATTTTCAATGCCTATTACGTTCACCTAACAAAAAGACAGTAAGGCATTGCGGGGGAGGGCATTATCCTAATTTCTTAGAATCTCTTTGCTCTATACCCTCTTCTAATGTACTTTAAATGGAATCTGCAAGTGGGACTTAAGAATGACGGTATTACTTACAGGTAAGTCAAATTTTTCTTAGCCCGTTGTTTCTTGTCAGAACACTCGTTTATGCATTTTAGCTGCACCTTTAAGACAGATACCAGGCTCCCCAATTCTTTAAAAAAGATGCTTCTCCCCGCTCAATCATGCGAATCGGACCACCCCAAACTGCAATTCCTTATTAGTGAATGAAAGCAGTATAGCATATGTGAACGAAGGCAGACAGCCCAGACAACAGGTACAGCAGACACTTACAGGAAACACTGATGTGATGAAAAAGAATTAATTTCTGATTAACGAGTCACTGGTAGCATGGCATGCAAATGTATCACCGTTTGTCATGTGGCACTGTCTGGCTATTCTATATTTCAATACATAAAGCCAAACTTCTATGACATTTAACCTCAACTCTTCGCAAAATGATCGAAACGCCTTAGAATTTCCTTTTTCATACTATGACAGTGCTCAGTCATTGACACTGCAAGAGATGATAGATTATCTACCTGGTCATGGTTCACAACTGTTACCGATCACTAAGTACTGGGCTTTGCGCTTTCAGTAAATCAATGCAAACATGTCCCAACAAATTTGGAAACAGATGTAATTATTCGACATAATCGGTTCCGAAAAAAACATTTTGGGCTGGTTTCTTTGCCATTCCCATGACTCCTGTTGAATTCCAAGTGCCCAATTACTAGATTACTCGGTTACCTGGGTGGCAGAGAATCCCTGAAAAGTTACACTCCTACCCTTTCCCATCACACTCACTCTCCCACCTATGCCCCCCATCGCCTCACCCACCCACCACCTTTTCCACCCCCACTGTAAACCATGATGTCATAGTCCTACACTGTTCACTGTAACATCCCTATTAGATACACTGCTCCACTACACTGATGCTGGATTACTGCTATAGAAGTCGTAGTCATACTAACTAAATCGTTTCCCCACTTTTCTCTGCATATTGGAGGAATGTTATAGCTTGCTGCTCATAATACGGTCCATCTATCAGATGAATAACTTATACCTAAATCAGAGACCGGTCCTGCTACATATCGCACAACAAACAGATGTACTGGAGTTTCAATTCTGAGAAAAAACAACAACTTCCCTTTCAGACCTCCCTGTTGACTGCCCACCCTAATTTAACAAAACAGAATATTCTCCTCTTCCAGGGCTTTTGGATTCCCTTCTTCCAGGATAGAGGAAAGGGCTTTTCATCTAAATACTTTAAATAGTTGTCATGTAGTCCTCCTAGCTTGAGGCGACATTTAACACAAGAGAAGATTGTGGACTCTTGCAGCTGATGGTAACTCTGCTGCAGGAGGCATCCCATGGGCATTCGTTTCTTAAAAGAGAGAAGCCCTCCTGCAACCTTAATTAAAAGTTGTTTTTATACTTACACTGTCCTGACCGAACCAGAGGAATACAATAGAGGCAGATTTACTAAACAATAGAGGCAGATTTACTAACACTTCACACAACACAGAATAGCAACCAAAGTTGGCTAGAGCACTTTAGGCTGTCATATGCCAACGCACACACTCTTGCAGCACAGTGCAAGGGAGGGCGCTTTCTGTTAAACAAAGGTACAAAAACGATGCTTTAATACTTTAACCACTTTGCATGCTTGTTGTACAGTGCAGCACAAATGCAAAGTTGGAAAAATGTAGCACATTTGAAAACTTGCTTGCTGTTACGTCTACCTGGAGGAGGTGCACTTTTGAGGTGCAAATGCCTGACTACAAAAGTTAGTAGATAGGGATTTGAATCAAACGCCATTGGTGGTTGAATGGTAAATGCCAATGACCCACCCACCCTTGACACTCTCCACTGACGCATAGTATCACCTAGCACTAATTTTAATAATTTCACTAAATTTTCCAGCACAAATCATGCACTGCATTGGAAAGTAAATTCCACCACAACGTTTTGCGCCGGATTTGTTTTACAAACCTGGCACAAAGTGTTAGTAAATCTGGGCCTTAGTTGTTCAAGTTTTGTAAAACTGAAAACAATCACATTTCTGTTTTTTAATGTATCCTCAATCGTGGTTGAAAGGCACTTTAAGTTTTCAATTCCGGCTTTTAATTTGAAACCCTTTACATCTCAGCTGGCGTCACAATTAAGGTTCGGTTAAATCAAAGAGTGCGCAGCAAGTGTATAGCAAACAAAATGAGCATAGCAAGCCTAGACCATCCATCTGACAATTTCCTTTTATCATGGTAACATCGCTTGGATTTTCCTCACCTTTTGCCAATGTTAATGCAATGTATGTGTTAAGTATGCATAAGTGAAAGGTGGGTTTCAATTAGACGTGCACAACAGCTGTTTCTAGCTTTGTGATATACATGCATGCTTAAAGTATGACTTTTACCAGGAGTAGGCCAGATTTACGACTGGAAAAAAATGTGCTAATCCCCCTGAAGGGCCACTGAACTGGATACAGTGCAGTACTCTTTTTTCTCACTATAATGTTTTTCACTATAGCTTTCCCGCTAGATAGCTTTCTCTGGCTTATAATAAGTGTTTCAAGACGGGCGTAGGAAGATTTAGAAGGGTCTGCACTTCACAAGCCTTTTACAGTACACCTGTCATATCTTTTTCCGTAGAAGATACCCACTAATGTTCATCAATTATTTTTACACCAGTGCTTTCAAAACTTTTCAGAACCAGAACCTATCCTTTAGAACAATAAACTTTTGCAACATACCTAGCCAGGGCCGGCTTTAGCGTGGTGCGACTGGTGCGGCCGCACCCGCACCCGGTGCTGACCTGGATGGGGGCGGGGGGACGGGGGCGCTGTGTTTATCAATAACTTACGAAACTTGCGATTTAAAAGCACCTGCTGAAACGTTTCTTGTCTGTCCAGCTTTTAGGAAGAAATTAAAATGTCAAAATAACTCTTGTGAGTAATGCTCTTGCTAGAGAGAGAGATTGGTGTTTTGTCCAGTGGCAGTTGTGACTCGCCATAAAGTAGCGCAGACGGTTAATATGCCTGATGCAAAGAACATAATTATATTTTATGTGGATAGCTAAGTGGATTAATAAAGCCAGCCTTTAACAGCGCTTTAAAACAAATTTAAAGTATGTGAGAGAAGCTATGGAGAGATGAGGGGCGCTTTACCAGGTAGCAGTGAGGGAATCCGAGGAGGTGGTCATGGGGTGGAGGGCGTCAAAAAAGATTGCTGAACCGGGCGCCACCAGCACTAAAGCCCTCCCTGTACCTAGCTTTAATAATCATGAGGCAGGGATGCTTTTTAATGCAACTAAAGCATCGTGTGGCAGTGCACTCTCATTTACAGACAGCACATTTTCTATTGAAATTGCCACTACCTGTGCACAGACATATGGTTTTACTGATAAAATCACACTGAACACAAACTATAAAATGCGGAAATTGAGTTTTAGTGAATATTTATCATTTGTGCATCACCAACAAAAGTGTCTTGATTTGTTTTGATTGTATTAAAATTGATGCTTCCATCACACTTCAGAATTACAAATAATGCACTTAATTTTTGCTTTCCTAACTGCTGAATGTGTACAGCTCAGAGAGAGAGAGAGAGAGAGAAATATTAAGTTTATTTGGACCTTAGTCCATTAAAGCAAACCTTATTCAACCATATCATAGCTTCAGTTATGCAAAATATTTATACTAAAAATCAATTAAAATACATGTAATACATTCCGGTTCCAGCCACATATACATTCCTTCATAAAGCTGGATTTCTCAATAAAATGATCCATAGATAAAACAACTTCTTATGCATAATATATCTGTTACAAATTGAGTTTCTGGTTGGCAGAGGTATGCACTCTGTCCAAGCAGGAACCACAACCATAGTTGGGCTAAGTCAGTTACACACCATATATTAACCTGTGCTCACCCTCGGGTAGCTTGGCACAGAGCAGACAGGCTTAACTTAGGAGTCAATGTGTACAGTACCTGTGCAGCACTTCAAACAGTAAACCAGTAAAAACACCACACAAAAATAATCCAGACAACATTAGAAAAATAGATCTTAATTTAGTGAACAAAACAAGACAAAAATGACAAAAATCCAATAAGTAGAAGTCAAGATTTCAATTTTCAAAGACTATCTACAATTATAGTGCTTAGAAACTTAAAGCAAATCAATAGAGTACACTGTTCCAAACAAAAAGGAAAAAGGGTAAGAGTACGGGTCCTAGAGACACTTCTAAAATTAGAAGCAAGAGCCCTCACTCACATCCAATGGATGTCATGCTTCATCATAGGGCTAGCTCCTCGTCAAACTGGCACTGCAATGTCTGACGGGTCCCACAAGGGGGCTCTTTGAAGGAGATCTTGAATTGAAGTGTGTGCCGCGATTATTAAAGCAGGGATACATTTAAACATACAATCAGAGAAGAGCAGCAGAAAAGGAGGTTAAAATTGGCTCAAGAGCCCCAAAACAATATGTTTTATTAGGCATTGAGGATCTTGGTCAAAATAAAAAATACAAGGGAGTGGGATAGAATGAAAATGTCACTTACCCAGTGTATATCTGTTCGTGGCATCAGTCGCTGAAGATTCACATGTTGTGCATAGCCCGCCATCTGGTGTTGGGTCGGAGTGTTACAAGTTGTTTTTCTTCGAAGAAGTCTTTCGAGTCACGGGACCGAGGGACTCCTCCTCTTTGTCTCCATTGCGCATGGGCGTCGACTCCATCTTCGATTGTTTTCCCCGCAGAGGGTGAGGTAGGAGTTGTTTGTTAGTAATAGTGCCCATGCAATGGAGTGAATAAGTATGTACCTATTTAAGATTTAATATATTTACAAATGTACAAAGTTGAGGCTAACTTCCAAACGGCTACAGGCTCCCGGGGAGGTGGGTGGGCACATGTGAATCTTCAGCGACTGATGCCACGAACAGATGTACACTGGGTAAGTGACATTTTCAGTTCGATGGCATCTGTCGCTGTAGATACACATGTTGTGCATAGACTAGTAAGCAGTTATCTCCCCAAAAGCGGTGGCTCAGCCTGTAGGAGCAGAAGTAGTCTGAAATAAGGTTCTTAGTACGGCTTGGCCTACTGTGGCTTGTTGTGCTGATAGCACGTCCACACAGTAGTGCTTGGTAAATGTGTGAGGCGTAGACCATGTGGCTGCCTTACATATTTCGTGCATTGGAATATTCCCTAGGAAGGCCATGGTAGCGCCTTTCTTTCTGGTTGAGTGTGCCCTTGGTGTAATGGGCAGTTGTCTTTTTGCTTTAAGGTAGCAGATTTGGATGCACTTAACTATCCATCTGGCTATACCCTGTTTCGATATTGGGTTTCCTGCGTGAGGTTTTTGAAATGCAATAAACAGTTGTTTAGTTTTTCTGATGTGTTTAGTTCTGTCGATGTAGTACATAAGTGCTCTTTTGACGTCTAATGTATGTAGTGCCCTTTCAGCTATGGAATCTGGCTGTGGGAAGAACACTGGTAGCTCTACCATTTGATTTTGGTGGAACTGTGAAATAACCTTTGGCAAAAATTTAGGATTGGTCCTTAGGACTACTTTATTTTTGTGTAGTTGGATAAAAGGTTCTTGTATTGTAAACGCCTGAATTTCACTTACTCTTCTTAGAGATGTGATGGCGATGAGAAATGCAACTTTCCAGGTTAGGAATTGTATTTCGCAAGAGTGCATAGGTTCAAAGGGTGGACCCATGAGTCTTGTTAAGACGATGTTGAGGTTCCATGAAGGAACGGGTGGTGTCCTTGGTGGTATAATTCTTTTGAGGCCTTCCATAAACGCTTTAATGACAGGTATCCTAAATAGTGAAGTTGAATGGGTAATCTGCAGGTATGCCGATATTGCTGCTAGGTGTATTTTAATGGAAGAGAAGGCCAGGTTCGATTTTTGTAAGTGTAGTAAGTAACCCACTACATCTTTTGGAGATGCGTGTAATGGTTGGATTTGATTATGATGGCAGTAGCAAACAAACCTTTTCCATTTGCTTGCATAGCAGTGTCTAGTGGATGGTCTTCTAGCTTGCTTTATGACGTCCATACATTCTTGTGTGAGGTTTAAGTGTCCGAATTCTAGGATTTCAGGAGCCAGATTGCTAGATTCAGCGATGCTGGGTTTGGATGTCTGATCTGTTGTTTGTGTTGTGTTAACAGATCTGGCCTGTTGGGCAACTTGACGTGGGGTACTACTGATAGGTCTAGCAGTGTTGTGTACCATGGTTGCCTTGCCCATGTTGGTGCTATCAGTATGAGTTTGAGTTTGTTTTGACTCAATTTGTTTACCAGATATGGAAGGAGAGGGAGAGGGGGAAAAGCGTATGCAAATATCCCTGACCAGTTTATCCATAGGGCATTGCCTTGGGACTGCCTGTGTGGGTATCTGGATGCAAAGTTTTGGCATTTTGCGTTCTCTTTTGTTGCAAATAAGTCTATTTGAGGTGTTCCCCAGAGTTTGAAGTAAGTGTTTAGAATTTGGGGGTGAATTTCCCATTCGTGGACTTGTTGGTGATCTCGAGAGAGATTGTCTGCAAGTTGATTCTGGATCCCTGGAATAAACTGTGCTATTAGGCAAATGTGGTTGTGAATTGCCCATCGCCATATCTTTTGTGCTAGAAGGCTCAGCTGCGTTGAGTGTGTCCCCCCCCTGTTTGTTTAGATAATACATTGTTGTCATGTTGTCTGTTTTGACAAGAATGTATTTGTGAGTTATGATTGGTTGGAATACTTTTAGTGCTTGAAAAACTGCTAGCAGTTCTAGGTGATTTATGTGCAGTTTTGTTTGATGTACGTCCCATTGTCCTTGTATGCTGTGTTGATCGAGGTGTGCTCCCCACCCCGTCATGGAAGCATCTGTTGTTATAACGTATTGTGGCACTGGGTCTTGGAAAGGCCGCCCTTTGTTTAAATTTATACTGTTCCACCATAGAAGCGAGAGGTATGTTTGGCGGTCTATCAACACCAGATCTAGAAGGTGACCCTGTGCTTGTGACCATTGTGATGCTAGGCACTGTTGTAAGGGCCTCATGTGCAGTCTTGCGTTCGGGACAATGGCTATGCATGAGGACATCATGCCTAGGAGTTGTAATATCATTTTTGCCTGTATTCTTTGTGTTGGATACATGCGTTGTATGATTTTGTTGAAATTTTGAATTCTTTGTGGACTTGGAGTGGCTAACCCTTTTGTTGTGTCTATTATGGCTCCTAGGTATTGTTGTACCTTGCACGGCAGAATGTGTGATTTTGCATAGTTGATGGTGAAACCGAGTTTGTAGAGGTTTTGTATGACCTGATTTGTGTGGTGTGAGCACCTTGTCAGTGAGTTGGTCTTGATTAGCCAGTCGTCTAGATACGGGAATACGTGTATTTGCTGCCTTCTGATGTGTGCAGCCACTACTGCTAGACATTTTGTAAAGACTCTTGGTGCGGTTGTTAAACCAAACGGCAATACTTTGAATTGGTAATGTATTCCTTTGAATACAAACCTGAGGTATTTCCTGTGCGACTGATGTATTGGTATGTGGAAATACGCGTCTTTGAGATCTAAGGTTGTCATGTAGTCCTGTTGCTTTAGCAATGGTAACACTTCTTGTAGCGTGACCATGTGAAAGTGTTCTGATTTGATGTAGGTGTTTAGTGTTCTGAGGTCTAGGATTGGTCTCAGTGTTTTGTCCTTTTTTGGTATTAGGAAGTACAGTGAATAAACTCCTGTGTTTATTTGTGTCTTTGGTACTAGTTCTATTGCGTTCTTTTGCAATAATGCTTGAACTTCTATTTCCAGAAGGTCTGAATGTTGTTTTGATAAATTCTGTGCTTTTGGTGGTATGTTTGGAGGGATTTGTAGAAATTCTATGCAATAACCATGTTGGATAATTGCTAAGACCCAAGTGTCTGTAGTTATTTCCTCCCATGCTTGGTAATACTGACCTATTCTTCCCCCCACTGGTGTTGTGTGGAGGGGATGAGTGACATGTGAGTCACTGTTTGGTTGTAGGGGTTTTGGGGCTTTGAAATTTTCCCCTATTCCTAGGGAATTGTCCTCTGTATTGGCCCCGAAAGCCTCCCCTTTGGTACTGTCCCTGGTAGCTGGACGGTGTTGCCTGTGAGGTGCTGGCTTGTGTGGCCTGACCTCGAAACCCCCCTCTAAAGGTTGTTTTGCGGAAGGTGCTGTAAGTGCCTCTGCTCTGCGGGGAGTAGAGTGCGCCCATGGCTTTAGCAGTGTCAGTGTCCTTTCTGAGTTTCTCAATTGCCGTGTCCACTTCTGGTCTGAACAGTTGTTTCTCATTGAATGGCATATTGAGCACTGCCTGCTGTATCTCTGGTTTAAAACCAGACGTTCGTAGCCATGCGTGCCTTCTTATAGTCACAGATGTGTTAATTGTTCTTGCAGCTGTGTCCGCTGCATCCATAGAGGAGCGTATCTGATTATTAGATATGTTCTGTCCTTCCTCAACCACCTGTTTCGCCCTTTTTTGTAGCTCTTTGGGTAGATGCTCAATGAGGTGTTGCATCTCGTCCCAATGGGCTCTGTCATAGCGCGCAAGTAGTGCTTGAGAGTTAGCGATGCGCCACTGGTTTGCAGCTTGTACTGCGACTCTCTTTCCGGCTGCATCGAACTTGCGGCTCTCTTTATCTGGGGGTGGTGCATCCCCAGATGTGTGGGAGTTGGCTCTCTTGCGAGCTGCTCCTACTACGACAGAATCTGGTGGCAGCTGTGAGGTGATGAAAACAGGGTCTGTGGGAGGTGCTTTATATTTCTTTTCCACTCTTGGTGTTATTGCTCTACTCTTGACCGGCTCCTTGAAGATTTCCTTTGCGTGCCGAAGCATTCCTGGGAGCATGACACATGTTGACCTTATATAACTGCTGAAGGGTAAGTGTCCCTATCAGCTCTTTCGTGTTGGTAGAGTGGTGGAACATTATTTCTATCCCATTCCCTTGTGTTTTTAATTTTGACCAAGATCCTCAACGCCTTATAAAACATATTGTTTTGGGGCTCTTGAGTCAATTTTAACCTCCTTTTCTCCTGCTCTTCCCTGATTGTAGGTTTAAATTTATCCCTACTTTAATAATCACGGCACACACTTTTATTCAAGATCTCAGGCAAAGAGCCCCCTTGTGGGGCCTGTCACACACTGCAGCACCAGTCTGACGAGGAGCTAGCCCTATGATGAAGCATGACATCCATTGGATGTGTGAGGGCTCTTGCTTCTAATTTTAGAAGTGTCTCTAGGACCTGTGCTCTTACCTTTTTCCTTTTTGTTTGGGACAGTGTACTCTATTGATTTACTTAACGTTTAGCGAGGCTGTACACTGGACCTTGTTAATCTCCCTGTCTCTTTCACGTTTGTTAGAAACTTAAAGTGCCAACCGGGGCTATCTGGTCATACTAGACCGGGGTAAATCCAAAGCTCAGGCTGACCGCAAAGGAGCGCAGGCCGGCTACAGGGACCAACCTAGTCCCACTGAAACAGTACCTTGTGTGTAAGGTTGCATCAATGTGAAAGATCTGATGCAATGAGCAGGGGAGACGATGCAAAGGTGATGTGTCTGTTCTAATCCATGCAGTTAGGGGATGCGTCGTTGTTGAGCCACGCAGTCCTCAATCCTCGAGCAGTGATGCGGCGTTGGACTCCCTTTCCAAAGGCGATGTATCATCATCCAGCCGCACAACCAGATGATGCGAAGGTAAGGCGTCAAGGCCGCAGGTGATGCACCAGTTCCAAGTCATGCAGTTGGTGCTGCAGAGTCTTTGTCATCAGCACAAGCAGCGATGAGTCAGCGCCAAAGGAGATGCAGCAGTTCTGATCAGCGCAATGATGGCGATGCATCAACGTCAAAAGTTGCAGCACAGAAGAACCCACTTCCAAGGGCCCTCTGTGTGGGGACAGACACAGCTCTATTCAGGAGCAAGTGTCAGCTCCTCCCTCCCATCCTGCCCAGGATGACCCATCAGTCTGGTGAAGGCCCATCAGGATGTGAATGGCCCATCAGACACACCTCAGTTTTCTTTGTGTATGACTGTCTAGACGTAATGCATAAAGCCCAGCTGTCACTCAACCCAGACGTATATTGGAGGCAGGCAGTAGGCACATAGGGCTTAAGAGCAGAAAAATGCCAACTTTCTAAAAGTGGCATTTTTAAAGTTGTAATTATAAATCCAACTTTACCTTTAAGGAGGATTTATTATTACAAGTCCATAGGTACCAAACACAATAGTTCTGCTCCTTCTCAATCAGGAATTACGCTTAATACCTTCATTAAGGATTCCCCAATGTTATGCTATGGGAGGAGTAGGCCTCACAGTAGTGAAAAATGAATTTGGGAGTTTTTCACTACGAGGACATGTAAAACAAAAAAGTATATGTCCTGTCTTTTATTTACTCCGCACCCTGCCCTATGGGCTTCCTAGGGCCTACCTTAGGGGTGTCATATGTGTAATAAAAGCGGGGGTTAAGGCTTGGCAAGGAGATTTAAATGCCAAGTCAACATTGCAGTGTAACTGCACATACAGGCTCTACTATGGCAGCATGAGACATGTTTTAAGGGCTACTTAAGTGGGTGGCACAATCAGTGCTTCAGGCCCTGGGCACATATATTCTGTATCCCACCACATGCTGATCGACCATACCCCACCACATGCTGATGAAGACTCCAAAACATCAGCATCCAAGGGAACATGCTCAGATGGATCACCTCCTACCTCACCAGAAGAACCCATAGGATCCACCTCCCACCTTTTACCTCCGAACCCAAGGAGTTTACATACAGTGTCCCCAGGACTCATCCCTCAGCCCCACGCTCTTCAACGAATATATGACCCCCACTGGCCAACATCGTCAGATCACAGGGTCTCAACATAACTTCTTACGCAGATGATACCCAACTCATCCTATCACTCACCGATGACCCCACCACTAGAACCAACTTCCACAGATGCATGACAAGCGTCACTGGCTGGATGAGGAAAAACTGCCTGCAGCTGAACACAGACAAGACAGAAGTACTGATCTTTGGCAACAGCAGCAACACATGGAAGGACTCCTGGTGGCCATCAGACCTAAGACCCACACCCACTCCCTCCGAACATGCCAGAAACCTCAGAATCATCATTGACAACAAGCTCACCATAAAATCACAGATCAACACCATATCCTCAGCCTGTTTCCTCAATTTGCACATACTACATGAAATCTTAAGTGGCTACCCCTACACACGCAACACACCATGACACAGGCTCTCATCACCAGCCGACTGGACTATGGTAACGCCCTCTACATAGGAATCTCTGCACATCTCCCTACAGATACTTCAGACCATACAGAAAACCGCAGCCAGACTCAACGTCGGCCTTCCCCGATGAACGCACATCGCACCCTACCCCGGGCAACTCCACTGGTTCCCTGTGCAGAAGAGATGCCAATTCAAGCTGCTGACCCATGCACACAAGGTTCTACACAACCAAGGATACACTCTCAGGAAATGGGGAACAATCAGGGGTTACTAGTTCAGGCTCTTTGTGGAAATCCACTAGATGATCCCACGCCTTGGCCATATCCCTTGAGCCATGACCCCCTTGTGCCTCTCGGTATAGTATTGCACTTTCATATCTTACCCTGGGGCCTGAGAGGCCTTCTAAGGCATGGAAATCTCTTTCTTCTGGAGGACCAACGGCAGATCAACAAATATAGTAGTAATTTTTAAGCTTGTTGGGTCCTGGGAAATCCCCCAGTGAGCAGGCCAGTGGAGTACATTTGGTGGGCCCTTGGGCGATCTCTTTACTACAGTCAACCACCCTTTCCCAATAATCAACCAATGTGGGTCAGGAACATATCATGTGAGGTAATTCGGCACCCTGCTACCCACATCTAGGGCAGGCTGCTCCAGCAGTCTGGAAAAGTCAGATGATCATACCGGGAGTGAGGTATGCCCTGTTTAAAAAGTAAAAGTTAATTAACTTAAATCTAGCATTCCTAGATGCTGTGTAGGTGTTGGCTGGTATCAAACCCCATTCTGCCTCTGATTGGAAATGCAATGTACTCCTCCCATTTCTCTCATAGTTCCACTAGGGGTGTAGTAATGTTGGATCGCAGGGTCCGATACAAGCACGTTACCACTTTAATACAGTTGTGGGTAGGAGGCTTGGCTATGCCAGCCTTCCACTATTTGCGTAGAGATACCACTACTGCTCTGTGTAAAAGAAATTGGTCCACTAGTATTTCAAATGTGGTGGAAACGTTTTCAAAGGGCAAATTCCCTATCTCCTTAGAGATCACCCACCGAGTCACCTCATACTGGGACCAGTCCACCAGACCTCTCAGTGCATTTCTTGGGTCTACCTGTTCCAATGCCCACTGTGGCAGGTCAGTGAGAAGAGCATGTTAGTATGGATGTGTTGTAGGGCACACCCCCAACAGTGTCGAATAACCTGCAGGTCTGTGGTACTGTCCCAAAGTGATCATTTGGGGTTAAGTAACACCTGGAATAGTATATGGATACTCAGCGTCACCTCCTTGTCCTCCCCACCAAGGCTCATCGGTGAAAAAATCCATTGATTGAACCATTGGTTGTGCTACCAAGCAGTAGATTTTGAAGTCCGGTGCCGCCAGGCCTCCCTCCGTCATTGAGCGCTGCAACTTGGCCAAAGCCACACAGCACCTGCCCAATCCCTAAACAAGATCGATGAACAAGGAATCCAGATTCTGGAAAATTTGGCAGGAGATAATTATGGGCAGTGTGGTGAAGAAGTATAGCAGTTAGGGGAGCACCACATTCTTAGCCACTGCTTTCCTCCCTGCCACAGACAGTGGCAGGCTCTTTTAAAAGTTCACACTGGCATGAAATCCTCTAAGGGCTGCACCAATACTGCCCTCCAGAAGATCTTGTGGGTCATGGTAGATCTTGACTCCTAGATAGTTCAAACAGGATCACTCCCATGCCAGGCCTCGTAATTCTCAAGGTGGGGGTACCCTCCTGCTAAGCGGAAATAAATAAGATTTCTGCCAATTAATATGAAGGCCTGAGGTGTTTCCGAAATGCTCCAGGTGTGATATTGCTCCTGGCAGTTCTTCAGCCATATCACGCAGAAACAGAAGCATGTCATCTGTGTATGAGGCAGTGTGATGTAACCTGCCTCATATGTCCAATCTCCTATATGCCATGCCAGACAGTGCACTATTAACTAAGGGTTAATCTGCTATAGCAAATAGTAATGGGAATAGTTGTCATCCCTATCTAGTGTCCCTTCCCACATTATATGATTCGGAGATGTGTTTTCCAGTTCGAACTCGGGCAGTAGGTGCTGTGTACAAAAGCTTGGTCCATTGTACAAACCCACTTCCCAGGCCCAACTTCGACATCACTTGGTAAATAAAGTGCCACTGGAGGCTATCAAAAGTTTTTTCAATATCGACTGCCACAACCACTGCCCTCTGTCTGGGATCTCCACTTCCAGGATTGAGAGAAGCCTACGAATATTGATGATGGTACGCCCTGAGATACACCCAGCTTGGTCGGAGTGTACCAATCTGGGCATAGGAGGCAGGAGGGGAGTGGCCAGTGTGCGGCTGAGAATTTTATAATCCATGTTTACCATGGATAAGAGGTCCTATACTCTGACATCATGAGGGGGTTCGGCCTGGCTTCAGGATCAAGACAACCAGAGCCTTACAAGCAGTGGTAGGCAAGCGCCCCAGCTCTCGGGCTGCCGCATAGAGGGTGACCAACTTTGGAGCTAGTTTTTCAGCATAAGCTGCATAGAATTCCACTGGTAGACTACTGGTCCCAGGGCTCTTACCTCAAGCCATGGCGATTTGTATTTCCTGTAGCATGATAGCCCCACCCAGAGCTTTCGGCTTTTCCAGTTGATCAGGAGCACTAGGCAGTCTAAAAAATCACCCTTCTGTCAGGGGGCAGTACTGGCGGGGTGGCATACAATGACATATATTAATGTTCAAATATACTATTTATACTCTCTTGGGTATAAAGGAGGTCATCCGTTTCAGAATCTATTTCCATTATCAGGGAGCTCCTAGACACGGGGTTACCCAGCCAGACCAAGAGAGCCCCCACCTTATCGAGCTGCGCATGAGAGCGTAACATGTACTTGTGGTAATTGAAGGAACGCAGCTTTTGGGTGTAGACTGCCAGTTGTTCCTTAGCCTCCAAGAGCTGTTATTTTAGACAGGAGTTCCCAGGGGCGACTTGTTCCAAGTCCTGCAACGCCCTCTCATGGGTTTTCTACCAACCCCACCAGCGTGCATCGCACTCCCACTACCTCCGCAATGCATCGCTCCCTGACAACTGTTATAAACATGTCCCACTCAACCAAAGGCGAGCTGGCTGAGGCCTCATTACTCTCAAAGTAAGTGTGGGTGGCATCACCAAAAGTGTGCAGGAATACTAGGGCCTCTAGAGTCTCAACTCTCAGGCAAATAGTCTGGTAAGTGTGGTCTTTCTCTATGCCTGCTTAAGGCAAGCAACACTGGGTTGTGGAGGGAGAGCGGTGAAGAAGTGCACTTCGTCCCCATGAGTCACTCCATGTCTAGCAGGAAAAAACATAGCATAGGGAATTCTCAGAGTTCTCAGACTCTTCTTGGCATCCATGAAGGAGGCTTGTTGTTTTTGGACATCACTGGTGAAGTCCAGCAAGATCATTACTCTTTGATTTTCAACCTTAATGTCTCCTTTTCTCTGTGCTCGACCTAGGTTGTGGTTGTGGTCTCTATAGTGCAAGAGTTTGGCCACAACCAGTCTAGGGGGTGCCCAAGGCTGTGGTGGTCACACTGGAACATTGAACACATGTTCAAGTGCATAGAATGGGGAGAGCCCCTCTGGTGCCACCTCATCACAGAGCCAATTCTCCAGGAAACTGATCATTGTCCCATCAGGGCTTTCAATGGGGTCAGGCAGGCCTATTATTCAAAGATTGTTTCATCTGGCCCTGTTTTCTGCTTCATCAGCTGTATTCTCTAGGGTCTGGACCTTGCCCTCAATGCATGACATTCGGTCGCAAATGGACGCCAGCTCAGGCGTGAAGTCCTTGAGGATGCACTCTGTAGTAGTGACTCTTTCAGTTAACCTCCAATTGTCATCTCGTATTAGCCTTATGTCTGTGGCTGCTGTGTCGATCTTCAGCTCAAGTACTTCCCTAGAGGCGGTTATGGCTTTCAGTATAATGACTAGGGTCACGCTGTGTTGATTGCCGGCCGGGCACCCTATACCAGGAGACACCTCATCCATAGCAGTGGAGTTCAGTTCCTGAGAGGTACTCGAGTCAGTCATTTCCTTCTTCAAGTTTTACCCACTGTTACTCTCCAATGCAGGATCCAAAAGCTAGCCCGTGAGGATGTCTATGGATACTACCACCCAAGGTTTTGTGGAACAAAAGTGCATGGGGTGCAATGCATGATCTCAGTGAGAGCTTCCCCACTCCAATATTACCAGCAGCCCCTGCTGACAACACTGTAAGTTATGGGGTGGTGGACATAGTTCCCATGGAGTGGAGAGGGGAAGCAGATGCAATCCTCAAATTTCTACTGGCTGTCTGGGCCCCATCACCCGATCCAGCACCCTCTGTTCTGCCTCACGTGGCTGCAAATGCAAATGGTGGCTGGGGCTCCTCAGAATACCAGCACAGCATCCATTCAAGTTCTCCTCAGAGGAGGCTCATTTGGAGCACCCCATAAGAACAATCAGTGCGGACAGCGAGACAATCCGGGAAGGGGGAAAATAACTATGTGGCCCACACCAGTGTCAGCTGGTACTCAAGAAGTTTGATGCAGCCAGGAGCTCATGTGATAATTCTATGGCTCAGTCTCTCAGAAGTCAATGGGTCCTCGGTGCACTAGATCAGTCTCGATCTGGTGGAAGGGCCCTGAGAAGCCCCTTGCCAGCCTGTGTCAGTGTCCGATCTGGCCCATACGTAAACATTCGTTTGGAGTCAGACTGCTCTGGAGGTGCCTGTGGGCAAGCACCCTCAGGTACTTGTATGCCTTGAGTTTCCAATCTCCTTAAATCCCCTAGTGCACGCTGAAAGCTCAATATAGGTCTCTTTGGGGTCATGTGTCCGTGTTGTCAATCGTCTCGGTCCCTTAGATGGTAAAGGGAAGCCACTCCCTGTACTTTCCAAAGTCAGGCCCACTGTTTCTGAATGCCAGAGCCTGCCGACTTGGATCCCATATTGTTAGCAGTAACAGGACGCACCACAGAACAAGCGGTATGCCCTGACCCCTGCCCCCAACAAATGCATTCTGCAAGCGGGACTTGCCAGGAGCATCAGTGTGGCCTGGAAAGGCGGGGAGAGCAACCAGCGATTCGGCTTGGTGGCGTTGCCAGATGGGGACCTCCCAGGTCTTCCAGCAGGCACAGTCTCAACAAGGAGCGGCAGTCCAAAAATGTACCATATGGATGTCGTGCCCCCTTCTCACCTCAGATTACCGGTCGCCTTCCAGCAGGCCCCGACACTCAATGCACTTATGTTATAGCACTGACGCACCGCACTGCCCTCACTGGGGCAATGACCTGCACCTTGCAAAACCCACCAGCACACCAGGAATCAAGTGTAGTCCTTATCCTTTAGGACTCTCTGCCCCCGCCTTGGCATCTCTCTGCTCTGGCACCCACAGTAGTTCAGGGGGTTAGCAAGTGGATGCTCTTCTGATATACCGGTGTCGGGCCACCATTTTAAATTTCAGTTGCGCAGGCTGCCACTTTGTTTTGGGTGGAATAAGCAGAAAATCTGTTCTCCAAGGTTCAGTTTAAAGTCTTGATTAGGCAGGGGGACACAGTCCCTCATCTTCCCGGGCCAATTTGGGCAAATTTTGTGATGGATGCCCCTGGATGGTGGGGTTCGGCGGGAAGCACCACAGTCCATGCCCTAAGCCATCAGCGCCAAGCCACACCCCTAAAATCCCTTCAAAGTCATGATACAAGCATCAAAAACATAGGAGGCAGACAGTCTGAATCTCAATAAAGAAAGTATTCATAAAATACATTTGCAATAACTACCCCAACACACAAAGAAAATACCAACTTTAAAAGTCCAGTTTGTACGTAACCCTACCCCCCTACTTATTCAGTTCCCTTAAGGCTGCTAAAAAGCAGCGTACGGCACAGGCGACCTCTAAGAAGAGCATCTCATACAATATTTTTATGACCTCTAGCCTCATTCTTATAGCGTATATAGGACATATAAACTGTTGCTTAAAATACACAAAATATAAACAGTCAATTAAAATATGCACACTGGAGCTTTTTGATTTCAACTCACACTTGCCGAGATTTTCAGCATCCATCATTCTTCCAATATCCAAGAAATAGCAAAACCCAAGATTTAACCCTACCCGAAACTTGAAGATTTCATTGTGCCATATTGGGTTTAGAAGTTCTGAGAGATATGGGAAGTTTGTAACTTCCTGCCAAGAATCACATGAATACAATGTTGAGTTATTTTTGTTGAGGTAGCTTAAGTCCTTAATTCTGGACTCTATGGCAGCCTTTTCCTTTAGCTCTTTTTTGCTATAGTTATTAAACTTCACAATACTAAACTTCTCTAAGTTTAACATGTGAGCCACAGACTTTAGTCTGTGCCTAGTATCTCTTTCCCACCACAATTCACTGCTTCAGATTCCATTCATGCAGAACAAAGATACTTTAATTATTGTCGATGCTAGCAGTCTTTGTCAAAACTGTATAGTTATGTTAGCTGAAATATTATTCCAGGAGGTTAAACCAAGTTCTACACAAATGGCTGGTATCATCAAGGTTGAGGAAGCCTCAAGATTTTTCAAACATCTGCTGTCCACGTCATTCCAATCATATCACAGAGCAAGACTTAAAACTTCTGTTCCATAAAGAATTGAGTGGTGAGGGGGGGGGGTGCGGTCACTGTAGCTTTATAGGCCATAATGACCAGGATTAAAGAAGAGCCACCAGCTTCTCTTGTTTCTATTGCTTTTTGATCCATGGCCCACAGAGTGAAACAGTGATCTATAGTGGAGTGCTCGCCCTTAAATCCACCTTGTTTGATTGGGATTAAGGTATTTTGCTATTATCCTCAATCCAGTCCTTCAAGTGAAGGAGGATTTGTTTAGCAAATATTTTGGCCCCTATGTTGATAAAGCTGTCCTAACAATAGTTTTTGGAATCGTTGGGATTCATTTTTTTTAAAGATTGGGTTTATTTAAGCACCCTTCCAATTCTCTGGGATTTCCCCTCTTTTCAAAAACCCATTAAAGAAGATATTAAAGTAGTTGGCCAACCAGCCTGGGTTGGATTTAACTAAAATTGCCTGCACATTGTACAGGCCCAAAGCTCTTATAAGATTTCTGCCTACTATTGTATTTTTTATTGCCTACATGGAAGTATACTATAAAATATTGTCATCCGGGTCAACCTATTCTCCATAATCTATCTCACTTGTAGCCATATACACAACTTCAGCAGATAGTCAGCCCAGGTTTCTTCCGAGGTATTATGGTTCCAAAAATGTTTGCTTTTATTTTCTCCGTCCTTTAGCAATTCCCATAATTTCTTTGTGTCCTTTGATGGAGTTACAGTTAGCATCTGTTCCCAATTCATTCTATAATACTCCTCCTTCCTTTCTTTAACCTGATTAGTGCGTGTGTCAACCAATGGCCGACACACGCACAACCTCCCTCGTGCGGGCCACAACTGTTGGCCAGTCCCAAGGAGGGCTTTGAAAATGTTTTTTTTAATACTCTTGGGAGACGCGGAAGATCTTCCTCATCTCCCCCCGCCCCCATCCCGCCCATCTGTGACACGCTGACGTCACACTCATTGCTATATCCTCTCTCTCTGAATCTTTTGCACATTATCGTGCATTCATGCTGATAGTTTTTCCAAGCGCTACATATGTGCCTGGCTCTCAATAATTCCCCATATGGGATACTTCTAATCAAATTCCGTGGATGAGCACTCCTGGCATTTGATAAGATTCAGAGACAGAGGATATAGCAATGATGTGATTACAATAGCTAAGAAAAAGGTAGAGTGCCGCTCTAGAACAGACTTACTATACTCATCACAAAAATTAAGTGACAATGGGAGCAAATAAGATTTATCACGACTTATTCCAATCAGGCTTTGAATACAAGACAAATACTCATGAAGAGCTGGCACATTTTATAGACAGATCCTCATTTAGTGACTTATGTCTGCAATATGCCATTGGTTACCTTCCGGAGAGGAAGATCTCTATGAGACAGTGAGTCATAATCTGGTGGTTAGCTCCAATAATGAGGTCTATGACAGATCAAGTGCAGTAGAGTTTTACTGTTGTAAACAATGTAAGTCATGCAAGTATAGCACTAACTGCATGAATGTCAGATGGACAGAGTGACTATAGGATCAAAGGACACTTCAATCAATCAATCAAAGAAATTTGTAGAGCGCGCTACTCATCCGTGAGGGTCTCAAGGTGCTGGGGGCCTGCGGGGCAGGGGGGGAGGCCAGGGTGGGTCACTGGTCGAACAGCCAAGTCTTGAGGTCACACTTCAACTGCAACACAGATTTTTGCGTATATTGTCTGAGATGTCCTTGTGATAAAATATATGTAGGAAGCACTATACATAAAGCAAAAAAAAAAAAAAAGAGTGTTGGACCATATAAGAGCCATCCGTAACTACAATCGCAATTATCCTGTAGCAAGACACTTCCATGAAGTACATAGCGGAAATGAGAAATTGCTTAGTTACGTGGTGTGTGATCAGATCAGACCTAATGTACCCGGGGGTGATAGACATAAATTACTACGAATATTGGAATCAAAATATATTATCAAAATTCATGACCCTTTCCCCCGTTGGCATTAACTCAAGTGAAGAAATGAGCATACATTTAGGCAGTTAGATTTGGTTATTAGATAAGTAATAAGACTTATGGTAGTCGAGCTTCAGGTTGATGTGGATGTATATAGATACTTGACTTTTATATCATGGGGGTGTCAGGTCATGAAAATTTAAACATAAACTCTAGGGCAGTAATAGTCATTAACCAACAGCATGAAAATTTGAATTTTGGAAAGGTATGTACAATACAAATAAGGGGGCTATCTAAATTTGATTGACCCAATATTATTGTGATAAAGGACTGATATATATATTGATTACATATGATATTTTGCATTGTTTTCTACCTTTATAATTTTACATAGGTATTTTTTTAGAAAGTTTTAGCCTTATTTGTGAAACTTTTGCTAAAACAAATGGGTATTAGATACCATTCCAATATGGCCTCTGCCTTAGTGAGTAGTTTGTTTGTTTGTATTGCACTACTAATCTGTTTTTTTATGTTGATGCACTTAGGTATTTAATGGGTTAATGTTTTGACTTCCCCATCCGTGAACAAGGCTACCGCTGAAACGCGTTGGGAGGAACAAACTTTGTGACAGTAAACATATCTGCAACTAGCTGAAAGTGTCCTGACTGTTTTCCTTTTATTAGGCAAGAAAATGCGGATATATATTTTATGGAATTCCCGATTCTATGGTCGGACCGCCACTTGATGAGCCTTGTTTTTTCGGGAATTGCTAGGTGAAGATATATATATATATATATATATATACATATATAAAGAGAGAGAGAGAGAGATCAGTTTGTTTTATAAATGTGTGGTTTGCCTGGGGGCAGCAATCAGCCCACAGGGAAACCACACATATAAAAAAAAAAAAAAAAAGTGATATATATAGAGAGAGAGTCTCTCGCTCTATATATAGCAAGGGGTAATTTTATAAGATATATATATATATATATATATATATATATATATATATATATATATATATATCTTTCAGGCATAGACAGCTGTCAGGCAACAATAAAAATGTCACAATAGCTCTTGTGATTATGTTCCTTCTAGAGAAAGAGACTGTACTTTTGTCTAGTGGCAGTTTTGATGGCATAAAGTAGCACAGAAGGTTATATGCCTGTTGCAAAGAACAGATATGTATTATATGTCAGGAGGTCAGGAGTTGAGTGGATTAATAAAGCCAGCCGTTACCTGTGCTTTAAAACAAATGAAATGTATGAGTGAGGGGGGCTATGGAGAGATGAAGGGCACTTTTGCTTGGTGGTAGTGAGGGAATACAAGGAGGAAGTCATGGAACGGGCACACAAAAAATTATGGTCGCACTGGGCACCACTAGCACTAAAGGCTGTAATGATGGGTATGTGGCAAGGTAAAGTAATACTGTGTCTTTTTGGGTTTTTTCAGTGTCTTTAGAGAACCTGCTAACTTGAAGGAAGAAGCGAAGGTAAGGTGACTGACGTTTATTGTTGCACACTACACACACACACACACACACACACACACACACACACTACACACACACACACACACACACACACACACACACACACACGCCCACCCAGCCCACCCAGCCCACCAGCAATTTTGATGACAAGATATCTGCATTGTACATAGGCTAGTGTTTTTAGAGGGAAGGTTTAGCCAGTAACAGAGGTGTCGTCTTGTTGGATAAGTGCTGCTGAAGCAGTAACTCAGGTTATGGTGGAAAGCTCTGAGGCAGGATCAGACACTGAGACAGCATCTGAGGGAGAGGACAATGGAGCAGAATCTGGCAGTGATTTATCAGTCAGCGAAGCTCCATCTGAAGACACCTCTTCCAGTGATTCTGAGGGAGACGATGAGGACAGTCATGCTGTCCCTTCGCAAGCACAGTCTGTGCAGCAGGACAGCAGCAGGTTAGCCGAACCCAGAGAGCAGGTGCGTGCAGCGGCAAGCAAAGACAGTGTGCCCTTGGCAGCCCCCCAATTTAGTTCAGCCCCAAATTCAACCTTTTACTGGTGATGCTGGGTGTAAAGTTGATATGGCCAACTTTTTGCCAGTCGACTACGTCTATCTCTTTTTGGATGTTGACTTCCTTCAGCAAATTGTGCTGCAAACAAATCTGCATGTAGAGCAATTTCTGAGAGCATAAAGGCACTCAAGGGCCCCGTTTTAGGGCATGCCAGTGGACTCCCACTTTGCTGGCGGAGTTGAAGATATTTTTGGACCTTACGCTGAAAATGGGGTTAGTGCAGAAACCCAACTTGGAGTCCTACTGGATGGCTCACTCGGTTTGGGTAACCCCCATCTTTGCACTGTACGTGAGCAGAGATCGTTTTTTGCTACTGATGCGCACGGTGCACTTCTGTGACAATTCTGCTGCATTGCCATGGGGCAATCCAGACCATGACAGGTTGTTCAAAATTCGGCCTGTCGTGGAACATTTGTCTACCAGGTTTCCAGAGATCTATACTCCTGGAAAGATGATAGCTGTTGATGAGCACTTGATCCTGCACAAAGGATGGCTGCTATTCAGACAGTACATTGTAGGCTGCCCTCCCACGTTAGGGGTCACAGGGAAGATTGTATGGAAGCTTGTCCATCCACTGCTTCAAAAAGGTTATAGCCTTTATGTAAACAATTTCTAAACAGAAGAGCTGCTCAGTGAGCTCTACAAAGCTGGCACTGTCTCCTGCGGTACATTTTGTTGTAACCGCAAAGGATTCCCGTAAGAGCTTGTTTGCAAGAAGCTCCAGAGATACCAGAGTCATGCAAGGACTACCATTGACCTCAGTGAAATCCATTCCTGTCATGGGCACTAGGCCCAGGCACACCAGTGGGGTAGAGTTTTTATCAGGACAAATTGGGGAACACTAAGTGGTAAGATGTTTGTGGATCCATGCATATTCGTGTGGTTTACTTCACAGAAATGCAAGGAAAAACACTGCTTTCATTCAACGTTTCACCTTTGCAGGGTATTCTGGGTAAAAAAAAACTTTGGGGCATCCACACCATCCACACCTCTGAGGACATCCCCTGGGTGTCTATTTTTAAGAAATGTCTGTGTTTGGTAGGTTTCCCTAAATGGTTGCAGATCCCAGTACTAATTAGTACTCTCACCTCAGTTATCATTATCACCACAGTACGTTTTGGGCCCTTCCTTGTTGCTGGCACTTGGCCTACCCACACAAGCGATCTATAATTTTTATCGGGAGACATGGGGAAATGCTAGGTAAAGGGAAGTTTGTGGCTCCCCTCAGATTCCACAACTTTGCATTGCTGAAATGTGAGGAAAATGTGTTTCTTAGACAATTTTTGAGGTTTGAAAAGGATTCTGGGTGACAAAACCTGGTGAAAGCCCCACAAGTCAGCCCATTATGAATTTCCCTAGGTCTCTAGTTTTAAAAAATACATAGGTTTGCTAGGTTTCCCTAGGTGCCGGCTGAGCTACAGGCCAAAATCCACAGCTAGGCACTTTGCAAAAAAGGCATCTGTTTTCTT
Source organism: Pleurodeles waltl (assembly GCF_031143425.1). Lineage (NCBI taxonomy): Eukaryota > Metazoa > Chordata > Amphibia > Caudata > Salamandridae > Pleurodeles > Pleurodeles waltl. The sequence continues at coordinate 984,725,781 of NC_090442.1, forward strand.
TGGAAAAATGTGATGTGTTCACATTGTGTTTTGGGGCGTTTTCTATCGCGGGCACTAGGCCTACCCACACAAGTGATGCACCATTTTTATCGGGAGACTTGGAGAAACACAGGTGTTATTGCCAATTGTCTTTCTCTACATTTGTGCTTTCCAAATGTAAGACGGTGTGTAAGAAGGAAGTAATTTTAAGAAATGCCCTGTGTTAGACCTGACAGCCTTAGGGTGGTCACCCCCAAATTTATGCCTGCCTCCCTCCACTTTTTAGATACTGTTTTTGCTGGTTTTAGGACTCTGCACACTTTACCACTGCTAACCAGTGCTAAAGTGCATATGCTCTCTCCCTTAAAATATGCTGACATTGGTTCATACCCAATTGGTTTATTTAATCTACTTGTAAGTACCCAGTAAAGTGCACTACATGTGCTACTAGTGAGCCTGCAGCACCTATTGTGCCACCCACATAAGTAGCCCCTTAACAATGCCTCAGGCCTGTCATTGCAAGGCCTGTGTGTGCAGTTTCACTGCCACTTCGACTTGGCACTTAAAAGTATTTGCCAAGCCTTAAACTCCCATTTTTCTACATATGTCACCCCAAAGGTAGGCCCTAGGTAACCCATAGGGCAGGGTGCTATGTAGGTCAAAGGCAGGACATATAACTGTGTAGTTTATATGTCCTGGTAGTGTAGAACTCCCACATTCATTTTACACTACTGTGAGGCCTGCTCCTTTCATAGGCTACCATTAGGGCTACCCTCATATCCTGTTTGAGTGGTAGATTCTGATCTGAAAGGAGGAACAAAGTCATATTTCGTATGGCTAGAATGGTAATACAAAATCCTGCTGACTGGTAAAGTTGGATTTAATATTACTATTTTAGAAATGCCACTTTTAGAAAGTGAGCATTTCTCTGCACTTAAATCATTCTCTGCCTTACAATCGATGTCTGGCTGGGTTACTTGACAGCTCCCTTGTGCATTTCACTCAGACAACCCCAAACACAGGATGCTCAGTCACACCTGCACCCATCTGCATACTGAATGGGTCTTCCTGGGCTGGGAGGGGGGGAAGGCCTGACACTTACATGTCAAAGGACAGTGGCCTGCCCTCACACAATGGACTGCAAACCCTCTACTGGGACCCTGGCAGACAGGATGGAACTGAAAGGGCACCTTGTTCACTTCTAAGCCACTCTTTGAAGTCTTCCCCACTTTAAAGGCACATTTGGGTATTTAAACAGGGCCTCTGACCATACCAACTCAGACACTTCTGGACATGATACCAATGGTGAAGAAACTCTTAACCAGAACATGCAACCTGCCAAGAGGAACTGCCTGGCTGCCCAAAGGACTCACCTGACTGCTTTTCTGCAAGGGACCGCTGCCCTGCTGTTGTCCAGCTGCCCTCTGGCTCTGCTGAGAAGTGCTCTCCAAGGGCTTGAAGTCTCAGGACCAAAAATACTTCATCCTGCAAAGAACTTCTTGTGCGGCGAAAATTAGACGCACAGCCTGCCAGAAACTACGCACAGCCTGCATCGCGGTGAGAAAATCACTGCATGCCGAACTGGAACGGTTCAGCCTGGCTCCCCGAGAGGAGATCGACGCAGCACCAGCGTTCCAACCTGAACTTCGACGCACAGTCCACTGGATCAACGCAAAGCCGAGCCGGAATGACACAGCCCGACTTCCTGCAAGAAGAATTGATGCAGCGCCTGCCATGCGACAAATGTCCCCGCATCCCCCACCGGATCGACGCAGCTCCTGTGACTTCATCCTGCACGCCCAGGATTTCTCTGCATTGTCCCCGGGGTGTCCGAAAACCCCGCAACCCAAAGAGGATCCAAGTCAGCACACCAGAAATCGAAGCAAAGCCTTCCCTGTGTGGAAAATTATCGACACATCGTCTGTGTGCGCTCGGAGAAACCGACGCACACCTTCCCGTTTTCCACGCATCTCCTCCTCTGCGGTCCCTTGCGGAGAATTTGAACGCAAACCGGGTACTTTGTGTTCGCAAGTGACACTTGTTGCTTTTTAAAGACTCCTTTTATCAATCTCTAAAGTAATATTTTAACATGTACTTATCAAATCTTGATCGTTTTGACCTGCATTTAACCAGATAAATATTATATATTTTTCTAAGCACTGTGTGGTGTATTTTTGTGGTATTATACTGTGTTATTGCATGATTTATTGCACAACTACTTTACATATTGCCTTCTAAGTTAAGCAGGACTGCTCAGTGCCAAGCTACCAGAGGGTGGGCACAGGATAATTTGGATTTTGTGTGACTTACCCTGACTAGAGTGAGAGCCCTTGCTTGGACAGGGGGTAACCTGACTGCCAACCAAATACCCCCTTTCTAACACCCTGTAATTCACATACTAGTATGGGTACCCACAAATTCAGAGATGTGCAAATAACTACTGCTTCTAAACTCCATATCTTGTGCTCATTTCAGAAATAGATGGGTTTCTTTGATACCAATTTTTCACCCTTTATATTTTACCAAATTAATTGCTGTATACCCGGTATACAATGAAAACCCATTGCAAGGTGTTGCTCATTTTTTGGCTCTGGGTACCTTGGGTTCTTGCTGAACCTACAAGCCCTACATATCCTCGCAACCATAATGGTTAATCAGGCGTGATGGTATATTGCTTTAAAACATGTGCCACAGATGCAAAAACTTACAGAAGAAAATGTAGACCGAAATGGCTGTTTTTTCAACTCAATTTCAATATTTTTATATTTCAACTGTTACTTTCAATAGGAAAACCTTGAAGGATCTACACTAAAGACCCCTTGATGAATTCAGAATTTTATCTACTTTTCAGAAATGTTTAGCCGTCCGGGATACACCATTGGTTTCATACTGATTTCTTTCACTAACTGGAAAGAGGCTGAAAGACACAAAAAAAAAATCACACAAATGGGGAATGTCTCACTAAAATGCCATAACTGTGCTGAAAAATGTGGTTTTCTGATTCTGGTCTGCCTGTTCCTGAAAGTTGGGAAGATGGTGATTTTAGCTCCGCAAACCCATCGTTGACCCCACTTGCAGGGAAAAAACAGATGCTTTCTTCTGCAGCACTTCTTTCCCATTTTTCCCCCAAAAAACAAATGTTAGCCGTATTTTGGCTAATTTATGTCTCCTCCAGAGGAATCCATATACACTGGGTACCTTTAGAATCCCCAGTATGTGGGGAAAAAAGGACACAAATTCGGTGTGGATAGCTTATGTGGATAAAAGGTATGGGGGGGCCTATGCGCAAACTACTGCAATAGCCAAAAAAGGCTCAGCATGAGGGTGTGCGGGGGATGGGAAGGCCCATCAGCTAAGGGGTTAATTAACTTAGCATACTCTGCTTTTGTTTTGTTTTTTTAAATAAATTCTTTCTTTTCTGAGTCATTATCTGTCCCCTTATGTTTCTTTAGTTTCCTTAACTATTTTTTCACATCTTGGCATAGCGAGTCAAACCAAACAGAACACGTCATCCTAATAAATGCTTGCAGATACTACAGCGTCCTCTTTAGGGAGACCACCAGAAAATCAGCCACTTTGCTTATTACCATATTATGCCAATTCAGTACGTCTTTAATTGTAGCCTCAGGAGTAACCAGATCAATGGACAATTGTAAATGAGATAATAAGGCAAGTCACAGCTCATTTATATGGGTGGTCAACCTTCTTGGGTACTCAATTCACAAAGGCAACACTTGATCCCTATTCAAGATCCATAGTGGTATGTGGTCACTGCCTTTTACCATCAAAATCTGGATATCCTTGTAAGGATTGTAAAGCCATGCCTGTAAAAAATGTATTCACTGCAGCATTGCAAATTGCTCGAAGGGAAGGTTTTACCCATCAGCATATCAGCTGGAGATCTCCCATTTTGACAATTAACACATAAATACGCTAGACATTGTTGCATCTTTTTTGCCACATTCTACAAAGGACGGATTGGAAAGTTAGCTAACGGTATATTGTACACCTTCCGCATATCTGCCTTACGTATATCTGTCCAGGCTGGATTCAGACGCAAATTGGAATCCTCCATGGTCATAACCGGAGCTTGTTTACTAATCGCACAAAGATGACTGATATCTTACCAAAACTGAATTACATTATCCGGATTGGTTGCTTTCCAATCCAGTTAACATATACAGTTATTACTAGCAATTTATCATGGTTTACAATATCAGCATAAAGATATATCATTGTCGCTTGAAGCCATTCACAATTAGTATTTGCCTTCATAATTTGTTTGGCAACTTTTTCGTTAATATCAAAGTTAGTAGGCCTCTCATCTATTGCCCTGGACCTCACAAACATTCTGCAAAAAAACACTGAATGGAGAAATATTCCCAGATAGCCAAGCCTCCTGCAAACAAATTATACTATTTTCTTGTAACATTTTGTTCCTGTAATCCTTGTCCATCAATCTCCCAATACCATGTATATTCCATGCTATTATACCTAAGCTATCGGACAGGCACCTTCCCAAATCATTATTACTAATCACTCTGCGGTCACAGAAAGAAAAGTAAAGTGAATTATGTGACAATCTTGCAGGGGTTCGGAAAGTGTGAACGGAAAGGCTGTAGGATGTCACTTTCTGTAACGTACAACAACTTGTAAATACCTGAAAATGAACTGTATCCACCCAGCAGTCAGCAAAGCAAAAATTAAGAACATTTTTTGTAATTCTGAAGTGTCATTGAGGCAACAATTTTAATACAATCAAAACAAGACACTTAGGGGGTTATTACAACTTTGGAGGAGGTGTTAATCTGTCCCAAAAGTGACGGTAAAGTGACGGATATACCACCAGCCGTATTACGAGTCCATTATATCCTATGGAACTCGTAATACGGCTGGTGGTATATCCGTCACATTTGGGACGGATTAACACCTCCTCCAAAGTTGTAATAACCCCCTTAGTGATGCACAAATGATAAATATGCACTGAAACCTTCTGCGCAATATAATTTGTGTTACAACTGTATGTCTGTACAAATATAGTGTTCATTGCAATAAAAACATGCACTGTCTGTAAATAAGAGTGTGCTGCCACATGATGTTTTAGTTGCACTAAAAAATCACCCGCCTCATGGCTATTAAAACTAGATGGGTTGCGAAGGTTTGTTGTTCGAGAAAGTGGGTTGTGGTTCTAAATCGTTTGGTAAGCACTGGAGTACATGACATACAGTACAAACGTGTCTAAAAAAATTCAGCAAGCATTGGAAGTTTTACCATAAGTAATGCAGAGGCACAGGGTGGAAACACATTCACTACAAGGTCCATGGGCGAGGTGCAGTGTATTTTAAAGGTAGGACATGTACCGGTGTGTTTTATATGTCCTGACAGTGAAATACTGACAAATTTGGTTTTCACTGGTGCAAGGCCCATCTCTCTCATAGGTTAACATGGGGACTTCCTTTAAATATCTTTTAAGTATAGTCTCCCATTGGGAGCAGATAGAGATGTGGAGTTTGGGGTCTCTGAATTCACAATTTAAAAATACACCTTTTGGTAAAGTTGTTTTTTAGACTGTCAGTTTGAAAATGCCACTTTTAGAAAGGGGCATTTTTTTACTTAATCCATTCTGTGCCTCTTCCTGGTTGTGCATTCCCTGTCTAGGTCATTCTGACAGTTGGGCTGTTGTGAATTCCCTCTAGACAGTGACACAAAGGGAGCTGGGGTGTAGCCTGCATATCCTGATGAGTCTCCTGGGCTAGAGTGGGGAGGGAGGAGCTGGCACTTACACCATAAAGGGCTGTGCCTGTCCTCACACAATGCAGTCTCCAACCCCCTGGTGTGTGTCTGGGGGCAGGCCTGGGCAAGGCAGGATCTTGTGAACAACAGAGACTTTCCTTTGAAGTTTTCCTACTTCAAAGGCAGAAAGGGGTAAAAGTAGCAGACCCAAAACCTCAGACCTTTAGACCACTTCTGGATCAAGAGGAACCTCTGCCAAGGAAATGAGCTGAAGAGCTGGAGGTAGAGTACTGCCCCTTTGCTGTGTGTGCTTTGCTGGGTTGGCCTGCAGTTGCTGCTTCTGCCTGAAAGAGGACATAGACTGGATTTTGCTGTGCATCCTCCTTGTGAAGTTTCTCCAAGGGCTTGAAGTAGAGCTTGCCTTCTGCTGGAAGTCTCCGGGATATCAAAGACTTCAGCTTCATTTGCCTACAACACTGGGAACTGTGTGTTTTGTGCTTCAACAAAAGAAAAAACACTGCAACGCCGACAACAATGCCGCTTCCTGCACTGTGAACTGACGACGCCACATGGAGCCGTGCCCCACATCACATCGCAACCCTGGTCTCACTGATGCTGCCACCTGACGCCGTCACCGAGCCGTAGCTTGCACGTGACCTGTTGGCCCCACACTTGACATTGCCTTGCTCACACCACATCCTTGGCATCCCTGACAACGCCACTCCATGCTGACACCAATGCTGCTGCCTGCATCGTGGTCTGTGTGCCACCGCTCGTGAGGTACACGAAGCACTGCCCTGCACCAAAGCCCTGGTCCACTGATGCCAGCGTTGTCAACAGATGCCCCTTTCTGCACCGTGGTTCATGGGCGCCCCCGTGGGTCACCCACACACAGCCCCCCCGGTCAGGGATGGCAGGGGAAGTGCTTCCCTGCTGCCACCACGACCCCTCCCTTTGGCAATCTGATGACGTTGGCGCGCTCACAGCACACTGATGTCACCAGATGCTGCCGGGGACGCGCTGGAAGCATTTGCTTCCAGTGCGTCTTGGAGAGAGTCCTTCTCATGGGGGAGGGGAGGGGCTTGGAGAGGGGAAAACAGACACAGGGGGAAAGGAAAGAGTTTTTCCTTTCCCCAGTGCCTGTTTTGAATGGATTCCTGCTCCACGATCGCGAGCAAGGCGTGCATTCGTTTAGCAGGAATCCACCCACTAGACACCAGGGATGTTTTCTTCTTTATTTATGGGAGCGACGCTTTAGGCACGGGTCGCTCCCCTTGGGGTAATATTCGATCCGTGTTTCGACCACCCCCACCCCCGGGGCCAGATTGGCCGTTTTATTGGCTGATCTGCCCCCGTGGGGGGGAGGGGGGTCAAAACCCAGTAGACACCGGGGATTTGTGCTATTTTTATTTCAAGGAAGCAGCCCTTTGGGCAAGGGTTGCTAACCTGGGGGCAATATGTTTTTCTATGTTTTGGCCTCTCTCCGGGGCTAGATCGGGCATTTTTACGGCCTATCTGGCCCCGCGGGGGTTGCTCCCCAAAGGGAGCACACAACTGTTGGCCATTTCTGCCCTCGTTTAGGGCAGATCGGCCTATTTTTGAGGCTCATCTGCCCCCAAGGGGGACGGAATGCACGAAGGCACCAGGGATTGTTTTGTTTTCAGTCTTTTTTGTGGGGGTCGACCCCATAGGTAAGGGTCACCCCCCCCCCTGGGGGCACATGACTGTTAGCCATTTCTGCCCGCCCTTGAGGGCAGATCGGCCTATTATTTTTTGGCCCAACTGCCCCCAAGTGGGGCAGAAACCACAAAGATGCCAGGGATTTTTTCCATTTGGTTTTTGAGTGTGTGGGGAGGTGACCCCTTGGGCAATGGTCGCTCCCCAAAGGGGGCACACAACTGTTGGCCATTTCTGCCCCACTTGGGGGCAGATCGGCCTACTTCTTTTAGGCCCATCTGCACCCAGGGGGGGCAGAATACACTAAGGCGCCAGGGATTATTTTGTTTTCATTTTTTTTTGTGGAAGGACGGCCCCTTGGGCAAGGGTTGCACCCCCCAAGGGGGACACATAACTGTTGGTCATTTCTATCCCCCCTTGGGGGCAGATCAGCCTGTTTTTGTAAGGTCCATCTGGCCCCGTGGGGACAGAAAGCCCACTAGACATCAGGGAAGACATTTTTTTATTTTTTATTTTTTTTAAAAGAGGGTGGGGGTGTGGCCATACCCCCATCCCAAATAAATGGGGACACATTTGTTCTGCAGAAAGCCTACTAGATGCCAGGGAATAAAAAAAAAAATAGAGGGGTGGGGTAGGGCGGCCAACAAGTATGGGCATGCTTATGCCCCCCTCCCACCCCAACTCAAGGGAGTAACAGTCTTTCAGCCCCTCTTGCAAACTAAAGGACATTAACCCTACGACAAAGCAAGAGGACATTAGATTTTCTTGGCTAACTCAGCTTGGCTAACTCTCAATATCGTCCCACTTGGAATGGTGAGCGGCTGCATATTTTGGACTTTGGGGCGCTGCCACCTAGAAAAATCTACCAGACATAGAGACATCTGAAAACTAAACATCTGGGTGAGTCCAGGGTGGTGTGCTTCACCTGCACCCCACACCATATTTTTAGGCCTTTTCTGCCCCCCCGGGGGCAGATCGGCCTATTATAATTAGGCCGCAGAAACCCCTAGACACCAGGGATATATATATATATTTATTTTTTACTTTTTTTTCATATATGGGGAGCGACCCCTTAGGCAAGGGTCACTTCCCGGGGGGGGAATTTTGTATTCAGGCCTCGGCCTATTTTTATTATGCCAATCTGCCCTCAAGGGGGGCAGAAACCACTAGACACCAGGGACTTCTTTTGCGTCAATTTCAAGCAAGGGGAGCGATCCCCTAGGCTAGGGTCATTGCCATGGGGGGCAAATTTATTTGAGGCCATTTCTGCCCCTCGGGGGCAGATCGGCCTATTTTTATTAAGACGATCTGCGAAACCACTAGGCACCAGGGATTTTTTTTTTTGTGTTAATTTCACACAAGGGTCGCTCCCCTGGTTGGGGGGAGGGGGCATATTTATTTTAGGCCATTTCTGCTCCCCTTAGGGGCAGATCGTCCTATTCTATTAGGCCGATCTGCCCCCTGGGGGGCAGAAACCACTTAGGCACTAGGGATTGGTGTGTGTGTGTGTTTTGTTTGGGAGGCATCCCCTTGGGCAAGGGTCGCTCCCCTTGGGGACACATTACTGTTGGCCATATCTCCCCCAGAAAGCTCACGAGGGACCATGGAAGATTTTTTTTTCCAAAATAAGAGGGTGGGGTATGGCCATACCCCCACCCCAAATAAATGGGGCCACAGTTGTTCATCCGACCAGTGGGCAGATTGGGCAATTACCCCTGATCCACACCCCAGGGGGGCAGAAAGTCTACTAGAAGCCAGGGAATTAAAAAAAAAATAGTGTGGTGGTGGCTACCAACCAGTATGGGCATGGTTATGCCCCCACCCCAGATGAAGGGGGTAACAGTCTTTCAGCTCTCCCCCGCACACTAAAACATCTTATCCTATGGCAAGCAAGGGGCCATTTGATTATTTTGGGTTTTGGTTTTAGATTTGGGCCATGAGAGCTTGGCTAACTCTCAAAATCGTCCCACTTGGAATGGTGAGGGCTGCACTTTTTGGACTTTGGGGCACTGCCATGTAGAATGTAGAAAAATCCACAAGACCTAGTCACATCTGAAAACTAAACATCTGGGTGAGTCCAAGGTGGTGTGCTTCACATGCACCCGTACATTTTCTTATCTACAATGCCCTGCAAACCTCCAACTTTGCTGGAAATCACACATTTTTTCCACATTTTTGTGATGGAACCTTCCGGAATCTGTAGGAATCCACAAAATTCCTACCACCCAGCACTGTCTCATTTATACCAATAAAACTTCTGCCCCACTTGTCAGCCTAAATTTTTTTTTTCTCAAGCTGCCCTTTTGGACCCGCTTTGGTTCCCCCTCAATGTTTTTGGCTCTTCCCTGTCACAGGCACTTGGCCCACCTACACAAGTGAGGTATCATTTTTACCGGGAGACTGAGGGGAACGTTGAGTGTTAGGAAATTTATCCCGGTGTGGTGATCCCACACAGAAATGTGGGGAAAAATATGATTTTTTTAGCTAAATTTGAGGTTTGCTGAGGATTCTGGGTAAGAAAACAATGGGGGATCCACACAAGTCACACCTCCCTGGACTCCTTCGGGTGACTAGTTTTCCGAAATGTCTGGGTTTGGTAGGTTTCCCTGTATGGCTGCTGAGCCCAGGACCAAACATGCAGGCCTCCCCCCGCTCAACACAGCAAAAACAGGTAGTTTTGTATTTGATAATTCTGATGTGTCCAGATAGTGTTTTGGGGCATTTCTTTTCGTGGGAACTAGGCCTATCGGCACAAGAGAGGTACCATTTTTATCAGGAGACTTGGGGGAATGCTGGGTGGAAGGAAATTTGTGGCTCTTCTACGATTCCAGAACTTTCTGTCACCAAAATGTGAGTAAAACATTTTTTTTTTTTTGCCCAAATTGAGGTTTGCAAAGGATTCTGGGTAACAGAACCTGGTGAGAGCCCCACAAGTCACCCCATCTTGGATTCCCCTAGGTGTCTAGTTTTAAAAAATGCACAGGTTTGGCAGGTTTCCTTAAGTGCCGGATGAGCTAGAGGCCAAAATCCACAGCTAGGCACTTTCCAAAAAACAGCTCTGTTTTCTTTGGGAAAATGTGATGTGTCCACGTTGTGTTTTGGGGCATTTCCTGTCGCGGGCGCTACGCCTACCCACACAAGTGAGGTACCATTTTTATCGGGAGACTGGGGGAACGCTGGGTGGAAAGAAATTTGTGGCTCCTCTCAGATGCCAGAACTTTCTGTCGCTGCAATGTGAGGAAAAAGTGTTTTTTTGGCCAAATTTTGAGGTTTGCAAAGGATTCTGGGTAACAGAACCTGGTGAGAGCCCCACAATTCACCCCATCCTTGATTCCCCTAGGTGTCTAGTTTTCAGAAGTGCACAAGTTTGGTAGGTTTCCATAGGTGCCGGCTGAGCTTGAGGCCAAAATCTACAGCTAGGGACTTTTAAAAAAACATGCCAGATTTTAATGTAAAAATGTCATGTGTCCATGTTGCGTTTCCTATCTCTAGCATTAGGCCTATCCACACAAGTGAGGTACTATTTGTATCCAGCGGCTTTGGGGAACACAGAATTGAAGAACAAATGTTATTGCCCCTTGTCTTTCTCTACATTTTTTCTTTCCAAATGTAAGACAGTGTGTAAAAAAGACATCTTTTGAGAAATGCCCTGTAATTCACATGCTAGTGTGGGCACCCTGGAATTCAGAGATGTGCAAATAACCACTGCTTCTCAACACCTTACCTTTTGCCAATTTTGGAAATACAAAGGTTTTCTTGATACTTATTTTTCACTCTTTATATTTCAGCAAATTAATTGCTGTATACCCGGTATAGAATGAAAACCCATTGCAAGGTTCAGCTCATTTATTGGCTCTGGGTACCTAGGGTTCTTGATGAACCTACAAGCCCTATAGATCCCCACAACCAGAAGAGTCCAGCAGACGTAACGTATATTGCTTTAAAAAATCTGACATTGCAGGAAAAAGTTACAGAGTAACACGTGGAGAAAAATGGCTGTTTTCTTTTCACCTCAATTTCAATTTTCTTTTTTTTTCAGCTGTTATTTTCTGTAGGAAAACCTTTTAGGATCTACACAAATTACCCCTTGCTGAATTCAGATTTTTTTCTACTTTTCAGAAATGCTTAGCTTTGTGGGATCCAGCATTGTTTTCACACTGATTTCTGTCACTAACTGGAAGGAGTCGGAAAGCACAAAAAATAGTAAAAATGGGGCATGTCCCAGTAAAATGCCAAAATTCTGTTGGAAAATGTGTTTTTCTGATTCAAGTCTGCCTGTTCCTGAAAGCTGGGAAGATGGTGATTTTAGCACCACAAACCCTTTGTTGATGCCATTTGCAGGGGAAAAAACACATGCTTTCTTCTGCAGCACTTTTTTCCAATTTTTCCCCAAAAAACAAATTTCAGCTGTATTTTGGCTAACTTGTTGGCCTCCTCCAGGGGAATCCACAAACTCTGGGTACCTTTGGAATCCCTAGGGTGTCCGAAAAAAAGGACGCACATTTTGTGTGGATAGCTTATGTGGACAAAACGTTATGAGGGCCTAAGTGCAAACTATCCCAAGTGGCCAGAAAAGGCACGGCACAGGAGGGGGAAAAGGCCTGGCAGCGAACGGGCTAACAATACACATGCACACTCTGAGGCAGAGGAATATAAATTGATTAACCGAGAATCACAATTTTTGATCAAGTGCACAAAGTGAAACTAAAACCTAGGCCAATGCTTGAAATAGAAGTGTCTGTGTGTGACAGTGGGGACATGTTTAGGGGGTTGCCATAATCTAAAAGGAGAGGTAGAAACATGTTAATAGTCAGAAATGTGGGAACATAATTGTATGACTAAGGCAGAACAATATCCCTAAGCCGCAGGTAGTACAACCTCACCGTAAATTGAATGTTGGTGCTGATAAGGTTTAGTGCGGACATTTGTGTTTAGCAAGAACCAACGCACACACTGCAGGGCATCAGACATGCCAACAAAACTACACACAAACTTTCCAGTTATCGTGGGGCACTTATTTATTCAGTTCAGGAAACTGCAATCTTGAAACGGGGATCATTCCACATTCCACAATGAAAACTACAGTTCTGCCGCCGCCGTTACGTGATACGGTGTTTTAAAACGTACATTGTTTAATAAGTTTGAGTAGACTCGCGCAGAGACAAATCAAACCAAACAAACGTGTGCTTGTTTTCTTACCGTAATAGGTCAGATATTCTGCGGTGTGCAAGAATGTTAACGAAACAAGAACATTGAAAATCCAGTTCACTCCAGCTGAACACGCATTCCCTGTACTTCTTGCCCAGAGCGGATAGATTTCAGAATTCACGGTCCATGGCATTGGTCCCATCCCTGACAAGAGACAGAAGTAACAGTCAATAAGTTAAACCAATCATGAAATACCGGCTGGCAGGTTTCCGCTGTACTGTCTTCAGAATCGCTATTTACCTTTGCAGTAACTTGAGCTATCAAGGGACACTTGAGATGAACATTGGGATCGCTAGACACAAGCAGCCCTCAACATTTTAGTAGGTGCAGCGCAGAGACTGGGTGGGATCGCACAGCACCTTGTGTGTGTGCATTCAAAACCTTTTTGAAAAGAGCCCAAACTCTCTGTATAGAGCATAGTTATTTTTAGACTGTGGCTGGGATTCTCCAAATAACAATGCTCCACGTTTTAACAGTTACTTCTCAATAAGTGCATGTGACAAATGTGGTTGTTGGTTGAGGGGGAGGAGGGAGAGCCCTTTTCAAACAAAAGCCACAATCCTTGTCAGGGTGAATCACAGTCACTAAATTAACCATCGTTTAACCCTCTGGTAGCTTGGCACAAAAGCAGTCAGGCTTAACTAAGAGGCAATGTGTATACTATTTATGCAGCACACAAACCTCAATGGAGGGAAAACACAATACAAGAAAAATCCCACGCCAATTTACAAAAAGTAGAGTAAAATTTAAGAAATGATTTGAAATCAAAACAACAATAAAATCCAATCAATAGAAACAGAGATATGCAGTTTTAAAGACTTAAGGTAAAAACAGTGCCTAAAAGAAGAAAGCGCCATTTGCGGTTATCTTGTCATATGAGACAGGGTAAAAGTCACAAGTTCAGGCTGACCGAGATGGAGCCCAGGCCCAATACAGTGACACGGTTGGTCCCACTAAAAAAGTTACCTTGTAAAGTCTAATACGAAGAGTTCAATTTGTGGTAGATAAGGCCATGAGTAGCAGGGAGAGCGTCACAAATGGTTGCCGCTTTAGCATGAAGAGCAAGCCAGGAATCTCAGATGGTTGTCACTGTAGCACGAAGATCCTATTGGGCGTCACTGACGGTCGCGGTTGGAGATTCATGTTGGCTGTCACCTCGGACTGCAGCGCGAAGTGCAGAGTTCACATGGTGGTCGTTGTAGCGCAAAGAGTTGGGGTCAGTAGAGCTCTGTGTTAGCAGGCGGTGCAGTCCGTTTGCAGTCACAAAGAGATCAGATCTGCAGGATTTGTCCATTTCTTAAAGAAGGAGCTCAACTGAAGGATCCAGGACTTGGGAGGCACCTTTTGGGGATCTGGAATGCACTCCAGCAGAGGTCCAGGCAGGTTCAGTAGCAGCAGGTCAGGTGGGCAGTTGCTGAGAGGCCGCTGGAGTTTGTTGTGCATTTCTAGCTCAGAACAGGAGGTCAATCAGTAGACCTTTTGAGTCATTTCAGTCTGGGATGAAGAACGCAGGTCCAGTCTTCCTTCTCAGAAAGCAGTGCAGGCCTCAAGCAGCAGGGCATTGGAAATTTCTTCTGTAATATCTAAATGTCCAGGAGTATACTGAAGAGTGGGCCTAGGCGTCCTACTTTTATCCCTGGTACCCCCTTTGAAGTGTGAGAAACATCTGGAGGCCCCCTCCTCACAGAAGCATCTGGAATTTCCTGCCTTTTGGCCTTGTCCTAGTCTGTCTGCAGGCACATATGCTAGTGTGAAGTTATTTATGTAAGATCAGAGGCACAGCCTTTTGAAGTGCAAGTGGGGCTGTGCACAGTTCTGCTCTCCATCCTGCTGGAGATGGCCCATCCAGGCACAACAAGTCCCTCTTCTGTGTGGTTGTCTGGGAGGAATACACATAGGTCAACTGTCAACTGCACCTAGTCATGTGACCCAGGAACGGGCTGCAGGTACTAAACGGTTAGGACAAGAAAATGCCAACTTTCTCAAATTAAAAAGAACAGATGACAGACGGAATGCTGAACAATGTCAAGCATTCACCACTAGTCACAGATCTGGGCCTAAATCAATCGTTTTTTTGCTTTGCACACCATTCCAGTTTGGACCCAGCCATTTGCAAATCAGTCTTGATCTTGCTCCCCATGGGAACATTCCAGACCGAACTACATGGCCAGGTCTTCTCTGGATGGGAAAACAAGCATCCTGCGACTGGTTTCCGGGTATCACCCCTCATCAGCCAGGCTAGCTTGAATCCGGTGGCATAACGAACATTTAATTTACCAACCCTGGGTATAAGGTATACCACTTTTCTAGGGACTTATAACTATGCCAATCAAGTGTAAGCCAATCATACCATGTTTTAGGGTGTGAGCAAAAGCACTTTAGCACTGGTTAGCAGTCCTAAGACCAACAAAAACAAAGTCAGAAAAATAGGAGGCGTGAAGACAAAAACAGGTCTGACAATGGGAAACTTGGACCTTTCATGATATTGACATGGAATATCAACCAAGTGAGAATGGTGCCTGAGCTTCCATATTCACTCATTCATCCACTGTAGATTCACCTCTGTGAGTTAAGCACCCACTCCACAGATTTGTGTCTTACCTGCATGTCACTCAAGTCTTAACTGTGCATGTTCTATGAGCGATGAAATCCTGTAATGGTCTGCTAGGATTGAAAAAATGCACTTGCTGCCTTCTGTAAAAGTTGGAAGCTTGCTCTGCTCCTGCCATCCTGTACAAAATCTATGAAGAAGTAAAACATGTCCTTCATAGCATACCAGTGGCTTGGGGAGGCTATCCTTCCCAAGCCATGTAACACCTATTTCGAAGGGAGAGGGTGTTACCTCCCTCACCCACATGAAATCCTTTGTTCTGCCTTCCCCCTGCCTGGGCTGGTCAAGCCGCAGGAGGGCATAAACCTGTCTGAGGGATGGCAGCAGCATGGGCTGCCTAGAAAACCGCAGAAGACCTATAGGAGCAATGCTGTAATCCTCTAAGGGGCCCCCAGAGTGTATGGAATCATACAACCAATACTGGCAACAGTATTGAGGTTTGATTCCGACATGTTTGGTACCAAACATGCCCAGGTTTTGCGTTACTATTATGTAGTTGGAAACAGGTAGTGAGTGACCTGTGTTCAGTACATGGGTAAAATAGGTTCCCACACTTACGAAGTCCAGAGTAATGGAGCTGGAATCCATAGGGGCACCTCTGCTCATGCAGGGGTGCCCTCACACAAAGGTACCTGCACCTTGCCCTCTGTGTTAGGAGGGCCTGCTATATGGGTGACTTATATTGACCTGGTGAAGTGACCGGCAGTGAAAGGGTGCCTGCACCTTTTCACAGAGGCTGCAATGGCAGGCCTGCAGACACATTTTGCATGGGCTCCCATGTGTCGCACAATATATCCTGCACCCCATTGGGAACCCCTGGTGCCCCAATGCACCGGGTACCTAAGTACCATATACTAGGGATTTATACAGAGGGCACCAGTATGCCAATTGTGGGGAGTGCTAAGTCATAAGCAACCAAATTTCGAGGGAGAGAGCACAGTCACTGGGGCCTGGCTAGCAGGATCCCAGTGAAAACAGTCAGAACACACTGAGAGCAGGCAAAAAGAAAGAGTAGCTATGCCAAAAAGAGAGTACTTTCCTACAGGGAGACTGTACATCTAATGCACAGTAGTACTTTTAGATGATGCTGGTTGTAGCCCACTGATGAACCATACCAGTTTGGTGGGTTGTATCATTTATTTCTGATAGAGACTTCTAGCTGCAGATTGCTCATCTTGTGAATTTCTCCAGGCAAGAGACTGGATCTGGAAACTTTAATAGAAATTCCCTTGCACGTTTTGTGGCTCTGCTTTAGGTCTGTTGGGTATGACATCAAGGCCACTATAAGGCTGCCACCTCCATGCGCTGAATTCAGTTCCTTTCTTTCTGCACCTTCTGATTTGGATGCAGAGCTAGCAAAGCTTTCTTTTTGAAAAAACTTTACCAGAGGAATTTTATTTGTGCACACAAAATTCTATCATAGTGTGAAGTTATAGGCCTTAAAATGACAGGTTTCAATCTGTCGTAACTGTCAACAGCAGGTGTTGCTGATAGACACCCACAATGTCTGTCTATGGTGTCTCGGCTCTGATCCCAAAACAGAGTTGTGTTCTTGTGTTTGAAGATGAACCAGAAAGCAATCTGAGCTGTCCCCGAGCTCCAAAAGAAGTTGAGGAAGCGGTCATGGTTGAGGTTGCCGGTGTAGGCCGCTTGGGCTCCTGGGAGTGATCTTGAGGCCACTTTACCTCGAGGTCCAGGAGTTCATGTAATTTGTTGTGTTCCCACAACAATCACAAGATGTCCAAGCACAGCTCACCAAAGTACTACCACTCGCGCCATTCAGACTTGCATGATGCCCGGGGTACTGCTAGACCTTGGAGCTGCTCTGTGGAGCAGGCTCCTGACTTGCTGCCATTTGACCTTTATTTCCCTCAGTGCACGAAATAGGACGCTTAAGAGAGGTCACAGCCTCCATTTCTGGTATCCCACTAAATCTCACTAGAGTGCCTTCGGCCAAAGTTCTACCGAGACCACATCACTCCCCCCCCCCTTTCAGTCCGAGCTGCAAAACCACTTTAATTTGTTCTTGGCAGGCACATGATCGCCCGGTCAGAGAGTGGGTCATTTTTCACTTCTCTGCATGGTGGAGCATCACGCAAGGCCTAAGCGAGCTCCAGATCATAGAGCATGGCTACGCCCTACCCTTTCTGTCCTATCTTCCCAGGCTTGCCACCTGCACATAACCTACCGGAGGACAACTTGTACATACTCCAGGGAGAAGTTCAAGCTTTCTTGGCTAAGGAAGCAAAAGAGACAGTCTCAGCATCAGAGATCTAGACTAGTTGTTATTCCTTTTATTTCTAGTGTGGAATTCGGATGTATGTCTTCATCCAATCCTCAATCTTTGGCCTACAAACTTTTTTCTCCAGAAGGACAAGTTCAAGATGCTTAACCTGGCCCAAGTTCTGTCTGTCCTGGAACCAGGATACTAGATGCCAATACCCTACTATTTTCATATTCCCATCCTGCAGTCCCACAGGCGTTACCTGCAATTCCAGGTATGCCAGGAACACTTTGGTTCTTCATGCTACCTTTGGCCTGACCAGTGCTCCTCAGGCATTCACAACAGTGGCAGTAGTGGTTGCAGCCCATCTGCAGAGACTGGAAATATCAGTCTTCCCATATTCAATGAGGTCAAGGTGACCTCACTTCAAAATCAAATGCCACCTTGAGACGACAGATGACCTGTTGACATCCTGACTCCTCCAGAGTCCCCTTCATTCTCAAGATCAGCACTGCTTTATTTTCTGCAGCCCCTTTACTTGACAATACATTTTATCAATTGCTTGTCTTCCTTTGGCTCGCATTTGCTGATCGGAGAACCGGTTACAGTGTCTCATAAGATCTACATATAAGAATATTTCCTATTCTAGAATAACCCACTTTTTTTGTGGTGTAAAGTGAAATTTTCAATAGGTGAGCTCCTGTGTTACCTTTCGCAAGCAAAGCTCAGAGGCCCTCTTTAAAGGGTGCCTGGAATCATACCTGGACTCAGGCCACGTGTGGCATGTTTAGAAATGGTTATCACCACCAATTTACCATATCCATCATGGGGATAATCGATGCAATTTATTGAGTATCACTTCATTCAATCTTATTAAAGCTGGAAACAGCATATTTGTACATATAGTTATAACAGCAAAATGATTCCTGCACATAAATTTGGTGTGAAGATTGTGGTGAAAAGCGCATGGGTCATATGTTAGTGTCACAGTGAATTTACTAAACATAGTTGGGACTCCTGTAACTTTATGCACAGTGTTATCATATAAATAGAAGTGTTGGGGGACATGGCTAGCAGGCCGACTGCCTAAGCTCACTTCTTCATGTTGGGCCCGACTAAACAGGCATTCTCGGAGCTCTCTTTGTCTCACTGACTCCTGCATCGGGTGTCATTGCGGTCCGCTGCACTGGGGGCTTGTATTGGGCTGCTCTCAAGGTGGCTGGGCAGCGGGCGCTCCGACTAAGCCATTTTGAAGAGGTGTCATTGCCACGGTGCTCGAGGTTCTTGTACCTCAGGCTTCCGCTGGGGAGAGTGCTTTGCTGCTGGCCCCAGAGTCCCGGGCATGCTTGGACCGTGTCTGCCCGTTGCTCCTGCCTGGGGGCCATAGGGAATAGGCAGCAACTGTGGGTCCCTGCATGATGTGGCATGATATTCTGAGCTGTGCAGGACATTGGCAGCCTTCGCTTAGCGTCATGAGTGAGCCATGGTACTACAGAGCAGATGAGGTTGGGCTAAAATAGGGCAACCCCTACACGGGTTTCTCATTGAGGTGACCTTCTTACATACCAGTGAGTCACGGATGGGTTCCCCTGTGACCCCCTTTGCTGAATTTGACACTTGTCCTGCTCTCGGGTCTTGCTGTGATCTGTCTACCCAATAAGGCCCCTGCTTGGCTGCTTGTGCCCTCCATCCCCTGGGATCTGACCACCATATGGGGAGGGAAGCGAGGCAGGCCAGCACTCACTACACTACGCTACCCCTATTGTACTGTGGCAGAGTGAGACTGCAACAATATCAAGATTACCAGCCATTACTGATACCTGCTCCCATGTTCTCTTCTACCTCATGGGTCCGTCAAGTCAGACTGCTGGATTCCGTGCTTGCACACCCACTATAACAGTGGCATACCCCTGATGGCACCCATGATCCATGGAGGGGTGGTCCCTTCGGTGCACCTGAAGGTCTGGGCAAATTGTAACAATTTTTTGGGGGTATTTTATTAGATGTTACCAACATACACCACAGAATATAACACATTATCACATGGCATCACAATACTCATCTACAGCTTTACATGTCTCCAGGTACCATGTAGGCAGTAGAACAGAATACAATTGAACAGCATGAGTCAGCGATATCAACCCACCTCTCAGTCATGGCCTCCCTCAGATGTAGACAATAAATACGCTGTGAACGGGCTCCAGATATTCTTAGGCCTTGAGGGTACTGGTAAATCTTCTGAGTATAGTTCAAGTTGCTCTTGGCAGTACGTCATTTCTAGGAGCCATTGTTTAATAGTCTGCACAGCTTTCTTACCCCAATGTTTTGCAATCTGACGCTTCACCAGTAACAGTGTCACTGCCACAAGTTTCCCATTTGCAGGCTTCTGTGATTTGACTAAGCCAAGCAGACAGAGCTGAGGCGATAGTTCAACCAGTTTCAGTATCATATCAGAAAGCGCAGCCACTATTTTCTCCCAGGCCATGTGCAAGAAGCCCGCCTCCCCACTCCAAATAGCAAGCAATGTGCATCCTCACGCAAGCCATATTTCAACATTTGCTTAAGAGTATAGTACATTGTTGCAAAAATTTGAAATGAATAATTATTAGATTACAATTAGAGGTGAGCATACCAGTCAGGACACAACAACATTTCCACACATCTACACTAAGAGGCACGTCTAGCGCAGTCTTCCACTTCTCCATGCCCTGACGCCGGGAGCTGCCTATCCCCCCGAGACATGCTATACAGGAGTGTGATAAGTCACCTTTGAGTTGAACTAGAGATAAGTGTTTGTGTTGCTCCGAGGGCTTGGGGCTCAGCAGGGAACTGGGGGTATAGGCCCTTCATAGCAGGCCTCAGACAGTGATATGTGAAGCTCAGGAGAGGGGTCCTCGCTTGCGTCTGGGGTAAGTCAGTTAAGCCAATGAATGTTCCTCCAGAATAGGTCTCTTCCATGGTGTGTAGCCCACATGCCTTCAGTAAGGGAAGGACTCCCGGTTCCTGAGTAGCAGAAATTTGGAGATGATAAAGAAGCGGGAGTGCAGGGGCATATAAGGGGAGTTTATTAGCCTGGACGCCTAAAGCCTCCATGCTCCGGCAGTGCAATCTACAGTATTAATCTCTGCATGCGGTGACAATGAATGTTTATAGGTAACTATAGCAGTCAGCAGGATGGGATGTGCATCATCTCCCTCTAGTGCCAGGTGTGGCATATACTTGGGGGAGTGGAACCAGTATTGTGCACATTGGGCTTGAGCACAGAGGCAATACAAATACAGATGTTAAGTTAAAAGATTTATAGAGCGCATGGCTGCCCCAGCAAAGGGGCTTTCCAGCTCTGGTTTAAAAAAAAAACCACACTGCTAGACCTACCATCCAGGAGGGAGAGAGAACTAAACGGAGTACAACCATGTCTTGAGGGACTTTCTAAAGAGGAAATTGTTCTGAGTAATTCTCAAAGGAAGAGTAAGTGCATTCCACGGAGAAGGAGCCAGGACACAAAAGGACTGGTCCCCTGCTCTGGCTCTCTTCACTCGGGGTACTATAGCCAGGCTAAGGTTGACAGAACGTAGGGAACAAGTGGGGCAATATGCTGAAATAAAATGACTCAAAATAGGCAGTGCCCGTGAATGAAGAATGTTATGGGCAATGCAAAGAGCGTTAAACTGGATGCACTTCTCAACTGGGAGCCAGTGAAGCCTGCACAAAAGGCCAGACGCTGACCATCTAGGGAGGGAGAAGAACAGCCTGGCAGCTGCATTGTTTAGCGAGCATTAATTTCTTTACGGCAGGTAAAGAATATTACAATAGTCCAGACGGGACAGTATGACAGCCTGGGTGGTGTTTTTTTCAGGTACTAAAGTAAATCTGGGGCTTCAAACCTGACCTGTTCACATGGCAATGTGAACGTATCCCAGCCAATTTGTGGTTGCTTACCCGCCCACACCAGGGTGATCCGATGTGATTTAATAATTTTAAAGAATTGCTGCATCCGGGTGATACGGATATTGATAAACCGGTAGAGAAATTTGGGCAACAGCACCATCTTTACTAACCCCACTCTGTCAGCCAGTAATTGTGGCATATACCTAAGTCCGGCTCTCTATGCACTCATAGTGCAAGATAGTTAACAGGATCAGTGCTCCACTCTAGGGGAAGTCCAGCCTATAGGGCACAGTGGTCTCAATTATTGGAAGCACAGATTTTGACCAGTTAATAGTGAGGCCAGAGTAATATTCATAGTGAATATATTCCCTTACAACTTTGTCCAAGTGCACGCATAGGTCCCTGGCATAAAGCACCATGTCATCGGCATACAGCGATGTGGCCAGGGGACACTGCCTAGAGCGCAATGCAGCCTCAGCATGCCACTGTCAAATGACGCACGCCAGCAGCACCAATGCCAGGGCAAATAGAGAGAGAGCGGGCATCCCTGCGGCATGCCCCTAAAAACACGCACCGGGCTAGATGGGTGACCATTAATCCTCACCCGAGCCACTGTGCCCGTGCATAGCAGACGCACCCACTGAAGGATGTGTTGGGGTATGCCAATGTGGTGCAGCACAGCAAACATATATATCCATTCTACAGAGTCAAAGGCTTTATAAGGACTGCTGCAGTCTCCATGGTGGGATCCAGATAGTGCAGAGTAGCAAACAGGGTGAGCAAATTATGTGATGTTGACCGGGCGGGTATGAATCCAGACTGGTTTGGCAGGACCATATTAGGCAATAAGGGCTAGAGTCTAGTGGCCAGTATCTTGGCCAGTATTTTAGCATCAATGTTTATTAAAGAAAGCGGTCTATATAACGGACATCTGTTGGGTGGTTTATCAGGTTTAAACAAGGTGATGATGAGGGCCTCCGTTAAGGAAGGGGGCAGAGTCCACTTTACGTACCCTTCCTCATACATGGCTTGTAAATGTGGCGCCAGAAGCTCAGCAAATTCTTCAAGTGCATATGGCTTCCCTAACCTCTTCAATTGTGATAGGGCATACTAAATTGTCCTGCTGTCCCAGAGAGAACCAAGCCAATACAATATCTTCTAGACAGGCAGCTTTTTCAGCCCCTGAAGCCAAGGTGCGCAATTCATATAATTGTGCGTAATAATCTGTAAATGTGGTAAGAATCTGTGGGGTACTATGACAAGGCATACATTCAAAGGTTAGAATTGCAGGAATATGCATATGCACACTGAGGCTCGCCAGTTTAGTCACCAGGCTACGTCCCGGTCAGCCACCTTCACCATATAATCATGCCACAAGGTGCTTCAAGAGAAACCGCACCTCCCGCTCAGCGTCCTCCTTGTATACCATCACTGTGTCCTTAGTAGGGCCAAGAGATGTAAGTCTAGTGTGGTATTGTATGCAACTTCAAGGGTCCTAATATTTTTTTCTATAGTCTTCAACTGGTCACGTACAGGCTTCAGCACTCTGGCCTGGGTGCCAATGCAGAATCCCCGGATGGTAACCATAAAGGCTTCCAAAAGGGTGTCCGCTCACTCGACGGAGCCCCTGTTATGCATGAAGTATTCTATAATAGCGAAGCCCAGGTTGTCTCTAAATACGCGGTCTAGCACAGTCGCGAGTCAGAACCTTCAGGTAAACCGGGGCTGCCTGTGTGCAGGCATTTCCATCACCAGTCTCACTGGAGTGTCATCAGATAGCGTGCGTAGCAAATTACAGATATCCTCCACCCAGTCACCAGCCTCTTGGGATTCCAACCAGTAGTCCAGTCTGGACCATGTACCAGGAACTAAGGAGGTAAATGAGCCTTCCCTGTCGGTTGGGTGCCTCAAGCGCCATAGATCTACCATCCCACGGTCTTCCATCTCTTCCCAGATCACCAGTGCAGCATATTTCCCCTGCCAGTCACCAGAGGCAGCTCTACCTAGTGTTGAATCAAGATATGTGTTTAAATCCTCACCCCAACCCACAGTACGACTGCTATTTGAGCCATATGTATGGAACACCACACTTGTTAATAAAATTCCGGGTTGTCGACATTCGGGCCATACGTATTCACCAGAACAATGGGCATACCACATAGTTTAACCTGAACCAATGACCCTGGTCATCCCTGTCAGATTAGTTGAGAGTATATGGCACCCCTTTTCACACCAAAAGCAATACCATCGAGAATATGTTGAGTGGTAAAAAGTTATTCTACTTCCCACCCAGTGCGTCCCTGTGGCACCCTTCGTGAATCTGGTGAGATGAGTCTCCTGTAGGAGGGCGATCTGAACATGATGTCTATCTAAGTATTTCAGTACCTGCCTAGTTTTGCGAGTATGATTAAGTCCTCGTATGCTCCATGTTAGAAGTGTGGTGCACCCTGTACTAGAGGCCATAATGTAGGAGACAAATCATACCTAATGAAGTTCCCACCCCTGGCATCCTTCAACAAAACTCAAACAGACTATAAGCGGTAAACAGGGGTGATGGAACAACAACAAACAAATTCCCAACCCCCTTCCACTTCAGGATCCCAATTATGCCAAAGACAACAACATCTGCAAACATCAACAGCGGAAGTATGTCCAAAGAAACAACAGTGCATTACATAACAACTAGCATTACACAGGAAAGCAATAGAAATCGTGGTACATCCATGTGGGTGACACGTGGGAGCCCCAGCCACCTATTGATGGGGGAGTCAGCTGAGAGCCTATACATCTCTGGCTGTGTAAAGTCACAGGGAGGCCTGATGTACCAGGGGGCCCACATCATGCCACCAACCAGCAAAACAGTACCTCTTGAAGGTCTCCTTTTGCCAAATTCGATCTGTCTGTTGCAAAAAGGAGTTAACATGTCCAAATAAGACCAAAGACCTACATTTTATTCCATCAAGGTGCAGTGTGTGACTGGCTGAGGCAGCGCCAAAAAAAGGACCCCAAGCTAATTATCAAATTCAGACTCCGGGCGCTTCCGATGTATCGGTGCAAGTGTTTTCACAAAGTCTAGTGCTGCCTTTGGTGCAGCCAAGATTTTTTGCAATCCGCCATGATCAATTCACAGCTATGAAGGGTACAGCACAGGGGATCTCCAGCTGTTGTAACTTCTATTTCACTGGAAGGTATTCTTTACCTGCGGCCTGTACTGCTGCCATGAGGTACGAAAAGAAGGCTACCTCGTTGCCTTGATACTTAATGGTATTTTTCTCCTGCGCCAGGCGGGGTATGGTGTGGCAGTCCCGGTAGTTGAGGAGCCTCGCTATAATGGAATGTGGTGGTGCCCCCGGCGGTGGTCTAGTCGTCAGTGATCTATTTGCCCTCTCCACCACCAGCATAGATAGATTTTCCAGGCCAAATATTTCTCCAGGCAAGTATTCCACAAAGAGTTTCATCTTACCAGGGTTGATGGACTCGGACACCTTTGTAAACCGCAGATTGTTCCGGTGGGACCTCGCTCCAAGTCCTTATTTTTGGCCTGAATCGCCACCAGGACCTTTTCCATGTTAAGACACCTAGATATTACAATTTGTAGTTCATTTGTAGCTGTTGAAATTAGTTGTTCTGCCTCAGTTATCCATCTGCTTTGCTTGTCCAACCTGGCTGCCATATTGTCTGTGCATAGGTTGAGAGCATCTATTTTCCCATCTATAGATTGCAGATTGTGTCTCATAACCAGCAGTGTTGTTGGTAGTGCAGTCACTCCTTGGGAGATGGGTCCTGGTCAGGGTCTGAGACAGGGTCTGATTGAGATCTGTGGAGACATAGGGCCTCAAAAGTGAGACGCTATTGATGCCTATCTGTCTTCCCTATTGTGGCACAGAGGCACAAGCCAGATCCAGGAATTAGCAGGGCCAGGGGTACAGCACATATGTGGCACTGCAGTGAGATGGAGTCTGCAGCAACTATGGGCAAGTGTCTCTTAAAAGGCGCAGTTCAGCCCCGGTGCCACCAGGCGTTACAACATAGAAGGTCCGGTTGTCACCAAAGTGCCATGTCTTCTCAGGTCCATTGTTAATTGCTCCACAGGGGCACACCAGCTCCACCAATCACGTGGTTCCCCGAGTGTCCTAGGGGCCCATCAGCTGCAGCAACAACAGCACTCCTGCCTCCAAACTCAGTGCAGTCTTCCTCCTGTCAGCAGATCTATCCCAGCACTCTGAACACAGTGCTGCTGCCCTGACAGTATCCTTCCCAGCAAACTCATCACCCGTCCCGTACCAGAGGTGAAGATATGGCCTCAAGTATATTAATAGTGACTTGTCGCTTACCTCCTGTCCCAAGCGCTAACAACATTGCGGTGTCCAATGGGGAGTCAGGGTGGTGCAAGCACAACACCACCACCAGTGCATATCCCCAACTTGGGTTGGCGGGAGACCACACACTGCCGTCAGCTCAACTACATTTAGCTTGCAGCACAGGCGCGGTCATCTTGCACTTTGCAGCACTGATCAGCTGCTCCCAGCACAGCTCTGCAGTGCGATTTGGAAAGGCCCGCTGGGGTGCAGTCTATGCATCCACCCAGCCAGCCACCATCAATAAAGACTGCAGTGTGTGGCCTTTCCCAGTGCCACGCACTCCAGGCAAGCCAGGCAGCAACCGCCAGCTACCCTGTAGTCTCCACTCTCACAGAGGGCTCTGACGTTTTCCCAGCCGTGGCCACAAGGACAGTTACACTCCGCTCCTTGGTCCCCCACGAACACCACAGCAGTCTGAGGCCCACTGGGTGCCGATTGCGTCCCACACCCCTATTGTTCTTCTGTTGTAGTGATCTGTAAGATCATGGACATCGGACACGTTCACAAGAGGAGGTAGGATGCTTTTGCTTATGGATGCCAGATCATTTAGGTTAATGTTTCCTATGATCCTTTTACAGTATTTGGGTTTCTTTAGTCTCACAGATTCTGAAATGAGGAAGGTGTTGAAGTGGTGGTTTGACCAGTCACAAAGGTGGATAGATTCAAGTTAAATGTAGCTGGCATTCGCAATGATAAGATCTAAGGTTGCTCCCTTGTGTGTAGGGCTGTCGCAGAATTTGATCATGGTGAGGGCAGTTAGGAAGATTTTGAGGCTGTTAACGGCAGTTTTTTTTCGGGTCATTGCAATGGAGGTTGAAGTCTCCGCGGAAGATCTGGGTGCAGTGTTGTCCAGCATTAGTTGAGATGATTTCCATAATTTGTTGTAGGAATGAAAGGATATCTCCTGGTAGGTGGTAGAGCATGTGCAGCTTGCATAGTGACTTGTTGTTACTTGCAACATCGATGCAAAAATATTCACATGAGGATAGTATAGGGGATTGTGATTGTTTATCTGCGAGGCTGTTAGCAGTGCATGTGGGAGATGCCTCCACCAGGTCTATTAGATCTATCTTGTCTAATGATGTTGTGGCTAGGAGGGACTAGTATGTCAAGGAGATGTGCAAAGGAATGGTTTAGCCAAGTTTCAGTTAGGATGAATAGGTCAAGAGCATGTGTGAGGATACGGTTGGCGTAGTCTGTTGTGTGTCATGCAGCCGATCTGCAATTGAGTAGCATACACTTCAAATGAGGTGTGGAGTTAACTGGGGTAGTATGAGAGAAAGTAACATGCTTGAGGTTGTGCTTATTCATCCCTCTTGGGTTGGACCTAGGGTTTCTGCATGGGTTCACAAAAATAGATTGTAATTGACCCAGATTGTCTGTATTATCGGAATGTGTTTAGTTATTTGACAATATAGGATATATATATATATATATAATATCAAAGTGAGAGATAACGGGCACAGGAAAAGGAATAAGGTTAAGGGTAAGGGTTAAGGGTACCTACACAGAAAATGATTAAATCAATAAACAGATGTGTTTTGCAAGGGTTCCTAAAACAGACCCTGGGATTTGGAGATTTACTTTGCAAAAAGTGAAGTTTGGAAGTTTTGGACTCCAGTTGATAACTATATTCTATCAAAAGTCATGTGTGGTGTAATGGCTCTGTAATGTATCTGTACTCCCTACGCAGTGATGTCTGATGTAGTGCTCATGACAGTATACTGACATACACTCCCACTAAGTCCATGACAAATATCCCGACAGGGAGTTGGGCTGATGGAGTCTAATGTACAGAATGGTCTGGCCAAGTTAATCCACTGAATTAATTGTGTCCATATTGATCAATTGAGTAAATGAGTATGGGCAGAGACACTTATCATGTATGCTAGGTAAATTTCAAATGAGCCCTTGAATACTACAGGAGACCACAGACTTGGAGCTCCATGTTGGTTACTGCCAGGAGAGCCTGAAGGTTTTCGAAGCAATTGTCTATCGAAACGTTTCAAAAGGAGGGACAAGCTGCCCTGGTCCCCAGCTGGGGAGCACCAAGTCATCTAAGCATGTTTCCTGTGGGTAATGATACTTGAATCAGCAAATAATTTCACCTGCCTGGCAGATATCACTCTTCCATCCAGGGGGATCTCAAATAGTGGGAACTCAACCTCACACACCAAACAATGCACCACATTGAGAGTCGAGAGTTGTTCATTATGAGGTCAGATACAAAAAAGCAATGGACCTTTTCTTCTCAGATAACTAGACAACTAAAAGGGAATCCACTTCCAACACACTTATCATTAAAGCAAAACAATTCAACACCGTCCAATAGAAGAAGTCTCAAGTCTGGCTCCTCATAGGAGTAAATTCAATGGGATCTCTAATAGCACAAGGAATACACAATCAACATTAGTGCCTTCAAGCTACTATTTGCTATTAGTGCACATCTTTGCCCAGGGATGATAAGGTCAAGGGATGGGACAGCTCCTTACAAACTCTGATGTGTGAAGGAAAGCACACATTTGACCTGGCTGTGCTGGACTTAGCCCTTGAGGTGCAAGGCCCTGGCCATCTTATGAATAAGACTGCCTACCGGTAGCAAGTCACAGGGCAGGACTGACATCGAAGACACTGTAATGCTCTGGCCATCTAAGCATCTACATATGTGGCATCTGACATTAAACCTTTATGACCTATTAGGGCAGGGCTGGCAGGGGCAGCACTGTGAAGCGCAAGTCTAACTAGAGCCTCAACCATGTATCTGCTTCAGTGCCATGGCATTCAGGTTTCGTGCAATGTGTGTTGATGTATTAGTGGTATACCCTAAACCAGGACCTCAGAGCCTATGTTGGCTGGTTTCTGGAACATTCTAATTTGTCTACTGTATTACCTCTACCTTGGTGGAATCACGTAAAAATCTCCACATTCTAAATTAGGTCAAAACAGATGTGGTATCGAGTTGAAAGGACATTTGCTTTTCAAATGTAAATTCTTATGGGACATTTGAAGAAAATCTGTAGTACTGTGCAGAACATTCAGTATATTTTTTCCTAAAAAACATTTTTGCAATTTTCTTTTCACAATAATATGGCATCAACGTCTGTAGGGGTCAATTACAAGTTTTACTCCATGCTGGTACTGATAGAAATAGTGTGCAGCTTGCTCAGTAAAAACATATATTGAGGTTGGCAAAGGTTCATGAACACAGTCAGTCAATGAAGGTGGTATACTTTGTTGTTGTGAAAACATTACTGAAATCTCATGTTATCATTAAGGTAAATGAAATCCTAGATCCAGTCCTTGTCCTTAGAGATGATGATGTTTTTAACGGGATCTATATAGCACTATTCAATAATACTTCACATTGGAACTGGAGTTGGTCCCTTGGAAAACAGTTGTCTTTTGTTAGTCGGGGATTCGATTATGTTGCTTTTCACACGGTTTCAGTTAAAACTAAATATTTTGAATAAACCACCAAACGAAATATTATTTGTTTTACAGTAAAGACTGAAAAACACCCGGCTTTGCTGCGTTTCTACTACCTTGGTGTCAAATTGTGTAAAAGTAGTGCAAGTGCAGTGCTGAGCACTCTTCTGTAATGGATGCTCCTGTAGAACCCACTTATGCCATGGTAAACCATCAACAAAGTCACTTGATCTCAGAAGAAACTTCCACTCACATTTTGGAAGCATGGCTAACCGCATTTGGCTTAGCTCACTGTTGGCATGTTGCTGTGTAGTGGCAAATGGCTTGTAGCTGAACTCTGAGCCTGGCCTCAGTCTGGGTTATAAAGCCCTACCATGATGTCATTCTCCTTCACTGACAGCAAGACAGAGCTCTGCTTACTGAAAGCATAGGAATCTGGATTGTGGCAACAAAGATCACTGTGTGTATGGGTGCCTTCAAAAATACAGCCCTCCCATCAATAGCTGCACTCTTATTCTTAGTTCTACCTCATGACAGTCTGAAAAACATGCCAGTAAGAGCCACATCCCCTCTTACATAAGGATCATGTGTTGTATCGCAAACATATTCAGTGCCCATGTGCAGGAGAATGTTTCCATGTACCTTTTTCGCTGAAACTGCACTGCTTACAGCGTATACATTAACTCAGAGTTAGTGTATGATCTAGCAGCAAGCACTACCATGTACTTACTAATATGACTCAGACAGCACAGTTTGAGCAATACCAGTTGCATGGGCCCATTCTAAGGCTATGCACCGATGTAGAATGCTTGAAGATAAAGCACCAGGATCACCAACTTCAACGTTCATTCCTACTGCCTCCTTGTCAACATGAAGGTTTGCATTTTTGACACTGAAACAAGGCTTTACACTTTGCACCATCACCCACACAAACCATTGTAACATTTTGAGATGTAATCACTCCTTCCTCCGAGAAGGAAAATGCAATAAACAGTTTACGTTGCATACCACACAAAGACAATGCACCTTGTGCAACTTTAACATGTCTGACAGAAACACAATCCCCTCAATGCTTTCAAATAAAAAAGATCCACATGCCTGGCAGAAATTGATACTTAGCTGTCCTTGTGCTGGTCTTCAAATAAATACAAACTCCCATAGACACAACTCAACAATATAAAATAAAAGTAATTCATTGTATCAAGCGCAAAGGCAATGATCCAAGATATGAAGCAGATCGTGAGATTTCTTTGCTACCTCATCGAATGCTTCATATAACTGCACAGTTTGCGGTCACCAAAGGACTTTAGCTAAAAGCATGCATATTAAGTTCTTAGCAGGCTTCGCTCCTATGACCAAGATCAGCAGGTATACTGAGACTACGAATAGGGCAGTGTGAATCTGGCCTGCAATTACAGAGCACAAAGGACACCACAATTTACAGCCCATGTCCCTTGTAGAAAATATTAATTCAGCTGATCTTTGACATTGGTCCGAAAAACAATCAAGTTTGAGTTTTTCATTAACAAACAAAAACAGCTTGTTTACAAGATTGTTATACATTCACATCGACTAGTTAACCTTAGTTTCTAGAACCAGGACGTCCTCTTTACAGCACAGTATTTCACAGATCCACTTATGCTCTCAGTGCATACCAATATCTTCATGGTTTAGGATCTCTCAACTCGTAATTAGGCACAGTGTGCATGCCATGTCACCTCCCTGTAATCATCCGTTCTCCTGCCCACTGTACATTTGTCAATCAGACCCTACAAAGGAGACGAGGCCACGGCATCCATGAGGTGTGATAATTAAAATTAATGGAGTGGGCACCATCTATCCCTAGGGTGAGGCATCATCGGGAGTGTCCCTGCATACATTTCCAAGTATTTGTTGTAATTTACAAGATTCCGCAGCCAACAGCTGTGCCCAGGTGCAGCGCCCCTGCCCTAGTGTTTTGCCACTTGTCCCTTACCCAACAATAATTGCAAGACCACAAATTTTCTGTTTGTAGTTGATATCTCTTTAACCCACCCTAGCAAGACAACCTGGAGTGCCAGACCAACAGACATATTAGCGATATGATACTGCCTATTTGTTGGCAATACCCATACCTTTGCAGGCACATCCATGTCTGGTTCAGAAAACCTGCTTCTTCCTCCTCCTCACAACTGACACACTTTGGATTATCTATAATGTCACATTTCCACATGCTTGACACATGGTATATTCTTTGATGAAAGCAAGTGTATAATTCTTAATTTCAAAGTCTTGAAGATTTGATTATCTTGAGGAAAAGTTGGTGTAACTACTTTTATAGTCACCTGAGCCAATAATATAAAAATGTGTCCAAAAGGCATGCACACTTTCTTGGTCCTAAAGAGCCTTCCCGGTGAAGGTGCCCTCTGTCTCCCCAATTTGTGATGCAAAGCTTTTTTAACTGGGAAATTGCGTGATCTTGGTTTGTTAGTATCAAGGAGGGTTGTTCAATAGAGAGTGCAAGGGTGAATACATTATACCTAGATTAGCTCTAGTTTTAAGTTTACTCCATGCCAAAACAGTCTAACGTTGATATCTCTGAGGATTGGCGGAAAAAGGGTCACCAAATCCACATTTCCCTGCACCAATTTAGCATGCCCACAACTTAGGAATCATCCTTGACACCTCCCTAGCCATGGTAAACTTTGTCACCTCCTCCTGCTGGCACACACGCCGCAAACTTCGGAAGATCTTCAGATGGATCCCAGCAGACTGTTGCAGGACAGTCAACCACGCCCTAGTCACTAGCAAGCTCGACTACCGCAACACCCTCTACGCCGGAACCATAACTAGGAACATCAAAAGACTACAACTCATCCAGAACGCCGCCGCCAGACTCATTCTGAACCTCCCTCGCCGAGAACATCTCCCAACACCTCAGGAACCTCCACTGGCTACCGGTTGGAAAGTGAATCACCTTCAAGCTTCTCACCCACACATACAAGGCCATACACAATGCAGGACCAACCTACCTGAACCACCGGGTCTCCTTCCACACCCCCGCCAGATCCCTCCGCTCCACCCTGATGGGTCACCATCCCTCACATCTGCAAAACCACTGCTGGAGGATGATCCTTCACCTACACGGCAGCAAAGTTCTGGAACAACCTCCCCCTGCACATCATACAAAGCCCATCCCTCACCCTCCGCAGGAAGAATCTCAAAACGTGGCTCTTCAGGTGAGGCCACTCCACTCTCCCCTCTCACCCCACTCCCCCACCACCTTGAGACCATCACGAGTGAGGGGCCACGCTTTACAAATGTTGATTGATTGAACAGTCTTGGAGACAGCAAACCTGCCACTCATGGAAAGCAGAAACGTTGTCCAGAACGCCACCGACCGCTGCAAACCAGCAAAAGCACGGCCATAGTTACTGTCAAACAATCAATGCTGCAACCAATAGATGGAAACCTCCAAGTAAAGGATACTGTGATGTCCCCACCGCAGTGCCAGAATCGTAAATGGAGGTCCGTACTCCGCAATCTCCCCTCTAAGTGGAAACACAAACTTACTCCAGACAACCTCTAGCACCAAATGGCGGCCAAACTCTGTCAACGCTGTCACCGCCCCCGCAAATCATCACCGCCTCCCCCCAAGTACAGCAACTTGTTGCCCCCATATATAAGGAAAGGAACGTACATGCGTCAGTGAGGCACAGACAGCAATATTGGTGGCCTAATCAAACCATTTGGGCGAATGGCTCCATTGCCAAAGAAAACAATAAGAGGGACAGATGACAACCCTGCTGGGTGCCCTGTCCCACTGTGAAAGCTTCCAATATCAAGGAGCCTATGTGAGTCCTAGGAAGCGGGCAAGTGTAGAGTTGCTTCATCCATCTGACTTAGGCAATACCAAGGCCCATGCCAAAAATGGTAGTGTATAAGAACTCCCATTGAAACGAATAATAGGTATTTCTTATGTCCACCAAGGGGACCAATTCCCTTTGCAGCAAACTCTCACGTTGAGCCAAAGCAAGGAGCAGCTAGAAATTATTAGGCATAGTGCTTGGCATGAGGATAAAGCATGTCTGGTCAACATGCACCAGACAGCACATACGGGAGGAGCAATCGAGCGGCCACTACCTTACTCAATCTCATAGTCCGTGTTGAACATGGAGAGCGGGCAGCAGGAGTCAAAGAAGAGCAGGTCTTTATCTTTCTTTCAAAGCAACAAGATAGCGGTCTCGCACAGTGATGATGGAAGTAGACCCCACTGACGCAAGTCATTTAAAAGAGAGACAAGTTTAAGGGCAAGATCGGAAGAATACGCTAGGTAAAATTCTATAGGGAGCCTGTCTAGGCCTGGCACCTTTCCCTTTGCCATGTCCTTAATTGCACTCTGGACTTCCTGTACAGTGATATTCACCCCCCTAACTGGTCCGCCACCTCAGGATTGAGTGACACCAGTGAGTGGTCCACAGTATAACCCAGCATGACCACGTTACTACACCTGGGTTCTGCCGAGTATAACTCACTATAGTGGTGAAAAACACTTCACTGATCTCAGCTGGCATGAACGCATCCCGCCCCATCGAGTCACACACCTGGAGGATGGTGTGTTCCCGATTTTCTGCCTGAAGGAGCCATGCCAGCATTCTTTCCTACACAGCCCTATCACTGTGGGCTCTGGGTCACATATGACTTACCGTCAAAGTACTGAAGGCGTTCAACCATCTCAAACAATTTCTCCTTTTCCTCCAGTACTACGTGCCTCCCATCTGGTGCCCCTCCAGCTCATGTGGAAGGCAGTCAACCACTGTCTCCTGGTGCTAATATCGGAACACAATTGAGATTGTACTCCCACTTTGTTAGAGATACAATAGCCCCTAATCACCATCTTGATGACTTTCCATTCTGCTCCCCTCGTCAAGGCCGAACCCGCACTGTCGAGCCATAAATTAGTGACAATCTCACCCAAAAAAAGGAGAAGGCCGATTCTTCAGCACTGCTGAGTCCAGGCACCAGTTAGGGACCATGGTTCTAAAGCAGGACCACCGAAAGGTATATAGGATGGGGGAAGGATCAGAGTATAGCTTTGCCAATTATTCGGTTACCAGCACCCTACCATATGTGCCCGACAGGTATGTACCTGGTCAAGCCGGACCTCAAGGTTGTGCAAACTCGATCAGAGGAGTACACACAGGAACATGGGGAGTGTGTCCTCCAACAAATGACTGAGTCCCAGTGTACCACCCACGTGCACGCAAAGTCTGCTAGGTTTAGCCACCAGGGCACTTCACAAGGGGGTAGCAATCTATCTAAGTTGACGTCCACCACCTAATTAAAGTCCCCACCAACAATCCCCCAATAAGACACAATAAGCGATAAGAGGGGAGCCAACCCGCACAGGAACGCCAACTGATCCAACATTCAGTATGTAAGTATTCAATAATGCCACATCCATACATTCAGTCGGCCCCAGACAAATAAATAGCAACCCTCCGGGTCTATGACTGCTCTATCTAGCTGGAAAGGGAACGCAGGCCAGTTCCAAAAAGGAGCTGAATAAGTTGTGACATACAGTTGACCTTGCGAAAGCCCCCCGAGGGCTTGGCTTTCAGTCTCTACAAGGTGGGTCTCTTTCAAAAATACATGTTAAACCCCCCTCCATTTCAGATACGTAAGGACTTTATACTGCTTCGTAGGGGAGGAATGGCCCCACACATCTTATATGATCACTTTAACCTGCACCGTCCTCGTTGGTAAACCACTAGTCGAGGATCCCAGGAATCTCATCCAGTCCCATCACCATCAACACAATCCACACCTTATTGTAACGGTCATTTGAATTTCACTGCCACACATTCTGCCACATACATTCCACCTGCAAAAAACAAACACAACAATCAAATAATAATAATTTTTTAAAAACATACCGGCCCCCAGGACTGAGACATACAATCATCCTGTCCAAACACACCATCACACAAGGCTTACCAAGGTGCCAAACAGGGGCCAAAGGGCCAACAAGTTCCATAACAGAGGAAGGCTACCAGAGAGGGGGGGCGCCAGATAATGGAGAAAGAAGCAGCAAAGTGGCAAGAAAGCAAACACAAAGCAATGCGCCCTGCAAGCCCTCTCCCTTACCTCCCCCCACCAGTCTCGCCAACATCTGGATTACACGCAGGACAAAGGAGCCACACAAACAATCCACTCACCAGCACAACAGTAGGATCAAGTAGAAATCAAGGGTAAGGCAAGATGAAAGTACTTTGCTAAAACAATCAGCATTAAACAATATCATCCATCGACCCTGAGGTAACTCCCACCAAAGTATTCTCGAGCCCTGGAATAACAGATTCTGTCATGACCACACAAACTTGCCAAATCAAATCAAAGAAATGCTTGAGAAAAGCAAAGAGATATCCTCAGTGGAGACAGCAAAGCCCAAACTGGAAGAAGGTTTGCAGAGTAATCTTGCGCTTATTTCAAAGGAAGAATCAAGAAGAGAAGATTCAAGATGGCCGTCGTGAGTCCTGAAGGTTAATTACAGTTCTAGTCTTGCAATCGGTTGGTTGCTAGGTTACGAGCTCACCAGCTGGAAGCTTCGCACTTCAACTGAGGTCTGACAGGAATCAGCTGTGTGGAGAGAGAGCGCGCTTCAGAGCAGAAACTCCTGTGAGTTAAAATGACCCTGGAAGACTATTTTACAGAAAACGTGATAAATATTGTCATGGTTTATTTGAAGAGTTTGATAGTAGACCGTTCCAGTGGAGGTTTGGCAAGGCTACAGAGTTTAATGTATGAATAAACCTTATGTTTACAAGGTTCCTGTTTAAGATACCAAAGTCAAAAGAAAAACAAACTTTAACAAGCTAGTATTTACAAATACCAAGGTTATAAACGAAGGCCGAGTTTAACGGAGAAATGAATGTTAACAAGTAAGCATTTACAAATGCAACGGTAATAAACCAAAGTAGATTTTAAAGGCGAAACTAACTTTAATAAACAAGCATTTACAAATACAAGTTATCGACAGATGTCGAAGTAAGAAAGGAGAAACTAACTTTAATAAACAAGCATTTACAAATACAAGTTATCGACAGATGTCGAAGTAAGAAAGAAGAAACTAACTTTAATAAACAAGCATTTACAAATACAAGTATTGAAAGAAGTCCAAATAAAACAGGAGAAACAAACTTTCACAAGCAAGAATTACCAATGCAATAAACGTAATTGAACTCTCTATTGTAAAGTAGAAACCAACTAACATCAGCTGATTTGGAGAACGCATTATCACCAACTATATATATATATATATATATATATATATTTATATATAGCAACATAAAACCAATCTCTAACAAAGGTTGAGAAGTTCTTCCAGAATCAGTAATAAGCATTTTTAAGAAGAGCTTATCATTCACAGAGAGAAGCAAGGCTACAGAGAACTCAGGGTGAGTGAAGAAATAATAGAATTAAAGAGAATTAAGTGTTAAGAGTAGAAAGTGTAAAACAGATGTTGCATGTCCCTAGTAATTGCGATTGTGACTCTTGCAGGTGCTGCATCCAATCTTAGACGTGAAGAGGCAGACTGAGTACTGACGTTCATCATCTATGTGGCAGTCTCTCTACAATCCCATTCCCCTTTCCCCCTCCGGGGTACTCAGCACGAAGGATTAAAATTAGTTGTGAGTAGCTCAGGTCGGGGCTGAGGAGTTATCTTCTGCTTCTGAGGAAATCGAATTGAAGTATCCGGACAGATTCACACGGCTCAGAGACGAAGCTACAATGTTCCGGGGAAGAGCACGGAAAAGAACTCCTTGCTGATCCCCAATGCACAGCAGTCTCAACCACTCTAATTTATTCCAATGACATCTGAGAGACCGTAGGCCTGGACGCCCCTGTACACCCAGATCATGGTGCTGTGGGTGCGGGGGATTCTGCAACCTCGGCATCTCGGAGTGCACCATACCTTTATCAGAGTTCAATCCAATCCCAGGCTGCAGACGGGTCAGTAAAGAAATGCACTTTGTCTTCTGCTTGAACTCGCATCTAGGCGGGAGAAAAGCAGGGAGTAAATCAGTCCCACGTCGTGCAGTTTCCTTTTCATCTTCACCACTAAGAAAGATGAACTCTGAGTCTGGACCGTGACATTAGGGTAGAGCAATACGTTCGCAATTTCCACAGCAAAGGGCCATGAGCAAGTGCCTTTTGCAGGAGGTGATCTCTAGCAAGGAAAATGCAAAAGGTTCACCACCACTGGACGGGCGGGACCCCAGGGCGAGGCAACTGTGCTGGTACTGTATGAGCATGCTGTAAACCAAAGAATTGGGAGAGGCCTTCTGGGGCCACCACTTCCTGCAGCCAATCATCCAAATAAGCCAATAGGGAGGCCCTCTCAACCCTCTTGGGCAGCAGTACAATGCGGACATTAATCTGGCATGTGCAACATTCCTGGTCATCCAGCCAGGCCACCAGGCACCAAATCTGCACCTTAAAAGTCATAATGTGATGGTCCGCAGAATGGACAGTGGGGATCAAAGACTGCACAGTGCTCTCCAGTGAATCAGTCCTCTGACAGTTTCCATGAGTCTTTACAGATAATGCCTAATTCCACTGACAGTTGATTTTACCTTCCAAGCATTCATCAGAAGATTTAATGGCTCCCAAAAGTACCTCAAACTTGCTGTCAATATAAGCCTTAATCCCCATCCCAACACCCTGCTTGCTCCCCTCCTGGGTGGAGCTTGAGGCAGCATCTTCTTTGGTCTGTTGTGTGTGCCTCATGATGGTCCCAGCAAGGTAGAAGGGAGCACAAAGCACAACAATGTACAACAGGCTGTGCTGAGGCCTAGGTAGGCATCTCCCAGGAAGGGCCCTGAATCCTCCCAACCAAGAACACGCCCAATGTCGCAAGGAAGTTTGCAGGGCAACAGCATGGGCAACACAGATGAGTGTGAGACCTAGTGAAGGTCTGGACTATTAGAACTCCCAAAAGCTGATACATGGGGTAGTGCAATCAAACACTCCAGCAGCAGTGCACCACCCCGGAAAGGTCAATGTCTATCTCACCAGCCGCGTTCTACAAAGACTGCAGCCCACTAACACAAACAGCAGCAACGTCAACGTGGGGTCCCACAAAGAGGCAGGTGGATACCGGCAGCAGACCCCATAGCCCTCCTCCATGGAAGGTCAGAGTGCCCCCTGCAGGGGCCAAAACCACCAACATCTCAAATGTTCAAGGGCCCACTGCATGCTGTATTTAATGGTGCACGTAGCAAAGAAAGACACTCTCCCCCCTGTATCGAGGGTCCTCCAGGGGCAGCACAGTCCACAGTACAAAGTGTCACTAAGAGCCAAAAGAATGCATCCAAAAACAAGAGTGTGACCCCCCCACGAGCAGTGTAGGGCCACCACTATGTATGGGGCCAAAGTCCAGTCATAGACCATTCTTGAAGTAAGGCAGGCCCTGGCAGCTAAACACCAAAGTAATCCCAGGGGCCTGGTCATCCAAGGGGCCCCAATGCAGACACCATCTTGGCACGGTCAAAGCCCGATCGCGGCCATCGCACAAACTCCTCCAGCCTCGAGGCCAAGTGAAGAAGCAAGGACCATGGGCCCCCTTGCTCAATCACTTGTGGTGGGAGAGAGGCAGGGCTGGGAACTGTAGCCCCTGCCAGTATCTAATGGGGTTTCTGTGCATGAAGTGTGGCCATCATCTTGCAGGCTGGGGGAGGCTCCAGCACCTATGGCCGTTCGTCCAGGAATGTCCCATCCTCACCCCCAATGTTACAGCCAGAGGCATATGAGGGTCCTCACATGCCAATAAACACCACTCCTGTGTCAGTTTGGAGCAGCCAGAGGATCGCAGGCAGCGAGGAGCTCGAGACGTTCTCAGCCTCATTAATGGCAGCTGGATCAGCCTCCCAATTAAAACAACCTTGACACTGTTCAAAATTGTGCTTCTGCACTTTGAACTTTCTCTTGCAGTCTATTTTTTTTTATCCTTTGCCTACAGATATTTAGAACATCTTCCTGTAAAAAAGCCTAAAGACAATGCTAATAAGTTTGGCACAGCCCTCTGACACCTCTGTTCTGTGCACGTTATCCTACTCTGCTGCTAAGTATCCAACTAATAAGGATTGCTTCTTCTGCTTTGCTGCTAAGTGTCTGACTACAAATGATCACCTGCCTTGCGCTTCTGTCTTTTTAACCCCTGCGGCGCCAAGCACATAATGGTTATGTCCGGTGGCACAGCGCTGGGGCGTCCATTACGTCCTGGTGCTGGCCCACAGGGGGAGACCTACCGCTCCCCCTATGGGCCTCCCACCCCTCTCCCCTGGGCAGGGATGGAAGGGGAAATCGCTTCCCCTTCGATCCCTGACCCCCCCATCCCACTCCAGTGACGTCTCATGACATCAGTGTGCAATCGCGCGCTGACCTCCTCAGAGGTCACCCCCATCGCACTGGAAGCTCAGCAAGCATTTCTCTTCCAACCCGGGGGGTGGGGAAGATAGGAGAGTCATCAAAGGAAAGGAAGGCTTTTCCTTTCCATTCATGTCTGAGTATTTCTGCAGCACGATCGTAAAGCGATCGTGCTGCGGAAATGCCCACTATA
Source organism: Pleurodeles waltl (assembly GCF_031143425.1). NCBI lineage: Eukaryota > Metazoa > Chordata > Amphibia > Caudata > Salamandridae > Pleurodeles > Pleurodeles waltl. The sequence goes on from NC_090442.1 coordinate 984,765,488, forward strand.
CACCAGGGAGGTTTCTTTTTGGTATAAACAATGAAGGGGAGTGATCCCTTGGGCAAGGGTCGCTCCCCTAGGGGCATTTTTTTAAGGCCTTTTCTGCCCTCCTAGGGGGCAGATCGGCCTATTTTAATTAGGCCATCTGCCCCCTAGGAGGGCAGAAACCTCTAGATGCCAGAGATTATTTACAAAATGTTTTTGTTTTTTTTCATTTTATTTTCATTTATTTTTTACTAGAGGTGAGCGGCCCCTTAAGCAAACTCAAATTTATTTTAGGCCATTTCTGCCCCCCCCTTGGGCGCCGATTGGCCTATTTTTATTAGGCCCATCTGCTCCCAAGGTGGGCATAAACCACTTGGGCTCCAGGGATTGTGCGTGTGTGTGTGTGTGTTTTGTTTGGGAGGCAGCCCCTTGAGCAAGGGGGGCGCCCCATGGGGGCACATTACTTTTCTCCATTTCTGCCCCCTTTGGAGGCAGATTGGCCTATTTTTGTAAGGCCAATCTGCCCCCAAGTGGGGGCAGAAAGCCCACAAGAGACCAGTGAAGTACCATTTTTAATCAGGAGATGTGGGGGAATGCTGGGTAGAAGGAAGTTTGTGGCTCTCCTCAAATTCCAGAACTTTGCAGCACTGAAATGTGAGAAAAAGTGTTTTTTTTGCCAAATTTTGAGCTTTGCTAAGGATTCTGGGTAACATAACCTGGTGAGAGCACCACAAATAACCCATCCTGGGTTCCCCTAGGTGTCTAGTTTTCAGAAATGTCCAGGTTTGCTAGGTTTCCTAGGTGCCAGATGAGCTAGAGGCCAAAATCCATAGCTGGGCACTTTTCAAAAAACAGGTCAGTTTTCTTTGGGAAAATGTGATGTGTCAACGTTGTGTTTTGGGGCATTTCCTGCCGCGGGCACTAAGCCTACCCAAACAAGTGAGGTACCATTTTTATCGGGAGACTTAGGGAAATGCTGGAAGGAAGGAAATTTTAGGCTTCTCTCAGATTGCAGAACTTTCTATCACCACAATGTGAGGAAAAAGTGTTTTTTTTGTGCCAAATTTTGAGGAGGTACCATTTTTTATCGGGAGGCTTGGGGGAATGTTGGGTGGCAGAATGTTTGTGGCTCTTCTCAGATTCCAGAACTTTGCAGCTCTGAAATGGGAGGGAAAAGGTTTTTTTTGCCAAAGTTTGAGGTTTGAAAAGGATTCTGGGTAACAGAACCTGTTGAGAGCCCCACAAGACACCCCATCCTGGATTCCCCTAAGAGTCTAGTTTTAAAAAATGCACAAGTTTGGTAGGTTTCCCTAAGTGCCGGCTGAGCTAGAGGCCAAAATCCACAGCTAGGCACTTTTAAAAAAACATGTCAGATTTCAATGTAAAAATGTGATGTGTCCATGTTGCATTTCCTGTTGCGGGCACTAGGCCTATCCACACAAGTGAGGTACCATTTTTATCGAGAGACTTGGAGGAACGAAGAACAAGTGTTATCGCCCCTTTTCTTTCTCTACATTTTTTCCTTCCGAATGTAAGACAGTGTGTAAAAAAGAAGTCTATTTGAGAAATGCCCGGTAATTCACATACTAGTATGGGGACCCCAGAATTCATTGATGTGCAAATAACCACTAATTCTCAACACCTTATCGTGTGCCCATTTTGGAAATACAAAGGTTTACTTGATACCTATTTTTCACTCTTTATATTTCACAAAATGAATTGCTATATACCCGGTACACAATGAAAACCCACTGGAAAGTGCAGCTCATTTATTGGTTCTGGGCACCTAGGTTTTTTGATGAACCTACAAGCCCTATATATCTCTGCAACCAGAAGCGACCAGCAGACGTAGCGGTATATTGCTTTAAAAAATATGCCATTGCTGGAAAAAGTTATAAAAGAAAACAAGGACAGAAATGGCTCTTTTTTTCACCTCAATTGCAATATATTTTTTTTTTATTTTAGCTGTTACTTTCTGTAGGAGAACCTTGAAGGATCTACACAAATTACCCCTTGCTGAATTCAAAATTTTGTCTACTTTTTAGAAATGTTTAGCTGTCCGAGATCCACCATTGGTTTCAATGCCATTCCTGTCACTAACTGGAAGGAGGCTGAAAGCACACAAAATAGTAAAAATGGGGTATGTCCCAATAAAATGCCAAACTTGTGTTGAAAGATGTGGTTTTCTGATTAAAGTCTGCCTGTTCCTAAAAGCTGGGAAGATGGTGATCTTAGCACCCCAAAGCCTTTATTAATTCCATTTTCAGGGGGAAAAAACACATGCTTTCTTCTGCAGCACTTTTTTCCCATTTTTTTTTTAAACAAAATTTTAGCTGTATTTTGACTAATTTCATGGTCTCCTACAGGGGAAACCACAAACTCTGAGTACCTCTAGAATTCCTGGGATGTTGGGAAAAAAGGACACAAATTTGGTGTGGGTAGCTTATGTGGACAAAAGGTTATGAAGGCCTAAGCACGAACTACCCCAAATAGCCAAAAAAAAGGCCTTACACCTGAGGGGAAACGGCCTGGCAGCGAAGGGGTTTAGGTCTAACCTAACTCCCTTGTGAGTCCTGCGGCTCATTTTAATATATTTAGAACAGATGTTTGTGTTTTGTTTTAGATTACTGTCCTGAACCTATTCCTGTTTGCTAAGGTTTGAATTAACTGTACAGTAAATTGTTACTTATAGACTTCCTCTCTCTTGCTGCTCCAACGGCGATTTAACAAAGGGACTCGCCGTTAAATCCTTTGTGGAAGTGGTGACCACTGTCTGCTGTGTGTTTCGCCTTGTGCAGAGATTAGCCGGAGTTAGCGCTTACAGTTCATTTTCTGGCTTTTTTCTTTAGTAGTAGTGGGACTCCAGCTCCCACTTCTTTCAGTGTGCGGAGTTTGGAGTTTCCATGTTGCTCACTTCACAGTGACTGCAGCAGGTGATAGCTAGAGGCCCTCAGAGCCCAGGCCGTCTTCACAGACGGAATTTGAATGCCTCCAGCTACAATATCATAATAAGGTACAAACATATCGCCATCCATGCCAATCCTTCACATGAAGTGCGACTGGAAAGCCAAAAAGATGAGTTTAAGTGCTGGAAAATGAGACAGGCATGCAGTTGAAAGAAATAAAGAGCAAATTCAGGGAAACGGTGCAAAGGTAAAGAAGAGGATTAGAAGCAAGATAAAAGGGAGGTAGTATTACAACAGGAATGAAAGAGGGAACAAAGGAAATTTAAGCAAATGCTGACTGAGCACTGGAAAAACACCAGCTCCATGACTTTTTTTTTTTAAACACACTTTGTTGAGGTATATGTAGAGACTCTAGTACAGCCAAACGGCCCTTAAAACAAATAAACAGGTGCAACACAAATATCGTAGACTTGACATTCTACAGGCCTGCCGTTCTCCCCACCACCACTCACCCACCCACCAGGAAAAGAAACTATAAAATGAAAGGAAAAACATATTAACTAAATAGACCATAGCTGTCGATAATTCAGTACGAGGTCTCTTTTTGGCTATGGAATGTCTTCATTTCATCTTCCAGAAGTTGGTGTATCTGATGGGTTGGCACTAATTCAATTCCTTTATATTCTGCCCACCTCTGCCATATCTTTGGGTGTTTTTGGGGGCTACCCCTAGCCTTGTACACCACAATCTCCATTCCCATGCAGTGGTCTATTCCCTTCTTACATACCAATAATGATGGAGGGGCCATTGCCTTCCACACCCTGGCTATGTCCCATTTAGCGAGTGTCAGTCCTAGATTCAGTAGGGAGATTTTATATTTATTCTCACCCACTTCAACCATAATGTGCAGGAGTGCCAGCAGTGGGCTACATGGGATCTGCCAGGTAGGACCCTGACCAAACATGTGACCACTCCCCGCCAGAACCCTTCAAAACCTATGCAGCTCCACACCACGAGGAAGAATGTGCCTCCCACTGCGCTGCAGCGGAGAACATGCGGGGGAGGTACTCACCGCCATCCACTATAGCCGGTGACGCATTAGGTAGACCCTGTGGCGGTACTTAAAGTGAATCAGTCGGAGTCTTCCACAATGGCCACTCGTCTGGGGGAACTCTTCATTCTCTAGTGCACCTACATCAGCCTCCCATGTAGCACGCAAGGATCCAAAGGTATCGGACTGGTTAAAGATTAGAGTCTGGTAGAATTTGGCAGTTCTGCTCCATTACTTTTTTAAAGAATAAAACAGCTAACCACTGACAACCACTGAATTTTACAATCTTTAGAAGCACTGGAAACGCTGAAAAAACCTCCCAAATATTCATCGGATGAAAACTGAGAATAGGAAAGCCTTTCAAGTATTACTCGGTCTTTCAATAGCCTTTGATCTAGCATCAGTCACTAGGAATGGGAAATCATTCAAACACCACGTATACCCATATTTGTTGCCAGTAATTAAAGAAGAGATTCTTACCGGGCGCAAAGAACATCAAGTATAGAATCAGACCAATGAGCGCAGTCCATGAATAAGGAGTAGGGCAGTAATTATAGGCCCAGAGTAACTCTTCCGTTTTTAAACTGGATTCATTGGAGCATCTGAAAAGTTAAAGCAACACAATTGTTAGAAATGTCCGCTAGCACAATAGTGAATTAAGGTACAAACATCAACAATGTAATTAAAACAAATTTAAAAAAAAGTGGGACTATAATTTAAGAATAGTTTATTTCTTGAAGAATAAGCAACCCTTAGGGAAGTGACCTCCTAGTGATTTAGCAGCAGGGTCAAAGCTGAACTTAGACTACAAGAATCCCATCATGGAAAACCCTCTAGTTTTATTGAGATACTTTTCTGTCAAACCATCTGCTTTCATTCAATGCTTTGTTGCTTTACAAGTTATTGCTTTGCGATGTGCTGCAGTACCCTTTTTATATCAGAATAGGCAGGGCCACACAGACTGATATCCTGAAGTCCTGGCTTTCCCTTGGAGATCTTAATTTGAAGTAGAGGCCTCGGGGCTCTTCTAGCTATGCAAGTTACTAGTTTTGTACCTGTTCCAGGCCTCTCTTAGAAGCCTTTTTTTGGTTTCTTTCAAGGACAGCAATTGTGCTGCTTTGTGGAGTGCCTTTATATTTCTGATATCTCTCTTGTCTAATTCACTGAGTTTATTGCTTTCTTGGGGTTGAAGGCAGTGAACGTGGGAGCCTTGATTTTTACAGTAGGTTCAATCATTCTTCACCTTAGTAGTTTCCCTTCTTTGGCGTCAGGCAGACTGGCGTCACAAATAAGCCCTTACTGCACATGTTCATCAAATAAGCTTTATATGATTATTTAAAAACATTCATTAAAGCAGCATGGCTTTCAATATTTCATTATTAAGATAAGCAATACAAAAGAGTTACACGTACAAGGAGCAGGGCTCATTAAATTAGAAGAGATCTTTACTTAGAGACTGCAGATTTTAAGAACCTACCAACAATAAAACATACCTGAATTCTAGGCAACGTTCTTAAAAATATAGAGTGTAGGTTTTTGTGCCCGGAAACCATACAAGTTTAGAACTGGTTTTACAAAAAAATCCAGTAAAATAAGCATCGTTTTTACAGAAGAAATCAAAGTGCTCAAGTGATTGCTCAGCAGTCTTGTCACACGGGCAAGCGGTCACAGTACCGGTATCAAACTGACCTATGGGAAAAAGAAGTAGCGATCTAATTGACTCGAGGCAAAACTTAGTCAGAAGTGTGCGTTCCCAAAGATTCACAACCCAGCGCAAGTATTGCTCCAGGTTGGGTGAGATCTGTATAATAGCATAGGCGACTCCTATTTAAAACGAAAGCAAATCACCAGCACCGACCCTTATCAGAAAAAAACACCTCCAAGAGTAGGCTAACCTAGCCTCTGAATTCCTTCCAACAAATATCACACAATGAATTTATGGATCTGGCCAAAGCAAGTAGGCCTGCCAGCAGCCCTTCTAACCCATGTCCACCACAAATCTTCAAGGAAATTCTTCTACCTCTGCTGCTACACCAGTAAGACAATTCCTCATCTACAGGAATATTTTGACAAGACCTAAAAATATCATATATATGCCCATTCCTAAAGAAAACAAACCTGGACCCACTTAACCCAGACAGCTACAGACCAATTACAAATGGACCTTTCTTCTGCAAACTTACAGAAAGGGCAGCATTCGCCCAGCTGTCACACTTCATTGAAGATATTTCCATACTTTAAGACTTCCATAAAAGAATCCTGTCAGGAAGAGGCACAGAATCTGCCCTCATTGCCATATAGGATGATCTGAAGAACACAGTTGACCAGAACGGGGTTGTTGTGCTACTTCTCTTGGACCTATCAGATGCCTTTGACTCAGTTGACAATGACACTCTAATCCAAAGACTCTATGAAGCTGGCATAGAGGGGACTGCCCTTGACTGGATCACATCCTACCTTCAAAACAGAACAAATCTCATCCATACCACCACCCTTCTCATCCAAACAGTACTTCACAAAAGCAGGGGCCCCTCAAGGCTCTATCCTCTCACCCCTGCTTTTCAGCATTTACATGAAGTCATTGCTGGCACTGATCAATGAATTTCACCTCACATGCTACAACTATACAGATGACACACAAATACTCCTTAAACTGGAAAACCCCAAAGACATTGGAAACGCTTGAATTTTCAGTTGCCTTAGAGAAGTTGATCAGTGGATGACACGGAGCAGTTTCAAATTGAATGCTTCCAAAACAAAAAATGCAATTGGAAAAATTATGACCCATTCACCGCCTGGCCTGATGATTTCGAAACACTGCCTAAAGTATCTAACGAAGTAAAAGGCCTCGGAATTACCATGGACTCCATGGTATCAATGAATGCCCAAGTGGACAAACTAGTAAGATCAAGCTTCATTACTATAAAATCTCTGCAACGCATTTCCCGCCACCTGGGATTTCCACACAAGGTCCAGGCTACTATCTCTCTTGCTCTGTCTAAACTCAATTACGCCAATAGCCTCTACCATGGATCATCTTTAACAACTATGAAAAGACTACAAAAAATTCAGAACTCTGCTGCCAGACTACTCTTACATCTACAGCCACAAGTCTAATCTCCCCTGTCTTGAAGGCCCTACATAGGCTATCGGTTCCCATAAGATCCACATTTAGCTGCTTCTATTACCCACAAAGAAAGACATGGAACAGGCCGCTTGTCATCAGGAATAAAATCACCAAATACATTCAACAAAGGAATCTCTGCTCTAGATTGGCACCTCCCCTCAAAATTCCACCATACAAGAAAAAAATGATAGGTGGCACATACTTCTCTGTTCAAGCAGCCAAACTATGGAACACTTTACCCCAAACAATATCTCCACTGATATCTATTTTATCTTCAGAAGACTACTGAAGAATTGTTTCTTCCCCACATAACCACCATACTAAAACACAAACGTACAGCATATCCCTGTGTATATAAGCATTTATTTGGATTATATATGTGTATCTAGATATGTGTATTCCCTTGTATGAATGTGTATATTATTTATGTTTATAAATACACAGATATTACTTAGTTCTGCTTAACAAATGTATATAGGTGACTGAATAAATAAGTACATTTTTAATATCTGTCTACAATTACTTCACTATTGAACTAATAAAAAAATAAAATAACCTAAAGTACAGCAACAATTGAAAGTTTCAGTTTATTAAATACAACTTAAATCTAAATATATTACCTTCCTTATGCATCTGACCCTTCCATGTACATATGTATCTTTACATTTATTTTGTTACTCCTAATTCAGCATCTCCACTGCACTACCCTATATCTTCCCCTATACCTCTCTCAATATATCCTCTACCTCCACTCTGACTCATCCCAAACCCCTTTCCACTACCGATGAACCCCAAATTAACACTTTCTAGACAATCCCCTCCTCCACCCCTCTATGCATCATGTCAAACCTCTTTAACTATTTTGATCCCCAAAAAAGTATTTCTAAATCCTTCCCTCTAACTCCTCCCCACCACCTATCCTTTACTTATCCCAAACCGCCTCTTTCTGCTATGATCTTCAAATAAATACTTTCTAAACCCTTCCTCTTCTATCCCTCCACTACCTCTTTCAATCCAACTAACACACTCATATGGCCACCGCTTAAATAATTCACATTTCCCTATGCTAATTCATCACTAATCCTTCTTGAGCTTTTTGAGTTCCGGAGTAGCGTGCTACTCGCTGAAAAACACTTTGATGCCACGTCAGGGGTAGTAAGTGCTATATATATGCAAACCCTTTCCTCTTCTATCCATCCACTATAGTTTTTTTCACGTCAACTAACAGACTCACATGTCAACTGCTCAAATTCATCTCAAATTTGCATATACTAATTAACCACCAATCGTGCTTGGGTTCTGGAGTAGCGAAGTGGAGTGGAGTCTCGCCAAAAAGCAATTTGAGGCCTCATCAGATGTAGTAAGCACTATATAAATGCAATTACAATTGCCCTGCATGAGAAATTTGTGCATCTGCTCCCTGGATGTCCTAAAATAAGACACCAAAATGTGTTTAACCTTAAGCACATTGGCCTTAGTGAGCGAGTCTGGTGATAAAAACATATCCTCCCACCCAATTTCATTAGCCATGGACCTCACATAGCTCAGCCACAGAATGGCGGGATCTTTCTGCAAACTCAGACAGTCTATAATAATTTCCCTGTTAAGAGAAGAGGCCTCATTAGCGCCTAAGGAAACCGAGAGAACCAGAAGGGCCGCCTTTGTCTTGTCACTTACGTATGAGATGCCCAACACCTCATGTAGAAAGAAACGAGAGGTCGAAGGAGGTAAACCCAAAAGGTGACGGCAAAAGTGGTTCTCTTAACCTTCATTGATGCAACATCCCGGTAGCCCCAGACCTGGCCCCATGTGTTAAAACAGGTAAGCACTTTCTCCGAAAGACCTCCAGAAGGGGCTTGCTGGCCACCCTCTTAGAGAAATCAAATAGTGCACTCACAGAATGACTAAAATGTGAGCACTGATTGGTTTACCAGCACAACCATGTAGATTTCTCATCAAACATTATCCCTAGTTAGTGAAATTTTTTATACCTTTTAAATCACTTTCTTTTAATACAGCATGTGCTCACTTTCCCGACCTGCTTCTCACATACCATGTACTTAGTCTTAGCTATATTGGTGTCCAAATCCAATCCATAGATAAAAGTAATAAAGATATTAATCAACGCCCTCAGGCCTTTGGGGGGTACAAGATATTAATAGGGCATCATCTGCATAAAGCAGGGCCGGAACAGGTACTGACTTTATCATTGGCATATCCTTCCCTGATCCTAGTAAGGGAGCGTTTAGCCTGTACCTGTATAACAAATACCAAATGGGGGCCATAAAACAGCCCTGGCGGATGCTGCGGTGTACTTAAAAGGCGAAAGTGCTTTCGTCACCTGGACCATGTCTAACAGAAGCAGTAACCCCACACTGTAATGCCTGGAGAAAAGCAATCAAGGCCTCATCCAACCCTAGGGTAAAGAGAATATCCCAAGGATTGCTACAGTTGACCTTATCAAACACACTAGACAAGTCCAAGAAGGAAAGATATAGCAGACTCCCTTTTGCAACAGTATACTTACAACTAGATGGAGGTTAAGGCATTACTCAATAATGCAGTTCTTCCCTGAACCATACTGTACTTGGGAGATAACCTTACTTGCACTAGACCAGTCCTCAATCCTCCTAAGGACTATGCATCCAACGACCTTAACGTGGACTCCAGTGGGTAAATTGGCCTATGCATTGCAGGTCGTTTTTGCACCCTTTCTTGTACACCAGAACGATCACTGCAGTATGCCATGTTTGAAAGAAGTCACGTAGGGAAGCATTATTGGTTACATTTGTGATAATTGGGCCGCAAAATTACACATTTGCCTTGTATAGATCCAATAGGCCCCATCTGGCCCAGGTTCTTTCTTAGGAGGGCAGTCCACAATAGCCTCCAAAACCGCCTCTAACTCATTTGTATGGAAGGTGGAAAAAAAGAGGATCGAATGTCAGCCTTGCTGTCCCCAGTTCCCTCACAGAAATAGATGTTCTTAAAATGAGCGACCCATTCGTCAGCACCAAAGTTGGTCCCCAAGCCTGCCGAAGTGGTTGCTGTAATCTTCGGTTGATTGATAATTTCTCAAAACCTCCCAAAGTCTTTGAGCTGAACAGATTCCACCAGGCCATCCCAAATCTCGTCCTTAACGGTACGCTTTCTATTTTTAAAAGCTGTTCTACACTCGGCTTGACAAAGTCCTACCTTCATTCAATCCCTGGGGACTGCTGACAATGCTTTGTGCAAGCACTTATTTGCATACCTATACTTTTTTTTATCAAACCAACCAGGTTCAGTAACATTACGAGACTTCTTCTGATTCAGGACGTTACGCTTGATTCTAATGCTCAGAGAAACAAATGCCTCAGTAATAACAGCACTGGGTTGTGTTTCCATCAGCAGATAATTCATTACTAAAGAAAAATTAGAGTCAATCAGTTGGGTAAGGAACTTAGAAAAGTCCACACCTTTCCACCTAATCCACCGGCCTTGGTCATGCAAACATATCCCCAAAGGGCTTGCCTTTACAGGATAGTGAACTAGTCCAGGAAAAGCCAAGGATACCTCAATAGGTTTATGATCACAGGAGGCGTTAACCACCAGGTCAGTGGAATCAATACATGTGCCCATGTCAGGATGACCTTGCCCATTGAAAGTAGGGGTGTCAGATTCGGGATTTCTCCTGAGTTCCATTCCATTCAACAAATCAAACTCTAATACTTTAAAAAAATTCTACCCCTATTTTCTTCATTCCCAGAGAGCCTGTGTCCTGCACAACGTGAGAGTGCTGAATGACAGTGGTGGTGGACCCCAGTTTAGCATGAGAATCTCCCCTCAATTAGAAAATTAAAGTTGGAGGATGCAATTGAGAGCCTTGTCTTTAAACAGTGTATAACAGAAAACAGTGTTTTTAAATTACAAGAGGAATCATTAGGTTCGACTGAGTTATAAACATTGATTAAGCAAAAGTTAAATAAACTAGGATAAGCCACCCACAAAATCTGCATTCCTGGATGAGTGAACGGAATCGGATATGTCTCAAAATAGCTTGAGGTACGGTCCAAAATCAATAAACACCCTTTGTTACTGCCTCTAAGGAACCGCTGGGCAGGAACCTTAAACCCTTGAAAACCATCCAAAATTGGATGATCCAGGCACCGAGTTTCCTGGAGCAAAACGAGATCAAACCCAGCTAGTTTAGAGGTTAGACCAATGCCACAGTATTGTGCGAGAAACCAGTGGTACTAAATTCAGTGAAAATAGCAGGTTAGTAAATTACATCGTGATTTAGCAGTTTAGATGTAAAAGTATTTAACTTTGATACAATATCTGAAATAGCTCTTTGTCAATGGTTTTAAATGTACCGACGTTCAAAAGCAAATGCGCCTAAGTTACCTCACGTAGCAATTAATGTTGTTAATATTGTTGTGAAAAGCACCTAAGAAAGAAAATAAATGCCTGTGTAAACGTTAGCTAATTAGAAAGCTCGAATAACTGTTTGTGTTGCTTAAATTAAACACAATTTAAAGCGGTTTAACCTAAGAACCCAAACACTTTAATCAACATTGTGAGAACGCAGTGAAATTAGCCTTTAGAAAGTTGAGGAATTTATTGGTAAAAGGACTAATAGCTTTTAATTTTACAGATACAAATGACTGTACACACTAAAGTAAATGATAATAAGCAGACTTTGTAGAGCAGGACAGAAAGCCCCCCACCCGAACTTTGTAGCTTTCAGAGGAAGACCCCTGAATCCCTTTTGCCATAGAAAGACTCGTTCCGCCTAACAACGGATCCATAGCATGAACAGACTTTACTGAACTGAATATCTCAGAGATTTCACTGAGAATTCAAAAGCATTTTAGAGTGTTAACTTTTTACGTAAAAAGTGTATGTATAAAACATTGAAAGTTCTGCTACGTAGTATGTTTACTGACATTCAAAGTGCTGAATGCTATTGTATTTATTTCCTGCGACATTTGTTACACAAGTTTGTGTTTCGCAGCTATTTTGAGTTGTTACCACTGAAGAGCATTTTATAAAATGCTAAGCAGTTAAGGAAGGGGGATCCTGTTCGACATCCTCACGCAGGGCCGGTTTTTGGGCAGTGCCAGCGGTGCGACCGCACCAGGCGCTGACCTCAGGGGGGCGCTGTGTTTAGCACTAACTTTCGAAACTTGCAATTTAAAAGCACCTGCTGAAATGTTCCTTGTGCGTTTTATCCTTCAAGAAACAATTAAAATGTCAAGATACCTCTTGTGATTAATGTTCATGCTAGAGAGAGAGAGATGGGAGTTTTGCCTTGTGGCAGCTTTGACTCAACACGTAGCATAGAGGGTTAATATGCCTGCTGCAAAAAACAGAACTATGGGACGTATTTAAGAAAAGTGGGGCTGCACACAGTGCAGTGCAGCACCACTTTTTTTTGCACCCCTTATTTAAAATACGGTGCACCATGGCGGTAGGTAGGGGACTAGCATCAGAATTATTTTACGCTGGTCTGGTGCTTTGCAGAATTAGCGTAAGAAATGTTCACGCTAATTTTGCAAAGCACCCAGAGGCTCATTGTAACCAATGGAAGCCTCCTTTTAATGCCTGCTCTGAGCAGGCGTTAAAAGTGGCAGAAAAAAATTACGCAAAGAAATCTGTCAGATTTCTTTGCACCATTTTTTTTTGGGCCCTTCTGAACGGGGGAATGCCACCTTTGCATACATTATGCCTGGTGCAGGCATAATTTAGCGCAAAGGGACACAAAGTGGCGCAATGTATGCATTGCGCCACTTTGTAAATATGGCACGGCGTTTTTGGCCTTCTAACGTGCTAGGGGCTCTTAAATATGCCCCTATATTTTATGTGGCTAGCTGAGAAGATTAGTAAAGCAAGTCTTTACAAGTGCTTTAAAGCACATGAATGTATGTGAAAGGGGAGCGATGGAGAGATGCGGGGCACATTTAGCAGGTGGTAGTGAGTGAAACCGAGGAGGAGGTCATGGGGTGGGGGCGCCACAATAAAACTGTCGCACAGGGCGCCACCAGTCCTAAAGTCTCACTTGTGTGGTAAGATGATGTTTATTTTTTGGTGCGACATACATACCTCTTTAGACTGCCATAGATTGTAACACATTGTGGTCTGACAAATATCCATACGGAATACGTATGAGGGCACTCACAGGGGTAAACATAGAGGTCTAAGGAAACTATTTTTGCTTTGTGTGACAGAGCCCCGTTCAAACACCAGACATAGTAGCCACTGTTTAATGCACACAACAACTAAATGTAAAAAAAAAAAAAAAAAAAAATATATAACTGGAACTTTCTAAAAACATAGGAGAAAGGCATTCGTTAAACCTATTTCTCTCATGTGCTAAACGTGTCTGCATATTTTCAAATGTCAAACCTGTGGCTAGCTTTTGCCCTCCTCTCTTTGATACGGTCATCCTTTTTTTAGGTCAGACAGAGTTACTTGCTTGATTGACCTATTATTAATTCTAATGTAGTAAAAAGAAGTAGGGGAAGCACGACATTGAGTAAGCCAATTTTAGGTTTGATAAATCTAGAGTAACGCAAGGCAGCACAAATTGCTGGAAAGAAGAAAATGCCTCTAAGGATTGTTTTTGTGCAGGAAGGTGCCCCTTCCTGCACAAAAAGAATGGGGCCTGCAACAGAGACACCCTTGCAACAAGTAAGGGTGTCTGCGTTGGCACTAGGCAGTCAAAAGTGCACAAGCGCTAGGAAAGGACAGGAATTTGTCATATAATGGTAATTATGTGCATTCCAACTCTTTCCCTTAACCACTGCTGAACATAAGTTTCTTCAGTGGGACCTCCCACTTGTCAGCTGTGGGCCAGGATCCATAGACATGCATGCTACTGAAGCTCTACAGGGATGTTTGGGCAGTCTTCGAAGATTTTTCTTGGCATTTTCCCTATTGTTTCGTTGAATCCCATTGTCTGCTTATAACACACTTTTTCCAGGTTCTCAAATCTGTATCTCCATTGGCTGATTTATTTATTTAGATCCTGGTTTGAGTATTATTATTTTAGTTTGATATTAGTAGTATTTAGACAGTGCATTCTGGTAACATTTGTAAATTCCTTTTCTTAAATATAATGCCTTTTGTCTGGTGATGATTCTAATTACTAAGTACTGCATTTTGTGCATCAGCACTAACTCCACTTAAGTATTGGGCTACACTGATGGCAAACCAGAGGCAGCCTCGGAGAAGAATGTTAAATTTCAGGCCTGTGACTAACTGCACCTTGATTTAGTAGACATCCTGGTGCGACACTCACCTATGCTCTTAACTACTCACCTTAAAGCTGCAAGATCAGTGAAATACTTACAATAAGTGAGAAATTATTAACAAGGGTTGGACTGCTAGACATCGGACATAAAAGGAACACATGTTGATGACATTCACAGGGTTATCTGCAGCCTAGCACGCATTATGCAGTGCCCATGAACCACCGTAACCATCTGCTTTCAGGTCCTTAAGGACACTATTTCCATTCCTGAACTTTTATGTGACCATCTGATATATGCTGGTTGTTGGAGTCCTGCTTTGCTTCCACCCAGCTTATTAGACTAAAACACAAGAAAATAATGCTGTGTAAGTAAAAGTTCAAGATGTGAAACAGTGCTCGGTGCCAACCTAAAGTGAGGTGATCACTCTAGCATGGACCCTAGTAAGCACATGCAGAGAAGGGCGTAAGGCTGGTTCAACAATTATAACCTGCAGAAGAGGGTGAGTAGGAGCTGGAATACTAAAGTTAGATACCAGGGGGACTATGCATGGAAAGAGGATGAGAACGAATGTTGTTAGTCAAGTTAAGAAGTTGCAATGATAAGGAGCATAAGAGGGAGGTCAAGAAGACGTGAAACATGGCACCCCAAGTGTGAAAAAGTAGAATTAGATGGAAAGTTATAAGAGAAGGGAACGGTACAGTGATCATATGGTAATTTAGGAGACTGAAGTGATGTAGTCAGTGATAAACACTGAAGGAGTTATTATGAAAGCAGCAGGTTGCGCACAAAAAGAATGATATGGAGGGATCAAGCGAATGATGAGGAACAAAAGAGACACATTTCAATTTTATACTAGTTTCCCTTGGTTAATTTGGACCCCTTGCATGACACCAAAATGTAAAGCAAGGGGCAAACTGATAATTGATAAAGGACGAGAAAGGGAACAGAAAAACACATTTCAAGATTGCCCTTGTATATGTCGGAATGCAGACTGAAGCTACAGTTCTAAGATGGAGGAGTGTAAACATAAGAAAGGTGAAAGGCATAGATGGCAGTCACCCCCACAACATAAATGAGCCATCCAACACCCCATTTCAGTGGTAGATCAATGTTACGTACTGACACAGTTGTCTGTTAAACAAACATACTTTTGTAGTGAATTCAAGGTTTGAACTGGGCACATGCAGTTGTTCGGTATATAAATGCTTTTAAGCTGCAGAGCGCTACTACATCTGCAACCTGCTTGAAATGCAAAGTATTAGATGAATTCACAAGGTTCCTATTAGACCATCGTGATTTGCGAAGAACAATTAAGACTAGCCTCATACTTGAGTACAATTCTCAGGTGGCTCTCAACTGGTTGCTTCTCGTCATTTTGATGGAGAACCTCAACTGTAAGTGACCAGACATAATTATACAATGTTTTACCTATATACTTAGGAATATGTGAAGCCCATTAGTATAAGAAAGTTATCCAGCTGGGAGGGTTTTGCTCCATGCTCCACTCACTTGTTCAATGCAAAGAGATTTTTCAAAATCTCAATAATTTAAGTAAGTTGACTATCCTGGTCAGTACGCCCATTATGAACATTGATCTTGTACCAGATGAAATGCACAAAGAGGCAGAATTTTTAAATAGACTTCAAAACTGGGTGTAAATGAAGTTGCACACCCATGGCAGATAAATCAATATTGTTCACTGCAGGGCTGAACATGACTAGCTACCCTGGCGAAGCTCCTATAATCACCTACATCAGGCAAAACTGCTTGAAATTTGAGGTGAACAATGGCCTTTATAGATGAAAATAATAAAAAACGCGATAATAACAAACCCAAAATGTATTTATTAAATGCGTAGCCTCACAGCCTCTGTGTTTCCAAGTATTACATCCCTGTGGTACAATGCCCTTCTGAGCACACATTCACAGTATCTGCCCTGCCATATTCGGTAGCGGTGCAGGTAATCTAAATAGTCAATGGTAGTCTCATTAGATTTTGGAGCCCGATGCTTGGCACAGGCTAACAGGTGGAGGAATGGCCCTTAATTCATCGGCTACTCGAATACATTGTAATGCTGGGGGCCCTAGGCCCTCATGCTAGCTCAGGAACGACACGGACACTTAGCTATGGTACATACGGCTGGCCAAGAGCACATGCGCTTGGGCTCTCTTACTGGCAGGGTCACCTGACTGATGACACCTGGTTGTGGGGCGAGTGTAGAAGGCCAGCCATTAAGGGAGTGGCTGGTAACACATTTCTTTGCAAACACTAGTATGAGTCCAGCAGGGACTCTACACGCATATTGGCATTCATAAAGCCTGAACTTCAAAAAGAGCGATAAAAAAAGCGCTTCGCACAGCTCTAACGTTAAGATCATTTCAGAAGATTATCAATTTTGGAGCAAAGTGTTTCGAAGATATCCCAAATATACTTCAACTTATAAACGTGTGCACCGTGTAAGATGTACAAATGAATATGTACTCAAAATGCCACTGTTATCACCATTCATAAAAATGATAACAGCCAGCGAGACATTAAATGTGCTCTGATGGTGCATATGTTTAGCTTCGCACCAAATTGCCGAGGCAAATAACAGCGTCTCTCTCGTTCAAAACAAAACAACGCATTCTGTCTGGAGCTTGCAGTAACCGACCAGAAACTCGGCTGTGAGGAGGCAGCCACTTGCTGAATATATATGAGGCTCATTAGATTGTGAAATGCGCAGCTGTCGTCAAGCAGCGGAAGGTACACGAGGCACGTCCTGGCACAATTAGGCCTCTGGTGTGACAGTGACAGGGAGCGGGAAAAGGCGCTCGAGACAAGCTGCAGATGCCATCGTTCTTATTCCTAATTGGCTGGAAACGACCACGTAGATTTCAGTATCCCACACAGGATGCGACAAGGTCAAATGCCAAACACGGGTCACGTCACACGGGCAGAGCCGGCGCCCTACTTCGGGCCACCAGCAAAAGAGGCGGCTGCATGTGTGTTTATATTTACAAGGTGTTTGCAAAGTAATGTGCACATTGTATAGGTGGTTCAGTTATCTCAATGTGTTCCATAAGTCGCCAAGGCCACGCTTTTTGCCAAGCTTTCATTAAATATAAGTTCGCTTCTAAATGTGTATATTAAACATGGAAAAAATACTTCAATATTGCTATCTTCAAATAGTGGAGAGCAGAAGGTTTCTCGTTTTGTGTTCAATCGGCAAAAGGATGGAATGTGCTATTTATAAGTCGAGGAGTTGAAAGGATATTAAGGTCTGTCTTTTTGCTAAGTGTTAATTCTCCTCGTCACTCAGCTTAGGGTATCGGTGCACTTTATCAGAGCAGTTTGCATTACTTACTGTAGGGCATTGTTTACATGTCTTTTTAATAACGAAATAACTACATGTAGACTACACATCTAAGAAACCTAGCTCACTAAGGTAACTGGAAGAGACTTGCTTTTGCTGCCAGAGAGACAGCAACGTTTCACTGTCTTTAATATTACTTGTGCTAAGGATGCGTCGCTTTTACCAGAATGAAACTTTGATTTGCAGTGGCGAATTTTTCGGAGATGTTTTTTCTTCCCTACTGCAGTTAAAGTGTCCAATAACTCCTCATGGAAGGGACTGCCACCCGACTAACGTTCCTTCCTGCATGCAGCGAATCACTTTACATCTCTGCAGCAGACACCTTAGCAAGGATCACAAAAAATTTTGACTGACACTAGTTCATGTCCTTGGTGAAGGCAAGGCAGCGCTCGCTCCAAACACCTTTCACCGTTTTATGAAACAGTTTTCTGGAGTGGTAATGTGTAAAGGAAGTTAGTACAAAATCGGGTGCTATTTTGTTCAGGTCGCGATGTGTTCTGGCAGTTTTTAACTGCTTTTTTTTGCTGCTTTATTGCAGTGTGCTTTTGATATGTACTTCGGTTGTGTTACATTTTATTTTTAAGTGTTTCTTGTGATATGCATATTTATGTTTTAATCATGATCTGTTCCTCGTGTATGGTATGAGTTTTGGTAAATTATTTACTTTAGATACGTTGGCAAAGCTTTTTTTATTTCCAAAACCAAGTCTGGCCGCGAAAGATCCTGAAGCAGGCTGCCTTTTACCACTCTCATAGTGGTAAAGTAGCCCTTCTCCAGCTGGCAACCACGGTAGTGAAAGCTACCTTGTTTTAATGGGAAGCAGGAGTTAGCTTAGCCTTCTGGCTTGCAGACTTGTGCCCCCGTCACCCAGTGACTTTTACCCTACTTAGTTTGCTCTGTTTTAGCGCAATTATTTAATGATATCTTTTCAAAATGGCTGCATTGTTTTTAGTTAGGACAATGTTTTAGTTTCATGATATCAGTGCCACTCTGTTAAGGTGTCACTATCAGCGCCAGAGATAGATAAGATGTAGGTATTCACATCAGGCACTTTCCCACTTTGTGCTTTCAAGGGAATTGTTTATGTAATTGCCGCCCCAAGCATGTCTTGTTATATGATCAGATCTGTACAAATGCACCTGATACAGAGAGATAGTTCGAGGGAATCAACGCGATCAACGCTACACGTCGCCTTGATGCTGACCCAGTATTTGTGTCCCCACGGAGTCTGATCTAGAGACCTCATTCTAAGGTAACGAGGGTTGGGAGGCTCTGCTCATGGACATGGTATTGACAGATTAGGTTTATCACACCTGGCTCTCTTTAGGTTAGGGGTTAGGTTCATCATGTTAGGGTATCAGGACATATTTCTCGTTTCATTTTATGTTACTGCAAGATGCTGTGATCTTTGTATTAATGACTCTCGTCTTTACAATTCTGTTTCTTGTACTTTTCATTATCTTAATCATTGCAGCCCATGCAACTTATTGTAGATTGCAGTTTTGTTAATAAAACCTATTGAAAACTTTTCTGCATCTCCTTCATTGCCTGTGTTTGACTGGGACATGTTGCTCATGTGAGAAAGGGGTAATCTCCGTTTAACCACGGCTCTCCCTGAGATGTCACAATTTTGAGTCCATGCGTAAAGGCTGCCACAAATCACCTTTTGCTGTTTAGGTTTTTGGTGAAGTGCTGCTTGTGAGCCAGGAGGGTTGGGATGACAGTTGCGACTTGTAGGATTGGCAGAGTTGCCTACAAACATAAGTGCTGTCATCCTTAAACCATCTGTCCTGCCTAGTGCAAGAGTCAAACTATGACACCACTTAAGACACCAGTCAGCCAAAACCTGCAGCAGAGATGGTATCTAATTAAAGCATTACCATTGATCTCTTTATGAGATATGCCCCAAGGTACACAAATATAGAGCAATATGAACCAGCCTTTATTCTTTTGTTTATAAATGTGGTCTTGGTGCACTATTTTGCATTTGGTAAGTTATTGGATCTATATCCTGCAAAATAAAACTTGCACTACTTGAAACCCTACTCAAAGCTCCTATTGGCTAATGAAGGGGTAAAGAACCCACAGCCATATATTATGAGGATATTGCAAGTTAAGAAACTCCTCCAGAGGAGTTCCAGAACGATATGGAGAAACAGAGCTAAATACTGGGCTTCTTTTTAGGGCCATGTTACTCAGAGATGACTTGTAATATCTTTTTTACATACAGCAAAGTGTATTATATTCCTCCTAATGCACTGTCAACACTATCACAATCCTCACAAACAGCTTATATCCTTGGTGTCTTGCTCATTCATATGAAAGATATAGTAAGGCTTCAGACATGAAGAATCTTTAATCAAAATTAAGCGCATTAAGATCTATAGTGTGTGAAAAATATTGCCATGTTGCCATAAATGTCTCTTTTCTGCTAATCACTGTTCATTTTAGAAAAAGAGATCATAAGAAGAAAAGGTCAGTTTTCGGTTTAGTTATTTAAACTGCATTCACCTTGGCTGCTGTAGCTAGCAGCAGGTTTTAGGACATTACAACTAGGCTGCAATAAGTAATTACATTTGAGCAGCTACATCATTTTTGTCATGCAGGTGGCTAAAGACATCACAACCCAACTGTAGTAAGATTATTAGAGACAGGCTCCCATGTACTATAAAATATTAAATATTTGCACCAGAAACATTTCAGTGCATTAACAGAGCAATTTATACAGTTCATTCCATATTTCTTGGCTGCATCAACGACTTTGTTGAATAACTTCACGTTTTTATACTCTTCTTTTGCATGTCTTATACCTGTATTCATTAAAGTCCTTACATTTTGAAGTCACAGTTAAACTCTACTGCAAAAACTATAATCATCACTATTGTATTGTTATCATTGTTCTGCATGTTATTAGAGCTTGTTAATAGGACTTGTTACTAGGGCTGGGCTACTTTTTTATGTTACGCTACAAATATTTATAAGTGTCCACCTTAAATTCTGGATGATTTTCAAAAGTCATGGCATTCAAAGAACGCTCGGTTTGATGTTTTTGGGGCAACTGGAATGTGATCACAGTGATTCTATTGCTGCAATGCAACACTAATCATATTATCATCACTTGCCTTCAGTGATCCTCCCCATGGTGTAGTGTGACCATCTAACGCCCACACACCCGAGCAGCACTATTGAGTCCCGGTGAAGCCAACCAATGACAATTCACAGCATTTTATTACGTCGTGTGATAGTAGCAAGTTTTTAAGGGTTCTGTGAGGTGTACAGTGCTGGTAGAGGTGAGGAATAGGACTATTTCAATAAGCATATCCCTGTCCATGTTTTAATTGATGCTAGCGCGAAGAGATCTCTATTCACCATTACTCCAGTTAGCTGCCCCCTCCAGTGATAGGCGGAAGGGTGGAGCATGCCAGTATGGTTGGACATTCCTTTCCATTCATGATGTAATGGATTTCATAATTTCTTTAAACCATTAGAACTGTTTACTGGGAGCCAGTGAATGCTTTTAAGGACCGGACAGATATACCGTTTTTGTCTTACCTGCCAGCATAAATGGAGTAATGTGTTTGCATATTGGTGTGCTCATGGACTTTTAATGAATACCACTATAGTAGTTTAACTTTAACAGAATGGTTGCTTTGGCAGTTTGCTTCTTGTACTATGGTAACAGGGAGTTCTCCGCACACAACGGATGGAAACTGCTATGCTTAAAAACTCAGTCAGTTCAAAAATACATTTATGCCTAATCATCATCTGCGGTTTAGTATTTCTGGGAACTGGTGTTGGTCTCTGGCGGAGGACCACAGTTCTGGCAGCAGGGATTTGAAGTTTGTAGAACTTCAAATACCCGTGGGTGTTTTATTTCGCAAACACAGAGAAATCAAGAAAGGAGAAACCACCATTCAGGTTTAAGGTATCCTGTGTTGTTAAAAGTGCACAGCCAGTCTATAAACATACATGTTTTATTAAGAGGGAGAGGGGAATGATGAGCCATACCACACATTACACCAGATACCAGGAGGCATATTTATCATAGTTTGGCGTCGTCCTGGAGCCACACAAGGTTATCAAAGGGTGACACAAAACCTAGATGAGATTTACCAAGCCACACAAGGCCTCCTTGCATAGCCCTGCAATGCTTGGTAAATCTGGAGTAAGGCAGCACAAGTCGCTGTCTTGCGTGACTCTGCCCCTGGGAGCTATTCCTAGGGAGAAGTGTGCGTGTTCCCAAGCATCCACCCATTAATTTTGATGCATTACCAAATTTACATTGAGAGGTAGACTAGGAAACATGTCAAAATGCTACACCTTCCCAGGGGAGGCGTTATGGGGAGAAATATCTTTATTTCTCCTAGTTTTTTCCTCTTCCATCTTTCTACATAGATAGAGGAATAAGCCTAAAAAAATTCATTTTGTACGGGAAGGTGTCCTTTCCTGCACAAACCAATTTTGCCTGCAATGCAAACCCCTTTGCACCATGGTGCAAGGGTGCATGCATTAGTGCTAGGCAGCCAAAAGTGCACCAGCGCAAGACGAGAGCAGGAATGCGCCATATCTTAATCGATATGGCGCATTCCTGCCCTCTCCCTCTTCACGCAGAGCAATGGGGTGCCTTGCTGCATTGTGCGAAAAAATGATAAATATGGCCCCAGATGTTACAAGTTGATCTACATTGACATGTTGTAGCCCACCTCAGAGTAACAGCCAAAAAGTGCTCTTAACAGGGCTACATCTATTTTATTCACAAGGAATGGGCATGTGCTAACTATGATAACAGGCCAACATTTATGGAAACCCAGGGTAGCTGATAGAAAAGAGAATGAGCTAAGTGCAATATAATGGCTAGAAAAATGTTTGCCTCTTAGCAACAGGAACATATCGTTTTGACTTGAGTTTGATGGCTGACATTTAGCTTACAGTTGTGGCGATAATCTTAGATTCAATGTTGGTTTTTATATAATGTACTTCATTGACTAAGCATCAATAAGGAGCTAATTAAAGCATACTTTAGATGTTGGCTCTGATGGAAGCGGGCCTTAATAGCTGTTATAACCCTTGGGGCTACAGATGCTGAGCACTGGTGTATGTGGGTTTCCTCCAAAACAATGGTTGTTACCTACAGGACTGTGACTGATGCAAAATTTGGAAATGTTTGGAGATGGAAATGAGCATTGTTGGAGGAAGGGCAGTACGGAAGACAGAGCATAGACAATTCTGTCAATTATTTCACTAAAATATACTTGAAATTCATTAGGATTGTACATTACATGAGCACATCCATCTCAGGTTAACTACTTACATAACTAACCCGAGACGCGCTCCTTTGGCACACTATGATCGATTCGCAACTCCTACAGGACCCTAATCGAGGCTTATCAAGGCCTATCTGGCTTACCTACGTTCACTGGATCAGCTTCTACCTACTGCCAGCCAATCATATTTTCACTACTTGCGCACTATACCATCAACTCTACCCATTACTTATTTTCCTGGCCATTTGGCCCAGACTTGATAAAGTCACTTGTGTGACGAAACACGTGTTGGCTGTTCTTGGAAGACTACGCATTTCTGTGGCGAATTGGGCCTACAAATAAAGACACTTACATCACCAACCGAGGACTCTTCAGATTTGTTACCCACATCCGGAACCTGTATACCAGAGACACTTGTCTTTAATTTGAACTGTAATTGCACCATCCTGTGTGCCGTGGTCATTCTGTTGTTCTTGAAAATAGACACACTTCAATTGGATATGTCTGTAAACGAGCAATGCTATGTCTTGGATAAATGGTTTAATTTTCTGTAGCCCCCTGGAACCATGTGACAGCACAGACTGTCTGATAACAGATAAAACATGTTCTCACATCTTTCATTTCTTTTCTTTTCCTTTCCTTTCTCTTAAGTAGTGTTTAGAATCTTTTTTTTAGATTGTGACCTTGCAAGGGTGGCAATCAGTGCTTAATTTAAAAACAAAAAGGGACATGGCCCTTCTCAAGAGGCTACTGCAGCTTGCAACACCCATTGCCCCTTCCAGCGCTGCCAAAGACAGTACCAACACAACTAGTAACAATCCCACTTCTACCAAGTTGGCAATTCGGACTTCTCCAGGCCATCCAAAGCTATAAGCACAGCTTGGGTGCAGGTTTTATTCATTTTGAGTGTATATGGAATTATTAAACAACTGTTATGCTCATCTCAGAATTATTCAAATAGTGCCACCTTGTGTCTGACTGCCATAAGTGCCATTGTTGTGTAGCCATTTTAGTTACAGCTCCATGCAAGTTATTTTAGCATACTAGGCCTGCCGCTGTGCACTTTAACCTAGATATATTTCATTCAGCTTCGTTTATTATTTTTACAATAGCCACTTTTGCGGTCTTGTTTTATTTTTCTCTATCTAGCTGTTTTTGCCTAGGCCAGCACTACGTTCTCAAACAAGACATTGTTGCTCACTCTGTGCTTCGTTCAAGGACGTAGTAAGATATTTTCATAAAAATCTAATTGAAACATATACTGCCTCTGTTTGTCATTGTGTATGTGAGACTAATGTAACTGAGAGAAACGGATGAGACCTGGGTGACCACAACATCCCTGAGAAATCAATGATTTCATGCGCTCAGCTGCCCAATCATCCCTGCTCTTGGGTAGAGATGAGGCACTGCTAGTTAGCTGGAGCAAAACCCGGATTAGGGTGACACCTGTAGTGGGGCCAGACTCAGTCCACATTGCAGGCTATTCTACCGCTCAAAATCCAGAAGTCTCATTAGAATAATGAGAGCCTACGCAATACCATTATTGATAAATAAGTGGTTGTGCTGAGCACTGGAAACCACCGGCTCAAATTAAGCACTGGTGGTAATGTATCCTAAGGTGAGGGTACTGTGTTGTTGATGGTATGTCCTAGTATGTAAGCCAGATACTTTTAGACTAGGAAAAAGGCCAACATGATGGCCTTGAGATTTATTCTAAAATTAGCACTAATTTGCCTAACACTGTATGTTTGGCATTTTCTGTCACAATGTTTGGATGGACAAAAGTATCCAGCGAGGAATCAGTTTGGAATTATGTTTTGATGTGAGACACTTATAAGCTGCCTTACCGTGGTTACTAGTACAATACCACAAATATGTGCTTGATGCGAGAATATCATACTTGAAATATAGGTCTAGTATATGACCTGTGATATGAGTGGAATCTTTGAGTTGTGTAAAGACAACTACATAGAGTTGCATTTTAGTATGTTTGTGACGATTAAGGCTCAGCTGCACAATTACAATTTCCCATCAGCACGAACCACCAGCCAATAGATCAGGTTTGACTTAAGTCGATGATATAGTCGGAGAACTACTTCCTGTAGCCTCTCAACTCTTTATGGGCTTGCACTGCAGAGCTTTCTTTTCCTAATCCTAATTTATAGAATTTCAAAAGAAGTCGACTGTTAGAGTATTGAAAGTTAGTAGTAAATGACAACAAGGCTCCTGCTCTAACTACAACCTCTCATCTTTTTCTCCAATGTTAGTGTGTGACACTGATTACACACACATCCCAGTTATTCATCTCCTCACTATGGCTTGGTGGCATACAGGCTGGTTGCTTTTGATCACGTATGTACCCTTTTCTTTGCAACTAACATCAGGCACTCCTGAGATGCTCCATCGCTCATCACCTTAACCAGCCTTTAAAAGTATGCAATACAAATATAAACCCAACAGAATATAGAATAATAAAGAACACATGAGAAGATCCATCCATACTCTCTCACCTCCCTGCACTCTATTGCTCAAAATCATGCTCCGGTTTCTAAGGTGCCTCTCTGTAATCTGGCTTTGCTTTGCCCTGCTCACTACTCATGACCCCACTCAGGTCTTCCACACAAAATAATGCTTTTGCAAATGGCAGCGTCCCAAATGTGACATCTTATTATAAGCACTTTGAATAATAAGCATTTTTCTAAAATAATTTTAGCACCTGACATCGTGTCTGGCATAACCTTAGCAAGTCCTCCATCCCTTCTTCGCCCACAAACACTGCACAAGCACAAGCACAAGCACACACAACAAATTAGCACATTAACCAAGTCCAGTGATGTCCCTATGAACAACATGTCCTTAATGCCATGCAGCTCAGATTAATCAATTTGAGCAGGACAAATGCTGAGTGCAACAAAAAACAAAGCAACAATAGGTGTAGCCAAGATGTGACTTCACACTAGGTTATGTCAAAGAGTGGTATTTCATTCTGCACCACCTGTCTGACATGACCAGGGTGGCCAGTAGATTATATTTGCATAGTAATGTTGTCATATCAGGATATTTCCAAATATCTAAGAGTATTTCTTCCTGAAATGGTAGTGTTTTTAGTTTGAGTATGTTTAAGAGCAGTATGGTGGCACCAACAATGTTTATCTATACCAGCATACTTTAGAATACTAATTTAATCTCCCCCAAGTCATCTTGTAGTACATCAATTTGCAGTTGTTTGCCATACGTATGGTGGACATACATTTGACAAGCAATGTAAATGGCCATGTCCCTTTCTTAGAGGTTTATGTTTTATGTATTAATGGCTAGAAACCATTGAAAATAGATGCATGGAACACCTCTCCTTGATATGCTAAAAAAGAGAGCGAGAACCCAAAGAAGTGATGAAATGAATACAATGAGGTAGGTAGATCGATGGCATTTTTTATCACTACGGCAAGCCCCTCGGGTGGCTGGGATGGAACCTGAAGACTCTGCATTAATGGCATCAATTTAATTTACTTAGCATTTTAGTAGTTGATTTGATATTAAAAGCCATAAAAGTCACAATAAACTCACCATTTCTCACATTTAAAAAAACATAATTTCCTATAATTTCTTCTTATGTACACTCTGTACAAATACAATGCAATTACCAAACACAAATATTTGAAGGCTGATAAATGAAATACAGCAAATAGAAAATGACAATAAAATAATGCTCACTTTCATTCACAGAGTAATGCATAACTGATGTGATATTTCTAGCCCTCACAGAAATGGAGTAGACAGAGGAGAAGAAGAAGAGGAAAAGAAAAATCAAGGAGAAGACGAAGAAGAAGGTGATGAACAAGAGGAAAACAAAGTAAAACAATAATATTTTGCATATTGAATCTACATTGGGTAACTGCTTACTTGTTACCATTCTCAAGATCATATGCCAGTATTGCTGAAATAAATGTTATTTCAATATAGAAATAACAACCACTAACCTTGACCGCAGCTGGCAGTCATATCACGCAAGGAAAATTAAAGTAAAGTGCATATTCGGTGTTGGTGCAACGTAATTTTGGCTCCACCCCTGATGTTACAACTTTGGCCTATAGGTATAGGCCACACTTTATATATTGGGTGTTCTAACATTGTTAATGTAAGGTGTTGCACTCAGGTTCAATAATGAAGTGCATTAAATGTAGAGCTAGGAAATCATATACACTGTGTGCTTTAACCTTACTGAATGAAAGGTAACTATGTGACGTAAATTCAGAAACATCCTCACATTAAGGAAATATATTTGCTCTAGAAACGAGAGAGAGTTATGTAAGCGAGTGCACTAATGTTTTACAGTTCAATGCTAAATGTAGTTCTCAGTTGCACTTACGTTCATGTATTCACATATATTGCATTTATTTTAACTGTAATGTGAAGCTTTATTTGAGACCATGCAAACTGAAAGTTTTATTTGGCGTTAAAAGTGAACAAAAATAACACAAATGAAATGTGCATTGGACAATATTATTCTAAATTGACATAACTAGGCCTGTATTTTATTTCACAGTGATAAACTGTTTCCCATTTCTGCTTGTGTGTCTTTTCTTTGGAGGTGCGTTCCCATGATTTGTTAGATTGAAAATAGATGTACTATTGTGTTAGTAATGGAGAGCCTAGGAAAAAGACCTTGATGGAACAACATGGAGAAACCAAATGTGAGCTGACAGTCCCTTATTCAGATTGGTTACAAGCGATGTCTAGAGGACCAAGGAAAGCATTTCTCTCAGTACTGGTTTGAGAAAATCTGTGACTGCTGCAGTTTACAGTGTGAGACCGGAGAAGATAATGGAGTTCCTAGTGGCGTGATGATGGGGGTTACCTGACAGATTTGTGTGCGGATTAGTGTTCTCACCAACTGATTTCAGACACAATGCCTTTAGACTTTGAGAGACCTCTAACTTTCCTCTTGTCCCGGTGCTTTGCTGAGTGTGACTTAGGCTAACACTTAGCTCTCTCTAGAAGACTCTTGACCGAGCTTCTGAATTACTGACACCTTCTTCTCTAAATGCCTATGGCTATATATTTTTTACTTTTGCCATAGCTTCCCTACTTTTAGATTTTTCCTCACATTTTATAGATTAATTTAGATAGATGACCTTAGATTTGACTCATGTATAGGTGAGAAGACCCAAAAGACTTCTCTGAGCATTAGATTCTACTGCTGATATTTTGAATTGCTGTAACTGAACTCTTGGTTTTCCTAATGCTAATTCCCCTAAACTTATTCAGGAGGTATGGTTATCCTGCTTCTCTATGGTATTTATTCTGATTTTTGTTCCTTAATACGTCCTTAATACGTGATAAAATTGGTTACACTGTAAATTACGGCTGATTTGGTTGGGAGCCAACTCCTTAGATCTTTCCATCAGACAACAAAGACCATTACATAAGGATTTATGGAAGACAACCCAATGCTCCATCAGTATAAAATCTTGGGAAGCTACCATATAGTATGATTTTTTTCCAGCAACACATATAAAACACACCTGGTTTGCCTCTTTGTATACATATGTAATTCAGCAACGTAGTATTCAGAGCACACAATAAATGTAAATGACACTCTACACAATCTTTGTTAAATACTTTTTACTGAGAATGTATTAGATTCATGACAAAAACTGGTACATTCGTACAAAATCTCCCAGTGCACAGTGTCCCAATGAGGAGAAATTACATTGAAGATGAAAAATTGCATAATTAAAAACAATCAAATTTCACAAATGTATCACTAAGACACACATTTAAATGAATTCCTTAACAGAAATACAGTGAATCATTGAAGGTGTGGAAGACATTTCTAACTCTTACTGAAATATCGAGTTCTTTTTTAGTACTAAGTGACATATGGGACCTCATTTGCAAGGGCTAATCACCCTTATGTGGAGTAACTGAATATGCCAAGCTAAGAAAGAAGCGCATGAATGGCAATTATGCCACATTCATAAAAGCAAGCTGATTTTCCAGGTTCTTCCAGCCATAAAGGGCAGCCCTTATTGAGTGTTCTCATTTCTTTCCAGAAAACGCATGTATGCAACGCTTTAAGCATCAGGAGAATCAGCAGTGTCAGAATTATTTGAAAATCAAACTAATAATTTGTATACTCGGAGTCCACTTACTGGGTCAAATAACAAAGCATGTTTTAGTTTTTATCTCGGTTGTCCACTTAGTGGGTCAAATAAAATGAACCATGTTTTTGTTTCCAGAGGATAATCACAAGCACAAAGACTATATCCTTTCGGTCTGCAGTTTAAGTACTTAAATGTAGCGCATAATAGCCTAGGGGCCAGATTTACAAACCCTTTTTGCTGACCTGCGCAATTTTTTGTTTATGGGATTTACTTCCAAAGTTACCAGAAAGGACAACAAAGCACCGTTTTGCATTGCTCTGCATCAAGGGGGCGTCCCATAGACAAACCCCTTTATACTAACAATAGTAGGCTGGGGTTTACATCACAAATTAATGCTGTTTTGAAGCAGGAGTTAAAAAGGAGAAATACCTTTATTTCTGATAACCTTTGCCACTCTGCTTGTGGGCAGCACTGTACAGCACACATCCAAAGTCAGAAAAGTTTTACATTTAGTTAACTTAGCCGAAGCATAGTATTTTGTTCCTGAAGAGTATCCTCTCAGTACAACACTTATGCTAGACTCAAGCAGACACCTTTGCACTATGGTGGAAAGGTGTATGTGTGTGATGTTCGGCAGCCTGATTGTGTGCAAGTGCTCTGGAGAGATCCGGGTAGTGCCATGCCTCAGTAGGTATGGTGCTTTCCTGTTCTCGCCCCGTCACGCAAAGAACAATGCATTCAGTTGGTTACATCTAAATACATTTCAATCATGTTATTATATTGATGGGCAAGTAGCAAAACGAACTAGAACGTAACTGCGATTTGCAGATGCTGTTTTTCCATTTCTAATAATTTCTACACTGAGAATAAAAGTGCCTCTATCCCCAAACCCATTTCTTAAGCATTTCACAT
Organism: Pleurodeles waltl; assembly: GCF_031143425.1. Classification (NCBI taxonomy): domain Eukaryota; kingdom Metazoa; phylum Chordata; class Amphibia; order Caudata; family Salamandridae; genus Pleurodeles; species Pleurodeles waltl. The sequence goes on from NC_090442.1 coordinate 984,795,421, forward strand.
AAGTTAGGTATTGGCACACAAAATGTCAAAAACCTCCACGGATGTAAAACGGAGTTAGAGCAATGTTGGAAGGGATGAAAGACAGCTTCTTAAGTATCCCCAGAAAAGGGATTGGATAAGAGGTCTGTCATACATGCTCTCAATGACCACAGGACACAATAAACTTGCAACATGGAATTCTAACGAAATAATTTGTGGTTCACCTCCAGGTAATTTCCTGTGTATTTGAAGGCCCTCCATTTGTAGCGCATCCTTCTGCAAAATGTTTAATGTGCTTTTAAAATAACTCTTTCAAGAGTTCCTGTTCTTGGAGCCCATTAGAAGTAATAGATTCCATGATCCACCAATGAGGACCAGAATACAACGATGAAGCATTTCGCATGAGCGTGTGAAGGTTCTTATGTCATTAAAGTAGGACTCTTACACCTGTATTGAAAGTCTTCCCTAGTGGGAGGTCATATGTTTCGTTCGTTATAGCAGTCTAAGTGGGACTGACAGGGAACTGTCAATAAGTGAAATTCAGAAGAAAAGCATGCTAGGTCAGTGAGTTCCATATTTTACACCCTGGGATTGACAATGGATGTCGCTGTGGTTCCTCTGCCAGGTGTGAAATTTATTTAATCTACTTGGTGTATCTTAACCTTCACTAAAGTACAACTAGCAAGGGTCTATTTCCTGTGACCATTATAAAGCCTGCAGGCTATCGTCATATCCCAGTAAGTGGCCATTTTGGAAATGTGCACTGTGATTGTGGAGAAAATGATAGTCTTGGATCATCCCAAATATGCTTGCATCCAGTCACCTTCATTTCAAATCCATGACATATTTTTTTGTTAGTAGAGCCAGCAACCCATTCAGGTAAGCCAAATAAGTATTAAAACAGAACATTTGTCTGCAGTGCTCCCAGATATAAAATGACAATAGGAGCAATTATGTCACATTTATTTTTATTTTCCATGTACATGTAGTTATGTATCAATATATTTATTACTTTACTCCTGTCGGGCAAAAAATAAATAATTAAAAAAAATAATCTTCAAGTCTCTCCGATTCACTACTTTATGTTTTATCCTATGCTGCTTTCAATATATCCTCTACCTCGAATCATTGTATTACTGTTTTCTCCCTAATGCCCATTTATAAACTCTTCCCTCATCTATCCTTCCTTTGACTCACCCCAAACCTTATTTTACTATGATCTCCCAAATAATATTTTATACACTCTTCCTTCCTCTAGTCCTCCTTTATCCTATTCAATGAAACTAACAAACTCACGTGTCCACCACTCGAATTAACAACTTTCATTTCCCTATACTAATCCACTTTGGGTTCTGGAGTAGCATGCTGCTCGCTGAAACGAGCTTCAACACCTTGTTAAGGGTATTAAGTGCTATACAAATACTATTACCATTACGTACTGAATTAACTCTGATTTGTAATCCTTAACACTGCAATAACATTGGTAAACAAGGGCTCAGATTTAACGAGCTCTTTGGAATTTATTCCCAGCCACCTTTAAGGGATTCAGATCTACTCTTTCCCAAATTTCTGCCTAACAAGCAGCATCTACCTTTACATATTGTGCGGAAATTGTGGATAATACCTATTGGTTGGTTACCACAGTTCTTTAAGCTCTAATTAAAATATTATAGGGCTGACTCAGGGTAGTTGTCAACTTCCTTTACTGATGTGACCAAACTAATTCAGATGGGAAAATAAAGATTTAACAAGTTTTAGCTGGTCCTCACAATTCCAACATAATTTCTTTGGTCTCCCTTTTGTGGAAGACCCTATGGAAGGCTTAATTTATTCCCCTTTCGGTTTCAGATTGCTGTACTCAGGTGTTAAACAGGTAAGGACAGGCTACTGTACCATGAAAGACGTATTAATTGTACAATGACAAAATATAGAAATAATACTTCTATAGATTGTGCAACATTTTGTCAATTAGTTTGCTTTTTGCTGCCCCTTAATTTTGTCTCTTACTTTGGGAACGTATTGCTGCAAACGTCCTATGGCCCAGAATCTAAAAAATAAAGGTGGCCACACAGTATTTCTGTGAGAAACAACTTTCCAAATATTACGAAGGGAGAGAGTGGTGTTAAAAAATGGTTGTCTGTTCCACAATAAAGAAATGGTGTGAATTAGCATCACAATAGCCACTGGCATCCATGCAAAGGATAGCCTATTATCAACTGCAAAGTGTTATAGAAGTAGACCCTCCTAATTTGAGATGATCACTTTTGGGCCTGGCCCTTTCTGCAGTCACCCCAGGTATTTTGCCTTCCTTTGCTGAACCTATTTTTGTTTGCTTTGATCCTGCTTTTCCCCTTGCTAACCAGTGGTAAAATGCTGTGCTAACTATTGGTAAAGTGCTTGTGTTCGCTCTTCTAAGCATGGTAAAATTGGACTACAGCTGATTGGTACATTTAATTTACTTAAAAGCCCCTAGTAAATGGTAGTATCGGGAATAGTCTTTATTCGATCAAATAAACATCATAAAAGAGTCACATACAATACAAAGTTTAAAAACATATAAAATATACAAAACATTGTCCATAAAAAAACGACTAAAACCCCCTCCTTAAAAACAAATAATCTCATCTTGTTATTACAACAGCAACTTCTTACACCAGGCCACTGCTCCTTCCAGGAAGTGGCCCACTGAGAAGCATACATTATAATCATTTAACTGGCGAAGGAAGAGGAATGCAACCCTACAATTAGTGAAGTTTTGTTTTCATAACAGCGGTACCAAATACAATTTTCTAAAGGGCTCATAATACTTACAAAAAACAAAGTGCAGCAGGGTTCGTGGTGAGTGCTCATCACAGGGGCAGGTACAAATAACACTAGAGGAAAACTATCCTTGGGGAAAGGACATCATCCAATTAAGAGACCCCAATCTAAAGCGGGTTAAGAGCATTCACTCATATTCATTATGGACAAACAATAAATAAGGGGCTGGGCCCACGGACATTTGAACCATACAATAATCCTTATCAGTTGCCTTGCCCACCTTGTTTGTCTCTCGGGTCACCCGTCAGAGCTCAAGAAAGCAATCACAAACCCACAATATATATTTTTTAGTAATAAGATGCGGATTCTCGAACAAATGCGGGCAGGCCACATCGGTCAGAGAGCCCTTAATGTATTTCAACCACGGGATTGAGGAGGCAAGATTACTAGCAAGGCAGTCCTTAATAATCAGCTGACTGAGGACGGCTTCCTTATTAAACCAGATTGCTCCAGCGGAGCAACACTAATTCTATCTTGTAAGTATTCAAGACCCAGTTCCTCGTGAACAGAAAAGTGTGGTGTGGACAGCGGGGTGCCCAGCAGCAAAACCGATTTTCCTCTACCTGAAGACTCCCTACATCTTTATAGCCCTAAAGCCCCATACTATAGGTTACAGCTGGCAAACATTTTGGGGGTCATTTCAACCCTGGCGGTCGGAGACCGCCAGAGCTAAAGTGGCGTCCGTACCGCCAACAGGCTGGCGGTACGGAGACCCATATTTTGACTGCGGCGGTAGCGCCGCGGTCGCACCGCCGGGGCCGGCGGTTTCCCGCTGTTTTAGCCCCGGCGGTGATAATCCGCCAGGGCAGTGCTGCAAGCAGCGCTGACCTGGGGATTATGACTCCCCTACCGCCAGCCTGTTTCTGGCGGTTTGCACCGCCAGGAAGAGGATGGCGGTAAGGGGAGTCCTGGGGCACCTGGGGGCCCCGTGCAGCTTTTCACTGTCTGCAGAGCACACAGTGAACACACCCCTGGCGCACACCCCGATTGACACCAAAAGAAGAGGTGGTCAATGGCAGTAAATGTAACCAGGGCCTGTAAAGTAAATGCTACTAGTGGACTGCATCACTAATTGTGCCACCAACTACAGTACCACTATAAAACATGCCTTGGCCCTGCCATTGCAACCACTAGTGCAATTTTAAGTTACCATTTCGACCTGGCAAATTAAAACTTTTGTAAGCCTAAACCTTCCTTTTTAATACTTATAAGTCAATCAGAAGGTAGGCCTGTAAGGCTCATTGGGCAGGGTGCATAGTATAAGTGGTAGGATATGTGCATTTAAATTTTACATGTCCTGACAGTGAAAAACTCAGAAATTTGTATTCCATTGTTGTAAGGCTAATTCTTACATAGACAGACACTGGGTTACATTATTACACTTAGTATGAATTGCTGAATAAAAGGTGCAGATCCAGAGGTTTTGGGCCTGTTGCGACCGCAAAATGACCTCTCAGCACCAAGAATCAACCGCCAGCAACGACCGACAATGCAAATCTCCACTGGGACCTACTCCTTGCGCCAACAGTGACAGTTGGCGCAACAGACTATGCGAGACCTGAATTTGGCAGAGACAACCTGTCAGGATTGTCAACATGAGGTTCCAGTGATGACCAGCTCTTTTCACTACAGCAACGACCGTCCATGACGCTAGACCTCCCCTGGTGAAAACATCCTCATACTTGTGGCCCCTGCCAATGTGAACTGCACTTTTTGGCCCAGACTTGAGAAATTAACTCTTCAACTGGAGTAACCTGGTCCCTGTATCCAACCCATGCTCCACTCTGGTCGGCCTGAACTTCTGACTTTCCACCAGTCTAGTGTGACATAAAAATTAAAAAATGAATATCTCCAGTACTTTTTTTTTTACCTACTTATGCCTACTATCCCTTCCTGGGTATAGGCCATCAACCAGGACTCTCCAGGGTTTTTTTTTTTTCCAATCTGACCTCAGGTGTTATCCATCTCCTTGCAGTCAGCCTCGAGACCTCAAAGCCAGGTGTTTCTTGGTCTTCCTATTTTCCTTTCCTTTTCTCTTGAGGTTTTTAGGTGAGGCCTTTCCTGGTGGTGTTTGTAGGAGGCTGGACTGGCTTGTAGTGAGTACCAAGGGGTACTTACACCTTGCACCGGGCCCAGGTATCCCTTATTAGTGTAGAGGGGTGCCTAGCAGCTTAGGCTGATAGAAAAGGTAGCTTAGCAGAGCAGCCTAGGCTGAACTAGGAGACAAGTGAAGCTCCTACAGTACCACTAGTGTCATATGCACAATATCATAAGAAAACACAATACACAGATATACAAAAAATAAAGGTACTTTATTTTTATGACAATATGCCAAAGTATCTCAGTGAGTACCCTCAGTATGAGGATAGCAAATATACACAAGATATATGTACACAATACCAAAATATGCAGTAATAGCAATAGAAAACAGTGAAAACAATGTATAGTCACAATAGAATGCAATGGGGGCACATAGGGATAGGGGCAACACAAACCATATACTCTAGAAGTGGAATGCGAACCACAAATGGACCCCAAACCTATGTGACCTTGTAGAGGGTCGCTGGGACTGTAAGAAAACAGTGAGGGTTAGAAAAATAGCCCACCCCAAGACCCTGAAAAGTGGGTGCCAAGGGCACCTAAGTTCCCCAAAGAGCACAGAAGTCGTGATAGGGGAATTCTGCAGGAAAGACCAACACCAGCAATGCAACAACAATGGATTTCCAGACGAGAGTACCTGTGGAACAAGGGGACCAAGTCCAAAAGTCACGATCAAGTCGGGAGTGGGCAGATGCCCAGGAAATGCCAGCAGTGGATGCAAAGAAGCTGCCACTGGATGGTAGAAGCTGAGGATTCTGCACGAACGACAAGGGCTAGAAACTTCCCCTTTGGAGGATGGATGTCCCACGTCGTGAAGAGTCGTGCAGAAGTGTTTTCCTGCAGAAAGACCGCAAACAAGCCTTGCTAGCTGCAAGGGTCGCAGTTAGGGTTTGTGGATGCTGCTGTGGCCCAGGAGGGACCAGGATGTCACCAATTGCGTCAGGGGACAGAGGGGGTGCCCAGCAAGACAAGGAGCCTTCTCAGAAGCAGGCAGCACCCGCAGAAGTACCGGAACAGGCACTACGAAGTGGAGTGAAACGGTGCTCACCTGAAGTTGCACAAGAGAGTCCCACGCCGCCGGAGGACAATTCAGGAGGTCGTGCAATGCAGGTTAGAGTGCCGTGGACCCAGGCTTGGATGTGCACGAAGGAAATCCTTGGTGAGTGCACAGGAGCCGGAGAAGCTGCAAAACACGCGGTTCCCAGCAATGCAGTCTAGCGTGGGGAGGCAAGGACTTACCTCCACCAAACTTGGACTGAAGAGTCACTGGACTGTGGGAGTCACTTGGACAGAGTTGCTGAGTTCAAGGGACCTCACTCGTCGTGCTGAGAGGAGACCCAGAGGACCGGTGATGCAGTTCTTGGGTGCCTGCGGTTGCAGGGTGAAGATTCCGTCGACCCACGGGAGATTTCTTCGGAGCTTCTAGTGCAGAGAGGAGGCAGACTACCCCCACAGCATGCACCACCAGGAAAACAGTCGAGAAGGCGGCTGGATCAGCGTTACAGTGTCGCAGTAGTCGTCGTTGCTACTTTGTTGCAGTTTTGCAGGCTTCCAGCGCGGTCAGCAGTCGATTCCTTGGCAGAAGGTGAAGAGAGAGATGCAGAGGAACTCTGATGAGCTCTTGCATTCGTTATCTAAGGAATTCCCCAAAGCAGAGACCCTAAATAGCCAGAAAAGAGGGTTTAGCTACCTAGGAGAGAGGATAGGCTAGCAATACCTGAAGGAGCCTATCAGAAGGAGTCTCTGACGTCACCTGCTGGCCCTGGCCACTCAGAGCAGTCCAGTGTGCCAGCAGCACCTCTGTTTCCAAGATGGCAGAGGTCTGGAGCACACTGGAGGAGCTCTGGGCACCTCCCAGGGGAGGTGCAGGTCAGGGGAGTGGTCACTCCCCTTTCCTTTGTCCAGTTTCGCGCCAGAGCAGGGCTGAGGGGACCCTGAACCGGTGTAGACTGGCTTATGCAGAAATGGGCACCATCTGTGCCCATGAAAGCATTTCCAGAGGCTGGTTGAGGCTACTCCTCCCCTGCCTTAACACCTTTTTCCAAAGGGAGAGGGTGTAACACCCTCCCTCTGAGGAAGTCCTTTGTTCTGCCTTCCTGGGCCAAGCCTGGCTGGACCCCAGGAGGGCAGAAGCCTGTCTGAGGGGTTGGCAGCAGCAGCAGCTGCAGTGAAACCCCTGAAAAGGCAGTTTGGCAGTACCCGGGTCTGTGCTAGAGACCCGGGGAATCATGGGATTGTCTCCCCAATACCAGGATGGCATTGGTGGGGCAATTCCATGATCTTAGACATGTTACATGGCCATATTTGGAGCTACCATTGTGAAGCTACACATAGGTAGTGACCTATATGTAGTGCACGCGTGTAATGGTGTACCCACACTCACAAAGTCCGGGAAATTGGCCCTGAACAATGTGGGGGCACCTTGGCTAGTGCCAGGGTGCCCACACACTAAGTAACTTAGCACCCAACCTTTACCAGGTAAAGGTTAGACATATAGGTGACTTATAAGTTACTTAAGTGCAGTGTAAAATGGCTGTGAAATAACGTGGACGTTATTTCACTCAGGCTGCAGTGGCAGGCCTGTGTAAGAATTGTCAGAGCTCCCTATGGGTGGCAAAAGAAATACTGCAGCCCATAGGGATCTCCTGGAACCCCAATACCCTGGGTACTTCAGTACCATATACTAGGGAATTATAAGGGTGTTCCAGTATGCCAATGTAAATTGGTGAAATTGGTCACTAGCCTGTTAGTGACAATTTGGAAAGAAATGAGAGAGCATAACCACTGAGGTTCTGATTAGCAGAGCCTCAGTGAGACAGTTAGTCATAACACAGGTAACACATACAGGGCACACTTATGAGCACTGGGGCCCTGGCTGGCAGGGTCCCAGTGACACATACAACTAAAACAACATATATACAGTGAAATATGGGGGTAACATGCCAGGCAAGATGGTACTTTCCTACACAACCCCCCCCCCCCAAACGAAGGACAATAAGACTAGCCATGACCTGATGAGTCTTCATTGTCTAAGTGGAAATATCTGGAGAGTCCATCTGCATTGGAGTGGGTACTCCCAGGTCTATGTTCCACTGTATAATCCATTCCCTGTAGGGATATGGACCACCTCAATAATTTAGGGTTTTCACCTTTCATTTGTTTTAGCCAAAGTAGAGGTTTGTGGTCTGTCTGAACAATGAAGTGAGTGCCAAACAGGTATGGCCTCAACTTCTTCAGTGCCCAGACCACAGCAAAGGCCTCTCTCTCTATGGCAGACCAACGCTTTTCTCTAGGGGTTAACCTCCTGCTGATAAAAGCAACAGGTTGATCCTGGCCCTCAGAATTAAGTTGTGATAAGACTGCCCCTACCCCTAATTCAGATGCATCAGTTTGGACAATGAATTTTTTGGAGTAACAGGGGCTTTTCAGGACTGGTGCAGAGCACATGGCCTGCTTCAGCTCCTCAAAAGCTTTCTGACAGCTAGCTGTCCACAATACCTTTTTAGGCATTTTCTTAGATGTGAGGTCATTAAGAGGGGCTGCAATGGAGCCATAGTTCTTTATGAACCTCCTGTAATACCCAGTGAGGCCTAAGAAGGCTCTCACCTGGGTCTGAGTTGTAGGGGGAACCCAATCCATAATAGTTTGGATTTTCCCCTGAAGTGGTGCAATCTGTTCTCCACCTACCAGGTGTCCCAGATAAACCACCTTCCCCTGCCCTATCTGGCCCTTTGAAGCCTTGATAGTGAGGCCTGCCTTCTGCAGGGCCTCCAAAACTTTCCATAGGTGGACCAGGTGATCATCCCAGCTGGAGCTAAAGACAGCTATATCATCTAGATATGCTGCACTAAAAGCTTCCAGCCCTTGCAGGACTGTGTTCACCAAACTTTGAGAAGTGGCAGGTGCATTTTTCAATCCAAAAGGCATTACTGTGAATTGGTAATGGCCTCCAATGGTTGAAAATGCAGTTTTTGCTTTTGCATCTTCTGATAATTTAATCTGCCAATACCCTGCAGTCAAATCAAAAGTGCTTAGATACTTGCAGATGCCAGTGTATCTATTAGCTCATCTGCCCTGGATATAGGGTGAGCATCAGTTTTGGTTACCTGGTTGAGACCTCTATAGTCTACACAAAACCGCATTTCCTTCTTTCCATCCTTGGAATGAGGTTTTGGTACAAGTACCACAGGAGAGGCCCATGGACTTTCAGAGTGCTCAACCACTCCTAGTTCAAGCATTTTCTGTACTTCTTGCTTTATGCAGTCTCTGACATGGTCAGGCTGCCTATAGATCTTACTTTTGACAGGCAAGCTGTCTCCAGTATCTATAGTGTGCTCACACCAAGAAGTGTTGCCTGGCACAGTAGAGAAGAGTTCAGAAAACTGACCCAGGAGATTTATGCAGTGGCCTTTCTGCTCAGCAGTAAGACAATCTGCCAAAACTACACCTTCCACTAGAGCATCTTGTTTTGTGGAAGAGAAGAGATCAGGGAGAGGGTCACTCTCTTCTTCCTGTCCCTCATCTGTTGCCATGAGCAGGGTGAGATCAGCCCTGTCATAGAAAGGTTTCAGGCGATTGACATGGAGCACCCTAAGGGGACTCCTGGCAGTGCCTAAGTCAACTAAGTAGGTGACTTCACCCTTCTTTTCAACAATTATGTGGGGTCCACTCCATTTGTCTTGGAGTGCTCTTGGTGCCACAGGCTCCAAGACCCACACTTTCTGCCCTGGTTGGTACTGAACCAAAACAGCCGTCTGGTCATGCCATTGCTTTTGGAGCTCTTGGCTGGCCTGAAGGTTTTTACTGGCCTTTTTCATGTACTCAGCCATCCTAGATCTGAGGCCAAGTACATAGTCCACTATGTCTTGCTTTGGAGCTTTTAAAGGTTGTTCCCAACCCTCCTTAACAAGTGTTAGAGGACCTCTCACAGGGTGTCCAAATAGGAGTTCAAAGGGGCTGAAGCCCACTCCTTTTTGGGGTACCTCCCTGTAAGCAAAAAGGAGGCAAGGTAACAGGATATCCCATCTCCTGCTGAGTTTTTCAGGGAGACCCATAATCATGCCTTTGAGAGTTTTGTTAAATCTCTCCACCAGTCCATTTGTTTGTGGATGATAGGGTGTGGTGAACTTGTATGTCACACCACATTCCTTCCACATGGCCTTTAAGTAAGCAGACATGAAATTGCTTCCCCTGTCCGATACCACCTCTTTTGGGAAGCCCACCCTGGAAAATATTCCCAGGAGGGCCTTTGCCACTGCAGGAGCTGTAGTGGTCCTTAGAGGAATTGCTTCAGGATATCTGGTGGCATGGTCCACTACCACCAAGATAAACCTATTGCCTGAAGCAGTAGGAGGGTCAAGGGGGCCAACTATGTCAACCACTACCCTTTCAAAGGGAACCCCAACCACAGGCAGTGGAATAAGGGGTGCCTTTGGAGTGCCACCTGTCTTGCCACTGGCTTGACAGGTTTCACAGGACTTACTAAATTCCTTTGTGTCCTCTGACATTCTAGGCCAATGAAACAAGGGGACAAGCCTGTCCCAAGTTTTCATTTGCCCCAAATGTCCAGCTAAGGGAATGTCGTGGGCTAGAGTTAGGAGGAACTTTCTGTACTCTTGAGGAATCACCAATCTCCTGGCAGCTCCAGGTTTTGGATCCCTTGCTTCAGTGTACAAGAGGTTGTCCTCCCAGTAAACTCTATGAGAGTCACTGACATCCCCATTTGCTTGTTTGACAGCTTGCTGCCTTAGACCCTCTAGTGTGGGACAGGTATGCTGTGCCACACTCAGCTCCTCCCTGGCAGGCCCCCCTTCACCCAAAAGCTCAGCAGTGTCTGCTTCCAGCTCCTCTGGTGTAGGTTCTGCACAGGGTGGAAATTCTTTTTCCTCAGAAGTAGAATCCACTGTAGAGGGAGGGATAGTAGGTAGTGATTTACTTCTACTAACCCTAGCTTTAGGGAGCATTTGGTCCATTCTTCCAGGATCCAAGTCACCCTGTCCTTTTTGCTTTTTGGCCTGAGCCCTGGTTAAAGCAAAAATATGCCCTGGAATGCCCAGCATTGCTGCATGGGCCTCCAACTCCACATCTGACCAAGCTGATGTCTCTAAATCATTTCCTAGTAGACAGTCAACAGGTAAATCTGAGGCAACCACAACTTTCTTTGGACCAGTAACTCCCCCCCCCCCCCCCCCCAGTTGAGATTTACAACAGCCATGGGGTGGCTAAGTGTGTTGTTATGAGCATCGGTTACTTGGTAATGGTGACCAAGTAGGTGTTGTTCAGGGTGGACCAGTTTCTCTATTACCATGGTAACACTGGCACCTGTGTCCCTGTAGGCCTGAACCTCAACACCATTTATTAGGGGTAGTTGCTTGTACTTATCCATCTTAAGGGGACAAGCAACCAAGGTGGCTAAATCAATAGCCCCCTCAGAGACTAACACAGCCTCTGTGGTCTCCCTAACAAGACCAACCCCAACTAAATTACCAAAAGTGAGCCCAGCTACTCCCTTGGATTGGCTATTAGTAGGTTTGCTCCCACCACCACTGCTATTACTAGGGGCACTAGGTGTAGCAGCAGGGTTGTAGTGGTAGGAGGCTTGGTGCTTTTCTTTGGACAACTGGGATCTGTTGTCCAATGGCCTTTTATTTTACATAAATAGCACCATGGTTTCTTTTCTTTGTTTTGATTTGAAGAGGATTTGGGACCACCACCCCCACCAGAATGCTTTTGTGGGCCTGATGAGGACTCATTTTTAGATTTGTCCCCACCCTTGTCAGAAGACTTACCATCCTTCTTCTTGCCATCTTTGTCACCCCCTGTATGAACTTTTCTGTTCACCCTTGTTCTGACCCATTTGTCTGCCTTCTTTCCCAATTCTTGGGGAGAGGTCAGATCAGAGTCCACCAGGTACTGGTGTAACAAATCAGACACACAATTATTAAGCATATGCTCTCTCAGGATTAAGTTATACAGGCTTTCATAGTCAGCAACTTTACTGCCATGTAACCACCCTTCCAAGGCCTTCACTGAATGGTCAACAAAGTCTACCCAGTCTTGTGAAGACTCCTTTTTGGTTTCTCTGAACTTCATCCTGTACTGTTCAGTGGTTAAGCCATAACCATCTTAAGAACTTTGAAATCATTGGCCTCACTTTCTTTTACAGTAAGGAGCCTATCCCTACCCTTTCCACTGAAAGATAGCCATAGGATAGCAGCCCACTGCCTTTGAGGGACATCCTGTACAACACAGGCCCTCTCAAGTGCAGCAAACCACTTGTTAATGTCATCCCCCTCCTTGTAAGGGGGAACTATCTTGTGCAGATTCCTAGAATCATGCTCTTTTGCAGGATGACTATTTGGAATACTGCTGCTGCCACCATGGGTTTCTAAACCCAATTTCTGTCTTTCTCTTTCTATCTCTAAGGACTGCCTATTTAAATCCAGCTGTTGCTTCTTGAGCTTCAGCCTGGATTGTTCCACTCTCAATCTATTGAGCTCCCTTTCTAACACTCTGTCATCAGGGTGGGTGGGTAGGGCATGTCTTGAAACAGAAGAATGGTGAGGATGAACAGAAGGAGACCTGGCCCTAACAGATGTCACACTAATATTCTGGCCTACAGAAGTGATACTTCTACTGTGATGAGAAACAACACTATTACTGTGATGTGAAACAACACTCTTACTGTGATGTGAATTCACATCAGTACCAGCTATGCTAGGTGGCTTGCTAAGGGGCAGGTTGGAAAGATTCCCTCCCATCTCTTTTGCTAGGGGTGCCCCAGAATCAGAGTGGGAACCATCAGCTAATTTCTCACCAGAAGTACCAACAAAAGTCTTGTCTTGTTCAACTAGCATGTTAACTAATAGTTCTCTAGAGGGGTTCTTCCCTACCCCTAAACCTCTTTCTACACAGAGACTCCTTGCTGCCTTCCAGCTAAGGTGACCATAAGCAGTCTTGGACAGATCAACAGTTTGGCCTGTGCCAGACATTACAGAAAGTGTTTAAGGGATAGAAAAAGAAAGAAAGGACAGAAAAAAAACTTTTAAAACTTTTTAAGAACTTTTTGAAAGTTTTAGAGGTACTTTTCAGCACTTAGAAAAGACGTGAGAGAAGAAAAGCAAAACTTTTTGGTTAGGTGTACATACACTGAACTTGTTTTGTATATTTTTCTCTTATGAAAAGTACAATGACAAAAGTGGTAAGTAGTTGCAAAGTACTGATCCCACCGCTGCACAACCAATGTAGGAGGCTGGACTGGCTTGTAGTGAGTACCAAGGGGTACTTACACCTTGCACCAGGCCCAGGTATCCCTTATTAGAGTAGAGGGGTGTCTAGCAGCTTAGGCTGATAGAAAAGGTAGCTTAGCAGAGCAGCCTAGGCTGAACTAGGAGACAAGTGAAGCTCCTACAGTACCACTAGTGTCATATGCACAATATCATAAGAAAACACAATACACAGATATACTAAAAATAAAGGTACTTTATTTTTATGACAATATGCCAAAGTATCTCAGTGAGTACCCTCAGTATGAGGATAGCAAATATACACAAGATATATGTACACAATACCAAAATATGCAGTAATAGCAATAGAAAACAGTGCAAACAATGTATAGTCACAATAGAATGCAATGGGGGCACATAGGGATAGGGGCAACACAAACCATATACTCTAGAAGTAGAATGCGAACCACGAATGGACCCCAAACCTATGTGACCTTGTAGAGGGTCGCTGGGACTGTAAGAAAACAGTGAGGGTTAGAAAAATAGCCCACCCCAAGACCCTGAAAAGTGGGTGCCAAGGGCACCTAAGTTCCCCAAACAGCACAGAAGTCGTGATAGGGGAATTCTGCAGGAAAGACCAACACCAGCAATGCAACAACGATGGATTTCCAGACGAGAGTACCTGTGGAACAAGGGGACCAAGTCCAAAAGTCACGATCAAGTCGGGAGTGGGCAGATGCCCAGGAAATGCCAGCTGTGGATGCAAAGAAGCTGCCACCGGATGGTAGAAGCTGAGGATTCTGCACGAACGACAAGGGCTAGAAACTTCCCCTTTGGAGGATGGATGTCCCACGTCGTGAAGAGTCGTGCAGAAGTGTTTTCCCGCAGAAAGACCGCAAACAAGCCTTGCTAGCTGCAAGGGTCGCGGTTAGGGTTTTTGGATGCTGCTGTGGCCCAGGAGGGACCAGGATGTCACCAATTGCGTCAGGGGACAGAGGGGGTGCCCAGCAAGACAAGGAGCCCTCTCAGAAGCAGGCAGCACCCGTAGAAGTGCCGGAACAGGCACTACGAAGTGGAGTGAAACGGTGCTCACCCGAAGTTGCACAAGAGAGTCCCCTGCCGCCGGAGGACAACTCAGGAGGTCGTGCAATGCAGGTTAGAGTGCCGTGGACCCAGGCTTGGATGTGCACGAAGGAAATCCTCGGTGAGTGCACAGGAGCCGGAGTAGCTGCAAAACACGCGGTTCCCAGCAATGCAGTCTAGCGTGGGGAGGCAAGGACTTACCTCCACCAAACTTGGACTGAAGAGTCACTGGACTGTGGGAGTCACTTGGACAGAGTTGCTGAGTTCAAGGGACCTCGCTAGTCGTGCTGAGAGGAGACCCAGAGGACCGGTGATGCAGTTCTTTGGTGCCTGCGGTTGCAGGGGGAAGATTCCATTGACCCACGGGAGATTTCTTCAGAGCTTCTAGTGCAGAGAGGAGGCAGACTACCCCCACAGCATGCACCACCAGGAAAACAGTCGAGAAGGCGGCTGGATCAGCGTTACAGTGTTGCAGTGGTCGTCGTTGCTACTTTGTTGCAGTTTTGCAGGCTTCCAGCGCGGTCAGCAGTCGATTCCTTGGCAGAAGGTGAAGAGAGAGATGCAGAGGAACTCTGATGAGCTCTTGCATTCGTTATCTAAGGAATTCCCCAAAGCAGAGACCCTAAATAGCCAGAAAAGAGGGTTTGGCTACCTAGGAGAGAGGATAGGCTAGCAACACCTGAAGGAGCCTATCAGAATGAGTCTCTGAGTCACCTGCTGGCCCTGGCCACTCAGAGCAGTCCAGTGTGCCAGCAGCACCTCTGTTTCCAAGATGGCAGAGGTCTGGAGCACACTGGAGGAGCTCTAGGCACCTCCCAGGGGAGGTGCAGGTCAGGGGAGTGGTCACTCCCCTTTCCTTTGTCCAGTTTCGCGCCAGAGCAGGGCTGAGGGGTCCCTGAACCGGTGTAGACTGGCTTATGCAGAAATGGGCACCATCTGTGCCCATCAAATCATTTCCAGAGGCTGGGGGAGGCTACTCCTCCCCTGCCTTAACACCTTTTTCCAAAGGGAGAGGGTGTAACACCCTCTCTCTGAGGAAGTCCTTTGTTCTGCCTTCCTGGGCCAAGCCTGGCTGGACCCCAGGAGGGCAGAAGCCTGTCTGAGGGGTTGGCAGCAGCAGCAGCAGCTGCAGTGAAACCCCTGAAAAGGCAGTTTGGCAGTACCCGGGTCTGTGCTAGAGACCCGGGGAATCATGGGATTGTCTCCCCAATACCAGGATGGCATTGGTGGGGCAATTCCATGATCTTAGACACGTTACATGGCCATATTCGGAGTTACCATTGTGAAGCTACACATAGGTAGTGACCTATATGTAGTGCACGCGTGTAATGGTGTCCCCGCACTCACAAAGTCCGGGGAATTGGCCCTGAACAATGTGGGGGCACCCTTGCTAGTGCCAGGGTGCCCACACACTAAGTAACTTAGCACCCAACCTTTACCAGGTAAAGGTTAGACATATAGGTGACTTATAAGTTACTTAAGTGCAGTGTAAAATGGCTGTGAAATAACGTGGACGTTATTTCACTCAGGCTGCAGTGGCAGGCCTGTGTAAGAATTGTCAGAGCTCCCTATGGGTGGCAAAATAAATGCTGCAGCCCATAGGGATCTCCTGGAACCCCAATACCCTGGGTACTTCAGTACCATATACTAGGGAATTATAAGGGTGTTCCAGTATGCCAATGTAAATTGGTGAAATTGGTCACTAGCCTGTTAGTGACAACTTGGAAAGAAATGAGAGAGCATAACCACTGAGGTTCTGATTAGCAGAGCCTCAATGAGACAGTTAGTCATATCACAGGTAACACATACAGGGCACACTTATGAGCACTGGGGCCCTGGCTGGCAGGGTCCCAGTGACACATACAACTAAAACAACATATATACAGTGAAATATGGGGGTAACATGCCAGGCAAGATGGTAATTTCCTACAGTGTTGGATGCAGGTTTGCAGAGTGTAAGATCTACAACGCCCCAATGTATTTCATGATTTCTTCATGAGCAGAGAGTTGGAAAGTTTGCTGTCATAGGTCGTTGTTGTTGATGGCATTTGGCCCACAGATTTGGAGTTGTTTTTCCTCAGGCAGGTGTTGATGAAGGTCTGTACTTTGTTAGTGGTGGTCACTGTTTTCCTCCAGGTTTCTGCTCATACAGAAGGAACAATTTTACGTTGGTGTTAAAAATCCTGATCTTGGTTTGCAGGTTTAGGCTGTCAGAGCTCCACATCTTCTTTAGCTGAATGAAAGTAACCCTTGCTTTGTAGATTCTTGCCTTGACGTCTGCGCCACCCTGCCTGTCTATGACACTTCCCACGTAGGTGAAGGCCACAATGTCTTCCAATGTATCGCCTGCAAGAGTGATTGCAGTTGTTCTGGCTGTGTTAGCCTTCAGGATATTTGTTTTCCCCTGTGGATGTTAAGGCCAAGTTGTGCTGATGGGGCTGCCACTTTGTCGGTCTTCTCTTGCATTAGATGGGTATGGGAGAGTAGGGTGGCTGTCTGCAAAGTCCAGGTCATCAAGCTGTGTAGAAGGTGTCAACTTTATCAATTTCTTCACCTTTCTCTTGATGTCGTCATAATCCAGTCTATAGCCAGCAGTAATGAGAGCAACAACCCTGGCAGACTCCGGTGGTCACTTTGATGGCTTTCGTGAGTTGTCCTCCATTGGCTATCTTGTAGGTCATTCCCTCGTTGGAAGTACTCTTATTTTAGTTACTGATGATTCTTAAAAGTTGATCTAGCACACTATAGTGGCTGATGTGTTTTCAATGAGTGTCTCTGTCCACACTGTTGAATGCCTTCTCATAGTCGAAGAAGATGACAAAGAAGGGAGTTCCATTCTATTGACTGCTCAATGTACTTTTAAGTTTAACTTGTCCAAGTAGTGAAAACTCTTAAATTTGCTTTTCACTACTGCAAGGCCTATCTCTCCCATAAGTTAACAGTGAGATTGCTTTATTACATTTTTAACTGTCATTTTCAATTGGGAAGAGATAGGACCCCCAAGTTTGGTGTCTCAGGAATCATAATTTAAAATCACAACTGGATTTTAAATTGCAGTTCTGAAATTACCACTTTCAGACAGATGGCGTTTTCTTACTTTAACCATCTTGTGCCTTCTACCTGTCCCAGAATACAAGTCTAGGTGGGTGACAGCTGGGCTCTGGTGCATTCCCTCTAGGCAGCCACACACAAAGGGAACTTAGATGTGACTGATGGACCATCAACATCCAGATTGCCCTCCTATGCAGGATGGGAGGGAGGAGCTGACACACCTGAATGGGCTGTGTCCTAATCCCACACAAAGCGCTGCATAACTCCCTGTAATGAGTCTGGAGCCAGGGCAGGAAGGGTGGGACTCTGTGCACTTCAAAGGCCTCTCTTTGAAGTCTCCGGTATTTCAAAGATACTGCTGGGTATAAGAAATGGCCATCACACACCACCAACTCAGTACACTCCTGGACCTGAGGACCTTCTGCCAGGAAGAACGACTGCAGTGCTGTCAATGTGCTGGACTCTGCTGGACTTTGCTCGACTCCTGCTCTGCTGTG
Source organism: Pleurodeles waltl (assembly GCF_031143425.1). Classification (NCBI taxonomy): domain Eukaryota; kingdom Metazoa; phylum Chordata; class Amphibia; order Caudata; family Salamandridae; genus Pleurodeles; species Pleurodeles waltl. The sequence goes on from NC_090442.1 coordinate 984,813,176, forward strand.
TTTGCCCTGCTGCCCTCCTTGCCTAGGAGTGAGAAGGACTGGACCTGCATCTCTACATTCCCAGAACCAAAGTGACTCCAAGGGCTTGCTGGCGTGCCTTCGTTTCTGAAGTCTTAGGGACATCAAAGACTTCACTCCATCCTGCAACAGCATCTGGACTTTGCTTGCTTTAAGTCTTGCCCTGCCAAGTGGTGCCAATCCAGTCCAGGGCTCTTGTAAGTGGGTATAAAGTGCTGCAAATGTAAAGTCCACACGTTGCCGTCATTGTGCCAGTCAGAACCAAAGCATCTCCCCTTGATGCCAAAGCGTCGCTGCTGCCGCCATGGACAAAGACATTGTATTGCCAGCTACGCGGTTTGACAACACCGCATCGCCTTCATCGCAAAGGGTTTGACTGACATAACACTGCTCGAGGACATCATATCGACTGCTGCACAGCTCGACTATGGCGCATCTCTGGTTGCGCAGATCAGAACCAATGCATCGATTGCATCGAAAGGGATCAATGTTGGCACATCACCTCCAGTCTTACTTTTTTTTTTTTTGCAGGACAAGGTTGGTCCCTGTATCCAGCCCACACTCCATTGCGGTTGGCCTGACTGTTCAGATTTCACCCAGTCTATTGCGACCAGATAACTCTGGTTGGCACTTTGGTTTTAAGCACTATAATTGCAGGTATTCTTTGAAAATTCATATCTCAACTTCTACTTATTGGATTTTTGTTGTTTTGGCCTTGTTTTATTCATTAAATTAAGCTCTATGTTTGTTAACCTGATCTGGATTAGTGTAGATTACTTTTGTGTGGTGTTTTCACTGTTTTACTGGTTTAAGTGTTATACAAACACTTTCACATTGGCTCCTAAGTTATGCCTGCCTGCTCTGCGCCAAGCTATCAGAGGGTTAGCATAGGTTAATGTATGGTGTCTAACTGACTTACCCTGACTACGATTGTGGTACCTACTTGGTCAGGGTGCATACCTCTTCCAACTAGAGACCCAATTTCTAACAAAACGTATATGTAGAACATTCGTACCACAGATGAAGAAACAGCAAATATTGGGTTAGGTACATTTCAGTGGACAGTGTCATTTCACCAGAGGCCAGTTCTACAAAAATATCAATTACAAATCTGAATCTCTGTGTGAAAGTAACCCCTGTCATTCCTCAACAGCTTTGTTTTAGCCGAGAGCTATTCCTGCTAATAGATCTGTCGCAGGCAGAAGTGAAACGGTTATCTCTATTTACCACAAAGTGTTTCTAAACTGAATTTTAAGTTCCCTCATACAATGCGTATGGAGCGTGGCTTTCATATCTTTCAAGTGCATCTCGTTTAAGGGGGCTTGTTTATCTCTTGGTAGCATTCTCGGGGACATTCATGTTGTTGCTAAAGCGTGTGCTTTGAAAATCAAATGTATTTGGTTGTGTATGGAATTAAAGTGCATTCACACTAACAAGAGGCAAACGACCACTTACCATAAGCTGCTGAAGTTAAAGTGCACTAACGTTGCTTTTGTTTCGTCAATATTTCTAATGTTGCAGACTTCCATTGGTTATTAGCAGCCGAAATTATCGTACATTCGTTCTGTTTCACATATTGTGTGCGTCTTTTGTTTTATGCTCAAATTAAAGTGTGTCCTGTTTTACATGTTCTAGTTCAAAGGCTCGTGCAAAATTATGTGATGTCATCTTTGTTGTGTTTGGGTGTATAATAATGTTGATCTTATATCTACGTACTTCAAAATGTGGATTAGCAGTGGAAATGATGTGTAATACCCAAGCTAACATATTTTGAATGTCTCTTCTATATATTTGATATTGATATCCTCTGGGGATGCCGTGGCGACAACAACGTAATCATTTTAGCTGCGTTGTAAAAAGTGGATGTGTATTTCTGTTTGAAACAGACTAAGTAAACTTCTTAAGATTCTATATGAATGTGGTGCGCGCTGTTATATCTTTTCAGCGACACCGAATTAGAACCTGAAAATGTATCAGGTTTTAAGAGGCCAAAATAACTGCTCATGAAATTCAAAAATTATTAAAATATTACAGCTGACAACGATAGGCATCACCTGTCAAACGCTAAGCTTAAAATCCACTCAATAAACAAGTGAAATATGTATATGAATTCACTAGTGTACATCTGAAAACAAATGTAGTATTGGTTAGATTAAGAACAGTATATTTACTTATTTGAACTATTGATAATCGGATACTACGATATCTTTAATAAAATCCAGATGTGCATGTTAAAAACAACTAAGATAGTAATAAAATATTATAAGACCTTCATACTTCTTGCTACATATAGGTGGAGTCATCAGTGAACAGTAAAGATTATGTATGGACTAGCGAGCCTTTCTCGTTTGAGCTTGAAAGCTTCACACCCCTGAATGGACGTCGGCTGGTTAGTGCCTCCAAATACAAGCGAGAAATCCCCTCTGTGCAATACAAGACATAAGCATCCAAGCATCCATATAGATGTCATATTGCTTTGACATACAGCGCATGAGGCTGACAGGAGCATGAAACATCATTCAAAAGAAAAGTAAGATGTAGAGCTGGTACTGATCCAGATTCCCCCAGCATGGGGGCGTTACTAGCAGGTATAAATGTCAAACCGAAACACTAAACCCAAATACCATAAATGGTAAAAATCAAGGGCAGGGCTTAAGGAAGTCAAATCGAGGGCAGGGTCTGGAGTGGCCTGGAACAGGACCCAACTAGCAACGTGGTGAGGCAAAGAATAAGGGGAAGAGGATGGGAGGGAAGCATGCATGGCTCAAGGTAACATCATCAGGTAGGACTGCTAGGTGAAGAGTTGCAGGGCTTTAAGTGGGGTGGTGTGACGCAAGTGTACTCAAGGAGGGTGAAGTAGTCAAGCAGTGGTTGCCAAACACGGGTGAATTTAGCCTCAGTGTGAGCCCATTTATGGGACAATAGCTGCATTTCAAGTACTTGCCAAAGATGTGTAAACCATACGGCGATGGGTGGGTCGAATACTTTTTCCAGTGGAGTGCTCTAAGCTGTTATGCAGCTCCTATTATGTGACTTATGAGCTTCCTGTCAGTGTGTGTCATCCCCTCTAGAGCAAGGGGTCGGAGATCCAGTATAGCTGTGGGGTAGGATGCTGGGGTGGGAATCCCACAGCCCCTTTGATGTGGCCAAGGAACTCCTTCCAGTAGGTGGTGATGACAGAGCACAACTACCAAATATGACAGAACTCCCCTAGTTCAGTTTTCAATGCCAGAAGATAGAACAAGCAGTGAGGTTGCAATTATGGAGTTTTGCCAATGTGTAGTAACATTGTGTCATGGTCTTGTATGTCGTTTCTTGTTGTCGTATACTTCTGTAGATTTTAGGGACGCATCACCAGAATATTTCCAACTGCTTTTGTGCTATGGCCTATGTATTTATTGGTTTGCTATTACTTTTGATAAGTATGGAGTCTTGGCTGAGTAGAATGCTGGAGGACTTGATAAGTACAGGAGATCAGGCCCTCCTGGAAGGCAAAGACCTGTGGCAGGTTTTCAAAAGCAATATGACTACGGGTGGCTCCCTGCACCTTAGAAGAATGCAGCTTTCAACAGCACAGCTGACAATATTGTAGCCTCATGGTTTTAGGCACGTTAAAATCAGCTTTACATTCCTCAAAGGATTTGATAGTATCCCCCATGAAGAGGTCACTCAGCATTCTACACCTGCCCACTCCCCTTCTAGGTAAGGTATGGGGGTCAAGAGCCAGTGTAAAGCCTGGATTGCGGCCCAGTGGTGTGTTAGGAGAGGGGAAGGTGGTGAGACCCCTCCAAAGCGCAGTCATCCAAGATCTCAAGAACCGACCTTATGGGAGTGGCAAAGTATACGCTCCAATGTCGGGCATTTTTGGGGAGCCATGATGAGTCCAACCAAAGGGGGCAACAGGCCACGGCTTGGTCCATGTCCATGTGAAACCAGTGTTTATCGCTTTCGTGAACGATCCATTCAGAAATGTAGCGAAGATGTGCTGGCCAGTAGTATTCCTAAGCCCTGTAAATAGGTCGCAATAAAACTTAATTGAAGATCCTGAGGCGTTTACCTCCCCAGGTGAAGAGGCAGACGTCTCACTGTAGGTGTAAAATATCATCAGTGGGAATGGGAGTAAGTAGCAACTGCCAATAGGTAGAGGGTTCTATGAAAGATGTTCATTTTGATGACTTTAAATCAGCCTTGCCGTGATATGTGCAAGGGTTTCCAGCGCCAAAGGTCTTCCAGGATGGACTTCCGATATTCTGTGTCAAAGAGGTCAGTGAGGGAATTGAGGCCTTGATACTGAATAGGCCACGAGGCCCAGCCCACTAAAATTATGCGAGGGCTTGGAGGGCAGGGAGGTTCTGCTTTGGTATTGTGAGATTCAAGGCATATGATTTAGTCATGTTGATTTTAAAGCCTGAGATCTGTTCAAAGGCTGTAAGGCAGTGAATGACTGCACGGAGGGAGGTGGCAGGTTGGGTGAGAGTGAGTGAGAAGTCATCAGCGAATCAACTTATTTTGTGTGGGCTTGCCAAAGAGGATGCCCACGACAGAGGTCATCTGACAGATTAATATAATGGGTGACCAAACAAGAGTAAATGGCGCTGCTGGTCATATATCCAATATATTTCAAATAATACTGATGGTGCACTTAGAAGAAGATCACCCTCTGCTTCTTGATCTCAGTGACAAATCACTGATAGTTATGTACATATATATAAGGCACACATCCAACATCAAGTCCATTAAATCAAAGTTCATATCTTTATTCCTTAATTCGACCACAATTGTGCGTATCCTTGTTCATGAAATCTTAAATTTCCAGTCAATTTGTATTCAGTCACTACCAGAGGTCGCCAACATCCATGCCAACACGTGTTTCGTCGGGGGTGTGCCCCATGACTTCCTCAGGGCTGCTGGATCTATATTTCTATCTCTCTTGGGTTTCTTATGCAAATAGCAACAACAGGCGTACTCACGAAGTTTAAGAAATAGCTGCAATGCGGAGTCATCAATTGAGATTCATAAGAAACCCAAGAGAGATAGAAATATAGATTTCAAGAACAAGGATATGCACAATTGTGGTCGAATTAAGGAATAAAGATATGAACTTTGATTTAATGGACTTGATGTTGGATGTGTGCCATATATATATGTACATAGTCATCTGACAGATGGTAATGGCTAGGGGTACGACCGCCAGAGCAAAAAGTAGCGGTAACAGTGGGCAGCCTTGACTGGTGCCCTTAGAAGGAAAGATTGGTTTTGATTGCTGCCCATTGACACGGATTGAGGCGAATGGACGAACATAAGATGCCATAATTTTTTTCATCATGCCCAGAACAATGCCGGTGGGATTTTTCTACCAGGTGTACAATTCAACAGATGTTATCTGCACCTTTCCTGTTGCAGATGAAGCCCACTTGAGGTCTTGAGGCCGGGGGAGTGGGGTATTGCTCCAACCTGTTAGCCAGAATCTTTGTGAAGACATTGGCATCCATTGTTAGGACAGCTATGGGGTGGCAGGAGGAGCATAGTGTGGGACCTCTTCCTGGCTTGGGGAGGAGAAAGATATTGGCAGCTACCATAGTGAGGGTAAGTCCTGTATCCTGGCTAAACAAATTAAATAGTGCCAGCAGTCGATCTTGGAGGAGAGTCAGAAATGCCTTGTAGAAAGCAACTGGGAGCGCATCAGTCCTGGGGTCCTCTCAACCAGGGTGACGGGAGCATCTAGCAGCTCCATGTGCTGTTGGTTGAGGGGGTCCCAGTCATAGTTACATAAGTAGGCCTCTATCAGGTCTGAGAGGATGCTGTCCTTCACATAGAGGGTTTGAGAGTAGCTATTGAAGCCTTGCTGCTTTGCTCTTTCAGTGGTCCCCTAGGTCTGGTCACCCATCCAAAGTTTAGCAATATAGGGCCTATGCACTCCCAACTGGCCCTGCAGGACTGCAAGCTGTTGCTTCTTGAGCCTGGTGGAGGCAGTCTGGTCAAAACTCTCAAGGACTTTAATCTCAGCCGCCAGGCCCACCGTGTGATTTTGACTCCCTATTGAGTGAAGGGAGCCTAAATCGTGTGACACATGGTGGCACGGTGTGAGAAGGCAGGTATGGTGTTGTCCGAGTACCCTCCACTCTTAGTAGTTCCTTTTAGCCCGAGGCTAAAGAAGGCTTATATGTGTTCATGTTGTCACCTCCTGCCCCTGCACACCACAGACCTTAGCAAACAGGGATGGCATCACTTACAGGTGCAAAGTGGCCTTGGGTGGGTTTAACTCCCATATTTACTGTCAGCATGTTCTTTATTTGTGAGAATGGTTGTGGAGTATTACTGACACCTAATGTTTTAGATATGGAGTCTCTAGTTGTCAGGGGTGTGCACCCAATCAAAGTAGCGACCACCACTCTAGTCAGGGTAAGTCAGATACACACTGAAAGATAACCTGTGCTCACCCTCTGGTAGCTTGACACTGAGCAGTCAGGCTTATCTAAAGAGGCAATGTGTAAAATATTTGTGCAACGTGTGCACACACGCGCACAAACACACACACACACAAACACAATGAAAACGATACAAAGAGACTAAACACAGCTTTTGAAAAAGAGACAATACATTTATAAATAAATCAAGACCAAAACTGCGAAATCAACAGGTACACCTGACCGCAATGGAATGTGGGCCCAGTTACAGAAGCCACGCAGGCCCGGGGAACAGAGTACCTAGAGTCTGGTTGCAAACACAAGCTGCATTGATTTTCCTCACGTAATGCTGACGGTGCATTGGTTCCGAAGGTGAAGTGCTGGTGCTTCTGCGTCTGTTCCGAAACCGATGCGCTGAGTTTCTCCACGTAAGGAAGAGATGCATCAATCTCGTCTTCAGGAGTGGTGGTGATGCAGTGGTTGCAATGCGGTCTCAAAGCATTGGTTCTAAAGCCGATGCACCAGGTTTCTCCATGCAGTGAAGGGATGTGCTGATCTTCCTTCAGCCATGGCAGTGATGCAGTGGTTCTGATGCGGTGACGATGCAATGGCATCGGAACCAGTGCTTTACTGGTTCCGAATCTGAAGTGCCAATTCTGCTCCCGCAACTGAGTTGATGCGTTTGTTGCCGCTTCCAGCAGGCAGAAGATGCATCAATTTCAATGGTGCAAGTATCTAGGTCCGCTTCCAATAAACCAGGCACAGGAGCAAGGATAAAGAATTTGATATTCCTGAGTCTCCTGTACCAGGGGGCAAGCCAACAAACCCTTGGAGATCACTTGGGCTGCAAGGCAGAGTTCAGCTCTCTCTCAGCAAGGTCAGAGAGCAGCAGGCAGTAGGGCAGCACAACAGAAAAACAGTCTTTCCAGGTTAGTAGTCCAGCAGAGTGGCAGTCCTTGATGCAGCACAGCAGTTCTTCTGACAGAGTCCAGTTGTAGGTCCAGAAGTGACTGATTTGGATGGGTCAGAAACCCAGTACTTATACCCAAATGTACTTTTGAAGTGGGGGGTGTCTTCAAAGAAGGTTCTTTGAGGTGCACAATTATCCTTTGTTCCTCAGGCCTAGCCCCAGACTATCAGTCGGGGGGTAATCGCCCTTTGTGTGGAGATAGGCACTGCCTATTCAGGTGTAAGTGTCATCCCCTCCCGCCCTTCCTGCCCAGGAAGAGACATCAGATTGCAGATGAATGCAGATGAGCACTCAGACACACCTAACCTTCCTCAGTGCTGACGTCAGTTTCTTTTCATGACTTTCCACGCCAGAAGCACGGAGCCACGAGGAACACTGAAATTGGTGCGCCAGAGCTAAGGGCCTGGAAGGGGAATACCTGTCCCTAGAAATCAGTTCGCAAATGGGAAGGAAGTGTGGGTCGGTAAGGAATCTGCAACTAGAATGTGTATCTACCAGATACATCATTACCAAAGGTAAGTAACTTGTTCATCTGATAGAGACTTCTAGTTGCAGAGCCCTTACCTTAGAATAGATACCCAAGCAATACCATCCTCGTAGGTGGGCTGCGAACCAAGATGATGATAAAAAACAGTCCTGCAGGACCGAATGACCAAAGTAGCCATCTCTGCGGACCCGACTGTCCAAGCAGTAATGTCTTGTAAACGTGTGCAGGAATACCCACGTTGCTGCCTGGGAGATGTCCAGGACAGAACTCCACGTGCTAACGCAGTGGTAGCAGCAGTTGCTTCTCTGCCAACCAAAGCATAGCACATTTTGATGCAGAGCAGTACCCATCTTGAGATAGTATGCTTCTGCACCGCTTTTCCTTTCTTCACACCCACATATCCAACAAAGTGTTGATCGTCCACCCGGAAATATTTAGTACGATTGAGGTAGAACCCCAACACTGTTTGTGGATCCAGGTGATAGAGTCTCTCCTCTTCATGAGAGGGATGTGGGGTGCGTAAAAAGTAGGTACATTGATGGATTGGCCTACGTGAAAAGGCGTAACAACCTTAGGAAGGAAGGAGGCCCTTGTATGGAGCATCACTTTTTCAGGGAGGACAGACAAAAATGGTGGCTTGGAAGAGCTTGAATCTCACTCACTCTGCGAGCAGAGCTGATGGCAATGAGAAAAGCAGTTTTGATTGTTAGAAGCTGCATGGGAAAATTGGGCAGCAGCTCAAAAGGGGCACACATAAGGTAAGTTAGGACCAGGTTCAAGTACCACTGAGGCATAATGAATGGGGTCGTAGGAAACAAATGGGTGAGTCCCTTAAGGAACCTTCCAACAATGGGAGACTTGAATAAGGAAGGTTGGCAATCTAGGAAAGGCTGACATGGTTGATAAGTAACCTTTAAGGGTGCCCAAAGCAGAGGCTTGCTGGGCCAAAGAAAGAATGAACAAGAGAAAGTCAGAGAGAAGTGCAGAAAACAGACTTGCTGGTACACCATGGCCACAAATTTATGCCAACGACAGGCGAATACCGTTGTAGTGGAGGGACCCCTGGGTGCCAGAATAACATCACATACTTAAGGCGGAAGGTCGAAAGCCGTCAACTGCTGCTGCTCAATCTCCATGCAAAAAGACAAAAACTGGACCGGTTAGGGTGGAAAACCATCCCCTGCTGCTGTGACAGAAGATCGTCCTGAAGGGGCAGTCTGATCGGAGGATACGTAGCCATGCTCAGTAGCTCTGAATACCATACTCTTCTTGCCCAGTCCGGAGCCACAAGAATAACTTGGGTCCAGTCACTCTTGATCTTCTTCAGAACTCTGGACAGAAGTTGCATTGGTGGGAAGGCTAAAGGAGGCCTCAGTTCCACTTGAGACGAAAAGTGTCGCTGAGCGAGTGCCACCTTGAAAACTTCAACGCACATAACAACCAAGGCTCTCCCCACTGCTGAAAGAGGCCTTGCACCACCTGGATGGTGACGCCATTTGTGACCGACTATGCATCAATGGCTAAGTTTGTCTGCTCTGACATTCATAGAGCCTGCCAGATGTTGAACCACCAGATTTTGCACTGATGTTCCAGCCACGTCCGAGGCACAGAGCCTCTTGACAAAGAGTCCACAAACACACTCTGCCCTGCTTGTTGCTGTACCACATGGCAGTAGTGGTGTTCATGAACACTTGCACCACTTTCCTTTTTAGAGAGGGAGGGAATGCTTTCAGTGCAAGCCTGATCACCCGGAGAGCCAAAAGACAGATGTGGAGCCCGACTCCGCAAGAGACCAGAGACCTCTGATCTCTGGCTTTTCCATGTGACTGCCCCATCCCAGGAGTAACGCATCTGTCACTACTGTAAGATCTGGTTGGGGTAGGGAGAAGGATCTGCCTTTGATCCAATTGTGATTCAAAAGCCACCACTGCAGATCTTTCACAGTTCCCGCTGAGATCTATACCATGCCGGAGAGACTCCCCTGATTCTGTGCCCTCTGGAACGTCAGGTCCCACTGCACAGCCCGCATATGCCATCTGGCATGTGTCACCAGCAGGTTGCAGAAGGCCATGAGGCCCAGCAGGCTCAAAGTCATTCTCACCGTAATCCAGGATAGAGGCTGAAACATCAGAATCAAAGCCTAATCTCCTAGACTCGCTTTTCAGGAGAATAGGCCCGAAACTGCACTGTGTCAAGAACAGCTCCAATAAAAGGGAGAGTCTGAGAAGGAGTCAGGTGTGACTTTGGCATGTTTATAGTGATCCCTAGAGAGTGTAGGAGGTTCGCCATAGTCTGAACGTAGGAGATGACTTTCAGGGGCGTATTTGCCTTCAACAGCCAGTCATCAAGGTAGGGGAAGACTTGTAGGAAACTGGCATGATGTGTGGTGAATACCTAAGGTATTATCATCTTATACCAGGTCCAGGTATCCCTTATTATTGAAGTGTAGACAGTGTCATGCAATACCACTTGTAGTCACACAGCACTTACACACATGAAACAAACACACAGTGTTACAAAAATAAAGGTACTTTACTTTAGTGACACAAATACTAAATTACTAGATAGGCAATACTCCAATAGGAGGTAAGTAAACACACTATTATATGTACAGTAGGAATCAGAAATTGGCATAAAAACAATCGAAAACTGCGAAAGACAGGCCCCCATCTAAGAAAGTGGAATCGATAAAGGGGAGCTGGAGAAACTAAGAAACCCACAAGGTAAGTACCAGAGTGCTCTCCTGCAACCAAGAGAGAAGAGGTAATTTACTGGTTCTCCCAAACCAACCCAAAGGACTTCAGAGAAGGATATTGCAAGACCCAGACAAGACTGCAAGAAACCAGAAGTGGATCCTGGAAGAGGAAGACCTGGAAGAGAAGGGGACCAAGTCCAGTTCACATTGGAGTGTCCTGTTGTGGCAGGATCCACTACCCACCTGTGTGTGGATGCAGGAGTTGGTCGACGGTGAGATGAAGACAGTCAGCAGTTCAGCACTGGAGCAGATGAAGAGTTCCTGGGAGATGCAGTTGAGGTCCCATGCTGAATGAAGGATTACAATCAGTCTGTGGTGTGGAAAAGCCACCAACAAGCCTTGGCAAAGGCAAATGCTGCGGTTGGTGCAAAAGTCCAGCTGCCGGGGACTAGCATGGTCCAAGGGGAACTCAACCTACAGGTGGAGTCCCAGACAACCCTCAGCAGTGCAGCGAGTCCAAAGAAGAAGAGGCAGCCCCCACATAAGACCCACAAGCAAGGAGACCAGGAGTGTCAGAGAGGTCCATGCAGCACACCTGAAGAGAGGTACCACTTCGCAGGAGAAGCATGCAGCGGGCTGTGCGTCGCAGGGAAGAGTGTTGGGAGCTGGGCCTACAAGGAGCCTGAAGATCCCTTAGAGGAGATGCCAACAAGCCTTGGTAGCTGCAAGAAAAATAGTGCACAGAGCTACTGTCCTGTGTGGGAAGGCAAAGACCTACCTTCACCAAGGAAACCACTTCAGACCACCACCTGTGATGCAGGATCCACGCAGCTCAGGAAGAAAGGAGATCCACGCAGTGGGTCATCGTTGCAGTTGGTGCCTGCAGATGCAGGGGAGTGACTCCTTCACTCCAAGGGAGATTCCTTCGTGCTTCTTGTGCAGACTGAAGACTTGCCACCCTCAGAGGATGCGCAGCCGGGGAAATGTTGCAGTTGCTGGGAGGAGCCAGAGAAACAATGTTGCAGAGCAGAGTTGTCACTAAAGCTGCAGATTGTAGGTTCCTGTGGAGTCCAGTTGCAGTTCCAGTGGCCAGAAGTCAAAGTAAACATTACAGAGGATTCACCCAAAAGGGAGAGCCTAAATAGCCCTGGAAGGGGGATTGGTCACCTAGCCAGGTCACCACCTATCAGTCTCCTAGGTCCAAGGCAGACAGGACCTGAGCACTGTTTAACTTCTTCTTGAGGAAGAGATTGAGGGCCTGAAGATCTAGGATAGGATGTATGCCCTTGTCCTTTTTGGGCACCAGAAAGTAGCAGGAATAACAGTCGCAACCTACTTCTGGGGCAGGGACCCTCTCCATGGCTCCCTTGACCTAGATAGCTGCGACTTCGTTGTGGAGAAGTGCCAGATGATCCTCTGGTAAGCAGCCGTAGGATGGAGACATGGCCGGAGGGTTAGTCTCGAAGGGGATAGAGTAGCCCCTTCGGAATATTTGCAAAACCCACCCGTTCAAAGTGATAGATTCCCAGTGGGGCAGATGATGGTGGTTCCGCCCCCAACTGGTTTGAGATGGTGGAACGTACTAGGAAGGCTTGGAGGCTACAGCAGGGGTGGACTGGGCAGACCTCTGGTGCCCTGTCCCACAGGCCAGTGGGATTTGCGTTTCCAGCCGTGCAGTGGCCGAGTAGCATGCGCAGCTCGGTGGCTGGCAGGGAATGGACGCCACAGGGAGTCCCTTCCATGACCACGAATGGGGCGAAAAGTGGACTGTATTGGGCAAGGGGCAGCTGCGAGGCCAAGGGACCGAGCCTCAGCCCTGGACTCCTTGAATCTCTTGAGCGCCGAGTCCGCTTTTTCTCAGAAGAGACGGGTGCCATCGAAGGGCATGTCCATGAGAGACAGGAGTGGCACCTCAAGGCCACTGTCGACTCAACCGACCTGCCCAGTGAGTTGGTCGTGTTCAGCTCACAATGAATCGTGAACTTAGCCGCTTCACTCCCATCAGCAACAGCTTGAGAGATGATGGCCCGGGCCTTTTCCAGGACCTGCAGCATAACCTGCTTGACCGTATCGCACAATGAAGGGGTGTAGCGGCCCAAAAAGCGTGCAGTGTTCATATGCTGCAATGCCAGACTGGATGAAGAAAACATTTTCTTCCCAAGTTGATCCAGTCTTTTTGATTCCCTATTCAGGGGAGCTGATGGGAATGTATCAGAGGAAGAAGAACCTTGGACGACAAGGCTCTCAGGCATGGGGTGTTGGGACAGGAATTTAGGGTTGTTCGGGGTGGGCCGATGGCGGCGGGCGATTGTCCTATTCACACGAGCCCCTGTGCTGTGTCTGGATCAAGTACCCAGAAGGACATCGGTGAGGGCTTCATTAAATGGAAGGAGAGGCCCTGAAGTGGAAGCCCCAGGCTGCAGCACCTCTGTCAAGAGGTTAGTCCTGACTGCCATAGAGGGAAGCTCAAGGCCAAGGAACTGAGCCGCCCTTCTGACCGCCATGGAGTAAGAAGCTCCCTCTGCCGTGGCTGTGGTAGGAGGAGAAAGCATGCTAGCGTCAGCATGGATCCAACAATGGATCCGGATGGGCCCTCAGAGGCTGGGGCCAGAGCCACCAGCGCGGAGCCCAAAGGGCCCCCATCCGAGTCCCAGCCCCAAAGGTGCCACAGGGGGTTCGGTCTGCCCAAAGATGAGGCTCATAGCCTCATAAAAGTCCTTGAAATGTGCATGGGTGGCTACAACTCCCAGAAACTTGGGGAGGTGCGAAGATGACCCAGAAGTAGGCTCCACGGATGGAGGCCTCGAGCGTCCACACACTCCCTGTGTCGCCTCAGCCGAGCGACAGGGTGAAGTCCAAGAACGTTTAGCCTTCTTCAACTTCATTTTCTTGTGACCCGAATGTCCTGAAGACTTGGAATGGGACGACGAGTGGTGATGACTAGCGGTCTCAAGACCTTCCTGTCGAGCGAGACCAGGAGCGTCGCGAAGTCTAGCGCTGGGCTGCCATGAGCTTTTGGGACCACTCCCTCAAAGCCATTGGGTTCATGGCCCAGCAATCGGAGCACGACTTCGGGTCGTGGTCGGGCCCCAGACACCACAAACACACCAAGTGCGGGTTTGTCAATTACATCATACGGTGACAGGCGTCACAAGGGTTGAAGCTGGTCTTTCGAGTCATCTCTCGACCATGATGCCAATGACGGACGCAGAGTCAACTGACACGATCTAACTGCGCCCAAGGGTACTGCTCGAAGAAAAATCTCTGGATCCAATCTGACGCCTGGGGGAAATTCTAACGTAACAAATGTGCAACTAGAAGTCTCTATCAGATATTAAGAATAATGAAGACTTCTGCCAGTGGGGGCTCCTCAGTCATCTAAGTCTTCTCACTTAAGAGATATATTAGAAATTAACAAATAGTGCTGCTAGGTTTTCTATTCCTCATAGGTCAGAATTAGAAGAATGGCAGTTGTCAAAGAACTTGGACAACTATAAAAAACAAAAGTTAAAGTTGTGTTATAGTTAGGTGTTGAAATAAGATAAAGAAAATAATGTAAAAAAAAAACACACACTAAAATTCACCTGTTATAGTTTACCAGATATGCAGTGCTTATGACCTCACATCTTACATCACTCATGTTACGTTATACACCATCACTGATAACATATCAGACCGTTGATGTCATACAATCATTGTGACACTGGCCTACAGGGTTTGTCAATGTAAATTAATTCAAAGCACTTCCCCTCGGGCTAATTTTCACACACTGTAATGGGAATACACGCTTAAACACTTCACATGGCCCACAATGTTAAGTCAAAGAGGTTAGCAGATACACATTTACCACCGAAAACAACCTGCTGTCAGGCCCTTTGGACAACCCTCAAGAGTTTTGGAAAATACACTACACGCATTCCTGAGATAGGCACAGTGGCATACAACCTTAGAATCATGCTTATAACACCAATGTGAGAAAAAACACCTTGAAGTGGGACACCCCTGCATTATACATTATTCAACAATCTGCAGTGCCTCAAAATTTTCAGCCAAGCTTTCAAAATAAATGTGCACACCTCACTAAATAGAAGTTGTCTCCAGCACTGCATTACAAATATTTAACATGGAGACGGACCCACTGGTACATAATCTATTGTCATCACAAGCTTAGGCCTTTTTTGCAGAATTTTTTAAACAGGCTTTGGCTTGAACCCTCGATCTACTTTCATATATATATATCTCTGCGCCTCACATCAAGCGCGGTCATACCTGCACCCCAAACTTTAGTCACTTGTAACCAGTGCCCCATATAATTTTCATCATGCACAATTACGATTGCCTGCAAGGTGTATGCCAATCCTATGCTATGCAGTTAGACATGTATACTCAGTAAATCTATGCTGTAATGCAACTATGGTGTCATCAGTAATGTCATCTGTGCTATTGTCAATGATGTCATTTAACTTGTCATGAGTGATGTGCTAAGCGAATGGTGCAGGCACAATTTATAGCTGGGTAAACTATTACTGGTGAATTTCAGTGTTTTTGTTTTCTAAACATTAGGTTTTATCATATTTTAACATCTAACTACAACATCACAATAATCTTTTTTTCAGTGAATGTCTTTATTTTTGAATATCAAGGAAGACCTTGTTACCATATCTAACTATAAATATTTTACATTTTGTCAGTCATGTTTTTTCATCATTTTTAGACAAGTGGAGGGGGGGCAGGGGGGTTTGACACATGTCCAGGCCCTGTGGCAAACCTCCCTCGTGCTGCCTTTAAATGGGCAAGCGGGTCAGACTCGCCAGGACTCCATGGACTTTCACCACCTCTACTCGCTATGAGATAGGTAAGCCGGGATCTTAACTACCAATTACAAGACTGTCTGCCGGGGCGTTTGCTATGGCCATTAAGGACAGCATACTTGGCTGCTCGTGCTGCCCCCGTCATGTGCTGCGGGCCAGGTGTTTCATGGCTAGGGAAGCCTGTTAAGGCTCACTGGGCAACAGAATATCCAGTTCAGCGACTGGCCACTCGGGCACATATACCTACTTTCACCAACAATTGTTGTTAAGCATGGATGAGTCTCACTGGAGCTCAGCTGTCCTGCCTCAAACACAGGCCAACCAAATATGGGGCCCATCTCCCAGTCCCAAACAAAAATAGAGAAATTTGCAACCTATTCAACCCAGTAGAGCTGAACTCTACAAAGATGTCTGTCATAACAGACTCAAACGTCACCCACCGACCTGGATATCATCTTGCAGGCAATTCAAAGTTCACAAGAGGCAGTTAAAACCAAGCTGAAGGAGGTCAGAATCAAGGACCTGCAAAATGTGACCACCAGGGTCTCTGAGGCGGAAGGTAGAGTTTCAACACTCAAGGATAATATGTCTGCCCTTAAATATGGCGTATACAGTCTCCTCTGGAAAGCCACCATCCTGGAAAACTGGGCAGAAGACACCAAAAATAGCTCAAGACATTACAGCCTATTGGCTTTCAAGAAGGGGTTGAGGGACCACATCCAAAGAAATTTGTGGAGCTAGGCTTTAATCATGGTTCACTGAAGAATCGCTTTCATCCTGGTTCATAATTGAAAGGGCTCACCGCTGACTGGTCCCGCAACCCTCAGCGAGCCCACCCAGACCTCTCATAGCCCACATACTTAACTACAGAGACAGTGACATAAGCATCTGTGCAGCTCGACAGGCCAGGAATCTTGTTAATGACATCCATATAATGAATTTTTCCGAATACACCAGAGCTGTTCAACAGCAACTCGTGTGCTATGATGACATTAAACAGAAACTCTGCGCTATGGATGTGCAGTATAAGCTCATGTTCCCAGCCAAGCTCAAAGGAATATATGAATCTAAAACATACTTCTTTCATACTCCTGAAGAGGCCTGGGAGGGGGCAACCAATTACCCAACTTCACAAAGATACCATTCCCTGACTGGGCCACTCTCAAACCATTCAATTGACAAATATTCAACAGATCACGGTGTGAAACTAAGTCACAGAGAAAAAGAAATAACTGCTGAAGCCCCTCCAGCTCCTCCGGCCCCCAATACAACTCACAGCCAGAACCCAGAGGTCCCCAATGGGCTGTGACCAGCCCAACCCGAATCTCAGCCTAGACCCAGTATCAAGGACCACACTGTGGAGCCTCCCCTGACAATACATGGTGGGATTGGGCTGACAGTTCTGGCTTTTCAATGCTCCGGAATTCAGGAGCCCATGGTGCACCAATCACAAGTACTGGCACTATTTCAGAAGATAAACACTAATTATGCATCCTGGACTTGAGAAGGTCTCAATCCAGTGTTTTGCCACATTTCTTCATCATGGGTTATGTTCAAGGAGGTTTAAGGGCAACAGATGCTTTGGGGGGGTATGGGGAGGGTGGTAGTTGGGGAGAGAGAAAGGAAGTTCATGGGGCTTTCAGTTTGCTTATGCTTTGTGCCTGCATGGTTATCAGTCAACTCTGCTCCTCTACACACTGTCATAGTGATACAACTTGGTTTACAAGCCACCAGTGCGAAGCATGGGCTCATGTGCCTGCCACACACAGCAGTCATACACCTGGCATCCTCTGACCATATCCTTGACAGGCACCATGGTACCCCTTAAACTTATGTCATGGAATATCAAAGACCTCATACAACGCACTGAACAGACAGATGTCCTTCACTATACTAAACAGTTCAGAACCGCTGTAATAATGCTACGGGAAACCCACCGGCTGGGCTCAAAGTGCCCCTTTCTAATTTGATTTGGTTACGACTTAATATTTAATGCCGGGTTTACACAAAGATCAAGGGAGGTGGCGATCTTCCTACACAAGTCGGTCTCGCTGGTGGTGACTTCTTCTGTATCAGATGGCCTCGGACACTTCATTAGGGTGGTGGGGACTCCTTGCAGGACGTCAATGTAACTTTCTGAGCATGTATGTACTACCTTAGATATCAGCCCAGACCCTCCAGGCAACAGCAAATGCTGTACTACAACTCACACTTGGCATGACCAAACTTGGAGGTGACTTCAATGCCTCTCCTAACCCCGACATTGACTCCTCACATACACCCTCAGTTAGTTGTTTATCCCACACTGGAGGATATAGCATCCAAATAACAAAGAATTTAAACAGACTTCTACAGTTCATGAGATGCTCTCTCAGATCCACCTACTCCTCCTTCCTGCCACCAATCTCTCCAAACTCAGGGACACCAAGATCCTGTCTAGGGGAATTTCTGATCACTCACCTATCACTTCCTGCATTGGTTCCCCACACAGTCTCAGACGCCCTACATGGCCACTTAATACCAGGCTTCTGCAGGACAGGCAATGCTCTGAATACTTACAGAGTTCATAACTTACTTCAAAATTAATAAAGGCACAGTCTTCTCCACAGGGATGCTCAGGGCGGCTGGGAAAGTCACCATGAGAGGGTTGGCCAAAGGCTTCCTCGGACTACAAAAGAGGGAAAATCTTCACCACATGACCAAACTGGGGCAACAAATAATGGATGCAGAAAGGCAATACATTGCGAACCCATCTAAAACCTTAAGCCGAAAGATGCAACTCGCAAGGACCTTATTGAAATAAATAACGTTAGAGAACGCTCAACAATGTTGAAGAGCATCAATAAAATGGATCTACAAGTGAAGAGGCAAAAGCGGGAAGCTACAATATTGGCTATCCACCAAAGAGATGTTCTCAACTATCGTTCCCAAAATAACTGAAGCACCTGGGAAGGAGCAGCCCTACAGAGATCGCCGCAGCATTTGCAGGTTTTTATCAACAACTCTACACTACCCAACTTAAACCCCAGCCAGAGATGGACAACTCGATCCTGAATGATAATTCCCTGCTTAATCTCACACTGTCCCTTATGTCAGCACTAGATAGCCCTCTTACTCATGAGGAAATTAACAATACCTTACTTCTCCTTGGAGGGGGTTGGGGGGGGGGTCCAGATTCCAGTAATGAATCAGTGGGGGTCCCCAGGTTCCAGTAATGATAAAGTGGGGGACCACAGAAGTCAAAAGGTTGCTGCTGCCAAAGTAGTCTCCCCCACCACCTTGGGCTAGACATAGCTACAATTGTTGTTCTCCCAAACGAGGGACAGAACCCCACGAGCTGAACATCATATTGCTCAATCTCCCTGATTAACACAAAAATTAAGATTCTACTTGCTACCAGCCTCCAATAAGCCTTGCCCATGATCCAGACCAATGCAGCTGTATGCCTAAGTGCAGTACTCATCACTGTATACAGTGTGTACAAGTAACATTGGCCCATGCCAAGACTCTGAAAGGCCCATGCGCATTCCTCCTTATAGACTTTGAGAAGCTTTTGACTCGGTTGAATGGACTTTCCTTCTCAAGGCCATAGAGAAAATGGGCTTAGGGCCGTGCTAGAGGTTATATGTGAAACTACTCTGTATCTCCCAGGCCACCCAAGTGAAAGTCAATGGAGTGCTTTCGGACCCTCTTCCACTCAGCAGGCGCACCAGAAAGGCATGCCCTCTCTCCCTTTTTGCTGTAGTCATTAAACCCTTAGCTCAACTGATTTGTTGCAACGCGCAACTTCAGAGACAGACTTGGGCAAACAGATAGATGAAAGGATAGTCCTATATGCGACTGATGTCCTTCTCTTCCTAACCAACCCTCACTTATCTGGGCCTTGGAGATAATGCTCCTAGACAAGCATGCATGTGGACTCCAGATGAACGGGGCTCAGTCCTTTCCTGCCCCTATTCAATTTAACCAGGCAACCTCAAACTGGCAATCAACCATGCCCACCAGGAAGCTGAGCTTCCGCAATTTGGGTTTTTATATCTCTTGGAACCAGATCTTGCATGGATCCTCATGCTGATCACTATTAACAGAAAATGTGACCTCCAGATATAGGAGAAGCTCCTGCTCAACTTATTGAGGAGGGTGGCCTTTTTTAAAACAATGATCCTCCCTAGGTTCCTGTACACCCTCCACCACATCTTACAATTATAAACTAAACAAAGGTTATAAATGAGATATGATTATATGCAATTACACCACAATACCATAATCAGAATGCACAGGTATAAATGTGCGCATGCATTAAACTCAACATGTTAGATTCAGACATTAGATCACACATATATATGTAAATTAATACTTTTCTACTGTGGATTCACCTTCAATAATATAATATAGATGCTCTATTACATTAGTAGCGTTACAGCACACAATATATGTATTTTTGATTGCATGATAGTATCACTTTCATAACAGATGATGGTGCAACAAATATTATGCTTTCCCTGTATCTTAAGTTGTACAGTTTCTAAAGATGACCATTGTCCCATATTCTAACACACATAATTCTCTTCCACATGTTATACAATGACAATATACCAAGATCAATTTGCCACCATACAGAGATACAATGACAACATAAGACCAGTTTGGTGTGCTCCTAGAATTCCATGCAGAGTATCGTTTGAAGTCTTTGCCTAGAGATGAGCCAGCGTAAAGAGTGCTACATAAATGTTTTAACCTCCTGGCCAGCTACTCAATCCAACATTATCCCAGCCAGCGTCTGAAACCATCTTCAGAGCACATTCCCCTCAAAAAAGCACTTTTCATAGACATTAATACTGTACATAATACTCCAATATAACAGTTTCCATTTATCACTTACACCAGGGCCAAGCAGCACCAGGATCAGAGGCTTGAAAAACACTGTACTCAGACACACATCTCTGGTGTTGAACACTGTGCAGGTGCAGTATACTGAAAGAAAGTTTTTTCTGAATGTCAGGTAGTAAGTGGGTCTTTTGTTTTTTCCTATGATAGGGAGATTGTTTTTTAGATTTAGATTTGTTCCCTCCCTTTAAGGTTTAAGAAACACAATTAACCTAAAAAACCTCTACAGATACATTTTCAGCTTAATCCATTCCATCAGTGCACAATCTTTACCGGATTTCCGTATATCAGGACATTTGGTGAGTGACCACATTGAGTGGATAACACACATTGGTACATTTGTGTTAGTGACAACTTCAAGCATCACTGTTCTCTCAAACACCCACTGCAACACTCTTCCTTGGAATACTACTTCCAGAAAGCAAATAGAGAACTGTTTATTGGAACACAATAAAGTGATGAGCTGCAGCCTCATTTAATGAAAACTAAAAGAAAAACTAAAAGAAACTAGCCAACTACAGAAACAAAAACACAAGGAAGCCAGGCCTGTCAGTACCTCTTGTGGTGCCCGGGTCACAAATATACGGGGCCCTGCTCTGATATCTGGTAGCATGAACACCTCATTCAAAATAAAAACCATGTCCTTGAGCACATTTGGAGGCAGCCCCAATGCATGGCACCACCTAGTGACAGGTGACATTACTTGCCTTATCGTGAAACGTATCACAAAAGCGGGCTTTTGTGATAAATAAAGTTCAGCAGTCGCAGTATAAGGCTCTGAAAAGAGAGGAGCATGGGGCAAAGATCCCCTGCTGTACCCTCTTTTGATGTCCCCACAACAAGCCCTATTGTGAATTTAATCCTTACATCAGCTCGGATTCAATGTATTTAGGTAGAGACCTAACCTCAATGGCATGGGAAGAATGCAGTAGGAAACTTATTTCAGGACACATGGTCACTGGAAGTAGGGGTGAGGGGGGTGTAGTGTTGCAGTTCCCCCAAAATAACCATGCTGGATCAGAAGTGAATGAGCAATAAAGACGCCATTAAAAACTTTCTTTTTATCTTGTTCAAAGACAGCGGCTAAATGTAAGGCTGTGTGTTGTGACAAATTGCTGATTGTTCTTTTAAAGGGGATATTGGTGTTTACCTTTGTTTTTCTGACTAAGTAAGAGAATGTGTTCATCATTTCAACAATCATGCCACTGTGAAAGAAAAGGCTGTAGGATGTTGTTTTTTTCTCTAATGTACAACATTTATGTATCTGTAAATTAACTATACAAATATTTTTCAAACATATCAGCAGCAAAGAAAGCTCAAACGAGGCACATTTTTTAATTTTGAAGTGTGATGGAAACAAATGTTTAGCAGGACCAAAGCAAGTTACTTGGTGATGCGCACATGTTAAATATTCATTGAAACAACACAGAATAATTTGTGCACTACATATTATCAGTAAACTTGTAGGTTCGTGAAAATTTAGTGTGCATTTCAGTGGAAAATATACCATCTGTTTGATGACAATGCGCCATCATACTGTAGGTGGGGGACTGGTTGAGTGGGGGAAACCCTACCCAAGCAGCAACCACAATTCGTGTCAGGGTAAAACATAAGCAAGCCTCAAATTAACCTCTGCTCAACCCTCTGGTAGTTTGGCACAAAAGCAGTCAGTCTTAACTTAGAGGCATTGTGCAAAGTATTTAGGCAGCACTTCAAACAGTTATCAAGAGAAAACACTACATAAAAAATCCCACACCAATTTAGAAAAACAAAGTAAAATTTAATAAATTATTTGACAGCAAAACAACAAAAATTCAATGAGTAACATCAGAAATATGGATTTCTGAAGGTTTAAAAATAGTACATAAAAGCTCAAAAACGCCAACAGGCGTTATCTGGTCGTGCTGGACTGGGACAAAATCACAAGCTCAGGCCGACCATGATGGAGTGCAGGCTGGATACAGGGAACAAGTTAGGCCAGCTGAACAAAGTACCCTAAATCCTGGTTGCTGAGTGTTGCAATATCCTATGTTGAGGATGTCACGCAGTGGTGGCTTCAATGAGTTGTGGGCGTCAATGAGGGAATTCTTTATACAAGATTTGTCACACAGCAGAGACTCCAGTGAGCAGCAGGGCTGTGATGTGAGGTCTTGTATCAAGGATGTGTTGGACAGCGGTGGTTCCCAGGAGCTGAGGGGCTGCAAAGTGAGGTCCTGCGTCAAGAAGGCATTGCACAGCAATGAGTCCGACGAGCTGTGGGGTCCAGTGTTGGGGACACTGCGCAGTGGCAGTTTCGATGCAGAGTTGCGAGGAGATACATCACACTGTGTTGGTTCTGCTCAAAAGACCATATATGGCCTGGTAGAGCATCTTCAGGCTCACTTCCAAGGGTCCCGGAGTGGGGTGGCACCTCTTGGTGGGGCATGCTTCACAACAGTCAAAATCCAGGCGTAGGCCCCAGGGTAGTTGGAGCTATTTCTGTCCCTAAGGCTCTGATCAGGAGGCCAACCAACCAGTCCTTGGAGTCACGCTGGTGGTCCTAGGTTCAAGGTGTCCAGTCCTCACTCAGGCAGCAGAATAACAGCCCTTCTTGCAGCAGGGCAGCACAGCAGTTCTCCTGGTATTTTCAGAGCTGTGGCTTAAAATCAAACCTTACCATTAAAGAGGGTTTCAAATTACAATTGTTTAGAGACCAAACTCGACATTCCTACGTGCTCCAAATTGAAAGTTACCACTTATCAAATGTAATAAGGTAACCCAATGCTATCCTATGGGAGAAGTAGGCCTGCAGTAGTGAAAAACCTATTTAAGAGTTTGTCACTATCAGGACATGTAAATGTTAAAAGTACTTGTCCAACTTCTTAAATACACTGCACCCAGCCATATAGGCCGTTTAGGGTCTACTCTTGTAGACTTCTGTATATTAAAAAGGAAGTTTTACCCCCCTGGCAAAAGATTTATTTTGCCAGGTCAAAAGGACAATTTAAAATGCATACACAGGCTGCAAAGGCAGGCCGGAGACATGTTAAAAGGCTACTTAAGTGGGTGGCACAATTAGTGCTGCAGGCCCACTAGTAGCATTAAATTTACAAGCCCTGGGTACAGGTAGTGCCACGTTACTAGGGAATTATAAGTAAATTAAATATGCCAATTGGGCGGAAGCCAATGTTAGTATATTTAAAGGCACAAGCACTTTAGCACTTGTTAGCAGCAGTAAAGTATGCAGAGTCCTGAGGCCAACAAAAATGAAGTCAGCAAAAACAGGAGGATGGAAGGCAAAACGTTGGGGAAAACCACACCAAGGATGTCAGTTACAACATACTCTATGCCTTAGTAACATATTTTTGACAGTGTGCTCTAAAATGCCCCACCAGGCACATACTAAATGCTTACCACTCTCCTGCTGAATGGGTGTGGCTCATTTGCTACACTTGTTCTTTAGCTGAGGAGTGAATGTTTCAAAATCCCCATGACTTCTATGATGTGGACTGAAGGTGGCACACCCACTTTGAAGATTGTTCCAGCACTACTGACAGGAAAATAGACTTGAAAACAGTATCTGGTCATTTCTACTTATTTTACTTAAGCATCAGAGTGCCAGAAAACTAGGGCTCATGATGGGTGTGCTGTTTTCAACTGGTAGGAAAATGAGTCAATTTCGATGGCCATATTCGTCTGCCCTTAATTTATATGTCTGTTTTTTCTAATCAGATTCTGGGGTATATTGGGACTAGAATACCTAGCAGCAGTAAAATGTTTTTCATCACCAGTGGCTCCTCCGCAATGGCAGAGGAGCATCGCAACACTGGCTCTGAACCAGCAGCTGAAAAATAAAAATATTTTATTATTGTTTTTTTTGCAGCTGCTGGTTGAGCCAGCGTGTGCAGGGAGGCGCAGGGCCAGGCCATGGGAGGGCAGAGGAGGAGTGGAGTTACTGGAGTGCACTTAAAAGTGTGCATGTCAACTTGGCTGGCCATTTTAGGCCAAACAAACAGACATGAGCACTTAGGTTTCTCCAACCCAAAACAGCATAGACTCCCAAGCACTGCCCGAGCTACAGTCCAAGCCGCTCAGACCAGTGGCGTTGGAAGCCTGTGCTGGTGTCCCAGGGACTTCTAGGACACCATCAGGAGAGAAGAGGAGCGAGGCGGCCAGCAGCGTCTGCGGCAGGACAGGTATTTTTTTTTATTTCCCTAATACCCCATTCTCCCCGCCTCCTCACCCCTCACTTGAGATTTGTGGCGGCCGCCACTGTTTTTAAAAAAATGCAGAAACGTGTGAGGTGCGATAAAAAGCCCGATTAGAGGATTCAAGTGACTTGATTAGATGAATTACATGACTAGTGAGCTGCTAATGAAAGCTGGATTACATTTATCAGATAATTTGTGAGGCAGTTCGATTAGATGACTTGTGGTGCACTAAGAGAACCTCACTTAAATTAAATGACGTGAGGTGCCAAGAAAAGCTCATTTAGACAGATCAAATTATATGTGAGGTGCTAAGAGAAGCTCAATCATTTGGAGCGAATGGCTTGTAAAACTTTAAGAGAAACTCGATTAGAAAGATCAACTGACTTGAGGTGCAAAGAGAAACCTGATTAGATGAATCAAATAATTTGCGAAGGTGAAAGGGAAGCTCGGTTACATTAAGCCACTGATTCATAAGGTGCAAAGAGAAGTTCGAATGAAATGGCTTGTCAGGCTCTAAAAAGAGTGATTAATCGACTCAAATCACTTGTAAGGCATCACCCGAAGCCACTCTGTACGAGTGAAATGAGAAGCCTGGTTAGAATTAGACAGAAACTAGTTTTAGAGAAGGAAGGTCGAGTCCCCTGAAACGAATGAAGTCTTTTAAATCGGAGTAAAACTTCTCCGGGGCATAGACATTTTGCATAATTTCACAGATCAGCCCTTGAAAGAAATACCTTTTAGGGGACGCAGAACTGTCTTTTTTGCCTGGAGCTGCCAAATTCGCATTCATAGCATCTGCAATTACACTCAAGTAATCGTCACTTAGATTGGAAAAAACAGACTGAGAGTAATTGCTGTCTTCTCTCCACAATGCACACTTTGAAACTGATGGCAATCTTTCCAGGACACAATTACCATTCCATCATGGCTTTTTAATTTGCTCCTAATACATATGTATGAAGAAGGAAAGCTGCTCACCTCGTCGCATAATTGTCTAGACTGCTTGAAGACTTGAAGACTTGAGATCCTGTTTCTGCTATGCTTAGAGCCCTCATGTGAAAATCAAGTCTGAGCGCCAACAACTCGTTAAGTTCGATGGATCTTAATATATTTCCAAATGCGTTTTTATTATCAGATTTATCGATCTGTTACTGGCTGTGTGCACTGCAAGGGAGTTTACATCATAAATTTTAGTCTGACTTCGTGGCACCTTATGCATAATTATTTGTGTTATTCTCTGCAAATCCGTGCAGATATTTCCCCCTAAAACAGACAGGTGCTGCACAAAATGCTGCTGACCCTGAACCTGTATTTCTGTCATCTGAACTTATACTTCGCTTTCTTTTTTCGAGAAGTGAATGCATTGGGCCATGCCTGTTGCTGCATACGGAGGAATCAATAGTCTCTAATTTCATAATCCAAAGTGAGGTTAGAAATAATTTTATTTTCAATAAAGCAAGCCTTACATAGTTTGTGAGTTGCCTTTTTGGTGGTAGCCGGCTTTGCATATTTATGAAAAAATATATAAATGAAAATATGCTGTTGAGGAGTACAAAATAAAGTACACAAGCATACGTAATGAAGCTGTGAAAATAATGGCGTGTGACATATTAAAATTAACACCTACAGGTTGACAATATTCAATCACTCTGAACAGAGTGTGTTTTTAACAAACGTCTATACTTACATATTTCTCAAATTTCCACCAAAACAAATTCCAAGGCCTATTTACGTATCCTCTTAGATAAGGTGGCGGTAAAGCTCATGAACTGTGTTTTTAGATATGTGTTAGTACTTATAATTTGTAAATCGACCTAGATATGAAGTCAGGGGTGTACACTGCAGAAGGACAGAGGGGCGGGACTGGGCTGTATGAGAGGATTTTAGGGAACGAGCCAGAAAGGCGTACGACGAGAAAGAATAAGTAGCCAAAATACGGTTTTGCTGTTTATCTTGTAAGTCTTTATTGATAACTGGGGAGGTGCTCCTTTAAGAGATGAGTCACTGGTTCCTCAAAGGGATGCTGTTACAGATCAGGAAAGCATATATTAAGAGGATCCGTCTTCTGGCCTTTGTAATCTTACATTCACGGAAATCGAGTCTTCTTGACTTGGTATGGGACAGAAGAAGGTGGCACCCAATCTTTTGCATTCTAAATGTAATGATTTGGTCTACATACACTATTTCAGCCAAGTGTACGAGAACGTTTATTAGCTCATCTGAAATCCTTTGTGATTGAAGTAGGTAGCACTAGTCCATTGGAATTCTTCTAAATGAGCAACAGATCCTCTGTCCCAGGACCTTCTGACCCCTCCAGTGTTAGGAAGGAAGTTCCATAAGGCACATAGGGGGTCATTCCGACGCTGGCGGTCCATGACCGCCAGGGCCGGGGACCGTGGAAGCACCGCCAACAGGCTGGCGGTGCTTCCAGGGCCATTCTGACCGCGGCGGTAAAGCCGTGTTCAGAAAAGGGCAACCGGCGGTTTCCGCCGGTTTACCCCTGGCCCAAAGAATCCGCCATGGTGGCGCTGCTTGCAGCACCGCCATGGGGATTCCGACCCCCTTTCCGCCATCCTGGTGGTAAATACCGCCAGGAACAGAATGGCGGGAACGGTGTCGTGGGGCCCCCTAACAGGGCCCCATAAAGATTTTCAGTGTCTGCTGTGCAGACACTGAAAATCGCGACGGGTGCCACTGCACCTGTCGCACCCCTTCAACTCCGCCGGCTCCATTCGGAGCCGGCTTCATTGTTGAAGGGGCTTTCCCGCTGAGCCGCCGGGCGGCCTTCTGGCGGTCGCCCGCCGGCCCAGCGGGAAAGTCAGAATGACCGCCGCGGTCATTTGACCGCGTTACAGTCTTTTGGCGGTTCCCGCCAGGCGGGCGGCTTCCGCCGCCCGCCAGGGTCGGAATGACCCCCATAGTCTTCCTCGGCAGAACTTTGAAGCCATAAGCCCTGCGGGTCAGCACGAGACTGGTCCCTTCAGCTGAGCAGCAAAATGCTGGAAGCAGAAATGTACACAGTCAGTGATGCTCCCCTCTGATGGTCCGCGGCAAGCAGGATCTTGCATCTTTGTCTAACCAAATCAAAGGCGATAAATGATGACACAAATCAAAGGGGCCTCTTACTTGCTGTAAAATCAGGCCATGCTACTTTCAGTTGCTGCAAGTTCAAAGTATTGTAATCCGCTTAATACCACAAAGAAACACTGATGCCATGGCAATCATTCTCCTTCTAGATGAAGTGTAATTCCTGGTTTTGTCTGCATTTCTTTTGCTTAAGGGTGAAGACCAGATGCTGGCGTGGAAAGGAATGGAGAAAGGGCTCCCTTGGAAATTCAATGAGGCCCTCCTTAAGGAAGGGCTGCTAATTACTTGTTCTTCCTGAACACTGCTGGTTTATCAAATGGGAAGTGTGAAGAGTGTGACTATAGTTTTAATTGCCAGGTGATGGAGTTTCTAGTAGGCCTTTTCTTCGTGTGTCTGTTTTCTGCAACAGAAAGGGTAACTGACAGCCAAATGCCCTGAGAAACATTACTTTAAACAAATCTACTGAAACTGACTGTTCTCCTTCATCCCACGCTGATCATCAGAGGGAAATGGGAGGCGCACTCTAGGATAAACATTTAAAGTACACCATTCCTATTTTGTGTTTTATTTCCATTAAAATGTATGGAAAAATAAAACCATATTTAATATTATTTACCCATGGGTGATGGTAGTGTGTGTGCACAGTGGTGTTTTCGTGGCCCACAATATTGCAAAACATGCAACTAACGTTATTCCTTTCTACAGGTTTGGATGCTTTCCTAAATGCCTACACAATATTTCTACATGACAACTGACAGACTTAAATCTTAG
Source organism: Pleurodeles waltl (assembly GCF_031143425.1). NCBI lineage: Eukaryota > Metazoa > Chordata > Amphibia > Caudata > Salamandridae > Pleurodeles > Pleurodeles waltl. The sequence continues at coordinate 984,841,499 of NC_090442.1, forward strand.
AACTCTTGATTCTCCTTTTTCTTTCAAATTACTCTCCTTCCTTCCCATCCTCTGCATGCCTGTGCTCTGAGTAGAGTCTACTTTAAATCACATGCATGTTTGCCTTCACCCTTACTATTGCTAGTTGCCCACGTTCTTTCAAAGATCACAACTTGTCCTTCAAAAGTTACACCTTGCACCCGAACAACACCTTATTTCCTGTCACTCATTTATTAATACTACCCATCAATGAATGAAATTCCCATTTCGCACTCTCCCACTAAAGATTACACCCAGTTCCTATTAATGTAATCTGCCACATAGAAACTGGAGTAAAGACACTAAATGGTTCCTGAAGAGCACAAGAGTAATCCCAATAACAAAAAATAATTACCCCCAAAAAACTCACTAACCATGGGAACTGGAGCAGTGAGCTGCCCAGCATAAAAGCACAACAATGCCTCATCAGACATATAAATAACACAAGTACAATAGATTACATAACACACGCTAAAATTAATACCATAACACTCAGAGGCCAGACAGCTGATTGTAGGTAATGCAGGCTGCTTAATTATTCCCTTTAACTGCCTTACACTCTTACAGTCTCATAAGACGAAAATGCTAATGGTCATATCCAACATCCAGCACTGTACCAGTCCATAGGAATAAACCATTCATCACTAACTGAGCAGGCACAGAATAATTAAAGAGATCTGCTGCATGCCGCTGGCCAATGGAGGGCTCTAATTTAGTCCGTGACTGCAGGTCATGACTAGCAACATATTACAGCCACTTCTTTGCATCTCACAATGACATTCAGATTTGGGATGATGTTAGCAAAGTCCATCCCATCATATCTCTCTGCTCAGGACCAGAAACTTTAAACGCAATATCTCTAAATCGACAACCCAATACAGTAACCCACTTAGAGGACTATTGACATAAGAAATGTCTAAAAGGGAGCTGCAGACCTACCAGCTTACTGAAAACAAACTGTATGCCTGCCTTTCACACTTCATCATCCATCACACTGCTAAGCTCTGCATACTTTAACATGATAACCGCACCTTAGTAGTCATCACGTACAAAATGGAAACAATTCCCACATACAATCAAAACAAAGACACCACTCTTTCAAGCACACACTCTACACTGTGTATTGTGCTACCATGTAGGCAAGTGCATAAGTGCCCCACATAGTGGTAGTAAGTGCTATATAAATGTTGCAGTACAATACAGTAAAAGTGAAGCTGACTGGGGGTACTCACAACTTCAGGTGCAGGCAGATTCTCACCCTGAAGTATGTAAAGCTGGCAGTTATTAAGGTGGATAAGTTAACCATTCCTGATTAGATCCAGTCACTTCTAATGAAATACTCGGGTTTAGTGACACTAGCTTGGTAGCAAAGTGATACACTTACAGCCCTGGGTACATGTTGGCATTTAATCTATCTCAAAGTGACAGGCACCACATTTTTTTTTATTTTTATTTCTAGCCCTTTTTCAACTATGCAAAGGGTTAACCTGCTTCAAAACTCCACCCTGCCTTATCAGTTCATGGTCCTGAGCTTCAAAGGATATATCCCCCCAATCATCACCCGCCCCCCAGAGACTGCCGGCCAAACACACATGCGCTCTATGGGGGAGTGCTAAGCACTCCACCTCACACTCGTCACCCCTGTGGCCCCGCCCCTTTCAAAGAAAAGGATAATAAACCAAAGGTTTTGCAGCTGCCGCTGCTGGCGGGAGGGGGGCAACGCTCCTCCATCCTCATGGAGGAACCGCCCCCGATGGATAGGCTTTCTCTGCCTTTGAAAAGGTCGCTGTATATCAGTTTCAGCCTGGGCACTCTGCCAGTTTAAACTTTTATTAAAGACTGGTCTGGCAACCCTGAGAAAACAGCTGCCTGTAACTGTAAACAAGAAGGAGATGAATCTTTACTTCATTTTATGCTAATTTGCACAAAGACTTTCAAAGCCAGGAAAACACATCTTCCGCCCCTTTTCATCAATCACAATATAAGACACTGCAATGTAGCCATGCTTCTTGCTGTTTGAGCAAACTCTGGAAAGTTCTACAGCCCTGTAGCCATTTACATTTGCACTGCATGGAAAGTAACCAGAATAAACACCCAGAGGTTACTGCCCCCGCTTGAGCAGGGGGTCTAGTTGACTATTTTGATTGTCCTTTACCTGAATTTTAATTGTAAACTCATGCGGGGCAGCGATGTAACTACTGATGCCATATGGTGACTTGAGCTGAGGTTTAGCTGGCTTCTAGAATTGTGATTCTGCGCTTTGTTTTACTTGAACATTAATTACAAATTTGTGTGAGGAATTACTGTAACCTTTTAATGTCATATGCAGTCGCGGCTCGTGGATGTTACAGAGGGCGGGAAGCGCGCAGAGGAATTGGGGGCGGGGGGTTGGAAATAGTAATACAATTAAAAAAATAAACATATCTGAATGCTGTGCTCCTCCGCCGCTCCTCCCTCTTCTGCTGCAGACATAGGCTCCCAGACTGCCCTGCAGCCAATGGGCTGGGAGCGCCCAAGCCAGGGCACTCCCAGGCAGACTGGGAGCCTGTGTAGGCTCTATCCAGCCCGGCAACTGTGTTGCCCGGCTGGAGAGAGCCTACTCTGCAAATTTGGACGGCCCGAGACGAGCAGCCAAACAGAATGCGCCATGAGGGGGCGTGCTGTGCACTCCCCCTCACTGCTCGTCATCCTCGTGCCCCCCCCTGAAAGAAAACCATAATAACAAAGTTTCTTATGGTTTTCTTTTAAAGGTTTTGCAGCTGCTGCTGCTTGTGAGGGGGTGGAGGGGGTAACGCTCCTCCGCCTTAACGGAGGAGCCAGCCCTGGTCATGTGCTGATTTTATGCTGGACCATGCAGTCTACTTTATGATTATGTGCCTAATGCTACTGATGACCCAAGTCAGTCCTTCATTCGTCATCCAATTTGCGAGTACAGTCGGGATAGATCAGTGGTTCCCAGTCTTTTGTGGACCCCCCACTTTATCAGTACTGGAACCAGGGGACCCCTACTGAACCATTATTGGAATCCAGAGACCCCCAACCCCCGCTTCTCCACTCAATCATTTCCGGAAGCTAGGGACCCAGGCCTAAACATTGTTGGTGATTTGAACCGCAAAACAACACACAAAAATACAGAAACAAACACTCCATCGAATACATTTTATTTAATTTGCAAACAAATAAAATAAAAAAATATAAATCAATTTTAATAGGAAGGTTGGAGCTTTGCTAAATTCAATCCATCAATCAATCAATCAGGGATTTGTAAAGCGCACTACTCACCCGTGAGGGTCTCAAGGCGCTGAGGAGGGGGAGGGGGAGAAGGCGGGGGAGGTGCTGCTACTGCTTGAACAGCCAGGTCTTGAGAAGTGTCCTGAAGGTAAGGAGGTCTTTGGTCTGGCGCAAGTGGGTGGGAAGAGTGTTCCACATTTTGGCGGCGAGGTGCGAGAATGATCTACCGCCGGTTGTGGTTCTGCAGACGCGCAGGATGGTTGCGAGGGCGATATCGGTGGAGCGGAATGCCGGGTCGGGGTGTAGAAGGATAGTCGTCTGTTGAGGTATTCTGGTCCGGTGTTGTGCAGTGCTTTGTGAGCGTGGGTGAGGAGCTTGAAGGTGATTCTCTTGTTGACAGAGCCAGTGCAGGTTTTTCAGGTGGTCTGTGATGTGGCAGTGGATGTCCAGGATGAGGCGTGATGAGGCGTGCTGAGGCGTTATGGATGCGTTGCAGCCTCTTCTGGAGTTTGGCCGTGGTTCCTGCGTAGAGGGCACTGCCGGAGTCTATCTTGCTGCTTACGAGGGCTTGGGTGACTGTTCTTCTGGTTTCGGTGGGTATCCATTTGTAGATCTTTCAGAGCATGCAGAGGGGGTTGAAGCAGGAGGAGGAGATGGCGCTGACTTGCTGGGTCATGGATAGTGAGTCGTCCAAGATGAATCCTAGGTTGCGTGCCTGGTAGGTGGGAGTCGGAGCAGTTCTGAGAGTGGCAGGCCACCAGGAGTCATCCCATGCGGAGGGGATGGAGCCGAAGATGAGGACTTCCATCTTGTCGGAATTGAGTTTGAGGCAACTGCTCCTCGTCCATTCGGGGATGGCCTTCATTCCTTCGTGGATGTAGGTCTTGGCAGAGTCCTTGGTGAGTACTCTGCCAACACCTACCTCCACAAAGCAATTCAATTCAATTGAAGCCACACACCGTCCATACTATTTTCTGTTTGATGCACCTGCACTGCTCCCAAAAATTAATCTGAGGATACCAATTTAACTTTTAGCATTTTCAATTGTGCAATTAGCCACTTTATTCATATACACTTTATTGCTATGTTAATATTAATACATTTTCTAAGCAGTCACGGACTGAGGAGGCTTCACAGACCCCTTGGGGGTCCCTGGACCACAGGTTGAGAACCACGGTTATAGATTGTCGAAGGTATCACCCACTCGACTGCATAATGCACAAAAGCGAGATCGAACTTTTAACAAATTTCGTACCAAGTTATATTTTTATTGTATGGGTTTTATGTAAAGCTGAAACAATAAAGGAATATGTGTGACTACATAACAACGTCGCCAGTCCTTGCTGGAAACTGGCAGCATATGGGCATCAAGGGCACAGAGGGACCGGCAGAAAGACAGAGAGTGCAGTATCGCGCTTAACTGTTACAGGTTCTATAACCGCCACCCTTGCATTAGCTTTCTCAAGTTTGAGGAAGAACAGGTAGGCTTATTTGTAACTTCCCATCCTTCTCATGGCGGGTTTCTAGGTCTTTCTATGGCTGCACCACACACTAATTTCTCATATATTAATTCCATACCCAACTAGTGTCCCATCCTCTGTTGGTAGCTTTCAGTTAGTCAGGCATGCCCTGTGGCCATACACTTCAAGGACCTGTGTTTCATTACCTCTCAATCAATCAGGCATACAGGACGGAAGTGCTTTACAATTAGCTGTGCTTTCGTCACTGTTAAACAAGGCACTCTGGGTGCTTACAGAAGCTACCATGTTTCACTCACTTTATGTCAGTCATGCATTCCGGCCTGAAAGACGCTTTCCATCATTCACCCTCAGTTAAGCAGTCATTCCAGGCAGACACACACTTCTGGTAGCCATGCTTTGACCAGTATTCTCATTTTGTTCTTTTACTTGCGGGAGGTAATCCATTTCCTGAAGATCACAGCAGGAATTCTCACAGAGGAGAACGTCCTCTCCCACCATTGCTAAGATTGGAGCGCCTTTGGGTTCTCCAAGCAGCCGAGCTGTTGTGACTTGTCATATGCTCAGGATTCTTAAAGACCGAAACTTCCACCTGGTCTGGCTGCAATGGACTGCCTTGTAAGTTGCCACTGCTGCAACAAAGACAAATCAGTGGTATTCTATGTACTTTTTGTCAGGATTGGAAGGTTCATTTTAATTTGTTTTCGCTGGGATAAGAAAGCACTATTGTTGGAATCTTCACGGGAACAGGGATTCCTGGGGAGAAACAAGATTTAACTAGCAGGCTCTGTCATTGCTCAGTCTGGATAACAGGCTAGGGCTTCCTTTCTTCTGTCCCATATGGCCACATTCGTTATCTCCTTGAGGAGGTTAGGGCGGTCTCCAGTGGGCACGCCTCACTAGGGCCCCGTACAACCTATTTCCTCCTGCGGGTGCTGGCTTGGAGCATAGCAGTGGTAACTACTCAGTCACCCAGATTCAAATAAATGTGGTCACACCACTTTGGAAGAGTAGGGCTGCCGGGGGGGAGGGGAGTGGGAGGGACGTGGATGTAAGTTCTCTAATTATTTGAAGCCTACTGCCGTTGTGTAGACATTAGTAATGCGAGAATTTCATGTCACGAAGTTTCAAAGTTTACTTATCATCGAAATGCTAATTAAAATAATTAAAATAAATAAAGTACAAGTAGTCCTTATTGATTCATTCTGTACTCTACATCAAAAGGGATCGGTTTAAACCTTTCTCCAAGTGAATTTTCAAGATTAGCTGTTTCATTCCCCTTTTATCGGGAACATTATTTTCTAGGAGCATTTACCATACACTCATTCCACAGACATTCAGTCCGTACCCACCAGGTAGCCTCTCCACTAACAGTGGCTTTTCAATCAATCAGGCATACCAAGTGGGTGTTTATTTCAGGTAGCCGTGCCTTATTAACTCTCAATTAGCCATACAATTCAAGCAGCTGTGCTTCATTAATTCTCAATCAGGCTTCATTCACCTTTAGATAACCAGGCATATCAAGCGGGCATACATACTCTGTAGCCGTGCTTTATTTACCTTAAATTAGTGAGGCATACTGCATGGATGTAAACTTCCAGTCGCTGTACCTCATTCGTTTTACCAGGTGACCACCCACTTCCAGTGTACTCATTCTGTTCTTTTACTTCCTAGGAGTGGTCCACTTCCAGAAGTTCATACCAAAGTACCCTAACAGGTGAAAATTCACTCCCATAAAGCTACGGTTGGAACACTTTTAGGTTCTCCACGCAGTCGCTTAATTGTAACATGTAGCCATTGTTCTTAATTCTGGCAATTTCCACCTTGTCTTGCGCAGACCTAGCTGCAATAACTCGTCTTTTAAGAAGGGCCCATGCCTTGTTGCAGTTAGACTTCTACCCCCAATTTACCTCTTCTTTCTTGCTAAAACATTTTTATTTAGGGTAACAAGGTCCTTAGTGGACATTGGGCAAGCAAGGGGCAGAAGCCTTGTTAGATGTGGTGTAACATGCAAGACAATATCAGTCAACTGTGATCTTACAGCAAAATAGGTTTTTAACCTTATAAAAGAGCTGAGCTCTGTGCTCGGTAGGGCCATTCCACCCCAAGAGAACTGTTTTTGATCTCGTTTGAGACGGACTGGTTGTGTATTTCGGGGCGGAAGATGGCTGGGTATATGGTGCCGAAGCTGCATTTGGAAAACCTAATTTTAGAAAAGAACCAGGTGAAACATCACAGGTATTTGCTTTGGTTTCACAATTTTTGCTGGCAAGTGGTTGTAGACAATAGTTTACCTGACCGCAATTGTCTTTCCTTGGAGTTGACATCATGCCTGAGCTTTGAATATGTGTTAGAAACTGGATTTTTGGTCGTCTGAGTATGTACCCTGTACAAGCAGCACCCACAATCCTAGTCAGAGTAAGTCACATACACAGTAAAAGGTTACATGTGCTCACCCTCTGGTAGCTTGGCACAGAGCAGTCAGGCTAATCTACAGAGGCACTGTGTAAAGTATGTGTGCAACCCAACACACAGGAACACAATGAAAACACCACAAAAAGACTGCACACCAGGTTAGAAACATAGACGCTCATTTTATAAATAAATCAAGACCAAAAGAACAAAAATCTAATAATTAGAAGTAGAGTTATGAATTTCTAAAGAATAAAAAGAGTTCTTAGAAACAATAAGTGCCCTGGTCACGCTGGACCAGGCCAAAGTCAACAGTTCCAACCAACCGCGATGGAGGACAGGCTGAGGACAAGAGCCACGCAGGCTCGTTGAACAGAGTACCTTGATCCTGGTAACAACAGTGAGCTCCAGGGTGCAGATGAGTGAAGAGTTGATGTCGGGCCCGCAGTCAAGGTGATCTGTCGATTTTCTTCACACAGTAGAGGGGAAGCGTCGGTTCTGAGGACAAAGCTCCAAGCATAGATGTGTAAGATCTAAAGTGCGATGCGCCTCGTTTCTCTGTGCAGTCGAGGGGAAGCGCCAAACTCTCCAAGCTATTGCGATGCCAATGCGCGGTTCCCGGCATCGGGCTCTTAAGCCGATGTGATGGTTCAGAGAGCAATGTGCCTACTCACACAACAGGGTCAATGGGCCAGTTCTGCTCCAAGCAGACTGTAGATGCATCGATTTTTCTGGTGCAAGTGAACCAGATACAGTAGCAGGGTTAGAGACTTTGATATCACCCAGTCTCAAGCAACGGGAGCAAGCCAACAAGCCCTTAGAGGTCACTTGGGGTCCAAGGCAGAGTCCAGCTCTTCCTCAGCAGGGCCAGACAGCAGCAGGGCAACACAGCAGAAAAGCAGTCCTCCCTGTCAGCACTTCTGCAGAGAAATAGTCCTTGATGCAGCACAGCAGTTTTTCTAACTGAGTCCAGTTGTAGGCCATGAAGTGTATGTTTTGGTGGGGTCAGAGACCCAGTACTTATACCTAGGTGTCTTTGAAGCGGGGGTGACTTCAAAGAAGGGTCTTTGAAGTGCATGGAAGCCCCTTTGTTCCCAGCCCTAGCTCCTGACTATCAGTAGGAGGGGTTTAGCCCTTTGTGTGGGGTGAGGGTACTGTCTACTCAGGTGGTCAGCCCCTCCCTCCCTTCCTGCCCAGAATGCATATGAGTGCTGTCACCCAATCCAAACATGTATCAAAGACAGGCTGCAGGCAACAGAGCTGTAAGAGCAGAGAAATGCCCACTCTCTAAAAGTGGCAGTTCTAAAAAAGTAATGCTTTTTTTTTATTTTATTTTTTTAGTTTATTCTTCAAAAGATACACCTAGAGTCCGGTCGGAGCACCCACCCGGGGAGAGCCGCTTCACGGTGGGATTAGCGCCGCTGACTACCTGGCGGCTAAACATTGTCTAGGATAATGTAGGGTCCCCGCTTACCCCCTTTACCATATTTTGAGGTGCCGGTCTTCATGGGGTCTTTTCTTCTTGGACTTCGGCGGCTGGCACTCTCTGTAGTCAGCACGCAGTATGCTGGAGACCTCACAGAGGGCGGCTGGGGAGAGCCAGCACAAGTTGGAGTTCCTGCCTGCATCGGCCCTGGGTTCAGCAATGGAGGAAGAAAACGCCTGAAACAGCAGAGTGGGGCAGATGAAGGAAACAAGCCGCTTTCTCAGTTAGTGGAGTTTCCAGACCAAAGTTCAGGAGGTGAGCTGGGTAAAGGAGCTGACAATAAGGCTCAATTTATGAAACGCATGAAGTGGGGTTGTTTTGAGAGACACTCGTTAAGGTCCCAGCGTTCTCATAGCGTGTAGGATGGTGAGGGAGGCCTGAGTTTTGAATTAGAACAGATGAAAGTAAGGGCCTCTACAAGGACAGGTAAACCTCACCTGAAGAACGCGTTAACAACATTTGTATAGTAAAGTTGTGCTGTATGCTGACGATTTGATGGTATATACCTTCGATGTTACGTCGACGATCCCTAACCTTGTAAAGGAAGTGACGATCTTCTCAAAATTGGCTGGGTATGAGGTAAACAAAGGGAAAACTGAGATAACGTCCTGGAACCAAGTCTGTGAAGATCCTAGAAAGGTTCCGGAGATAAGGTATTTTGGTATAAGGATAACGCAAGACCTAGGAAAGCTAGCCTTCAAGAATCTAGAAAAGGTGACTAAGGAGGTCGGGCTCTTTTAAGAAAGTGGGGAAAGCTGCTGCTTTCAATCTTTGGACGTGTTAATCTGCTCAAGATGTCTATTTTACCGAAGATTACTTTCTTATTTGATAATATCCCCTTACATTTTGATAAAGAAGTTATCCTAAATTTTCAGGCAAAGATCACGTCATTCATTTGACCTTTCCTGGAACAAATTGAGGCGGAAGGTGGGTGTTGGGGGTTTGCCCCTTCCTGATCTGCAGTTGTACAGTTCGTCTTATCAATTAAAGAATAATGGGATGCTGCTGTTGACTCCAGATGGCTCAATAATAGGATCTATGTTCAGGGCAATGTTGAGAGGCTATCCTGCAACTGGCTTTTCTTATAAGTTTGGGGCTCCACAATTTTTCAAAAAAGTTAGGCTGGAATGTCTACGAGCAGGTGCCGTTAGTTGGTATGAAATTAGGTCCTTTCTTGGTATCAGCTACTACAGCACATTAGCTCCCATTTGGGATTCACCAGGGACCCCGGGGTGAACATCAGACTTTCGCAAGAGAACCAGAAGAGGAAAGAGGAAAAGGAAAACCAACAGAGAAAGACAAGGGGGGGTAACCACGAGGGCAGCATCGCGCAATCAAGCACACTAAACACCAGCCCATCAAACGCCACCCTCACGCAATCAGACATTTCTATTATCAACTTGTCCAATAAAACACTAGATGAACATCAAATTAACATCTTGAGTAAGGGTCTTGGATTTGTTCCGACATGTTTGCCTGATTTTACCGAGGTATACATTAACTTGTACAAATTCATACGTAAATGCAAACTGTTCAAATTCTTCCATGACAAAAATACAACGGTTCCCCCTGTTTCTAATACTCACACATCTAGCCATTTGACCATACAAGATGTCAAGGACATTCAAACACTTCCATCCTTAGAGCACAATACGGATCTGTCCCAAACTCCTTCATTAAATTAGATTCTTTTTTACCTTAATGTGGAACCTGCTCTCAGTATAGACAGTGGCCTTAAACCCAATTCCAAATTTACTCCATCTCTACCCTCTGACAATTTGATCGATACTTTCTATAAACGTGTTACCCTGGATCTCTTTAGATTACAGGATACATATGTCTCTAAACACAAAAAGATAACACACAACATCACCTAACATGAAGCAGATGCCATCCGTTCACTTACAGCTGCACAAGACATAGTCATCAAGGAAGCCGACAAGGGGGGAAACATTGTTTTAATGAACAGAGATGATTAAATTTGTGAGATTGGTAGACAACTTTCCGACAACACCGCATACTGTCTACTTACACACAATCCACTAAAGGACATAAATAGGAGGATACAGGACAGACTAAATTACTGGAGGGACAAATGTCTACTGACTGATATTGAACACCGATACCTATACAACCCAACTCCTAGATATCCCTGTATCTAAATTCTTCCCAAAGTACATAAGACTGGTACTTTTCCACTGGGGAGGCCCATAATTTCAGGTATAGGGTCACACACAGAAAGGATATCGGAATACATTGACATTTTCTTACAGCCCTTTGTCTGCAGCCTACCATCGTTTATCAGAGACACAAAGGACTTACTATGAAAAATCAATGATTTTGAATGGACTACAGGTCATTTGTTGGTCACCTTGGATGTTGCCTCATTATATACTAGTATCCCCAGAACACAAGGCATGATGGCCATCCAACACTTTTTAGATCAACGAGATTCAAAACTACTGGAGCATTCGAGTATGATGATAGATCTCATACAGTTAGTCCTGGACCACAATGTCTTTATACATAATGGGTCCTGGTATCGCCAAATACAAGGAGTAGCCATGGGTGCCAAATTTTCACCATCTTTTGCTAATTTATACATGTGATTCTTTTAAAAAAAAACATCTTTGGCAGGATTGTCCCCCTGAATTAATACAACAAGTGTTATATTGGGGTCGCTACATAGACGATATCTTGATGTTCTGGACAGGCGACGTAAACTCTCTTAATCTGTTAATACAACATATCAACACTAACACCTTTAACATTAACTTTACGGTTTTTCACAGTAGTATCAGTGTTGATTTCCTAGATGTCACACTGTATATTGAACAGGGCATAATATGCTCCAAGCTTTTCGGAAAACCAACTGTATGCAATTCCATTCTTCATGCTACCAGTTCACATCCAAAATCACAAATGGAGGCTATTCCTTATGGGGAGGCTGTCAGAATAAGACGTAATTGTAGCCAAGATGCAACCTTCCTAAATGAGTTTCAATGTTTACAACATCGTCTATTGACACGTGGCTAAAAAAAAAAAACTATTAACGAATACGGGTAAAAGAATCCACAATATCAAAAGACACACACTCCTTACTACCAGTGCCAAAAAATCCGGTACACCACTAAACAATCTGTCTCCTATCTTTCCATATAGTACCGTAAGTTCGCAAATCCATAAAATCATGCAACAAAACTGGCCTTTGTTATTAGCAGACAATACATTGAACAAAGGTATCACTGTTACACCCAAGGTGATACACAGTAGAGGAAGGAAATTACGGGATCGACTCTGTCACAGCTTCTTGCCACCAACCACTAATAGAACGTGGCTGGGCAGTCCTCCAGTAGGCTTTCATAAATGTGGACACTGTAATATCTGTGGATTTGTGATGGATAAAATAGTTACCTTTCAATACAATACCAAGGTATCACACAAAATTTCCAAATTCATGAACTGCAACACTAAAAATATTGTGTACTGCATTTTATGCCCCTGCAAACTTATCTACATTGGAAGCACTATTAGACCTCTCAAGGAGAGAATACAGGAACATATTAGGGCCATTAAGAATAACAACCCAGACTTTCCGCTTGCTACGCATTACAACCACGCACACGGAACAAGAGAAAGTTTGGGCATTTCTGTACATAGTATTGATACAGTGGGCATGTGTCCACGAGGTGGTAACACCACCTTGATGCTTAGACGTTTGGAGAGTAAATGGATCCTTAAACTAAGAGCACTAGAGCAAGGACTGAACACTGAAAAGGATCTTCATGTATTTCTGTAATAACTTATGTATTGTTTACTATTGGGTACTATGTTAATGATACCATCATTTTTGTAATCAGTAACGCATTATGATTACGCACATTGAACAAGAGAAATTTTGGGCATCTCTGTACTTGGTATGGATATAGTAGGCATGTATCTACAAGGTGGCAACACCACCTTGACGCTTAGACATTCGGAGAGTAAATGTATCTTTATACTAAGAGTCATATATGCAAGGACTGAACATTGAAAAGGATCTGCATGTATTTCTGTAATCACTTATGCATTGTTTTACCATGTGGTACTATGTACACAATACCATTATTTTGAAATCAGTGTATATTCGCTATTTATTTTGTTATGTTTCATTCACCGTTTTACCTTGCCCTCTTTGGCAGTGTAATATGACACTCTATTTGCAGCTTTTGTTCATCTATTTATATGTGTAAATTGCCATTTTATTACAATACCTATCTCTCCTGTCTATTTTCTCTTACACAATAGAAGACAAAAACAAAGCTATTTTACAACATACTTTGCGGGTACTTCTCTTACTTTCTACAAAACTCTTTCTCTACTAACAGGATCTTAAATTAAATATGGCGGCAATTAGTGCTTTCGGGATGGGGAGATAACAACCCTTCCTTCACACGGATAGCCCTTCTTGATAATGGGTCCCAACAGTACCCTCCTCCTTTCTATCTCTTTGACCTTAAACAGTCTGCTCTCTATTTCCATGATTTTTCACTTCAAAAGAAAGATGGCGGTACCCGTAGCCATCGAAACCTGACGAAAGAACCTCTTGCTATGCGTTGACAGGTAACTCTGGCACTGGAACTGCCTTTCACTGTTGTTTCTTTGCGTTATTCTCACACCGTATTTATAGTGCGTGGCCTCCTTTATGGAACTATCAGGTCCTCGGCCTTCCAGAACGACTTTTTTCGGGACGCGTGGACCATTCTCGACAGTAATTGCAGTTAGTTTTCGTAGAGTTAGGGACCGTGCTTGTGCTTCTATTTCGGGGTACTTTATCTATAACTACGCACGTCCGTAATTTTGTTAGGTCAAATACTTTTAGCGTTTATCACCACCACCATAGTATACAGGCTACACTGTTTCTTTATAACTTATCACAATGTGTTCCCTTGTACACTATTATTACCTAGCTAATCCAGATAAGAGTTTATACTCATTTTTTTCACCTTCCTCTCCTGTTCTCAGTGGGTTATTCACTCGCCCGAAGATTTTTAAACCATTGTAAGGCCAAGTATAATTTCTTTTCTACTGATTTTCCGATCAGAAAACTAAACATTTGACACCATACAGGGTCCTGGTTCAGATCTTTGGTTTAATATTCCTAATTTTTTTATAAATTCCCTTTGTCACTGCTTAGCTACTGGTAAGGACTATTTACACTGTTCTTTCACACTACTCCTGAACATTACATTTTATCTTGTGTTCTATAGGCTTATCATGGTGGTGTCTGCCTTCCTTTATACTCACCGACTGCTATTTACGGGTGTTAATTCGCTTCAACAAGCCGTATTGGTACATCAGAACTTTGTTCTTCGACAAATTTGGTACCATTTTGCTTTGGTAGGTTTTTCCTATGGTCTACCCCTCTCGCACTCTATAGGTTTGGGCGTTCCTGGGAGTTCTTTCTTTCACTTATTGTTACGCTTATTCGAAAAATACATTTCCACAATTTTTTTTAACTTTTTTTACGTTTAATTAACATGGAAAGTCAGCTGTATTCTACACAAATATTACCACTGCTATAAATATACCTCTTCTTCTATCTTTGTGGGTATACACCATTTCTTTTCACTATCACCGAGCCTTTTGGCGTTTTTTTCTTCTTTGCTCTGATTTCTGTATTATACTCTTTGATTTAACTTTTTTGTGTTAGCACTATATGTACAATAGCATGTACGCATTTGGAATGATAGAAACATTCCTTATGTCTTGTTTTCTTCTTCTTCTTCATATATACACACTACAGCCTTGAAAAAGTCATATTGACGAAACACGTGATGGCTGTTTTTCCTTTGGATATATGATGGACATTATCATGGCTTTCTTTCCTCGTGATGTATGATGGATACTGCCATATGGAAAACTTCTGGATGAACAATAAACGTGTCTACACACCATTTTTAGAATTGGAATCATCACTGACGTACATGACACCATATTGGATGTACTTGGTGTGCCCTGGTGTTTATTTTTGAACCCCGGGATGTTTATTGGATAGTTTGGCTGTGCCCTTTAAACAAAGTGGAGTTACTAGATGGGGACAGTTAACTGATAATGGACCAACTTTGAGCTGGGAGTTTTGGAACAATAAGACACAAAGGACCATATCTAGATTCAAGATTTTCCAGGTGAACGGTTGGTTAAAGGTCATGGGGGTCTTGGCCCAGACCCAATCCAAATGGAGAAGGATTTAAAGGCAGTTGGAGACTCAAGGAAGGAATTCTCTTGATCGTTCCAACATCTCCTATTGAGAGTTGAGAATGTGTTGCAACCATTATATAGGAAATGGAGTAGATTTCTGCCGGAGGAGGAGCTGGAACAGTTATGGCAAGTATCTTTTGCTACGTTATACTCCGTGGTTAAATCAGCTGCATTAAGAAAAAATTACCTTTTTACCCTTCACAGAGTGTTTTGGACCCCTGGGAGGTTGGCAAAGATAAAGAGAAGCGGCTCAACATCAGAGTGTAAACGGTGTGGCAGCTTAGAGGCAGACGATGTCAATATGTTTGCCGCCTGCCCGAAATTGAAGGGATTCTGGTCGGCGGTGGGTAAGACAGTCTCTGACTCTTTGGGCTTCGTGGTTGAAATGACCCCCGCCTAATTATATTTGGGATTTTGACTTTGGACATGGACCCTCCTCCCCCTTTTCCTTTTTCTAATTTATACCGAAAAGGGCTGGTGTTTTATTTAATATCACTTTTAAGAAGGGAAGTTTGTAAAAGTTGGGCTCAACCCTCCCCTATAAATTGAAAGGAATGGAGAAGTTCTGTTCTTTTCTTTAAAGAAGTAGACAGAAGAAAAGCAAGGAGTTTTAGGAATCAGATTTGGGATCCTTTAGAGATCTGAGGTGTTTAATGTGTCTTATGTTGATGATTATTCGCCCTGACCTGGCTAGGTTGGGAACCTATGACCTAGAGGGCAGTGTCCTCCTGAGCTCATGAGGCTGGCGGCACCTGATCAGAGTTCAATGGAGACAATTTTATGAGGACAAAAAATAATAATAATAATAATAATAATAATAAAAAGTACTGTTAAATGCAACTTTACCAGCAACGCAGATTTATCAATACCTTTCCAATGATATGCGACATGACATAGCTACTCCTTCTCAATCAGGAATTGCAGCTAAAAAGTGTAATAAGGAATTCCCAATGTTAACCTATGCAAGGAGTAAGGTTCACAGTAGTGAAAAACTAACGTAGTTGTTTTTTACTACCACGACATGCAAAATGTACAAGTACAAACCCTACATTTTACTTACACAGAACCGATGAGCTACTTAGGACCTGCCTTAGGGGTGGCTTATGTGTAATTAAAGGGAAATTTAAGGCTTAGCAAAGGATTTTAAATGTCAAGTCGGAGTGGCAGTAGAACTGCACACACATGCTCTGCAGTGGCAGGCCTGAGACAGGTTTAAATTGCTACTTGTGTGGGAGGCACAAGCAGTGCTGCAGGCCCACTAGTAGCATTCATTTATTTTTTATTAAGTTTAAAATAGTGTGAACAATAAACAGAAATCAGTCACAAGTGCACTATGTGATTTTCAATATCTTACATCGGCACAACAAACATCACCATAAAAATATACTCTATGTGTATCCTGAGAGTATACAGTCATCACACATCGGCACTCGCAATCATCTCATCAAAGGAATATATGGAGTAGCAGTGGTATGTGAACTAGTACATGTATATCAGGTAGGAAGTATGTACAACATATGATCTGAAGGAGGTACAGTATATGGGTTATATGATGCATATCTATTTGAATTTTAGTAGTTAATGAGCTGTGATACTAGGATCCTGGTCAGTGTGCATATTAGACCGATCTAATGACAATCGGGATCCTGTGGCTTCCTTGTTAACAGAGTGAACTGGATGCCTTAACAGGAAGTAATGTAAGGGGCTCCAAAATATCCTTTGGTCTAGTTTGTAGTGGTAGGGTCTCAACATACAGATCTAATTGGTTGTTACAATAAACTAAGTTAGTTGGCCATTCCTTGAATTTAGGTGCCCTCCCCCTACCCCAAAAGCAAGCATTTCGCCTCTTAGGAAGTAATAGTACTAGCACCACAAATTTTCTATAAGAGGGGTCAAGTTGGTCCATATATCCTAAGAGAGCAAGGAGAGGGGCAAGCGTAAAATTGGTATCGGCCATTTGAAGCAGGGCGTTTTCCACAGCAGTCCAATACCGTTGGATAGGCTCACATGCCAAAGCTACGTGCAAAAAGGCTGCCCCTATCTGTTGTTCGGGCTTAGGCCATAGGGGTACATTATATTCTGTTAAGGAATATATAATGTATTATACACAGCTGACTGCTTGAAGCAATCTTTCTGGTTTGTGTTCAACAGGAACTCCATATATTGTCAGTGACTTCCGTATCTATGTCCACCTGCCACCCGGCTCGTGCGCACTCTGTGGCAGGCACCATGTCTAATTGTGAGGCAGCATACAGAGTGGAGACTAAGTGTTGCTGCAACTCCATCTGTAACAAAATGTGTAAGGCATTACATTTTGGGGTTTCCTCTGGGAATTTTGAGACAGCTGCTTTCACGTTATGCCTAAGACTGAAATAAAGAAAGATATCCAATAGTGAAGGCACCTCATTCTCAAAGAATTGTTCTCTGGACTTAAATTTGCCTTCCTTATAAAGGTATCCCCATCTCAAGTATCCTCGTTGTCGTCGGACCCGTCGGCACGTAGCTTTGTGTGTAACTGGGAATGAGGGGTGATATTGTAGTGGGATCAGTGTGGAAAATAACACGTCTTTTCCTGCTTTTAGCGGTAGTTTAAGCTAAGTGTTTGAACTGCAAGCAACAGTGGCGTCTATGGAGTTATGGAAGTGCAACACTGCGCCCAAACAAGAGTCCGAGGGTATCGGTTTCATGTAGCCCTTCTCCACCACCACATGTGGCAAGTACAGGTTGGGCTTATACCAATGAATGACGTAGTGGGCTTGCGCGCATAGATAATATAATTCCATACTGGGTGCTTCAAATCCCCCTTTTCGAAAGGGGGTGTAAGCTTATCCCATTGAAGTCAGGGTTGCTTGTTCGCTCATGCTAGTCTTATCATTTGCAAGCGGAGAGCCTGGAAAAAGGTCCGCCCTAGATGATATGGTATATTTCAAAACAAGTATAGAAATGTTAGTAGTATGATCATCTTCATGAGGCCAATGCAAGGGATAATGGTCAGGAAATCCACCTTGTGATGCTGTCTGTAATGTGTGACAGTGCCACACCATAATTTGCCCTCAGAGTTTTCTCTTTATTGCTAGCAATGACCATCCCACGATACTTAATATCTGCTGTACACTACTGCAATGGGTAATCAGGAGGTGAAAGACCATGCAGTGGATGTCAGAGGAGAGGTATGGGATTTTCCCCAATAGATCTGTATAACTGAGAACTCTCCATAGAGGACGAATTCCCTCAGAGCTCCATTCAGGGTATCTTGAGGGTTTTTGAGATAAAGGGTGATATCGTTGTCATATAGTGATACCAGAATATGTCTAGATGGAAAAGCAATAGCATACTCTCTATGCCACTGTCATAGCTTAGCCACCAGGGGCTCCAATGCCAGTGCAAATAGTAGCGGTGACAGGGAACATCCGCGTCTAATGCCTCTGGATACATAGAGTGGTTCTGAAGCAAGGTCATTGATCGTACTCACGCTATAGGTCGGGAGTATAAGAGAGCAATCCATATCAGGAATGAGTGTGGGAATCCCATTCGCCTAAGTATAAGCATTAGGAAGTCCCACTTGATAGAATCAAAGGCCTTGGTGGCGTCAAGGAAGACTGCCACCGCAGCTATATCTGGATCAATATTGTGTATAAGAACAAATAGGGTTCTTAAATTGTGCAATGTCGACCTCCCGGAATGAAGCCTGATTGCTCTGGCCTTACTAGGAAATGCATGAGTAGCACGAGGTGATTGGCAAGTATTTTAGCTAGAATTTTAACATCGCAATTAATCAATGAAAGGGGTCTATATGAGTTGCATTCTGCAGGTGGCTTACTGGGTTTAAGCAGCCCTAAAAGTGTAGCTTCGCGCATCATAGGCGGTAGTGTTCCTGCTTCCTTAGCTTAATGGTATAAAACCTTTAGGATGTGTATTAAGATGTCTACATGTGTTTTACAAAAATCAGTGGGAAAGCCATCTGGCCCTGGAGATTTTCCTGATTGCAGTGGCATGATGGCCTCCCTTGTTTCATGGTCCGTTATATCCTCAGCAAGGAATTGTCGCTGAGCATCGCTCAGCCATTGCAGTGCTATATTGTCCAGAAAGCCAGCAAAGCTTACATGTGTTAGTCTGTGGGAGCTGTAAAGACGCTGGTAGAATTGCACAAATGTATTGAGGATGCTTGGTGTGTCCCGGAATAGATGACCCCTAGCAACATTTAATTTACAGGCCCTGGGTATATGGTATACCACTTTACAGGAGATGTACAGGTAAACTAAATATGCTAATTGTGTACACCAATGTTACCATGTTTAAGGGAGGAGCACATGCACTTAAGCGCTGGTCAGCAGTGGTAAAGTGCTCAGAGTCCCAAGGCAAACAAAAAGAGTCAGCAAATAGAGGTGGTAAACAGGCAAAATGTTTGGGTAAACACCACCCTAAGACTGACAAGTCTAACAATACGTGTCACTGGGACATAGGGATGTGCTGTGAGGTCTGGTTGCAGGTGATGGGGTAGGGACAATGCTTGTGTTTGCTTGCAGTGTGGGTGAATAATAGGGCATGCCCCCATGAACTGGCAGTGAAACCATTCTCTGAAATAGATTTCTAGTCTTCAAATGTGTGAAGGTGTGTGAAGAGGCTGGCTGTGTTGCTATTATAAACTATGCTCGTGTAGGCCCCAATTCTGCTCATAGTCCTCTACTGACCTGAGCGAGAGAGAGAGGGAGTGAGAGAGAGAGGGTATGTGTGTGTGTGTGTGTGTGTGTATGTATGTGCGTGTCTAAGACCATTCTAAAAGTGATATGCTAACCAAACTCTGCCTTCTGCAAACTTTGTCATACAGTCTCTTGATTTAATGACCACTAACATATGGCTACTCTCCATTGTGGCAACTTTGACTACTGCCGTCTTCACAGGAGCAATGGATCCCTGACGAGCAGCAAAGTTTAAAAAGCAGGTTATTTCTGTCCTGATGAAGGGGGGTTGTCTTTTTCAGTTTGGAAATTGGGGTATGGGTTCCCCATTTCCCTCCTATAAGGCCACCTTCTTTATCTCTTTTAAGAGACTTGTGTTGTCTCCTATGAGGACACCCTGCTAAGCCCCTGGCCTGCATATTTCTCCTAGTTTGGGGGGCAGAGGAGAGGAGAGGTAGACCTGTGGTAACCTTCGCATCAAAATGGCCAGATCTCCAGCCAGCACATGACAACAGAGCAGAGAAAGTACATTTTGCCTACAATAGCACTGCTCGCCAAGTATTTTCTCTAAAACGTAGAACGTGAAAAAGAACGCTTTGGACTTTGTTAAGGGAGTTTCGCCAAATTAAAGATCTTTCTAAAATGCACTTTTTTGATTTGTATTAACAGTATGAACATATGGTGAATCAAACTGCCTGTAGTGAGTGTATTTCGATGTATTTTTTGCATATGTAATTATAAAAATTTAAATGTTTTTTTTTTTACTGATGAGTCTTCAGATTTCCATTGCATATTTTATCGAATCTTTACGTTTTGTAAATTTTTCCTAAGTTTTTGCAATACATTTCTAAGGAGACTAAGGCAACATTTTCTTCAGAGGTGGGCAGGCGCAAGCTTTAATCTTATTAAACAGGCAGATTACCTACATAAAATATTTCATTGCATCTGCTATGTGCACATCTGACATGGATCAATCAGGCTGAGCCTGAAAAATAACACTACAGAGAACAGCACATCTTTGTTACAATACAACAGCCAAGTGTGTTGGCCATGTGCTTTTTTTAACATATGTATTTTTGTCTAAAACATGCATGCTGCCTGAGGCGTCTTTGCCGAATTTGACCAATGTATTACATTTTTCAAGCGCCCGTTGAAGGAGGGGATCCCCTGAATCTATTTACTCTGTGTATACGTTAATATAAACAAGAGAGTGTGCAGATTGGGGATATTGGTACAGTATTGGGTAAGCATAATTAGTAAAGGAGAAACATAAATCATTTTATTTCTGCACCTGTGGCTTGAGGCCCAATCTCACTGCGTTAATTGTGTACGGGGGAACTCGATATAAGGAACAAATGCCTAAAACCTCAGTCATCGTTGCCACGAAAATTAAGAGGTCTGTGAAAACATTTATATGGCTCCGGGGTTGCCGATAGGGTGTTTCCTCAGCACTGATGGCAGGCAGAAAGAAGAGTGCAATTGTTTTAAGTCAGGGATGCAAGAAACCTGCACATAATAGACGTACAACACAGAGCACGTTGCCAGGGCAACCGTGGTGTATGTAACACATCCGCTATGTGGCCGACCAGGTAAAAACTGAGACGACAAAGTGAAACCACCATTTTCCAACCAAGAAGTGTCCTGTCAAGAGGGGGGTTGGAGGCTTGGCCGGGGGCCGGGGTTAGGACGGGGGGTGGCCATTAGCTCAATCTAGAGAACGCAGGGTTACTTAACCGGTAAGTTGTTTCATTACTCGAGTACAGGTCTTCCTCTTCTCTGTCCTGGATTCCCTTCCCCACCCGGTCCCATCCTGTACTTGGGTTCTTTTGGGCTTAGATATGGCAGGATGTAGTTCGGTGGGGCTTCTGGTTATATGGCATGCTTGGACAGGGGTGGCCATATTGGGGGTATTTTTTCTGGCTGGTTAAGGTAATCAATTTCTGTGGGATCAGAGTGTAGGAGGCTGGCCTGGTTTGTAGTGGGTACCAAAGATACTTACACCTTATACCAGGTCCAGTTATCCCTTATTACTGAAATGTAGACAGTGTCTAGAAGCCGGACTGTCTAGAAGTAGCTGTAGTTGAGCAGCCAATGCTGTACTAGGAGACATGCAAAGCTCTTGTAATACCACTGTAGTCACACAGAACTCAGATACATGAAAGAAAATACTCAGTTTTACAAAAATAAAGGTACTTTATTTTGGTGACACAAATGCCAAAAATACCTTAGAGACTATACTCCCTTAGGAGGTAAGTAACATACACAATATATACACTAGTAACCAAAAACAGGTAAGTACACAGTCAGAAAACAATACAAATACTGAAAATCACAATAGGTTGCAATGGGCCTAGGTGGAACACAAACCACATACTAAAATAGTGGAATGCGAATATCGGTTTCCCACCTAGGCAAGCGTAGTGTGTAGAGGGGCGCTGGGAGTGTAAGAAAACACAAAAGGTAAGTAATAGAACCCAACCCAGAGCCCGGGAAAGTAGGAGTAAATCACAGTAGGTTTCCTGAAACAAGAAGTTGCGTCAGAAGATTATGCAAGAACCAGAAAAGACTGCAAGACACCAACTATGGATGCCTGGACCTGAAGACCTGTGGAAGAAGGGGAACAAGTCCAAGAAGCACTGAGGAGTTCAGGGAGTACAGGAGCCCCTGTTAACCCGGATGAAGGTGCAAAAGAAGAACCACCTGTGAGAAGACTAAGTCAGTTATGCACCCAAGAAGACAGATGCGGGTTCCTGGTTGGTGCAGGAGATGTCCCACGCTGCATGGATGATTGCAGTCTGGTGTGCGTCGCTGGATTCTGCAAACAAGCCTTGGCACATGCAAAACTCGCAGTTGGTGGAAAATGGCGCTGCCCGGAACCTGGTGGCCTCTACCCAGGAGGGGGAGAAAGAAGGGGCTCTCAGCAACTCAGTGAGCCCCCAGAAGACCAGGCAGTGCACACAGGAGTCCCAGAGTGTGAGAAAGTAGCCTCTTTCTAGCCTTGTTACCCCCACTTTTGGCCTGTTTGTGAGTATATGTCAGGGTGTTTTCACTGTTTCACTGGGATCCTGCTAGCCAGGGCCCAGTGTTCATAGTGAAAACCCTATGTTGTAAGTGTGGTTGTTATGTGTCACTGGGATCCTGCTAGCCAGGACCCCAGTGCTCATAAGTTTGTGGCCTATATGTATGTGTTCCCTGTGTGATGCCTAACTGTCTCACTGAGACTCTGCTAACCAGAACCTCAGTGGTTATGCTCTCTCTGCTTTCCAAATTGTCACTAACAGGCTAGTGACCAATTTCACCAATTCACATTGGCATACTGGTACACCCATATAATTCCCTAGTATATGGTACTGAGGTACCCAGGGTATTGGGGTTCCAGGAGATCCCTATGGGCTGCAGCATTTCTTTTGCCACCCATAGGGAGATCTGACAATTCTTACACTGGCCTGCCAGTGCAGCCTGAGTGAAATAACGTCCACGTTATTTCACAGCCATTTACCACTGCACTTAAGTAACTTATAAGTCACCTATATGTCTAACCTTCACCTGGTGAAGGTTGGTTGCAAAGTTACTTAGTGTGTGGGCACCCTGGCACTAGCTAAGGTGCCCGCACATCATTCAGGGCAAATTCCCCGGACTTTGTGAGTGCGGGGACACCATTACACACGTGCACTATACATAGGTCACTACCTATGTATAGCGTCACAATGGTAACTCCGAACATGGCTATGTAACATGTCTAAGATCATGGAATTGTCACCCCAATGCCATTGGGAAGACAATTCCATGATCCCCCGGGTCTCTAGCACAGAACCTGGGTACTGCCAAACTGCCTTTCCGGGGTCTCCACTGCAGCTGCTGCTGCTGCCAACCCCTCAGACAGGTTTCTGCCCTCCTGGGGTCCAGGCAGCCCTCGCCCAGGAAGGCAGAACAAAGGATTTCGTCTGAGAGAGGGTGTTACACCCTCTCCCTTTGGAAATAGGTGTGAAGGCTGGGGAGGAGTAGCCTCCCCCAGCCTCTGGAAATGCTTTGATGGGCACAGATGCTGCCCATCTCTGCATAAGCCAGTCTACACCGGTTCAGGGATCCCCCAGCCCTGCTCTGGCACGAAACTGGACAAAGGAAAGGGGAGTGACCACTCCCCTGACCTGCACCTCCCAGGGGAGGTGCCCAGAGCTCCTCCAGTGTACCCCAGACCTCTGCCATCTTAGATTCAGAGGTGCTGCTGGCACACTGGACTGCTCTGAGTGGCCAGTGCCAGCAGGTGACGTCAGAGACTCCTTCTGATAGGCTCTTACCTCTCTTAGTAGCCAATCCTCCTTTCTAGGTAGCCAAACCTCCTTTTCTGGCTATTTAGGGTCTCTACTTTGGGGAATTCTTTAGATACCGAATGCAAGAGCTCACCAGAGTTCCTCTGCATCTCCCTCTTCACCTTCTGCCAAAGGATCGACCGCTGACTGCTCAGGACGCCAGCAAAACCGCAACAAAGTAGCCAGACGACTACTAGCAACCTTGTATCGCTTCATCCTGCCGGCTTTCTCAACTGTTTCCAGGTGGTGCATGCTCTGGGGTAGCCTGCCTCCTTCTTGCACCAGGAGCTCTGAAGAAATCTCCTGTGGGTCGACAGAATCTTCCCCCTGCAACCGCAGGCAACAAAAGACTGCATCACCGGTCCTCTGGGTCCCCTCTCAGCATGACGAGCGTGGTCCCTGGAACTCAGCAACTCTGTCCAAGTGACTCCCACAGTCCAGTGACTCTTCAGTCCAAGTTTGGTGGAGGTAAGTCCTTGCCTCCCCACGCTAGACTGCATTGCTGGATACCGCGTGATTTGCAGCTGCTCCGGCTCCTGTGCACTCTTCCAGGATTTCCTTCATGCACAGCCAAGCCTGGGTCCCCGACACTGTAACCTGCAGTGCACAACCTTCTGAGTTGTCCCCCGGCGTCGTGGGACTCCCTTTTGTGACTTTGCGTGGACTCCGGTTCACTCCTCTTCTAAGTGCCTGTTCCGGTACTTCTGCGGGTGCTGCCTGCTTCTGTGAGGGCTCCCTCACTTGCTGGGCGCCCCCTCTGTCTCCTCATCCAAGTGGCAACATCCTGGTCCCTCCAGGGCCACAGCAGCATCCAAAAACCCTAACCGCGACCCTTGCAGCTAGAAAGGCTTGTTTGCGGTCTTTCTGCGTGGGAACACCTCTGCAAGCTTCTTCACGACGTGGGACATCCATCCTCCAAAGGGGAAGCTCCTAGTCCTCTTCGTTCTTGCAAAACACCAAGCTTCTTCCATCCGGTGGCAGCTTGCTTGCACCCTCAGCTGGCATTCCCTGGGCTCCTGCCCACTCTCGATACTGTCACGACGCTTGGACTTGGTCCCCTTGTCTTACAGGTACTCAGGTCCGGAAATCCACTGTTGTTGCATTGCTGGTGTTGGTTTTCCTTGCAGAATCCCCCTATCACGACTTCTGTGCTCTCTGGGGGTTGTAGGTGCACTTTACACCTACCTTACAGGGTCTTGGGGTGGGCTATTTTTCTAACCCTCACTGTTTTCTTACAGTCCCAGCGACCCTCTACAAGCTCACATAGGTTTGGGGTCCATTCGTGGTTCACATTCCACTTTTGGAGTATATGGTTTGTGTTGCCCCTATACCTATGTGCTCTTATTGCAATCTATTGTAACTTTACACTTCTTGCATTACTTCCTTTTGCTATTACTGCATAATTTTGGTATTGTGTACATATATCTTGTGTATATTTCTCATCCTCATACTGAGGGTACTCACTGAGATACTTTTGGCATATTGTCATAAAAATAAAGTACCTTTATTTTTAGTATATCTGTGTATTGTGTTTTCTTATGATATTGTGCATATGACACCAGTGGTATAGTAGGAGCTTTACATGTCTCCTAGTTCAGCCTAAGCTGCTTTGCCATAGCTACCTTCTATCAGTCTTAGCTTCTAGAAACACCTCTTCTACACTAATAAGGGATAACTGGACCTGGCACAAGGTGTAAGTACCTCTGGTACCCACTACAAGCCAGGCCAGCCTCCTACACAGAGCACAGGGACAAAGAAGGTACAAATGGAGGCCCAAGCAGCACGACACAAGGGGATCTCATGCCGCTGGAGAACCATTCAGGTAGCTGTGCATCGCAGGATGGAGTGCTGTGGACCTAAGCTGTGCTGTGCCCAAAGAACTTCGTGGAAGGTCGCACACAAGCCTTGGCAACTGCAAGTCACTGTCTTGCATGGGGAGGCAAGCTCTTACCTCCACCCAAGTTGGACAGCTGGACCTTGGGACTATCCGGGTCACTTTATTCCACCACTCGTGTTGCTGGATCCACGCTCATCGTCTGGAGAGGGGACACACGCCACCGGTCGTCACTGGAGAGAGGTGCCTGCTGAAGCAGGTAAGTGACTCCGTCCCTCCACGGGAGATTCCTTCAGTTCTTCTGTTGCAGGCTGGAGACAGGCACCCCTGGGAGGGTGCACAACCTGGAAACTGTTGCAGTTGCTGCCAGGAGCTGAAGATACAATGTTGCAGAAGTCGTCTTTGCTTCATTGTTTCAAGATGTAGAGTTCCTGTAGGGTTCAGATGTGGTTTCATCGGTAGAAGATGAAGTAAAGGATGCAGAGGATTCCTGCTGGAGTCTTGCAATCCAAATCTGAAGAAACACCCAGAGGAGAGACCCTAAGTAGCCCTGAAAGGGGACTTGGTCACCTAACCAGGTAAGCACCTATCAGGGAAGGGCTCTGATGTCACCTGGTGGCACTGGCCACTCCGATGCTCCCAGAGTTCCATGCCCACCCTGAAAACAATATGGCAGAACCCAGGGACCTTCTGGAGGTGCTCTGATCACAACCTCTGGGGTGGTGATGGACAGGGTAGTGGTCACTTGTCCAGTTTCATGGCAGAGCAGGGACTGAGGGTCCCTGAACCAGTGTAGACTGGATTATGCAAGGAGGGCACCATAAGTGCCCTTCAGGACATTTCCAGAGGCTTTCGGAGGCTACCCTTCCCATGCCTGTAACACCTATTTCCAAAGGGAGAGGGTGTAACACCCCTCTCCCAAAGGAAATCCTTTGTTCTGCCTTCCTGGGCTTGAGCTGCTCAAGCAACAGGAGGGCAGAAACCTGTCTGTGAGAAGGCAGCAGTTTGGGCTGCCTGGAAAACCTCAAGAGACTGGTATTGGGGGTCCATAGCGAAGCCCTCAGAGTGCATGGAACTGGGCAACCAATACTAGAATCAGTATTGGGGTACAATTCCCAGTTGTTAGACACCTTACATGGCCATATTCGGAGTTACCATTGTGAAGCTGGACATAGGTATTGACCTATGTTCAGTGTACGTGTAAAATGGCGTCCCCGCACTCATGAAATCCGAGAAAATGGCCCTGGACGACGTGGGGGCACCTCTGCTAGTGCAGGGGTGCCCTCACACACAGGTACTTTGCACCCAGCCTTCAGGGTTGGAAGGCCTGATATATAGGTGACTTATAAGTGACCTGGTGCAGTAAAAATGGGTGTAAAAGGGTGCATGCACCATTTCACGCAGGCTGCAATGGCAGTCCTGCAGAAGCCTTTGTATGGGCTCCCTATGGGTGACAAAAGTAATGCTGCAGCCCATAGGGATCCCCTGGGACCCCAATGGGCTGGGTACCTAGGTACCATATACTAGGAACTTATAAGGGGCACCAGTATGCCAAATTGGGATGAAGTACTGGGTTACCAGTATGTAATGACACATTTGGGAACCACAAGCACTGGGGTTCAGGTTAGCAGGACTCCAATGACACAGTCAAGCATACTGACAAAAACAGTGAAACATACTGACAAGTAGCTGTTAGACTTTTCATCCTTGGCGTGGTCTCCCTTAACTTTTTGCCTCTGTTCCCCAGGTTGTTGATGTGTGCTGGACTCTGATTTTGCTGTTTTTGTTACTCTGGGCACTTTATCACTGCTAACCAGTGCTAAAGTGCAAG
Source organism: Pleurodeles waltl (assembly GCF_031143425.1). Taxonomy (NCBI): domain Eukaryota; kingdom Metazoa; phylum Chordata; class Amphibia; order Caudata; family Salamandridae; genus Pleurodeles; species Pleurodeles waltl. The sequence goes on from NC_090442.1 coordinate 984,869,018, forward strand.
TGCTCCTTTACAAAAGATGTATGTAATTGGCTTATCCATGATTGGCATATTTGATTTATTAGTAAGTCCCTAGTACAGTGCACTAGAGGTGCCCAGGGCCTGTAAATCAAATGCTACTAGTGGGCCTGCAGCACTGGTTGTGCCACCCACATAAGTAGCTCTGTAATCATATCTCAGACCTGCCACTGTAGTGTCTGTGTGTGCAGTTTTAACTGTAAATTCGACTTGGCAAAGTGTACCCACTTGCCAGGCCTAAACCTTCCCTTTTCTTACATGTAAGGCACCCCTAAGGTAGGCCCTAGGTAGCCCCAAGGGCAGGGTGCAGTGTATGGTTCAGGTAGGACATATAGTAATGTGTTTTATATGTCCTGACAGTGAAATACTGCTAAATTTGTTTTTCACTGTTGCAAGGCCTGTCCCTCTCATAGGTTAAGATGGGGGCTACCTTTAAATCTGATTAAAGTGTAGATTTCCCTTGGGAGCGGATGGACATGTGAAGTCTGGGTTCTCTGACCTCACAATTTTAAAATACATCTTTTAGTAAAGTTGGTTTTAAGATTGTGTGTTCGAAAACGCCACTTTTAGAAAGTGAGCATTTTCTTGCTTACACCATTTCTGTGACTCTGCCTGTTTGTGGATTCCCTGTCTGGGTCAGTTTGACAGTTGGGCTGGTTGCACCTCACACTAGACAGTGACACAAAGGGAGCTGGGGTGTAGCCTGCATATCTTGATGAGCCATCTGTGCTAGGAGGGAGGGGAGGAGTGGTCACTCACACCTGAAAGGGCTGTGCCTGCCCTCATACAATGCAGTCTCCAACCCTCTGGTGAGTGCCAGGGGCCTGGCCTAGGCAAGGCAGGATTTCACATTCAGAAGAGACTTTGCTTTGAAGTAGGCCTACTTCAAAGGAGAAATTGGGTATAAGAAAGGCACCCAAAACCACAGACTTGAGAACACTTCTGGAAACAAGAGGAACCTCTGCCCGGAGAAGAGCTGAAGAGCTGAGGAAGAAGAGCTGCCCTGCCTGTGACTGTGCTTTGTGGAGCTATCCTGCAGTTGTTGCTTTTGCCAGAGTAAGAGGGCGAAGACTGGACTTTGTGTGCCTTCCATTTTGTGAAGAAATCTCAGAGGGCTTGATTTAGAGCTTGCATCCTGTTGTTTGAAGTCTCAGGGACAGAAAAGACTTGCCAGCACATGGAGTCTCTGGAGAGACCCCTGCTCTGACAAGTGGTGCCCTATCCAGTCCCTGGGCCCTTGAAAGGAAAGCTGGTGGAAATTCAAGGAAATCAACTTCGGACAGACGCCGCTGCTGAATCTGGTGACGCCGCCAGCACCAGACTCCGTGATCTCCGCTGGAACGCGACGACCTTCGCAGGCCTGACAATGCTGCAGCCCCGCCGAAGTCCGTGACTCTGTGGAAGTCGCCACACCACGTCATCACCGACGCCGCTCGAAGTGTACGGATTCAACGTTTCGCACAGACGCCGCAATCCCAGACTTCGCGCATCGGCTCGTTTTCATTTCTTCATCAAGGTACTGTACCTGGGGGTCTACGCGACTCCGTGTCCGGTGCCGCTGGTATCAGATTGTTGGGAACTACTCTGTTATGACACCGTGTTAACACCTCATCGAAGCATTTTGTGTTTCTAAGCGCTAGTTTTAATCTTTAAAAATTCATAACTTGACTTGTGTATGTTGGATTTTTGTCATTTTGGTCTTGTTTTGTTTAGATAAATATTTCCTATTTTCCTAAACCTGTGTTGTGTCATTTTGTAGTCTTTTCATTAAGTTACTGTGTGTGTTGGTACAAATACTTTACACCTAGCACTCTGAAGTTAAGCCTACTGCTCTGCCAAGCTACCAAAGGGGTAAGCAGGGGTTAGCTGAGGGTGATTCTCTTTTACCCTGACTAGAGTGATGGTCCTTGCTTGAACAGGGGGTAACCTGACTGTCAACCAAAAACCCCCATTTCTAACAGTAGGTCACAAACCATAAGCACTGGGGTCCTGGCTAGCAGGATCCCAGTGACACAGTCAAACACACTGACAAACAGGCCAAAAAACGGGGGTAACCATGCTAGAAAGAGGCTACTTTCTCACACTGAGGCCTGATCAAGCAGTTAGGACTAGACAAGGAAGACATATGAGAAGGGAATGTCAGATCGACTTGCTGCATTGAAGGCGTTGGGACCGGGATGCAGTCTAGTTTAAGGATGCATCATGGTAGCCGTTCACATTTCTCCTTGTCAGGACTAATAAAGATAATACCCAGGCGCCCCCCCAGAGCCTGGGGGAGGGACGCCCTTAGTTGCGCCAAGGGCAGGAGCTCCCCCCCCCCACGATGGCGGAGGGGTCAGAACCAACGAAGGGGCAACATCGTTCAGGAAGCGCATCATCA